>NC_086123.1:7111785-8453928 GCF_963921235.1 Mobula hypostoma | reverse complement strand
AATAAACGGGACCTTTTCAGAATGGCAGGCGGTGACTAGTGGGGTACCGCAAGGCTCAGTGCTGGGACCCCAGTTGTTTACAATATATATTAATGACTTGGATGAGGGAATTAAATGCAGCATCTCCAAGTTTGCGGATGACACGAAGCTGGGTGGCAGTGTTAGCAGTGAGGAGGATGCTAAGAGGATGCAGGGTGACTTGGATAGGTTGGGTGAGTGGGCAAACTCATGGCAGATGCAATTTAATGTGGATAAATGTGAAGTTATCCACTTTGGTGGCAAAAATAGGAAAACAGATTATTATCTGAATGGTGGCCGATTAGGAAAAGGGGAGGTGCAACGAGACCTGGGTGTCATTATACACCAGTCATTGAAAGTGGGCATGCAGGTACAGCAGGCGGTGAAAAAGGCGAACGGTATGCTGGCATTTATAGCGAGAGGATTCGAGTACAGGAGCAGGGAGGTACTACTGCAGTTGTACAAGGCCTTGGTGAGACCACACCTGGAGTATTGTGTGCAGTTTTGGTCCCCTAATCTGAGGAAAGACATCTTTGCCATAGAGGGAGTACAAAGAAGGTTCACCAGATTGATTCCTGGGATGGCAGGTCTTTCATATGAAGAAAGACTGGATGAACTGGGCTTGTACTCGTTGGAATTTAGAAGATTGAGGGGGGATCTGATTGAAACGTATAAGATCCTAAAGGGATTGGACAGGCTAGATGCAGGAAGATTGTTCCCGATGTTGGGGAGGTCTAGAACGAGGGGTCACAGTTTGAGGATAGAGGGGAAGCCTTTTAGGACCGAGGTTAGGAAAAACTTCTTCACACAGAGAGTGGTGAATCTGTGGAATTCTCTGCCACAGCAAACTGTTGAGGCCAGTTCATTAGCTATGTTTAAAAGGAAGTTAGATATGGCCCTTGTGGCTTCAGGGGTCAGGGGGTATGGAGGGAAGGCTGGGTTCTGAGTTGGATGATCAGCCATGATCATAATAAATGGCGGTGCAGGCTCGAAGGGCCGAATGGCCTACTCCTGCACCTATTTTCTATGTTTCTATGTTTCTATGTTTAGGGAGTGGCTGGGGAAGGAAACAGGAAATGTTATATTTTAATGATTTTTCATGAGAACCAGTGGATGAATTTAAATGTTTTAGATGTTTTACATGTTTTCTTGTTCTTCAATGTGACTTTTTAAAAAATATGGCTGATTTTGAATTTCTTCTGAATGACGGCAGGTTCAGTTTGGTGGCTTGCTTTGACTGGGTCTCAGAGCAATGCAGTGGGATTTATGGTCAGAAAGCCTTGCAGCATACAGGATCAAGCTGAAGTCACCTTTCACAAGGAATGTCATGCAGGGGCACTGGTCGAAGATGAGATTAAGCTTATTAGGTTGTTGACCAGCAAGTGTGAGAGGTAGGATTTCCACTAATCCAATAATTCACAGGTTTTACGCTTGTTTCCAGGTTACGGTTACTGTCCATCCAAGGTTTTTTTATTTTTTTATTTTTATTTAGTTACAGTAATGTAAACAGGTCCTTCTCGCACCAAAGAGCCTGCGCTACCAAATTTTCTATATCCCACTTTTGTGTTTTTTTCCCCTTTTTAACATAGGGTAAATACCAGGCCAGCATTGGCCAAGGTTTTGTCGTCATCAGAGCACAGTGAGCACTGTTGGATCCCTCATAATAAAAAGACGTGGGCTGTCTATAAGGACCACTCATTAAAACATAAGGCTCTCAACAGTGGGCTCTTCAACCCCTCATGTCTGCCCTGCCATTTAACCTCTCACCTCAGCAGCACTTCCCTGAACTAACCTCATATCCCTTGATTATCTAACAATCTGCTGATCTCTGTCTTGCACAAACTCAGTGACTAATCCTCTGCTGTTCTGCTTCGGGAGAGAACTCAAATTATTCACTGCCTCATGGGTTGAACTTTTTTCCCGTCTCTAACCTGAATGGCTTCCCCTTATTCTGAGGCCATGAGACTAGGTAGTAGGCGTGCCAGTTACGGGAAACATACCCTGTCAGACACCTTAAGGGTTTTGAACAATTTGACACTCTTCTTAGCTTAACATAGAATAGACCTGATCTCCTTAATTGTCCCCTATAACAACTAGCCCCAGGAATCAATCTGCTAAATCTTTGCAGGGCCCGTGTGTCATAAACATAACCTTCCCAGGTTAGGAAACTAGACACAAATTCCAGCTACATGCTCACTAGGGCTCTATATATTGCAGCAATAAAGATCAACATATAGCTTGCCTTTCTATTTAAAATCAGAGTCAAAATCAGGTTTAACATCACTGGCATGTGTTGCAAAACTTGTTAGCTTTGCAGCAGCAGTACAGTGAATACATCATAACAGAGAGAAAAGGAGACTATAGATTGTGTGTGTAATAAGTAATGCAAAAAATAGAAATAAAAAAGTAGTGTGGCATCCATCATGAAGGACTCCCATCACCCAGGATATGCCCTCTTCTCATTGCTACCATCAGGAAAGTGGTACAGGAGCCGGAAGGCACACACTCAATGATTGAGGAACAGTTTCCTCCCCTCTGCCATCAGACTTCCGAATGGACATTGAACCTATGAAAACGACCCCACTACTTTTTTTTCTCTTTTTGCACTACTTATTTAATTTAACTTTATAAATATACATCTACTAGAAGAAGTTTTAAATTGCAGATCACATCAGATTAGTTTATTGTCATGTATACCAGCATACACTGAAAATCTTTTTGCACACATAGTAAACATAATTACATGGTTATAATAAGTAGAAGAATGAATACGACAGTGAGTGCAAAACGAAAAAATGGTGGCATAGAACATAGAATAGTACAGCACAGTACAGGCCCTTCGGCTCACAATGTTGTGCTGACCCTCAAACCTTGCCTCTCATATAAGCCCCCACCTTAGATTCCTCCATGTACCTGTCTAGTAGTCTCTTAAACTTCACTAGTGTATCTGCCTCCACCACTGACTCAGGCAGTGTATTCCACGCACCAACCACTCTCTGAGTAAAAACTTTCCTCTAATGTCCCCCTTGAACTTCCCACCCCTTACCTTAAAGCCATGTCCTCTTGTATTGAGCAGTGGTGCCCTGGGGAAGAGGCGCTGACTATCCACTCTATCTATTCCTCTTATTATCTTGTACACCTCTATCATGTCTCCTCTCATCCTCCTTCTATCCAAAGAGTAAAGCCCTAGCTAGATTGGGGTTGGTGATTGTTCAGAGAGAAGTAGAGGAACCGTTTGTGATTTGAAGCAAGTTTCCTCAAAACACATGTAGCGGAGATTAAGATAGTTGTCGTGTTTGCTCCAGAGTGCTTACCATATGCCATCCTTTGTCTCCCCCGATACCTCCCCTTTACTATAGTTGATTGGCCTCTCAACATGCAGGCTGCATTCCCCACATCTCTGCTCTCACCCTCTCTCTTCCTGCCCTGAATAATGACACAGTAGATGTTGACTGGTGTGGAGTATGGATATTTAATCAGTGAAGTTTAGAAGAGGATATCTGGTCTGAGTGCAGCAACATTCTGAGAGGGTATATGCTGAAAAGCTGCAAAATTTTAACTAAGGGACCTTCGTCTGAAGAAGGGGATCAGTCACATATGAGAAAATGATGGGACAACTCTTCATTCGGAATATTCTCTACCTTTGAAAGGAAAAGAAAATTACACCCCAAACCAGATTCAAGGCCTTGCTGGCAACCTGTAATCTGTGCATAATTTTTCTCTTCAGTGGTAACGGGACATGATGCAAAGTCTATGGGGCATTCACTTCCATCACTCATAACATGTGACACGACTGCACCTACACCATGAGGTGAGGTGTCCAAGGGAAACTTCACTGGATGATGTGATCATAATGTGTGAGTACAGTGTCTGTTGTCACCATTTCCTTTGCCTTTTGGAAAGCCACCTCACACTGTTTGCCCTTTGCCAATTCTTCCTGATCTGTGATAATGAGTTCAAAGGGTGGAGCACAGTAGCCAATTTTGGCAGAAACCTGTTATAGTAATTGACAAATCCAAAAAAAAATGACCACAACAGTGACACTTCCTTTAGCCTTGGAAGCCCCAAGATCACATGGATTACATACTGGTGTAATCCTTGTGCATCAGTGGTGTAACCATAGTAAGTGATGCTTGGTTTAAAGAACTCACACTTGTTGCTTCATACACCAAGCCCATAGTCATCTACTCTCTTTAACGCTGTCTTGAGATTTTGTAGATGTTCCTTGTCATCCTTACCACTAACAATGGTGCCATCCAGGTAACACTAAGTGCATGGACAGCTTTTCAGCTCCAGGTACATTCTGCCAGACTGCAGGTGCAGATGTTACTCCAGAAATAAGACTATTAGAGTGATAAAGCCCTTTGTGAGTGTTTATGATGAGAAACAGTTTGGGCTCTTCTTCCATCTCCATCTGTAGGCAGGCTTCAGCTAAATCCACTTTGCTGAAGTGTTTCCCTCTGTGACGTGAAGAGTTAATTTGCTTGGCACTTGAAAGCCACTTCTGCTGTGCCAGTCATTGATTGGCCTGTTCAAGGGAGGCCCCACAATGTTGACCCTCCTGTTTTTACCACATACTAGCACAATGTTGGCGCATGGCCAAGTGGTTAAGGCGTTCGTCTACTGATCTGAAGGTCGTTAATTCGAGCCTTGGCTGAGGCAGTGTGTTGTGTCCTTGAGCAAGGTACTTAACCACACATGGCTCTGCAACGACACTGGTGCCAAGCTGTATGGGTCCTAATGCCCCTCCCTTGGACAACATCGGTGGTGTGGAGAGGGGAATCTTGCAGCATGGGCAACTGCTGGTCTTTCATACAACCTTGCCCAAGCCTGCGCCCTGGAAATTTTCGAAGGCGCAAATCCATGGTCTCATGAGACTAACAGATGCCTATTAAATTATTAAACACAATGTGGCTTGTTGGTTGTCATACTTCACTACTATGAATGTCATTCCTACAGGATTTATCTTTTTCCCAGTGTAAGTTCTTAGTTGGATATTTGCAGGCTTCAGTTCAGAATCTTTGAAATGCCTTTCCAACTCATCTTACGGAATGACTGAAACAGCTGAGTCAGTGTCCAATTTCATTTTAATTAACTTGCCGTTCACTTTTGGTGTAAGCCATATTGCTTGTCTCTTGTTAGTTTTCACATTGTAAACCTGAAGGCTGCACAGTCCTGTATCACTCTCATCATTTTCAGATCTTTCTTCAACAACGTGCAGATTAGTGCTCTTTTTGAAACTGCAACTTGACATTTTAAAATGTTTTTCTCTTTTCTGTGCAGTCCATTTTTTTGTCTGTCTGACATGCTCTTTGTATGTGTCCTACTTTGTTGCATTTTCAACAAGTTTTGCCTTTAAATCTGCATTGGGCTGGTGTATGTGTGCCCTTGTCATGATGGTATCTCAATTTGTTTGGCCAGGCAGGTTTCTGTTTAGACATTGCAATTTTGTTCACTTTCATTCTTGACTGAATCTCAATTGCTTCTCTGATTGCTGTTTTCATTGATTCAGTGATTTCAACTGCTCTTTTAAATGTGAGTTGTGCTTCAGTTAGAAGCTATTTTTTATGCTTTCTTGTAAATTTCCACAAAATAAATGCTGTCTCAATGCATCATTAAGCAAATAAATTTAGCCACATAAGCTGAAATGGGCTCCCCTTCTTTTTGATTCTGCTAATGAAACCTAAAGTGTTCTGTGATCAACAATGGTTTCAGTTCTAAATGTTCCTACATTACATTCATGATATCAACAAAGCTCATTTCGGCTGGTTTGATTGCAGTAGCTAAATTTCTAAGCAAATTGTATGCTTTTCCATCTGTTGCACTTAGCAACACTGACACTCACTTTTCACTGTCAATTTAATTTGCTTCAAAATACTGCTCAATTCATGCAGTGTACGTCCAATTATCTGTTGTGCAATTGAACATGTCTATTTTTCTGATGTATCCAGCCATTTCTGCTTTATTTATTTATTATCTCCCAGTACTTTGTGCTTATGAACCCATGGCTGAGCTTGTTACTTGTTACTTTTGACCCTTTTTCTGGCTCCCCTTCCGAAGAAAAACGTCCTGCACTTCAACTGGTAGGTAGTTGTCTCGGGTTCATTTTTAAACTTCCTTGTTGCCACTGTTATGTTTTGTAACTCCAGAAACTAATCAAAAGAAAAAAAAAAACAGGAACTGGGATATTTGCATTCTTAGTTTTTCTTTAGAGAGGCACTCACATTTTTCATGGTGGCATATGCTACTCATGAACGTCTTACATATAGCCCATAATGAATTATGTAAACAAACAAAGAATGTTTAATCAAACAATATATTACTCAAATATCACGGAAATATTAAATATACTGCAGCACTAAAAGGCATCTCCATCTTACAAATACCATAAGGCACAGAGTATCATCACCTAAAACTGCATTATGTGGTAATGGAAAGGCAACCAACATGTTCTGCTGAAAATTAGGTCATGGATTTCTAAGTGTCCAGAAATTCTAAAAAGCAAAGTAACAGGCAAAATACAAAGTGTAGAAATGTCAAGCAAATCTGTTACTAAAATTGAATTCATATTTATACTCAAATCATGACCACAGGAAGTAAGTTAAGTTGACAAGAAGTGAAAAATGTTGCAAAACTTTATGTCTGCTGCATGTCAATCACTCTTCAATCAACAAATCAAAAAGTACAGTATACATGAAAAATAAACCTAATTATTTTTCTTTTTCTTCTTATCTTTGATATTTTGCTTTTTCCCTTGATGGCCAAGAACGATGGCTATGTATGCAATTGTGTACTATGTCCTGATGAAAAATCTTGGTCCGAAATGCTGACTGTGCTCTTTTCCATAGATGCTGCCTGGCCTGCTGATTTCCTCCAGCATTTTGTGTGTGTTGCTTGGATTTCCAGCATCTGCAGATTTTCTCTTGTTTATGCATACAATTTTTCATTTATCTTAGTGAAAGTGATTTTGGTGTACTTTTAACATTGCCTCTTTTACAGTACGTGCACCTGTAAGATTGCACCACATGAATGATACAACAGTACTATTTAAAATTTATTGAGATTCCAGTGAATTAAATGAATGCATTGGATGATGCAATGAACATGGCTCAGTGCTCTTTGACTGTCACAAGCCCTGAGCATACTGGTAGAAACACTCGTTCCTTCTTCAGAAAATTCAGGTATTGACAAGACTGAGCAAGAAAGGGAGTGATTCTCTCACAGGAGGACCAAGGAGCCACCAAATTACTCAATAACAATTTGCACTTATATGGTATTTTTGATTCAACAAAATGGCTCGAGGTATTGTTTAACGACAAAATGTGATACCTAGCCACAAAGGGAAATGATAGGTCAGGTTATTGATAGGCAGCTCAAATTGTTTCCACTGAGTTTTGTTTTACTTATTATCATGATGTCATTGCTTTAGGATAGGATAACATTTACTGTCCATCCATAATTGTCTTTGAGATTGTAGGAAGAGCCACGCACTTGAAGTGTTGGAGTTTCACTGGTGAAAGTAATGTAACAATGCCATTCAGGAGGGTATTCCAGGATTTGGACACAGGTGCTCGCGAAGAATGACAATATATTTCCAAGTCAGGATGATATGTGCCTAAAAGTGAGACCTACAGATGGTTATATCCTCATGCATCATATATTATTATCCAACGTGGTTGAGGTCACAGATTTGGCAGTTTCCTAAGTAGATACAATGCATTTTGTTGGCAACACGCACTGCAGGATTGACCATGGAGGAAATAACTATTTTGTGTTGTGGATAGAACGTACATTAAGTGAACAGTTTTGCAGTCTGAGAGCATGGAGCTTCTTGAGTGGTGTTTAATTTGTAATCATCCAGGCAAATAGAAAACGCTCTATCATACTTTGAATTGTGCCCTCTTAGAAAGTGGAAAGATCCTGGGGTACAAGTGGGTTACTCAGAAAAGGTAAATCTCTGACCATTTTTTAAGGTATGGTACAAATACAAGACCATAAGACTTGGCCTCCAATGAGTGTGAGTAGGTGGAGTGACATCCTTCCACTTAAGCAACAATGCCCTCCTGGCTATAAATTCGGAGAAGACTCGCTGTTCAACTTCTGAACCCAGACAAGATTTTTTAACATTGTGGGGACCTTTTTTGAATTATTTTCAAAATCTTTGATTTGCTTTTAAGCACAGATGTTGGCTAACAACATGTTTTATTACATGGTAAGAACTTTTCCCTTTTCTTTTTTTTTAACCAAAAAGCTTTTTTTTTTGCTGGTAGTGGATTTAGATTTTTTTGTATAATAAAATTATCTCTTTTCAATATTATGTTTAACTTTAATGTATATGGATATGAGGTAATGAGACTGTATTTGTGATTTCAATATATTGTAATTGACATATATTATATATCCTACTGTATATTCTTTTATGTAAGAAATCAATAAAAATATTGAAAAAGAAAAACGTGGCCTCCACTGCAGATGGTGGCAGTGCATTCCACAGATTCACGACTCTCTAGCTAAAATATCCTCTTTATGTCTGTTATAATTTTGACGCTGTGTCCTCTAGTTCTGGATACCCTGACCATAGGAAACATTCTCTCCACGTCCACCCTATCTAGTCCTTTCAATGTTCGGTAGGTTTCAATGAGATCCCTGCACATTCTTCTAAATTCCAGTGAGTACAGGCCCAAAGCTGCCAAATGCTCCTCATGTGTTAACCCCTTCATTCCAGAATCACCCTCGTGAACCTCCTCTGGACTCTGTCCAATGACAACACATCCTTTCTGAGATATGTCTATTTTAATTATATTACTAGACAATTGTACCATCCCACATATTGATGAAGGGGGACTTTTGTTGGTAACGTCATTGAATATCAAGGATAGCCCGTTTTTTTTTTGGAGGTGATAATTATCTGGTGGTGTGGCGTGATGTCTGTGGTAAAGGAATGGCATTGGGCTTAAGTAGAATATTAATGGTGTCATGGACCAGTTGAGCTAAATATTAGCTTTGTTTGGCACATGTATATCGAAACTCACAGTGAAATATGTCATTTGTGTCAAATCAAATCAACAAAGGTTTTAGTGGGCAGCCCAGGAGTATCACTATGCTTCTAGCACAATCATAGCATGTCCACAACTCATTATCCCTAACCATATGTCTTTGGAATGTGGGAGGAACCCAGAGCATCTGGAGGAAACCCACACAGTTACAAGGGGAATGTGCAAACTCCATACAGACAGCGTCAGGAATTGAACTGCAATCTTACAGCTGCAGATTGATAAATTAGTCCACATATCTCGTTATTGGTCTGGACTGTATCATTTTATTTCCCTGGCCATACATTATATTGGGGGTTAATGCTGACCTAAGGTAATATTTTGCTTGGACTCCCTGTGCAGATTCTTAGCCTGATCTCTGTTGTGTTTGGTCACAAGGGTGAAGATTGGATCAATCTTAATTGATATAGATGGAGACTCCTATATGAGTAATTGTAAAGAGCTGTAGCGATATAAGGAGTTGGATATTTCCAGACTTGACCCATTGTCCAGAGTCACTTCCTAAACTCTTGTCTGCCTGCACTACTCTAGACTAGATATTGAAGGCTGATCTCACTGGGTAGGCAAATCCCTATGGCAAGTAGGACTCAAGCTGAGATAATTTATATTCAGATGCATCTAAATAATTATAGAATCAATGAGGTATATAAAAACCTTAAATGAAAGTTTACAAGCAATCATAAACTAGATTACTTTTTCTATTCTTTGGGCCAAGAGCCCCAGCTGAAATGAATGACTTTCGTCAGGTCTGAGCTAATGTAGGGTCAGTGAACCCAGTCCACTGCTGGACTCCACAGAAGCATCTGGCATTCATTTTGATTCAGGCTTTCAGCTCTGGTTGAGTTTGGGACTAAACTGTATCTAAGTCTCTTCTTCTTGGAACACACATCAAAGTTGCTGGTGAACGCAGCAGGCCAGGCAGCATCTCTAGGAAGAGGTACAGTTGATATTTCGGGCCGAGACGCTTCGCCAGTCCTGACGAAGGGTCTCGGCCCGAAACATCGACTGTACCTCTTCCTAGAGATGCTGCCTGGCCTGCTGCATTCACCAGCAACTTTGATGTGTGTTGCTTGAATTTCCAGCATCTGCAGATTTCCTCGTGTTTGCACTCTTCTTCTTGGGTGGCCTCTTGGGAATGAGAATGTGATCTTGTGATGATTGATGACACCAATGTGGGGCCTTCAGGTTTTACCACAGATGGGGTAGGGGGTGTCTGATGGGATGATAGGGTAGGTGGCTGTAAGGTAGTGCACTCCACTTGCTTTTACCAGCCTTCCTTGTGCTCTTAAAGGATGTGTTTGAGGTTTTCAGTGCCATTTTAAAGGTTCCTGCACTTTGAGCATCCATGGGCCAGGGATTCTCATGAGTAAATGGAATGTTGCTATTTTTTCAAGGAGGATTTGTGAACATACTTGAATCTTTCTTTACTGGCTGGTTATCTTTTTCTGCAACAGACCTTTGAACAAATTACCTATTTTTGGAGGAATAAGAATGACCTGACCAGCCCAATGGAGTCAATGAATATAATTAGACCCTCAAAAATGTGGATGTTGACCTGGTTGATGTTGGCTTGCTTACCCTTCTGGTGGATTTTTTGGAAGTAACTTTGGTAGTATATTTCCTTTATGCTCTGACGTGCCTGTAGGTGTGTGAGAGAAAGTTTATATCTGCTGAGTGGCATCTAACATTTGGACCATGAGTCTGTGAGCATGTATCCAAATAGTTGAATGCTGGCTGTTGCTTGTATAGTTCGTGGCCACAGTCAGGCAAATTCACCCCACTAAACAATATTCACGTCTGTCAGGAATGAGATGATGGCAGCCAAAATCAGGCAGGTGTTGGAAATAATGTCGGAGGTATTTTGAAATAAAATTACTGGGAATACACAGTGACTCAGCACCTGTGTTGAAAGAAACAGGATCAGTATTAAGCAACACACATCAAAGTTGCTGGTGAACGCAGCAGGCCAGGCAGCATCTATAGGAAGAGGCGCAGTCGACGTTTCAGGCCGAGACCCTTCGTCATCGGATCAGTATTAATTCTAGTTTATTCAAGGGAGAAAATTGATCTATAATTGTTGCAAAAATTGATCTAACAAATATGAATTAAATAAGTGGCATTAAAGGAAATATTTCCAAGGTCGATCCAGACAATAAGTCTTTGAGATTTACAAGGAAGGAAAGAATTCAGAAGAATGCCAAATGAGCTGAGAGTTCATTATGCTGCTTTTTCATTTCCTAAGAAACTCAGAATATTAGAAATGACACCATCAAACATTGGTGTTTACCCTATTTGCTTGAAACAAAAGTGATTCCTTATTTAAACTCCACACTCATCATGGGTTACGTTGGAGGCAGTATGATCAAACCAGTATATCATTTTTAAAAAATCTCCTGAGTGTAAGTCCCTATTTAAAACTTGAAGCAATACACATAAAATGCTGAAGGAACTCAGCAGGTCAGGCAGCTTCCATGGAAATGAATAAACAGTTGCTGTTTCACACCAAGATCTTTCGGGCAGACATCATCCCCCTTCCTTTTCAGTCCTGAAGAAGGGTCTCAGACTGAAACATCGGAAAAAGCCTCTGACTTTCCACACCATCAATGCCTCTCATCATCTTATACACCTCTATCAGGTCACCTCTCATCCTCCATCACTCCAAGGAGAAAAGGCTAAATTCACTCAACCTATTCTCATAGGGCATGCTCCCCAATCCAGGTAACATCCTTGTAAATCTCCTCTGCACCCTTTCTATGGTTTCCACATCCTTCCTGTAGTGTGGTGACCCAAACTGAGCATAGTACTCCAAGTGGGGACTGACCAGGGTCCTATAAAGCTATAACATTACCTCTCGGCTCTTAAACTCAATCCCACGGTTGATGAAAGCCAATGCACCATATGCCCTCTTAACCACAGAGTCAACTTGCGCAGCAGCTTTGAGTGTCCTATGGACTCGAACCCTAAGATCCCTCTGATCCTCCACACTGCCAAGAGTCTTACCATTAATATGATATTCTGCCATCAGATTTGACCTATCAAAATGAATCACCTCACACTTATCTGGGTTGAACTCTATCTGCCACTTCTCAGCCCAGTTTTGCATCCTATCGATGTCCCGCTGTAGCCTCTGACAGCCCTTCACACTATCCACAACACCCCTAACCTTTATCTCATCAGCAAATTTACTAACCTATCCCTCCACTTCCTCATCCAGGTCATTTATAAAAATCACAAAGAGTAGAGGTCCCTGTGGCACACTTCTGGTCACCGGCCTCCATGCAGAATATGACACACCTACAACCACACTTTGCCTTCTGTGGGCAAGTCAATTCTGGATCCACAAAGCAATGTCCCCTTGGATCCCATACCTCCTTACTTTCTCAGTAAGCCTTGCATGGGGTACCTTATCAAATGCCTTGCTGAAATCCATATACGCTACATCTACTGCTGTTTAGACACATCCTCAAAAAAGTCAATCAGTCTCGTAAGGCACAGCCTGCCTTTGGCAAAGCCACGCTGACTATTCCTAATCATATTATTCCTCTCCAAATTTTCATTAGTCCTGCCTCTCAGGATCTTCTCCATCAACTTGCCAACCACTGAAACGGATTTGATGGATTATCCCACAGTCTGCACTTCAGCTCCATGCGCTCCTGACAGAGAGACTCAAGAAGTGTCCAAATGCTTCTCTGTCCATCTCAACAGAATCAGGTGAAGGATTCCATTTTTCATATTTTGTATATATCTTTTCAAGACATCTTTGAGAAGATTATTAAAACAGTTTTTCACTCTTCTTTAGAATGCTTGCCACATTAGAGCTAACAGTGCTTGCTTTGGGAGACAGGTATCAGACTTATAGACAGAGTGGGCCACCTATTGAAGCTGGCAGAGCTTATGCTCATAGCTTAAGATCTGAGGTCATTGACCTGGGAAAGAACACCAATGCCAATTCACCTATTCCACTGGTGTATTTGATGATCTTTGATAATAACGTTTACTTTGGACTTTGAATTATTACCTTCATTGTTAAGGTCCTTCGGTTGTTGCAAAGTAACAGGGATGTTCTTTTAAACTCGAAGAACACATTATTTACAAGATGTTAAAACAGCGAACTTAGTTTCCACTGGGATTTATTTGTCAGAATAAACTTTTCCATTGGGAAGAACATTTTAGGTAATGTTTTTAAATATTTTTCACCAGTTAGCAGCCTACTTACCTTTAGTCAGTAAGTTTAAAAACTTCAGTAAACTGGAGGGTAAACACGAGGAATTCTGCAGATGCTGGAAATTAAAGCAACACACATCAAAGTAGCTGGTGAACGCCGCAGGCCAGGCAGCATCTCTAGGAAGAGGTACAGTCGACGTTTCGGGCCGAGACCCTTCATCAGGATTCAACCATTTGCTGATCTGTCTAAAGCTACCGCCAACACTCAAAGACATGCTGGAATGACTGAAGTCCACAAAACTAGGAGAACATTGAGATATGGTCTGCGAGTCAATCAATGAAACCGAGTTGCCTTTCTAGTGGGAGTTAGTCCTGACGAAGGGTCTCGGCCTGAAACGTCGACTGTACCTCTTCCTAGAGATGCTGCCTGGCCTGCTGCGCTCACCAGCAACTTTGATGCGTGTTGAGTAAACTGGGGGGACTTGTTTATAGTTCGTTGAATGTGATTGATGAAAAATCCTTAGTGAAAACAAAGCAAAGCACTGGGGAAAACATCCAGTAGCTCAGTCAACAACTAGGTGGAAAAAATTATTATAACGTTATCATTTACACTTATTAAAATCTTTACAAGATTTATTACAATTACAAAACAGCAAATTTCAATGTGTTGGAGTGCATGCAATTGACATTTTTCTTCCATAGAAACATTTGAAGGGAAATAATTGCAGCATACACAATGACAATATTGCACATTGGTTACAAGTGTCATTGAGTGGAGCCCGGATCGCGCGCTCCCTCCAGCAGGGAGGTCCCACCGGTTAGCTGCCTCTGTCTCTGCCTGATGGCGATTTTCAAAGTCTGTCTGGATGGTAGGGTTCACTCTGGTCACCGGAGTTGACTGGCTGTCGGGTTGCTGTCGCGGTAGCCGGGCGATCGCTGGCGGCCGTGCTCGCTGCCCGTGCCAGCGGTGCGAGGCCCCGGCAGGCAGGCGGCGGAGCGCCGGTCGGTGTGCTTGCCCGAGGAGGGAGAGGGGGCGGGCAGCTCGGCGGGGAAGATGTCCGCGGCTCTCCTCTCGCCCATTGTCGACTATTACAACGACGAGGAGGAGCTAGACAGCGTCGACGATGAGGACGAACGCAGTATCCGCGGCCGTGACTCCGATGAAGGTAACTTCCCGTCCGTTTGTGGCGGAGGGTGCGGAAGAGGGCGGGTTGCTGCAGCCGGCTGGTGGGCCTCAGGTACAGAGGCGGAGACCGGTAGGTAACCGTATCCCGGGAGTGCAGGCAGATCCCCGGGCCTCGACTCTTCCCCTACAAATCGGGGCAGTGGATTGTCCGTGGTAACAGTGGCAAATGGCTGCTGCTGTACGCTTGCCCAAACTTTAAGTAAACTCCCACTAGAAAGGCAACTCGGTCTCATTGATTGACTCGCAGACCATATCTCAATGTTTTCTTATTTTTGTGGACTTCAGTAATTCCAGCATGTCTTTGAGTGTTTGGGGTAGCTTTAGACAGATCAGCAAACGGTTGAGAAATTGCTCTGTTATTTTCACCTTTTTCCATTCAAATTTAATGCAGAGTCACTTGTTCCCATTGGGACCCTGTCCAAATAGATGTTACTAGTATGCTAGTTTTAGTAGGCAGTAGTGATATTTACAGCTTTTTCATACTCGGTCTGCACGTTTGAGCAAGTAAAGTATATTGGATGGTGCAGGGTATTTAACCTGAATGTTGGTTAAATCCTAACTTGGATTGTTTTTGGATATACCCTTTCAATCCCTTTGCACCCAGTATATCCGTAGCATAATTGTATGAAAGACTAGTTCTCTTAATATTGCGAGTTAAGTGAGGAACATTCTGACATATGTTCATGTTTACTTGGCCTGGCATGGAAGCACCAATGCCCTGGAACAGAAAAGCGTACAAAAAGTAGTGGGTACAGCCTAGTCCATCATAGGTAAAGTCCTCTGCACCACTGAGCACATCTACATGGAGCACTGATGTAAGAAAGCTGCTTCCCTCATCAATGACCCTCATCATCCAGGCTATGCTAATTTCTCACTGCTGTAATCAGGAAGGATGTACGGGAGCCTCAGAACCCACACCACCAGGTTCAGGAGCAGTTATTAGCTGATCTATTAGACGCTTGAACGAAAGGGGATAGCTTCACTCACCCCATCACTGAACTGCTCCTACAACCTATGGACTCACTTTCAGGGACTCTTCGTCTTAAGTTCTTTGTACAGGTTGCTTATTAATTTATTATTTACTTCCATTTTGTATTTGCACAGTTGTCTTTTGCGCATAGTCGTTTGTCCTGTTGGTTGTAGTCTTTCATCGATTCTGTTGTGTTTCTTTTATTTGCTGTGAATGTCTGCAAGAAAATTAATTTCATGGTTGAATTTGGTGTCATTTAATACTTTGATATTAAATTTACTTTGACCTTTGGACATGTAATTGTTCTGATTGATTTTGGCGCCTGTTTAATATTTGGTGTTTCAGTACCTAAACTGGTCATGATTGAATTTTTTTTTACAATGGTAGTGAAATAGTAGAAATTAATTACCTTGGTCAAGGTCAAATTTGATTTGATTGGGTCAGATTATAAACTTATCCCAAGCAGACCTTTTGTCTTAATTTCAAGCTATGACTTGTCTCCAAAAGGATTGTGTAATGGATGCTTCAAACTATGTAATTATGCAAAATGTATATAATAGATGATGCAGACAAGTTCAAGTTTATTTATGTGTTTCCTTCATGATCTTCCTCAAGTCCAGTATAGCAGCTGTACCTTCTGGACTTGGCCGTTCGTACATCTACTAAGACACCCTTGGTGATAAATATTTAAACTCTTTCACCAGTAATGTACTCCTTGTGCTGCTGAGTTGCCTTCAGCATGGAGATTCTGATTCATTAATTGAAGGAAGACAGGGGGTGAACAACAGGGGTTTCCTTTGTGCATATTTGACTAAATCACATGAAAGTTCACAGCAACATTGAGGACGCCTAGAACTTTGATACTATTGTGCCTTCATTATGGGTGGGCCTCTTTTTTTAAAGTTGAGCAGGATGTAACTTGGGATAGTTTTGGAGGAGTTTTGGACATTGGCAGAAGGTGTGATTCTGTGAGAAAGGTTGTATCTAACTTTGTTGATGCAATAATTGTAGACTGTAACAGTGATTTACTAGTTCATTTCAGAATGAAGAGTTAAAGTTGGTGCTGTGGGTTTGAAATCCATACAAGTCAGAGAAGTAAGAGAGTAAATTTCCTTCCCAGAGAAAATCAGTTAAGTTTTCTGCTAATCCAGCAACTTCATAATAAGTTTACTGATAAGGAATACTGACATTTTTCTTACAGTACAGGTGTCCCCCGCTTTTTGAACATTCGCTTTACGAAACCTCACTGTTATGAAAGACCCACATTAGTTACCTGTTTTCGCTAACAGAAGTGTTTTCACTGTTACGAAAAAAGGCAGCGCGCGATAAAAAGCAGCGCGCGCCCCGAGCAGCCACTCCTCCCCCGGATTTGGAACTGCGTTCTAGCTGGCATTGCTTAAACACGTGCCTGTGAACATCCGTTTCCAAGATGAGTTCTAAGGTATCAGAAAAGCCTAAAAGAGCTCGTAAGGGTGTTACACTTAGTGTAAAACTAGACATAATTAAGTGTTTCGATCGTGGTGAACGAAGCAAGGACAAAGTGAGTTTGGCTTGTGGAAGTTGACGAAGATGATGTTGAAGAGGTTTTGGCATCCCATGACCAAGAACTGATAGATGAAGAGCTGATGCAATTGGAAGAGGAAAGGATACCAATCAAAACTGAATGCAGTAGCGAACAGACCGGAAGTGAAGTCGTCCAGGAACTGAACGTGAAGCAACTGCGTGAGATTTTTGCTGCAATGATAAAGTACGACTTTAATTTTGAAAGGGTATGTTGGTTTAGGGCATATTTGCAAGATGGTTTGAGTGCTTACAAAGAACTGTATGATAGAAAAATGCGTGAGGCTAGCAGTCAAGCATACTGTCGTTTTTCAAGCCTTCCACATCAGTCACAGCAGACGACGAACCTCGACCTTCGACATCGAGGCAGGCAGACATAGAAGAAGATGACCTGCCTGCCCTGATGGAAACAGACAACGATGAGATGACACCTCAGTGTCCCACCACCCCAACCCCCGGGCTGCGAACCGATACATTGCCGCAGAGAATGCAGCGGTAGCCAGGACACACCCAGCACATCTTTAAGAAAAAAAGCCGAAATAAACAAGCTAATTAATTAGGTGCCGCCTGGCACGTAAATATCGGCCCAGATCAGAGGCAATTGCCGATTGCGTCGCCTCTGATCTGGGCCGACATTTACGTGCCGGGCGGCACCTAATTAATTAGTTTGTTTATTTCGGCTTTTTTCTTAAAGAGGTGCTGGGTGCGTCCCGGCCACCGCTGTACTCCTGCATGCTTCGCGGATCGGTATTGGTCGGCGGCCTGGAGAGTGGGGACCACTGCACCACCCCAACCTCCGATGACTCAGCCTAACACACCATCGTCAATGTGCTCTGCGCTGTCTTCCCAATTCCGGTAAGTGATTCTACACTGTACATACATGGTTTCTACTTCATATAGGCTGTGTATTTTTATGCGTTATTTGGTGTGATTTGGCAGCTTCATAGCTTAAAGGTTACTGGAGAGAGTGTTTCTGCCAAGAGCGCTTGCGTGAGGTTTTCGCTACGGAGAACAGTGCAGGCAATGATTGTAGAGAAGTATTTCTACTTTATATAGGCTATGTATTTATCATATAATTCCTGATTTTACTATATGTTACTGTTATTTTAGGTTTTATGTTGTTATTTGGCATGATTTGGTAGGTTATTTTTGGGTCTGCGAACGCTCACAAATTTTTCCCATATAAATAAATGGTAATTGCTTCTTCGCTTTACAACATTCTGGCTTACGAACCGTTTCATAGGAATGCTCTACCTTCGGATGGCGGGGGAAACCTGTAATAGGAATGCACAAGTGAGGTTGTGACATGGTCGGGCACCCTGTGGAGTCGTGTATTCAACTTGGGGTTTCTTGGCTCTTGGAAAGTATACATCTTATATTCCTCAGTATGAAATTGGAGAATTGCACAAATATAACCTCTATTTTGCAACAGTCTTCACTGTGGAAGACTCTAGTAGTATGGTGGAAGTTCCAGGCGTCAGGCTCGCATGAAGTGTGTGAAGTTACCGTAACTAGAGAGAAGGTTCATGGGAAACTGAAAGATCTGAAGGTAGATAAGTCACCTGGAACTGAAACAGGTGGCTGAAGAGATTGTGGAGGCATTAGTAATGATATTTCAAGAATCACTAGGTTCTGGAATGGTTCTGGAAGATTGGAAAATTGCAAATGTCACTCCACTCTTCAAGAAAGGAGAGAGGCAGAAGAAAGGAAACTATAGGCCCAGTTATTCTGACTTCAGTGGTTGGGAAGATATAGGATAGCAGTGATGAGGTCTCAGGGTACTTCGAGGCACATAATAAAATAGGCTGTAGTCAGCATGGTTTCCTCAAGGGAAAATCTTGCCGGTCATATCTTTGGAATACTTTGTAGAAATAACAAGTAGGATAGACAGAAAAATCGGTTGATGTTGTGCACTTGGATTTTCAGGGAAGTCCTTTGACAAAGTGCCACTCATGAGCTGCTTAACAAACTACGAGCCCACGGTATTACAGGAAAGATTCTTACATGGATAAAGCAGTGGCTGATTGGCAGGAGGCAAAGAGAGGGCATAAAGGCAGCCTTTTCTGGCTGGCTGCCAGTGACTAGTGGTGTTCCACAGGGGTCAGTATTGGGATAATTTTTGTACATTATATGCCAATTTTTTGGATGATTGAATTGATGCCTTTGTTGCAAAGTTTGCAGATGATATGAAGATAAGTGGAGGGGCAGGTAGTTTTGAGGAAGTAGAGAGGCTACAGAAGAACATAGACAGACTAGGAGAATGGGTAAAGAAATGGCAGATGGAATACGATGTTGGGAAGTATATGGTCATGCACTTTGGCAGCAGAAGTTAAAGGATTGACTATTTTCTAAATGAAGAGGAAATGGAAAAACCTGAGGTACAAAGGGACCTTGGAGTCCTTGTGCAGGATTCCCTAAAGGTTAAGTTGCAGGTTGAGTCTGTGGTGAGGAAGGCAAATGCATTGTTAATATTTGTTTCAAGTGGACTAGCATATAAAAACAAGGTTGTAATGTTGAGACTTTGTAAAGCACAGATGAAGCCTCACTTGGAGTATTGTAAGCAGGTTTACCCCCTTATCTTAGACAGGATGTGCTGAAACTGGAGAGCCTTCAATGGAGATTCATGAAAATGATTCTAGGATTGAATGGCTTGTCATATGAAGAGCATTTGATGGCTCTGGACCTGTATTCACTGGAGGGGTGATCTCATTGGAACATATCAAATGGTGAAAGGAACTCAGCTGGTCAGGTAGCATCTCTGGAAAAAAGTACAGTCGATGTTTCAGCCCGAAACATTGTCATTACTTTTTACATAGATGCTGCCTGGCCTTCTGAGTTCCTCCAGCATTTTGTGTGTGTTGCTCAGATTTCCAGCATCTGAAGACTGCAGGACTCTATTGCTCTCAGTAGACGGTCTGGCACTTCGTAAGCTTTCAGGATCTTCAGCACTTTACCTCGGTGAATGGAGTCAAAAGCTTTGCGAAGATCGATGTAAGTAAGCACGGCTGGTAGGTTGTTTTTCTTGACTTTCTTGATGATTCTACAGAGAGCAAGTATTTGCATTACTGTTGTGCGCTTCTGCCGAAAATCATTCTGATTGAATCTTAGCTTAAGGTCAATGGTGGTGCGAATCCTGTTCAAGATCATCTGATTGTATAGCTTTGCTAAGATGCAGGTCAAGCTGATACCGCGGTAGTTATCTGTCTTTGTGAGGGATCCACACTTGGGGACTGGGATAATGTTTGAGAGTGACCACTGTTCTGGTTTGATTAAGGCAGAGGTTGATAGATTCTTGATTGGTCAGAGCATGAAGGGATACGGGGAGATGTCAGATGACGGGCAGAGGGGAAAATTGGATCAGTCATGATGAAACGGTAGAGCAGACTCGATGGCCAAATGGCCTAATTCTGCTCCTTTATCTTATGGTCTTATCGTATTCTCTTCCATTGGGAGACTAAGAAATGTTCAAGCTGTGTTGTACTTCCGGTAACATGGCAGGTGTTTGAATGCAGCAGTTTCTACGCGGCCAACCAAAGGTGTTTTTGTCTTTTCTAAACATTTTTTTTTACGATTTCAAGACCTTGCTGGACATTAATAATAAAGCACTGCAGGTCTACCCCCATCAGTGAGTTGCTGATTGGCTGAGAAACTGAAGGAGCTGGACTTGGATGCCAACCATGCTGCTGACTGCTTTTGTGCTGTGTATGACTGTTGGTATTGCATTTTGCACATTGGCCCCAAAGTAACGCTATTTTGCTTGGCATAGGTATTCATGTATGGTTAAATGACTATTAAAATTATTTAAAGGACTGGGAATGTTAGTTAGAAAATGTTTCATCGTTTTGATGAATACTTTTTTGAAAAATAGACATGTTAGGTATTTATTTAAGAAGTAAACATTGAAACAGTAATTTAAGTATTCGTCTAAGACAGTGGTCCCCAACCACCGGGCCGCGAGCATGTGCTACTGGGCCGCAATGAAATGATATGGTTTGGCGATATGAACTGATTTGAGTCAGCTGCACCTTTTCTCATTCCCTGTCACACCCATTGTTGAACTCGAACGCACGAGAGGTCCGCAAGAATATTGTCAATATTAAACCGATCCACAGTGTGCAAAAGGTTGGGACCCCTGGTCTAAGATACCCAAAACCACTACAATGTACATTCAGTTACCCTTGAAATGAACAGATACACTGCTAACCCTGGAGCTTGGTGATCCATTGCTTGCTGTAACACACCCAGCCATCCCTGTAGTGTATGGATAGGGAGGGTCAGTAGCTTTATTCGCTGTTTCAACAGCCCATTCATATGTTTGACTAGGCCCGCCACCTGAGGGTAACATGGGATGTGAATTATTCAAGCTATCGCAGATTCTGTGACCCAATCCTGGAGTTTAGCTCCTGTAAAATGTGTGCCATTGTTGGATTAAATCTCCCAGGGAACCCCATCCGTTGACGCCAAATGCTGCAACCCTTTTATAGTGTAATCTTGGTCAGCACAGACGCATGTCTCTGTGACTAGAACGCTGAAATACGTGTTAACCATTGTCAGCACATACCGCTTTTTTTTCGTTGTGGCAGAGGCCCGATGAAATTGAGCTGCCAGATCTGACTGGCCCCATATGCCCTGAGGGGCCCGCCAGCTGTACTCTGGGTTTAACTTGTCCGCAAGTCGGGCAATTTACAGCTGCAGTTCGGGCCTCATCGTAAATTAATGCCACGCCTTAAGCCTCCGCCCACTTCCTCGTCCCATCCACCCCCAAGTGCCCACACTTCTGGAGTGTCCAGTCTGCAAGGTGACTTCAGTCCTTGGAGCACATTGTTGCTCTATCTACAGGGTTAGGAATGGCTTCTTTGGTGTCCCAAGAGGTGTGGGCATCTATGTAGTAGACAGAAATCTGCAGCTCCATGCATCCCTCCAGATATGTTCCCAATAAGAGTGCCCCTAAAGAGGTTGCCCATGTACCTCCCAGTTCTGCATGTGCCAGTGATGCATCCAAACCAGCATACTATTAGTGACTGCCCAGCATTTGGTGTAGACCTTGATAGGCTCGATTGTCTTTTGGAGGGGCAGAGTTACAGTCAACAATTCAGCCTGTTGGCTAGATTTCCCCCCCCCCCCCCCCGTGCCAACCTTGCCTGTTGCAGGGTGGAGAGCCACAGCCTTCCACCACTGCTTGCCACTCTGCCAACAGCTAGAACCGTCTGTGAACCAGACATTGTTTTTCTTCAGGGATCAGATCATCGTTTGGTTTACCCCACTATGGTTGAGGGGTTGATTGTAGGGATTTCATTGAGAGTGCAATGGTGACTATCAGGCAGACATAACCTGCTTATTGAGCCGGCTTACCTCATTAGGACCTTTCTCGGCCCTGTTTGCGCCATATCATTTCCATATGATGATTGAAGACTGTTGGATATAGCCCTCTTTGTGGATTTTACCCACTTCATGAAAGGGAGATACGGTCGCAGCACAACTGACTCAGAGGCTGTCTGGTGTTGAGTGACCTGCAGAGCCAAGTAACGGGCCAATAACAGCTTCTTAAAGGGGGTGTATTATGTTGCTGTCTGGGGTTGGGCCTTAGCTCAAAACCTGAAGGGGACAAGATGCCCCTTCGAAACCTGCCATAACCTCTATTCAGCCACCTGAGGGGTAGCCGAGGCCTGCAGCTTGAAGGGTATGCTACTCTTGTCGCAGGACCAATGGGAGAGCCTGTTCCATGGCCTGCCTGGCAGCCTCAAAGGTCCCTGATGTTTGGGACTGTGTTGGAAAATGGTCTTTTTGTGGGAAACCTGATATAGAGGCTGTAATATTATGGTCAGGTGGGGTATATGTTGGCGTCAATACCCCAAGTTCATCAGAACGCTGTGGCTCCTCCTTTGAGGTGGGATGGCAGTATTCAGAATCTTACACTTAGCCTTTTCAGTTATTTCCTGCTGTCCAGAATGCCACTATATTCTCTGGAATAGAACATTCTGACTGGGGTCTTGTATCTTCTGGGGGTTGATGGACCACTCTCGCTTCCCCAGGGAGGTAGCTGACTAAGTCATCCAATATCTGCTGCACTGCTTCCTGCGAGGGTCCCTGTAACAGCACACTGTCTATGTAGTGATACACGGATCTAACTGTATCTTCTGTAAATCTTGGCTTTCACGCTGTGACACAATGTAGGACTGTGTACATATCCCTGGAGGAGGCAGCTGAAAGTGTACTGCCTACCTTCCCATGTAAAGACAAACTGGTCCTGCGATTCTGGACCCAAGGGAATGAAGGAAAAAGCATTGGTCAGATCCACTACAGCATAAAAATGCTTCCCCGCCCCCCCCCCACACCCCTGTACCTCAATGATGGTAACTACATGTGGAACAGTGCTTGTGAGAGGCAATGTGTGTTTGTTCAACTGTCGATAATCGACCATCATGCACCATGTCCCATCTCACTTCTGCACTGGCCACACCGGACTGTCATAGGGAGACACGGCAGGGCAAATGACTCCCTCACATACTAGGGCTTGTACAGTCTCCCCAATTTGTTTGGTGCCTCCCGGGATCCGATACTGTTGGTGTTGACCACCTTTGAAGGGAACAGAATCACCAAAGACTCTCACTTGGCCAATCCCACCAGCGCCTTCGCTTGGGCTACCCCAAAGGAAAAATTACCCTTGCCTGTCTGCAATGATCTGCCCCTCAACACATTATTGCCCAGAATACATTCAGGAGATACCACCACTAATACAGCCATAGGTCCTGCCGATACTGCTTAGAGGGCCACCTGCAAAGTGACCTCCTGTGTAGGAAGAAGGGAACCTGACCACAGCTCAAGGGAAGCAGGACAGGGGCACACCACGCATTGGTGGACGACTGCTGGCACTGGAGGTCAGCTACGGCCTTTTGTAATGACTCCAGCATGGGATATATGGAATCCTGTCCTTGAGACGTGGAAACTGGCGTGGTATCAGGCAAGCTTCTATCTGAGGAGGGATTAGAAGATGACACCCCTCCCTTGGCTTTACCTTTGCCTGGCTTCCCCTCGCAGCGTTTCCTCCACCTCTCATATAAGGTAGAATTAGGAACCCCTTCAATCCTGTCCTTCAGTACCCCTGCCTTAAGCTGTGCTAAAAACATCTCCTTACCAGTTATACGGGGTTCCACACCACCTCCGTTTGCCTATCCATCTTCCGTACCTTCATCTGCATACTCCAGCCCTTGCAACAATTGTATGGCTACACTTACCGGTTGACCCACTGCTGGCCCTATTAAAGACAGCGCTACTCCTTTTAGATGGGTGGCTGCTGCCACAACCAGATGTGCTATCATAGCAAAGGTTAATTCCACATCCTCTGGCAGGTTATCACTACCGTTGTATAATTCAGTAATGAGAGCCCACTGGCTAAGGACCTTAGTGCCTCCCTCTACTGTGCTCCGTTCCACTCAGGGCTTTAATTCCCATTCAAGGAGGGAAGGGCATCTGACTCTAACTGCTGCTTCTACTCTTTCCCACAGCGTTAAATTAGCCTCCTAGGATCTGAGCGATGACCTCAGGCTGCTATTAATTGCATGCTAAGATGATAAGCCCGCTAAAATGCCCATCTCTGCATTAGATAGGGTCACTCCAGTACCCTCCTATTCCGTATTCTCAACAGCCAAGTGGCCAGTGACTCCCCAAATCTCTGTCTGTACCGATCTCCTAATTCTATCAATTCCTTAGCGGAGAACTCCCTGGTCACTGTGGTCACGGAGGGGCCCACTGTACTACTACATACCCATTTGTGGCCAATGTCCTCCACCTCTGGGGTGGAAGAGGCCGCTTGCCCAGTATGGGCCTGGTTTGTAGGGTCTAGGGGTAGGGCAATCTTTTTGAGAGGGTATCCCAGAGCTCCGTTCTATCCCCTTCCCCATCCTCAGCTTCTAGCCAGACATCCCTGTTTCCTATACTCGTGTTGAGATCATCACCTCTCCTCATCATGGCTCATATCTTAATGGGATCTGGTTGCCACTTGGCTCTTTGGGCCGCCTCTAACTTTTGTACCTTCATTAGCTGACAGGCTGTCTCTGTAGTGTTCTAGCACTGTGGCCGAGTCTGTCCCATTGTGGCAGCTTCCCCTGTGGCAATACAATGCTCACGCATCTCTGCATTCTCATCCTTGAGACCTGCGATCTGTTTGTGTTGGTGCTTTACCACGGCTGAAAGCAGCCAGAAAGCATCCTTTCAGCTGCCCTTTCTCCTGGGAAATCCTAACGAGTTAAGTATGGACAGATTGTGGTGTCTGGTTTCAACCTGGGGGGAATCAAACTGATCTGAACAATTTTCAGTCGGTCTGTAACCCCGCATTAGGTTAAGGTGGCTACCAAATCCTGCACTATTATCTAAGCACCCAGGGGCGTAAACATAAATTTGCTGGATCAAATAACGACAGCAGAAAAAGTGTTACTTCTCTTTTCACCCGTTTATTTCTTCGAGCTCAGCCGGCGAGTGAACTTGGACCCGACATCAGGGAGAGAAACCTTCTCATCTCCCCGGCGGTTAAACAAGTTCACTGCCTGATGTCAGAATTGTTAGAAGTTATAAGGCCCCCCATACAAAAGAACAATCAATTTGATAAGCATTCCAGCCAAGTCAATGGACTATTGATACAAAGAACAATCAGTTTGATAGACACTCCAGCCACCTTAATTAAAGAAAGGAATGTCCTACCTGATTTGTTGGAGCCACAACTTAATTACAAAGATAAGAACACCCGTCAAATTTGTGCTTTAATCAAGAAAGGAATGTTCTGCCTAATTTCCATCAGGTATTGCCTTTTGTCAAGATCAAAAGGTGTGAAAAGCCAGAAGACATCTTATGTGGATCTGGGTGAACTTTAAACCTTATCTCGCTCCAAAGAAGGCAGCTGTAGACATTATTCAAACACACTGCAGTCACAGACATAGTCAGTACTTAATTGATTGTTTACAGGGATCTGAGAATCCCCCATTCCCTTAGACTTCAGCAGGGGAAATTTCCATCTTTCATGTGGGGGTTGTTCTTTCTTACTCATCCATGTAAAAATACTCATCTGTCCCAAATACTGGATTCTGCTGATTACGCCAAATGTAACGTGGGAGAGCAAGTTCAAGGATCCAACGAATGAAGCAGGAGACAAAGATTTAAAAATGGATATATTAGGTATTTGTTTAAGAAATGAAAAGTGAAACACTAATTTGGGCGTCTAGTTAAGCAAGTGTTTGTCGAAGCTACCCAAAACCACTACACTGTACATTCAGTTACCCTTTAAATGAATAGATACTCTGCTAAGCCTCCCAGATTTATAAAACCCAAGGAGTAAGCATGCTACAAACAGATACTTATCTAAAGCCACAGGGTTGGAGGGGCCGGTCTTAGTTTGCAGTGCTCTTTCTCAGTGGTCCTTCAGGCCTGGTCATGAAGTCAGCCTGAAGTCGGACCCTGCAGGTGGCGGGAAAGAAAGAGGATGAACCCTCTGCACGTTCTATCTTTTATACTGTCAGGGTGCCCGGAACCGGAGATGGGTTCTGTTGTGCACATAAGCCAACCAATGGGAAAAGAGCATCACAAGCTTTTAAAGGAACTAATCAGCATGATGGCAGTGGCTCTTGAACAGAATAAACTATGCCTTCTAGAGGACAGCTGGGCCGCGTTCAAGGATCATCAGAAGATCTGAATGAATACGCTACGGTTGTAATGGACTTTGTAGACCCTCGTGAGTAAGTGTGTTTTCACAAAATCATTCAGAATCTTCCCCAAACAGAACCCCTGGATGAACCAAGAGATTTGAAATATGCTGAAGGCTTGTTTGATTGCATTCAGGACTGGCCATCAAAGAAAGTACAAGAGATCCAAGAATGACATCTCAAAAGCTTTCTCACATGCAAAGTGGCAATTCGGGACAAAACTTGAATCACAGAAGAATAATTGATAGTAGTGTCGGGGCCCTTACAAAGCAGAAACAAGCAACATAATTAACAACAAGGTTTTTCTCCCAGATAAGCATAATGCCTTTTATGTTTGCTTTGACTGACAGAGCGTGGAGGTACCTTCATGAACCCCCACAGCCAGAAAACCCTGTGATCTCAGACTCTGAGACCGACATGAGAGTATTCTTCAGGAGGGTGAATACGTATGGCCTGGACAGCATGCCTGGCTGAGTACTGAAGACCTGTGCTAATCAGCTGGCTGGAGTGTTTATGGACATTTCAAACCTCTCACTTCGGCATGTGCTTCAAGCAGACATCAATCATACTGGTGCCCAAACCTGCCTCAATGACTATTGTTCAGTAGCACTTGCATCCACTGTAATGAAGTGCGCTGAGAGGTTGGTCATGAAGCACATCCTGCCTGGATCCGCTCCAATTTGCCTACCATCACAAAAGGTCAACAGCAGATGCTATTTCACTGGTTTTTCACTCAGCTCTGGGACACCTGGACAGTGAAGATGCACACTTCAGGGCACTCTTCATTGCCTACAACTTAGCATTCAACACAAACATCCTCTCAAAGCTAACCACTAAGCTCCAAGACCTAGGCCTTAATGTCTCCCTGTGCAACTGGAGCCTCCATGTTCTCAATTGCATACCCCAGTCACTGAAGATTGGCAATAACATCTCTACGATCACCATCAGCACAGGTGCACCACAAAGCTGGGTGCTTATCCCCCTGCTTTACTCATTTTAAACTGTACCTTTGATTGTGTGGCTAAGTACAGCTCCAATGCTGTATTTAGTTTTGCTGACGACACTACTGTTGCTGGCCAAACCAGAGGTGGTGAGATTGAAACAGATTGAAAATCTGGGTGAATGGTACCACAACAACAGCCTCTCACTCAATCTCAACAAAATCGAAAAGCTGGACATTGATTACAAGAGAAAGAAACCAGAGATCTGTAAGCAAGCCCTGATTAGGGATCGGACGTGGACCAAAATGTACTGCTCCTGATGTGTCCTATTTAACTGGAATCCACTGTATATGGTAACATTTATGTACTTTGATAATAAATTGATTATGACTTTGAGAAGAAGGCACTTAGTATGCTGGCCTTCATCAGTCAGGACATTGAGCTTAGGAGTGGGGACGTTATGTTGCAAATATACAAGTCATTGGTGAGGCCACATTTGCAACGCTGTGTACAGTTACGGTCATCCCATTAGTGGAAACACATTGTCAAGCTGGGGAGGGGTGCAGAAATGTTTTACAACGGTACTGCCTAGACTAAAGGACCTGAGTTGAGGGAGAAGTTGGACACGCTGGATTTTTACTCTGGAGTGCAGAAGAATGAGGGATATAGGTAGGTGGATTTTCAATCTTTTCCTATGGTTGGAGAGTCAAGATAAGAATCAAAATAAGAGGCATGATACAAGATTTAAGAGACTTAAGCAATTTTAAGAGACTTTGGAGGTAACTTTACAAAGAGGGTAGTATGTACATAGAATAAACTGCCAGAGGAAGTGGTTGAGGTGGGTACAAAATTCCAACATTTAAGAGGCATTTAGCTAAGTTCATGGAGGGGAGGGGCTTGGAGGTTTATGTGCTAAAGGTTGGCAACTGGGACAAGCAGGGAAGATGCTGTGGTTGGCATGGACCAGTTGGGCCAAAGAACATGTTTCCAAATTGAAAGAAGAGGAAATATGCAGATGCTGGAAATCTAAGCAGCACACACAAAATGCTGGAGGAACTCAGTAGGCAAGACAGCATCAATGGAAAAGAGTGCAGTCGATGTTTTAGGCAGAGACCCATCATCAGGACTGGAGAAAAAAAGTTGAGGAGTCAGAAGAAGAAAACTCTCCAATTACAATCTCACTCCTACCGAAGGCACTGCTGTCCACTCTTTCCGCACTAATCCTAACCTCACCATCAAACCCGCAGATAAGGAGTATGCTATAGTAGTCTGGCGGACTGACCTCTACCTTGCTGAGGCCCAGTGACAACTGTCAGACACCTCCTGTTACCCCTCAAACAAGATCTCACCAAGGAGCACCAGGCCATTGTCTCCCACACCATCACCGACCTTATTAACTCTGGGGATCTCCCATCCACTACCACCACTTTGTAGTTCCCTCACCCTGCACCTCCCGTTTCTACCTCCTACCCAAGAACTAGAAACAACCTATCCAGGTGGACCTATTGTTTCTGCTTGTTCCTGCCCCACTGAACTTGTATCTGCATACGTCAACTAATAGACATTCCTAATGACTAAAATAGTGTCAGAAAATTAAATGTAGACTGAAGTGTGCATCTGACGTTCCTCTGTCCAAGTTAATTCCTCCTTTTGAGTATCTTTAAACATATTAACAATTGTTTCCATAAAACAGATCTATTGTTTAACTAACAATCATAGCCTCACTGGTTTGTTTATGTATGTAAATTCATGTTGTTCTTGCCATTAGTTGGGTTTCTACTTTCAACGTAATGTGATGGTGGCTCTTCATTTGTAGTTAAGTGACTTGAGATTACTTGAGTGTTGTTTCTTTTCTTCAATATTTATTTCTCTTTCTTGCCGTGTAGAAACCTGGTTACTCTTTATTGATACCATATGAATTGGCCAAAATTAAAATAATCTTCGGATTGGTGGAGGTGGGGGGGAGGGGGAGGGGGGGAAGGAAGAGAAGATAGAGTTTGACTTGTATTTGTTTATTTACACAATAATGCGAAATATTTATTTGGTGGTATAAAGACTGAATAATGGTGATGGGGCAAGGCTTTTACTTAAAGGACCAAATGGAGGATAAATTTCCATTGCCTTGATTGTTTGTACTGTAAGCTTTCATGTAAGAGTTGGGATGTGCTTGTGCCTTTTGCTACTTCTTCATTAGTTCAAGGAATTTATGGACTCAATGTGGATAGTATGCAGAATATGCATTGCAGATCTTCCTGAGTTTGTGAATACATGATGTGTGCAGCCTGTACACTTGAATGTGAGTTGGGAAGAGCACTAGGATGTTATTGCTAGTTGCTGCAGGCATCTTTTGCCGGGTGGTTTGCATTTTCAACTAGCAAATTGTTCAGGTTACAAACAAAGGAGCAGAACTGTGACCTAACCTGGAGAGTACCTGTGGTAAGCTTGTGAATCCAGTTGGAAGCCTGGTGAGAACTTCCCTGTGAAATAATGACAGTGGAATTACCTGTGTTTTTAACTATGATTGTAAGAATGCTCACAATATGTGTTTGCTGTACTATACCCATAGTTGTGAGTACAATTATCCTTAATCTTTTTTGGAAGATGGCGCTGGTGAAACACAGCAACATGTGGGCAGTTGACAAAACTTCTAAATATACTTCTTTTGAACTACTCTCACTACAATCTGCTGTATGTAATTTCCCTTTAAGTAATCTACTTTTGAACCATCTTAATGAACTAGCGATTTCAGTATCTTCTGACGGACTCGACAGACTTGACTCTCAAGCATGCCAGTACAGCACTTTTGAACTGACAAAGGTACAGCACCACGGCCAAAACAGAGGGAGAGGGGAAGGACTCCAAGCCAGACTTAAATGAAGGGGTGTGAAACTTCCTTTCCTCAGGATCTTGTTAGAAAAAGTACAGTCGCTGGAGAAAAGAATGGGGACTTAAGGGCAAGATTGCTGTCTTGGAGGGAAATAAGGAATTGCTGTGTTCTATGTTTCACGGAGACATGGCTCACTCCAAACACACTGAATTTGGTGATCAGACCTGAGGACTTCTCGATACACAGGATGGGTTGTACTGCTGATTCGAAGAAGGCAAAAGGTGGGGATATGTACAGTATTTAATGGTAGACTCTTTGTGGTGCTTGGACACAGCTGTCTTGTCGCACTCTTGTTGAAACATCTAATGATTCAGTGCTGACTGTTCTACTTACCAAGAGAGTTATCCTCCGTTATCCTGAGCGCAGTTTACATACTGCTAAAGGACATTGTTAAGCTGGCATTCAAGGTACTGAGTGCGGCCATCAGTGAAAAAGAAACAGCCTTCCTTGATGCCTTTCAGATCATTGTTGAGGACTTCAATCAGGCTTGTTTGAAGAAATCTCTGACCGATTATCATTGACATATAACCTGCAGCACCAGGGGGGCCAGCACACTGGACCACTGCTATGCTCTGATTAGGAATGCCGACCATTCAATGCCAAGACAGCACTTTGGGAAATCTGATCACTTGGCTGTCCTCCTCATCTCTGCATACAGGCAGAGGCTAAAGAGTAAGGCTTCAACAGTAAGGACAACAAAGAGGTAGTTGTGGGAGGCAGAGAAGCAGCTATGGGATTGCTTTGAGTTGGACTGGGCCGTATCCAAAGATTCATTAGATGGATTTGAATGAATACACTACAGTTGTTACAGACTGCATAAAAGCAGTCATAGGTAGTGTGTCCCCGCAAAATCATTCAGTCTTCCCCAAAAGGAAGTCTTAGATGAACCATGATATCTGCACTTTGCTGAGGACCAGATCAGTGGCATTCTGGTCTGGTAACCAAGTAAAATACAGGAAATCCAGATGTGATCTTTGGAAAGCCATTTTGCGTTCCAAGTGGCAATTCTGGACCAAAATTGATCACTTGAATACAAACGAGATAGCTGTGGCAGGGCTTGAATGCTATCATCTCTCACAAAGTGAAACCAAGTGACATAAGTAACAACAAAGTTTCACTCCCAGAACAGTTCAATGCCTTTGTGCACCTTCACAAACTCCCACAGCCCCCAGTGACTCTGTGATTTCAGTCTCTGAGGCTGATGTGAGAGGGTGAACCCAGACAGGGTACCTGGCCGAGTTTTAAAGACCTGTGCTGATCAATTGGCTGTTGTGTTCACTGATATCTAATCTCTTGCTTTTGTAGTTTGAGGTCCCCACCTGCTTCAAGCAGGCTTCAATTATACTGATATCTATGAAGCACATGGTAAACTGCCACAATGATTATCGTCCAGTAGCACTTGCATCGACAGTGATAAAAGTATTTTGAAAGATTGTTGATAAAGTGCATCAACTCTTGCCTGAGAAGTAACTTGGATCCGCTCCAGTTTGCCAGCAGTCACTGAAGGTCAACAGCAGATGCCATTTCATTGGCTTTTTACGCAACGTTAGATCATCTGGACAGTAAAGATGCATACATCAGGATGCTCTTCATTGACTACCGTTTGGCATTCAGTACTATCATCCCATCAAAATTAATCAATAAGCTTCAAGATTTGGGTGTCAATGCCTCTTTGTGCAACTGAACCCTTGATTTCCTCACGCAGACCCCAGTCAGTTTGGATTGTCAACATCATCTCCTCCACAATCTCCATCAGCACAGGTGCATCACAAGTATATGTGCTTTGCCCCCTGCTCTACTCACTTTACACTAAAGACTGTGGTGAAGCACAGCTCCAATGCCATATACAAGTCTGCTGGCGACACCATTGTCAGAAGCTGAATCAAAGCTGGTGATGAATCAACATGCAGGCAGCATGTTGATGGTACCATATCATTGGCAGAGTGATAGGTGGTGATGAATTAGCATATAAGAGGGATATTGAAAATCTGGCTGAGTGGTACCACACCAACAACCCCTCACTTAATGTTAGCATGACAAAGGAGCTGGTTATTGACTTCAGGAAGAGGAAACTGGAGGTCCATGAGCCAGTCCTCTTCAGGGGATCGGAGGAGAAGAGGGTAAGCAAATTATAATTCCTCGGTGTTAACATTTCAGTGGACTTATCCTGGGCCCAGCACCTAAGTGCCATTACAAAGAAAGCATGGCAGCACCTCTAGTTTATTAGAAGCTTGTGAAGATTCGGCATATCATCTAAAACTTGACAAATTTCTATCAATGTGCAGTGGAGAGCATATTGACTGGTTGCATCGTGGTCTGGAAAAGTAACATCAATGCCTTTGAACAGAAATGCCCACAAAATGTAGGACATACTACCCAGCCCATCACTGGAAAAGCCCTCACCATCCAGGCTATGCTTTCTTATTGCTGCTCCTGTCAGGAAGACAGCACAGATGCCTCAGGACTCGCACCATTATGTTCAGGAACAGTTATTACCCTCAACCATTGGGCTCTTGAAGCAGAGGGGATAACTTTACTCAACTTCAGTAGCCCCATGACTGAACTGTACCCACAACCGATGGATTCACCTTTAAGGACTCTTCATCTCATGTTCTCGATATTGTCTGTATGTCTAATTGCATTTGCACAGTTGTTGTCTTTTGCGCCTTGGTTGTTTGTCCATCTTGTTAGGTGCGGTCTTTCGTGGACTGTATGGTGTTTCTTGTTTTTACTGTGAATGCCTGCATGAAAATGAATGTCGAGGTTGTACATAGTGATATGAATGTACTTTAAGAAATTTGATCATGTGGACCAGAGATCCTGTAAAATATCTGGTGCAAAATCTTTGACTCCAATTATTTCAGTGGAGAAGTTCGGCTATAAGGGACCTAAACAAATGTAAAGTAATTTTCAGTTTCTTGACTGTTTCTATTTTTTTTACTTCTATTTGAGTAACAGCTGTCTAGGCCATATGGTGTGATTTCATCAACTATTAGATCTTTCTTTCAAGAAAAGGTTATTGAAGATCATAGTTCAAATTAAATTTATTATCAAAGTATATATACCATACCTTGAGGTTCATTTTCTTGCAGGCACCCACAAAGAAACAGTTGAATCCACGATAAAACCCACACAACAAAGACCACCAATGTGCAGAAAAAAAAATTGCACAAACAATAAAAAGTAAACAATTAATACACAGAACATCAAGCAGTAGTAAATTAAGGCAACTGGACTTGTAGCGTTGTCTAGAAGATGTTTCGCCACTGATCTGAGGGGCTTTATCAGTTCTGATCCATGGTAGGTAGTTTTCTGGTTTATAAACTCAGTGAGGTGTTTAAAGGTATAGCAATCACATGAGGGTCATTAAGAGTTGTAGAGGTAATGAGAGTGTCATTACTCTTATTTTTGCGTGAATGGAAGTGTGAACTGTTGTGGAGATGCCGGGGTAAAGATGTTAGGACTGCATTGTAAGTGACTGATGGATTGTGTCATACCCCTCTGTTCAGGGATGTGTTTTCCAGTTTGACAAAGATCGCTTCTTTAACCCCTCTTTCAAATCACCTGTCCTCGCTGTCCAAAATGTGCACATTGTTATCATCAAAGGAGTGGTGTCTCTTGTCCTTTAGGTGTAGATATACAGCCGAGTCTTGACCTGAGGTGTTAGCCCTCCTATGTTGTGAAATGGTTTTTTTTCATATCTTTTTATTGTTGTATTATACAGAAGAAATAACACGAGTACATCGAAGTAACAACACTTGTAATATCTCAAAGAAAAAAAGCATTATCTTAAAGATAGAAAAATGATAATTAAAAAAAACCCTACTAAGCAAAAAAGTGTGTGTGGGGGGGAACCCTTTAGGTGTACTACCCCGGAGCCATGCGTCATACAAAAAGCTTCTAAAAATAAACATCAAACCGCCAGCAAGAAAGAAAAATATACCAAAAAATTTACAAGTGAAGTGGTTGTTTCATCTTGCCGATATGCAGATCTGTGCAGTTCTCATTGCATTGGATAGCATATATAATATTGCTCTGCTTATGATTGGGTGTCGCATCCTTGGGGTGGACGGGTTTCTGTCTGAGTGGTGTTTGTTAAAAATCCTTCTGAGTTTCTCTGAAGCTCCAGTTACATATGGGTTGACTATGTTTTTCCATCTGCTTTGCTCCTTACCTCTCTTTGTTGATTTACTACTGCTTGTTGTGCAACTACCTGGATGGCTGAGAACCTTCATAGACAAACACACAGAATAGAACATAAACGGTTGAGTCCCCGAAAGTGAGTCCACATCTATGGAGCCATTCAGCACTGAGGTAAATGTAGCTGGTCAAGACTCCTGCACCTCGTATCTGATGGCAGTACCAAGAAGAGAGGGAGACAGACCAGGCACAGGCAGATGGGACAGGCTCAGGTGGGTTATCCTGGCTGAAATGAAATAGTGAGCTGAACATCGGTTTGTACTTCACCCTCAGCCTCGATGCCTTAGTCTGTTTAATCTGGCTCGGGGTTTAAATCAGCTGAACTTTTGTTCGTTTCTTACTCTTTAAACCCAGGTTCTGCCACTTCGTTTAGGTCTGGAGTTTGCTCCAGCAATGGTTAGACCTGCATTTTTGAGGAGTTTATTTCACTAAATCATTCGGGATACCGAAGAAGTGCCAGATTGGTCAGATGGTTCAAGAGCACAACTTCCAAAGGGAAGTTAAAGACTGAAAACTGCAGTGATTGTAGCCCAGAAAAAGTACATTTTGTTAGCTGCCTGCAAAACCTGCATTCATTACCAGTACCATCTTGGCTTTTTAAGCCCTCAAATCTGGCACCAAATTTGTTGTCTACCAAAGAAACCTTACCCATATTCTTCTGACATCTGGCCTACCTGTAAAAGTCATCTCAGGGTGTTGGTAAAATGCCACCAAGGAGGTTTCTGCAAAGTCCTCCAAATTCACTGGAAAGTTAAGTGATCCAGTGTTAGTCTCCTCTCCCAGGCTAATGCATATGCACATGGTCTGCACTGGGCAATCCACATCATTCACAAGCCCAATGTTACATTCCCAAAGCTAATACGGTTCTGAGTTCTGTAATGGAAGAAAATTTTAAGACTGAAGAAAAGGCTGTGTTTGGGAAAAATGGCAATGTTCAACTAACACCTCAAGCCTATGACTGCTCGAAGTGGAAAAGGTTCTTTTGAGAATTTCTAGTCCTTGCATCTGGAGTGCATGGAAGACATGAATAAAGAGCAGAAGGAATGGGCCAACTTATAAATTACTCACCTGTCTATGTCATCAGATGCCATTAGTTGAAGAGGCTGTTTTTCCTACAGTAGCTTCATTAGCAACCTGAACACTCAAGAAACCAGGGCATGCATGTAGCATCCTGATCCTGAGGGATTGTGTAAGAAGAACTTGTTCTGGTTCTGTTATATGTTCAGATTTGTATCCGAAAAGCTTTGTGTTGTAAAGGGCTTGCCACAGATGTTCAGTCTGACATTTTGTAAGGATGATCTCATCAGATCTGCATGATAAGTCTACGTTCAGTTAGTGACGTGTCTTTCCCAGAAAATTCTGGGCCAATGTTTATCATTATGACCTGAAAAAAATGTTTCCTCCCAGCTTAATCCTTAGTAATATTAAAATATGGATTCTAAAATTCCAGGTATTTAAAATTATAAAATTTTATTGCAACATTTTTACTGAGCAGTTTTTAAAAATTTTTTTCGTATTGCTGATCTCTTAAATACTGCTATTTCTCTCTTGTACAATTGGACATTTTCACAAGAGACACTAATAGATTGCAGATCACATTTGATATGTTTTGTTTGTAGCTCCAAAAGGAAAACAAAGGAGCTAGGAGATAACTTGTAGACATTTGTTGTTTGCTTTTAAGTGAGAGGCACACGTATGATGCAGTGAAGTGATGACGTATGCCATTCCTGTACTTTGCACATATAACTTTGATGGATTATTTAAACAAAGGATGCTAAATCAAGCAATATAACTGCTGTAATTTCATACTTGTCATCATCTATAATAGCTACTCACTCTATGGTGGGATTCAAAATTTGTGCTTTGCGATCACTATTGTGGATTTCTGGTTCTAAGTTCTCCAATATGCTTCTGAGTGTCTACTTTTATCCCACCTAACTGCGGTTTGAGGGCACTGCCTTTTTTATTGTCATGTATCCGGTAGACTTTGTGTTATTGCAACCAAGCTAAAAAGCACAAGGCTGGATCTCACTGGCAGTTTAACATTGCAGAATAACCTGAAATTAGATACATATACTGTCAAAAACAGTGTCGTGTTTTTTTTTACTAGTTATGGAATATAGCATTTATCAATTCATTCTGCTGCTCGAATCCAATGACAGACCTTGGTCTTGCAAACATTCCCCAGCATTGTATTTGGGAATTGCTTTTGTATCCTAACATGTGATCTGACATCATGTAGATTTAAAGCAGGTTTCTGCAGCTTATAGTAGGAGGCCAGGGGAAGATGATAAGTTACTTTTTAAATTATTTTCTTTTAGTTTATTGGTTCTAATTATATGTTTAGCATTTTTTAAAACTTTCGAACTGGCAAATAACTTTAGCTGGATTAAGGTGGCTAAGTCCCTAGGGCCTGATGGGATATACCCCAGGTTATTGAGAGAGATTCTTAGGGATTTGATTTATGAATATTTAGAAAACGATGCCTGAATTAGGGACAGTCAGCAAGGCTTTTTGCGCGGCAAGTCTTGTCTTACCAATCTGATTGTGTTTTTTGAGGAGGTGATGAATTTATAACTGTGGATGTTGTCTAGATAGATTTTAGACAAAGTAATTTTGACACTGCAGTGATTGTTGGTGCCATATAGAGTGGTTAGAGTAGCTCCAAAACTACTGAACTCCTGGGACTTTCATGAACAACAATCTAATTTTTACAGAGAATAGTGTGGAAAACGAAAAAAAAAAATCCAGTGAGCTGCAGACTATGGGTGAAAATACCTTGTTAATGAGAGAGGTCAGAAGAGAATGACCGGGTTGGTTCAAGCTGACTGGAAGGTGCCAGTAACTCAAGTGGTGTGTAGAAGAGCATCTCTGAATGCACAAGTGAATGAGCATCTCTGAGTGACCTCATAGAAACATTTCGAATGTTGAAAGGCATGGACAGAGTGGATGTGGCAAAGTTGTTTCCCATGATGGGGGAGTCTAGTGCGAGAGGGCATGACTTAAGGATTGAAGGGCGCCCATTCAGAACAGAAATACGAAGAAATTTTTTTAGTCAGAGGGTGGTGAATCTATGGAATTTGTTGCCATGGGCAGCAGTAGAGGCCAAGTCATTGGGTGTATTTAAGGCAGTGATTGATAGGTATCTGAGTAGCCAGGGCATCAAAGGTTATGGTGAGAAGGCGGGGGAGTGGGACTAAATGGGAGAATGGATCAGCTCATGATAAAATGGCGGAGCAAACTCGATGGGCGGAATGGCTGACTTCTGCTCCTTTGTCTTATGGTCTTAAGTGAAACCTTGAAGTGGATGAGCTACAGCAGTAGAAGATCACACCAGGTTCCGTTTCTGGACCTGATAAAGTTTTGAAGATGGTGCAGAAGAGGTTTATAAGGGTACTATCTGGATTAGAGGGCATATGCTATAAGGAGAGGCTTGAGTGACGGTGGCTGATGGGAGATCTGATAGAGCTTTATAAGATTACGAGAGATATATGTAAACATCTGATATCCATTTCCCAGAGTTAAAATGTCTGACTTTAGAGGATTTGCATTTACGATGTGAGGGATTAAGTTCAAAGGAAGTGTGTGGGGTAAGGTATTGTACACTGAGAGTGGTGGAGGCAAATCTGAAGCAGGCTGTCAAGTGACTATTAGATAGGCACATAAATGTGCAGCAAGTGAAACAGTATGGATATTGTATAGGCAAAAGGGCATCTGATTACTGCTTTAATTAGTTTTTTAAATTTTTTTTATTAAGTGCAATCGTGAACAATAGCCAGATCAAAAATGCTGATCAAGTCAACTAGTTCCCGAAGAGAAGTTTGATAGGCCAATCAGGTAGTTCACTGCTGCTCAGTGATAGAACACAAAAAAAAATCATGTACAATTAAGAAACATTAAAAAATAGTAGAAATACTGGAGTCATGATGATCATGATGAAATCTGCTGGAGAGAGACATTTATATACATGCTGTCCTCCATAATTCAAAGAGATTGAAGGATAAGGTTGCAGGGTGACAAAAACGTGGCGGGAGCACTTGAAACTAAAATATAATCCCTACCGGGAAAAAATAGCACCTGTTCTTTCCGCACTGTTCTCCAGTGGTTTAAGGACTAAGTTCGGCCGGAACATAACTGGCAAGTGCTCTTGAAAGTCAGGTATTAACCCTACCTACCAACAACCAAGCATTTTTTGGCATAATGTTGTTGGCTGAAAGGCCTGTTCCTATGCTGTACTTTTCTATTTTGTAAGTTAATTTAAATGAAAAGTCTGTGTCAGATATAATTTTGCTTTTGCAGCTTTTAAACCAATTTGTAGACTTAAATTAGTAAATTGTTCTGTCAATTGCAAAAGCTCCAATGGATTTGGCCCATATCAGTGGAATCCTCGGTTCTCAAGGTCAGATTATTTGGGCCTCGAGGGATTGTGTATGTTGAGAGAGTTCTGTTTTCGCACTAAATATCTGCATTTGTTTTTCAAGCTGTTTGTATATTGCCAATTAGATTAAAACTGTTAGAATTAGCCTGCAGCACATCATGTATTGTAATTAGTAACAAAATTTGATTCCATCATAATCTATAATCTCATGATCTGGCAGATTCAGTGCCCTGCCTTTAATATGGATTAAGTATATTTTACATGGCAGCTGAAGGGCATGCTGTGAGCTGCACTGCAAACAAGAGGCGAGTGAAGTGAGACTGATCTGAGGGTCAAGGCATGTGGGTGCAAGACAGAGCTGGAGCAAGGTTGAGGTGTGTTCCAGGAGAAAGTGGAGTCGGAGTTGGAATTGTAGACATCGTTAGAGCAGGAGGAGTGGAGTATGTCTGAAGAGGAGCTGTTTCGGAGGCTGTCCACCTAAACCGAGAGTGCAGTTTGATCCATCTAAGCGCCACATCGATTTGGAAAGGTCAAGTATGGGCCACTTCCAGTCCAGAGCGTATCGCTGTGGTGGGGCCTGGGTCTGAGAGCAGGGGACGACCAGGTGCTTGGACAATTCAAGTACCAGGCCAGATGGTCTGAAAAGGCAGGTTGTTCGGACTGGTGGCAAGGGTCAAACTGGTTCTGATTTGCGGTGTTTTGCTCTGCTCTCTTAGGCGCTGGGGCTGTGTCATGCCCTGGCTGCTCCAGACTATCTGTGAGCTTCATGACCATTTGCCTCTGTTTGATGGACTGAGGCTGAGACTGTGACCCGACTCTGGCTGCTCCCAGCTTCGGGTTTATGGACTGTTTAGTTCTGAATGCCGATGTTTGCTTTATTGTTTGTGTGATTTTAGAACATGGAAATCTACAGCACCTTACAGGCCCTTCGGCCCACAATGTTGTATCAACCATGTAGCTTACTCTAGAAACTGCCTAGAATTTCCCTAGCGCATAGCAATCTGTTTTTCTAAGCTCCATATACCTATCTAAGAGGCTATTTAAAGACCCTATTGTATCCACTTCCACCCCGCCGCCGGTACTCACCATTCTCCCCCTGAAAAGCTTACCCCTGATATCCTCTCGGTACCTATTTCTAAGCACCTTAAAACTGTGCCCTCTCGTGTTAGCCATTTCAGCCCTGGGAAAAAGTCTGCGGCTATCCACACGATCAATGCCCCTCATCATCTTGTATACCTCTATCAAGTCACCCCTCTCATCCTCCGTCACTCCAAGGGGAAAAGGCCAAGTTCACTCAACTTATTTTTTGTAAGGTAGGCCCTCCAATTCAGGCAACATCCTTGTAAATCTCCTTTGCACTATCTTTTGTATCCGCATCCTTCCTGTAGTGGGGTGACCAGAACAGAATGCAGTACTCCAAGTGGGGTCTGACCAAGGTTTTAGATAGCTGTAACATTACTTCACGGCTCTTGAACTCAGTCACATGGTTGAAGAATGCCAGCACACCATACGCCTTTTTAACAACATTGTCAATCTACACAGCAGCTTTGAGTGTCCTATGGAGAGACACCCCAAGATCTCTCTGATCCTCCACATTGCCAAGAGTCTTACCATTTAAATTTTATTTTGATTTGTTTTTTTTTCCTTCTGCATTTTTTAAAAATTGAGTTTTTTCAGGTTTCTTGTTTGTGGCTGCCTGTAAGCAGACAAATATCATGATTTTATAAATTATACAAACTTTAATAATAAAATATACTTTGAAATATAGTGGGGGAGTCTAGGACCAGAGGGATGTCTCAGAACAGAGGGACATCCATTTAGAACAGAGGCGAGGAAAAATTTCTTTAGTAACAGGGTGGCAATTCTGTGGAATTCACTGTCACAGACGGCTATGCAGGCCAAGTGGTTGGGTATATTTAAGACAAACGTTAATAGGTCTTGATTAATCAGGGTGTCAAAGGTTGCGGGGAGAAGGCAGAAGACTGATAATAAATCAGCCGTGATGGAATGGCAGAGCAGATTCAATTGGCTGAATGGCCTATTCTGCTATGTCTTATGGTCTTATCTCCAGGGTATTTGTTACAGATTTCACATGGAGTAGTGTCCTACTTTCTACCATCATTGGATGGTTTCTCTGATCTTCCATTGTAAGATCAGAGTTGAAAATGTCTGCTGTTGCACAATGTTCAATTCATTTCATAACTTCATGGAAAAATTCAGCACTCATACCTGTGTACAACAAAACTTAGATTGGGCTGATTAGCGGTAGGAAAGATTTGTGCCACGAAGGCAATGATTATTTAGTTGTGGAAGAGCCTAATGACTTGAAGCTAATATCTGTTACTGTCACTGAGTGCCCCACTGTTGAATCTCCTCTGCGATGTTATCATTGATATTGAACTCTCTGTTGCATGTGCTCTCTTGCCAACATCATTAGGGATGATTAAAAAATGTTCTGACTTTACTGGTACATGTAACCCTTTAAGAAATGAGAATTACTTTTGTATGGAATTCTTTTACGTTTCTCTGAAATGATTTAAAGGCATACTTGTTTATATTACAGATACAGAGGATGCAAGTGAGACAGATATTGCCAATAAGCAGGATGATGAAGACTACCTGGAAGTAAAAGAACAGTAAGTATTGTTGTAATGTGTGCATTTGCCTTGTGGCAAACAAGTTCAATAAAATACTGATTAAAATCACTTTTACACTGAATAGTTAAATTTTAGATGGTAATTTGATTTGATAGTTCAAATTGTCAAATGCTTTGAAGGCACAATTCAGGTTGAAGTACTTGACAGTGGTATATCCAACTTAATTTATTGATAAGTACATTTTTTTAATAAATGAAAATCAACAATTGCAAAAGCTGCAAATTTGAAAAAAAAGCACAGAAAATGCTGGAAACATTCAGCAGGCCAGGTAGCCTCTGTGAAAGGAGAAATAGTCAATATTTCACATCAGACCCTTTGTCTGAACTGGGTATGAGAGAAAACAGTTCAGTTTTCTGTGGGAGAGGGATAGACAGGTCAAAGGGAATATACTTTATACTTCATTGTCGCCAAACAATTGATACTAGGACGTACATTCATCACAGCGATATTTGATTCTGCGCTTTCCGCTCTCTGGATTACAGATATTAAATAGTAAAAATTAGTAAATATTAAAAATTTAAATTATAAATCATAAGTAGAAAATAGAAAAATGGAAAGTAAGGTAGTGCAAAAAAACGGAGAGGCAGGTCCGGATATTTGGAGGGTATGGCCCAGATCCGGGTCAGGATCCGTTCAGTAGTCTTATCACAGTCGGAAAGAAGCTGTTCCCAAATCTGGCCGTACGAGTCTTCAAGCTCCTGAACCTTCTCCTGGAGGGAAGAGGGACGAAAAGTGTGTTGGCTGGGTGGGTTGTGTTCTTGATTATCCTTGAATATCTCCAATAGATTGAGGCCAGTGTTGCCATAGGGATAAGTTGGCGAGGTCATCAGTTGAAGTGTTAATACGGACAGCTAAAGAAAAAAATGAACCCTAGGTATGTGACTAAGGCAGTTAGAAAATGATAATACAAATAAAGAAGCATAAAAGTGGTCACAGCTGTGAAATATGACCAGCAATCAGGACCATTTTTGCTGCCGCTGATTTCTTTGTATTGGACCAAACCACTTCTGGTGCAACTCATCCATTTGTGATTATAGGCACAATTTTTCTGTCCATGAGCAAAGCCTGACTTGCTGGGGATGTCTTGAGCCCTACCTTCTGTAACTTTTGAATTCCTTTGATGATACTCTCACTCTCCCATTTTCCTAATTTTTAAAGCTTTTGTGTATTTCATCTAGCTATCCCATTAACCCATTGACTGGATAATCTTTATAACTGGTCCTGTGACAGCTCTAGCCTCAACTTTTCAGAAATATTCCCTACTCCCTCTGCAGTTTGAAACATTTTTTCTCTCTCTGCCAATTCTGAAGCAGTTTCTTCGGCCTGAAACACTGTCTGCTCTTTTTCACAGATACTGCCGGTCCCGCTATTGGGTTTTATTTCAGTGATGAATAGTGCGGCCTTATGTCAGTATTTGACATTATCGTTCTTTGCATTTAGCTTGCACAACCAATTCTGCAGCAGTACTATCGATTTAGTATAAATTGCCACCTAGCTGTAAAATATTCTGACTCCTTTGCTTTTTGAAAGATTGCTTCCAATTTTTGCTTCTGTATTTTATAAATTTTGTTACAGGTTGCTAACTTCATTGATCTTTTCACCTTTGTTTACTGTGCTTTCGTTTAATTGATTCGGAATTTCTGTTCATTTCTTATTAAATTGATCATACTGCTCTGGAAGGAGATGAAGCACAGTTGCAGAATACAGCTAATGGGACTTTAGAGAAACAAAACGTCAATAATTGTAGGACAAACCAATTAAGCAGTTAATGTATAAAAATGAAATTGAGTACCTTGCTTAGTGACTGAAATCTTTGGTATGTACAGTAGCTGTTGAACATTATTTAGAGAATGTGGAAACAGATACCTGTTTTATGGAATGCAAGTTGAAATCTACTGATCAGTAGATATTGATGCCAAGAATTTTGTTGATGGCTTGATAAAATGTATTTCAAAAGTTCTTTTTTTGTCTTGAAGAGAACAGTGCTGAAACCTGTTAAAACTTGCTTTGAAGTGAAAGGTTTCAGTAGCATATTATTATACACCAAGTTCTATAATTTCCCCTCAGGATGTTTTCTGAATTTAGTTTCCTGGATGGTAGCATTTCTCTAAGATCTTGGCTTCATGTTTTGATGGAAAAGCTCTATATATGAGACTAAAAGAAAGTCAGGTACTGTAGAACCTACAACTAGAAATACAAGATCCTGGAAATATTCAGGTGAAATGGAACTTGAGCGATTTATTAAAAAAAATTAAATCTCTTCACTAGGCTTTTAAAGAAGTTAAATAATTTGGGCAAGTTCATAGGGAGGTTGGCGGACAATTAAAATCACGAGGTTGATGATTAGTTGGCAGCGAGAGGAATTAACTGTCAAAGGATGGCAAAAGAAGCTGGGGAGGCCTGGAGACCATGTAAGAATGAGCGGCAAGGCCATTCCCAACAACTGTTATGTGGAAAATCAAGCCTAAGAGTATGATTTATTGGATCATGACTCCAGTAATGGGCAAAAAAAAAATTCACTGAGAGTACACCATGGATCAGGCAATGGTGGAGGAAGTGGAGTCGTTGAAGTTTCAGGTCCAGACCTTGCCTCAGGAGTTAATGGACGGATCAATCAGCAGCAGTGGAAAGAAAAGTTAATATATTTCAAATTGAATTTCTAAAATCAAAATTAATCTAGTAAACATTTATCAAAATGGAGTTTTCAAAGATCAATATTGATGATGTAGTTCTGCTTTTGTTCTGAATGCTCATATTTTATGATTTTTTTCTAATCTATGCTAACTAATGTTATTCTGGTTTTTAAACTAAAACTGCCATTGTATTTTGTTTGCTAGTCATCCTGTGCAAATCATTTTGTTTGTAAATTCTCTTTCATAACCTTAAGTGACCTTCCAAAATATTTTACAGCAGATAGGTTGCTTTTAAAATTATTATTTAAATTACATTATTATTACGTAGGGTACTTATGTCACTGGACATAACAAGTTCCCACATGCATTTGCAATAATGAGTGGATTTTTAAAAATGGTTAAATATATGCCAAGACATCTTAACTCCCTTGAATAGTTCCTTTTTTTAAAAAAATCTGTCTGGTTTAATTTTCCAGTCAAAAGATAATAGAAAGCCTCTCTCTGAATCTAAAATTGTTGTCTGAAATAACATTAGTGATTTGAGCACAGCATTCTTGGCTGATGTTTCAATGCAACAATGAGAGATCATTGCACTGCCAAAAGTACAGCTGTTTGGGTGCAATTCCGTCACATTGCAGCCATCCATAATCAAACATTTTGTGTTCATATCACTAGAAGAGGAGACTGCCTATTATTTTATTTGGATTTCAACTGAAGCTATAAAAGACATTCTGTATAACTTGCTGAACTTTTCAGCTTCATTTTAACTGGAATGGGGAGCTTGATTAATTTAAAATCCCATGGAGAAAAATACAGTGAAGTGTTTTGGCTTTCTGCTAAAATAGCTTGTGAAGTATACACATGCAGATCTGTACAATATGGTTTTAAAACCAGTGGTTTAAAGTAAAATGACAAGGAGTTGCATATTATTTCATGAAACATATCTAAATGTGTGCTGCGTATGTATCAACTTAAGCTATGAATTTTTTAGGGTGTGATTTGAAGAGAATATCTGCAAACTGGAGCCTATAAAATTTTGTGGGATTTGTTAGCGTAATTTTTAAAAAAGTGTAGCTAAGGTGAAAGCTTCCATGAATACGTAAGGGCATGATAATATTTTCACTGCATGAATAAGCTGGGCTAATATTACTGAGATTGACTCAATTCCCACCTGAACAACTTGAGAATTTTTGATAGTGCCAGTATTCAGTTGGAGGCTTATGAGTTGTTGGACACATTCAGTTGACCTGCAACTCCAGTTCCAAACCAAAGAGTTTAATTCCATAGCCTTTTTAGCATGGTATCCACCCAACAACGTATTGTAGGGGGTTAATAAAACTTCCTGACAGTGCCAATCTATTTGTTTAACTAAAAAAAATCCTGGTTATTTAAATTCATAAATTAATGTGTTTTCTAGAAACAATATTGTGGCATTGTAAACTGATCAATGTGCTGAAAATAATCAGAATTGTCATCATCAATATTTGTTCTAAGTACAAGTTCAAAGTTACTGAGGTTATTTTACTTTAATCTAAATGCAAGCTTTTATTTTTAACTCTTTTTATTCATAGGATGTACCAGGAGAAATTGACATCTCTCAAAAGACAGCTACAGCAGTTACAGGAAGGTAGGCGCCTTGTTTTCAAGTTTTATACCAAATAATTATAAATGACGTAATATGAACTATTTGATAACCAGCAGTTGTGAATGTCTATTGTACTGGCAGGTGTGTTTTTGTTTGATTTTCCACAATGTTCTATGAATGTTTAACAGATGTCTGAAAGTTGTGGGCTCAAATCTCCTTTCAGAAATCTAAGGTGCTTTATTACAATGCTGAGGGTGCGCTGCATTGTTAAGATAAAATGTTTAGGTTTGAAAAATAGCGGCAGTGATTTAATAGATGGATTTTCAGTTGTTTTGTGGATAGAATGTTAAACTTAGAGCCTGTCTATGCTCGATTTTAAATGAACGTTAGAAAAATTAGAATGTTCTTGCCTGGCTGGTATTTACTATTTATCTTGTCCAAATCAGACTGCCGACTTACCATAGGGATTGAAACATCATGTCCTAGTAACTCTACTGAGAGAGATTAGGTAAATGGTGCAGAATTTGAATTATATCTTTCTTTCTTTTTCAATCCTTGCTTTCACACTTTCAAACAGCTAGTTCAATATCAAATCTTGAAAGAGTTGCAGTTTACTCAAACTGAACATTAAATGATCTAAGCTATTATTTTTGGCTCCTGTCACACTTTACAACCTCATCACCTGCTGTCTAAAGCTTTAAACTGCTGGCGACTTAAGCATTCTGTTTAACGCTAAAGTAAACTTTTAGTTCCATAATCGTTTCAATCACGAAAACTACGTAATTCAACTTCCCTATCAAATTAATTCATTGGGCAATATGGTAGAAGGAAGAAAAACGAAGATAATGTGTTTTTTTCTGTTGCTTTCCGAGATTGTCTCCAAGTGCTAACTTGAGGTTTACCTTGACATTGTTCTTGCTGAACTGTTCTTCATTGTCTCAGGTGTAAAATTTTCCCTTTGTTGTATTTTAAATCCCTTGAAGAAACAATCCTTTCCTTTACAACTTCCTCTGGTACACATTTACCTCTGAAGTAGCCTAGGCCCACAATTGCTATAAATGTAATTTTCTAGGAAGCTTCTTTTGTTCAATGGTGCCAACCTTCAGAGTATGTCTCATGCTTCCTACTACAGGCCTATGATTGATCTGAAAAATGCCATACATCCCATTCAGCCAGTCTCATTATAGTGCTCATCAAAGCATCATAATCTCTGATCACTATTATCACCTGTGGCTATGTAATCTCCCAGGAGAAGCAAATATAAAGAGACACAATTGGAAAAAAGCTGGAAACCTCTACACGACTTCTTTTGAGTTGCACTTGATGTTTTGCTATGTGTAAATTTTCTGCAAGAAATAAAATGTTTTTTTGCTCAGAATCTCAGTGGCATCAGATGTAATCATGATCTCTTTCCATCTATCTTTCAAAATCTTGAGTACTTCTTCTGGCAGGTATAAGGACATTGCTTTATATGAATGGTTAAAAACAGAAATTTGGGTCACAGAGTTGTCATATTATGTCTATTATGCACCTAGCAAGGCATGTTCCAATCTGAGCATAGCTTTACGTTAATAGTGCAGTACTGTGAAAATGCATTCTTAAAAATTTTAAGATTACATCTTCAATAGAAAATACATTACGACTGGTTGCACTTGAAATTTTTATCCAAAGTTCAAATAGTTCAGTGACTATAAATAGAGAAGCTTACAAAAACAACTTGTTGTTCAATCAAATACCTTGCATTGTAACAGAGACACATGGATTTCTTGAATCTAATGTGAATATAATGAACTTTGTGCAGTTTTTATTCATTGCACTTATCTCTTGCATCTTACAGTACCGGATATGCAAATAGGCACTAGATGTTAACTTCAGGGTCAAAGTTGGGTTTAATATCACCAGAATATTTCGTGATATTTGTTAACTAAATAGCAGCAGTACAATGCAATACATGATAAATATCAAAAAAAAAAGAATTATGGTAAGTGTACATATTTTTTTTTAATATACAAACGTATTATATATATGTATGTTAAATTAAAAATAGTAGTGCAAAAACAGAAATAATGAAAAGTCAGGTAATACCCGTTTAGAAATCGGGTGGCAGAGAGGAAGAAGCTTTTCCTCAATTGCTGACTGTGTGCCTTCAGGCTTCTGTACCTCCTTGATGGTACAAATAGAAAAGGGTATGTCCTGGGTGACGGGGGTCCTTAATCATTGACACCATCTTTCTGAGGCACAATGCCTTGAAGATGTCTTGGATGCTATGGAGCATGTACCCATAATGGGGCTGGCTAATCTTACAACTTTCTGTAGTTTCTTTCGATCCTGTGCAATAGCCCCCCACCCCACCATTCCAGATGGTGATGCAGCCTGTCAGAATGTTCTTCAAGGTACATGTGTAGAAGTTTTTAAGTGTTCTAGGTGACAAACCAAATCTCCTCAAACTCCTAATGAAGTACAGCTGCCGTCTTCCCTTCTCTGGTGTACAGGAGTGAGATATGCCAACTAGTGGAGTGGTGCCGCAGCAACAACCTGGCACTCAACGTCAGTAAGATGAAAGAGCTGATTGTGGACTTCAGGAACGGTAAGACAAAGGAACACATACCAATCCTCATAGAGGGATCAGAAGTGGAGAGAGTGAGCAGCTTCAAGTTCCTGGGTGTCAGGATCTAACCTGGTCCCAACCCATTGATGTAGTCATAAAGAAGGCAAGACAGCGGCTATGCTTTATTAGGAGTTTGAAGCGATTTTGTATGTCAACAAATACACTCAAAAACTTCTATAGTTGTACCTTGGAGAGCATTCTGACAGGCTGCATCACTGTCTGGTATGGAGGGGCTACTGCACAGGACTGAAAGAAGCTACAGAAGGTTGTAAATCTAGTCAGCTCCATCTTGGGCACTAGCCTACAAAGTACCCAGGACATCTTTAGGGAGTGGTGTCTCAGAAAGGCAGTGTCCATTATTAAGGACCTCCAGCACCCAGGGCATGTCCTTTTCTCACTGTTACCATCAGGTAGGAAATACAGAAATCTGAAGGCACACACTCAGCGATTCCGTTACAGTTTCTTCCCCTCTGCCATCCGATTCCTGAATGGACTTTGAAGCGTTGGACATTACCTCACTTTTTTGAATATACAGTATTTCTGTTTTTGCACATTTTAAAATAATCTATTCAATATACATAATTGATTTACTTGTTTATGTATTATGTTTTATTTTATTTATTAATTATTTTTTTCTCTCTCTGCTAGATTATGTATTGCATTGAACTGCTGCTGCTAAGTTAACAAATTTCTTGTTACATGCCGGTGATAGTAAACCTGATTTTGATTTATAGCTACATTGATGTGTTGCATCAGTAACTTACAGTAAAGGATGAATTTGGTGTTGTGCCAGTCCACTTTTCTAAACGCAGAAATGCCATCTCTATCACTGAGTACTTGTAGAGCTCCATTTCAGGGTTATAGTCAAGATTTCTAGAAAAGAAGTGGTACTTATTGATGTTTTGGGTGCAGTAGAAAAGAGTTAGGAAATTGATGGGTAGGGAATGGCAGTGGCCTAAAATTGTAGAAAGCTTTGTAGTGGAGAATTTGAGATGGGGTCTGGGAAGCAGAGACTAGCCTTGGGATGGAGTTAATAGTTGGGTGATCTCTCAGTTCTTGAAGCTTCTCACACAATAGCTACTGTCACAAAATGACAAAGTCTTTAATCTGTAGTGGACACTGTTATTAAGGTCATAAACCGAAGAACTCCTGTAATCCAAAATGTACTCAAGCCTTTGAGAATGTCTCTGGATACTCATTCTAGTGGTAGGTCATATATCAATAAGCTATAGATGCTATTTACTCACCCTTCGACACTCACAAACATTGGTGGCATTTGAAAAAGGATTCTACCGGAACATTAGTTCTTTCCTTTTCCCAATTTGGCTAAGGTTATATGGGGGTCTTGCTACAGAATCTGCCATGTGCTATAAAGGCTGCTAGTGTAGCACACTTCTGGATCTAGACATCTCACCTTAAGTGAATTGAGTTGCCTTTAATGAAGCAAACAATAAGTTAATTTAGATCAAGTCCCCAGTGGCAGCACGGTGAGACAAAATTCCAGCCGTGGCTGGAAAAATATTAAGCAGTACACTAGAAAAGTGGTTCCTTGTCTGTACTGTAAACTAAAACTTCAAAATAAGGACTCCTAATAGAAGTCGCCTATGACCCTATGAAAAAGGTTTCTTTATATATTTACATTTGAACAAGTTTAGTCCTATTTAGAAAAATAAAAGTGAAGATATGGCATTCCAAGAATATTGGATGGTTAATGTCAAAATGCAAGGAGGTAACTGTTCCATTTGGGGTTATGACAGATTGATAGATTAATTATTACCACATCCTAATTCTAATGCATTGTTACCCATCCTCTTATTCCTTGTTATTTTGGTTTTGGGGAATTGAATTAGGAAAAAGATAACTCTCTGCTATTTGCTGTGTTAAAATAATTGATGTAACAGTTTTTCTCCTGAAGTAATACATCTTCTATTGTAGGCACTTTGCAGGAGTATCAGAAAAGGATGAAGAAGCTAGATCAACAATACAAGGAAAGAATACGAAATGCAGGTTCGTTTTACTTGGTATTTAAGATGAAAATTATTTGCTTTGTTCCCACAATTTTTTTTAAATCTCCCACAACCACAGATTATTGTTTTCATTAATATTTCACTGCTCCAAACATCAGCAAATTGGTCTTCAAGGTATTAGAAATCAACTTAATCTGGTCATAGCTATTCTTAAATTTGGCCACTGGCAAAAGCTGCTGATTGTCTTAATGGCTAAATTTATATTTTGCATTGGTATCTGAAAAGAGATGTCATTTATTCAAAAACTAGGGATGTTGTATGTACTCTATTTTACTAATTAATATTGCGAAGTAGATCATTAATTTATTATGGCATGGTATATTTGAATACTAAAGTTTGAGTAACAAATTGATGAAAATGCATTAACTGTGCATGCGAATACAGCTGAACGTCTGTGAATCCCTGTAACAAATTGGACTTTTAGTAGCAGTAAAAAAAAGATACCGGTTACAATGTGTTGAATTCATTGTGAAATCCATATCGAATGTTTTGGTTAATACAGACAAAAGAAGGCAAAAAACAATAGTATTATTTTCTAATTTTTCACAAATGCAATATTTGATTTTTATAGCCAGAAGTTGATTATGAGTAATAAACATCTACCTTGTCATTTGACAAGATAACTGGAATGATCTAATACTTTGTTCAGCAGCTTCAAATTGCTCAATGTTGACCTAGACAGTGTGTTAGTGTTTTCATAAATTTGACAATACAGAGCAGTCCATCTCACATAAGAAATATTGGGTTGGCCCTTAGTCTTGTATTGGTCCATGTCTAAAGTTGCTACAGCATTTGTGCATAAATAGTAGACAGGGGAATTCACATCACTGATATTTTTGAATATTCTGCTGTATAATTCATTTCTAAGTAAAGTTAGGAAATGTTAAAACTTTACATTGCTGACTTTAGGCACAGCAGCTAACAACTTCAAGTGTATGTCATCGACATGATGATTTTGTTTTCTTTTTCTCCAGAGCTTTTTCTGCAACTGGAGGTAGGTGTTCTGCAACTTAAATTTTCCCCTCACAATTCAGTTAAAAGATAACTGATCTTAACAATTGATGCATTAATATTTTCTCTACTTGAGACTACTGTGATGTTGCGTGATAGTGGAAGGCAATTTTAATTTTAGGCAACTGTTTATATTTCTTTTTTGTTCTGTGTGGTTTTAAATCCCTGAAGAGGAAAAGAAATGTATTTCTGACAAACTTAATATCTGTTGAAAAATATGGTCATAAGTCTGAAAACAGGTTGTTCTAGTGGGAGTTGGCATAGTATGACTTTAACAGCGAGTGTACAGAGCACAGATATAAAATTGAAAGTTTATAATCTTTAGTGGTTAAATGTTGTCCAAAATACACTGCAAATGAACCAACAAAGCATATATGGGAGCCTCCCATGTCACCTGAAAGTTAGGTTTTCATTTTCCACGATCCCAATAATGGAACATAGAGCAGTACAGCACAGTATGGGCCCCTCAGCCCACAAGGTTGTGCTGACATATATCAGCCTACTTCATGAACAATGTAATCATTCTCTCCTATACAGTCTGTAACCCTCAATCTTTCTTCCATGTGCCTATCTAAGAGTCTTTTAAATGTTCCTAATGTTTCATCCTCTACCACCAGCCTGGCTGTGCGTTCCAGGCACCCATCACTCTCTTAAGTAGAAAACCCTGTCTCTGATATCTCTCCTAAGCTTCCTTCCACTCACTTTAAATGGATGTCCTTTGGTATTGGCCAATACTGCCCTAGGGAAAAAGATGCCGGCTGTCCACTCTAAGCCTCTCATAATCATATAAACCTTGATCAAGTCATCTCTCATCCTCTGTTTCTCCAGAGACAATAGCCTCAACTCACTTGGCTGTTCCTCATAATACATGTTCTCTAATCCAGGCAGCATCCTGGTAAATCTCCTCTGCACCCTCTCTAAAGTTTCCACATCCTTCCAAAAATGAGGCAACCAGAAATGAGCACAATACTCCACTTGTGGTCAGACCAGAGTTTTATAGAGCTGCAATATTACCTCATGGCTATTGATCTCAGATGAAGGTCAGCACGCTATATGTCTCCTTAACCACCCTATCAACTCTGCGGGATCTATTTACGTGGACCTCAAGATCCCTTTTCCTCCAAACTGCTAAGAATCCTGCCATTGATCTTGTAATCTGCCTTCAAGTTTGAATTTTCTATTCTTCAACCTTTTCTGGATTGAACTCCATTTGCTACTTCTCTATCCAACTCAGCACCATGTCTCTTTCCAGATGTAACCCGTACCTGTACAACACTTCCAACTTTCATGGTATCTTCAAAGTTACAAACCCTCCACTCCACTTCCTTATCCAAGAGATTTATAACAATCACAAAAAGGACATGATTTCTTTTGGAAGAAAGGAGGTGACTAATCTGGTAGATCAACTTGTGAACAGTGGAGGACATCCTATTGAAGGGGTTACAGATCGAAGCAAGGAAAGGGGCAAATGTTAACAGTTTTACTCATCAATTGATGTTTTTAAGGTACTTTAACCCTGGCGCATGAGCTAGAGATAGTATCTCCCATATTTCTATCAAAAAATTCGCTAAATTAAGGCATACCTTTTGAATGCTAGAACGTAAGCTGCAGTTTTAGGTGATTATGCTGTTAAATACTCTATATTACTGAGCAGAAATACTGATCTTTTGTTTTCTTTATTATAAATCATGCCCTAAGAGTTGATCTGAGCAATGCCAAAGACTAGAATTAGAGTGTTGAAAATGGCATAACTAGGCACCAAGTAATTATGCACATTTCTGGGCCTCATAAGTCCCCTGTTGTTTGTCATTAATGATTTTCATCCAAAAATAAGTGGCACATTTAATAAGTTTGCAGACACTGAAATTGGTGGTATAGTGGACAGTGGATTGAACAGTCAAGTCAACAGTATTTCTATACACGCAAGTACCTGTATACATTGTGAGAAGGATGTGGGCCAAACACAGGCAAACAGCACTAGCTTGGTCAGTATGGATGCTTTGGGCTGAAGGGACTGTCTTCTGTGCTGTTTGGCTCTATGACTCCATTTTTCAAAAATAATGAGTCATCAAAAGTGTTTCTTATTGCAGACAGAACAAGTGGAAAGGAATTATATTAAAGAGAAGAAAGCAGCAGTGAAGGAATTTGAAGATAAAAAGATTGAGTTGAAAGAGAATCTCATTGCTGAGTTAGAAGAAAAGAAAAAGATGATTGAGAATGAGAGGCTAACAATGGAACTCACAGGAGGTGTGTAGAACTAAGATTTCATATTCCTCGGGTGCTCTAAGAAGAACTGACTTTGACACAGTATAATAGCAAAGTAAAAGTTTATTTAAAAATTGAATGAAAAATTATTGACTCTGTTGTTCATTCGTCCCTCTCCACTGATCTCTCTCCTGCACTTACCCCTGCAAGCGTGACAAGTACCACATCTGCCACTTCACCTCCTTCCTCACCACCATTCAGAGTCCCAGACAGTCCTTCCAGGTGTGGTAACACTTCACCTGTGAACCTGTTGGGGTCAACTCTTGTATCTAGTGCTCTGGATGCGGCCTTCTCTACATTGGTGAGACCTGATACATGTTGAGCACCTTTCTCCGTCTGTCACAAAAGGCAGAATCTCTAGGTCAATTCAATTTGACTTTCCATTCTCATTCTGACATGTCGATCCATGGCCTACTCTACCCCAATGACGAAGCCAAACCCAGGTTGGAAGAGAAATACTTCATATTGTGTCTGGGTTGCCTCCAACCTGATGGCGTGAACATGGATTTCCCTAACTTCTGGTAATTCTCCCACCCTCTTGCTTTCCATTCCCTATTCTGATTACCCCCTTACTGTCTCTCTCCTCACCTATCCATCAGCTCCTCTGGTTTCCTTCCTCCTCCCCATTTCTTCCATAACCCACTGTCCTCATCTATTAGATTCCTTTTTTGTTCAGCCCTTTACCTCTTCCACCCATCTCCTCTCAGTTTCTTATTTCATTCCCCCTCCCCCACCCACCCACTTGGTTTCACTTACGACCTGCCAGCTTGTACTCCTTACCTTCCCCCCAGCTTTTAATGCTGGCTTTTGCCCCCTTTCTTTCCAGTTCTGATGAAGGGTCTTGCCTGAAACATAAACTATTTATTCTCCTCCATTGATGCTGCCTAACTTGCTGAGTTTTTCCAGCATTTTGTGTGCGTTGCTCTGGATTTCCAACAACTGCAGTACCTCTTGTGTATAAAATGTAACTGCAGTTTAGAACATGGGGTGGGAGGGGAGAGAATGGTATGGGAATAAAATGTATTTTAATACATTTAAATTTTCAGTATTTACAGACTGAATAAATAGTGTTGCATATTTGTGCAGTAAATATAACTTTTGGGGTGTGGCCCTCGGTACTGTTAACAATATCTGTATATTGCAGATTCTATGGAGGTAAAGCCAATAATGACTAGGAAACTAAGGAGGAGACCTAATGACCCTGTTCCAATTCCAGACAAAAGACGAAAACCTGCACCTGATATCCTTTTATTAAAAAGAATATCTGCTTTCAGGATAATTCAGAAAATAATGGACAGTAGGGAATTAATGGTTTGATATATTTGCGTAATCAGTGTAACAGATACAAATTGAGTAGTTCTAACACTGATGGCTGTATCTTCACTGGTTGCGGGCAAACTTCTGGAATTTTTAAGGGAAGGATGGAAGGCAGAAAATGGACACCACGGTAGTGTAGTGGTTAGCACAATGTTGTTACAGCTTGAGCAGTTTTGGTGTTCAATTCCAGCACCTTCTGTAAGGAGACTGTATGTTCTCCCCGCGAACTATGTGGGTTTCCTCCTGGTGCTCTAGTTTCCTCTCACAGTCCAAAGATATTCTGGTTAGTAGGATAATTCATCATTGAAAATGTCCGGTGATTAGGCTAGTGTTAAACAGGTGGGTTGCTGGGTGGTGCAGCAGGTTGGGCTGGAAGGGTCTATTCCACACCATATGTCTAAACAAATAAGATTGTGAGGGATTTCTCAGCCTACGTGCAAGTGTTGAAGGCACAGCCACCAGTGGTGTAGTGGCTACTTGGGGATGAATAAGCCATGTTCATTATCTCTAAGGATTAGTGAGCTGGAGAAGATTTCAATGATAAGAAAAGGATTTCATTCAATGAGTATTTTAAAATAATGTGACTACTTAACCAGAGGCTCTAACAAGATAGAATCATCAGGGGCTGGGTGAATGGGACATTTTGCAAGTTAGGACATGGGCATTTATTTTTTGGATGAGTGTAAGTTTATGAAAGGTGAAGGTATGTAACAGATTGGGAGTGCTTTGGAATGTTGAAATCATATGTAACAAATGTATGGTTGATGTTTTTAACAAATGCATGGGTGATGTTTTCAACAGCAGATGGAATGATAGAAACGTGTCTTGGTGATGTTCAAACTTGAAACTTGCCTCTAGGTCAAATGTGACATTAAATTTTAGCTTTGAGCAATATGATTTGTTTTCGAACAGTTGCGTGGAAAAGAATTGAAGTTGTTAATGCAATTGTGTAAGTAACTAAATGCAATCTTAGTGACTATTTTGGAAGTAACCTTTTTCTTTTTGACTGTCTGTAGTTGAAGGAACGCTTGTCCAGTGTTAGACAAAAGGCAAACCACTTAATTAGGCACAGTAAAGGGATTAAGAGAGATGGTGCTGCCAAAGGTTATCAGTTATATTCCTCGCAGATTGTTATCACGGGCAGCGTATAGAAATAAAACCATAAGATACCGGAGTAGAATTAGGCCATTTGGCCTGTCGAGTCTGCTCTACCATTTCATTATGGCTGATCCAGTTTTCCTCTCTGCCCCAGTCTCCTGCCTTCTCCCTGTATCCCTTCGTGCCCACCCTGACCAATCAAGAATCTATCAACCTCTGCCTTAAATATACATAAGGACTTGACCTCCTCAGCTGCCTGAGGCAAATAATTCCACAAGTTCACCACTCTGACAAAAGAAATTCCTCCTCATCTCCATCCTAAAAGGACGCCCTCTATTCTAATGCCATGTCCTCTGGTCTTAGACTCTCTCACCATAGGAAACATCCTCTCCACATCTGCTCTATTAAGGCCTTTCACCATTTGATGGGTTTCAATGAGGTCACCCCGCATTCTTCTGAATTCCAGTGAATACAGGTCCAGAGTCATCAAATGCTGTTCATATGACAACCCATTCAATCCTGGAATTATTTTCGTGAACCTCCTTTGAACCTTATCCAGTTTTAGCTTAATTCTGGCTGACTCCTCTCTCATGGCTCTGTAATTCTCTTTACTCCACTACAATACTGATATATCTGACTTTAGCTTCTTCTGAAATTTCAGAGTGAATTCAATCATATTATGATCACTTGCCCTTAAGGGTTCTTTTACCTTATGGTCTCCAATCAATTCTAGTTCATTGCACAACACCCAATCCAGAATATCCGAATCTCTAGTGGGCTCAACTATGAACTGCTCTAAAATGCCATCTCATATGCATTCTAGATATTCCCTCCCCTGCAATCCAGCTCCAACCTGATTTTCCCAATCTACCTGCATATTGGAAGTCCCTATGACTATTGCCCTTTTGGCATGAGTTTTCAATCTCCCGTTGTAATTTGTAGGCCATATCCTTAGTACTGTTTGGTGGCTGTATACGACTCCCATTGGGGTCTTTTTACCCTCACAATTCCTTAGCTTTATCCACAATGATTCAACACCTTCTGACCTGATGTCTCCTCTTTCTAATTATTTGATTTCATTTTTTCAAATACAACACCTTCAGTCCTATATTCACCCTTTTCGAATTCGTTATATGGAAAACCTGAACAGGGGATTGGGGTGAGACTCGCTCCAGGGATGACTGTGGGTACAGGAGAAGTCATTGATTTTGCCACCTATGATTGGATTGACAATAGGATCTAGCTTGATGACAGGGAAGAGATGCTGGAGGCAGATAATGTAGCCAACTGCAGACAGGTAAAATAGGACAGGGGGAAGTTACAGAAAAAACTACATTTAGGTTCTTTGATCAGAGCTACATTTTGTCAAAAATACCATTGAAGGGATTGAAACGACAATTTTGTTAAGTTGTCATACATTTGGGAGGCAATAACAAGACAATTTCGTTAAGATGGCATACATTTGGGAGGCAATGACATCTTTCAGTGGTATATTCAAAAGTGTAGGCAAAAGTGGTGGATTTTTAAATGTGACGAGTGTTGCAAATTGAGATGCTTGAGGAAGGCATAACAATAAGAGAATATGTCAAGGTTTGATTTGCCAATGAGACCCACACCATCACTGGAACAGGCATTGCAGTGTAAGTACTGTAAATTTCACACATGTTGAGGTTTCATTTGGGAGTCATCAGTTAATATTCTGGTTTCCCTTGAGGCCCAGTTGTTAATCCAGTTACCTACACTAATTTTATGTAGGAGCACCTTCTTCTCAAGTGGGTTGTTGTTCTGATTGACCATAAAATGAGGCTTGCAAGTGATGGTTGATAAGATGTAAAAGAGAAAATAAACAAGCAAGATTAATTCTTGGAAGCTATCTTTTTACTCTAGTGTGATATTTGAATCTTAGAAGGCATTTTGGTGTGTTCTGCTTAACAATAAGTACCGCAGTTAAATTACTTGTTAACAGATGAACAGATAATGGAAGATCTGCGAACTCTCAATAAGGTGACTTACTGTAAAAGTGAGATAATTAAGTGATTATATGTTAGAACATACAACCCTGGGCAGACCATTTAGCCCATGATGTACTAATCTTGATACCATTTAGCCCATGATGTGCTAATCTTGATACCAATTTCTGCTCAACCTCCTCCTTTTTATCATCTACATTCCTCCAATCCCTTTATATTCAAGTGTTTATTTTAAAGCCTCTTAAATTCCCCCAGTCTACCTGCTTCCACTACTAATCCACATGCTAAGAGTTTTTACAAACAAAACACATTGCATATTCAAGCATTTTATGAATTGGAATACTACCTGGTTGATGTTAGTACAACCAGAATAAAATTGGAGTCAGTAAAAATGGTACCTGTTGACAATGTCACTTAAAAAGTGGAAAATATTAACAATACTCTCTTAAATTTTATGATGAGAACCCTAGATTTTTGCATACAATGTGATCAATATGCAAGGCGTTCTTTTGTCTTCCAGCAACTAAAAATTCTTGCATAGTAGATTCAACGTCTACTATCAGTTACTGCACATGTTTGCACACACCTTTCACAGGTGTCGATCATTGGTTTTTATCTACTGTGTATACTCTGAAGCAAGACTTGGCCAAAGTAGAAGATCAGTTGCTTTAGAACCAGCTGAAATGGCAAGAATTTTATGCCATTGAAAGTTGTGGATTTTCCACAAGTCAAACAGTTTGCTGTTGGCAAATGAACTTCTGGAAGATTGGGTTATTTTAGTAGTACATTAGTCTGGCGTGAGGGTTGGGCCAGATTTTGCCTGAAAGAAAGTTTTGATTAACAAGTTATTTGAAATATTTCAGCTATATAGCAGGATTCCTTTTATGTTCTGGTAACTGATGATTGCCATAATAGTCAATCACCTCCAAAACAATGGTACAAATTTATTCTGGGTTTATGCTAAGTGGTCAGGGGTCTGAATGAGTTTAACTATCAAAGGAAATGACCTATTTTATTTTATTTTGCAGCTTAAATCTCCGAAAAGACCAGGTATTTTATATATATATATATATATTAAAAAAATCATATATTCATTTGTGAGGTTACACAATGCTTTACAAAATATTCTACAGAAGAAACAGTGAAACATGTTAGTTGTTGCGCCAGTCTGTACCCTAACCGATTGTGTTTTTTTAATAGCATCTCCGTCTTCTCCTGAGCATCTTCCGAGCACTCCTGCTGAATCACCAGCACAAAGATATGAAGCACGAATAGAAGATGGAAAGTTGTATTACGATAAGAGATGGTGAGTAAGGAATTTGCATTTTTTCTTTATTTCCCTTTGTTGCAGTGGTTATAATTCAACTTAATGAGCGTGCCTGATTAACACGCACCACTTGTTGTACATTTATTAGAGCAGTGTGACTACATTTTTAAAACCATGGAAGATAGTGTCATCATTCAGGTGAGGTTACCTGAATTTCTAAAATATTTTTAAAACATTTCAAAGTTCAAAGTAAATTTATTATCAAAGTGCATATACAGTACGTAACTACATACAACCACGAGATTCATTTTCTTGTTGGCATTCTCAATAACCATAATAGAATCAATGAAAAATTACACCAATATGGCGAACAACCAGCGTGCAAAAGACAACAAACAGTGCAAATACAAAAAGAAATAAAAAGTAGTAATAATAATAATAAATAAGCAAGAAATATTGAGTACATGATTTGAAGGGTTGGTGAAGTTGTTATCCGCTCTGGTTTAAGAGCCTGATGATTGAGAGGTAATAACTGTTCCTGAACCTTGTAGTGTGTGTCTTGAGGCTCTTGTACTTTTCTGATGTCAGCAACTAGATGAGGGTATGGCCTGGATGGTGGGGGTCCTTGATGATGGATGCTGTTTTTCTGTGACAGTGCTGCATGTAGATGTGCTCAGTGGTAGAGAGGGCTTTACCTGCGATGTACTGAGCTGTACAGGCATCTTCCATTCAAGGGCATTGGTGTTTCTGTATGAGGCTGTGATGCATCTAGTCAGTACACCCTCCACCATACATCTATAGAAGTTTGTTGAAGTTTTAGATGTCATGCTGAATTTTTACAAACATCTAAGGAAGTAGAGATGCTGCTGTGCTTTCTGCATAATTGCACTTAATGTGCTATGCCTAGTACAGGTCCTCTGAAATGATAATACTGAGGAATTTGATATTCCTGTCCCTATCCACCTCTGATTCTCTGGTGAGGACTAGCTCATGGACCTCCTGAATTCAATAATTGGCTCCTTGGTCTTACTGATGTGAGTAACAGGTTGTTATCATGCAGCACTCAGTCAGATTATCAATTTGCTGCCTGCATGTTGATTTGTCACCACCTTTGATTCGGCTTCTGACAATGGTGTCGCCAGCAGACTTGTATATGGCATTGGAGCTGTGCTTCACCACAGTCTTTAGTGTAAAGTGAGTAGAGCAGGGGGCAAAGCACATATCCTTGTGATGCACCTGTGCTGATGGAGATTGTGGAGGAGATGATGTTGACAATCCAAACTGACTGGGATCTGCAAGTGAGGAAATCAAGGGTCCAGTTGCACATGGTTATTGGTTAGCCTTGAGGGGACAATAGTACTGAATGCTGAGCTTTAGTCAATAAAGAGCATCCTAATGTATGCATCTTTGCTGTCCAAATGTTCCAAGGTTGAGTGAAGAAATGGCATCTGCTGTGGACGTGTTGTGCTGGTAGGCAAGTTGAAGTGGATCCAAGTCCTTAAATTGTGTGAATTTTTTGTTTCTTTTTAATCCATTTGCTACTTCCCAGATTTAAAATAAAAAGACCACTAGATGGTGATGTGAACACACTGTTTCCAGATAGAAACATAGAAAATCTACAGCACAATACAGGTCCTTCGGCCCACAATGCTGTACCGAACATGTACTTACTTTACAAGTTTAGGGTAACCTATAGCCCTCTATTTTTCTAAGCTTCATGTACCTATCCACGAGTCTCTTAAAAGACCGTATCGTATCTGCCTCCACCACCGTTGCCGGCAGCCCATTCCACGCACTCACCACTCTCTGCGTAAAAAAATAAAAAACAGCAACTTGCCCCTGACATCTCCTCTGTACCTACTTCCAAGCATCTTAAAACTGTGCCCTCTCATGTTAGCCATTTCAGCCCTGGGAAGAAGCCTCTGACTATCCACACGATCAATGCGTTTCATCACCTTATACACCTCTATCAGGTCACCTCTCATCCTCTGCCACTCCAAGGAGAAAAGGCCGAGTTCACTCAACCTGTTCTCATAAGGCATACTCCCCATTCTAGGCAACATCCTTGTAAATCTCCTCTGAACCCTTTCTGTAGTTTCCATATCCTTCCTGTAGTGAGGTGACCAGTAGTGTAGTGAGCACAGTACTCAAGTGGGGTCTGACTCTGATCAGGGTCCTAAAAAGCTGTAATATTACCTCTCGGCTCTTGAACTCAATCCCATGGTTGATGAAGGCCAATACACCGTATGCCTTCTTAACCACTGTCAACCTGTGCACCAGCTTTGCGTGTCCTATAGACTCAGACCCCAGGATCCCTCTGATCCTCCACACTGCCAAGAGTCTTACCATTAATAATATATTCTGCCATCATATTTGACCTACCAAAATGAACCACCTCACACTTATTTGGGTTGAACTCCAACTGCCACTTCTCAGCCCAGTTTTGCATCCTGTCAATGTCCCGGTGTAACCTCTGACAGCCCTCCACACTATCCACAACAACCCCCAACCTTTGTGTCATCAGCAAGTTTACTAACCCATCCCTCCTCTTCCTCAACCAGGTAATTTATGAAAATCACTAAGAGAAGGGATCCCAGAACAGATCCCTGAAGCACACCACTGGTCACCGACCTCAGTGCAGATTATGACCCGTCTACAATCACCCTTTGCCTTCTGTGAGCAAACCAATTCTGGATCCACAAAGCAAGGTCCCCTTGGATCCCATGCCTCATTACTTTCTCAATAAGCCTTATCAAATACCTTGCTGAAATCCATATACACTGCATCTATTGTTTTACCATCATCAATGTGTTGAGTCAGATCCTCAAAAAATTCAATCAGGAACGACCCTGCCTTTGACAAAGCTATGCTGACTATTCCTAATCATATTATGCCTCTCCAAATGTTCATAAATCCTGCCTCTCAGGATCTTTCCCATCAACTTACCAACCACTGAAGTAAGACTCACGGGTCTATAATTTCCTGGGCTATCTCTGCTCTCTTTCTTGAATAAGGGAACAAACCTGCAATCCTCCAATCCTCCAGAACCTCTCCTGTCCCCATTGCCAGAGGCTTAGCAATCTCCTCCCTCGCCTCCCACAGTAGCCTGGGGTATATCTCATCAGGTCCCGAAGACTTATCCAACTTGATGCTTTCGAAAAGCACCAGCACATCCTCTTTCTTAATGTCTATATGCTCAAGCTTTTCAATCCACTGTAAGTCATCCCTACAATCACCAGTACTGTGAATACTGAAGCAAAGTATTCATTAAGTATCTCTGCTTATGTCCTCTGATTCCATACATATTTTTCCGCTGTCACACTTGATTGGTTTTACTCTCTCACAACTTATCCGCTTGCTCTTCACATACTTGTAGAATGCCTTGGGGTTTTCCTTAATCCTGCTGGCCAAGACCTTCTCATGGCCCCTTCTGGCTTTCCTAATTTCATCCTTAAGCTCCTTTCTGCCAGCCTTATACTCTTCTAGATGTCTATCATTACCTAGTTTTTTGAACCTTTCGTAAGCTCTTTTCTTCCTGACTGGATTTTCAACCGCCTTTGTACACCATGGTTCCTGTACCCTACCATCCTTTCCTTGTCTCATTGGAACATACCTATGCAGAATGCCATGCAAATATCCCCTGAACATTTGCCACATTTCTGCTGTACGTTTCCCTGAGAACATCTGTTCCCAATTTATCCTTCCAAGTTCCTGCCTGATAGCTTCATATTTCTCCTTACTACTTTCCTAATCTGTCTGTTCCTCTCCCTCTCCAATGCTATGGTAAAGGAGATAGAACTGTGATCACTATCTCCAAAAAGCTCTCCCACTGAGAGACCTGACACCTGATCAGACTCATTTCCCAATTCCCAATACCAGATCAAGTACAGCCTCGCCTCTTGTAGGCTTATCTGCATATTGTGTCAGGAAACCTTTCTGAACACATCTAACAAACTCTACCTCATCTAAACCCCTTGCTCTCGGGAGAGGCCAATCAATATTTGGGAAATGTAAAATCTCCCACCACGACAACCCTGTTATTATTACAGCTTTCCAGAATCTGTCTCCTTATCTGCTCCTCGACGTCCCTGTTACTATTGGGTGGACTATAAAAAAAAACACCCAGTAGAGTTATTGACCCCTTCCTCTTTCTAACTTCCACCCACAGAGACTCAGTAGACAATCCCTCCATGACTTCCTCCTTTTCTGCAGCTGTGACACTATCTCTGATCAGCAGTGACACACCCCCACCTCTTTTGCCTCCCTCCCTGTCCTCTCTGAAACATCTGAAGCCTGGCACTCTAAGTAATCATGCCTGCCCCTGAGCTATCCAATTCTCCGTAATGGCCACAACGTCATAGCTCCAAGTACTGATCCACGCTCTAAGCTCATCCGCTTTGTTCATGATGCTTCTTGCATTAAAATAGACACATCTCAAACCATCAGTCTGAACGCATCCCTTCTCTTATCTCCTGCCTATCCTCCCTCTCGCACTGTATCTAAGCTTTCTGTATTTGTGAGCCAACAGCCTCTTCCTCCATCTCTTCAGTTTGGTTCCCACACCCCAGCAATTCTAGTTTAAACTCTCCCCAAAAGCCTTAGCAAACTTCCCTGCTAGGATTTTGGCCCCCCTCAGATTCAAGTGCAACCTGTCCTTTTTGTCCAGGTCAAGCCTGCACCAAAAGAGGTCCCAATGATCCAGAAATCTGAATCCCTGTCCCCTGCTCCAATCCCTCTGCCACGCATTTATCCTCCACCTCACTCTATTCCTGTACTCACTGTCACGTGGTACAGGCAGTAATCATGGGATTACTATCTTTGAGGTCCTGCTTCTCAACTTCCTTCCTAACTCCCTGTCGTCTGTTTTCAGGACCTCCTCCCTTTTTCTACACATGTCGTTGGCACCAATATGTACCACGATCTCTGGCTGTTCACCTTCCCACTTCAGGACATTGTGGATGAGATCAGAAACGTTGCAGACCCTGGCACCTAGGAGGCAAACTACCATCCGTGTTTTTTCCCTGCGTCCACAGAATTGCCTGTCTGACCCCCTAGTTATAGAGTCCCTTATTACTGCTGCCTCCTTCCTTTCCCTACCCTTCTGAGCCACAGGGCCAGACTCTGTGCCAGAGGCGTGGCCACTGTTGTTTCCCCCAGGTAGGCCGTGCCCCCCCCTCCCCAATGGTACTCAAAGAGGAGACAACGTTAGGGGGCGTAGTCACAGGGGTACTCTCTAGGATCTGACTCTTGCCTTTCCCTCTCCTGACTGTTACCCACTTATCTGTCTCTTGAGACCCTGGTGTGACTACTTGCCTATAACTCCTCTCTATCACCTCCTCACTTTCCCTGACCAGATGAAGGTCATCGAGCTGCAGCTCCAGTTCCCTAATATGGTCCCTAAGGAGCTGCAGCTTGACGCACTTGGTGCAGGTGTGGCCATTCGAGAGGCTGGGAGTCTGGCTGACACCCAGTACAGAACACCAGCCTCACAGACATACTTCCTGTTTCTATTCTTCACAGGTAACCTGCCTTGCCTTGACCTGTTATTGCCTAAACCCCATTGAGCCAAAGCCCTCCTACTCTGTCACCTGCTGTATAAAGCTGTCTCCTTTTAAACTCTTCATGCTGGACTAACTTGCTGACATCCACGGGCTTGCGCAGTTGTCCCTCGATATTCATCTTGTACATCTCTTGCTGCTGTCCATAGTTAAAATTCTCAGAATAGTGACCTGATTATCTTGATTGTTTTCTTTATAAGTATTGTTGATGTGTACATAGACTGTAATTATTGGCTATAGTAATTTAAAGGCTCAAGTTCTCCTTTCCAGAACTTTATGAAAGAAAGAAGCCTGAAAATATTTTTGTCAAAATGTGAAGAAAATTGGTTTAGGGAAGCATTTACTTGTTTCTATGAATTTACTAATTAAATAGGGAGTTTAAGATAAACAAAGGTAGTATTATGGTATGACACTGCAATCCTCAATAAAGAAACGAGTTTGTGAAGTGAAACTCACTGGTTCTTAATACATTGTTTAGCTATTTCATTTGTAGTAAAAGGTGGATTTCTGTGCTGGTAGAGACACAATACAGAACTTGCTGAAATATTTGAGTGGCTGAATCTTTCAGTTTTCTCTACTTGTTGACTCCAGAGAACTGTCATCAGATTTGCTTTCTAAAGGAGGATATGCTTGCAATAGGGGCGATTCAGCAGAAGTTTACCAGATTGATACCTGGGATGAAGGGGTTGGTGTACGAAGAAGGGTTCAATAGTTTTGTTTATACTTGTGAGAGGTGATCTGACCAAACCATAGCTTCTGAAGCAATTTGATAGGATGGATGCTGAAAGGTTACTTTCACTTGGTTAAGGTCTAAAATTGGGGCCATAATTTCACAATAAGGGCCATTCATTTCAAATGCTCATGAGGCTTTTGAATCTTTTTGGATTTCTCTACCCCAAAGGCTATGGAGGTGGAGTAGTTTCATTTTATTAACGGCAGAGAGTGGCATGCATTTTAATTATGAGATATGGCAGATGGGCAGAAGGTTAAAATTCTCTTGAGGCCAAGATTGAATCATTCATGATCTGCTGAATGTTGGAGTAGCATTGAGGGGCTTCCACCCAGTGGATGTTCTTGATCTTGTGTTTTATGGGTTCCATCAGCTGAACTCAGTTGCTGGCTTTACATGGTTAGACTTCACACAGAAGTCAGAACTATATTTATTTCATTGGGAGCTTTGGGCAAAAAATTAGGAACAATAAGGTAATTTGCTTTAAATCTTATTTATATGTTATTTGGCAAAGCTGCAGGTAGCTTAAGTATAGGCCTTAGGCACACACTAGGTGGGGTACAAGTTGATGACTGCAGTCCAGGTTTTCGTTCTTTTGGTAAACTTTATTTGTGTCACCACACAACACTGATTGATCTGAGTTTTCCCAACACACAATGTTGTATCTTGTTGTATGATTGTTTTCTTTCCTCCATTTCCCCTGAAATAAAAGTATCCTGAAACCACCGTTTCATTGTTTTGTAACATTAAAAGTCCACCTACCAAAATGGATTGTGAAGGCATACCAATATATTTCAAAACACTAACTAATTAGTTTAACTTCAGAACTCCTCTGCATTACAGTTATAGAAACCATAGAAACCATAGAAAAACTTCGGCACAGAAACAGGCCTTTTGGCCTTCCTTGGCTGTGCCGAACCATTTTGTCCCTAGTCCCAGTGACCTGCACACAGACCATATCCCTCCATACACCTCCCATCCATGTATCTGACCAATTTATTCTTAAATGTTATTCTTAAAAGTTCTGGAAGTTGAGGTCATGTTTCATTTGTAAATACTAAAACATAAAACAAGATTAGGCCACTTAAACCTTTGAGCCCATTTCTCATTTGAATTGATCATTATTTTAGTGAAATGGTGAGAGGCACTACAGTTTGATATCGTAGAGTGCATGTATTAATGCTGATCCTCTTTCCCTGTCATTGCTCTTCTATTTTATTCGGATTTCTTTGGAACATAGCTGATACATTTCTATAAATAAAACTGTTTTATCAGATTCCATATTTGAGCTGTTTGAAGTTAGAGTCTATCAAGAGTTACTTCTCAAAGCATTGGTAAAAGGGTCATTTCAAACTGCTAAATTTATCTTAAATTCCAATCACAGAGGGAGCTCCTTTGCATGAGATTCATCATGCTTGTCAGGCACATTGTTCACTTAGATGTAGTATCTATCAGTCTAAAATCCTTGTGACATGTATCCTAATGCTGTCATCACAATCAAAACTGAACCTTAAAAAGTTCTAGAATAATAGTTTATGTATGAATTAGATTTAATAAACAATTTTGGCTTGTATGTGAGCTAAGATTCCACATGCACATCTATTCAGAAACTTTTTGTTTGGAATTTTTTTTTGGTTGTTGCTTTGATTATCTTTTTAAGAAGTAAATCCTATCTTTACCCAGTTGGGGGCATCAGAAAGCTATACATTTTTAATCTGTGTTTCTCTGTTTGAAGCAAATAATGTTTTAAGGTTCAAGCTTGCTTTCATTGTTTCTCAATCCAGTTTGGAATAAATTGGTTTATGTTATAATATGTAAAAGCATTGATTCATTTTAGCCGACGAACCCATTCTTACAAATGTGTGTCTCCATGTTCAGGCAAAACCTGTTTACCAAATGATAAACATCAGCCTTTTTTATTGACTTCCTTTGCTAACCCTTTTTTGTCTACTCGCTCAAACTTCCAGTTTACACCAAGTTGCAGTCATTGAGTAATTGCTCATAAAATGTTTAGATATGTAAGCCACTCCTATCGATAAGTGCTTATCTTCCTCACTGAGGGCTATTTATGTTTTTTTTTATGTGGCCTTTTAATTTTTTTTCTTGAACAATGAATGTGAAAGCTAGTATGTCAAAATGTGCGATTATATATACCTCAGAAATGGTGGATGACGATAGTTGAAATGACAAAATGATGGAAATGCTCAGCAGGTCAAGCAACATATGTGGAAAGAGAATCTGAATACCTCAGGTTTAAGACCTTCTGTAGGTGCATTGCTGCTAATTAAGGTCCATGAAAAGTTAATAATAATAGCTTTGGTTAAAGCATTTTACTAGTATTAAACTTGCCTTAAATTCTTATGAACAGTCATTAGCTAGAAATATGAACTTTATATATATCTCCACTTAGGCTGAGTGATCTGAGTTTTTCTAGCACCTTCCATTTTTTTTCAGGTACCAGCATCTCACTTTTTGGCAGACAAATCAACCTTTCCAATCAGTTCCCAATCAATGCAATAGTCGAAGTCAACAAAGCCAATTGAACGAGTAACTATGTAGTTGTCAATACAATAAAAAGCAGGCACTGATGCAATATGATTAACTAACAAGAATTAAACCTCTACTGTTTTAGACTTATTGAGTTACCAGAATTATGTTTTGTGATACAGCTAGTCAGTTGATAATTTAGAAATACTGTTCATCCAGGAAGATGATTTTCCTTGAGATGCTGGAAATTCAAATGCTATCATTTGGTAAGAATTTTCTCTGCTCATGGTTGGGTGTAAAATATAGGGGCTGAGGGCCATTCAGAACCTCATGCTCTTTATGATGGATCATACCTCTGGGTACACAACTCTTGTTTAACCAATTTTTGATCTGACTTCTTTACTAACCTCACCTAGTGAAAATAATTGTCAGCCTCTGTTAAGTATTAGTTGACACAGCATTTTCTTTTTGCTAAAATAAAAATCAGGATGCAAGTATGCTAACAAATTCTGCATGAGAGGAAATAGTTTCTTTGTACCCATTATATCAATTTAAGTGCCTCCGTTACATCAACTCAAGGAAATTCAATCTAGACTTTAAGATTTATCCTCGAAATTTAACCACTTAGGTTCCTGTATCAATTTAGTACTTCCTTCAATGCTGATGAATCCTTCCTAGAAGTTGATACCTATGACTGAATGCAAAAACAAGGTTATGTCTTATAAATAATTTGGTGTTCACTTATTATGACATTTTGAGGGTATATGGCCAGAGCTGGGGTTGGGGTCTGGTACACTGGGTAGGGAATGAGGAGATTTGTAATTGGAGCCAATGTCTGAAGTGCTTGTACGTTACCCACTCCATTTAAATTCACTACTCACTGGAAAACTTGTACTGTTCACTGAGTATCATGTAAAATAAGGTAATATAAAACTATGTTTGAATATTGGGAAGAGTAACATCTAGCTGTACGGAAAATTTGCTAGTCTGGTTACACCAGGGTCCCAAAGGTATTGATATTGTGCTACTCACGATGTGGCCTCCCCTACATTGGTGAGTCCAGCACTCCTGATTCAACCTCCCCTACATTAGTGAGATTTGCGTAGATTAGGGGATTGCTTTGTCAAGCATTTTGCTCCATTCGCAAAAAGCAGGATTTCCCACAGTCAACCATTTTAATTCCAATCCCCATTCCTATTCTGACATGGCCTCCTATTGCTCCTCCAACTTGACAGAATGAATATTGATCTCTCTCACTTCCAGTAAAATTTCCCCTCCTCTTACCTCCTCTTTAGTTCCCCAGTCTGACCTCTTACCTCTTCTCCTCACCTGCGTATCACCCTCCTCAGCTGTCCTTCCTCTGCTTCTTTCTCCCAAGATCCACCATCCTCTTCTATCAGATTGCTTCTTCTTCAGCCCTTTACCTCTTCCTCTCTTTCACCTACCATCTTCCAGCTTCTTACTTCACTTCCCCTTCCTCACCCCCCCCCCCACCCCCGGCTTCACTTATCAATCACCTAGCTTGTACCCCCCCGCCCCCCCCCACATCTTCTAATTCTGGCATCTTCTCCCTTCCTTTCAAGTCCTGATGAAAGGTCTCTGACTGAAACATTGACTGTTTATTCATTTCCATGGAAGCTGCTTGACTTGCAGAGTTCCTCCAGCATTTTGTGCGTGTTGCTCTGGATTTCCAGCATCTGCAGAATCTCTTGTGTTTATGATTTGCTGGATTATTTACTGTTTTACTGTTTTTAGTAGTAGAGCTTGTGTTTAAAACTATAAATTCATCATTTTGCTCAGATTGGAGAAGGAAAGGAATAAAAGGGGTTTGCCATTCTAGTTTGTATTTCTATTTGTATTTACATGTGTAGATGAGGTGAGTGAACGTAAAAAAATATTGTTTAGGGTTGTTTAATAACTAAGTTTAAGCTTTAGTACATTTTCCAATTCTGTATTATATATGGATTCTGTCAGCACTTGCTCAGTACTAGTTTGCAGTGCTGGTCTGGTTACAGAACTCAGGCCTGAAGGTGAGGCTTGAATTTTAAAGCTTGATTTAAAAACAATAATTTAAGATATTGTTACAAATATTTTTTTTCCTTTTAGGTATCATAAAAGTCAGGCAATCTATCTGGAATCTAAGGAAAATACGAAGATTGGCTGTGTAATTAGCTCAGTTGGAACAAATGAGGTACTCTTTCTTATTCTAACTGAGGTACTATTTCTTCTTTTCACCAGTGTGCATTGATGCACAAGCTTCCTGATTGTTAAATTAATTTTGGTTTCTTTTACTTCAAGCTTAACCTGGTATAGGGTAAAATGGTTGATGGGGCAAGATGCTAGATTATTAAATTTGTGCACTTGGGCAGCTTTAATATCAAGGTTTATTAACAATTTTTTTTTGGAGATACAGCACTGAGTAGGTTCTTCTAACCCTTTGAGTTGTGCCCTCCAGCAACCCCTGACAACCCTGATTTTAACCCTAACCAAATCACAGAACACTTCACAATAGCCAATTAACCTACCCGGTATGTTTTTGGACTGTGGGAGGAAAAGCGGAGCACCTCGAGAAAACCCGTGCATTCCAGAGACTCCTGACAGAAGACACTGGGACTGAACTCTGAACTCCGACACCCCGAGCTGTGATAGCGTTGCGCTAACTGCTACTCTATCGTGGGGCCTGTGGCATTAAGAATTTCCTTTGTAACAAAATCCATGTATCAAAATCTTCTTTTAAGATTATAATTATTATCAATCAATTTTTTTTCTGGTCTTATGTATAGTTCATGTTCGTTTTGTGTTATTTAAAATTGTGCCCTTTTTCAACATTTAATAATAAGGAATTTGGAAGCAGCTTAGAATATCAAGTTAAAAAAGCAAAAATTATTTCTTTGTTCCTTTCTTATATAATGTATTTGACTTGCATTTGCATTGCATCTGATTTGCATGCAGTCACAGTTTAATTTCACCACTGTTTAGTTCAAAAACGTATCTTAAAACTTCTGGTATCCAGCACAACGGGTTTTTCTGAATTCCTGTTTTAACATAGAAACATAGAAAATAGGTGCAGGAGTAGGCCATTCGGCCCTTCGAGCCTGCACCACCATTTATTATGATCATGGCTGATCATCCAACTCAGAACCCAGCCTTCCCTCCATACCCCCTGACCCCTGTAGCCACAAGGGCCATATCTAACTTCCTTTTAAACATAGCTAATGAACTGGCCTCAACAGTTTGCTGTGGCAGAGAATTCCACAGATTCACCACTCTCTGTGTGAAGAAGTTTTTCCTAACCTCGGTCCTAAAAGGCTTCCCCTCTATCCTCAAACTGTGACCCCTCGTTCTAGACCTCCCCAACATCGGGAACAATCTTCCCGCATCTAGCCTGTCCAATCCCTTTAGGATCTTATACGTTTCAATCAGATCCCCCCTCAATCTTCTAAATTCCAACGAGTACAAGCCCAGTTCATCCAGTCTTTCTTCATATGAAAGACCTGCCATCCCAGGAATCAATCTGGTGAACCTTCTTTGTACTCCCTCTATGGCAAAGATGTCTTTCCTCAGATTAGGGGACCAAAACTGCACACAATACTCCAGGTGTGGTCTCACCAAGGCCTTGTACAACTGCAGTAGTACCTCCCTGCTCCTGTACTCAAATCCTCTCGCTATAAATGCCAGCATACCGTTCGCCTTTTTCACCGCCTGCTGTACCTGCATGCCCACTTTCAATGACTGGTGTATAATGACACCCAGGTCTCGTTGCACCTCCCCTTTTCCTAATCGGCCACCATTCAGATAATAATCTGTTTTCCTATTTTTGCCACCAAAACATTGTAATGACATCATTGCCGATTACATTGAAGACAGAAACACATTCTGAGATGGGTTAAGTACATTTCAAAGCAGTTTTTGAGCAGTAGTATGTTATTTAATGTAATTGGCAAAATCTGCTGCTTCCAAGCTTACCAGCCCATTGAAGTGAAATGAAATTGTGGACAACTGTGCACAGAAGATCCCTATGTAGTGTCCATTTCACTTTAATGTGCCAGTCCTTGTTAAGAATTTTTAAAATTCTTGAATTGTGTGTGGGGAGACTCAAAACAAAAATAGAACACAGAAATAATTTAGCCTGGAATTGGGCATTGCGGCCATTTAGAAGAGAGCTTTATCTCAGGTGAGTACAGACAACAATGTAATGGCAGTATTTGAAAATGAGGTAGAGAGTTCCACTTGCTACTAAGAAAAATCAGATTGATTACAGATTTAAAGCAGACTGATTTGAGAAAAAATGCTTTATTGGGTATATAATTTTCCATAGTTCTCCCCTGGTGCTGGCCAGTGGTGAATTTTGAGCTTTCAGCAGCAGTTGATTTAATTCTAAACAATAGGCAATTGCTCTGTGGGATGGAATAAGGAGAGAAGTCTATTGCTGCTTGCTTGTACCAAATGCCAGGGAAAGTATTGGCCGTTGCCTCCTGCACATTTAATTTCATTGAACACATTGGATTTTGCAAGATCTGTTCAACATTGAATGTTGCAAGATGTGTTCATCTGGTACCTGTGTGATCAAATTGTGGCATTTGCAATCAGTGATTACATTATACCCTAAAACAAGCAGCATCCCGCATTCTGGACTGTCTCATCTGTCACACAATCCCAAATATTGATGAAAATTTAACTTTCCTTGAAAGCACAAAAGTAGGTGATTATGAGTGAAGAGAAACTTCCACTGTATTTGAACAAAATGCCAGTTAATAATTGTTATTATCTATACACTTCTTCCAGGGACCTGTAGGAAAAAAATGTGTGTACTAATAATCTACCTAATTTGAAGCTTTACATTCCAGATATTTGGGGTTTCTGTGAATAGTTAATATGTATCAGTTTAAATGGTGTAAATTTAAAGTCCATCCATTTTTGTTTCTTACAGATATGGGTAAGGAAGACAAGTGATAGCACAAAGATGCGTATATATCTAGGACAGCTGCACAGAGGAGTCTTCATTATACGGAGGCGATCTGCTGCCTAGAACTGTTAACAAGTTGGAGGCGCACATCTTCTTAACTCCCTATGCTCAGAGGTCAACTTTTCATGACTTTTATATGGAAATCTGTATTAAAACGAACAAGTTTATTGACAGACTGAAGAACACACTATTTGAAGACACTTTCCAATGCCATCTGAGTTTTGATGATTGTACATATTTTTAAGAATAACATTCACCTTTTCACGGATTCCACTTTGCTTTCATCATCTTTGCAAGATGGAGGTGACCACTCTTCATGGCTGGAACCTGCCAATTTGTGGATTGTTTAATTTATTCCAGACGATAGAGTGAAGACCTGTTTGCTTCAGTGCCGGACAATCTGGAACATTTTTTCCTGAACAACATCACCCTTTATTTTGAGAGGACTCTGTTTTGTACATGCTGTTTATTTTGTATTAAATGCTTTATCATTCTCACTCTAGGGAGCAGGCCAAACATGCATTTGTTTGTTTTTATAAGTATGTCAAATAACCTTGTTTCTTTGAACAATCAACTCAAGTTCATGGTTTATAGTACGCTGTATCCTTAAATAAAATTGAAAATGTTGGTAGCCTGTGATTATGATTTATCATACATTGTGATCGCTATTTATGACATTCTGACGATTTTCCGTAAATAGAGTTTTGCCACACATGACATTGGAATAGAACTGAACCAAATAGCTCTTTGTTAGCAGCTTGATTGGCAGGTCAGAGCTGTGTTTTTAAAGCTGCATCTTAAAAATGTTCATGGTCAGTGACTGCTGTTTCAAAGTAATTTGGCCTGACTTGGAAAACCTTTGGAAATATTTGAAGATTTTTGCTTTGAAGGCAACAGTATTTGTGAAATAGGAATAAATCAAAAAATTATTTCTTTTGTAATTATCCCTGGTATCAGTAACTGCTTTGTATTGATGTTTATAAGTGTTGGATGATGCCAACTTCCTCAATTAGGTGGCAAAATTTTGAATTGCTTTTGAAACAGATATTTATGACTTGTAGTTGAAGACCTGTTCCTCCTTCAAGAAGGCTGCCATAAACTCTGTTTTGTTTTCTTCTTTTGAATCATGAGTTTCAAAGTCTACCTGGTGATATTGCTGCACAATTAAAACCTGAAGCAAGTTACACTCAAACTGAGATTGTGCACATGAAAACATGTTCTTCTCTACTAATGTTTCCTTTTAGTGTATGTGTGCGCACAGATTTTTGCTACTCGCGCATGAGAATTTAAGTTCTGCACAGAAGGTTGTCACCCTCTACTTCGTTGGCTTGTTAATTATATTTCACGATTGTACACAATCACATTTCCTTTTCCAGTTTCTGATGTGGAAGGTGTTGACACCATGGAGTTTTTATTGATTTGTCTGCAGATTTTAGAACTGACTTAGGTATTTATACTGCTTTTATTGGCGAAATTACTGATTCACTGTGTCGAAATCCAAAGAAGCAAAGGGCGTGAAGTGCAAAAGAACTGCTAGTTCATTTAAAGCAGAATGGCTTAATGAAACAGTAGAACCTGCAACACCAAAAGCTCATGAGGTCAGGAGCGTGCAGCTACAAGAAATATTTATGTACAATACAGAAACTGGTGTTACCTGTGTAAAAGTTACTGGAAAATTTACAAGTGGGAAGAGGTGAAATGATATTTGGAAGCTTGACTTTTTAAAGTGTCATTTACCAAGTAAATCACATATGGGCGGTGTGCAAAAGCTCTGGTGAAAAAATTCTTTATTACCTGCTGGAGGCCTGCTGCGCATGTTGTGAGAGTGCAGATGAACGAGAGTGAAAACTATCAAACCTAGAGGAGGTCAAAGTTCTTATTGACAGTTTATATAGGCATCCGTTAGTCTTGTGAGACCATGGATTTGCGCCTTGGAAGGTTTCCAGGGCGCAGGCCTAGTCAAGGTTGTATGGAAGACTGGCAGTCTCCCCTCTCCACGCCACTGATGTTGTCCAAAGGAAGGGCACTAGGGCCGATACAGCTTGGCACTGGTGTTGCCGCAGAGCAATGTGTGGTTAAGTGCCTTGCTCAAGGACACAACACGCTGCCTCAGCTGAGACTTGAACTAGCGACCTTCAGCTCACTAGACTGACGCCTTAACCACTTGGCCACGCGCCAACACAGTTGACAGTTATTTATTTTAAACAATGAACAACAAACTGAACTTGGTAGTTTAATATCCTTAGAATAGCTTCAGGTTTACTTCTGCTTAAAAATTCAGTGTGTACGTGGTGTTCGCCACTGGGCAAAAAATTGCACAGCACAAGATTTTTGCACGCACTGTTCATTACAAATTAGGTTTAAATCAAGTTTAATATCACTGGCGTAAGTTGTGAAATTTGTTAACTTAGCGGCAGCAGTACAATGCAATACATGATAATATAGAAAAACAGAATTAAATAAATCAACTACAGTCAGTATATATGTATATTAAAAAATTAAATTAAAAATAGTGAAATATCAGAAATAATGAAAGTGGTGTTCATGGATTCAATGTCCATTTTGGAATCGGATGCCAGTACAACAGAAGCTGTTCCTAGATCACTGAGTGTGTGCCTTCAGCTGTCTGTACCTCCTTCCTGATGGTAACAATGAGAAGAGGGCATGTCTAAGGTGATGGATGTTCTTAACGATGAATGCTGCCTTTCTGAGACACTGCTCTTTCAACATGTCTTGGATACAATGGAGGCTAGTACCCAAGATGGAGCTGACTAATTTTACAACTTTCTATAGTGATGCATTCTGACAGGCTGCATTACTGTCCGGTATTGGGTGGGGGGGGGGGGGGACTGAAAAAAGCTGCAGAGAGTTGTAAATTTAGTTGGCTCCATCTTGGGTACTAGCCTACAAAGTACCGAGGACGTCTTCAAGGAGCGGTGTCTCTTAAAGGCAGCGTCCATCATTAAGGACCTCCTGCACCTAGGGCATGCCCTTTTCTCACTGTTACCATCAGGTAGGAGGTACAGAAACCGGAAGGCACACACTCAGCAATTCAGGAACAGCTTCTTCCCCTCTGCCATCTGATTCCTAAAAGGACATTGAACCTGTGAACACTATCTCACCTTTTAATAAATACTACTTCTGTTTTTTGCACAATTTTTAATCCATTCAATATATGTATACTGTAATCGATTTACTTATTTTTTTGTTCTTCTACATTGAACTATTGCTGCTAAATTAATAAATTTTGCGACACATGCTGATGATAATAAATCTGATTCCGAGCTGCTTTCAATCTGGTGCAGTAGCTCCCGCCCACCCCCCTCCCCTCCCCCCATACCAGATAGTGGTATGATGCAGCCTATCAGAATGCTCTTCACTGTACATCTTTAGTTTTCGAGTGTCTTCGGTGACAAACTAATTAGAGGGAACATTGTTCTCTACTCTTCTCAAACTTTTAGAACTCAATTGTTTAGGGATGGTTTTGTTACTAAGTGTTTAAATAATATGGCAGCATTATATTTTTAAATATGCTTTTGGATTTTACCTCCAACAACTATGTAAAGGCAAACGTTACTGTATGTATTTGCCCCTCATGATCTTTTGAGATGCAAACTTGGTTTCTAATGAATATCATGCAACATCAACATGCAATCAAGACTACCATTTCCTTTTCTATTTGAAAGAAGTTCAGATTTTTTCCCATTGAAGTAAGTTTTTTGCATTGTATTATTCTTTAATTATGATAGTGAAATAAAAGCAAGTAAATCTGTTTATTAACTGAAATGGTACATTAAACATGACACCAAGTTTTAAAGATGTCTTTGTCACAGCTTAATGTCGTTGTTGAATACTTTTCAGGTGAAGGTTTAAAGTATCTTCTCTCACAATACAAAGTAATTCTTAATACAACATTTTTTCTTTCTCTGCAAGAGTATCTTGCAAATGAATAAGAAATAATGCATGCTATCTAGATGGAGAAAATTAAAATAATTGCTTGTACTTGTTCAGAGATTACACAATGTATAGAAAGTTGCCATTTATATTTCTTTTGTACACCTAACAATACAGTATTAACTGTGTGGGCGTATTAGCTGGGTTTTAGGCATAGTAGAGCATTGTCTTCCGTGCTGTGAACATATGCTTTGAAATGATAATGAAAAATGGAGCTTGCATTAAGTAACATCCCTTTCCTAAAATGTTGTGAAGCTATTTACAGTGCCTAAAAAAGTATTTACCTCTCCTTGGAAGTTTTCATGTTTTATTGTTTTACAACATTGAATTACAGTGGATTTAATTTGGCTTTTTTGACACTGATCAACAGAAAAGACACTTTCGTGTCAAAGTCTAAATTTATTCCATTTATTAAACTCAAAATAATTGATTGCATATTTACTCACCGCCTTCAAGTCAGCATTTAGTAGATGCACCTTTTGGCAGCAATTACAGCCCTGAGTCTGTGTGGATAGGTCTCTGCAGATTGCATGGGGATCATGAGTGAACAGCCCTTTTCAAATCCAGCCACAAATTCTCAACTGGATTGAGATCTGGTCTCTGACTTGGTCACTCAAGGATATTAACTTTGTTGTTTTTAAGCCCTTTCTGTGTAGCTTTGGCTTTATGCTTAGAGTCATTACCTTGCTGGAGAACAAATCTTCTCCCAAGTCGCAGTTCCCTTGCAAACTGCATCAGGTTTTCCTCCAGGATTTCCCTGTATTTTGCTGCACTTATTTTACCCTCTGCCTTTCAGGACCTGCTGCAGTGAAGCATCCCCACAGCATGATGCAGACACCATCATGCTTCACGGTAGGGATGGTGTGTTTTTGATGATGTATGGTGTTTGGCTTATGCCAAACATAGTGTTTAGTCTGATGGCCATAAATCTCAATTTTGGTTTCATCAGATCATAGAATCTTCTTCTAGCTGATTTCAGAGTCTGCCTTAAAGCTGTGACAGATGAAGTAACAGTTATATGCACAGTCTCTCCAATCTCAGCCACTGAAACTTGTAACTCCTCCAGAATCATCATGGGTCTCTTGATGGCCTCCCTCACTAGTCCCTTTTTTTGCATGGCCACTCAGTTTTTGAGGACGGCGTGGTCAAGGGAGATTTACAGCTGTGCCATAATCTTCATTTCTTGATGAATGACTTGATTGTACTCAGTCAGTCAGTCACTTGGAAATTTTCTTGTATCCAGCTCCTGACTTGTGTTTTTCAATAACTTTTTCGTGAAGTTGCTTGGAGTGTTCTTTTGTCTTCATGGTGTAGTTTTTGCCAGGATACTGACTCACTAGCAGTTCGACCTTCCAGATACAGGTGTATTTTTACTACATTCAATTGAAACACTTTGACTGCACACAGGTCTCCAAAAATAGATCTCTATTTAACTAACTTTGTGACTTCTAAAACCAATTGGCTGCACCAGTGATGATTTGGTGTGTCCTATTAAAAGGTGTGTGGGTGGAGTGAATACTTATGCAAATTAAATCCACTGTGATTCAATGTTGTAAGACAATAAAACATGATAACTTCCGGTGGGGGGGGGGGTGGAGTGGTGATTAATTTTTATAGGTACTGTATGCTTTGAAATGATAATGACAAATGGAGCTTGCCTTTTCCCAAAATGTCGTGAGGCTATTTAACTTGAGTCTTTGAGCATTCCATCCATTCCATTCCCTCATTTATTTCCTTGTAAACTATTCTCTTCACCTTTAACTGGCTATTGTAAATCATTCTGAGTGTGCCACCCACCCATACTTATGGTGATTTGCAATGGCTAATTAACCTACTAACAGTGCTTACGAAATGGGAAGGGGAGCTGGAGTACTTGAGGGGACAAACCTAAGTTGTCATAAAGAGATCATGCCAGATTCACATGGACACCATTTGTGTGAATTGGCTTTGGATTGTTAGAGCTGTGTGGCAGCAGCACTAATTGCTGTGTCAACTTTGTGGTTTTGCAACTCTGTCAAAATAGATGAAGACCTGCGAAAACTGATCCTGTTTTTGCAGTTGCTGCCTGCCCTGCAGATATTTTCTTGCCTGATCTGTTTCGTTTCATGTTCTTGCCTGAGATTAAAATGAAGATTTTCTTTGCGAAGATGAATGTGATGATTGCTATGCTACAGGATAATGGTTCAGGGATAATTCTCGGTCAGGACAATAGGCCTCCTCAAAAGCAAATAATTTATAAATGTATGACTCTTGGGCAAGAATGCAGCCACTGATCCATGTTTGTAGTTGAGTTAACAGGTAACTACAATGTTTTGTACTTCTCCCCAACACCCTGAACTAGGACATGTTATCTCTTCTATTGTGATCTTCTACATGTCATATAGTAGCAATCCTGGCTTGTAGTACAATTTCACCATGATCTTTTATTACAATAATTTGTAATCTAGAAATTAAGTATTTACCCATGACTTTTTCCAGTCAAGTTGCTGCCTGTGTGCAATGCTCCTTTGGTTGACATCTCCTTGCCAGATCATGAAATTATATATTCCACTCCTTTTATGTCTTTTATTTTATTTTTCGTTTTCAATGTGATTCTGGATCTGTTGGAGCCTGTGATTTGCTGTTTGGAGATTGTTTGGGTGTTCCAGTGCTCTGGAGGCAGAGGCAGCATGCGGGAACCTCATGGTGGGTAGGCTGCGAACCGATGTTCGACTTCATTTTACCAATTAAATCTTCCATTGTTCGTCGATAAAGGGATGAGGGAGATTGAAACATCAAGGTGAATGCGGAAGCTTGGATATTGGGTGTTCCAGCTCTCTGCAGTCTCCAAGAGCATTCTGGGAGACAGACAGCATGCGGGAACTTCATGACGAGAAGCACGTGGGATGGGGCACAAGCTGTCACTCGACTCCATTTCTCTGATTAAAACAACGAGGGAAGAGTCATTGAGGTGGGTGCAGAGAGTGAGTGTCAGCTACCTGTCTTTTGATCACTGCTACTGAGAAGGAAAGGTCTGCCACTGGGCTGGAGGGTGTTCCTCAGAGTTTCTGCGTTTCTGTTGTGGACTTGGACTGTAGACTGTTTTCAGTCATAGTTTTTTATAATGTGTTTTTTTTGCCCAATCTTGTTTTTTTTTGTGCAAGGAGGGGGATTTGGGGGTTGATGTTCCTTTTTGTTTTTTTTTGTGTGCGAGGAAGGATTTGGGGGTTGATGTGCCGGTTCTGTCTCGGTTTGCTTTTTGTGCCAGAGGAGGGATTTGGGGGAGGAGTTGGATATGCCTGTTCCATTTTGTTCACTTTTTTGTGTGGGAGAAGGGATTTAGAGTTCAATGTTCCTGTTCCATTTTTTTTTTTTGTGGCGGGGGGGGGGAGAGGAGGAGGGATTTTAGGGATTGATGATTATGTTGCCTTTCTTTCTTGGTTTCATAGCTACCTAGAGAAGAAGAATTTCAAGTTGTATGCTTTGATAATAAATGAGCCTTAGAACCTTTTGAATCTTTAATTTATTACACTCACCATCAATCCCAGAGCATGATTAGTAAATACACCAGATATTTATTTGTTTGACTGCTGGTCTCCTGTGATTTACTGGGACTGGTTATCTATCTCAAGAGTATGAATGATTTTCATTACCAGCCTGTTGGTAGCAGTATTTTTTTTTCTTTCTTGGTGCAATAATAGGTGTCATCAAAAACAACTCCACTAAAATTTAAAACTCGGTGGGATTTTGCTATTCTGATTCAGTGAACCCTTGGCAATTGCAACTTGGGTATTTCTTATGTTTCCATCAATGTTCAAAACCCCTCAGTGACCTCATTGGCTGCCCACGTCCTCTTTTAACCCCATCCCTTCCTGACCACTTCCTATCCGTCAAGAACACAATATTTTCCCAATAAAAGCCTCTGATTAATCTCCACACTATCACCATTCTACAGGATGCATTCAAATATTTATGCTTTAAATTCAGAATTTCCTTCTTAAAACCTATCACTCATCTTTAAAGTTCTTCTGAAATTGATTGCTTTAACCAAGTTCTTAGTTAACAGTCCGACTATGTCCTTTAGGTTAATTTTATTGGTTGATTATGCTCATGAAGTGCATCTGAGCAGTTCCAATGTTAAAATTGCTAAATAAGTGCAGGTTTATGTTTCTTTTACTTGCATAATTGGAATTTCAGAATGGTGAGTGCTGCCTGTTATTGGACAGATAAAATATGCAAAATGATGAACAATCCATACTCAATGTCAACATAACTTCACTTTGTTCAAATTACTTTGTAATACTTCCAAATTTACTAGTGAAAATGAATGGGTGGGAATCTTAAAATCCTGTGAAACTAGAGCTCTTTTATTTTTAGCAGAGAAGGGTAAGAGAAGGTGTACAAAATTATGAAGGGTTTGGTGAAATAAGTGGGAAGATTTTTTTCATCTGGTCATTAAAAGTCTAAATGGTATGAACAAATTTATGAATTTAAAAGAAACGTGAAATGTTTGTGTACTTTTGTACTGAACATTGCCCCTGAGTTTTAAGTAGGTAAAATGGAGGTGGATAAATACTTTTTTTAAAAAAAAGGTAACTGTAGAGGGATGAAATAGTTAATGTTTTCAGAGATGGTGTACTGCTTTGGGCATTAGGCTATTGTGCTTTGTTCAGTTTAATAATGTTCCATTTTCATTGGGGTAATGTTTAGTGCATATGTTATCAGTAATGATTTTGATATTTTATAAGACCTGGGAGCAGAGTCAGGCCACTGTGACCGCTCGCAAAGCCATCAACTCCTTCATCCAAATCATTGACATACAAAGTGAAAAGGAGTCTGAACACCCTTCGTCATCACAGCGAAACAGAAAAAGCCCCCTTTATTACTACCCTGCTTCCTGTTAGTCGGCCAATCTTCTATCTGTTCTAATACCTTTCTTGTAATACCATGGGCTCTTGTTGAACAGCCTCATGTGCAACACCTTGTCAAAGGCCTTCTAAAAATTCAAATAAACAACATCCAGTGACTCTCATTTGTCTGTCCTGCCTGTTATTCTTCAAAACATTCCAACAGGTTTTTCAGGTAGGATTTCCCTTTTCAGAAAACTTAGCTGACTTTGGCCTATTTTATCATGTGCCTCCAAGAATCCCCAAAGCATCATCCTTAATCGTAGACACCAAAATCTTTCCAACCATGGAAGGTGGAGTAACTGGCCTATAATTTCCTTTTTTCTGCCTCCCTCCCTTTTTGAAGAGTGGAGTGACATTTGCAATTTTCCTGTCCTCAGGAACCATTACAGAATCTAGTGATTTTTGGAAGATCATTCCTAATGCTTTCACAATCTCTTCAGCTACTTCTTCTTTCAAAACTCTGAGATGTAGTCCATCTGGTCCAAGTGACTTACGCACCTTCAGAGTTTACAGCTTCCCAAGCACCTTCTCCTTAGTAATAGCAATGATACCCCTCTGCCCCCTGACACTCTCACATCTCCGGCCTTCTGATGGTGTCTTCCACAGTGAAGACTAATGCAAAATACTTAAGTTCATCCATCATTTCTTTCTCCCCAATTACTACCTCAATACCGTCATTTTCTAGTGGTCCAGTATCCACTCTCATCTCTCTTTTACTTTTACTCCTTACATATCTGAAATAACACATCCTCATTTATATTGGCTAGCTTACCTTCATGTTTCATCTTTTCTCTCTTATGGCTTTTTAGTTGGCATCTGTTGGTTTTTAAAAGCTTCCCGATCCTCTACCTTCCCACTTTTTTTTGCTATATTATATGCCCTTTCTTTTGATTTTATGCTGTCTTTGGCTTACCTTGTCAGCCACAGTTTCCTCATCCTCCCTTTATACAACAACTTCATCTTTGGGATGTATCTCTCCTGCACTTTCTGAATTTCCCCCAGTAACACCAGCCATCGCTGTTCTGCAGCCATCCCTGTTCGTGTTTTCTTTTGATCAACTTCGGTCAGCTCCTCTCTCATGCCTCTGTAATTCCCTTTACTCCACTGAATACTGGTACATTTGATCTTAGTTTCTCCTTCTCAAAATGCAGGGTGAATTCCATAATATGATCACTGCCTCCTCAGGGTTCCTTCACCTTAATCCTCCTAATCAAATCTTGGCCATTGCATAACACCCAGTCCAGAAGCCAGTGAAACCCCAGTGGACTCATCACAAGCTGCTCTAAAAAACCATCTCATATACATTTTTTGAATTCCCTGTCTTAGGATCCAGCACCAACCTGATTGTCCCAATTTACCTACGTATTGAAATCCCCCATGATTATCGTAGCATTGTCCTTTTTACATGCCTTTTCTATCTCCTGTTGTAAATTGCAGCCCACATCCTGCCTCATAACTCCCATCAGGGTTTTTTTTTACCCTTGCATTTTCTTAACTCTACCCACCAGAATTCTACGTCTTCTGATCCTATGTTGCCTCTTTCTAACAATTTGATTAAATCTTTTACCAAATGAGTCACCTCACCTCCTCTGCCTACCTGCCTGTTCTTTCAATACAATGTGTATCCTTGAATCTTAAGCTCCCAAGTATGTTCTTCTCTCAGCCACAACTTGGAGATGTCCACAGTAACATGCTTGCCAATCTCTAACTGCAGGACAAGGTCATGAACTTTATTCTGTACACTGTGTGCATTCAAATATAACAGCTTCAGTCCTGCATTCATCACCCTTTTTGATTTTGGCCCCCTATTACAGCTTAACTTATTCCACTGACTGCAACGTTGCTCTATCACTGCTGTTCCTTCCTCTCAGTCTCGCTGCACACTGTATCTACTTGTATATCAGCTGCTCATTCCTCAGCCCTATCACTTCTGTTCCCATCCTCCTGCCAAATTAGTTTAATTCCTCCCCAATAGCTCTAGCAAGGCTGCTCACGTTTATTTGTCCCCCTCCAGTACAGGTGTGACTTGTCATTTTTGTACAGGTCATACTTTCCCCTGAAGAAATCCCAATGATCCAAAAATCTAAAGCCGTGCCCCTGCATCAATTCTTCAGCCACGCGTTCATCTGCCAAATTATCCTATTCTTACCCTTACTAGCATGTGGCAGAGGCAGCAATCCAGGATTTACTACCCTGGAGGTCCTGCTTTTCAGCTTTCTGCTGAACTCCCTGTATATTCTCTCTTCAGTACCTCCTCCATTTTCCTACCTATGTTGTTGGTAGGACCACAACTTCTGGCTGTGCACCCTTCCCCTTTAGAATGCCGAGAACCCAGTCTGAGACATCTCTGACTCTGGCACCTGGGAGGCAATGTACCATCTGGGTGTCTCTTTCATGTCCACAGAATCTGCTTTCTGCTCTTCTAATTACGGAATCCCTTATCATTACTGCTCTCCTCTTCTCTCCCCTTCACTTCTGACCTACAGAGTCAGTCTCAGTGCCAAAGACCTGGTTGCTGCAGCGTCCCCTGCAAAAGTATTCAAAGCGGTATATTTATTATTGAGGGGAATGGCTACAGGGTACTCTGCAGTGGCGGTCTATTATCTTTCCCTCTCTTGACAGCCATGCAGGGACTTACCTCCTGCAATTTGGAGGTAGTCACTCTAAATTGATAGACTGTAGCTTCTGTCTGTCACCACCTCCTCCTCCCATATGAGCCAAAAGTCATTGAGCTGCAGCTCCAGTTCCTTAACGTGGTCTTTAAGCAACTGCAGTTTGGTGTACTTCGTGCAAGTCTCCCAAATTTCACACAAGGAATGCTACCTTTGGATCCATTCTCAGAGTTCTAGTTATTAGTAGCAGGGAAAAAAAAACTTCGTTGAAACTTTCTTACTTACGGGCTTAGGCGAGCCCTCTGTTTGTGCTCGCGTAAGCCTGTTCTCACCTAAGTCTATTGAGCCAAAGTGCCAAAGACACAATGGCCACTCCACTTACACCTCCTTACTTTTTATTTTCTTTTTCCGCACTGAATTCTTCTCACTGAGAAGAAAGCCAAAATTACCTGAGTTCTTTTTGAACCTTGCGCCATGTCCCCAACAAATGACCGCTCGCGCTGGTTGCTGTCTGCCGAGTATATTACTACTAGGATTGAACATAACATTTTCCACCGCATAATTAATTTATCAAAGCTTGCCAAATATATGCAGGTAGAATTTTGGAGTATGGCTAAAAATTATTTTCCCATGATAAATGATTTCCCCCCTTTTTGTTGTCTTTAGTTCTATTAATTCAAAAACCAACAAATTGTCTAGGGTAACAAAGGACAAAGATATTTTTAATTTGCCAATATATTATTGGCAACGCCATTTACTAATTAAATTGGAGATTACTTTGTCTAATTCAAAATAAGGTACTTAAAATAAAGGATGTTTGGCAATAGACCTTGGTGCAATGTCTATTTCCAAGCATCCTTTATTTTAAGTATCCTATTTTGAATTAGACTTATAGTAATCTCCAATTGAATTAGTAAATAGTGTTGCCAACAATAGTGCTGAAATGCAGACAGATGATTAGTGGTAATCTATAAATATAATGGAAAAGAAATTATGTTTGTTGCTCAGTCTGTCTTCAAAGGGTTTTGTGAACGTAAGTGTCATATGGTTTTATCTTCCCGTAGGATGTAGAGATGAAATATTTTTCATTTTGCCTTATTTCTTAATAGATATATTATTTGTTCATTCAGGAAATTCAAGCTATTATTTAAGAAGGACATTCCTTTCCATCTCATATGTGCTAGGAAATATTTTAGTGACCTTGTGTTTGTTTTAGTCTTCAATTCTGTTTAACTTTCCGCAACCATGTTTTTAAAACTTTGCCGTAAATATATTTATTTATTTGATTTTCCTCAGAACGAAGTAGTAATTGATCTTAAAACATATCTTAGCCTTTTATCTTTTACTTTGTAATATTTACAGTATGTCAAAGGTAATCTCAGTAATTTTATTTGTGAAGCAAGTTTGACTCTTTCAGTCCCAGTGGTTTGGAGAGGAAAATAGAGATCTAACCTGTGGTTAGTGTGTGATGTAATTACTGGATAAGCAAATGTAAAATTGTGATACACTGGTATGCCTTTTGTTTAAACATATACAAGCATAGTTAGATTAAAGAAGTGTAATATACATGTGATGTTAATTAAATGTATTATTAATATTCAAAGCCATTTAAAATATTTGGCTAGTTCTTTGAGTTAGACCATGCTTGTATTAATCAAGTAATTATTTCTTATGTCATTTATTATTATGATCTCAACCCAAAGTATGTACATTCTTTACAGAAGTGTGCTTGGGCAATCCACTTTGACTTCATTTGGCAGAGTAAGATTGAATTGAGATGTTCTGTATTTTATCAGAATATGGTTCATCCTTTCAAAGAGAACCTAAGTAACTTTTCCGCAAATCTGCAAGTATCTCTGTTCACTGACACTTCAGAATGAAATTAGCCCTGATTATTAATAGTATTCATTCATTTTTTTAGTGTTTGAAAAGATGCCACTTTACTGATTGAGCTAATTATAATGTGAAAATAGCAGCATGCTGTTTTTGCATTGCAGATCATGGAAAAAATGTTGCTATTAAAGTTGTTTTTGTATTCAAATTACTTGTGATCATTAAGTTGTTCTGCATGGTTTCACTTCTCATGATCTCAGGATGAATGCCCTACAATTTTTTTAAATAATGAGAGTAAGTTTGATTACAAAATTACTCTGCTGTTTTAAACTTGTAATTCTCTCGTACTTATGTTAACAATGTATGGCAGCAAAAGTGTGGGTTTTGAAATCATGTATTTTATCAGACTTGATATACTTTCAAGAAAGATGTTTTTACCCTGCGCTTGTATTTTTAAGCTATAAGATTAATTCTGTTTTTCCAGAATTCCAACATTTTAAAAATTAATTAAAAGAGCATCTTTTTGAGAAAAGATGTCTCGGCCATATATATCCATAAAAAATTGTAATCATCTTACTTGAAACTCATAATAGCATTAAATGGAATGACCACGATGGTGAGCACCTACACTACGTCCCCCAGAAGAAGTGTAATCTCCCGGTGGCCACCAATTTCAATCCTACTTCCCATTCCCCTTCTGACATGCCAGTCTATGGCCTCCTCTACTGTTACGATGAGGCCACACTCAGATTGGAGGAGCAACACTCTATATTCTGTCTGAGTAGCCTCCAACCTGATGGTATGAACGCAGATTTCTTGAGCTTCCAGTAGTTGCCCTTCCCCCTCTCCTTCACCATTCTCTGTTCCCATTTCCCTCTCTCACCTTATCTCCTTACCTGCCCATCACCTCCCTCTGGTGCTCCTCCCTCTTCCCTTTCTTCCATGGCCCTCTGTCTTCTATCAGAGTTCTCCTCCTCTAGCCCTTTATCTCTTTCACCAATCGACTTCCCAGCTCTTCACTTTACCTGTTCCCGCTCCTGATTTCAATTATCACCTGCTACCTTGTACTTCTTCCTCCCCTCCCCTCCCCTTCTAATTCTGACCTCTCATCTATTTTTCCAGTCCTGATGAAGGATCTCAGCCTGAAACGTCGACTCTTTACTCTTTTCCATAGATGCTGCCTGGCCTGTTGAGTTCCTCCAGCATTTTGTATATTGCTTAAACAGAATATTGTTATCTGGGGTGGGGGGGGGGGGAGAAACTCTTCTCCATTGGAGGCACTATTAATTGGTCTTGAATATGATTTCAAGGATATCAAGTTTCTTCTTGTATCAAGAAAAAACTTGTTCTGGCTCTTCTGAACTGTTTGGAAATACGAAATGTTTGGAATCACGATGAAAGTACGAATAATTTAGAAATTGTAGTGCATAGGAAGACAAGTAGCAAAACCAATTGGTTAAATTAAATGAATTAGAATGTTCATCAGAGGCTATGGGTAATTGATAAAAAAATCTGTAGCATTTTTCAAAGGATGAATAAAAGTCGTCATCTTGAAATTTTAAATATTTTGCGCTTGAGATATACTTTGTTTTGGCACGGTCATGGAACTTCTACAGTGTATTTAAGTTTCAATGGAGATTCATGACCTTCAGTTTTTTGTCATTCATTATTGCGTTATGAAGGGACTTAGTCAACAAACAGTGATTCTCTATCCATAACTGCAGACCGACTGATCTGTGTCTTTCTGATGTTTTTTTTTGTTTTTATTTCATATTTCCAGCATCTCCACTATTTGTTTTTTTTTTAGTTACTTACTGTGCCAATGTGAAAAATTAAGTTGCCTACAATAACTGCATTTCAAAAGGTGGGTGGGAAGAGGAAGAGGAACAAATTCCTGATGTGGTGATAAGATGCTATATTTAATACTATTATAATTGCTAACTGTGCAGATCTTTTCTCCTAAGCCTTCATGGTTTCACTATTAATACATTGCTTCCTCATTAGTTTAATGTTAATTCCAGTACTTCTACTCTCTCAAGGCACTGGGCCCAGCCCGTTTTATACTATTGAACCACACCTTTCCCTGATGTTGTTGTCAGTGCCCTGTAAATTGAAACCCCTGCTTCCCCGTGTACTTCTCAGCCGTTCATACAATCATATTTACTCACATGTGGCTAAGATGCAAGTCCTCTTCGAAATATCTGCTCAACCTTCTGTGGCGGAAGTTGGGGTCAAGCTGTATTATGAGTGAGATGCCTAGGAGGATGGGGAAAGTCCAAATTGGCTACAATTTCTCATGACACTTTTCCACCTGTAATGTGGTGCTAGAGATTTATGCCTTAGCAAATTGCTTGGCCAGCGGAAGCCCCATCCTGGAGAGCCATCAGTGGTGAAGTATGAATCTACTGTCCTTTCTCTACATGTCTGCTCCAACACTGCAGGTTTGGCATTATTTTTACAGATGCCCACAATCAGGAGGCAATAACCACTAAAGAAGGCAGTAATCCAACTTCATTCCATATGGTGATATGGAAAGGGACAATCACTGCACAACTAGTCTATATTAAATAAAGCACATTGAAGGGTGAGCACCGAGGGAATGTACCAGAGTGATTAGACAACAGTTCTATGGTTTTGATTTTGATATATAATGATTTTTTTTTGGGATGTTCATTATTTTGTCCTAAGTATTGTGATTTGTCCAGAAGGGAACATAAATGATCAGTTACAGAGAAAGATGGTGACAGAAGAACTGTGTCATGAAGGAGAATTCAGTTTTCTTTGTTGTTCCTGAGCATTGAACATTGCAGAAAGGTTATCATTTGTTGTTTGTTCTTCATTGGTTGAGGATCTGCCTTTCTGGCCCGCCTCAATACTTGTAGTAAAGCAAATTTTACATTAAAATGATGTTTTCATGACTTAATTGTTTTAATGTGAGGAATGTGATCTGTATGTGACAATTGTTCTTGTGTTGAAACCGCTTATGACTATCCAATTCGATAAAAACACATGCTGCAGGCATCACACTAATGTTGGTCTGCTTTGTCAGTTCAGTGTGTTTCATGGAGCAGACAGTGCAACAGGCTGCCTTGTGAAAATGTTTAAGCACTGTTGAGGACCTTGTATTTATAAAGCCAGCATTAGACAACATTGTTCAGTGTATGTGGGGTCAGATGGTAGGCAACTGGAATCCCTGATCTGCCCCTCGCCAGCTTCTTACTTGACGAATACTAGCTATTTCATACATTTCTCATTGACAGACTTTGGGAGTCCCTCCTTCTGGTGAATTGTGTACTGTGCTTGTCTCATAAGTGTCCATGGGACAGGACAGTTATGGCACTGGCTTTAAAGACTCTTCCTCAAAATCTAGTTTGACAGCTTCACTGAGATGGTCTGAATCTTCCATTTAAGATGACAGAATGTGAGAACAAAAGTAAGTGTTCAGCATAGCAAGAGTTGAAATGAGGTGTGAGACACTGAACAATGTCGAATTACTTCTAGAACCAGTACAGGCATTTGAACGCTAATCCAATTGCTGCAAGGTATCATAACTGTCTCCTTCAAAATAGAACTTGTTGAGTGTTTATTTCTGTGTACACTGCTACTGGATCTGCAGATTTCAAACTCCTCCAGGGCATTATAATACAATTAATCCTGCAACCAGAAACACAAATACAATCAAGACAGAGGGTATCTTTATCCTTCTTTCCAAAATGTTAGCATAGGCAGTAGCCAGTGAAGCAGATTTTGATACGCCATGACTTTACCTTGTGTGAGGCCAATTCTTACTAATGTGTGTGTTGACAGTGGGGCAGTTTGTCACAGAAACATTTCTCTTGTTAAGATGTACAGCTATTTGGACGATGTGGAGGCTGCCCACAGGTTGGCTGGAGCTTGGGGCACACTGCTGTAGTGGAGAAGACAACTCTTGCTACTGCTGCCCATTTATTAGATATCCAAGAAGCACTGGAATTGGCAAGGAATCGAATGCTACTGCCAAATTATGTTAACCCGGATTCGTATCGTCCTTGATGTTTGGCATGGACAAGATGCACTGAATGGTCTGTTCCAATGCTCCATGATTCTGTCGATGCAATGCATTCCATTTCGGAGAAATACAAATATTCATCCCATCCAATATATCTTAAATAGATAGAAATTTGAGTAAATTTCCTTAATGGCACAGAACTCCACTCCTCTCTGATTTCTACCCAATTTGCTGCATCTGGTGAAACAATAAAGAAGCCTATAACCAAAGCACAGTGGTGTTTAAGGTTGCCAGTCTATTCAATGGACCAGAGGTGAAATATGACTTCCTGCTTGTTTATCTTTTCTCTTTTGAATAGTGCTGTAATTAGGTATTTAACAGGGTCCTTCAGAGCCTTTTGTTGAGGGAAATTTAATTCCATTTTAGTGCTAATGAAAGAATAGCCCACTCTTTTTTGCCTTGGAAGTGATTGCATCATGAAAGTTAGAAAAATTAAAGAAAAAAGATTTCTTCTTCAATATTTACATTTCAAATTGTTATTGATAATGAGGGGTTCTATTATGTAGTCCACCATGTTTTATGGAAGTATTCCTTCCCCACACCACCACCACCCCAGCTTGCAATCTCAAAGTGAGCCAGAGATGCTGGTCCTTCGGGGAGGTTCTTTTATCACTCAACAGCTCTGGTACACGGTAAATCACAGTAAAGCCAGCAGGGGTCGTCATTGAAGCAAAGGCTTGTGAATGGGTAGTGAGTAGAGGAGGATATCTCATCTGTTTAACAACAGAGTAATTCTGTCTTCTTTGCTAATTCCCCACCTATAAAGCGCTGACATTCATGGTTGGTTGATGAGTAGGATCTGGTAGCCACAGATTTCAAAGAAAACTTTCCTCTTTGACTGAATTAGAGATTCTGCAGATGCTGGAAATCTGGAGCAACACACACAATCCTGGAGATATCAGCAGTTCAGGCAGCATTGATGGAAATGAATACACAGTGAATATTTTGGGTCGTGACTCTTCATCAGGACTGGAAAGGAAGGGGAAAGATGCCAGAATAAAAAGGTAGGGGGAGAGGAAGGAGGACAAGTCGAAGGTGATGGGTGAAGCCAGGTGGGCAGGGGCAAGGGATGGAAGCAAGAAGCTGGCTGGAGATCGGTGGAAAAGGAAGAGGAGGAATCTGAGAAACACAGATCAAAGTTGCTGGTGAACGCAGCAGGCCAGGCAGCATCTCTAGGAAGAGGTACAGTCGACGTTTCAGGCCAAGACCCTTTGTCAGGACCGTCCTGACGAAGGGTCTCGGCCCGAAACGTCGACTGTACCTCTTCCTAGAGATGCTGCCTGGCCTGCTGCGTTCACCAGCAACTTTGATGTGTGTTGCATGAATTTCCAGCATCTGCAGAATTCCTGTTGTTTATGAATCTGAGATGTGTTTGGCAAGTTTTACGAAGAGTGGTAGGTGCTTGGAATCTGCTTCTAAGGGTGGTAGTAGAGGCACATACAATAAAAGTGTATGAGAGGCTCTTGCATAGGCACACACATGGTTGATAATGCGCAAGCAGAGAGATTAGTAAGGCACTTAATTAGCTCAGTACGATATCGTGGGCTGAAGAACCTGCTCCTATGTGTTCTATGCTCAGCCCTCACTTCCAACCCCACCACCACAAGATAATCCTTTCTCCTCTACCACCATCCTGCCCCATTCCCATGCATCCTATTTGAATACAAAATTCATTGACTCACTTTCATCTAATCCTGATTTGGCTTTCCTATTATTTTATTCTGGTTTGTAGGGCTACTAAGAGGAGACCTAATAGGTTATATTGGATATGGAATTATCAATTTCTTCTTTCTTCCAGTTAATCCTCCTTTACCTCTAAGTTGCGCTATCCCGCTTTTGTTCCTGAATATTAGTTTATCTCACCACACCATCCCTTATTCAATTTTGATGGGAAAGCCATCCATTTCCTACTTTTTTCTATCTCCACCTCCCATTAGCAACATGTCAATTAAAAAGCAGGCCACAGACTTGCCTGTAATGACAATGTGCATGGTCTACCCCTTTTGTGAGATTGTTGTCCATTGTGTTTTATCATCTTACACTTGCATTACAGGTACTGATTGGTATAAATCTGATTTCAATGTGCTGTGATGGAATTGGCCTGATGTCAAAGTAAATATGTTATTAATAGTTTTTTTAAATTGATAACTATTGGCCTTTCAGTATTAGGGGATTGCATTAAAATATCAAATGCATTAACGCTTTAGAAAGCTGAGAAAGTTATTTGAGTTTATCTAATGCAAGTTTCATATAACGGGATTTTAATGGTTGTTCACATAAGTTACAGTTGTTCAAGTTTCCTGCCCTCTCAGAGTGCAATGTCTGTGGGAGATTTCTGACTAGAATTCTGAAGCTGAATCTGAAAGCAAAGCAACACTAATTGACAAAGAAGCTCTTTGGGGAACAATTTCCAGACTTTTATAGTCAATTTACTGCCATCATTTTTTGATAGTTTCTTTGGTATTTGAAATGTGTATAGTACTTGCGCATCATTTTTTGAAGGCTGTAATAGAATTTCCTGACAGGAGTTTAAGTACTGAATATAAACCTAAAATATTATAACAGAATGGCTTGAAGGATCCTTTAGGAAACGAGTTTCGCATTTCAATTATATTATCAAATTACTGCTTTTACAGCTGGAGGACAGTTTCGATTGTCCATCAACTGATACTCTTCTTCCCGATAATTATTTGGACTATATCCATATACAGGATGTGGGCATTGCTAGGAAAACCAGGATTTGTTATCCCCCCAGAAGGTGATAGCTGTTTCCTTGAATCCTTCAGATGAAATTGCTCCAGAGTAGAGGTGAAAACGAAATACCAGATTTAGATCCAATAACAGCAGAGAGCCGGAGATATATTTCAGCGTGGTGATAGTGTGTGACTTTAAACAGAAATTCACATGAGTTGGTGTTTCTGTATGCCTGTTTCTTCAGGTTGTAATGGGGTCATACTTTGAGAGGTGCTGTCAAGGAAACTTAGGTAAGTCATTGCAGTGTAATTAACCCTTAAAATTAAATTAGCAATTAATTACTTTAAAATTCTTAGTGGGATTTAAACTCAAGACTCTGGATTGTTAGGCTAGACCTCTAGTTTATTGTTCTAATAACTTCACTTCATCACTGTGTCCAGGATACACAAATATCCATCACCATTCTGGAAAAGGATCCACATTATAATTGGTCTCCTTTCCTGGAGGATAGGAACTTCTCCTGTGGCTGTCTGTTGAAGAGTATATGGGCCATCCCTCTGTAAAATGCCTGTATCAATTCACATCATCATTTTTCTGTCACTGTGGATATAAGACAATTCTCGTGCAGAAAGCCACTGGTGGCCCCCAGTGGAACTGTATACAGAATGAAATACGAGTTGAGCGGTTGCTGAAAGGCTCCCGATAACATTCAAGGCATCAGAACAAAGAGAAAAATAGCACCGGAATGGCAATAAATTCCGCATCAAATCTCTTTATTATGCCTTGTCAATACACCTACACCTGCATTTAGACCATTATAGAACAGTACTAAAAGAACAAATCTATGTACACAGTGTACAGTTTATTTTTAGTGTTCCAGAGAGGCTCATTACTAACTCCTTTCCAGCTGAAATGTTTACAGACTTCATCCATATGCAGCAGCATGGATTTTTAACCAAATTTCCTCTTTGCTCACTTAGAATATTAGCTCACTGAGAAAACTTCCTCTCCCTTTTGAGCTAAACCTGATCAGAAAATATAGGCTGCAACAAGCTAAACAACTCAAATTAATCTTGAAGACTGTGCTTAATGTAGCTTGATGAAAGACAATGGTTTTTAAATAGTATTATGATAATGGAACTTGCAGACCCATTATTTTTAATAAAAGGTCACGTTATAATGTATCATTATAGATTAAAGGTATCTCCTGAGCTGTTGTATTTTTTTTCTTCCTCGTGTTTAAATTAGCAATTGTAATCATAGAATTACTGTACATTAAAGAAAGGAATTTCTTTTAACTCAAGCCTTCAGTCCCTATCTAACACATGTGAAATGATATTTGGGAGGAAGAGAAACGATCCGATTTGAGAAAAAAACTCATTTTCTTCTGACCACCTGGAAGGATCTACGCCACACTGCATCGCTAAATAAGTAAATATCCCAGGATGCGTCAATCTAAATCATATATAATTAAGAAAAAGAACTCTTAAGAAGAAATATTTAGGTGTGGGAATGCGTGGTTTAATTATCACACTGCTATTAAATTGAATAGAAATTTAGTGAGGCTAGTTGAAAGAGATCCTACCAAGGAACAGTAACCCGAAAGCATATGTCTCTCACTGAGAAACTTGCTTGTAAACATTGATAAGCTGATCTCTGAAATCCCTGCTCTTAATGTCAGCAAGGCGAAGGAACTGATTGTGGACTCCGGAAAGGAGAAGTTAGAAGAACACACCACAATGGTTAGTGTAGAAAAGAGTAGCTTTAGGTAGGTTCCTGGATGGTGTCAACATCTCAGAAGATCTGTCCTGTGCCCAAGACATCGACAAAGGCATTTCAGTAGCCAAATTTTATTAGAAGTTTGAGGTGATATGGTATGTCACCAAAGACTCCAGCAAATTTCAACAGATCTTCCAAGGAGAGCATTCTAACTGGTATGGAGCTTCCAATGCACAGGATCAGGAGAGGCGGCAAAGGGCTGCAGGCTCAGCCAGCTGTATTATGCGTACAAGCCACCCGATCATCGAGGACATCTTCAAAAAGCGGTCCCTCAAGAAGGTGGCATCCATCAGTATGGATTCTCACCATCTGAAACACACCCTCTATCACCTTCTAATACTGCTGTCAGGGAGGAGGTACAGGAGCCCAACAACCCGCAGAGTTTTAGTGACATCTCTTATCCTCTGTCATCAGATTCTTTGAACAGTCCATGAAACTGTGAACACTACTTCACTATTCCTCTTTTTAATCTATCTAGTTTTCTATCTTTCTATCAATCTATCTAAACTTGTAGAATGTTATGTCTTGCACTGTACTGCTGTCACAAAACAAAATATTGCGCGACCAACAGGAAGTCAGAGATAATAAGCCTGATTCGAATTCTGAAATTTTGAACTATGAACTGTCTTTCATGTCCTTTCATCAGTTTAACTGAGGGAGCAAGCCAGATGTCACATAGAGCATGTTGTAACTGCGGGGGAAGGTTATGATAAGCAACAGTAATTGCTGGATTCCTTTCTCTCTCTGTGTTATTGTACATTGAATCAATGCACAGCGTCTGTAGAAGATACAGATACATTCAACTTCTAATTTGGTTTCCAGTTGTTTGAGAGTGCCACAAAGAGAGTTTCTATTTTACCTTTACAATATTTAGGACAGCAGGTAGGCCTCTAACTGCAGGTGTTGGCATCGTGATATGTCAGAAAAGTGCAGAAAACATTTGGCAATTCTCATCATCCTTCTGCCCACCCACTGGTGGGCCAAATGGAGTATACATAAAACATAACAAATAACAGGACATTTGCTGGAGTATCCTTGATAACATTTGTGGCAACAGAACCAAAGGAAAAAAAAGCTGCTGGAGTGGTCAGTAAATTTCACACTAAAACTTCTCAATATACTTCCAAATCAGCCCTCTGTCTGATGAAACATTAATAGATTTATAAATTTGTTTGGAATGTGTCTTGCCACTTACTGATATGTTTCCTCTGTCAAAATCATTATCAGGACTCTGCCTTACTGAAATCCAAGTGAAGAATTGTTCATAATTTTCTAAAGGTAGTTCTTATTTTTATACAGCACCTATCACTAGGCTGAACACTGTATGCTTAATAGTAGTCATTTAAATAAAAGGTAATCCGTGATTATATTCATAATGGTCAGTGGCTTTAATAAATGTTTCATCTTCTATGTGTTATTGTGCTGCAATTTCTGGCATCAAACTTATCAAAAATGACATAATTTGATAAATGCTGGATTAAATACGAACAGTCTGTAGAGTAAGTAATCAGTCATCAATTTTAATTGAAGGCAAGCAACTCTCTAACAATGAAAAATAACTTTTGAAGGTATGGAGTCTTATTCCTCAGATGTTAGGTACTGTTGAAAATTTTAAAGATAGGAAAAGATTAGCGTATATTCTTTATTCTTCTACTTTATCTCCTTTACCTTTCTCACTTAAATCCCGTTCCTACCTTCCCCCGTCCCTTTTCTTCTGCTATCGGATTTGAGATTGGGTTTAATAATGTAATTGATACTTCTTGGTTTGAACTCTGTAGACACACAAGAGTTTCTATTAGAAAAGCACATAAAAAGTCAGTGGACAAGTGCAGATCTAACAATGGGTTTTGGTGTTTGTTCTCTGTTCAAAACAAAATCAGGTCCAATACATTTGTTAGGATTCACAGAAACTAATACTTTGGTCCAGAGGGATAGGGGAAATAAATAAAATGGACTTAATGGACTAAAGTAATGGACTTGGATAAATCATTTTGCCAGCCAGAATAGGTGGGAAAAAATATAACCTTTGAAATGTGTAATCCAACTTTATAGCGTAGTGACCTTCTGAAAAGTGAAGCCGTGGAGTGGAACTGAATTAGGTTCTGGTTTGAAAAACAACACAGATCAGTTGCAGTAATACAAGAAAAAAACTGTCTAATCTTAACATTGCAGTCACATAGTGTCTATACAAAAAAATGTTCAATTCTGGATGTTTCTGAACATCTTAGGAAGCAGGATTAAACAACACTTGAAAACTTAGGTCTCAGTTTCTCTGAAAGCTAAATTGTTGGCTTGATACAGTGCAGTCAGATAAAGGGTATCAGAAAATAATGAGTGAGCAGAATTACTTTGGATTCAGATTCAGAAATATACATCAAAGCATACAGTGGAATTTGTTTGCGTTAACAGCCAATGCACCCGAGGATACGACTGCGGCAGTCCGCAAGTATTGCCACAGATTCCGGTGCCAACATAACATGCCCACAATGTTCAGCAGAACAACACGAACAGCAATAACAGCAACAACAAAACAACTATAGCAAAGCAAGTCCCCTTACCATCCTCCCACCCACCTATTCACTCACAAAGATGGGCCTCCGACCCCAGGGCAGGACATCTCCGGACTTCCAGTCCTCGGTCCCGGACTTTCAGACTTGTAGGCACCAGGTCTCCGACCTTCAGTCACTGGCCAGGATCCTCAGATATCAGGCCTCTAACCTCCAGATTAGCCAACTCAGGGGCTTTGACCTTTGGACCTAGACCTCTGGATTCACTGAATTCAGTCTTCATTCTTCAGCCTTCGACCTCCAGTCATGCCAACCTTTGCATATTGACCCCAGGACTTGCCGATCATAGGATTTTGACCCTCGGGCCTCGACCTCCATAGTTGCTTGTACCTCTGGCCTCAGAACTCACAGACCCTCATGCTTTCTGCTCACACTGACCTCCAACCTGGGACTTACCGACCTGGGGGTCTCTGGTCTTTGTCTTCAGTGCCTGCCTACCCAACATTGGTGATCATGAGTCTTTGACCGTGGGGTGCTCCAACCTGGACGCTGAACACTGGTTCTGCCCCTGACTCCTCATTTACTGTCCCTGACCACTAACTCTTTCATCCCTGTTCCTAAACCCGAACCACTAACTCTCCACGCTGTCCCCTACTTTTACTTTTCTAGTTAGAGCGATAGTGATGTGCTATTTTAACTTTTATAAACTTAACACTTCAAACATGTTCTTCAAAATTCAGCTGAACTAAAGTAGTAGAAAATGCCGAACTCGAAGTATCCTAGCAACCCATCCATTTGTACCAAACTGCTGCAATAGAGTATAACAGAATAAAATGGGATAGATTGCCTAGCAGCAATAAAAGTCAGGTCCCAGTGTCCCAGACTTCTCCATCTTGGTACATGGATGTTTCCTGTCACTCTGGCAGACCTGCTACAGGTGGCAGCTCTGTGGTTTACGGATGCGACCAAGCGACCCTGGAGTCCTCAGAAATGGGAAAGGAAACCACCAGGAAAATATCACATTTGCTGTCCCTCATTCGATGCATATGTGTGATCAACATGACTTAGCAGAAGAACTGAAGTAGTAAGGAAATGTATGGGTATCTCAACCCAACTGTGGGACAAACATCCTATTCCAAGCAAAAGTTGGCATGAGTTTACCAGGTGCACAGCGGTAAAAATACAAGCATGAATACAAGTAAAAGTACAAGTACACCTTCAAAGCCTTTGTGAACAAGTGTAGTTTTCCCATTATAACACACACAAAGTGATGGAGAAATGCTGCATAACAGACACCATCTATAGAGAGGAATAAACAGTTGCGATTTTGGGATGAGATGCTGCCTGATCTGTTGAGTTCATCCTGCAGAGTGTGTGTGTGTGTGTGTGTGTGTGTGTGTTACTCTGATTTCCAGCATCTGAAGAATCTCTTGTGTTTAGATTTCCCATTGACTCATGCGTATCCATGCCTTAAGACTGCTCAAAATGGAGAAGGATGGTTTTAAGGATCTCGAGTCCACTCATCGGGAACGGGCAGAGGGTCCAGCTTAAATGCTGAGGGAATGCATCCATCTCCCGGGATACCTACTCAACTGCCCCAACTGTGGGAGAGACTGAACATCCCACTCTGGCCTTATTAGCCACCTGGGAGTTCATAGACCTGGAGTCAAAGCAGCTTATCCTTGATCCCAAAGAGTTGAAGTCAGGACCTTTGTTTCTTACTAAATGAAAAGTTCCTATCAATAAATGTGTATTGAGAAAAGGCACCACGTTGAGAATGTTAAGAAGGAAATTGATATTAAACGGCAGTGCAGTAATCTTGCTGAGGAATGGGCCAGATTCTGGCAACTGGTTTTCAAGTGTAACACCCTGATTAAGATTTTTACTGTTATGCTATGGGTATTTCATTTTGGATGTTCTGTAAGAGCAATCTGTTCTGCTTTCGGCTTGTTTGGGTTTGTGCTGAGATAAGAGGCTCATTGTCCCAACTTGGGAATGAGGTGTCAGCCAGTCAAGAAGGTAGAACGTTCTGGAGAATGCTGGGCGGAGAGGTCTTTATTGGCCGAAGACAGGAGAGAAGATGGTGGAGGATGCGATCCCTGTTGCACAAGGTGCTTTGTACAGATGAACAGCTTCGAGGAGGAAGGACCAATCCTCCCGTGGGAGAGCTCGTTTGTTCAAGATGGATTTCAAGCAACCTTTGGAAGTTGGTTTGTGCTTTCACACAGACTGAGGGTCCAGCGCATGGGTTACAAGTTCAAGATTTGAGTTCCACTGTACATATGTGAGTGTTAAAGTATAATGGGCCCTTTTTGCTTGTTTTTTTTTTCTCTTTTTTTCCTTTAATAACTGTTTGCTTAAGTTCACATTCTTAAATATACTTCTGATTAATTGTATGCAGTGTACGATCTGTTATTTCTTGCCAATGGGTGATTGCCAGGGGCAGTGAATCACACAGCATTCACGCAAACCGGGGTTTGGGTGGGCAAGACATCCCAACCTCTCGGATCTGGTGGGACCAAAGTCATATACACCCTAGACGAACGAAGCCTGAGAGAGGTGGGTTTCTGGCCGTGGAATCCAGCAAGGGGCTAACAAGCCACATTTCCAGAGGTGCCCAGTAAAAGGGGGTTTCCCAAGCTACACAACTGCAATGGGTTGCACGTAGGCAGATCCAGCACCAAGGATTTGCATAGGTTGTAACTGAAATCTGTTGAGACACACTGTTTAGAAGTGTTCAAACATAAAAAGACTTGAAAGGAAAATTAGGCAGCGAGGTGGACGGAGCAAGGGGAAGTGGATGCACCAGGGGCATGAGAAGCATCCCGTACCTCGATTTCTCTACCTTAATGCATTGTGGCTGAAAGTCTCAGAATGGAAGGCTGGACATTGAAACACCACCAACCTGCTCTAATGGACCAGCAATGGGTCTCTGCTGTTGAAACTGCCAATTCACCAGTGTTTAGACAAGCAACAAGAAGAAGCTTTTATCCTTACAATCTTGTAAGGTGGATGAATCTGTCAAACTAGTCACTTGAGTTGCTATTCAAACTAAATTTTGTCCTGTAACCGTCATAACACACTCCTATGTTCTTTGCCTGTGGTTTGGTACAGTGGCTGTGCTTAACTGGTGAAGTGCTGATATTGACCTAGTCTCATTAACCTTAGTAGACAAGCTCCTTGATCCTTTCAGCATAAGAGGTACAAATGCTGCAACGCTCTGAGCTGTTTCCACAGTAGGGAAGGTACCCGGGTAAGGTTGGGACAGGGAGGTAAATGCCGTAGACTGATATTGCAGGCTGAATGGATCAGCGTCATGAGGGAATGGATCACAGCATGAATGAGCAGTGGTGCTACGCTGATTCGAGATCTGATGATTAGATTGGATTAGATTAGATTATGAGGACACGCGGTCCTCTTTTATTGTCATTTAGTAATGCATGCATTAAGAAATGATACAATATTCCTCCGGTGTGATATCACAGAAACACAGGACAGACCAAGACTGAAAAACTGACAAAAACCACATAATTATAACATACAGTTACAACAGTGCAAACAATACCGTAACTTGACGAAGAACAGGCCATTTAGCATGGTAAAAAATTCAAAGTCTCTCAGAAGTCCCACACCTCACGCAGACGGGAGAAGGACGAAAACTTTCCCTGCCGTACCGGACCACAGTACGACTCTGAGTCGTCCAAAAACTTGGAGCTCCGACCAGCCCTCCGACACTGAGCACCATCTCTGCCGAACGTTTCGACCCCAGCCCTGGTTGCCAGTAGCAGGCAAAGCCGCGGATTTTGGGGCCTTCCCTCCGGAGATGAGAGATATAAAAAGATGCACAGTAACTTTAAAGCACTAATCAACTTATTCAGTAAACAATACTTATCTAAAGAAATGCCCATGGGTCTTGGGTCTATTGCAGAGTGCCTTCATTCCCACTGTTGTCCCCAACACCATGTGCAACATGGTCTGGTGGTGAAGCCCCTCTATAAGTGTGGAGTGGTTGTGTTTGCTCCTCTTTGTAGTTCTTCTCGGAGGAAGTGATTACTCACCCCTTGCACAAACAAGTTCTCCTCCCCAATGGCCATGCCCTGGTGGAATTCAGCAAGGCGAGTGAGTTGCACAATATAGTAAATGTAACATGGCATGTCGAGCTGTGTCCCACAATTGGAGTTTGAAAATGTTTCAGTGAGTTCATCTACCCCTCGCTCAGATCACATGGCAGCTCCTCAGGATGTTCACCCCTGATTTGGCTGTACATTTTAATCTACCGTGCCATCTTAGAAGTTAGGCTGAGAAGTTGGAAGTGGGGCTTGGTGGTGACATTACTATTGTTGACCAAATTTCTCAAGGTGCCGAGAAGGTGTACAGGAGTGAAATAGAGCAGTTGGTTAAGTGGTGTCGCAACACCAACCTTGCACTCAATGGCTGTAAGACCAAGGAAGTGATTGTGGTCTTCCAGAGGAGGAAGTTGGGGAACACAGACCAGTCCTCACTGAGGGATCAGCAGTGGAAAGGGTCAGCAGTTTCAAGTTCCTGGGTGTCAACATCTCTGAAGATCTATCCTGGGCCCAACATATCGACACAATTACAAAGAAGGCATGCCAGTAGTTATGTTTCATTAGGAGTTCGAGGAGACTGGGTACTTCACCAAGACTCTTGCGAATTTTCGCAGGTGTACTGTAGAGAACATTCTAACTGGCTGCATCACCGTCTTTTATGAAGGGCTCCTGCAAAGGATCAGGAAAAAAAAGCTGTAGAAAGTTGTGAATTCAGCTATCACCATGAGCACTAACCTCCTCAGCGTTGATGCATCAGGAAGGTGACATCCATCATTTTGGACCCCCATCATCCAGGACGTGCTTTTCTCACATTGCTACCATCAAGGAGGAGGTACAGGACACAGAAGAGGCACATATAGCATTTCAGGAACAGCTTCTTCTCCCCGCCATCAGATTTCTGAATGGACAATGAACCCATGAACACTACTTGGCTTCTTTTTCTCTCTTTTGCCTTATAAGATTCTTGTTATAATTTATAGATTTTCATTTTGTATTCCAATGTACTGCTGCCACAAAACAACAAATTTCACAATATATGCCAGTGATATTAAATCTGATTCTGATTGGTGTTTTAAGTAAAAATGGTTGGTAGCTGTCCAGTTACTTTACGTCTGGTTGTAAGCTCGTCTCGGTGCAAAATTATTGAAAGGATGCCTCAATCAGGCTTAAAATATTTGTGAGCCATCTAAACCCAATGAGATACATGCTGAAGTAGGGGTGTTAATTTATCCAACAGCTCCTTCATCAACATGACAGGCAATGCAAATCCAGCCGGATGCTGAATCAGACTGGGACATTTCTTTGCCTGGGCTTATTTGATGCTCAAGTGTTAGTTGGTGCCTTTGGCCTATTTATTTTATTTATTTTTATTACTTGAAAATCCAACACGGTAACAACTCTTCCATCCCAATGAGCCCACACAGTCCAACTACACCCGTGTGGTTGATTAACTGACTAACCCCTATGTCTTTGGAATGTAGGAAGAAACTGGAACTCCCCAAGGAAACCCACACGGTCATGGGGAGAATGTACAAATTCTTTACAGACAGTGACGGGAAGATGCAGTAAATGAGGAAACAGAAGAGCTGTTTCTCATTTATGGTGGAATGGTCATTTCTGTAATTTGGAGCCGTTTCTGAAGAGCCAAAGGTGAAAATTATAATAGCAGGGAAGTTTAATTTTGGCAACACAAGAGGCTGCAGGCTCTGGAATTTGGTGAGTGGTGCCCCAGGTGATGCTCACTTTATTATAAAACATTTCTTCTAAACATTTTGTCTGGTTGATTAAATTATTTTGATTTTGAACATTCGTTCATTTAGTCCCCATTGAATATCTCCCTGAATCTCCTCTTCCTCAGCTCTTTTAAAATCTCCAGTTAGTTCTTTAATGTAGGATACTATCTGGTGATGATTATTTAATGTTTTTGGATTAAAAAAAGAGAATTAATTTTTAGAACAACAGACAAAAGATACAATCATTTTTATACCTTTCATATATCTGCAAATTGTTTTCTATTTTGGTGAATGCAATATTGTTTAATGAGGCAACTACATTATTAAAATGTCAAGGATGGATGCTACCATGCGTGCAAGTTCAACCTTTACAGGCACTCCGCAGATCCTCAAACAACAGGTGGAATCCAGCTGTGAGGAAAAAGTCCCTCCAGTGAAACCTTTCTTATCCTGTCAAGAAAAGATTGACAAGTTGCATTAACGGAATTGGCAGCTTTGTGAGAATGCTTCTAAGTCACAACCAGGGATGAGAACTGAGCTGTCTTGGCTTTGACAGCAACATGACTTTTCAATTAAGGAGATTCAGGATGGACTCAGCCCTTTAGGTGTTTACATTGCTTACAAATCAGCTCAGATTGAATCCTAAAGGCACTGGACTAGTTTGGATGATAGGATTAAGTAGATTCATTACACTGTAGCTGATGACTTATGTCAGCTTCCTTGAAGAATGATGACTCCAAACAAGTCCATTGAAGAGAAATATGTTTATTCAGATCTATATGTGTTCCTAGGTGAACAATATAATACTGTCTAGTGGTGGAAAATCAGGTTAATTTCCTCACTGGAATCCTACACAAACTCTTTCTTTGTTAATATCCTCAAGTATAAGTTTCAAGAAAATCTATTAGTGGATTAAATTAATAACCTGCTGGAAATCATTCAGCCTCAGGGATTTGCTCCTTTCCCCCTTCCCTGTAAAGTCTGATAGGGAGAGGAATGGAGAGGAACTGATGTGGTTCCAAGAGAGAAGTTGATGGAGAAGGGAAACTTTCTGTAATGGTGTAAGGTAAGTCAAAACTTAATAGATAATCTGGTTTGTACAAGTTTTCTTTAATAAGAACTAAGGAACTTCAGCCATCTTGTATATTTTTTTTGTTTAAAAAAGAAGTAAAATATAGTTTTTTTTTCCAACTGAGGTTGGATGAAACTAGAACTGGAGGTCATGGGTTAAGGATGAAAGGTGAAATATTTGAGGCCAACATGAGAGGGAACTTCTTCACTCAGAGGATGACGAGAGTGTGGAACGAGCTGCCAGCGGAAGTGGTGAATGTGGGTTTGATTTCAACATTTAAGGGAAATTTGGATAGATACATGGATGAAAGAATGGAAGGCTGTGGCCCGGGTGCAGTTGACGGGACTAGGCAGAATAATAGTTCAGCACGGCCTAGATGGGTCAAAGGGCCAGTTTCTGTGCTGTGGAATTTTATGTCCTATAGCAAGCAGCTCTGTTTGCTTTTGTGCGAAGTTTTGTTTGAGGTGGTGGCATGGAGTGATAGTTTGCCTATGATTGACAAGCTTAAGTTTGAGTTCTTGCAATTTTCCATAATCAGAATTATTCTTCTGTAGGTAGTTCTGTAGTTAATCAGCATTATAAATCCAAAGATAACTTCTGAAAACAGACAACACAAGCATCACAGCCAATCAGGTTTTGTTTCAATGGTGCTCATAACAGTCTACAGTGTGATGATGATGAGCAAATGCATACATTTGTTCCTTAGCTGTCAGATTTTATTGAACTATACAATTAAGTCCAGATTTTGACCTCATAGAATACCATGAAATGGAATAGGACATTTTAAATTAATCTTAAAAGCATTGAATTTAAATGAAAATAAAGGTTTAGCGATTGCAGTTTATAGTGACAAGGACAGCTTGAATTATTTTCACTGTATGTCTTTCATGTCTAAACACTCTGGCAATTCACTAATTTAAAGAGGGAGTGGACTGAACTTCAGATTTTCCCCATCACTTATGCAAAAAATAATTACTGATATTGAGGTTTTTTGCAGAAAGACGGCCAGACTGTTGTCGAGCTGATTTTCTGCTGGTGTTACTGAGGTAGTAGCCTTTGTGTTTGAAGTAAGTGTGCCTCGATTGAGTTCTCCACTAATCCCTGCTTGGAGGCAATCTCCTAATGCAAAGGGTTTACTGTGCTGCTGTGTAAATCCTTCGCACAGGTGGCTGTCAGTTGAAGCTTGATCCTTGCTTCAGATCTGCAGATCAAAATTCAGTAGATAATTTTGAATAGATTTCTTGTGGATTGTCAATTAACCCGGGTCCTGTGTGGGTCACTTTAGTGGGTGCTGTTCAGAATGCCTGAGCATTATGCTCTTAAACTGCTTAAGGACATCTTCAGTCACGTGTCCTATACTACCTTCATAAGGCGGTTGAATTCCATTCAATTTAATCTACTAAAGGGATAGATGCCCACAAAGAATGTCTCTGAGAAGCGGTTTTAAAATAGAGAAATGAACATAGAACAGTGGATGATGGGTAAGTGACTGAATATACACTCAGTACTTTTACACTGAATATTTTCCTTTTTGTTCGTTGTCTTCTGCTGGTGTAGCCCATCCGTTTGAAGGTTCGATGTCTTGTGCATTCAGAGATGCTCTTCTGCACACCACTATTTTAATGTGTGGTTATTTGAGTTACTGTCACGATCCAGACAGCTTGGACCAGCCTGGCCGCTCTCCTCTGATCTCTTTTATTAACAAGGCATTTTCACTCACAGAACTACCGCTCACTGAACGTTTTTGAATTTTGCACCAGACTCTGTAAAGACTAGAGGCTGTCGTGCGTGGCAATCCCAGAAGTTCAGCAGTTTTTAAGAAACTCAAACCCGGCACTGATAATCATTCCACAGTCAAAATCACTTAGATCAGATTTCCTCCCCATTCTGATGTTTGGTCTGAACAACAACTGAACTCCTTGACCATGTCTTTATGATTTTATGCATTGAAATTCTTCCACATGATTGGCTGTTGAGATATTTGCAATAATGAGCAAGTGTATAGGTGTACCTAATAAAGCGCAGCTGAGTGTGTATTTTAATCTACTTTGCATCCAGCTGATAATGGAATAGAAATCCTGTGCCAACTTGAATCTTCACAATCCCATTGAAGAAAGGTTACCCAAAATATCTTTGACAAGAGCTTAAATGCACAAATTACAATTTAAATATCTCTTAATCCAATTCATCACATTTTTCAAATTGAAATAACATAACATAAAATAAAATCTAAACAAAGGTAGAAGTAACAAAAGTAATTTGTTTTTTTTAGATTATGAGAACACTCAGTCCTCATTTATTGTCATTTAGAAATGCATGCATGTATTAAGAAATGATACAATGTTCCTCCAGAGTGATATCACAGAAAAACAGGACAAACCAAAGACTAACACTGACAGAACCACATAATTATAACATATAGTTACAGCAGTGCAAAACAATACCATAATTTGATAAAGAACAGACCATGGGCACAGTAAAAAAGAAGTCTAAAAGTCCTTGAGTTGATCGACTCCTGAGTCCCCGATAGCAGGCGGCAAAGGGAGAAACTCCCTGCCATAAACCTCCAGGCACTGATGACTGCTGATGCATTGGAAGCACCCGACCATAGCCGACACTGAGTCCGTCCGTCTGAGAACTTCGAGCCTCCGACCAGCCCCTCTGATACAGCCTGCCGAGAGCCATCCTCTGCTGAGTGCCTTTGACCTCGTCCCGGCTGCCAAAATAAGCGAAGCTGAGGATTCGGGGCCTTCTACGGAGATTCCGGACCACACAGTAACAGTGGCAGCAAAGCGGGCATTTCAGAAGATTCTCCAGATGTTCCTCCGTACTCTCACGTCTGTCTCCCATCAAATCAGAATTGTGCACGGTCTCCTACTTGACAAATAACAGACATCACCACCGAAGTGGCTGCGTGTGCTGTGTCGCGCCGCCATCTCCTCCTCCTCCTTTTCTGTTATTAAATGGACAATTGACTAATGAACAAAAGTATCCTTGGGTAGATGCTCGAAGATGAGAAAATCTGCAGATGCTGGAAATCCAAGCAATACATACAAAATACTGGAGGAACTCAGCAGGCCAGACAGCATCTATGGGAAAGAGTTAACAGTGGATGTTTTGGGCTGAGACCCTTCATCATGACTGGAAAAAAGGATGAGAAATGTGTGTTGCTTGGATGGATGCTGGTGGTTTCCTGGCACATGTGGAAAGTGAGTTAGAATAATCTGGAGAGGAGATCCAAAGTAGGGGAAAATCAATTAAAAATTCTCTGTGGCTTCAAAGTACTTGTCAGAAAGCTTTGACTTATTATGATACAACATTCGCAAAATTAAAGGTTTAGAAAACATAATGTACTGTATGTAAATTTGCCCACTGACATGTTAAAGGGTTAATGTCTGTTTGGTTGACAGCCCTCGTATGCTGATTTATTTTATAGCAGGGGTTCTGACTTGGGGTCCACAGACCCCCTGGTTAATGCTATTGGTCCATGGCATAAAAAAGATTGGGGGCCCCTGTTTTATAGCATACGATCCCAAGGTATGTTGGAATTGGGCTTCAATGAGAAAAGAGACAAAGGTCTGTCTTCTGGGATTGAATCACACTGGTAGAAAGATGTTAATGGGTCTGACCATGCTGCTCTAGAGGTCAGTAACAGCTGAAGTCAAATGCATTGTGCACCATTGAACAAGTCTTGTACAAGGCAAATCCTTTCCTCTAAGCACTCAGTTGCTGAGGACAGCACAAAACTCAGGGTTATAGAGGCCTGGAGAGCTGAGCTTATGGTGGAGGGAGATCTGTGCTGGGGGGAGGGTTGGGAGGAAGAACGGGTATCATTGCAGGATCCAGCAGCTAAGGACTGATGATCAGCTGGAAACTCTGTAAGAGGTTGGTAGCTGAGGATTGGTGAGGTCATCGGTGGATGGGGAATGGTGCGGGTGGGAGGGGAGTCAGCCAGTGTGGGATGAATAGGGCAAGATGCATAGGGGGGTTCAGAGGATCAGTGATTGACGATGGAGGGGGGAGGTTATCAGTGTATAGACATTAGAGTCATTCGATGCAGCATTGAAGGGCCGGTCGGTGGGGAATAAGGGAGGGAGGCAGTGAATAAGGATTGAAAGGATTGAGGAGAGAGGTTGGATGAGGGATCTAAGGGGGTCATTTTATGGGGGATGGGGGGGGTCAGTAGATGGGAATTGAAGCGTTCAGTAATGACCATTGGTATGTGGTGACTGCAGACGGTCAGCAGCTGGGCATTGGGAAATCAGTGAATAGCAATTGCTGGGGCCGCCGACATTTTTGGAAAAAACACCTTGGTGCCCTCGATTTAATTTAAATTAAAAGTTCAAAGTAAATTTATTATCAAAGTGCAGATATTTATTTTTATTTATTTAGCGATACAGCGTAGAGTAAGGTCCATCTGGCGCTTCGAGCCTCGCCACCCCAGGAACCCCTGATATCACCCTAACCGAATCATGCGGCAATTTACAACGACCAGTTAACCTACCTGGCGCACCTTTGGACTGTGGGAGGAAACTGGAGGCCCCGGAGAAAACCGATGCATTCCATGGGGAGGACGAACAGTGACTCCTTACGGAACGGTGCTGGAATTGAACTCCAAACTTCAGAATTCCCCAAGCTGTAATAATCTTGTGCTAACTGTGGCGTCCAATATATGCCACCATATGCCACTCTTAAATTAATTTTCAAGAGGGTCGAAGCCTATTTGCAACTGTATATTTGCTATATATCAGATTTATAGTTTATAAAATGATTTCTGATGATCCATAGCATGTCATTTGCAGATAATCCATTGGATCTACCTTGTATGACTGAATATAGAGATTTTATTTCCCTTACTATGAATTATGCATTTGTTGTAATACATTAAAGTGAATGGATACTAAATTTTTAATTTTCATGGCTCATTTATTTTCACTGTTTTATAGCTATTTCAAATCTTAAGACCAACTATTAACTGCTTAATGACAGGATTTTATTTGCATTGCTAATTTGGAGCACAACGGTAAAAATAATTGAAAACAGGCAAGTTGATTTTCATTGACAGTAGTAATTGGGTCGTCTCTACAGCAAGCAATTGTTTTACATTGTCAATTTTTTATTTCAAAATGATAGCCCACTGGATGGTAATGAAAGAGGAAGGACAATACTCAAGCTGACTATTAACTGCACTGAGGTGCTATCTCCCCATGGCCAGAACGACTTTTAAAGAGGCAGTAAGTGAAATAAAAAAAATGTTGCAGGTGTTAAAAAGCTGAAATAAAAACAAAAAATGCTGGAAATACTCAACAAGTAAGACAGCATTTACAGAGGGAAAAAACAGTTAATGCTTCAGGATTTTGGATCCCTGTCGGAATTAGGATGCTAAAAAGAACATCCGCTGATATCCCCATTAATCCTTAGCCAAGTATTTGACAAAGAGTTGAAATATTAGCCGTTTTTCTTTCCATAGAAGATGGGTGATCTGCAGTGTGTTTCCAGCATTTTCTGTTTTGTGGAGATTCAAAACTAGAATTAACAGGACACTTTGTATTTTCCCACAGAGTTCCAGTGCCAGTGACGGATGTTCCAAATGGATTTTTTTTAGCAATGATGTGGAGTGAAGTCCTAAAGGGTGATGAGGTGTTATTACTGAGTCATTTGTTCAAATGGCTTCATCAAAATTTTCATTTGAAGCAACTAGAGCTCTCACGACTGTGACTTCTGTTCCCTTTTAGCACAATGTATACAGTTTGGTAGTATTTTTAAACACTATAGATTACAACTAGTGAAACTGTGCATGAGGAAGTGTTGGGCAAGGGCTGGGGATATTTTAAGTTTGCACAGTGAGAATTGAATTGTCTTACTCTTGGCTATTAGCCAAACTCTGGGAAGGAAAATATCTAAGGGGTACCTGCGTAGGAAGTACCATCATCAAAACAAAATGTGATGGAGAATGAAGGCAATGGAAGAATGAACAAAGTTCTTGCAGGAAGATAGACGGGGAGAAAGTTTAGTCAATATTGCTCCAGTGACTGGGCTTAAAATGGATGTTTATTGCTAGCCCATCCCCTGAGATGCAGATAGAACAATAAAGGGAGGGGGAGGGGGAGGGTGGTGGTAATACTGTTTTTGTTACGACAGCAGAAGGTGCAGGAATTACTCAGCAGGCCGGGCAGCATCCATGGGAGGGAAACAGAGTTAACATTACTGGATTGCAACATTTCATCTCATTATTTGGAAAACTGCAAATTGGGTCTAGATAAACCCATGGGTAAGGGTAAGTTTTCCAGGGAGAAGTGTGAGAGTGAAATGAATGGAATTTGTTTTAGAGTGGGACTCTGTTCATTTGCATTTCCCTGAGACAGATACAGATTCCTTTATTTATTACATGTACTGTACATTGAAACATATAGTAAAATGAATAGTTTGTGTCCACAGCCAACATAACCTTCGGATGTGCTCGGGCAGCACTCCGATAAATCTCTCCTGTAGCTTGCACTCTACATTTCCTGATCAGCCAATATATTCTTTCTAAGATAGAGACCCGTGCAAGTGTACATTATGCCATTAGTTCAACCATACTTTGAACCCCCTCCCCTTTATGTTCTTGCTTCAGGTCATATAGACTAGTAACACTGGACAACAAAGATTTTGATTTCTGAATACCTTTAGGTGCACCTTATGGACTTTGGGCTGCTGATCACGAAAATAACCATGAAATTTTCCAATCACGCACCATTTTTTGAAATCACCTTCATTTGTTATTTCAATTCATAATTCAAGTCAGAGTTACTGCTGCCAAGATTAAGGAAGGCATTTTTCTTGGTCCACAAATCAAACAGGTAATCAACAACAGGCAATTTGAAGAACTTCTAGTGGGACTAGAGAAAATTGCACTGAAGGCATTCAAGGATGTTGTTGAAAAGTTTCTTGGTAACTACGGAGCACCAAACTACGTGCAGCTGGCTGACAACATTCTTCAAGCATATAGAACTATGAAGTGCAACATGTCCCTAAAGATTCATTTTCTGCATTCCCATTTAGACAACTTCCCTGTAAATCTTGGTGCTGTCAGTGATGAGCATAGTGAAAGTTTCACCAGGAAATTGCAGTCATGGAGAAATGCTATCAGGGCAAACAGAATCCATCAATGGCTGATTATTGTTGGACACTTAAGCAAGAAGCCTCAGACACTGAGTACAAATGAAAATCATCAACAAAGCATTTTTAGCTTAGTTGAACTGTTACAAAGCATCAGCACTGTTATACAATTAAAATGTTACATTCAATAAAAGTTAATTTCTTGAGTTTCTCTAAATTCCCATGTTATACATATTATATTTGTGTTCAGCTTCAAGCCGTCTATCATAAACAAAAAAAAAAATGCTGAGGAAGCACCACTTTCGAAAAAATTTGTTGTCCAGTGTAAATTGTAATTATGTGTACATCCTAATTTTTTCAATATTTAAATGATATGCTGATTTGTTGATAATATGATATATAAGATCACACTCAACGATTTAGGAGCAGCTTCTTCCTCTGCCATTGGATTTCTGACCCATAAACACAATTTCATTATTCCTACTTTGCACCATGGGTAAATTTGGTACAAAGATTGATGGAATAAGATGGGAGAATGAAATTGCAAGGAAGCATCTATAATTCTGGATAGCCACATATAAATCCTGACACGTTCAGCAGCTCAGAAATCATGTATAGAATGGAAACAGAGCCAATCTTTCTATTTGACAATTTTCATCAGAAGTAAGTGAATGCTTTTGGTCCTGGCAATCACAGCTGATGGCATCAACCTTATCTTGTTAATCAGCAAATAATTCTTAGATTATTTTTGGCATTCAGCGTGAACTAATACTGTTGATGTAAGTTGCTTTTCAACTTCCACCCAGATACATCAATTATTGTAGTGAAAATGTAATATGTATCTTCAGAACATTATCAAAAATAGTTCATCCTGAATTATCCAATGTTCTTGGTTAGAACTGGGCAATGTACAAAATTATGAAACCCACATTTGTATCTTACAGCCAAGGAACCAAGCCTCCAACTTATTCTTTTGGAAACTAAAGGTACCTGGCACATATGAGACTAGTGATGTTTATTTGTAACATAACTTTTAAACAAAATAATTTGGAGTTCAGTACAGATAATTTAATTAAAATGTAATATATTTCATTATGCTACATCTGTATAAGAAATGGAAACAAATGGGCTATTCAGCCCTTCATCCCAACTCTGCATACAACAAGAGAATGCACGGAATTCATTGCCACACAGGGCCGTGGAGGACAAGTCACTGGGTATATTTAAAGTGGTGGTTGATAGGTTCATGATTAATAAGGGTGTCAAAGGTTATGGGGAGAAGGCAGGAGAATGGGGTTGAGAGGGATAATAAATCAGCCATGATGGAATGGCGAGCAGACTTTGATGGGTCGAATGGCTTAATTATGCTCCTTTGTCTTTTAGTTTTATGGTTTCTCTCCTGAGTGATGTAGTTTCATTTTGGTGTTCCAATTGTTTTTTGAAGTGTTGATGTTTTATGCCAATCAGCTGAGATCTGTCAATGCCAGGGATTGGAGCAATTCCTCATTTTTATTATTTTGTGTCAACGTCAAGCGTTCCTGGCTGAGGATCAGCACCACAAGATATGTAGTTCCCATTGTTTCTTGCTTGTATCAAAATCATAAATCCACTCTTTTCCCTTGCAATATCAACTTCTATATAAATAACTCTATGATTCCTTGAAATGATAACTCAGCCTTTATCTGCCTATGTTCTAACCTCTGAAGTGCATCCATAATTGAACTTTCAGAATGAAGGATAAAGAGACAGGGAATCACTTTGTCCTTTTTACAACCACAGGGTGTCTCAGTGTGTTTCATAGCCAATGAACTGCTCCCTTTTTGACATTACTGTAAAACTAAGGAGACCACCAATTTGCAGACAAGTTACTGACTGCTTATATGGAGCACTGATTTACAAATCCTGACAAATTATGATGTTTTGAGGGAGAAACAGCAAAGGCTATGAGTCAGAGGTTGCTAGGCACCATAATTCATTCGTGTGCTTTCAGAGGGAGCAGGAAGCTGCAATGCAATGGGTCTGCCCAGATCCTCCTCCCCCACTGATCAGACCCTAAATTCCTTGGCAAACAATAAAATCTAATCCCAGCTATAAAAGCTGTTACTGATGTTTAACAACTTTTAAATGTCTCCGACAAAAAACATACAAATGTTAGAGAATAGAGAATGATTATAAACTGTTACGAGAATACACATAAAATTAAGATGTTTGCTGGCCTGGGCTAGCATCAGTGGCATCAGCAGTTGGTCTGCCACCTGCCCTCAGGGGAAGGAGAAATAAGGAACAATGGAGCAGCGTCTGGAGATGTGTAATGAAGGGATGTGGGAGGGAGAGCTGTCTGGAGCGGCTCCCCCCTTTGAACCCTGAACTGTTTGAAGTGATGGACAGGCGATACCCCAGCAGGGGGATAAAAAGGGACAGGTTCGCTAAGACACACACACGCCACCCGAGGTAACGAGACCCTGGAAGCGGTGCGCTTCTCACGAGTGGGTGAGAAGTACCAGACAACGACAAGGGTGAAAAGGTACGATCAGCGGGAACCCGGTGTGTGTCCGCCCTTGCCTGGGTGCCGGGTTCACTGCAGAGGATCGACCGCATCTGGAGGAGGGGTCACAGTCGGTGACCTCAGGTGACATCACCAAGGACCCGCCCAAAAGCTGTTTGCGAGCCATCCCGCTGGTCTGTGAGTGAAGCCGTTCTGAATGATCAGTTGTTCCTATTCTATGTCTCTCTTCCCCCACCTTGTCCATCGCCATGGCAACGATTACTGCGAACTGAACTGGACTGAACTTTGAGTCATTTTGAAATTGGTCATTTACCCCTAGACAACGATAGAGCTTGATTGATGCTGTTATCTTAATGCTGTGCACGTGTGTTTATCATCACTGAACTGTTGCATTTATTATCCTTTCGATTACTGTGTTGCTTGTTTCTTTAATAAAACTTTCTTAGTTCTAGTACTCCAGACTCCAACTGAGTGATCCATTTCTGCTGGTTTGGCAACCCAGTTACGGGGTACGTAACAAAACAAATAAAACATTCAGCAAAATTATTACCTTTCCCTTTACCTACAATCTTTTTTCCCCTACAAATTCCATTGAAATCAAAATGCTCCCCTGTCCTGCACTAGATTTAGTCTGGCACAGGATCAGGGAGGTGATTGCTTCAGCAGAGGATTGGAAAACCAGAGGTCCATGAACCTATCCTCATCTGAGGATCAGAGGTGGAGGGTGTCAGAAACTTTAAATTCCTCGGTGCTATCACTTCAGAGGATCTTTCCTGGGCTCAGCAAATAAGCGCCATTACAAAGAAAGCATGGTAGTGACTCTGCTTCCATAGAAATTTGCAAAGATTCAGCATGACATCTAAAACTTTGCCAAACTTCTATAGATGTGCGGGGACAGCATATTGACTGGTTGCATCGTGGCCTGGTTTGCAAACACCAATGCCGTGTAATGGACTCAGCACAGTCCATCACAGGTAAAGCCTTCCCCACCATTGGGCACATCTATACGGAGCGCTGTCACAGGAAAGTAGCATCCATCATGAAGGATACCCACCACCAGGACATGCTCTCTTCTTGCTGCTGCCATCAGGAAGAAGATACAGGAATCTCAGGACCTACACCACCATTGCGGTAATGCACCATTAAGCTGGATGCCAGCCGCCGTAAATCAAGATACTACACCACCGTGTTCAGGAACCGTTAATACCATCAACCATAACTTTACTCGCCACATCATTGAAATGTCCCCAGAACCTATGGACTCACTTTCACGGACTCTTTATCTCATGATCACGATATTTATTGCTTATTTCTTTCTTTCTTTTGTATTTGTATAATTTGTTGTGTTTTGCACATTGGTTGTTTGTCCTGTTAGATGTGGTCGTTCATAGATTCTATTGTGTTTCTTGGACTTACTGTGTATGCCCACAAGAAAATGAATCTCGGGTTTGTATATGGTTACGTATATGTACTTTGATAATAAATTTATTTTGAACTTTCTAATTTTGAAATCCAGGTAATGGTAGGCTAATATCCATATACCGCATCTACCACATCTCCCACATTAGTCATTTTTATTACTTCATCAAAAACCTTAAAATGTGAATTAGAACTGATTTGCCTCTAAGTAATCCTTGCCAGCTCTCTCTAATTAATCCACTTGTCCATGACTGGTAATTTTACCATTGATTATGGTTTTTAGAACTTTCCTTAGTGTGTTAATGAATAAGGCTTGAACCCATGAACTTCAGATTCAGAGGTGAGGGTGACCCTGCAGTTCATTCTCTCACGTGCCCAGTTACCTGTAGTACAGTAAATGTCCAGTTGTAGCAGTCACTTAACGGACCTGCATTTCATCAGGATGCAAGTGGGAATTGGTGTACCCAGTGCAAGTACCGCTGTCACGGGGTGAACGTGAAAACTCCAGACAGAGAGCCCTCACGTTCTGTGTCAAACCCCAGCTCCCAATAGTTATGAAGCATTGGCTCATTGTTCTCATTATGCTTCATTGGAAATGGGATAAACTAGGGAGACTTCTCCGTGGATTGTCACCTTGTCGTGGTGGAGAAGCTTGTGTGGTCCTGTGATCCCGAGAGCGATGCCGTCTGGAGCTATGCTCCTGGTAGGGTCACCCATGGCGGTGAGGTCGAGGGTGAGGTCCCTGACAAAGAACAATCCAACCAAGACCTCAATGGTGGAACAGGTGGACCAAGTTGCTTCGAACTCGACGGCTGTGAAGGTGGATGAAGGCTGCAACAAATCTATCAGCTCCAGTCGTTGTGGTTTCCATGCTATTGAAATCAGTTGGTTGATTTGTGAGGTATCGTGAGCTTCTTGGAGTGCAACATCAAGTACATGTTAAACAAATACATGCACGGGTGTCTTCACTCTGTGGGCCACTTCTTCAGAACGAAGACCATCATCCTCGACCTCGAGGGATAGCCACAACGACGACGAGACTAGGGAGATGAGCTGGACTCTTATTCATGCAGTGAGTTTTTTCTGATCAGGAATCCCTGAAAAGAACGTGGGAGGCAAATTGAAATGTAACTTCCAAAAGGAATTGGATAGATAGTCCAAAGGTTGCATGCCTATGGTGAAGAAGTACAGGGATTGGGACTAGTTGAAGGATCCTTCTGTTAGCTGACATGGGCATGATGAGAATAACCACTGCTGTACAATTTTACAAAGATTTGTGTGGCATAGTAGCATAGTGCTTAGTGTAATACTATTACAGTGCCAACGACCTGGGTTCAATTCCCGCTGCTACCTGTGAAGGGTTTATACATTTTCCCTGTAAGCGCATGGGCTTCCCCCTTGTGCTCTGGTTTCCTAAAAACACGGGTTAGTAGATTAGTTGGTCACATGGGTGTAATTGGGCAGTGCAGGCTTGTTGGGCTGGGAGGGCCTGATACTGTGATGTACCTCTAAATAATCAAAAATAATTCCAAGGAAGCAGAGAGTATTGCCTGATTTGAATGGCAGCAGCTTGAGCTGCTCGAAGGAATGAGTCATCAAAGTTTATAATTAATTTTATTTGATCTGTGCTTCAGCTGTTCATTCCAATAAAGCATGTTGAAATCCTTTAACACTTGCAGGCAGGATAAAGACTGCCTGGCATTCCTTTCTGGTGAGAACTTAATTTCAGAAAATGTTAAGAGCTTAAAGACATACTGGAATTAAGATCAGCTTAAGCTGAGAGTGAATGACAGGCAGCATTTGATAAAGTTCTTGTTTGCCGATAGTTTTTATCATGACCAAAAATGAAGTAAAATAGACTGGTGAGTGCTAACGCCACAATATCTCAACTCCATTGACCTTGCATGTTGCCCCTGTTGAGGGTGAAACTGGTCTTCAGAGGGAGGCCAATTGGAAAACAGTATTTGCTCCCCATTTCCACTTCATATCTTTCAAGTACATCGTTAGCAGCAAAACAAGTTGTAATCGGTTCAGAATGAAGGGCTAATTTATTTTTTGCTGCTTTATACTAATTCCAAAAACCAGATCAATCTTCAGCAAACACATACATGATGCTGGAGGAACTCAGCAGGCCAGGCAGTAGTTATGGAAAAAGGGTAAACAGTCGATGTTTCAGGCCGAGACCCTTCAGCAGGACTTGATATCTTCAAGTGTATAATTTACGCAGATAATGTTCAAAGCTAAAAAGAATTAGAGCTTCTAATCTGTCTTCTGCTTTTTTTTCTTTCTAAATGTTTTCTCATCTTTCTAAAATAAATTTCCTCACCTGCCACACAATTTATACTGAAAACTTAAAAAAAAACTTATCAGTATTGATTTCTCCTTCTGCTCTACCTATTTCCCTCCTTGTTGGAAGGTGCTAACTCTCAATAGGTCACATTTCCCTCTTACACAGAGGCCTCAAATGCCTTATCCCAGGGGCTGTGTGTGAATGTGTGAGCAGGAATAGGGAATATTTTCATTTGCTCTCTGCATGCCCCGTGTCCTCCTCGAACATCAAGGTGTCATGTGTCCTGTGCCTCCATTTCCATGGGGCATATCACCCAGATGTCATGTTGTCTCACATTTCTCACGAACAGATGGAGAACATTCAGCCCATTGAGTTGATGTTGAATCTCAGAGCAGTCTCATTAATCCCATTACTCCATCTATCTACCTACTGAAGGTTGAAGTCCTAATGTGGAAAGCCTGAAACATCAAACACCGAAGTTAGCGAGTCCAGGAGTAGAGGGTGCATCTCTACCTTGCCGGCCCAATATCTTAAAATCTGAGAATGCAGGCCAGAAACTGAAGGCTGGAGGCCCAGTAGCTGTGAGACCAGAGACATGTGGCAACAACTCAATGCATAAAAGTATGCCGGTATGGGCAAGGGTTTCAGTTGTTGTTCAGACCAAGCATCAGAATGGGTAAGAAATGTGATCAAAGTGACTTTGATTGTGGAATGATTGTTGGTGCCAGACAGGGTGGTTTGAGTATCTCAGAAACTGCTGATTCCATGCAACTTGAATGCACAGCAGTCTCTAGAGCTTACAGAGAATGGTGCAAGAAAAAGCCTCCAGTGAGCAGCAGTTCTATCAGTGAAAATGCCTTGAAAATGAGGGATCAGAAGAGAATGGCCAGACTGGTTCAAGCTGACAGGAAGGTGACAGCAACTCAGATTACTGTGCATTACAACAGTGGTGTTCAGAAGAGCATCTTGGAACATATAACATGTCAAACTTTGAAGTGAATGGGCTACAGCAGCAGAAGATCACAAACATACAGGAGGTCCTAATAAAGCGGCCACTGAATGTAGTTGAAGAGTAAAAACCTGCAGAATCAAGCGCAAGCAAGTGGGAATAGACTAAGCAGCTTTTTTTGATCTCTGTAGACATGATGAACTAAATGGCCTCCTTTTGTGTTGTAAGTTTTCCCATTGCCCATCTTAAGTTTCCAGTTTTGAACAGCTAAAAGATCTTTAAAGATCTTTCTTCAGAGAGAAAATCATTGACCTGAGAAGTTAAATGCTTTCCAAAAGTGTTAAATGACGTAACATTAAATGTGTTCACGTTGAGCTAAATACAGATTTTCTATAATTTTGTTGAAAGTTGGCACTTTGGGCTTGTCATTTAGTCAAGAGCTTATTGTTAGCATGTCACTTTTAATGACAAGGTTGCAGTTTGGTTCCACTTAAAAATCACTACTGCATGTAATGGCTTATTTTATGTTTGTGATTTGAATTTGGTTTACTGTGTATTCAGAGCTTGACACAAATTCCACAATAGTTTGACGACGTGGATTACTGTATAGTGGACCTTAAAAGGCATCCGTTAGTCTTGCGAGACCATAGCCTCTCACGTCTGTGGTAACGTAGTGGTTAATGCAACACCATTATAGCAACAGCTACCTGGTTTCAATTCCCACCACTGTCTGTAAGGAGTTTGTATGTTCTCCCTGTATCCATAAGATCATAAGACATAGGAGCAGAATTAGGCCATTCAGCCCATCAAGTTTGCTCCACCATTCCATCATGGCTGATTCCGGATCCCTCTCAACCCCATAGACCTGCCTTCTCTCCATATCCTTTGATGCCCTGACCGATCAGGGAACAATCAACTTCCGCCATAAATATACGCGCTGACTTGGCCTCCACCGCCACCCGTGGCAGAGCATTCCGCAGATCTAGTGCTCTCTGGCTATAAAAGTTCCTCTCTTCTAAAGGGTCGTTCACTCAATTTTTGAGGCTGTGCCCTCTAGTTCTGGATACCCGCACCATAGGAAACATCCTTTCTACATCCACTCTATCCAGTCCTTTCCAGCAGGTTCCAGTGAGATTCCTGGGGGCCCCCCCCCCCCCACCGCCCCACCAGTCCCCGCATTCTTCTACAGGCCCAAAGCCGCCAAACCACCTCATATGTTAACCCCTTCATTCCTAGAATCAACCACATAAACCTCCTCTGGACTGTCTCCAATGACAACACATCCTTTCTGAGATATGGGGCCCAAGACTGTATCTGCATAGTTTTCCTCTGGTTCTGTGGTTTCTTCCACATTCGAACGGTGTACAGGTTAGTAAGTTAATTGATCATGTGGGTGTTATTATACGGTATGGGCTCATTGGGATGGAAAGACCTGTTACTGTGCTGTATCTCTGAATAAAAAAATAGAAAAGATGCCTTTATTTTGTGATGAAATTCATGCACACCTCAAGAGCTCAGCTTGTATTATGATCATACAACATTTCAGATTTAGTCAATTTGCGACCCATCTAAAAGAAAGAATCTGGTACCTGTTGGAATGACTGTAAGGCAGGACATTGAACAAGGGGATTAATATAACACAGAGTAACAGATCAATTCTTTGGACACCGTCACATAAATTCACATTTCTGTGTTTCTAGAAGGCAGCTCATAACAATCTTCTCAAGCACAATTAAGGATGGGTAACCAGCAACCCCACATCCAATAAATCAACTAATACAAATTTTAAGCTCTTCTGGAGGAAGCCAGGAGTTCTTCCCACTGCATTCATTCAGTTTGTTCCTCAAGGAAAATTACTTTGCTTGATCACACGTACACTCCTCCCTGTCATCGACGACATCTCCAAGAGGCAGTGCCCCACGGAGGTCACTTAGGCTCCTCACAACCTAGGACATGCTCTCTTCCCATACGACCGTTGGGAAGGAGGTACAGGGGTGTGAACACCCACACTCAATGATTCAGAAATAGTTTCTACCCCTCCGCCATCAAATACCCGAACGGTCTATGAAACAATGAGCTTTTTTGCACTTTTTATTGTAAATTATAGTAATTTTATGCCTTTAAATTGTATTGCTGGTACAAAACAACAAATCTGAGATTATGGAAGTCAGTGATAATAATTCCGATTCTGATCCTTGCCTCCTTGGTGTTAGTGGAATTTTGCTGCTTCCACATTTTCTGTGTTGCAAAAGTTCTCCCATTTTTAAAAGTGTTTGGTTGGCTGTAAAGTGTGTTCAGTTGTCAATTGGTAACAGCGAACACACACAAAATGACCCGGATCTGGGCTGTACTCTCCAAATATCTGGACCTGCCTCTCAGTTTTTTTTTTGCACCATCTTACTTTCCATTTTTCTATTTTCTATTTATGATTTATAATTTAAATTTTTAATATTTACTACTTTTTACTATTTTTAATATTTTAAATATTTAATCCAGGGAGTGGGAAGCGCAGAATCAGATATCGCTGTGATGATTGTACATTCTAGTATCAATTGTTTGGCGACAATAAAGTATAAGCATAAATGCTGAAGGAGCTGGGCAGGTCAGACAGTATCAATGGAAAAGAGTGAGCATTGGTGTTTTGGGCTGAGACCCTTTATCAGGACTCTGCAAACTCAAGTCTTGTCCTTGCTTTAGAAGCCTGATAAATATTTGGAGAATGCAGACAGGGAGCAGTGACTTGCACAGGGCTGATGGAGCTACTGTCTCAACAATGCCAGAGAGCAGCTTCTGGCCTGAGTGTAGTTACTGTCAGTATGGAGCCTGCGAGTGCACTGGTTTCCTCTGTTTAATCCAGCTTCCTTCCACAGCCCAAAAACGTGCAGCTTGTAATGTTAGTTGGCCACTGTAAATAGCCCTCTCTGCATTGCTGAGCGGTAGATCCTAAGAGGAGATGATGGGAATGAGGGGAAGAATAAAATAAGAAAGGATTAATGTAGATTAGTGTAAATGGATGATTGGGCTGATGGGCCTATTTTCACAATGTAACCCTCCACGATTTTTACAGAACCAGAAGTAATTCTTATCGATGTGATTAAAAAAATTCTATTTTTTTCAACCATAATGCACCAGGCTTTTAATGTCCGGTCTATTATTGAGTCCTCTCTCTGGCTGTGGATTGCAGGTTGGTTGACTGAACAATGATTTTGCCTGCAACAATTTCAAAGTAACCACTGTCATCTTCTTTTACGATATGTCTCCTGAACCATATAATCAGTGAGACAGGGGACTCAGAAAAAAAATCACATAAAAATGCAAATGCTGTCCATGTCAGATATTGATGTTAATATTTTCTCATCATATGATTTACATGCTGGATATTAGATTAGGAAGTGCTGTACAGTTAGTAATCACTCTCTGGCCGAGCACATTAGTCTCATGACATAGAATGAGCTTTCTCATTTAGCCCAAGTGAGAACAGAACTGATCGTTATAATGGGGGGCTGGTACTTGTGTATGTGCACTATTTAACATGTATTAAAAGAAAACTTTGGTCTGCGTAGTGCTTTGTATTAGATTTCATGGAAATAATAACTGAGCATTATTTAGATTTGATTGTACGATCACCCTTGATAGTTACCGGGCAGATATTTTGATGAAATATTCTTACGCGATACTTCATTTACAGATGATTTGTATTTACTATAGGGATGATTTTAAAACCCATGCAATTTTGATCAAACAAAAAATTTAATGATTTAATTTCTCATTAAAGCTGAATACTCAGAAAACATCCCTGATTGACAATGCAGACTCCGGGAGGGACATTTCAGCATCAGGTTTATTATCACTGGCATGTGATGTGAAATTTGTAATAATAATGTGACGTGAAATTTAATAATAATAATACTAATAAGTACTTTATTGATCCTGAGTGGGAAATTAATTTGTTACAGCATCAACATTTTTAAAAACACACTTAGCAATAATAATAAAAAAAATAAATATAATAATAACTAAAAGTACAGAATAATAATATACACAATATAATTTACCAATGTGCAATAATAATGTACGAAGTAATAAAACAGAGACTATTGTACTATGATATGTGAGAATAGGGTCTGATTTGCTCGTTTTGGAGTGACCTTTGCTTCACTACCGGATGGGAGACATGGATATGGGGTAAGTATTTGACTGGGGTGCACTGTTAGTTTTACATTTGATCTTTAAATTTTTTTAGCACATTCCTCCTACTTCAGGGGCAGTTCTAGGATGGCTGGGAAATCCTCTGCACCTCTGCCAGGTACAAGTGAAAATCACAGTAGTCGAGATCTTCCATTTTAGAGACCTGGAGACCTCAGAGAATAGATCAGACTGCTCCAGGATCACTGAGGCTCCAAATGAAGATGCAGATTTTGTAACCTTGTGCTTAATTCAATTCGGCAACTAGGAAATCAACACATAGAGGTTGCCAACCCAGATTCAGGTATTGATGAGAGTCTCAAGATCCTGAACTGGTTCTCTAGCTGTCAATTCATCCTTAATTTCACCCGATAACCCATGGTTAACCTGTAAGGGCTTCAGTGTTCCATGGTGCAGAACCCGATTGCGTAATCAGCCACGCTATGGGTACCCTGATGTAGTCAGAGTCGTAGGTAGGCTGCCTCTTGTCCGCCGACTGAGTGGTCAGACATACTCTTTATCTCCCTGGTGAAGGGGGATACATCTGCATAACTCGCAGAATTACTTTCCCAGAGCACCATAGCCCAGGCGAGAGCTTTGCAAGGGAGGAGAGAGAGATGATATGGGCCATTTTGCAGCAGTCAGAGGGAAACTTGGTGGGCTGCAGCTCAAAAGCCGGAGAACACTTGGTAAGAGTGTTCCTGGGTTGCTCGGGGTGACAGCATGGGGGCGCTGGCTCAGCCAGATGGTTTTGGTGAGGGCGATCAAGATCTGCAGGAGCATATACTGCTCTCATGTCTACTCACCGTGACTTCCTGGCTGGCCAGCACTGCTCATACCCTCCTGGGTCAAAGTTCAAAGTCAATTTATTATTAAAGTACATTTATGTCACCATATACAACCCTGAGATTCATTTTCCTGTGGGCATACTCAAAAAATCTATAGAATAATAACCATAACAGAATCAATGAAAGACTGCCCGAATAGGGGGTCAACCAGCGTGCAGTAAACAACAAACTGTGCAAATAGAAAAGGAATAAATAATAATAACAACAGCAAATATATACGCAACAAATATCAACAACATGAGATGAAGGGTTCTTGAAAGTGAGTCTGCTGGTTAAGGGAACATTTCAGTGATGGGCAAATTGAGTGAAGTTATTCACTTTGGTTCAGGAATCTGCTGTTTAAGAGGTAGCAACTGTTCCTGAACCTGGTGGTGTGAGTCTTGAGGCTCCTGTGCCTTCCCCCGATGGCAGAGATAAGGAGGGAGGATGTCCTGGGTGATGGGGCGGGGGCAGGAGTGTCCCCGATTGTGGATGTTGCTTTCCTGTGGTAGTGTTGCATGTGGATGTGCTCAGTGGGAAGGCTTTACCTGGGATGGACTGGGCTGTATCCACTTCTCCTTGTAGTGTTCAAGGGTATTGGTGCTTCCACACCAGGCTGTGATGCAGCCAGTCAATATATTCTCCACTGCACACCTATAGAAGTTTGTCAAAGTTTTAGATGTCGTGCTGAATCGCTGTAAACTCCTAAGGAAGTAGAAGTGTTGCCGGGCTTTCTTTGTAATTATAGTTATGTGCTGGGCCCAGAACAGCTTCTGTGAAATGATGACACCGAGGAATTTAAACTTGTAGACCCTCTCCACCTCTGATCCCCTGATGAGGACTGGCTCATGAATCTCTGGAATAGATAGAGTGGACAGCCAGCGCCTCTTCCCCAGGGCACCACTGCTCAATACGAGAGGACATGGCTTTAAGGTAAGGGGTGGGAAGTTCAAGGGGGATATTAGAGGAGGGTTTTTTTACTCAGAGAGTGGTTGGTGTGTAGAATGCACTGCCTGAGTCAGTGGTGGAGGCAGATACACTCATGAAGTTTAAGAGACTACTGGACAGGTATATGGAGGAACTTAAGCTGGGGGGTTATATGGGAGGTAGGGTTTGAGGGTCGGCACAACATTGTGGGCCGAAGGGCCTGTACTGTGCTGTACTGTTCTATGTTCTCCTGAAATCAATAATCAGCTTCTTGGTCCTGCTGACATCGAGCACGAGGTTGTTGTTAAGGCACAACACAGCCAGATTTTCAATCCCCCTCCTATATGCTGATTCATCACTACGTTTGATTCAGCTTACAACAATGGCGTCATCAGCAAACTTGAATATGGCTTTGGAGCTGGGCTTGGCTACACAGTTATAATTGTAAAGCGAGTAGAGCAGGGGGCTAAGTACACAGCTTTGTGGTGTACCCGTGCTGATGAAGATCGTGGAGATCTATGAGTAGCTCAGTCTTGCTGTAACGAGGGGTAGTTGCCAGGCTGGGTTTGAACTGGAGCTCTTATGGTGAAGTTCTGTATCTTTAACCAGTGCACCTCCAGGAGAAAATTAGACTAGTTTGACTTAAGTGTAGAGATGAGGGTGGATTTGAACAAAGAATCTTGAGGATTGGTTTGTCAAGAACACAGGCTGAGACTCAAGAATTGCTTCACACGAGGTAGGTAAGCTCAAAACTTGAAGGATCTTAATTAAGAGCAGCAAAACAAAGCACAAATGCACCATAATGAAAACAAGACACAACTGAAAATAATCAACCAATAATCAGGGGAGGAGGAGTGTCAGAGCCTGGAGAACTCTGCCATATCCTGGTGATGAGACAGAAGCATGTCACAAGCAAACTTTGAGAATGCACAGGGTCAGGAGACAAGCTTCATTGGGAGTGGTACAAAAGGAGCTGAAAGGTGATATAATAGGAATGCAAAGGGACAATTAAAATGTTTTGAATGGTTAAAAGATATCATCAGTAATGCATTGGGCGAACAATACCATTGGAAATATAAAGTCAGCTTTCGGGATATGTGCTGCTCTGTTTCTAGAACATAAAACAGTATAGCACAGGAACAGACCCCACAGTGTATGATGTTGTGTGGAACTAATTATTCTAGTAATTTAAAAGAACCTGAAAAACTAGTCCCCTTTGCCTACGCAAGTACATATCCCTCCATTCTTTGCATATTCATGTGCTTACCTAAGACTCCCTTAAACACCTCTGTTGTATTTGCCTCCACCACCACCCCGATTGTAAAGACATTGGTCAAAGTGATAGATGATTGAGACCTTTGTAAGGTGAAAGATGGGATGTTGACATTCTTCTACTATTGGATCAATATTCCAGCAACATCTAATTGGAGTGCGTGATTTCAGTGATGAGCATCAAATATCCAATTGACCCCGTTCACCTTCCGGTCATTGAAAGCTTTCGGAAGAATTATGGGAAAATCTATGGACAAATGTAAGGTCTTAAACTTATTTGCCCAATTTGAAACGTATAAAATCCTAAAAGGATTGGACAGGCTAGATGCAGGAAGATTGTTCCTGTTGTTGGGGAAGTCCAGAATGAGGGGTCACAGTTTGAGGATAAAGGGGAAGCCTTTTAGGACGGAGATGAGGGAAAACTTCTTCACGCAGAGAGTGGTGAATCTGTGGAATTCTCTGCCACAGGAAACAGTTGAGGCCAGTTCATTGGCTATATTTAAGAGGGAGTTAGATATGGCCCTTGTGGCTAAAGGAATCAGGGGGTATGGAGAGAAGGCTGGTACAGAGTTCTGAGTTGGATGATCAGCCATGATCATACTGAATGGCGGTGCAGGCTCAAAAGGGCCGAATGGCCTACTCCACCTATTTTCTATGTTTTCTATGTTGTTAAAGGTGGAATTGTGGATCTATGATTGGAGGAAGCAAGACATTTTGCAGAAATCTTTTGCACTATGTATTATTATATTATAATTTATATAGTTTTTTTATGTCTTGCATGGTATTGCTGCTACAAAACAACAAATGACATATTGCATGCCAGAGACCATAAACCTGATTCTAAAAACTCACGTTCCGTTTCACAGGTCACCATCTGAAAGAGCGTGCAAAAAGATAAATGAAGAAATTTTGTTTAAAAAAAGTCAGGTAAAGCTTAAAGGGGTGTCAATAAGCATGAGGCTTTTGTGAGAATGGGAAAGAATACCTTCCAAAGGACATTGGCAGACATCTTCATTGGACTTGCTATACTTGAGAGGTGATAGTAGCTCAAGCTGTTAAGATCTGCCACTTCACGTGGAGTGAGCCAAGGAGACTTCATTCTGAGGAAAGAATGCTTTGCTGATTTCCTTCACTTTTGTCCCATTCAAGCCCATGGCAGTAACTCTAGATGATGGATCTACTCGAGAGCCCTCTTCAGACAGAGTAAGTAGGACTTGACGACTGGTTGCTGGTAAAAGACTCACTTACAGGAGCTAGTGTGAACTATTTGAAAGCAAAAAATATATACAGTAAACATTGGGAAACCACAGCACTCTGTATCAATTACAAGAACCAAACAGGCTACTCTTTTGAAAAGTTGTTTACAAATTACTACTTGAGTGTAAAGCTAATGTTGTTGTCAATTGGTTGCCCTTTACTGAAACCCACTGATTTACATTTTTATTGATTTTGTTGGAAATGAAAATTGGACTGTTTCAATAGCAGGAGATCGATCTGTGACATTAGACTTTCACACTAATATTTCTGTCTTTCTTCGAACTCCTCCAAACCTTACTGTTTAGTAAAATTGTAACTATGTACTTTTACATTATGGCCTGACTGAACTCCACTGAGAGATTTCCTGCTGATGAAAGTTAACAAATGACCTGCACCGTGAGAAGATACTTTTGAAACAGAAAATGATTCCTCATGCCAACTTGTAGTTTAACATTTGTTGCTCTGCAGAGAGTATTTTCCCCTGAAGAAATTCACATTATACAATGAACCTTTGCAACACAGCTGCACGATAACATAGAGAAACCATTAATTAATGTACAAACATTTGTATATTCAATACAGAGCCCGATATGAGGTGGCTAAACCTTCAAGATTGGCTTGGGGTTTCCAAGTGATGAATATCGATTTTCAAGGTAGCTCCATGAGCTCTTCTGGAGGAAAATAATCCATTAAAAAAAATACATTATCTGTTACTTGCATAAATCTTAGAAATGGGAAAAAGTGTTGTTGAGAATCGTTAATTTTGTGATAGTATTGGGTCTGTTGATAACAAAGTTCTAAACTCAAACAAAGAACTTAAGCCCTGTCTGGTATAGACAGCTATGGGTATCTCCACTAAAGGAAGGTTATACTGTAACCATCCAATTTTCCAAGACTAGTTCACTTCCCTGTTTATCCTCCACAGTGAGTTTAGCTGCCAATACCTTATAAAATATAAAATTACAAAGGAAATATATTTACCAATTTTTCAACTTTACCAAACAGTTACAGAAAACCAAAAGAAACATAAAAGGGTCCATTGCAGTTAAACCTGTCCACTGTGCACATAAGCGTTGGAGCTAATTTCCAAAGTATTTGGGTGTTTTGCTTTACTTAGTGGCTGAACCCACATTCTTTGTGAAAGATACCGGCCACAGTTTGAACTTCGAACTTCCCTCGAAGACCATCTCAAATGAACCGGCTACCTTAGGAATATTGGCACCTCCTCCTGGGAGCCATTTGTCTGCCCAAAGCACTTCTTACAATGGGGTCTCTCCTTCGAACAGCATTCTGCAGCATCTTCCCTCATTCCCTGTTTTGCAGCTCCTGCTAAAAGACCCCAAACCAGGCTACTGTCCTTATGAAATCTGATCCTGCCCAGCTTCCTCGAACACCCCATGCCATTCTACTGGGCAAAAAGTTACAACACATACTAAAACAATCCTAATTGGGTGATACAACATTCCTAAATTGGACAAGAAGGCTCTTTTTCTTCAGCCGAAGCCAAACACTCTTACAAATAGGACACACTGCTTTTGTAAAAAACTGCTAAAGTAAAAATACCCCACAGCATAGCAGTAGAAATCTTAACTAGGACATTGCACCACGATTTGAGAGGTGGGCTCCCCTTCTTGCCAGGGAAAAGACATTTCTAGCTAACAAAATAGATTGAACACAGTTCATTTATTTTTAGTGATACACTTTTAATTCAAAACAACAGTTTTAAAATACCTTTAAAACTCACAGAGGGTTTCTATCTAATGAAAGACTTTCAAATTACAAGCCATCTCTAAAATCCGAAGGATTTCCAAAACACAGTTACAATTCCTATAAGGTAAAAAAAAGACATAATCATGAGCCATAAGAAGAAATAAAAGGCAGAGGAATGGATTCTAATTCATCCCATGTTTCAATCATTCTTCTTGATGTTTCTGGACCATTCCTAAGAAGCCTGAACTGCTGTCCAACATTGGTACTATTTCTTTGCAACTTGGGTAACTTCATACTCATAAGTATTTTTTCAGACACCTTTTAACACAAGTGGTCCAAAATTTTCTGGGGGCAAAGTTCCCAGGTAAGCACAATTAATTCTATGAAGCTGACTTTCTGAGTACACAAATGTTCCAACTATTAATAAATCAGCTCATTTGACATGCTAAGTAATATTATCAATGTGTTCTACAAGTTTCCTAGAACAAAACAACTTAGCCGGTGTTGTCTAGTTTGAAGCAAGCCAATTTAAATAGCCCATTGATCGAAGTTTAAAGTTCAAAGTACATGTATGTATACATTATACAAGCATGGGATTCACTTCCTTACAGACAGCCACAAAACAAGAAGCCCATTACAAAAAAGGAGACGGACAGAGAGTGGAAGAAAACAGAGTGTGTAGGCAATGGATGAAAGCAGGCAGCGTTGAGAAGGAAAGCGAATCCTCAGGCACGAAGCCTGGAGCAGTCGGACCAGGCCCACTGCTTCAGCCTCAGCGCAGCCAACAGCAGGGTAAACGTCCTGGAGCAGCATGCAGAACTGGCCCGACTCTCACCGCTGGTCCTGACACCCTACCTTTTCTGGCCTGGTGTTTAAATCGTCCAAACTTAAGGCTGCGTGCTTACCTCCCTGCTCCACTCACTTTACCCTTGACTGTATGACTAGGCCCAGCTCCAACGCCATATTTAAATTTGCTGACGACGTCATCATCATCAGATCAAGGGTGGTGACGAATCAGCATAGAGGAAGGAGATGCCACAACAACGGCCTCTTACTCAGTACAGCAAGACCACGGAGCTGACTATTCCCTTCAGGAGGAGGAAACTGGGAGGTCGATGAGTCAGACATCATCGGGGGATCAGAGGTGCAGATGGTCGCCAACTTTAAATTCCTCAGTGTTATCATTTCAGAGGACCTGTCCTGGGTCCAGAACATATGTGCAATTAGATTAGATTAGATTATGAGGACACTCAGTCCTCATTTATTGTCATTTAGAAATGCATGCATGCATTAAGAAATGATATAATGTTCCTCCAGAGTGATATCACAAAAAAAAGGACAAACCAAAGACTAACACTGACAAGACCACATAATTATAACATATAGTTACAGCAGTGTAAAGCAATGCCATAATTTGATAAAGAACAGACCATGGGCACGGTAAAAAAAGAGTCTCAAAGTTCCGATCGACTCCCGATAGTCCCCGATAGCAGGCGGCAGAAGGGAAAAACTCTCTTCTGCCATAAACCTCCAGGCACCGACAACTGTCGATGCATTGGAAGCGCCCGACCCCAGCCGACTCTGAGTCCGTCCAAAAACTTCAAGCCTCCGACCAGCCCTTCAGCACCAAGCACTATCTCCGCTGAACGCTTCAAACCCATCCCGGCTGCTGAGCAACAGGCAAAGCCGAGGATTCGGGGCCTTCCCCTCCGGAGATTCAGGATCACACAGTAACAGCGGCAGCGAAAAAGGCATTTCAGAAGTTCCTCCAGATGTTCCTCCATTCTCTCACGTCTGTCTCCGTCAAAAAAGAATTGTGCCCGACACCCTACTTGACAGATTACAGATATCATTCACCGGAGTGACCGTGCAAGCTTCATCGTGCCACCATCTTCTCCTCCTCCCTTACCATGGAAGCATGACAGTGCCTCTACTTCCTTAGGAGTTTGGGAAGATTTGGCATGACATCTAAAACTTTGACAAACTTCTATAGGTGTGTAGTGGAGAGTATATTGACTGGCTGCATCACAGCCTGGTAGAGAAACACCAATGCCCTTGAATGGAACATCCCACAAAAAGTAGTGGATATGGCCCAGTCCATCCATAACTTTGAGCACATCTACACAAAACGTAGTTCCAGGAAAGCAGCATCCATCATCGGAGACCCCCACCACTCAGGGTATACTCTCTCTTCGCTGCTGCCTTCAGGAAAAAGGTACAGGAACAGTCATTAATCCTCAACCATCAAGATCTTGAACCAGAGGGGATAATTCCACAACCAATTGACTCACTTTCAAGGACTGTTTATCTCATGTTCTCAATATTTATTACTTATTTTTATGTTCTTTTTTTAAAAAAAATTGTATTTGCACAGTTTGTTGCATTTTAAATACTGGTTGTGTGCAACCATTGGGTGTAGCCTTTCATTGATTTTATAATAGTTACTGGATTTATTGAGCATACCCACAAGTAAATGGGACTCAGGGTTGTATATGGTGACACATGTTACTTTGATAATAAATTTACTTTGAACTTTTAGCTTTGAATTTATTCAAGAACAACACTTTGATCTTTGGAAGTGTTAACTGCTGTGTTTCGAAAGCTGAGCTTGGCAAAAAAGACAAGGCCCACTCGCCTAGGACAGTGAATATTCATGCAACACAGACAAAATGCTGGAGGAACTCAGTGGGTCTGGCAGCATCTGTGGAAAAGAATCCAGTTGACGTTTCGGGCCGAGACCCTTCGGCAGGAATGGAGAAAAAAAAAGCTGAGAAGTATATTTAAAAGTTGGGGGGAGGAGTAAGAGAAACACAAGGTGATCGATGAAACCTGAAGGGGGAGGGATGAAGTAAAGAACAAAGACATGTTCCCAGAAAGGATACGTGGCTGTAGTAGCGGGTCTGGCTAAGCATGTGGTCAAACAGCCGGAGAGCAGCAGGGATCACAGAGGGGGAGCACTGAACTCCCTTTGAAGGGAAGATTTGAACTTCTTCAGGGTAGGCATCCCTGGAAGAAACTTCGCAGAGTAGTAATCCAATCAGAAACAAGAGAAACTCTGCAGATACTGGAAATCCAAGCAGCGCAATGAATATTAGTCATAGTCATAGTCATACTTTACTGATCCCGGGGGAAATTGGTTTTCGTTACAGTTGCACCATAAATAATAAATAGTAATAAAAATAAGTCCAGGACCAGCCTATTGGCTCGGGGTGTCTGACCCTCCAAGGGAGGAGTTGTAAAGTTTGATGGCCACAGGCAGGAATGACTTCCTATGACGCTCTGTGTTGCATCTCGGTGGAATGAGTCTCTGGCTGAATGTACTCCTGTGCCCACCCAGTACATTGTGTAGTGGATGGGAGACATTGTCCAAGATGGCATGCAACTTGGACAGCATCCTCTTTTCAGACACCACTGTGAGAGAGTCCAGTTCCATCCCCACAACATCACCGGCCTTACGAATGAGTTTGTTGATTCTGTTGGTGTCTGCTACCCTCAGCCTGCTGCTCCAGCACACAACAGCAAACAGGATAGCACTGGCCACCACAGACTCATAGAACATCCTCAGCATCGTCCGGCAGATGTTAAAGGACCTCAGTCTCCTCAGGAAATAGAGACGGCTCTGACCCTTCTTGTAGGCGGCCTCAGTGTTCTTTGACCAGTCCAGCTGTAATTTGTAATGCAATTTGTAATGCAAAGTCAATTTGTAATGAGTGAACATGAAATGAATCTATGCACACAACAATTGCTGGAGGAACTTGGCAGGCCAGACAACATCGAAAGAAATTAATAAACAGTCAACATTTCTGGTTGAGGCCCTTCCTCAGGTTTTCCAGCATATCCAGGATCTCTTGTACTTATGAAATGAAGCTTCCCGAGATTATGTCCAAGCAGTGGAACATTCTCAAACACACTCTTTGAGCACTTAATTAGATAACGCTGTACCTTATAGAGTGGCCACGGAGTGTGTGTTTGTAGTCTTCTGCTGCAGCAGACCATCCACTTCAAGGTTTGATGTGTTGAGCATTCAGAGATCCACTGTTGTAATGTGTAGTTATTTGAGTTGCTGTCGCCTTCCTGTCAGATTGAACGAATCTGGCCATTCTCCTCAGACCTCTCTCATTATCAAGGCATTTTTGCTCACAGAACTGCCGCTCACTGGATGTGAGCCATTGTGCTTGAAAATCCCAGGAGATCAGCAGTTTCTGAGACACTGAAACCACCCCATCTGGCACCAGCAAGCATTCCACGGTCAATGTCACTTAGATCACATTTCTTCCCCATTCTGATGTTTAGACTGAACAACAACTGAACCTCTTGATCATGTCTGCATGTATAGGTGTACTTAATAAAGTGGCCACGGATTCCATGTGTATTACTCACCGGAAAAATGAAAGCTGTAAATGATAAAAAGCACACAGCATTTAAACAATTGCTCAGGTTTACAACCCAGGATAATGATCTGTTTTTTTAATTATTATGCCATATTTCTTTACAGCATAGAAGTAGGCAATTTTGGCCCATTTAGTCTACAGTGGCTCACAGATCAACCTATTAACTCATTAATTTTCCTCTAGTGTATTCTCCCTACATTTTAAGCATGTTTTAATATTGGATTGTACGAGCTAAGTTAGAGGAAAATTGTTTAAGTTTAATGAAACTTCAGCCATCTGAGGACTGGAACTTGCCTGAACAATCCATATTTTTCCTCTGTTTGATATAGTTCATGCAGAAATCAATTTTATTTTCCAAGTTTTGCTGTTTTATGGAAATATTCATTCTCCTTAAAGTTTAGAGTCCTGATGAAGGGTCTCGGCCTGAAACGTCGACTGCACCTCTTCCTACAGATGCTGCTTGGCCTGCTGCGCTCACCAGCAACTTTGATGTGTGTTGCTTGAATTTCCAGCATCTGCAGAATTCCTGTTGTTTGCGTCATCACTCATTTAGCTTAGTTTCAAGACTATAACAACATATAAGAGAGAAAGTTTTTGACTGTGGTGAGCTTGGAAGTTATTTTTTGTTGGCAAAGACACACTTAGAAGGGAGAGCTTTTCAAACCCCTGGTACTTTGGCCACAGTTGTACAAGATCTACAGTGGACTAGTGAAACATTTACACAGAGGAAGACTAAAACATGATTTTTGATGCATAGTCAATGATTTTCCATTTCACATATGTGTGCTTCCTTCCATTGAAAATGGCGACTCACAATATTTTAATTGCCTGCATTTTGTCCTATTTGAAACACTAAAATGTGGACAATAAAAGCTTCTGTTAGCTCACCTGGCAAAGGCACAGAGGTGAGGGTTAAGGAGTTAGACAAATGTAGGAAGGCAGTGATTTAGTTCCTGAGCAGACCTCAGACAGCTGGGTAAGATGGACATGGATGTTAATAGAAAGTGGCTGAGGACTTTGTTCCTGGTCTTTGTCCAGTGGCTACTGTGAGAAAATGCATGTGTCTGGCCAGTGGATTGATCCAGGGTTGAGATCATTTATAATACTCCTCCACAACTGGAGACTTCAGTGAGCAGACTAACACACAATGAATGCATGCCTTGGTGAAGTGAGGTCTCTGTCCTTGTTGCTTTAGGTGACACAGTGAAAATATTCTGTCTGCATGTTGACGGATGACATGATCAACACCTTAAATACGTTGACTAGGGAAATTACGCCACGTATTGGAGTAACTTCTGAAATGCCTGCTTTGCTGTCGCTGCTACTGTGCGATCGAGAAAATCCAGAGACGAAGGCCCCAAATCCTCAGCTTTGCCTATTGCCTGTTGCCGGGGCCGGGGTCGAAGCGCTCGGCAGAGATGGTGCTCGGTGCTCGGTGTCAGGGAGCTGGTCGGAGGCTCGGAGTTTTCGGATGGACTCAGAGTCGGACTGTGGTTGGATGCTTCCAGGGTGCTGCATCGGCAAGTTTGCGGCGCTGGAGGTTCACCGTCTGCGTGAGATGATGGGACTTTCGAGAGACTTTGAGACTTTTACCGTGCTCATGGTCTGTTCTTATCAAATTACGGTATTGCTTTGCACTGTTGTAACTGTATGTTATAATTATGTAGTTTTTGTTAGTTTTTAAGTTGGTTTGTCATGTGCTTCCGTGATACAATTCTGGAAAAACAATGTATCATTTCTTAATGCATGCATTACTAAATGACAATAAAAGAGGACTGCGTGTCCTCATAATCAAAAAAAAATTGGAGTCTTGTCACAAGCACAAGCCACTCGATCGACAACAAAATAGTGCTTAGTTCAGTGAGAAAACTTGAAGATGTGTGAACTTTGCTGAGCTAGTGAACCTTTGATGATATGAAGGAGCTGATACTTTTCTCTCACAGAGGTGCAATGTGTATCTTATGCCTGCAATTCTGAGTCAGCCTCTGTATCAGGAGACACAGGTCTAGACACCATGAAGCTGTTTAAGTGACCCAAACAGGGCAGCATTGACCAATGCTAGAGGGCATCTGTTTAAATTGAGTGGAGTGAAGTTTTGGGGAAGTGTCTGAGGTACAGAGAGTGGGTGGTCCCTTGGTTACACTGTCAGGGTGGTGGTAGAGGCTGATACAATAGGGACATTTAAAAGACTCTTAGATAGGCACATGGATGTAAGAAAAATAGAGGGTTATGTGCTCTGTGGGAGAGATGGGTTTGATTGATTGTGGAGTAGATTTATATAGGTTGGCACAACAACGTGGGCTGAAGGACCCGTATTGTGCTGCACGGTTCAATAACTCAAGGAACCTTAACTAGAAAATAGCCCCGTGTGAAAATCCACTCATTGGCCACTTTATTAGGTACAGAAGTGGAACCCAGTGTGGTCTTCGGATGCTGTAGGCCGTCCACTTTAAGGTTCGACACGCTGTGCATTCAGAGATGCTCTTCTGCACGCCAGTCTTGAAAAGTGCGGTTATTTGAGTTACTGGCACCTTCCTGTCAGCCTAAAACAGTCTGGCCATTCTCCTCTGTCCTCCTACAAGGCATTTTCGCCCACCGAACTGCCGCTCACTCAATGCTGTTTTGCACCATTCTCTGTAAACTCCAGAGACTGTTGTGTGAGGAAACCCAGAAGATCAGCTGTGTCTGAGACACTCAAACCACCCTGTCTGGCACCAGTAATCATTCCACAGTCAAAGTCACTTGGATCACATTTCTTTCCCGTTCCGATGTTTGGGCTGAACAGCAAATGATCCTCTTGACCATGTCTGCATGCTTTTATGCATTCAGTTGCTGCCACGTGATTGGCTGGTTAGATATTTGCATTCATGAGCAGGTGTACAGCTGCAGCTAATAAAGTGGTCGCTGAACGAGGCAGAAGCTGTAACACATTGGCTTGCATTTGATTTCCTCTCTGAATGTACTGTATATATGCCTGAAAAACTGCTTTTCTGGTCTGGCAGTCAAACTGATGATGGGAGAGATCTCAGGATTGCTCTGTACTTCCAAATCCAACAGAAGCCATCAAGAATATAAGTCTGACCAGTTCATTTCAGTTGGAAGCCCCACTCCCGCTCCCCTTACCCCATGCCCTTTTCTCCCACATTCTTGTCCATTCCTCCTTTGCCCTGCTCCCTTCCCCATTTCCTTTCCCACTTCTCCAAATTCTTCTCCCTTCACTCAGTCCTGCAGTACTATTCCTCACCCATCTCCTTCATTTTTTTTCACAAATTACACTCTCTCATTATCTCTTGCTTCTTCACACTTAGTTCTCTTCTATTCCCTTCTGTATACCTGGATTTCCCCTCTAACTCCCCCGTTCCTCTCCATACTGTCTTTCTCTCTCACTCCTGTCTTCTTCCCTCTCTTTTCTGCACCATCACTCTTCATCTTCATTCACTTCCCCTTGTTTCTGATTTACTTTTCCATCTCTTCATCTCCTTCCGCTCTTTTCTATCCCCTCCTATTCAATCATATTCCTCATCTTGTTCTTTTGTAACATTATTCTTTCCCATTTATCTGTCCTCTTTTCCAATTCATACATTTCCTTACCTATCAATTATTATCATTACCTTTTATTACCAATCCTTTTCCTCTCCATTCTGCTTCTCTTCCTTTTTATCCCCTCTTTTTCTATCCCCACCTTTTTCTTATCACCTCTCTCATTCTGTTTTCTCCTACCAGCCCCTCCCCTCCCCATCCCTCCACCCCTCTCCTCCCCATCCTGCCACACCCTCCCCTCATCATCCCTCCATCCCTCCATCTCCCTTTCCTCCTTCCTTACACTCATCTCCTCTTCCCTACTCTTCTTTGCAGCTGATACCTCTGAATCCACCCCTACCCACTTACTCCCCATCCCAGACTCTGCTGAAGTTTTAAAACTCATCAGTTTCTGCAAAGGCTTAGAACCTTCTGGGAATGAGAATTTGTATCACTATTCATGAAGAAACCACCACAAGATATATGAAATACATTTATCAGAGTTTTCCCTGTGTTGGAGGAAGACTCTGTAAATTGGTCCAAGGACTTTACTTTGTTAAATAAAGTTTCTGTGTTGGTAATGCTCATTTATGGTGTCTCTGGCTCTTGGCCAGCTGAGAAATAATTGATTTTCTATGCAGCTTGTTCATTTGATATTTATAGGCTGGTCATTTGTTTCCTGTAGAGTGAATAAAACATGTCTTAACTACAGATGGTGGACTGGGGTATTTGAGAGGGTTCATTTGCGGGTATAGAGGAGTAACAAGCCAACTTCTCTGGATGTGCTGCTCTTGCGACAGCCGGCTATCTGGGGAGGTAGGCAGAGGATGGAGACGAGGCTTCCTCCCCACATGCACTGAACTGAAATATTCGAAATCCTTCAATTAGATCAGACATTTGCAAGCTGCCAGAGAAGCCAGCAGACATTAAAAATTTATTTGCCATTTATGCAACAACAAATTTTTCTTTATATGACGGAATGTGGCAAACAAATCTCCCATGTCATCTCCAGAGTGCAATTATAGTGGGAACATCTGCTGGGCTTCACTAGGGGATGGATCAGGCAGCAGATCCTGTGCTGCAGAAACATCAGCTACACAGGGACGGAGCGTTTATCCTTGCAGTGCTGTATTCCTGGCCTAGATTACAGTTCCATCCAAATCATAAGATGTTAAAGACTTCATAGCAAAATAAATGTGAATCTAATATCCTTTCTTGCAACCTTGTTAGAGTTAGTCAGCAATTTCTAAAACAGATAAAGATTAGCTTTATTTGTCATTTGTACATTGAAGCATACAGTGAAGTGCATCATTTCACTGATGTACACAGTCCAAGTATTTGCTGGGGGCAGCCCACAAGTGCCATCATTCTTCTGGCTGCAGCATGTCATAACCAAGATTTACAGCCTTAGCCCAAACACCTTTGGAATGTGGGATGAATCCGGAGTACCCAGAGGAATCCTACACAGTCATGTGGGGAATGCATAAGCTTCTTACAGAAAGCAGTGGGAATTGAATCCTGATCGCTGGAACTGTAGCAGTCTTACGCCAACCGCTATGCCACCGTGCTGCTCTTCCATTCCTGTAACGCAATTTTTACGGACATGCTAATTAGGAGGAGGAGGAGGACATTTTGATCCTTGAGCAGACATCCCACCTCTCCCGGAAGTTCCGGGAGTCTCCCGCATATTAATACTGGCTCCCTGATGCCTGCAAGTTACTTACAATGTCCCGGAAATCAATTTTTTTGAGAGCGAGCGAGCGAGCGAGAACGACCACGAGAGAGAGAGGGAGCGCAAGAGAGAGCGAGCGCGCGATGGCAGAGTGTTCCAAAAAAAGAAAATATAAAATGTACGTCACCCCAGACTACACTAAAGTGCACCCCTGCCTAATAGGGGTCAAAACCGCTGCACTGTTTGCAACAGTGACTTTTCCATTGCCCATGGTGGGTTAAGACTGTAAAAGACATGTTGAGGTGAGTTTAGCAGGTGTCATTTGTTTATTATCATAGCTAATGCTATTTAAACTCGCTGGCTAGCTCCTAAGGAGCTACCCTATTGCAGACATCCCACCTCTCCTGGAAGTTCCGGGAGTATCCCGCAAATTGATGGTGCTACCTCCCTGAAATGAGTTTTTGCAGGGTGGGATGTCTGCTTGAGTCTGCTCTGCCATTCAAAAAGATCACAGCTGATTTGACTGTAAGCTCAGCTCTTCATGCCTGCTTGCTCTCTGAAACCTTCATTAGAGTTTCTACCACACAAAGACTTTGCTTCCTTTGAAAGAGCTCCGAAGATTTATGACCCCATGAGAAAACATTTTTCTTTATGACTGCATTAAATAGGAGACCCCTTATTTTCACAAGTGACGCAAGTTTTAGATTCCTGTACAAGAGGAGATATCCTTTCCAAACCTGGCCTTTAAAATTATATTTTATAGTTACCTGTATCTCCCATGTATGGAAATATAGTTTAAAAAGCTACTGTGAGATACGTATTTCAATTGTCGAGTATTAAGTTTAAATGAATAGCATTCTCTAGAATATGAAATTAGCACTTTGAAAGTTCATTAGCTTTCTCAGCAAACATCGAATGCAAAAGCAGAATACTGCAGATGTAGGAGATCTGAAATAAAAATAGAAAGTGCTAGGTACACTCAGCAAGTCAAGCAGCATCTGTGGAGAGAGAAACAGAGTTGATGTTTCAATTGATAAGCTTTCATCAAAACAGCAGAGGTGGGGAGAGAGAAGGAAAAGTCAAAGGGAACATTTGTGACAGGGTGGAGGCCAAGAGTTCATCCAGGAGAAGGAGGGATGAATGCTTGTTAAACACAACTGGTCTGTCCAAGTATTTCTAGCGTTCTCTTTTATTTTGATTACTTTTCCACAAAGCATCTTGGGATGTTACTATATTGATGTGCTATGTAAATACAAGTTGTTAATATCAGCGAAATATCAATGTGCAGGGTTTCGGCTGTAACCTTGTGATACAAGACAAAAACACACCACATATCGAACAAGATTAGCACTAAAATAAGTTGTAGCATTAATCTACAAACTATTTTAATGCTGAGCTGAAATACCTACAACTCTAGGGAATTATAATTGTGCTCTTTCAATAGGCAACTCCTTAATTGTACAGATCAGCCTCCAAAAGAGTTAAAGATAGGGCAAAATGTAAAAAAAATAACAACATCACTCAATCACAGCTAATACTCTGAGTAAAGAGGCCTTTGATTATTAACAATGAATACAACAAAGAACACCAACACATTAATGAATTATTATACTCAATTTGCATTATTACTTTGTTTATTCCATTGGATGTTTAATTTAGCCTCAGTGGTAAATTAAAAAAGCACGGAAAGCATGAAGAATGTAATTTACTGAGCATTTAACAACATCATCGGTACAACACAATTGATGATTTTGTCCTTAAACATAAATGTTACAAATGCAAATTTTTATTATGAAACTACTAATTGGGGAACAAAAGATATGAAATGTTGAATACTCTGGTTATTTGGACTTCTGAAATAAACATTGACTCTAATGTGCTGTTTTGTAGAGAGAATTTAAAATGATTGTTATTTAGAGAATATTTGTAATGTGCTTATGTTGAAATAATGCATCTTTCCCATGCATGCTCAGAATAGGAGTTTTCCCTTACTCGTGTGTTCATTAATTCTTTGTTCATTTCCTTAAATATCATCCTTTCCCAGTCTCCAAGACTCTGCCCCTCTCAATGAGAAGCACATGTGTGTGCATTCTGTTAGGCAAAATCCTGATCTACTACCACTCGGGCCACCACTGACAACTATTGTCGAACCTTCCTTTATTTTTCTTAAATTGGCCATCTTTACTGCAATACACTCCTCTTTCCCCACCTTTGCAGCAGTGAGGCTCTGAATATTCTCTTCTGACTCTATAGCCCTGTAATGTCTTTGTCCTTGTCTTTGACAAGGCTTTCAAGAATGTAGTGATTAGTTTAGGTGCAAAATTACTAGCTTATTGAGCTTGGAGAGCTGTTCTGTGCTGTGCTCTTCTGCGGCCTCTGTTCTATGTGCAAATAGGTGTATGAATATTGAACTATTTCCCACTAAAAGCCAATCGATGCACCTCTGTTACTAATTTATACATAAGATTGTAAACTTAGGATATTAAAGGATTTGAAGCCCCAGGCAGATGATAAGCTGCGACACCAATAATCCAGGATATTACTGGATGGCAGAGCAGGGGTTTCACTGACTGACACTCGTTTTTATGCAAACCCCTGTGCAATTTTCCAAAAACACAAAGAGCTATTTAAAACACAAACTATTCTGCAGATGCTGGAAATCCAGAACAACCCAGAGAAAATGCTAGAGAAACTTAGCAGGTCAGGCAGTATCTATGGAAACTAATAAACAGTCAATGCTTTGGGCTAAGATCCCTCTTTAGAACTGCAAAGGAAGGGGGAAGACGCCAGAATAAAAAGGTACATGGAGGGGAAGGAGGACTGGCTAGAAGGTGATAGGTAAAGCCTGATGGAGGGGAAAGGTAAAGGGCTAGAGAAGAAGGAATCTGATAGGAGAGGAGAGTGGACCATGGGAGAAAGGAAAGAAGAGGGGCAGAGTGGGGAATAGAAGAAGAAAGAAGGGAAGGGACAAAACTACTGGAAGGAGATATCAACGTTCATGCCATCAGGTTGGAGGCTACCAAGAATATGAGATGTGGCTCCTCCATCCCGAGAGTGCACTCATCGTGAAGAAACATGTCAGAACAGGAATGAAAATAGGAGTTAAAATTATTGGCCACCAGGAAATTTTGCTTTTGGCAGGTGGTGTAGAGGTGCTCGACAAAGTTGTCCCCTAATTTACGTTGGGTCTCACCAATGTAGAGGAGGCCACTTCAGGAGCAACTGATACAATAGACCAGCGGTCCCCAACCACCGGGACGTGGACCGGTACCGGGCCGTGAGTAAACGATATGATTTGGTGATAGGAGTCAGCTGCACCTTTCCTCATTCCCTGTCACGCCCACTGTTGAGCTTGAACGCATGCGAGGTCATTATGCATGCGTCATCCATGTCAACGCGGGAAGGAGATCAACTCCTCGAGCTTACAAATGATGGCGGGCTGAAAAGTATGTTTGACATAACATCTCTGCTGGCATTCCGGATCAAAGTCAAGGCTAAATATCCTGAGATAGCCATGAAAGCATTGAAAACGTTGCTTCCATTTCCAACATATCTCTGCAATGAATGCAACGAAAACTAAATTGCAGAATAGACTGGACATAAGGAACCCCCTTCGAGTATCGCTGTCTCCCATCACCCCTCGATGGCACTGTCTTGTTGCAGAAAAACAAGCCCAGGGCTCCCACTGATTCAGCGATATCGGTGTGTTTCAATGATTTTATATGTTCATTCGGGGAAAATATGTGCTGTGTGTTTAATATCCAAACGTTACTTAAAATGTTATGATGCTATTCTCTTATAAAACCATATAACCATAAAACAATTACAGCACGGAAACAGGCCATCTCTGCCCTTCTAGTCCGTGCTGAACGCTTATTCTCACCTAGTCCCACCGAGCTGCACTCAGTCCACAACCCTCCATTCCTTTCCTGTCCATATACCGATTCAATTTTTCTTTAAATGATAATATCAAATCTGCCTCTACCACTTCTGCTGAAAGTTTGTTCAACACTTACTTCAAGCTCCCTGATAATTGACTTATCACTATATTCATGCGAGGAAAATATGCGCTGTGTGTTTAATATTAAATTCGTTAGGTAAACCCTTTAGAAATGAAATTGACAGTATTAGCCACTTATCACCTATATTCCGGTCGTGATTAACGCCCCCACCCCCCCGCCGAACAGAATCGCCAGAAACGATTTGTAGAGAAAAATATCGGCACGTACACGCATGCGCACACAGGTGCCCGCGCAAAGCTTCATGGTCATTGTAGTCTTTCTCGGGGTAAATACAACGTATTTGATTGCTACTCTTGTCTGTCGGCAACCCTACCCCCCCCCCCACCCCCACGTTGGCTGGTCCGCAGGAATATTGCTAATATTAAACCGGTCCGCAGTGCAAAAAAGGTTGGAGACCCCTGCATAGACAACCTCAACAGATTTGCAGGTGAAGTGTTGCCTAATGTGGAAGAACTGTTTAGGGCCCTGAGGGCACGGGAGGAGGGAACGGGCAGGTGCAACATTTCTGTCGCTCGTAGGGATGTGCCTGGAGGAAGATTAGTGGGGAGGGACAAATGGACAAGTGAACCACAGAGGGAGCAATCCATATGGAAAATGGAGAGTAGAGGGAAGGTAAGGATGGGTTTGGTGTAGGATCCCACTGATGATAGCGGAAGTTGTGGAGAGTGATGTGTTGGATGTACAGGCTCATGGAGTGGTAGCTAAGAACAAGAGGAACTCGATCACTGCTAGGGCAATGAGAAGATGTGATGAGCGTGGATGTCCAGGAAATAGAGGAGATGTGGGTAAGGACAGCATCAATGGATACCCCATTCGTTGAAGAAGGAGAACATTTATGATGTCCTGGAAAAGAAAACCTCTTCCTGGGAACAGATGCAGCAGAGACGAAGGAACTGGGAAAAGAGGATAGCATCTTTACAGGAGACAGAACTTTTTAAACATTGGAAGCAATTCATTTTTATCAAAGACTGTTCTTGGTGTTCAGATTTCAACTTGTGAATTTATTTCAAAATATCCCCTAAAACTAATTATGTACAAACTTCTAAGATGCTAGACTCAACAATAAACCCCCTGTTGGGCGGAGGACACTGGGGATCGGGCTGGTAGCAGTTAATGAGTTAAGTAAAGGAAGCACATCCTCATTCTCGACGTAGACCAGCTGCCCACTGCTGTTGGACAATTTAATCCCCCCTGCCCTACAGGGGAAAGCCAGGAACTTAAATAACACACCTTAGCACTGTTCTTGAATGTTGATCTGGATATCGTCCAGAGTCGATATCACAGGCTTCTCTGGGATCATGTGAAGCTTTAGGTGTTTACTTACCAATTTTACATTGTTAAAGGGCTACTGATCCAGTGAGTGGGACACAGAGCTATGTCCGGGATAGATCTGCTTTTGTCAGATGCAGACTTGGGTCAAGGGACACACACAGAACAAAAATTAGAGGTTTATACAGAGGCCAGAGACTGAATTTAATTGGGATTTCCATCAAAGTGCCTAGAGTGATCTTCATAAATTACCAGAGACTCCTGTTCAAAGAGAAATATTTCCCATGTAAGTTAATGAGTGGAGTTTCCATTATTCCTTTGAGAATTAATAAGACATATTGCTTCCTTGTGGTTCGGAGACACAGCAGAACATAACTTGCTCCTCAAGTTGAACCTGCTTTAACACTTCTTCGTCAGCCCGAGGAGCAGCAGAACTCTTCAAAGCCTGAGGCTCCCTGCAGCCACCATCACACCCTTTCTTCCCTCAGCAAGGAATCCCGGCCACAGCCTGCTTCCCACAGCGTGCATTCGGCTGGTCAGTTAACAAGATGGAAGGACGTTACCGATAGTCTTGCTATTGTGTTCTGCAGGTTGTATGTATCATTGGCACTCCCAGATTTCCCTGCATCTCCACAGCTCCCTGTAAGTGTAAGCACTGTAGTGTTCTTGCTGATCTTAAACTGCAGGCTCATTTGTACCAAGCATGCTTTCTTCCAGCATTACATAGGAGTGTCAGATCAGTTACAATTAATCCTGTCATCAGTTAAAATCTCTCGTGTTTGATGCAAACATCTTTAAACTGCAGTCCTCAGTTTGAATTGGTCTGCTGCAGTGCACAAACAAACTGCTACATTTTCGATGCTTTCCAGTTAAATCAGCAAGAAGCCTGAGAAGAGAAATGATTGAAGTCAACATGGATTCAATGAAAGGGGAAAAGACATTGGGAAGGATGCAGAACCTGAAATCAAATAGAATCGCACTGCGACAGCCCAGCAAGCAGAGCAATGTCTGATGTGTCTATTGTGCTGGAAAGTTTTCATAAACCATTTACCCCTCTAAGACTCTGAGAGATTTCCCCCGCCACCTCCTGACCCCAACTTTCCACCTGTCGTACTTCGCCACTGATTTCCATAGAACATAGAACACAGACCAGTACAGTACAGGCCCTTTGGCCTACAGTATTGCGCTGGCCCTTTAACCTACTCCAAGGAGATTGACTGTTCACTCCTTTGCACAAGTACTGCCTGACCTACTGAGTACCAGCAGCTTTTTCTGTATGGAGCTCTGGATTTCTAGCATCTGAAGACTTTCTCATGTTTGTCAAGGTCAGCCATACCCAGTGGTTCCCAGACGTTTACGGGTTACCACTCTTTGGCGACCAGACCACATCCCCAGCACCTCGCTTTCCCTTTCCAGCCATTGCATAAAAACTATGAAGAATTTTGACTTACAATGCACAGTGAAAGAAAATAGAAATTGCAGATTCAAAGCATTGACAAATAATTGCAAAAATTATTCAAGTCTATTTAAAGATACGCATAAAACTATTTCTTTATTTAATTACGGTAAAAACAATTTTCATCAGCAATTTTAGAGCATACATTTGTAGTTCAACTACTTCATTGCCTTTTCACCTTTCAATCAGATGGATGCTTGGTGCAGTGATATCAGCTTCTCAACATCAGGCTAAATGTCAGAAGGAGTCTCAGATCCCCACATTCAGTAATTTGCAGTCTGTTTCAATGCTTTTAAAGAAGCTGGGTGATTGCACTGAAACTGTGCTCCACTAAGTGTGATGCTGGAAAGGCAATAAAGAACATTTTGACCTTTTTCCACAGTGCAGGATAGTGTTCAGAGATTTCTTTCTGCAACCAAAAGGTGTGATATGATTTTTTTGAACCATGGTTTCATTTCAAAGTAATTTTGTAGTGAGATCAGTTCTTCCTCCATCCTTCCTGTTAATTCCTCACTGCAGGTATTCAAGAATAGATTTATTACCCATTATGGAATTTGGATTGAGAAAAGATCCTGAAATGCCTCTGACATGTTCTTCTGCAGCTCACCCGGGAGGGCACAGTATACTTGAACACCATCATCTGATATTTCTTCTTTCTCTTCTAACTCAGAGAGGCTTGGATCTTGGAAAAGGTCACGACAGCCAATATTATACTTAAATAGGATTAACTTGGACTGAAATATGGAGATGACTGATTTGATTTTGATAAGATTCACGTAATTTCCTTGCAATTGGAGATTGATTTCATTAAACTTTGTGAATAATTCTGACAAATAAGTAATGTCATGCCTAATATTCTTGAGTTGATTACTGAATAAAGCATTCGAGTCTTCGAAGAATTTTAATCACAGTTTCAAAAACCGCATGAAAGCATCTCAGGCAGTTTCTTTTCCAGAGCAATCTGACCTCTGCGTGCAACAGCAAGGGTTCAAACTGTTCATCATTCTTAATACAACACTCAAAATAGCCAATAATTGAGAGCATGGGACTTGATTTTATTTACCGCTGTGATAACAGTATTTAATGATTTGTACAGCCGATCACTTAGGTCTTTTGCAACAGAATGTTGTCTATGATTTACACAGTTGATGGTAAATATGTTAGGTAGAACTTTTTCAAGAAAGTAATAGTCACACAATTGGTGTCTTGTCATTGGTGGTGCTTCATCTGTTGCACAAGCAAGAATGTTAGTGAGTGGAATGTCCTCTTTGAAAAATTGCTCAACAACTTGAAATATTGATTTCCCTTCATATCTGTTTCTTGTCACCTTGTAAATAGCAACTTTTGAGCCATGTTTTCACCATTTATGAAGTGAATATAACCGGGAAGCTAAAATTCATTGTCTGGCAGTGTTGACTCATCCAAATGCAGAGCAAATTCTGTTGCCCTAAGTACTGTGTGTGTTTTCTATGTTCTCAGACATTTTATCTATTTGTTTTTGAACAGAGTTGTTGCTGAGTGGAATCCCTTTAATTATTTAGGCAGGTGACTTATGCAAACCTGTACTCAGAGCCTCCCTTATTGCTGGGAGAATCAGTTCTTCTCCTATTGCGTGGGGCTTTCTAGATTTAGCAATGAGCACTGAAATGCTGTATGAAGCATGTAAAGCATCATTGTTTTGTTCTGAAGTGCTGGCAAACATGTTTTGAAGTATTTTTACTGTTTCTGAAAGTTTTTAAGAAGGGACTGAAAATAAGCCACGTTCTTTATCAGAGTGTATTCTCTTCAAATGTTCAAGGAATCTGGATAGTTTCAATGCCCCATTTGAAAAGAAGCTTTTTTACTCAACAGACTCTTTGGCTGTTGTGGTTGTTTGATGTTTATATAAATCCATATTTCAGATACCCACACTGGACTGCCTCCACTTCTTTTTTGTTTTGTCTGCTTCTGCCATTTTCATGATGGATTAACAACCATAGTCAATCGCCTGCTGTTTAAATTCAATCTTAAGTATTGCAACCAATAAAGGGGAAAGTTATGATGTCATTATAGCTCAGGGGAAACCTAATTCTGTCATAGGTACATAACGTGGGGCAGGAATATCTCGGTTGGTCTGTGGACTAGAGAAATGCGGTCAAGACCATTCAAAAGGGCAGATTCTGAATTATACCCCATTGAATGTAATACCCTAATTCTTAGGAATTGCATCACTGCATGATTAGAGTATGGGGAATTGTACTAGCTAACACTACTACAGTAGTGAATGGCAATAATATGCAGGCCAGGCCTGGAAGTAACATAATTTCTTCAGTCCAGGCTTCTCATGATACTGTATGCCAGATACAGAAATGTAACATTGCTTGTCAATAACTACAATGTGCTTCGAGTAAAGTCTAAGAGAACGGTGGGTTAGCAAAGGATGAAGTGATTACACGATCACTGTAATAAATTATAAGGCACTGAGGATCAAATGCTTATGATAAGTAATTCATTTCTTAAATTAAGCCTGTAATTTCTCAGCTGTTGCCCTTGCTATCAAGTGCCCCCTTTAACTTTATTGCCCTTTTGAAACTCCCACCACCCCCAGGAAGTTGGGGGGCAATATTGCCCAATTTGGGAACTTTTCTGTCCCACATACCCCTCCATTTTCCTATCATCCATGTGCCTATCCAGGAGTCTCTACAATGTCCCCAATGTATCTACATCTGCCACAAACCTCCATAGCATGTTCCACACACCCACCACTCTGTCCAAAAATATCTGCTTCTGACATGCCTTGTGTTGGAACTCCAAATTCTTGTGCTGACTGTGCCCGCATAAATTATATCAGATGAAAGATGAATACTAAAGTTATTTCACTATTTTTAACGTATTATAATCTCATATTTAAAAAACCTTACAATCATTTTACACACTTAAAATAATTTTTGTATAACTTTTATCAAAATCTTTGAAGGTAATTACAGTGCAAGGCAGTAAAATTCTATAAGAAAGTGAAGGTTGACTGAAAATCAGAGCCTTGCCACATCTACATTGTTTTCTAATATACAGAACTGGTTATTATTGGGAAGAACATATTTTCATCTCATTGCATGTATCACATAGCTCAAGACTAATCCATATTCAGTGTTGCTTATTACACTGTACGCAATTTTGCTCCCACTTTGCCTTCTCTAACCCTATATTTCTCCCCTACTTGGTTATCAAGCTTCCTGTTAAATGCATCTGTATTACTTTTCTCAGCACTTACTGTCCTACTGAGTTCCATTCTCTCATCCCTCACCAAGTAAAGACATTTCTTCTGAATTCCCTATTCAAATTTTTAAAGTCTATGGTGTTTTGTTACTGTCTAGCTTTTCTATAACTTGAAAGTTTTCTCTGTCAAAATTTGTTGTCATTTTAAAGAACAACATTTAAGAACAACATTTGATCACCCATCAGCCTTTTTTCGAGGGAAAGGAGACTGCCTGTTCACCCTTTTGTAGTATATGGCTTCACATTTTTAGTGTCTGCTACATTAAACTATAACGAACTTTTGCCAATGTGTATGCTTCCTATGATGTAATAAACTGAGGTTATAAATTTGTTCAACCAACACACATCGAAGTTGCTGGTGAACGCAGCAGGCCAGGCAGCATCTCTAGGAAAAGGTACAGTCGACGTTTCGGGCCGAGACCCTTCGTCAGGACTAACTGAAAGAAGAGCTAGTAAGAGATTTGAAAGGGATATAAATTTGTTTCCATAATGCTGAAAGAAAGCATTATACAGCTGAAAACCATATAAAGATATGAAAACAATTCTGCGCATATATCTAGGTATCTGATCACTCACTAGTGTGTGGTCTAATTATTAGGGTTGGTCAAATTATGCCAGAAGTAACTCAATACATAAAATTCAGTATCAATGAGATTTTCATTCACATTGGCGTGAGAAGTGACAGCCACTGTGGGAACAGCTCCTTACTGATGCTGAAGCTCTGGGACCTGATGAAGGGTCTTAGCCTGAAACATTGCTGTCTATTCCTCTGCAGAGATGCTGCTGAGTTCCTCCAGTATTTGGTGTGTGTTGCTCAGAAACAAAGTTATGTAAAGGTCAGCCCGCTGCACTCCACCCTACAAGCAGACAGCAAGCACTGCGTACTGGTTTTTCAGAATACGGACCCCTTTTTCAAACATCTTCAACAATCTTCAAACTCCTTGCTGCAACGAAAACTGCATTTCAATATCTCAAGTCCACACACCTTTTCATGAACGATTTAGATATTCAACAGATTCTTCCTAGGCACCATGCACACGTACAGAGAACACTTTGCAGGAGGCATGCAAGGTCTCGATATTTGACACCATTTTGGGCGTGGTGGGACTGGGGTGTTGAAAAGAAATTGCTCAGGGCTTCACTGTCCCAGAGGAAAATATCAATGCAGGCCACATTTCCGTAAAGTAATCATTATTCACAGCTGCGACTTCCGCAATGTCTACGAGTTCAGGCACGGACTTGCATTGCTCCACTGCCCAAGTCAAGGTTACCTTCACTCTCATCCTGTTAGCCTCTGGATCATTCAAGTCGACATACTGCAAATTGCTGCTCACTGAGGCATTCAAAAGATTATTGACCCACTGTACTTCACAAGACCGGACTCCACCTCCTTTTTTAGCATTAATATCAGTCTCTTTCTAGGTCACCCCTCAATGTCAGGCAGACCAGCCAATGGGTGCTGCTATTGGAGGGTTCCCGACATGCATACAACTGGAGAGACCGGACTCATGCAGACCTTACCATTCCCATTCTCAGCACTCAAACATTCACCAACAAGAAGAGACAATATTCTTGCAACATGTACCTGGTGGCAAAGTATCAAAGGACCTTTGCAATTGTCACTTCCAGGTTGTCTCACCTTTTTTATTCCTACTTAGCCAGTCATATCTAACTCCTATCTTTCAGGGACCACACTGATCCCAGTGTGGATTTTAGAAACATAGAAAACCTACAGCACAATACAGGCCCTTCGGCCCACAAAGCTGTGCCGAACATGTCCTTACCTTAGAACTACCTAGGCTTACCCATAGCCCTTTATTTTTCTAAGCTCCATGTGGCCATCCAGGAGTCTCTTAAAAGACCCTGTCACTTCCACCTCCACCACCGCCGCTGGCAGCCCATTCCACGCACTCACCACTCTCTGCGTAAAAAACTTAGCCCTGACATCTCCTCTGTACCTACTTCCAAGCACCTTAAAACTGTGATCTCTCATGTTAGCCATTTCAGCCCTGGGAAAAAGCCTCTGACTATCCACACGATCAATGCCTCTCATCATCTTGAACACCTCTAGGTTACCTCTCATCCTCCGTCACTCCAAGGAGAAAATGCCGAGTTCACTCAACCTATTCTCATAAGGCATGCTCCCCAATCCAGGCAACATCCTTGCAAATCTCCTCTGCACCCTTTCTATGGGTTCCACGTCCTTCCTATAGTGTGATGACCAGAACTGAGCACAGTACTCCAAGTGGGGTCTGACCAGGGTCCTATATAGCTGCAACATTACCTCTCGGCTTTTAAATTCAATCCCACGATTGATGAAAGCCAATGCACCATATGCCTTCTTAACCACAGAGTCAACCTGCGCAGCAGCTTTGAGTGTCCTATGGACTCGGACCCCAAGATCCCTTTGATCCTCCACACTGCCAAGAGTCTTACCATTAATTTTACGGGATAAGGGCCAAACCCTATTTAAATAGCCAATTATTTTACCAGCTCCATATATGCAGTGTAGACTGACAGCCACACACAGCCACCACAGCTTGGAGCATTTCACTAAAGAGCTGCAGTAAATGAGATTTTACTGTCTTCACCACCCTCTGGAGCTTCTGTATCAGAGGGTGATGCAACCAGTCAGAATGCTCTCCACCATATGTCTGTTTGCACGAGTTTCTCTTAACATATCAATCCTCTTCAAGCTCTTAAGAAGAAGAAGAAGAAGAAGAAGAAGAAGAAGAATATCTTTATTGTCATTGTTGTGGAGCAATGAAACACAGTTTAGCAGCTCAACGTTTTGCAGCATGACAAAGAATATATAGATAAAATAAACTCTAAAACCTCAGGAGTGCAGTCCAAAATTAATAATATATGGATGGGGGAGGGTAGGACTATTGCACACCTGCCATTCCTGGAAGTGTGATGCATTTAGCTGCCGCCGTCTTAGAAGGGGGGCAGGAGAAGGGAAAGGGGGTGTTATACATTTCACTGCTTGTGGGTAGAAGCTGTGAAGGAGTCTCTTTGTTTTTGTCCTTAATGCTCTGTATCTCTTTCCAGAAGATAGAGGGGAAAACAGGTGATGTCCAGGATGAGTGGGATCCTTTGAAATAACAGTAGCCTTCTTTTGAAGTCCGCCAGTATAAATGTCTCTGAGGGAGGGTAATGTTGTGCCAATAACCCGCTCTGCTACCCTCACCACCCACTGCAAGTCCTTCCTGTTCTGTTCTGTGCAGCTGGCAAACCACACTGCACAGCAGTACGTCAGGAGGCTCTCTACAGTTGTCCGATAGAAGTTGATCAGCAGGTGATGAGGGAGGAGAGCGTGCTTTAGCTTCCTTAGGAAGTAGAGCCTCTGTTGGGCCTTCCCCACCTGATAAGAGATATGGGCAGTCCAGGTGAGGTCAGCTGAGATGTGGACGCCGTGGAACTTGAAACTCTGTACTCTCTCCACCTCTTTCCCGTATATGTGCAGAGCAGAGTGCTGGACGCGCTTTGATTTCCTGAATTTAATGAAGCATAGCTGCCGGTGTGCCTTCAGTGTGTTGGACCTAGTATAACCATATAACCATATAACAATTACAGCATAGAAACAGACCATCTTGGCCTTTCTAGGCCATGCCGAACCCTTGCTCTCACCTAGTCCCACCGACCTGCACTCAGCCCATAACCCTCCATACAGTAGGTCATTTGAGATGTTGACATACAGTAGACCATTTGAGGTGTGGATGCCTAGAAACTTTGAAGCTTTCCACTGCTGTCCTTTCCAGGAGGATTGGTGTGTTCCCCTGACTCCCCCTTCCTGAAGTCCATTATCAATTCCCTGGTTTTTGTTACAGCACCAAACAAACAGCCAATCTATCTCTTTCCTGTATACGGTCTAATGCCATCTGAGATTCTGCCGGCAATTGTGGTGTTACCTGCAAATTTATAGATGGTGCTAGAGTTGTGCCTAGCCAAACTGTCATGAGTGTAGAGAATAGAGCGGTGGGCTAAGCACACATCCTTGGGGTGCACCTATTTTATCGTCAAGGAGTAGGAGAAGTTATTACCGATCTGTAAAGACTTAGGAAGTCAAGGATCCAGATGCGCGGGGAGGTAGAGAGGCCCAAGTTTTGAAGCTTGTTGAATTAGTACTGAGAGGATAATGGTATTAAATGCTGAGCTGTAATCAATAAACAGCAGATGGAAAAGAGGGGAGAAAAAGAATGGGATTGATGTAGGATTAGTGTATCCGAGTTAATGGTTGTGCAGACATAGTGCACCAAAGCTTGTATGACCCTACAACTGGATAAGTCACTGGACCAGATGGTCTATCATCCCAGGGCTCTGAAAGAGGTAGCTGAAGAAATTGTGGAGACATTAGTAATGAGATATTAAGAATCAATCGATTCTGGCATAGTTCTGGACGACTGGAAAATTACAAATGTCAATCTGCTCTTCAAGAAGGGAGAGAGAAAGAAGAAAGGAAATTATAGGCCTGTTAGTTTGACTCCAGTGGTTGGGAAGGTGTTGGAGATGAGTGTAAAGGATGTAGTTTCGGGGTACCTGGAGGCACATGATTAAATAAGTTAAAGTCAGCATGGTTTCCTTAATGGAAAATCTTGCCTGACAAATCTGTTAGAATTCTTTGAAGAAATATCAAGCAGGATAGACAAAGAAAAATTGGTGGATGTTGTGTACTTGGATTTTTAGAAGGTCTTTGATAAGGTGCTACACATGAAGCTGCTTAACAAGTTAAGAGTACGTGTTATTACAGGAAAGATACTAGAATGGATAGAGTATTGGATAATTGGCAGGAGGCAAAGTGTGGGAACAAAGACAGCCTCTTCTGGTTGGCCCCTGTGTTCCACAGGGGTTGGTTTTGGAATTGATTCTTTTTATGTTATATGCCAATGACTTGGATGATGGAATTGATGGTTTTGTTGCCAACTTTGCAGACTATATGAAGAAAGGTGGAGGTGCAGGTAGTGTTGAAGAAGCAGAGAGGCCACAGAAGAACTTGGACAGATTAGGAGAATGAGCAAAGAACTGGCAGATGGATTACAGTGTCGGAAAGTTATGGTCATGCACTTTTGATAGAAGAAATAAAAGCATAGAATATTTTCTAAATAGGTTTCAATAGGTACATTTAATGTCAGAGAAATATATACAATATACATCCTGAAATTCTTTTTCTTCACAAACATCCATGAAAACAGAGGAGTGTCCCAAAGAATGAATGACAGTTAAATGTTAGAACCTCAAAGCCCCCCCCCAGCTCCGTCCTCCCAAGCATAAGCAGCAACAAGGCAACGACGTTCCCCCCCCACCAGCAAAAAACATCGGCACCCTCCACTGAGCACCCAGGCATGCAGCAAAGCATCAACAAAGACACAGACTTGCAGTACCCCAAAGACTACTCGTTCACCCAGTAATTCGACATACCACAGGCACTGTCTCTCTTTAATAAAGAAAGAAGAGGTGTACCCGTTTCACAGCAAGAGGGGAGACATAAAAAAACAACTCGCCAATTTATGGTGTTAAAAGTCTGTTGTGTCGCTTTTTCCCAGCTCTGTGCCCAAAGCACTTGGGTCTCTGGGTACATAAGCAGCGGCCAACTCACTGCTTTTGACCTTCCGTGTACTCGCACGACACATCAGGCGGTGGCACCGACCTCAAATCTGCCCGCCTCCAGAGCCACAAAAATCCAGCACCCTGAAGGCACGCTAGTCTTCCAGGCCGCATCCTTGGTATATCGAAGAGTGGCCGGTCGTGAGGCCCTGAAAATGGGTCCCATTCCCACAAAGAACCGAAGTCAGCGTGTAACTCCAGGTCAGGGTCTTCAAAAGAACCCCGAAAAGGGAAAAAAGAGATATCAAAGATAGAAAGAGAGCTGTTTCCGATGATGCAAGCAAAGGAGTGGCCATCCTCCTAAACTCCGCCCTCCGTGGAGCCTGGAAGGAACTGCTAGAGGAAGTGTTTGTGGTGAGTACGATTGCAACCTTGAAGAGGCATTTGGATAGGTACATGGAGGGGAGGGGCATGGAGTGTTATGGGCCAAATGCAGGCAAGTAAGACCAGCAGGGAGGATGCTGTGATCAGCATGAGCTAGTGGGCTGAAGGGCCTGTTTCTGTGTTGTATTAATTTATGACTCTGAATACAGGCATAACATTAGTGACCTGCTCATTTCCGGCAATACACTTCCAACTATTAAATAATTAAAAATGTAAAATAGTGCTTTTGCTACCTCTTGTGTTTAAATGCCATCTGTCCAAGATTTGTTCCTTTTTGACTTTATTTACTATTTTTCTAATAATTTTAAATGCATTCTAATCTAAGATCCTGATGCTAGGTCCTCTTAATCAAGTAGCCTGATAAATAATGAAAAAAAGTGATAATTTAATATTTCTATAACCATATTATCACTGTCTGTGTTTTTGTCTGGTCCACGCTTTGCTCTCCTATTTTTGTACCAATTTTCCATGTTTTATTATGGTGCCCAATGCATATTCTATCACTTCATTTCATGTTTGTAGATAATATAATTTTGTATTTCCCCATCTGTTTCCTAACTGCTTGTTTATTGTTTTCCTGGCCTCTTTTTCCTTGCCTTTGGCCTTAAGTTTAACTCTCTCGTTGTTTTCAATACCTCCTGAGTAGAGTCTCATTAGTTATTGAATGATGGTGCATCCTGTGTCCCTTTGAGCACTGTTTTTAAGAGTAATGCAGACAAAGTGCTGGAGGAACCCAGCAGGTCATGGTTTTTCATCAGGGTCTTGGTCCAAAATGTCAACTGTTTATTCCTATTCATTGATGCTGCCTGACCTGCTGAGTTCCTCGAGCGTTTTCTACGTGTTGCTCTGGATTTCCAGCATCTGCAGAATCTCTTGTGTTTATGAACACTGTTTTATGTCTTTCTCTATTGATATTTTAGTAATATTCTTCAATTTAATTTCTGAAGTTTGACTCTTAGTAGCTAAAAATTGGTTATTTCCTTATCTGTAACTCAGTCTTTGGTGTACTTATGCTTCTGTCTATAATTGGCAACTAAATTCGAAGCTTATTTAAAAACATGATGGTTGTGCAATCAACCGTGCTTTGTTTGACCCAGTGTGGGTACTGTACCAAACGTGTGTTGCCTGCTAGCTTTATAAAGCCTCTGGCTGCGAACCACTGCTAACCAGTGCTTTACCTGTTTTAAGGTGTCAGTAGGGGTCCATTCCTGTGAGTTGTCAGCAATGGTGCAAACTAGCTTGCACAGTTTTAACTCAGCCTCCATTCCTTAAAGGGAAAGTGTATTTTGGTTGTAGGAGATAGCGATTGCAGTAAAAATATGTGGCTCAATGTGGGGAACATCGGACTGTGCTTTGAATATTGCACCTAAGGCCTGGAAGTGAAGGGAAGAGAGAGCAGAGATCTCTTTTATCTGTAATTATATTTGAAACTTGCAATGTGGTTCCTAAGTCAAATGGAGTGAGGCTTAAAGGGGACAACCTAACCCGGTTTACAGCTTGGTTACTCCAGTGGTTGGAAACACCTACCTATTGGTCTCTGAGAGCCTCCTTGGGCCCTTTCATAACCTCCAGAGTAATTGTCTCTTTGACTCTGCCTCCCAGCCTCACATGCCCAATCAGAGACCTGACACTCTCTTCATCTGCTAAATGTTTGCTCCCTCATAAAGCCATGATCTGACCCTTGAGGTTTCCACTGACGGGTGCCTCTGTTACTCTTTTGTGCCTCCTGAGCCCTGTTGCTATTTTGACCCCATGTGATTCACACCGTACTAGAGTTCCACCTCAACTCCACCGAAGCACAAAAAGGCTTGTTCTAGCATTAGCTTGTACGGTACAGAAGAGCTGAGGTGGACCCACATTCTGTACCACTAATGATCTGCTCTGAGATGCCACTTTGTTGCCTCTTGTTCAGATGGCAGTCTTTCTAACTCACGTTCCTTAACTCTGAGTGTTTCCTATCTATTTCTGTCATCCCTTAGTTTGGTCTTGCTGAACCGTACTCTTTGGACTTAACACAGAACTATACATGAGAAGGAAGAGTGGACATTATGCTGTCGGTCTTCTGTGTTAAAATACCACTTAATTTTGAAGGCATATCTTGACTTGTAATCATTACATCAGAACAGATTTCAGCTAAGGCCACTGAATCATGAGTGGCATGCTGGTACAGTGGTTAGTGCTGATGTCTCATAGCGTCAGGGATTTGCGTTAAATCCTGACCTTTCATAGGCACATCCCAGACCATCTTGGTGCTGCGTTATACCAAGAAGGGTAACAGAATTGTCAAGGATCATTCTTGATGCCATCCTGGTTAATCCCTTTCTATTATTCTACCTCCTAAAAGACACAGGAGCTTAAAAGCTAGATAACCAGAGCCAAGAACAACATCTTCCTCACCTCTATCATGTTACATACCTCGTGGACATCTTGTGACTGTCTTATGACCATGATGTAATTGAGTATCTTGTGAGCATGATGTAATGGTCTTGTGATGGTGGGGTCATGTAATTTTCCCGCCAGTGTGAGGTCACGTGATGACATGTTTTCAACAGGTATATAATGGGAAACCCCTGTAGTTACGCAGTTGATTCGTTGTTTCATTTGTCAGTTACTCCGTTATGCTGCGTATTCATCTCATGACGCAGTTTCATTTTAAAGCGGAGTTTTACTTTCTATTGTAAGTCTAGTATTGGAGAGTGAAGGCCTTGCTAAAGTATGGGAACCTGAAGGATTGAGTAAAGTTGGTGTCGTTCGGTGGTTTAATACAGGATCGACCTTATTGAATCTTCGTTCAGAAATAGAGGCCTGCATCTGGGATAACCCCTGTAAGTTCAGGAAGGTTTTTGCAGTGTTCATTCGCCAGGAAAAGGTCAGTTCCTTTAAGCCATTTTATTTCCTTCATTGTGAATCCTTTGGACAGAATCAGCAGTAATGTCACGTCTTCAAAGAAATTCGTTTCCAGTGAAGTCTCTCCTTATGGACTGTATACATCACTGGGACTTTTGAATTTACCATTTTAAGACTGTGTTCGAATTTACCACTTTAAGAACTATTCCAGAGTTGCCGTATAGCAGTTACCTTCTGGTTAAGTTAGTCGTTTGAATACTTTTCGCTATTGTTGAGCAGAGTTTAATAAATATTTATGTTTGTTTATAAAACTTGACTCAATTCTATATTCATTGTTGTTGGTCACATGATACATACTTCCGAATCAATCATCCCTTTCATATCTCGTCCCCATTCTCGAACCTTTAATTCTGAACTCTTCACTCATTGTCACTTCAGTATTTCTCTTTGCACTGCTATACCTTGCACTGTTCCATTGTTTTTTGCATTAATCGTCGTACTAATCTTCAACATGTATGCCCTGTGAGCTTTGCACGACCAAGGAGTTTCCTAGCACTCTTGTGTATGTGATAGTGAACTAATCTGACCTGGGTGCTGTATCTGCAGAGTTTGCATATTTTCCCTGTAACCACATGAGCTTCGACTTCTATCATGATGACATCTGGTTGATTGGCTAACCCCTTAGTGTATGTAGGTGGAAGATGACATCAATGAGCGTATTAGAGAAAAACTGAAGTTCCAAAAGCAGGAAGAGGGCAAGTGGGACTGTCCGGCTGTGAGATAAAGTGATTGAGGCTTCTTATTGCAGAGAATGAGAAATAGGACACAGGGCCATTTTGAAAACATTTTTTCTAGTGTTTCAAAACAAACCATGAAGGACTTCAGCATTACGTTTTCTGTCTGGGGACTGTTGACACGCAGAAGAATGAGCTGCTGACCTTCTAGACTGAACATCACAGACACTCTCTGTGATAAGCTGGAGTGTCTGAGACATAGATCACTCTCAGAGGATGGCTATCATTTTCAGGGCCAAATGGCCTTCTTCTCAGCTGTAATGAATAAAACCGTTAAAGCTTAATTTGTAGACAGGCAGGCTCGAGAATCTATTGAAATACCCAGATTCTGAGGAAATGTTTTAGGAATTTCAGACTGAGTCATTTTTCTCCCCCTTAAACTTTGAATGATTTCAGTATTGTAAATATTGACTCTCAGTTCCCTACCTCAGGGATCAAATTTGATTTCTAAGCCTGTTCTTTAATGCAAACTGTGAGGATTGTTGATAATGCTGTCTCTGTACCTCTAAAGGTCAACGATGAGGACATTTCCATCAGGGATTCAAAGGAGAGAAGATTTATTTCAGACTGTGGTTGCAAAATAATTGTTCTCCCTCAAGCATACTTATTTTTCTTTTCCTTTAATGTAAAATGACAGCTGACTATAATATTTCTGTGCAAACCTTGCTGCAAGTCACCATTCTCATCAACTGCACCAGAGAGCTTATCTTGCCGCATTTTTCCACTTGTTCCTGGTTCATGTTAAAACTCGTGATGAATAACATGATTGGACTTAGTCATGAGCAAAGGCCCTTTGAGTATAAACACACACACACACACACACACACACGCGCGCGCGCGCACACACACACACACACACACACACACACACCACACACACACACACACACACACACACACACACACACACACACGACGAGTCAGAATTGGAAGGAGGGGAGTTAACAAATCAGTTACTTTCATGGATCCTGCTGGACTACTGCCAACAGTTCCATGGAGACCTGGAGGCTAACAGTATTGCGGGCCAATTCATTCCCGGCGTCCGTGTCTTTATATTGCTTGATGGAAATGACCTTTGCATCCATTGTTAGACGTCTGCACTGAGACCAGGTTCAGAGCTCTATTGTGCAGAGCTGAGGGCTGGATGCAGTCAGATTTACATCAGCCATGCCTGGTGCATCTGGTGAGGACCTTTACACTTCAATAGGAACATTGCATTAGACCGAAAAGAAAGGTGTTTTTAATTTTACTTATAGTATTGGCTTGAATTGACTTACATTGCTTAACTACTTTCAAATAAGTTTATTCATTTTTACTTTTCGGTTGATTATTTTAATTCCGCTGAACTGTTTTTAAATGCTTCCCTTCACCATTTTAAGGGCCTTTCACAGCAGTGAGCCGTGGGAAGACCACACAGGTGGCTTGGGGCAGGGTCTCAGGTAGAGGATTGAGCTGCTTTGTGAGGTGTGAAGCCTCAAGTTCGATCGGAGCGAAAGGGAGGCAAAAGGACTGTGTGGCTACAGGGATAGTTGGGCAGCAGGTTCTGGAAGCAGTCTGGTTTGAACACAACCTGACCCAAAAATGTGCCCAGATTTCTGAAGCTGTCATTATATTGACTGTTCGAAGCTGCAACACCCGACCTGCAGGAATGTAGCTTCGATTTAAAAATGGATCAATTTCCATTGTTCCAGTCCCTGCTAGCAGCTGGGAAAAGACGAGCAAACCATGTTTGTTTACTAATGGCAGCTTCCATATGAGGGGCAATCAATACTGGTGAAGAGATAGGCAAGTTTAGTGTTCCACCTTCAAAACATCGAACATAGTGTAGAACAGCACCATACAGGAACAGATCCTTTGATCCATAAGGTTGTGCACAGTTATGAATGACTAGGTCAACATAACCATCATCTAATCCATTTATTCTATCATTTACCTGCATATAATATATGGTCTGGCCAATGTACGTTGCCAAGGAGATAAAACAGGTCAATAAAGAGAAATATATCACACTTTATGAAACTCAACTATACCAGAGCAGAGAATATGATCCCACAAAACAAAAATATTTGACCTCAGTCATATTCAGGACTAGGCCTCAAGCTGTGGCATTGGCTGTTTACAATAGCCGGGAGAGAGGCATCAAAGTGGGTGTGCTCCACTGGGGGCAGTGTGGTGTGGTGTCCAGGCTGGAATTAATGTTGCCCCCAACCCCGCCATCCCAGTATTTGTTCGGCAGAAGACAAGCTGTACTGTGGTCAACTGCAGATTTCGGAGACATTTGTGGACTTCAAGGTCTGGACTACTTTTTTTGCGTGGTTGTATTTCACTGATGTCTTACATGTGCTGGCTATCTTGTATGTTTTATGTCTACTTTGTGCTGTGTTTTGCACCTTGGCCCCAGACTAATGCTATCTCGTTTAACTGTATTCATGGGTCTTCATATATAGTTGAATGACAATTAATCTTGAATTGAATTGAATATCTGTCAATAGTCACATTTAAACACATTTCCCTAACTGGGTCCCTTAATTTTACATTAATTTTTAGGCATTTCTAATTTGCAGAATTAAGTGCTCCATTCTGACCTAGTAGCAATCGTTGAGAACCAGACATCAGTTCTGCATGGAATCAGTTACAGTGCATAACTTATAGATCAAGTCAACATATAAAGTGCCACAATCAGCTTCTCTGAGTCTCTGACTGTTACAACCTCCATACACACTCTTCTTAACTTCTGTCTCATAATACCTTGTTCAGTAAATGAGAGTTATTTGCCTCTTTGTTAGAAAATCCAAGTGTGCTTCATTTATCTGCGAGAAGTAATCTTTGGCTGAGTGGTCAATATGAAGGAAGGCAAGAACAACGGTGAGCGCAAGCCATCTGGCACAACACATCTGCCCTGCTATTCAATAAGATTATGGAGGGCTCTTCATGAATGCCATGTAACTGGCACAATAACAAAACAGGCACATAACTAATGGTGGCACAGTGGCACATCTGGTAGAGCTGCCGTCTCACAGCATCAGAGAACCAGGGTCAGCCCTCATCCTGAGTACTCTCTACGTGGAATCTACACATTGTCCCCGTAGGGTTCTTCCAGGTGCTACAGTTCCTTCCCACATCCCAAAGATGTGTGGATTTGTAGGCGGATTGGCCACTGTAAATCGCCCCTGATGTGCAAGTGAGTGGTAGGATCTGGGACGAGCTTCAAGAGAACAAAGAGTGGGATTAATGTCAGGTTAGTGTAAATGGTCAATGCGACTGAGTGAGTCTAAGAACTTGTTTTTGCACCACAGCTCTTTAAGATTCTGTGAGCTGTGAACATCACCAACTGCAGGTCCAGAGAGATCTGAAGTACAGTTTCTAGACTGAGCACTTAGAACAACATAGAACAGTACAGCACAGTACAGGCCCTTCAGCCCACATTATTGTGCCGACCCTCAAACCCTGCCTCCCATATAACCCCCCACCTTAAGTTCCTCTATATACCTGTCTAGTAGTCTCCTAAATTTCACTAGTGTATCTACCTCCACCACTGACTCAGGCAGTGCATTCCACATGAGTAAAAAAACCTTCCTCTAATATCCCCCTTGAACTTCCCACCCCTTACCTTAAAGCCATGTCCTCTTGTATTGAGCAGTGGTGCCCTGGGGAAGAGGCACTGGCTATCTGCTCTATATATTCCTCTTACTATCTTGTATACCTCTATCATGTCTCCTCTCATCCTCCTTTTCCCCAAAGAGTAAAGCCCTAGCTCCCTTAATCTCTGATCATAATCTGTACTGTCTAAATCAGGCAGCATCCTGGTAAATCTCCTCTGTACCCTTTCCAATGCTTCCACATCCTTCCCATAGTGAGGCGACCAGAATTGGACTCAGTGCTCCAATGTGGCCTAACCAGAGTTTTATAGAGCTGCATCATTACCTTGCGACTCTTAAACTCTATCCCTCGACTTATGAAAGCTAACACCCCATAAGCTATCTTAACTACCCTATCCACCTATGAGGCAACTTTCAGGGATCTGTGGACATGTACCCCAGATCCCTCTGCTCTTCCACACTACCAAGTATCCTGCCACTTACTTTGTACTCTGCCTTGGAGTTTGTCCTTCCAAAGTGTACCACCTCACACTTCTCTGGGTTGAACTCCATCTGCCACTTTTCAGCCCACTTCTGCAACCTATCAATGTCTCTCTGCAATCCTCGACAATCCTCTACACTAGCTACAACACCACCAACCCTTGTGTCATCTGCAAACTTGCCAACCCACCCTTCTACCTTCACATCCAGGTCGTTAACAAAAATCACAAAAAGTAGAGGTCCCCATATTTAGATATGGAAATACTGGAACAAAGAATCAGCAGAGGCAATCTGGGCCAAATGGCCTTTTAAATTTATACTGAACAATAAACTAGACACTGTGTGGGACAGAAATCATAAATATCTAGAGGGGAAGACAGTGCATAATCACATACCCTAAGAAACAAGTGAAATACTGTACATGATTGTCTTTGCTTAAGTAATGAGTTTTGATGAGTACTTGATTGGACATGGAGGGCCAACGAGCCTATTTCCATGCTGCTTGAATATGATTCTGTGGGCAGTGGAGGAAAGGATTCAACTTACAGGAAAAAAATCATGGACTTAATTAGAATAAATTGCCCATGTTAATCACATTTTCTTGTGTACCTTTTTGTATTTAATCTGAAATGGAAGAATTAAGGTAGTGAGCCCAACCATTGTTTGTAACTTTTCTTTATTGGCTATTTAAAATACTTCTTTTGGTGTAATGTTTCTCAATGTAGTTTGATTCCAGAAGATGGCAGAGTTTATTTAGGTCTGCATCAGTGCAGTACAGTTCTCTCAAAGGGTGAAGTCAAAACAGTCCTGTTGCCTGCAGTAGATGCAACGTGTGGTTTAATTTCAGATATCTTTTTCTCTGCAATCTCTGTCATTCCTATGGGCTTCCTCGTATCTTCCAACAAGTGCTGCGTCCTTGTTGCTGTATGCACGGAGAAAGTTGGATCAACCCTGCCAGTATCACCACTTTGCCCCACACTGGCCTTCTGAAGATTGTTTGGCAGCTTTAATGCAGGTGCCTTTAGTCTCATGTGAACTGGACCATGAATAAGTTTACATATGTGCTAATAATTGGCTCTTAACAAAGCAAAAATCCTTAACGATGCAATAAAATACATTACAGTAAAATGATTCTCCACAGAAACATTAGGCTGCAGGCAAAAATTACAGCTGTTTTGCCGTACACTAGAGACTGGATATTACTGTTAAAAATGGACAGGAAATAAAGATGGTAGATGAATGCAAACACACGTCTATGATTTCTTGTGCCCGATGTTTAATTGGAGTCATTAAGCCATTTAAAATAAACAAGATATAGTAGGAGACTGATAATTACTGCATGCAGACATGAAATACTCATATTGCTACCTTTAATGTTTGGTTTCAAATTAATTCAAGTTAACAAGTAAGTTGTCTTGTATGCATGGACAAATGCCATTCCCCTAGAACATGAGAAAAGTACAGCATCTTAATTTAAGCACTCAAGCTAACTTAGGTATCTATTGCAACACACACAAAATGCTGAGGAACTCAGTGAGGCAGGCAGCATCCTGGAAATGAAAAAACAGTCAATGTTATAGGCTGAGAACATTCTGTCCCGAAGAAGGGTCCCAGCCTGAGACGTCAACTGTTTATTCATTTCCATAGATGCTGCCTGACTCACTGAGTTCCTCCAACATTTTGTGTGTGTTGCCTTGCATTTCCAGCATCTGCAGTCCTCCTAGTCTTTAGGTATCTATTCTGTGATTGGAAGCTGTTCATAAAACATTCACAGCACATTGCTGATTCTATACACCTCTACTGAAGATTCCGGAGGGATAACTTTCATGCAGGGTTTCCCATACCCCCACTGTAACTAAAGTGAATATGAAGTCAGCCAGCTGGTTCCCTGTTGCCAGTACCCCATCCAACTGTGAGGAGTTGTATTCTGCAAATGATGCATTAACACCAGTTCCCCCAGATGATTCAGAAGACTGTTGCTATGGTAGAAGTGTGAGGCTAGCACTTACTTGTGGGCCTCATTGTGAATATATCATTCTGCCATTGCACTAAACTCTCAATGAAATTCTGCCAGCACTTTAGGGTTTGAGGATAGCAGAAAATAACTCTGCTACACTATCTAGCATTGGGCACATTGGAAATGTCACCCAGACAGAGGGAAGCGTATGATTTCTTGGGGGGGGGGGAGTTACATAGAGGTAAAGAAAAAGCCATGGGTTCCAGTGTTGCATTACTCCTAATATTCCCACTCATATTTTTCTATGTCTTATTGGAGAGCAAAATTAGGTGGGAAATGAAATACATTTCAGACCCAATCTACAAAGAGGTTGAGTTAAAAAAAGCTCTGCATGTTTTCAAGTAAAATTTGGTGGTGGGAGATACTATATTGATCACTAGTAATTGCTTGCACTCAAGTAGGATGGAATGTTTGTTTTAAACTCTGCTGGTCCTTACTGGTTTCATCTAGAAACGCAAACACGAGGAATTCTGCAGATGCTGGAAATTCAAGCAACGCACATCAAAGTTGCTGGTGAACGCAGCAGGCCAGGCAGCACCTCTAGGAAGAGCTACAGTCGATGTTTCAATTTTTTAGAGAAGTCAATGTTCATGCCATCAGGTTGGTGGCTACCGAGACGGAATATAAGGTGGTTTTCCTCCAACACCTTATATTCCGTTGACTGCACCTCTTCCTAGAGATGCTGCCTGGCCTGCTGCATTCACCAGCAACTTTGATGTGTGTTGCTTGGTTTCATCTAGCTTGTGAGAAAGTGTACTAAAATACACAGTGGAAGTACGTTAAGATATGTGGTGTGTATGAGAGCCTGCACTCACACATACAATTAACTAATAACTAATTTAGGTTTTATATATCAAATATTGAACACACCTGTACAAACTACTTACAGCCGACGACTAATGTGTAATATTATTTGGTTGATATCATATTTTTTTGTTTTACTTTGAATCACGGGATTTTATTCTCATTTGTTAGAACGATGTCACATTCAAGCATTAAATTCAATGAAATAAATTAAAGCTATCATAACAGTGTAATGATATCAAAATGATTCCCATGAGGTGCATTGAATAGTATTGGATCCCATTGAACTTGACTTAAATACAATCGAGCTGTTTAAAAGTAATTTGATTTGCTCTGTGCCCACTCATGTTTATGAATAGTAATGGATATGTTTTGTGAGTTTAGTCAAAAGTCACCAATGACATTAATTATTTCTTTACAAAACAAAGCAAATTGTGATTGTGCGATTTATTGTTAATTGAAATTGAAAAGTAGTGGTGAGTTGGGGAGAAAGGCTGGTTTGGTGCCTGAGCGAAAATAAAATAAAACGGCAATCTTTGAGTTTTTATACACTTTGAGTCTGCTCATACTTACAATGGAAAAACAGGCTATAACAGCTTCTGCTGATTATTGTAATTGAACACAAATAAATCCCGATAAAAACATAACTAATTTGCCACATAATATTAAGCCTGAACAGGGAATTTGCTTGGATCAGGATTTCAGGATAATGGAAGAAAATAGAAATGGCAAATTGGAATGTTTCGCTTGGCTAACAATTGAATTGGACTGGTACACATTTATCAGCTGTGAGATAATTTGTATTGTATCTGTAGCGACTCTGATCTCCTCTAACATTGGACTGCTATCAAGCTCTGGCTCAGTGATCCAGGATTGTGTAACAGATCATCTGCTAACCATTGTAGCCTGACTTAAACCAATGGTTGGATTTCTCTATTCTAGCACGGGAGAGTATTCAATCGCTTGGGTTAGTTCATAGAGAGAATTTGAGTGGAGAGGATATCATTCCAAAATGGAATCAAGCTACCTCTCTGTCCTTTAAATTAAATGTACAGCCAATGACACGAGCTATTTCAATGGGATGTAATATTTCCTGTCCTGAATTCTCTCTTAAGTGTAGAACCATATAAGCCAATACAACTTACAGTAGCGTGTGGGCATGTGGCCAAGTGGTTAAGGCATTGGACTAGTGACCTGAAGGTCGTGAGTTTGAGCCCCAGCCGAGGGAACGTGTTGTGTCCTTGAGCAAGGCACTTAATCACACATTGCTCTGCGACGACACTGGTGCCAAGCTGTATGGGTCCTAATGCCCTTCCCTTGGACAACATTGGTGTCGTGGAGAGGGGAGACTTGCAGCATGTCTTCCGTACAACCTTGTCCAGGCCTGCGCCCTGGAGAGTGAAGACTTTCCAGGCACAGATCCATGGTCTCGCAAGATGCCTTACAATAGCAGTGCCATATAAGGTAACGATATGATTTAATTTCTTAGCTGGTGGGATATAATCCTGATGTCATATTTTCATAAATGAAGGAAATTGGGTGGAGATTCATTTTAGTAGTTGAACAAGCTTATAGATGATCATTTAAGAAGTAACACACACAAAACACTAAAGGAACTCAGCAGGTCTGGCAGCATCTGTGGAAAGGAATTAACTGTCGACGTTTCGGATTGAGGCTCTTCATTGGGACTGGACTCAGCACGAACCGTCAACTTAACATTGATGCCACTTGTCCTGTTGAGTTCCTCTAGCATCTTGTATGCGTTTCTTAGAAGTTCCAGAATCTGCAGAACCATTTCTGCTAATGATCATTTAGGAATACTTTTGTTGTGAAGTTCATCCAGGCATCACCCTTTAATTGTCTGTAATGAGTATCCTTAGACCTCCAACATGGTGCACCTGCCACATTGGCTCACTTGGTAAGCTGGAAGACCTCTTGGTAAGGATGATGCTGGGCCACAGTGAACCACACTGGCAGAACATAGAATGGGAATATCAGAGCAATAACCAGTGTACAATGCTGTTTTACAGTTGACACAACTACTTTGGACCCCAATAGTCCAGCCAACACCCTCTCTTAACCTTGCACAGTTAATAACCAATAGAAAAGTCTGACTCTGCTATTTAAGTAGGTCATTCAGTGCTCATTGGCTGGATGCTGATTGATTCTGCAAGTCAGAAGATTTTTATTATTATTTCAGTTTGCTGAAGTTTATGAGGTGTCATAAACACTAAAGTTTTTTTTTAACTATGGCCCTGGTAAAATCCAAATACTCCTTGACAAGGGAGAATTAATATGGAGCCCAACTGCAATTCAGCATGGCTGGGAGAATGAGCAGGACTTTAAATATTCATGCACCTGCTCTTCACCGAAGATGTCCTCATTGTAGTCTGTCAGATATGACATCTTGGAGGGCTGCTGTGATCATATTGCTACTGGCTGTGAATTCTTAGGTCTGCCTCATTCCAGACTGGAGCTGGAAATATTTGCAACAGCTGGCAGTACGCTGTTGAGAAAGGGATTTTATTGAACCTCTCTGTACAGAGAACTGAATGCATTTCATTCTTTCCTGTCGGAGATGATCAAGCATGGGATCCCTGGAAGCCTGCAGACTTTCCCATAGGACAGAGTGCCCGCCAGTGATAGCATGCACATTGATTAGCAGATGTAACATGACAACTGCGGTGAGCTACAAATGAAAGAATTTCATTCCCTCCCTCCATACCCAGCTGGTGGGTGACCACATCATGGGGGTACTGAGGTAGAGTCAGGATACCTTTATACTTTATTGTCGCCAAACAATTGATACTAGAATGTACAATCATCACAGCGATATTTGATTCTGCGCTTCCTGCTCCCTGGATTACAAATATTAAATATTAAAAATAGTAAAAATTAGTAAATATTAAAAATTTAAATTATAAATCATAAATAGAAAATAGAAAAATGGAAAGTAAGGTAGTGCAAAAACAAAACCGAGAGGCAGGTCTGGATATTTGGAGGGTACGGCCCAGATCCGGGTCAGGACCCGTTCAGCAGTCTTATCACAGTTGGAAAGAAGCTGTTCCCAAATCTGGCCATGCGAGTCTTCAAGCTCCTGAGCCTTCTCCTGGAGGGAAGAGGGACGAAAAGTGTGTTGGCTGGGTGGGTCGTGTCCTCGATTATCCTGGCAGCACTGCTCCGACAGCGTGCGGTGTAAAGTGAGTCCAAGGACGGAAGATTGGTTTGTGTGATGTGCTGCGCGGTGTTCACGATCTTCTGCAGCTTCTCCCGGTCTTGCACAGGACAACTTCCATACCAGGTTGTGATGCACCCTAGGAGAATGCTTTCTACTGTGCATCTATAAAAATTAGTGAGGGTTTTAGGGGACAGGCCAAATTTCTTTAGTTTTCTCAGTACCTTAGTACCTCAGTTCTTTAGTACACCCATTCTCTTGCATCTGCTCTGGAGTAGTCAGAGCAAACAAACTCTGGTAAGGAATCCGAAGAAATATACACAGCATAATGTAGCAAAGCCTGATGCTACCATGACGGAACAGCCATCAAACGTGGTGAAATCGAAGCATAGGGAAGTTGAAGATCCAGTGTCTGTGAATCTCTGAGTCTGCAGGAGGCTGAAGACAGCCCGACCTGGAGTTACTGTACGTGGGTGGGTCGGTGGCTGGGAGGGAGGAATGGGGTTTATTTTGCTGTTGCTGCTTTGCTGTGATCTGTGGTGTTTTGCTGGCAACACCCAGCACATCCTTAGGTGCGTTGTCTGTTAAAGCGAATGCTGTGCATTCACGCATGTTTCGATGTGCTCATGATTAAGTAACTCTGAATCTGAATAAAGGCTGTGCAGTCAGGAGTCTGCAGTTGTTAGCTGAAGTCAGATTTCCTGCTCTGGAGATGTGGAACGGAGGCATAAGAAGGAGGAGAGGCTGAGGAGATGGATGAAAAGGGAGGGAACCAACAAGCCAGACAAACTCTTTCTGCTCGGTCTGTCCAACCGTGCATCCAACAGTAACCATTCCAACTCAAGAATGTCAGGGGCTGCTCACCTCCAGCGTGAGCAAACGAAACCTCACTGAGGAGATCGTCCAACAGTCGGAGTCTGCAGATAAAATTCCTCATTTACCAGTGGTCTTGCCTTCCCTCTGCGACTGTTGACCACAACATCATCCGGCTGCAACTCTGGAACAAAGTCCATTGCACAAAACTGTGAATCAATTTTTATGAACGAAATCATATAACAAGGTAACTGATCATCCCCATGAAAAGTGTCGGTGTGTTACTTCTGTCTATTTTTGCTTGCTGAGCTGCTCCCGTGGCTACAACACACCTGCTGAAAGGTAGCTTGTGTTATCTGGCACACAGAACAATTCAACTGACAAAGGAGAGTCAGTGAATGTTGTTTGCTTGGACTTTCAGAAGGTCTTTGACAAGATGTCACACGTGAGGCTGCTAACAAGAGCCCATGATATTAAAGGAAAGACTCTAGCTTGGACAGGAGATTGGCTGTCTAGTGGGAGGCAAAGTGTGGTAATAAAGGGAGCCTTTGGTTGGCTGTCGGTGACTGGTGATGTTCAACAGGGGTCAGAGTTGGGTCTGTTACTTTCCACATTATATGTAGGTGGTCTGGGTGATGGAATTGATAGCTTTGTGGTCAAGTTTGCAGATTGTACAAAGATAGGTGGAGATGTAGCAGATAGTGGCAGATGGAATACAGTGTAGGTGTCTCAACCAAGGACTCTGGTGTGGGATCAACGCTTCCGCGCAGATGGGCTACGGAACAGGTTTGGCACGCTCGCTCGTGAGTATGAATGTTCCAACTAAGTAGTGTTTCATTACGGTGGTTTTTAACTCCCTTCTTTTCATTCTAGTCTTGTTGAGACTTGACCAAAAGCACAGCAACGTTTACACTTCCTGCTTACCTTCATCAGGAAAGAGGACTACTGTTTTGACAGATGCCTTTAAGGAGCGGTATTCATTTAGTGCTTAATTATTGCTTCTAGCAGCAGTGTTGGCACTTAACTTTCAGTCTGAGAGTTTTAGTTAACAGCCTTATTGGCCTAGTGTTTATTGTTTTTCTTTAAGTTCTGCAACAGTTCTCATTAAGGTCGGTGATCTGTCAACCCACTTCACTGACTCTTTCTCCACATTTGGGCCACCTCTGACAGGCGGGAGGTGTATGGTCTTGCACTTTGGTAGCAGGAACTAAGGAGTACATTATTTTCTAAATGGGAAGGAATTTCAGAAATTGAGGATGCAAAGGACTTATGAGTCCTGTAAGATTCCATAAAGGTTAACTTGCACATTGAGTTGGTAGTAAGGAAGGCAAATGCAATATTAACATTTATTTCAAGAGGACCAGAATACAAAAGTAGGATGTCATTTAAAAGGCATTGGTCAGAATGCATTTGGAGTATTGAGAGCAGTTTTGGATCCCATATCTAAGAAATGATGTGCTCACATTGGAAAAGGTCCAGAGGAGATTCACAAAAATGATCCTGGGATTGAAAGTGTTAATGTATGAGGATTGTTTGATACATTTTGCCTGTACTTACTGTTGAAGAGTGAAGGGGGATTTCATTGAAACCCTACCAAATATTGAAAGGTTTTGATAGAATGGATGTGAAGAGGATTTTACCTATATTTGAAGAATCTAGAACCAGAGAGCACAGCCTCAGAATAGAAGGACACTTCTATTCTGAAACTTGGACTGTCCATTTTCTTTTTCAGATGCTGTCTAACCCCTGAAGCGTCAATTTTTGATCCACATTCCACCATCTGCAATCTCAAGAGTCTCTGATATTGCTTTAGGTATCTGATTCTCAACCACTGTTTCAAATAATTTAATTGAATCCTTTATGGTCATCAATGTCATCTCCAGTGATGTCATGACCTTGACAAATATACTCTTCCTTCTTCTATGAGGCAGCATTTGGAACAAAAGTGACAATGCAACCTACTTGGATAGGTGGGTCTCAAGATATAGTAGCCCAGTTTTCGTAAAGTGAAGCCAGAATATTCTGGGAATACTTAGCTGATATGGTTAGTGTTAGTGGAGGAGGAAACAAAGTTAATGTTTGATTGGAACCAGAGAAAATTGGAGACATATCAAGCTTTATGCAAGTCAAGAAAAAAGGAGAAAGGGGACAGACAAAAAGAATAACAAGGAAGCTTTGTTGTAGAGTAAAGGCAAGAGGTGAAATGGCAAAGGGAGTGAAAGTCTGAGGTGATAGTTAGGTATCAGGTAAACAGACTTATGATGGGTTACTTAAAATGAAGACTTTAGATTTAGATTATTTTAGATTTTTTTAGATGATGAGGACGCGCAGTCCTCTTTTATTGTCATTTAGAAATGCATGCATTAAGAAATGACACAATGTTCCTCCAGTATGATATCACAGAAACACAAGACAAACCAAGACTAAAAATCTGACAAAAACCACATAATTATAACATATAGTTACAACAGTGCAAAGCAATACCGTAATTTGATAAAGAACAGACAATGAGCACAGTAAAAAAAGTCTCAAAGTCTCTCGAAAGTCCCATCATCTCACGCAGACGGTAAAAGGAAGAAAAACTGTCCCTGCCATGAACCTCCAGCGCCGCAAACTTGCCGATGCAGCACCCTGGAAGCACCCGACCACAACCGACTCTTGAGTCCGTCCAAAAACTTCGAGCCTCCGACACCAAGCACTGAGCACCATCTCTACCAAGTGCTTCGACCCCGCCCCCGGCAATAGGCAAAGCTGAGGATTTGGGGCCTTCCCCTCCGGAGATTCTCGATCGCACAGTAGCAGTGGCAGTGAAGCAGGCATTTCAGAAGTTTCACCAGATGTTCCTCCGTGCTTCTCACGTCTGCCTCCATCAAATCAGGATTGTGCACGGCCCCTACTTAACAAATACGATATCATTTTGGAGCGCCTGCGCGCGCTGCGTCGCGCCGCCATCTTCTCCTCCCCCCGACTTGTTACGTTAACCACTGCCATAAAAAAGGAATGGGAACTGCTGTTATAGTTGGAAATTACTAAGTCTAGAATATAAAAAAAGCTCTTTTCTGGAATGTTATTATGCTTATAGGGCCAATATTCATAGTCCATGGACTGAATGACAAATATATTATAATTGGAAATTAATGAGTGTGCAATTGAGAAAAAGTAGTTTCTAAGATGTTATAATGCTGGTGGAGTCAGTATTCATAGCCCACATATAGTGGCCTGTGAACTGAATACATTTTGGGCTATTTTGCTGTGAAGTTAAGAATCATTCCTATGACTGGGACCAGAGTAACAATGGCTAGTTCAGGCAAGGGGAAAAAAATAATGAAACATGATTTTTTTGCAATTAATGTAGTAATTTCATGGTAATGATTACTAACACTGACTTTTATTCCAGATGTACTTAATGAAGTCAATTCAAATTTTCATGTTGGGAGTTAGGTTAATGTTTCCAGCTCAATATAATAACCGTCACATTTGCATTTAGGCTTTAAATTGCAAAATCAAAAAATGGATTTCTGTTCTTTGAACTTCCAACGAGCTCTCTTTGAAACCATGAAGGGGGCCAAGGACAGCGGTCAGTGTGGGCGTGCACACAGTACTAAAGTCTAGCAGGCAGATGTTCGGGATTTCTGCTGTGGTGCAAATACAGACGTTCCGTATTGGGGACCACTCTTTCCTACATTGGCTTATGCAACTATAGCAGGTGTATGCTTACCCTCATGCAAATGCAGCAGGTGACTACAGACCCACCTTAGTCACGAAGACAGCAGTACCCTTTATTATTATGCAGTTGGCATTTTGAAACAACAATAATAAGTAATTCCACCTACCCTCCACCTTTTTATTTTCCATTCCAGGCCTGAGGAAGGGTCTCAGCTCAAAATGGCGACTATCCATTTCCATAGATGCTGCCCGACTTGCTGCGTTCCTCCAGCATTTTGTTGGTGTTGCAGAGTAATCGAAGGCCCTGCCCACCCTTCATTCAACTCCCGTCAGGCCAAAGGTATGAAAGCCTGGAAGCACGTACCACCAGATTCAAAGACAGTTTCTATCCACTGTTATAAGGCTAATGAATGTTTCCGTAATAAGTTAGGATGGGCTCTTGACCTCACAGTCTAGCTGCACTACACTTTCTCTTTAGCTGTTGAACTTTTTTCTGCATTGTGTCATTGTTTTACTTTGTACTGCCTCAATTCACTGTGTAATAATTTGATCTGTATGGACAGTATGCAAGACTAGCTTTTTGCTGTGCTTTGGTACAAGTGACCATAAAAAACCAATTCCAAGTTCAAAATAAGAACACACAGAAAAAGTTAACATGCCACTTTTTAAATGGAAAAAAGATGAAAACAAGAACTATGATACAGATCAACATATACTTTTCTAATCACACAATATTTGTAGAACAAAAGTCTGAATTATTCCAAAGGTCGGTGTGGGCTCCTATGAAGTATAATTGCAGTTCCTTTCCAAACAGATGAAAAGCTTTCCTATTATTTGAGTTGAAATTATTTTTCCAACTAAAACATATTAATTTTGACAACTGAAAAAGAATTAACATTGTCATGAACTTCTATAGCTTTGAAGTTTTTGTAAAATCATCAAGACTTTGATGCCTGTCTAGACTGAGAACAAACCCCTGCCACTTAAAGAAACCCTCCCAGCAACCCTGCAATGTCATTGTGATCCAGAATAACAGTTATTTAGCACAAACAGTTGCAATATTAACTCTACAGTGGAGAACATTGCTTTAAAGCTTAGGATAGAGAAAGTTAAATTTAAATATCAAACCCAAAATTCAAAGCATGTTGATTATCATAGAATGTATAAGTTATACACCTTGAAATTTGTCTGCTTACAGGCAGCTACAAAGCAAGGAACCTGAATAATCCAAGTAAAAAAAGCAAAAACCACTGCGCAGAGAAAGAGAGAGAACAAAAAACACACATCATACAAACAACGGAAGCAGTCTGAGCCCCAGATCTGCTCCCAGAATAACCAGAGAAGGGCCAAGCCTCGGTCCCCATTCCATCATACCAGCAGGGCAGAAACGCACAGCAGCCGGCTCAGTTCACAGGCTTGGCGTCGTAGAGAATGGAATAAACATTTGTGGGAGAGCGAGTGAAATCAGCACAACCGTCACCTCCGTACCCAACACTCAGGCTTCCAGTCTATTTGGCTGACGTTTAAATTGTACAAGCATCGGGCTGTGCCACGTTACAGGACCCACAATCCAGGCACAGCAACACACCTGGGCCTCCCAGCCTGAAGCTGTTCTCGATTTCACCAAATTGGCACAGTGCTTGGAGTGATCCAACCTCGTACCCGGATTAGTTGGACGGACATCGAAACTCTTCTGCATCAACTCCTCTCCAAATCTTCCACTCCATCTCCGACGGCGATACCAACTCCGTCTGTGACACCAGCTCAGACACGTTGCGCCTCACAATGCCCCAGCAAGGCACATCCCCTGAAGCAGCTTAACCTCTGTCTGTCTGCGGCAATAGTTCACCACAAATTGCTCCAGAAAAGATGTTATAAGTGATGTTTTTAGTCAAATCTCTTGCCTTATGTCTTACCAGTAAGCTGTCACACACTTTCTTAAACCAATGGCTACAAATAAAAATAAAGTGAGGTGCGTAGTCACTTCATGGCTGAGTATGTCAGTATCACAGATCTAAAGAATGACGCAGAAACTGTGATTAACTATTCAGCCCATTGTGCCTGTGAAAGATTTGTGGAAGAGTTTTCCATTTAGTTCCTTTGCCTTCTCCTTAGAACTCAGCAATTTTCCCTGATTCAATTGTTTTTTGAAAGATACTAAGGAATCTATTTCCATTGCTCTTTCAAGAAAGTTTATCAGATCAGAACATCACTGTAAAAAGAAACATGCCATACTTTTGGCAAGAAGCTTAAATTTATAGTCACTATCTATCTGCAAATGGAAAAATAAGGATCTGCTGTTTGACCATAAGACAAAAAGACGATATGAGATATGAGCAGAATTAGGCCATTCAGTCCATTGAGTCTGCTCTGCCATGTCATCATGGCTGATCCATTTTCCCTCTTAACCCTACTCTCCTGCCCCTCTCCCCATAACCTTTTACACCCTGACAAATCAGGAACCTATCAACCTCCACCTCAAGTATACTCATTGACCTTCCCTCCACAGATTCGCCACTATCTGGCTAAAGAAATTCCTCCTCATCACCGTTCTAAATGGACACCCCTCTATTCTGAGGCTGTGCCATCTGGTTCTATAGGAAACATCCTCTCCACATCCACTCTATCCAGATCTTTCAATATTCAATAGGTTTCACTTTGATCCACCCTCATTCTTCTAAATTCCGGCAAGTACAGGCCCAGAGCCATCAAACACTCCTCACATGATAACCCTTTCATTCCTGGTATCATTCTTGTGAACTTCCACTGAACCCTATTGAATGTCTGTACATCCTTCCTTGGATAAGTGGCCCAAAACTGTTCACAATGCTCCCAGTGAGGCCTCACCAGTGCCTTATAAAGCCTTCGCCTTGCATCCTTACTTTTATATTCCAGTCCTTTTAAAATTGCATTTGCTTTCCTCAACACCAACTCAAGCTGCAAGTTAACCTTTAGGGAGTCCTGCATGAGGACTTCCAATCACTTTACACATCTGATTTTTGAATTTCCTGCCTATTTACAAAATAGTCTATGCTTTGTTCCTTGGGACAAAGTGCATAAGCATACACTTCCTAACACTTGCCTACTCTCCTAATCTGTCTAAGTCCTTCTGCAACCTCTCTGCTTCCTTAAAGCTACCTGCCCCTCCACCTATCTTCATATCACCAACAAACATTGCCACAAAGCTATCAATTCCATCATCCAAACGATTGACATATAACGTAAAAAGAAATGGTCCCAACCTGACCGCTGCAGAATACCACTAGTCTCTAGCAGCCAACCAGAAAAAGCTCCCTTTATTCCCACACTTTGTCTCCTGCTCATCAGCCAATCCTCTATCCATGCTAGTATCTTTCCTGTAATACCACAGGCTTTTAACCTGTAAGCAGCCTCACATGCAGCACATTGTCAAAAGCATTCTGAAAATCCTGCTTGTTACTTACTCAAAGAATTCCAACAGATTTATCAGGCAAGATATTTCCTTAAGGAAACTATGCTGATTTTTGCCTATTTTATCATATGGCTCCAAGTATCCTAAGACTTTATGCTTAACAATTGACTCCAACATCTTTATAACTACTGAGGTCAGATTAACTGGCCTATAATTCCTTTCTTCTGCCTCCCTCCAGTCTTGTCCACTATTTCCTTGTCCCTAATTACTACCTCTCCTGCATTATTTTTCTGCAGTCCGATATCTACTTGACTCTCTTTTACTCTTTAATATATATGAGAAAACATTTGGAATCCTCTTCAATATTATTGGCTAGCTTATCTTCATACTTCATCTTTTCCCTCCTTATGGCTTTTGGTTGCCTTCTGTCGGTTTTTAAAAGCTTCCCAATCCTTTAACTTCCCATTAATTTTTGCTCCATTATAAGCCATCTCTTTTGTTTTTATGTTGTTTTTAACTGTCCTTGTCAGCCTCAGTTTCTTCATCCTTTCTTCAGAATAATTCTTCTTTGGGATGTGTCTATCCTGCGCCTTCGTAATAAAAATATCAAGCTATTCTGCCTTCACCCCTGTTAGTGTCCCTTTCCAATTGACTTGGCCAGCTCCTCTCTCTTGCTTCTGCAGTTTCCTTTACTTCACTGTAATACTAATACAACTCTTTCTTTCAATAGCTTCTCTCTTTCAAATTGCAGAGTGAAGTCTATCATATTATAATCACTGCAAGGTTCCCATACTTTAAGCTCCCTAATCAAATTGGCTTCATCACACAGCACCAAGTCCAGAATAGCCTTTGCCCAAGTGGGCTCAGCCACAAGCTGCTTTGAAAAGCCATCTCGTAGACATTTTACAAATTTTACAAATTCTACATCTTCTGATCCAATGTCACCTCCTTCTAAGGATTTGATTTCATTTTTTACCAACAGACACTCCAGCCACTCTGCCTACATTTCTGACCTTTTGATACAATGTGTTGCCATAGGACGGTGGCTGGGAACGGACCCAAGTGCAAGACACAGACACTGAAGTACTAGGGACAGGACTAGGATACAGGGTGAGGGCAAGCACATGGACACGAAAAACCGGGAACCCGGAACAGGACTGGACAAGGGAGCTAGGAGCCTGGGCTTGGACTCTGAGCCAGAGACTGGACAAGGACCCAGTACCTGGGTCTTGCCTCTGGCTCGGACCCCAGAACTAGGCAAGGATGAGGCTTGGCTGGCAGGCAGGACGAGGCTGGAGTCTTCCAGCTTGAGGCTAGGCAGGAGGCCGGAGTCTTCCGGCTTGAGGCTAGGCAGGAGGCCGGAGTCTTCCGGCTTGAGGCTAGGCAGGAGGCCGGAGTCTTCTGGCTTGAGGCTAGGCAGGAGGCTGGAGTCTTCCGGCTTGAGGCTAGGCAGGAGGCCGTAGTCTTCCGGCTTGAGGCTAGGCAGGAGGCCGGAGTCTTCCGGCTTGAGGCTAGGCAGGAGGCCGGAGTCTTCCGGCTTGAGGCTAGGCAGGCTCCTCCTGGGCAGGGCACGGTTCACCTGGGCAGGGCGCGGATCACCACCCGATGGAGGCATGGGACAGGAAGGGACAGAACCAACTGCAGGCAACAGCAAGACGGCCTGGCTTACCTGACGGAGGCAAGGGACAGGAACGGACAGAATCAACCGCAGGTAACGGCAAGATGGCCTGGCTTACCCGACGGAGGCAAGGGACAGGAAGGGAGCTAGGTATGGGGTGGCTCCAGGACAAGACAGCAAGACAAGGCAAGGCTTCAGACAATGCAAGGCACTACAGAACTTCAGACGAGGCGAGAGTTACCGGCAAGACAAGGCAGGGCTTCAGGCATTGCAAGGTGAAACGAGAACTTCAGGCGAGGCGAGAGTTACCAGCAAGGCTTCAGGCTAGGAAACAGAAGGCAGAGGAAGGGATACAAGGAGTAAGGAGTAAGAACAATCCAGCAGCCATGCCTTGGTCTCTGAAGGTATTTATGCAGCCAGCCCCAACGAGCATCAGCTGCCTCAATTAGAGCTCAACAAGAACAGAAACAAGGTAGACAGGAAAACCTGGAGCAAGGGTCGATGGACCAGACCGTGACATATGTATCCTTGGAAGTTAAGCTCCCAACTATGATCTTCTTTCAGCCAGTTTGTCTTACCAAAGAAACCCTCAATTACCTGGAGCAACACACAAAGGAGCTGGAGGAACTCAGTGTGTTACTTCAGATTTCCAGCATCTGCAGTCTCGCATCTCTCCTTCAGTTACGTGCCCCAAACCCTGTGCATTGCGATAGGAAATCTGGAAAATGTCCTCAGATAGCTCCAGGAGGAACCAGGGTAGCGGAAACTTTGACGACTGTAAGCAAAACATTGCTGCCTTTTCCAGTTGAGGTCCAGGGTTTTCCACAGGAAAGCTTATTTTACTTACTCAGATCTTCATTGCTGGCAAGATTACCATTTATTGTACACCCTTGAATGCTCTTGACTTGGTAGAGATGAATCACCTTTTTGAGGTTTTGCAGCCCTTCCAGGAAAGGTACTTCCAAAATGACATTGAGAAAGGGAGTTGCAGAACGTAGCTCTGGCCACAATAGTGGAATGGTGACTTACCCGCAAGTCAGGATAGTGCTTGGCTTTGGAAGGGTATCTGCAAATGGCTGGTCCTTCTTGCTGGTGGAACTAGGGCATCCCTCACTCTGATCTGATTCTATTGCGTTTAAGCAAGGCTAAGAGTAGCAAACAAAACTTTCCCAGTGTTGGGTAACGAAGCAGCTGTGAGCACGTGTAGGTGTATTTGTTGGCTTTAAAAGAAAAGCCTTCCCTTGTTTTCTTTCTCACGTTAATGTTAATGGCAAGTTTTAGGAACTTGAGATATACCACCTTGAGTTTTATTTTCTTGCAGACATTCACAGTAGAACGATGAAATATGATGAAATTAACCAAAACTACTCACAAACGAGACAACCAATGTGCAAAAGAAAAACTTCACAAATGCAATAAATAATGCTGAGAACATGAGCTGTAGATTCCTTGAAGGATAGGATGGATGGTAAGGAAGTAAAGATAGTGTGCAGTCAGACTGTCAGGAAGGGCAGGCAAGTGATGGGACTTCACTGCAGCCAACAGGCTGAGTATCAAAACATTAGGGATGCAGAATCAGAAAGGATAGCAAATACGGTACTCAAGGTGTTGTATCTAGATGGGTGTACTATAAGAAATAAGGTGGATTATCTTACACCTCAGATTTCTGCACAGTGTTGGCATTTGCTCAACTGGTGAAGAGTAACTGAATCATATGTTTTGCTTTACAAGATCAAACAGGTGTAGTAAGAGTTTGAATGACAAAATCTCTATATCAAGGTGATTGCATCTCCCAATGTACCATTAAAATGGTGCTCTGCTTTTGACAAACTTAAGAAAGTACGTAAACTCATTTGCTAATGTAATTTAGTACTTGCTTAATATTTTTTCTTTGGGATTCTAAGAGAGGCAGAAATTATATCTCTGTTGACAGAAAATTCCAAAGTATTTCCAAATCATTTAACATTTTTCTTTAGTATTCTAAGAGTGGCAGAGATTACATTTCAATACAGAGAATATTCCAAATAAATGAGTCATTCGAATTTCAAAGATGCTCAGAATTTTGAAAATGAAACCTAGCGAAATGATACAAATCTGAAACAAGAACAGAAAATATTGGAAACAGTCAGCAAGCCAGGGAAGGAAAACAGCCTATATGAGACTCCAGACTTTTAATTTACTTACAGAATGGACTAGTAATCATGGTCACTCATAGTTTGATAGTAAATGCCATCTTTTTCAGTGATATATTTTATTATTAAACAATAAAATACCTTAAGCCATCAACTGTTTAATAAACTGGAAACCTACTATAATCCACCCTTAAAACAAAGCATTTGCTATAGCTCAACATGAAGCTAACAGGTGAATTCTACTCTAAATGAATTATAGGAACAATGAATTCATCAGATATTTGGCCAACCAAGACACTCAGCTCCAAAAAGAGTTCTGACAATGGGCCGTTGACCTGAAATGTTGAATCAGTTTCATGCTCCAGAGATGCTGACTGACTTGCTGGGTACCTCCACATTTTCTTTTTTTTCCGTAAGTGAAGACGCTTGCTCTACTTCAGAGCTAAAAATGCATCATTCATTAGGAAATGTCTTCTGTGAAACAGCTCACATAGTAATGTTTCACAATCTTTTCCAATTTCCATTCCTTTCCTCCAGGCACCTCAGTGATTGTGGGATAATCCCTCTTATCTAGTCTGTGAAATGATCTTGCCTAACTAGCCACGGAAAGGTTTGAATTCCCACATTAAAAGGACTGTCAATCTTTTTTGTGCACTGTACAGTGTATGTAGATGTCATTTGTGAAACTATTAGCATGCTTAAGACAAATCATTATCTTAGATCTTATGGGGCTATAAATCTCAATGAAAAAAATCTCCTTCAAATTAAGTTTCTTTCTTTATACATCAGGATCCTCTGAATGGTGAACTCACTTCCTACTGAAGCCCAGTTTTTCCATTTGCGAAATTGGAGTCTGTCTTTTACAGTTAATTTTGTGCACACATTATTCAAGTAAAACCTCACTCCAAGTGCTATGGCTTACTAAAGACGTAAGAACCACATCTTGTGGAATATAAAACCTGTTAAAATTCAAATAAGGTGGAGTTCAGTTCTTACTTTCTGTACTACCCCTATAAGAAGCAAAAGCTACCTTGTATTTAAAGATAATTCTCTTTCATCCCTTGCATTTGAATTTCATTTATTCATTTTTGACTATGCCATGAAAATATGCTTTCCATTATATTCACTGTCCTATAATCCTTTCCACAACAAGAATACTAGGATTTTGCGTGGAATTCTTTTGAATAATATTACTGGATTTTACTTAGGTGTAAAGTTTTTTCTCCCTCCCCCAAGTCCAGTACCTTGCCATTCCTGGATGCTGTAATTGTTTTGATCACTTCATGTAAAAGAGGAAAACTTGCCAGATTTCTTGGTCCAGATGAGTATCTTGATGTTTGTGCATGTTTTAAATACTGTATATACTTTCAAGCGTGTCTACAAGTCTGGGCCCACCCGCATATATGTGTATTAAACACACGAGTGAATGAAGCTATTTGCACATGATATCTGAAGCTTTCTGCTGGAAAAAGAAAATCCTTAGCAAAAAGCAACCAACTTCAGGGGTGATTGGCGAAGGAAGTTCTGTATGGGTATACATGACTCCCACTTCAGAGTTATAGAGTTATGGAGCACTACAGTACAGAACAGGCTCTTTGGCCCATCTATTCCATGCAAAACTATTATCCTGCCTAGTCCCATTGACCCCCGTCTGTACCATACCCCTCCCATACATGTACTTAGCCAAATTTCTCTTCGATGTTGAAATCGAACCACGAACCCACATCCACCATTTTTGCTGGCAGCTCTCAACACCATCTGAGTGAAGAAGTTCCCCCTCAAGGTTCCCCTTAAATATTTCACCTTTCACCCCTAACCTATAACCTCTAGTCTCACCCATCCTCAATAGAAAAGCAAGCAAGAGAAAATCTGCAGATGCTGGAAATCCAAGCAACACACACAAAATGCTGGAAGAACTCAGCAGGCCAGTCAGTATCTGTGGTAAAGAGTAAAGAGTGGACGTTTTGGGCTGAGACCCTTCATCAGTGCACCTTATCCATAGATGCTGCCTGGCCTGCTGAATTCCTCCAGCATTTTATGCGTGTTGTTCAGTAGAAAAAGCCTGTTTTAATTTACCCCACATAATTTTGTATACCACTATAAAATTTCTCCTCATTCTCCTACCCTCCAGGAAATAAAGTCCTAAACTATTCATTCAACTATTCCCCATAACTCAAGTCCTCAAGTCCCGGCAACACCCTTGTAAATTTTGCCTGTACTCTTTCAATCTTATTTATACTTGTACCTTTCCTGCAGGCAGGTGACTAGAACTGCACACAGTACTCTAAGTTAGGCCTCACCAACGTCTTATACAACTTCAATATAACATCCAAACTCCTGTACTCAGTACTTTGAATTTATGAAGGTCAATGTGCCAAAAGTTCTCTTTATGAGCCTATCTACCTGTGATGTCATCTTCAAGGAATTATGGATCTGTATTCCAAGATCCCTCTGTTCTACCACAATTCTCAATGCCCCAAGATTCACTGTGTAGCCCTACCCTGGTTGGTCCTCTCACACTTGTCTGCATTACATTCCATCTGCCACTTTTCAGCCTATTTTTCCAGCTGGTCCAGATCCTGCTACATGCTTTGATAGCCTTCTTCACTGTTCACTGTCCTTAACCTTTGTGTCAACTGCAAACTTCTTGATCCAGTTAATCACGTTATCATCCAGATCATTTATATAGATGACAACTAAGAACGGACCAGACACTGATCCTTGAGCACAGTACTAGTCACAGACCTCCAGTTAAAGAGGCAACCATCTGCTACCACTCCCTGGCTTCTCCCACAAAGGCAATGTCTCATCCACTTTACTATCTCATCTTGAATGCCAAGTAACTGAACTTTCTTGACCAACCTCCTATGCGGGACTTTGTCAATCACCTTGTTAAAGCCCATGTGGACAACATCCACTGCATTTCCTTCATCAACTTCCCTTGTAACCTCCACAAAAAACTCTATGAGATTAGTTAGACATGACATATCACGCACTAATCCATGTTGATTACCTCTAATTAGTCCCTGTCTATCCAAATACTGAAATATTTTGTCTCTTAGAATACCTTCCAATAATTCACCTACTACTAACGTCAAACACTCGGGCCTTTAATTTCCTTGCTTATTGTTAGAGTCTTTCTTAAACAGCAGAACAACATTAGCTATCCTCCAATCCTCTGGCACCTCACCATGTAAAGACATTTTAAATACCTTCGCTAGGCCCCTGAGATTTCTGCATTAGCCTCCCACAAGGTATGAGGAGACATCTTGTTAGGGCCTGGGGATTTATCGACCCTACTTTGCCTCAAGACAGCAAGCACCTCCTCATCTGTAATCTGTTTGTAGTCCATAACTTCACTGCTGTTTTGCCTCAGTACTATAGACACTGTGTCCATCTCTTGAGTAAATACAGAAGCAAAAAATGTATTTAAGGCTTTCCCATCTCTTTCGGCTCCATCACGCTGACCTTCAAGAGGACCAGTTTTGTTCCTTGCAATCCTCCTAATATATCTATAAAAGCCCTGGGATTCTCCTTCACCTTGTTTGCTAGAACACCCTCATACCTTTTTTACGCATGCCTAATTTACCTCTTAAGTGTCAAGCATTTTGTATACCCTTCAAATACCTGATTTCTTTCTTCCTGCCTGTACCTGCTATGCACCTCCTTCTTCTTAACTGAGAACTTAGTATCTCTCAAAGAACAAGGTTTCCTAAACCTGTTAGCCCTGCCTTTTATTCTGACAGAAACAGACAAACTCTATTTTACTTTCAAAGGCTTCCTACTTACCAAGCATCCATTTGCTGGGAAAAAAAATCCCGTTCCATACTTACTTGGTCCATTCTAATGCCTCAAAATTGCCCTTTCTCAATTTAGAGTCACAACCCGAGGACCAGACTAAACTTCTTCATAATTATCTTGAAACTACTGGAAATACGATAACTAGATCCATAGTGTTCCCTACTCACTCTCCTGTCACCTGCCCTGTCTTGTTCCCTGTTTGATCAGTATCACACTCTCTCTAGTTGAGACCTCTATATTTTGATTAAAGAAAGCCTCCTGAACATATTTGACAAACTATATCCCATCCAGCCCTTTTACGGTATGGGAGTCCCAGTCAATGCAATCACAACCTTTTATTTCTTACAACTGTCTGATATCTCTCAACAAATTTGTTCCTTTAAGTTCTGCTGACTATTGGGTGATCTATAATATCATCCCACTGACGTGGTCATCCCTTTCTTATTCCTCAGTCCCACCCATATTTCCTTAGTAGATGAGCCTTCTAGTCTGTCTTGTCTAATCACTGCCATGATATTTTCCCTGACTGGTAATCCCATCCTTTTATTCCCTCCTGCTCTGTCATGCCCAGATGGAACCCTGGAACATTGAGCTTCCGGTCCTGTCCCTCCTGCCTGGAGGTCGCTGACCAGTGGTTTGGCTGGGAATCTGTTCTGGGATCCCTTCCCTTCATGATTTTTAGAAATGAATTGGATGTTTAAGTGGGAGGGTGAGTTAGTGAGCTTGCAGATGACACAAAGATTGGTGGAATTGTGAATAACATGGAGGGTTGCTGTAGGTTACGACGCAACCTTCTCAGGCTGCAAATCTAGGCTAAGAAGTGGCAGAAGGAGTTCAGTCCTGACAAGTGTGAAGTCATTGACTTTGGAAAGTCAAATTTGAAGGCAGAATACAGGGTGAATGGCAGGGTTCTTTGCAGTGTGGGTGAACAGCAGGATCTTGGCGACCATATCCATACATATCTCAAATTTGCTGTGCTTGTTGACAGGGTTGTTGAGGAAGTGTATGATATGTCGCCCTTCCTTACTCAGGGCATTGAGCTCAAGAGCCACGAGGTAATGTTAGATCTCTATAAAACCCTGGTCAGACCACACTTGGAATATTGTGGTCGGTTCTGATCACCTCATTATAGGAAGGATGTGGAAGCTTTAGAGAGGGCACAGAAGAGACCTACCAGGATTCTTTCAGGACTGGAGGGCTTGCTGAGACTTGGTAGGGGTGTACAGGGTGATGAGAGGCATAGATAGAGTGGATAGCTAGAGATTTTTTTTCCCAATGCAGAAATGGCTAATATGAAGGAGCATAATTTTAAGATAATTGGAGCATAGACTTTGCACTGACATTGATACAACTCAGAACATTAGTCCCACCATACTCAACCTGGCTTTGTATGTAGGCATAACAACATTATTCTCCACAACCACTCCACCATCCGTCCTGACACACTGGTGCCCATCCTCGGCATTTTGACAGGGTTGTTAAGAAAGCATATGACGTGTTGGCCTTTATTACCCAGGGACTGAGAGGTGCGAGGTGCTCTTTAAAGTGGGGATGGGGTGAGTCGTAATAACTATTAGATTCTGACTTTCAATGAATTAAATTTAGGAAAGGAGGTTGGGTAGAGCTGAAACAATTGCAGTTTTAATGAAGAAAGGTTTGAGTATTGTAGTCTGTAGAGTCAAACTTAGCGTACAACCTGTCTCTAGAGCAAATGGTACATTAGTCTAAATCATTGGTAATGGTTATGCTTGTCTCACGCTAAAATTGCTGAGAAATTGTTCGGAATTGAGACATTTTGCAACTAGTGTCATCAATAAGAGCTGTGGTGTACATTAGAGCTGACAGTCAAATACATGTCAAATGGTAGTTAATGACTTAGAGCATCAAAGCTGTATTTACTCTGGACATACTATACATAAAACAGGAAGATAAGTAAACTGTGAGCATTCCACTCACAAACAGAATGCTTCGACTGTCCAACTAGGAGAGAAAAAGATAAATTGACTTTGTACAACAAAACTATTAGTGGTGGCTGGAGTGTATATGCAATCACACGTGGGCAGACATAGCCAATTTGACTGGCATTGTGTGTTGAATTGGGTACTCATTCCATTACCCAAACATTAAATCAATACACTCAGGTAAGCTTGAATGTGAATTTCTGTGGCATGATTTCCATGCTCAGATCATAAAAGACTTACAGGATTATTTCATAAAATGAATACATGCCAACGTCAGGCATTAGATGCAGTCATGCTTGGCCATATCTAAGATCTTTTCATTCTATTTCCAAGTAGTCCTGCTGTCATTGTTAAGACAGGACCAAAGGATAGACAACTGCAAGGAAATGACTCACGATGAGAATTTACACATTTTTGCAATCTGCAATTGAAATTCTCCACTATCCTCAACTGTCTCTTAGTTGACATTAGCATAAATTAGACGTGGTGATTCTGGGCTGGTGCCCCTGACTGAGACATTGCAGGAGAACATGGAACATCGGGAGCAGTGGGTTAGCTGCCAGGGGTCGTGTGCCTTGAGAGCTGCGCCTTTTTGGGGCCGGCGCTCTGGGCGCAGAGCTCGGGAAAAGCGATGCAACAGACTTAACATCGTACATCAACGAGTTGTTTGTTATGTCTCCCCTCTCGCTGTGAAATGGGGACACCTCTTTTTCCCTTATTAGGGAGAGAGAGAGAGAGAGAGAGAGCCTGTGGTATGTCGAATCACCGGGTCACTGCGTGTCTGTGTCTTTATATTGATGCTTGCTGCATGCTTGAGTGCTCGGTGGAGGGTGCTGAAGCTTTTTTCTGGTAGCTATGGGGGAGGTCGTCACCTTGCTGCTGCTTCTGCATGGGAGGGGGAGCGAGGGGGGCTTTGGGGTTCTAACATTTAACTGTCTTTCATTCTTTGGGGAACTCCTCTGTTTTCATGGATGTTCGCAAAGAACAAGAATTTCAGGATGTATATTGTATACATTTCTCTGACATTAAATGCACCTACTGAACCTATCGAACATTGTTTTGTGGGTGGTCCATTTCCCAGTGAGTGGAGACAATAAAGGCAAACATCACATACACGAACAAGGATAGTAAAGGTGACGTTGAAGGTCCCAATAGCCATTACAGGAACACTGACCTATTCATTTAGAGCAGGGGTTTCCAACCTTTTGTATGCCATGAACCAATACCATTAAACAAGGGGTCTGTGGAGCCCAGGGGAAACCCCCGATTTAGAGAGTCATTAAGCATCAACCCTGCAGAAAATTTTTTGGTTAATTCAAGTACATGTACAGGAATTCTCTTTTTTTTTTGGCATGTGCGTACGTGCATGTGCGTCTGTGTGTGTTCGTCTGCGTGCATGCGTCTGTGCATGTGCGATGTTGGCAGAACGATGTCTTTACAAGGCACGGAGCGAGAGAGAGACTGTGTGGCGCGCCACCCCCCACACAGACATTTCGCAGCATTTTTCCCTTTATTTTACGAGGCCCAGTTGCGATCTCAACACTCAACCCGGCACCAATGGAAAGCATACTCGGGAGCGGACCTGGCTGGGTTCGAACCCGGGAACCTCCGCTCCCGAGTCCGGCGCTGATGTCATTGCGCCACCAGCCAGCCCAGTACAGGAATCCTCAAACCTCTTGGTCAGCTTGTTGACAAGTTTCTGGCCTTGAGTTTAGGAACAGAGCAGGTGCAGTTAGACGGATGTACAGCTCCTGCCTCATGGCTCCAGTGAACCAGGTTCAATACTGACCTTCTGGTGCTTTCTGTGTGGAGTTTGCGTGTTTTCCCTGTGACTGGATTTCCTTGGCTGCTCTGCTTTCATCCCACAGCCCAAAGATCTGCAGTTTTGTAGGCAATGGGTCAATGTAAGTCACTCCTACTATGTGGAGGAGAGGCAGAATCCCGAAGAATTGATAGGAATGTGGGAGGAATAAGATTAGATTAGTGTGAAATTAGCATAACTGTGTGCTTGATGTAGGTTTGTACAGGGAGATGGTGAAGGAACATGGAGAAGATTAGATTATTGGATGATTCTGCCCTCCGCTGCAGGCATCAGCTGGCATGGCTACTTTTCCTGGGAGAAAGGTTGGTTTGGGACAGGAAGGGCCAGAGTACTTGGGAATGGGCCTGAGGAGTTTTGTTCAAACTAACTGGAGATGAGGGTAATGAGTGGACATGGGGCAACTTCATTGAGTGGCTAGAGGAAAGTGCAGGGGGAGGAGAGGGTTAAGAGGGTAGGGAAGGTGTTGGAGAGTAGTGGGTGCTGACAACAGGGGGGTGAAGTGAAAGTGGTGAGAATAGGCAGGGTGAAGAGAGGGACTGGAGAGTGGATTCTAGAGAACAGGAGAAGTAGAGCAGACGAGGAAAGTGAGGGATGGAAGGTGGCGTGGGAGGCAGAGGGCTGGAGTGGAAGTCATCAAGATCTGGAGTAGGGGAATATAGATCAGAGAGATGGGAGCGTTTGGATGTTGATTTAGACACTGGGCCAGATTGAAAAGGTCAGGGTGTCAGAGGTGGAGGTGAGGGTTCAGCTCGCTGCTCCGTGACATTTGCTCAGCGGAGGGCAAGGGTGGAGAACGGTGGAAGGAAAGAGGGTGGAGGGCAGCAGTGGAAGGAGATCAGAGGGTAGAGCGTTCGGGTCGGATGGGATCTTTGCCCGTAAGGGACAGGGGCAAAGAGAGTGGTGTTTAAACAGAGATAGAGCGTGGAATAAGGCCCTTTGGGCCCTTCAAGCCATGCTGCCCAGCAACCCCTCATTTAACCCTCGCCTACTCACAAGGAAGGAAAGTAAAGGAAATGAGGAGAGATTGAGGGAGGGACCCTGGAGGTAGTGGAAGCGAGGGAATGAGGAGCAATTTCTTTTGCCAGAGGGTGGGAAACCTGTGGAATTCATTGCTGCAGATGACTGCAGAGGTCAAGTAATTGGGCATGTTTAAAGTGGGGCTTGATAGATTTTTGATTGGTAAGGGTGTCAAATGATACAGGGAGAAGGCAGGAGAACGGGGTTGGGAGGGGACACTAAATCAGCCTTGATGAAATGGCAGAGCAGACTCGATGGGCCGAATGGACTAATTCTGTGCCTCTGTTTTACACTCTTATGTGAGGGTTGAAACAGAGAGGGAGGTGGTTAGGGAATGCCTATGAAGGAAGAGTTTGTAAGGACTGGAAAGGAGGAAGAGTTAGGGAATGGGATTGATGGAGGGAGGGAAGGTCTTGGGGGTGAAGGAACTGAAGGAAGGATTACGGGGGAACGGATCGAGTGAAAGGGGTGTGAAAAAGATATGATAAAGAGCATGTGTATCTGTATTCTGGCATGAATTACAGGTAACTTTCACCACCACCCTAACAGCAGATAAAATACAAAGACCAAAACGATAGCTCGATCGCTGTAATTGCAACCACTTTCTTTATTTGTAGGAATGCATTTGCTTCTATGTGATTTGTGTAACAAAAGACCGGAGAAAATATAAAGAAAGGGGAGTTTATAATTAGAATTACTCAGCCTTTCTCCTATTATGCCTTTCAGCTTGTGCTGGGTAACATAATGAACCTTACCTTGTTGACAGGAATTTGAATCTAGTTATGCAGAGGTACACGCAGACAATTTTTCTATCAAGAACCTGACATATTTTATTTTTTCTTGTTTGAGAATGAAATAATGTTACAGGATGTTGCTTCAGCTTCAAGTCAGCAGAGGGTGTTGGGAACATTTGTGCTGTTATATATAATTTTAATTATAAACTGATTTGCATGCATAATTAATGTGAGCTTCTGCCTGTGAACAGATGCCAGTTGTTAATTTGATTATTCCATGACTAATTCGATGCAATGCAAATTCCTCAAAGGTATCTCTTCTGAAAGCAATAAAAGAAAACTGACTAATGTAAAGCAGAATTCACTTGGACAGGAAGAAAAGCCCTAGCTTACAGCTGCCACCGACTCCAGGCACTTATTGGCAGTGGCAGAGCACACTTGGACCACCTTCGGGACCTGAATAAGAGAGGAAGACCGCCGTGAAGCAAGCTATGTCGTAGAGTCATAGAAAAATGTAACACAGAAACATTCCCTTCAGCCCATCTAGTCCGTGCTGAACCATTTAAATTGTCTACTCCCATCAACCTGCACTGGGACCAACGCCCTCCATTCTCCTCCCATCCACATACCAATCCAAACTTCTCTTAAACATTGAAATCGAGCTCGCAGGCACGACTTGCGCTGGCAGCTCGTTCCACCCTCTCACAACCCTCTGAAAGAAGAAGTTTGCCCTCACCTTCCTCTTAAAGTGTTGAACAATCTTAGTGAATCAAATCAAAATCACAAATCCCGGCATAAGGCATAGAGGTAATTAGAGCGTGTGAAGTGTGGATTGTCCTGAAGTTGGTCCTTCTAGATCTGAGTTGATGCACCTTTTCAACATATTTGTATAGTCTGATCCTGAAGACCATCAATATTCAGAATAAGAACATTATTTTTGCCTTTGGAGGGTTGTATATGTTAGGGAACACGTAAATCTCCATTGGACAATAACTTCGATTTAATCAAGACCATTTTGCAGACTAAGAACAGCAGGATCAGAATCAGATTCAGGTTTAATATCACTGGCATGTGTCATGAAATTTGTTACCTTAGCGGCAGCAGTTCATTGCAATACATGATAATATAGAAAGAAATTCAATCAATCAATTACAGTAAGTATATATATGTATATTGAATCAATTAAGATAGTGCAAAACAGAAATAATGTATATTAAAAAAGTGAGTTATTGTTCATGGATTCAATGTCCACTTAGGAATCATATGGCAGAGGGGAAGAAGCTGATCTTGAATTCACATGTAACCATTTACTCAAAACATATGTCTTTGACTTTTGCTGCAGTGCAATAGAGGTGTTTTCAATGCTGTAGTCAGTGCTGATAAGGTGGGTTGGCATTGTCCATATGAAGCTACTTCATAGCAGGACGGTTGCTGTGCCATTAAAAATGCAGAGAACTATTATGACCAGATGGAAATCCCCAATTAGGTTATCATTGTTCCTGATGTAAATTTAATCAGGCTTTGAACTAATGGAATTGAATGCTATGGAGAAGGACACTGAACGGATTATGCTTGCAGGGGCTACATGCTTAATAGAATCATGTAATCATGTCGAACAGTTGCTGAAGTCTAGCTTTCTAAATATGGAGCCTTGCTTGCCAACGAGATACTATTGCAATATCATTATGCATGCATTGTCTGTGTGCGTGTGTGTGTGTGTGTGTGTGTGTGTGTGTGTGTGTGTGTGTGGGGGGGGGTGGGCGTGGTATTAGTGCAGGTAGTGGGGGCTATGGGCTAACTTTAAAGGCAGATAACCCTCTGAAAAGTGAATGCCAGTTTGCAACATCGTGCACTGTATGATAAACTCAAAGTGAGCAAGGAGCTTGGCCTTAAGAGATCCTTGTGAATACTTTAGAGATTCACCATGTATGGTTTAGGATAAGAAGGGTTTCGAGGGTTATGGGCAAGATGCGGGCAGGTGGGACTAGCTTAGACCGCCATCTTGTCAGTATGGGTGAAATGAGCCGAAGGGCTTGTTCCCGTGCTCTATCACTCTATGACTCTAATCTGCTGTCACTCAATGAGGAAGAATAGAGTAACGACAAAATCTATACCAAGGATTGTGCCCTGGAGATCTAACATAAGTGCCCCATATCTCTTGCTTGTGCCTGCATACCCTCCAAGCTGATAAAGTCCCACTTGCGGTGAATGGCGTGGACGGCTTCTCGCAGCAAGGTTGAGTCTGCGGTTAATTACACTTGCTGAAATGGTTCCCGGACCAACGTTTTCAAGGAAAGATCATTGAGATTTTCTGACATTTGCAATCAATGTGATTTAGCATTTCCTTTAAACGAGCTAAATCTTCTGTCAGCCTGAAATAAGGAAAAGAGACTTTACATATTCAATCACTCCAAGTATTTTCTACAAGAATACAATTGCTGCTGCTTTAGTGAGCACAAAGAAATATTTGTCTTAGCATAAAAACCATTTGATGCCATTATTCTAATGAAACCATGCCTATTTGATGGTTGTGAATTAAAGGAAAAATAAAAAAACAATACACACAAAACACTGTAGGAACTCAGCAGGTCATGCAGCATCTATGGAAAAGAATGAACGGTCAACGTTTTGGGCTGAGCCCCTTCCTCAGGACTGAGAAGGAAAGGGGAAGATGTCAGAATAAAAAGGTAGGGGGACGGGAAGGGGGCTAGCTGGAAGGTGATGGGTGGGAAAGGCCATGGGTTGGAGTAGGAAGAATCTGATGGGAGTGGAGAGTGGACCATGGGAGAAAGGGAAGGAGGAGAGGACCCAGGGGGAAGTAATAAGCAGGTCAGAGTGGGGAGAAGGGGAAGGTAGTGGGGGAATTTGATTACTGGAAGGAGAAATCGATATTCATGCCATCAAGTTGGAGGGTATCCAGACAGTTTATAAGATGTTGCTCCTCTACCCTGAGTCTGGCCTCATCTTGGCACGAGAGGAGGCCATGGATTGACGTGTCAGAACTGGAATGTGATTTGAAATTAAAATGTTTGGCCACTGGGAAGCCCCTCTCATGGCGGAAGTTGCGGAAGTGCTCCACAAAGCGGTCCCCCAATTTACGATGGGTCTCAACAATATAGAGGAGCACCGGACCAATAGATGGCTACAGCAGATTCGCAGGGGAAGTGTCGCCTCACCTGGAAGGGCTGTTTGGGGCCCTGAATTGAGGTGAGGGAGGAGGCGTAGGGGCAGGTGTAGAATGTAGGCTGCTAGCAGGGATAAGCACCTGGAGGGAGGTTAGTGAGGAGGGATGAATGAACAAGGGTATCATGGAGGGAGTGATATGTTTGGAGACAGGTGTATTTCCATATGAAGAGTATAAATGTTCACATATTAATTTATTATTGTACGTTCACTCTTACAGTTTATCACATTGAGTAACTTGGGTCAATGTTTCAAACCCCTTCGTGGATGTTGTTCGTCCATCGTTGACGTCGATGAGGACCTCGACACCATAATGATGGAGTCGAGACTAGCGCGTGATTTGGATTTAAGTGAGGGAGAGTTGCACAACGTCAGCCTCCCTCTCTCTTCCCAATTCCCATCTGGGTCCAGTGGCAAGACAGAGTCTAGACGGCTGGAGATGGGACTAGGCGCAGTGGATGACCAGGACATCTTCTGTGTCTTGTCCTGCTCTACATGTTCCATGACGCTTGCAGAGACCGCCTTCTTGACCTTTGTGGATACATTACTTGTGACTGCCAAGTGTGACTAATATAGGATGAAGTGGAGAACTGACTTTGCCCATATGTGCACACTGTTGACTTAAGTGAGAAGAGCTCCTTTATAATAAGTACAGTATTTGCCAAGTCTATACTGGTCTCGGCGTGTGGCTTGATATACACAAATGTCACCTTTGTCAAGTGTCAATGAAATGTAAACGGTATGAAGTAGGAGTTACACCATTGAGTTCTAAGTAAAATGGGGGATTGGGAAAGATGAGCTAGCATAGACCAGTGGGCTGACTGGACTCCTTCTATGTTATAAGGAAATGCAAGTATTGCCTTACACGGACACTCTCAAGCAAGTACTGCTTTATTAATAACAACATCTTTTTTCAGAGGATTTTTTTTAACACAAGTAAGAGTTCCCAGTATCACTGCTGTTTTTTAAGAATGTCTAAATGTTTCTTACAGGTTGCATACTGACCTCTCACCTTCATTGAGGTCAGACTGATTGAATTTAAGTTTCCTCTTACTGTAAGCATTTTTTAGTGAATTTATGTCATCTCATGAAGGAATTGTCTGAATTTTTCAAAGGCTTAGATATCTGCCTTAGGGAAACCTGGAAGTGAGTCATGTACGACGTAAAAAATTGGTGCATAGGCAGAGGTGCTGTTCAGGGTCTGGTGCTGAAACTCTTTATGTTGGTATTGGGTGCCAGGGTTGTAGATGGATCAGCAATTTCAATTGTTATTTTCATTGCAAGGTTTACTCAATCGTACAATGCAACATGGCTGTGAAGTCCCACATCTAATAGGTTTGTTAACTCTACTGGCATAGAGACATAGAAACATAGAAAATAGGTGCAGGAGTAGGCCATTCGGCCCTTCAAGCCTACACCGCCATTCAGTATGATCATGGCTGATCATCCAACTCAGAACCCTGTACCTGCCTTCTCTCCATACCCCCTGATCCCTTTAGCCACAAGGGCCATATCTAACTCCCTCTTAAATATAGCCAATGAACTGGCCTCAACTGTTTCCTGTGGCAGAGAATTCCACAGATTCACCACTCTCTGTGTGAAGAAGTTTTTCCTCATCTCGGTCCTAAAAGCTTCCCCTTTATCCTCAAACTGTGACCCCTCGTTCTGGACTTTCCCAACGCCGGGAACAATCTTCCTGCATCTAGCCTGTCCAATCCCTTGAGGATTTTATATGTTTCAATAAGATCCCCCCTCAATCGTCTAAATTCCAATGAGTATAAGCCTAGTCGATCCAGTCTTTCTTCATATGCAAGTCCTGCCATCCCAGGAATCAATCTAGTGAACCTTCTTTGTACTCCCTCTATGGCAAGAATGTCTTTCCTCAGATTAGGGGACCAAAACTGCACACAATACTCCAGGTGTGGTCTCACCAAGACCTTGTACAACTGCAGTAGTACCTTCCTGCTCCTGTATTCGAATCCTCTTGCTATGAATGAATGTATAATATTCGATGACACCCGTGAAAAGTGCTGTCTGAACAAACAGCACATAATGCATGGGGCAATAAAGTGGGGCAGCACGCGCTTTCCTGTCTATCACTTTCCCATAATGATAGCTGTCGAAGGGCACATGAATGCTACAGAGGTGCAAAGTAACAGAAAAGTAATCTGTGCATTCTGATGTATGGAATTTGCATTCATATGGATGCTCCCTTCACAATATTACAGGCTTCATTGGAGTAAGCGTCATATCATACAGCATTCATCCTTGCTGTAGTTGTTGTCCTTTCAAACCTTCCCATTCAGAGCTGTTTCCTGTAAATAAATCACAGGGCTTTGAGACTAAATATTATTCAAATCCTTATGGACTTCCAGTGATATGTATTATATTGTCTGATGATTTATTTATTAGACGTAAATGTGGTATTAAACTAGACTGTGCTGAAGCCAATATTGAAGCTGAGATTTTCCCCAAGCAAGTAAAAAATCACTATATGTTACTGGGCTCTTGTGTATTTTGCAATATTGGTACCTTTAAGGTTCAGTAATTGCATTACTTTATGATGCATTATTACAGTCATTTATTTACAGTTTATAAATGCTAAAACTTTACATGATAAATGTAGAGTTGTATTACACTGTTTCACCCTATAGAGCAAGCAAGATTTGATTACTTCTAAACGGTTAAAACACAATAACAATTTGCCAGCTGAGACCCAGTGGGAAAGCTACGATAACTCCACCCCAGAGATATGGTGACCTGATCTTTGTAGTTCTGTTATACCCGGTGACACTTGTGCTTACGTCCAGTGTCGAATCTCCTGGTCAGACGTTTGCTGAACGGGTTTCAACATTTCATGGGCAAAGGTTCTTGAACAACCTTCACCCACTGCACATCAACACTCTCTGAAAATAAAGGTTCATGGTGAGAACCTGGAAAACGTGGACCCCTTTTCACATCATGGGTGCCATGCCTTGGCAAAGGCAGAGATATTTACCACCACCTTTAATGGGTGAGGACAATTTTCAGTTGAGTGAGGAAGAGGGTGCTAAAAAATCAAAAGAACAATACTGGCATAAATCTCAGCTTTGCTACTGGTGAATTCAGAGAGAATTCTGAGATCGGGATTACTGACAGAAAGCATCCCGGGACACTGGTGAGTTATCAGCAAGCTGTTACTGGCAGGATAAGTGAACAGATGTCAATGGCCTCCGCCAAGCCAGTACCCCCATTATTGTGAAGTTAAATGCAATCTCTTGGCTTTGCTTGCATTGCCTGACACCGGACTACTGGAGTAGACAATCTATACCATAACGTCTGTGGTAAAAGAGGAAAACGGAAGAACTCTTGTTGAGGAAGCACAATGTCCCGACTGGCTCTTGGGAATCCTTCTGCTCAAAGTGGAAAAGGAACCAAGAACCTTGATTTGAAGTTCCTGGGTCCACAACGGAGACCTGCACAAACAGAAGAAGTGTAACCCCTCACAAACGACTCTCCCTCTGCCCTCTGGGACCCTTCCTGCTCATTACTGGAATCATCTGCAGCTCTTACGCTGGCCCCATCAGCTGCTGCGGAAAGCACAAACGGAGAGTGAGGCAAGTCATCCTTGATCCCGAGGGATTGCTCAAGAAGAAGAAGGCAAAGTCATACAATTGCTTTGTTCATTGCCTGAAGCTCAGCTTAAAAGAGAATACAACTTACATTTTTTATAAACTGAAGAATGTAAAAAGTTTTTTTCGAAGTTTGTGGTATTTCAGACAAGATAATTTTAGATTATAGAAATGAGAAATCTTACTTCACAGAAAGAGCTATTCAGTTTATTTGCCTGTGCCCGCTACACGATTGAGTTATTTAATTAACCTTGCACCTCAGCTCTTTCCCCACGGTGCTGCACGTTTTCCTTCCTTTCAACTAAACTTCCAATTACCTTCAGATGATTCATATTATAACTCCTTCCACCACCTATTCAGCTTGCAAATTGCAGATTGTAATAATCCATTTGCAAAATGAAGTTCCTCAATCTCTTCTTAATTTTAGGCCAAATATCCTAAATCTGGATTGTTTGGTTGCCAACCTTCCTACCAGTGGAATTGGATTCTCCTAGCTGCAAGCTCTAGAGGTACAGCAAATGTATTAAATGTTTCCTTAATCTTATCCACTCTAAGGAGAACAATCCTTGCTTCTTTATTCTCTTCACCTAATTATAGTCATAGTCATACTTTATTGATCCCGGGGGAAATTGGTTTTCGTTACAGTTGCTCCATAAATAATTAAATAGTAATATGTAAATTATGCCAGGAAATAAGTCCAGGACCAGCCTATTGGCTCAGGGTGTCTGACCCTCCAAGGGAGGAGTTGTAAAGTTTGACGGCCACAGGCAGGAATGACTTCCTATGACGCTCTGTGCTGCATCTCGGTGGAATGAGTCTCTGGCTGAATGTACTCCTGTGCCCACCCAGTACATTATGTAGTGGATGGGAGACATTGTCCAAGATGGCATGCAACTTGGACAGCATCCTCTTTTCAGACACCACCGTCAGAGAGTCCAGTTCCATCCCTACAACGTCACTGGCCTTACGAATGAGTTTGTTGATTCTGTTGGTGTCTGCTATCCTCAGTCTGCTGCCCCAGCACACAACAGCAAACATGATTGCACTGGTCACCACAGACTTGTAGAACATCCTCAGCATCGTCCGGCAGATGTTAAAGGACCTCAGTCTCCTCAGGAAATAGAGACGGCTCTGACCCTTCTTGTAGACAGCCTCAGTGTTCTTTGACCAGTCCAGTTTATTGTCAATTCGTAATCCTCCACCATGTCCACACTGACCCCCTGGATGGAAACAGGGGTCACAGGTGCCTTAGCTCTCCTCAGGTCCACCACCAGCTCCTTAGTCTTTTTCACATTAAGCTGCAGATAATTCTGCTCACACCAAGTGTCTCTTTTAATATAAAAGGAGAAAATGTTGGATATACCCTGCAGGGCAAGGGCAGGGTGCATCTGTGGAGTTGGGAACAATATTAATGCTTCAAGTCTCTGATGCTTCTGCAGGGCTGGAAGGTGTTAGTGAGGTAACTGATTTTAAACCAATGTGGAGCTTGGAAGGAAGGCTTGTGCTAATGGCTGGCATGAGATATTAGCAGGGAAATGTATGAATCCGAGATTAAAGGGAATGAACAGACTAAGTAAAGAAGCAAAAAAATGGTGTTCCAGAAGACACGAATGGTACCAGCAGCCCATTACAGTCCTTAAAAAAATGACCGGAGGTAGCTAAGTACTGTTACTTGCCATGTGCTGAATGGAGCGATGAAGGACTGTTCTTCAAGCTTCAGTCGAGGTTCATAGGGGCAGCAGATATAAGAGGAATGGAAAAGTAAAGATTACAAGTGAGAACAATCTGTGGATCTTGATTGTGATCTGAACAGGACTGTCCATCAAAGTAATCACAAATGTTGTGCTTGCTTCTCTGTGTAGCAAATTGGCTAGCAGGTCTTTGGGATGTGGGAGAAATCTGTAGTGTACAAAATGAAAAGAAGACCTGTGTGAAATGCCTCAGAAGATGGGGAGGGAAGGTATGGTCATTCCATCACCGGCCTGATGATAGAGTCTGGCAAACTCTTTTGTAAACTCCTCCCATCTCCTTATGAAACATTTCACCCCTTCCCATGTGATTCCAAGCTACGTTTTCCAAGACTGACCTTTTTTGAGATATTTTCTCCAATATTAGTACAGTCAGCTCATTGTATCTTTGCTAAGGTACTTTGGAATACATTTTTCTTTTCTCTAACATCTCCAATCTCTTCCTACCCACTTCAGCCACTTTCCGTCTCCAGTTTCTCAGCCCGAATGATTTCCCTTTCATCAGGGACATCTAATTCCTCTACATCTTTGTGCCCCGGAAGGACCACTGTTTAATCCTGGCAACCACCTCCCATCTCTGATCACTCTCTACAGTTGATCTTCTTGCAAAGAACTTTCTGAGAGTACCGCTCACCAGCTCCGGTCAAACAACCTTGCTGGGACAAGATTGTAAGGGACAATCATGCATACATTTTTTTTTGTGTGAAATACGTGAAAAACTCTTTGTCTTAAGGTGGCATTCCTTTACACTAATGACTCTATTGGAACTCTCTCCATTTCCAACCTTCCCTTGCTTTCCCAAGATCCATTTCTGGATCTTCCCTAATTTGATTGGCTGGCTTATAGGCTGTAGAACTTCTGCCATAAAGTTAACTTGTTCTCTTTTCCCTCCACCCAGTTTCTAGCAAGGATTATTCCATTTCCTGCACTAACAGAGCATGCCTACAACTCACTAACCCTAACTGTACATTCTTGGAATGTGGAAGGAAATCAGAGTCCCCGGAGAAAAACTATGCATTCACAGGAAGGATGTGAAAACTCCTCATAGAGAGCAGAAGGAATTGAACACTGATCGGTGATCACTGATGCTGTAAAGTGACTGTGCTGATCACCATTCTACTGTACCTTTCGCAGCTGAGTGAAACACTTCTTCTTTTCCTCTCTCTCACTTCATAGCTACTAAGGGACTGTTGTGTCAATGTCTCTCTGCCCCTCACTTCAGTTGCCTCTAAGCAGCAGAAAAATAGAAGAGTTGACAAATTGGTCCTTTGAGCCTGTCTACCATTCAATGCAATCATAGTCAATCTTACATCTTAATAGATACAGGAGGTACAGCAGGTGCTGGGAATCTATACGTATACTTATACTTTATACTTTATTGTCACCAAACAATTGATACTAGAATGTACAATCATCACAGCGATGTTTGATTCTGCACTTCCCACTCCCTAGATTACAAATATTAAATATTAAGAATATTAAAAATAGTAAAATTAGTAAATACTAAAAATTTAAATTATAAATCATAAATAGAAAATAAAAAAATGTAAAGTAAGGTAGTGCAAAAAAAAAACCGAGAGGCAAGTCCAGATATTTGGAGGGTATGGCCCAGATCCGGGTCAGGATCCGTTCAGAAGTCTTATCACAGTTGGAAAGAAGCTGTTCCCAAATCTGGCCGCACGAGCCTTCAAGTTCCTGAACCTTCTCCCGGAGGGAAGAGGGATGAAAAGTGTGTTGGCTGGGTGGGTCGTGTCCTTGATTATCCTGGCGGTGTAAAGTGAGTCCAAGGATGGAAATGCAATACACACAATCTGCTGGACGAGCTCAGCAGGTCAGGCAGCATCTATGGATGGGAGTAAACAGTTGACGTTTCAGGCTGCGACTGGGTTTGAAACGTTGACTGTTTGTTCCCATCCATTGATGCTGCCTGACCTGCTGAGCTCCTCCAAAATATTGCATGTATTTATCCTAATACGATATTTCCTTGCTGTCCATGTACTCCTTGATACCATTGACATTTAGAAAAGTATGTAGTTTTCTTAGATGAGTTTAGCAATGATATCTACACCAGTGATCCTACACTAGTGGGACCACAACTAGAGGTCATGGGTTAAGGGTGAAAGTTGAAAAGTTAAGGGGAACATGAGGGGAAACCTATTCACTCAGAGGGTCACGAGAGTATCGATTGAGCTATGTGAGTTTGGATTTCAGTGTTAAAGAGAAGTTTGGATAGGTACATGGATGGTAGTGGTATGGACCTGTGGAGGGAGATGGGAGTTGGCAGTTTAAATGGCTCGGCACATGCTTGATGGGCCGAAGGTGCTGATTCTATGCTGTACTTTCCTATGACTCGTTGACACTATGACATCCTCTGATAGTGGATTCATCACTCTGATTGAAGCATTTTCTCCTCATCTCCATCTGAAATCTCTTGCCCTGTAACCTGAGATAGCAAACTCTGATTCTGGACACCCCCACAAGGAGAACCACTCTCCAGCCAGCCTGATGGGCCCTGTCAAAATGTTGTATGTTTTTTATTAGATATCCCCCTCATTATTCTAAACTCTACTAGGTACAAGCCTAATCAATCCATACAGCATTCCTGCCACCTTAGTCATCAGTGTGGGGAATCTTGTTGCAGTTTCTAAGGCAAGTGTACCATTTCTAGGGTAAGGAGGCCAAAACTGCACACAGTTCTGCAGGTGTGACCCCAGCAAGGCCCTGTATAATGGCAGTAAAACATTCTTGCTGCTCTGTTCAATCCTTCTGCTATGAATGTCAAATGACCACTTGCCTTTTTAACTGCTTATTGCACCAGTATATTCACTCTCTGTGTCTGGTGTTGAGGAACACAAAAATATCTTTGTACATTAAAATTTCCCATTTTCACACCACTTACATCATGTGGCTCTTTTCTGTTTCTCTGACTGGAGGTGATAACTCTACAGCTAATTATGTTCTATTGTTTCTGCTACTGTCTTGCTCACTTGCTCGATGCATCTAAACTTCACTGAGTTTCTATACATTCTGTTCACATTTCTGAATCCAGCCAGATCAGTGACATCAGCAAACTTCAAGATCTTACATTTTGTTCTCTCACCCAAGTCAGAGAGGTCTGTTTTGGAAACCTGAGGACCAGATACCAATTCCTGTGAAACCCCCATGAGTCACCTCCTGCCATATTGAAAAAAAACTATTTATTCCTACACTGCAAACACGAGGAAATCTGCAGATGCTGGAAATTCAAGCAACACACACAAAATGCTGGTGGAACGCAGCAGGCCAGGCAGCATCTATAGGAAGAAGTACAGTCGACGTTTCGGGCTGAGACCCTTCGTCAGGACTCACCTGAAACGTCGGCTATACTTCTTCCTATAGATGCTGCCTGGCCTGCTGCGTTCCACCAGCATTTTGAGTGTATTCCTACACAGTTTCCTATGTGTCCACCAAAGCATTAAAGTTTTTAGGCTTTCACTGTCCGGATGAAGACGATTCACAACAATAATTTCCTTTACTTTCACGAGATCAAATGTAAATTGTGTTGTGGAATCTGGAAATATTATCCTAAACATCCAAGTCCTTTGTCTTTTTATCTCTCTGTCCAATGATTGCTTTACCCATGGTGTCCTGTATAGTTCTAGTGTTCAGTGGAAGTCAGAGGGACAATGCCTCCCATTTTGATTAGATTTCTGACCTCTATGGAATTCATCAATAGCTTACCATCAACATTATTCTTATTCATTTGGACTCCATACACTTTTATTCTTGTTTGCATCATCTTTCATTCTTTCACTGGTCTTATTATCATTTCTTTTGCCTTGTATTTCAATGCTTCCTGCATTCCAACACAGCACAGACCTCCCCTTCATTTCATTCCTAATTTGCTTCTGCAATTCACTAAAAGCTCATTCCCAATACTTTCTGTTTTTACGAATAGTTTTCAACTGGAATCATTTGTGCACATTCACATGTCTCACATAATGTCTAGTCTGCTGGATTTTTTTTTCCACTCTCTGCTTTTTCTTCCAGAGTTCTAGCATCTGCAGTAATTTGCTACTTCCCTTGATCATTAGGACAATTCAGGAAAATGTCCTGTGTACCCACACAAAACTTTGACATCTTTCGTAAAGTGATATGTCCAGAACTAGAAAAAAAGTCAGTCTTTTGATCAGAATTTCAACATGGAGGTTTTCTTGTGGAAAATGGAAACCCTGCTGTTTTTAATTGATGCAACCATTTCTAATTTACATAGAATTCATATGTGAAGGCTCACACTCAGCCTAGCAACATTACAGAGAACGTGATGAAGCCATTAACAGTTTAATCACTGAAACAAATTGATCTGGGTTTAAAAAGTAATAAAACAGATAAAATCCAGTCTTGTGACCAGACTTTTCTATTTTATATAGCATGCTTTGCAGTGTGGTGCCCTGTGTAGTGAGGCCAATGCTGGTTTCAACCATTGTTTTGTCTCTCATCATCCTGAAATTACAACACTAAAGCAACCCTTTTGGCCCAACGTGTCTCCCTGGTAATCACTTCAGTCCTTTCTTTAGCTTGGTTGGTGCTTTAGACTACTTTCTTGGTTCAGAGGTTAACCAGTCAGTGTAAATTGTGAATCAGAGTAGAATCAGAGGAGAATTGATGAGAATGCAGGGAGAATAATAAATGGAATTAACACAGGATTAATGTGAATGTCAGTGGTTAGCCTCAACTCAGTGGGCCGAATGGCCTGTTTCTAAACTGTACCTCTCTATGATTCTAATCACCATTACTAACTTCCTCTCCCTATCCTTTCTGCCGAGGCTGTAAACAACTTTCATTCTGTCAGTCTATTTGGCTCCAGTTTGAGTTTATGACTGCATATCTTTTCCATGAGAAAGAACACATACTGCCTACATCTCACCAGGTAAAACTCATGCCCACACCAATATTATCCACAGACCCAAGCATTCCAGTAAAACCTTTCCCACCTCTGCGTCCAAATTCTGTAACCTCCTTCAGCCGGAGATGCCCTAAGCTAAAATCCTCTCCTTCATATCAGTTTGAGAAGGCAAGGACTGGTTAGGAATGGTCAGCATGCCTTTATGTGTGGAGAATTGTGATAAGATGAGAGGGGAAAGATTTGAGGGGAACAGAGGAAGTGGTATAGGTAGTAACAATTACAATTACAACATTAGAAAAGCATCTGGACAGGTTTGTGGTTAGGAAAGGTTTAGAGGGATATAGCTAAAAGCAGATATATTGGATCAGCTCGGGAAAGCTCTTTGGTGGTATAGCTAACTTGCACAGAATGACCTGTTTCTATGTTATATATCTCTATAGATCAAGAGATTCAACTTCAAAGAAAGTAAAACATAATTAGATTAGATTAGATTAGATTATGAGAACACTCAGTCCTCTCTTATTGTCATTTAGAAATGCATACATGTATTAAGAAATGATACAATGTTTCTCTGGAGTGATATCACAGAAAACAGGACAAACCAAAGACTAACACTGACAGAACCACATAATTATAACATATAGTTACAGCAGTGCAAAGGAATACCATAATTTGATGAAGAACAAACCATGTGCACGTTAAAAATGTGTCGAAGTCCCTGAGTCCCCAATAGCAGGTGGCAGAAGGGAGAAACTCCCTGCCATAAACCTCCAGGCACCGTCAACTTGCTGATGCCTTGGAAGCAGCTGACAACAGCCGACACTGAGTCCATCCGTCTGAAAACTTTGAGCCTCCGACCAGCCCCTCCGATACAGTCTCCCGAGCGCCATCCTCTGCCGAGCGCCTTTGACCTCGCCCCGGCCGCTGAAACACGCAAAGCCGAGGATTTCGGGGCCTTCAGCTTTGGAGATTCCAGTTACCACACAGTAGCAGTGGCAGTGAAGCGGGCATTTCAGAAGTTTTCCAGATGTTCCTCTGTACTCTCACATCCGTCTCCATAAAATCAGAATTGTGCACGGTCCCCTACTTGACAGATTACAGATATCATTCATCGGAGAGGCCGCGCGCACTGCCGTCGTGCCGTCATCTTCTCATAATTGAGAACATAATGTCATTTGCAAGAAGCTCCTTGTATGTCTTTCATCCTCACCCTTCTTTCGAAACAGCACCGAGAACTGTACCTTTAGCTGTCAGATGCCACAGGTTCTGGAAGTTAGTCACCAGTTCCTGTATCCCTCCATAGCACCACCCTCTTTTATAGCCTCCTTTATTAACCTATCTTATCAACCAAGCTTCTGTGTAACCAGCCGATAATTTTCCCGATAACTACAACAGCATTAGTTATAACTTTGCACTGTTTTGCAGTATAAGTGCTCACCATTGGTGTTGAAAGTTCATCCCTTGATGGTATTGATATTTTTGCATTCAATAATTCAGTTACTAAAGGTGTTCTGTTGAAGCTAGAAGAAGTGTGGCATGTATAAACCAGTGCTCGATAAACAGCAAGAGAATATTCAAGGATAAACTGGAAAGGGTGAGAGCAGATCAGCGGCTTCATCAAAACTGCCTTCTAATTTCACAGCGACTCCTCTCCTTTTCACTCAGTTTACCGAGGCGTGGACATTCCTGGAAAAGTGAAAATAAAACCTTAGGTAATTTACTGAAGTGCTCTGAGATGTTTCGCTCTGAGCTGCAGAGGTAATCAAACAGCTTCTGGGACATTGTGGTTACTCAGAGATACATTTTTCAATAGCAATCTATATTTTATATGGAGTTGTGTTGTCTATCCTGACCCTACACTGTACATGCAGGCAACTCTCTGAAGCAAATACTTCCTGACATTGAACTTAATGCACTCCTGACTGAATTTATACCCTGATTTTCCTTGACTGTCTAACTCAAGAAACCACAGGGAATGAACATTTTACTTAGATTATTTTAGAAAAATCTTTACATAAGTCTTTGTGCTTGCAAATGACCATAAGACAAGGATAGATTGGGACTTCATTATTTCCATGATATAAGAACCAAAACTGAGCATGATAAAATAGAGGACGCCTCCTATAGGAACTGTATTGGTATTGCAGTTAAAACACTGAAAAATAGTCACCCTTTCTTGATAGTTTTACCATGCTGATCATGAATATTTGAGGATTTTGTTTTTGCCCCGTCTTATATAATCAAAATATAATCTATTTTCCTCATCAAAGTTCCTTTATATTTGTAGGTCATATTATGACAGCATGACTACATGAGATTCTGTCATAGGAAAGCAGCAGTCATTACCTGAGATCGCTTCCACCCAGGTCACGATCTCTTTTTGCTGCTGCCATCAGGTAGAAGATACAACAGCCTCAGAACCTGCACCACCAGCTGGAATGATAGTTACTGCCCCTCAGCCATCAGGCTCTTGGATGAAAAGGGATAACTGCACTCACTTGCCCCGTCACTGAGATGTTTCTATGACTGATGATCTCACTTTAGGACTTTTTACCTCATTATCTCATGTTCTCATTATTTATTGCTATTTATCTACATTTGCATTTGCACAGTTTGTTGTCTTCTGCATTCTGGTTGATCTTTCATTGATCCTGTAGTTAGTATTCCATAGATTCGCTGAGTATGCCCACAGGAAAATGAATTTCAGGGTTGTATATGGTGACATATCTGTACTTTGATAATAAAATTTACTTTGAACTTTGAAATCAAACCTGTTGCTGCCTTCATTAAGACCATTGATGAAGTTAGTGAAGCGCAATAATCTTAACACCTAACACTGATTAGGTGGCGTTAAGGTCCTGAAGCTGTTGCTTAGAAAATGAATTCTATCCTTTCTTTTTGTATGCCACACTATCCCCGGTCAGATACCTCACAAAATATTGTAAAGTTGGGTAAAGCGGCATTTACAGCACTAAGGTGTTTTCCATCCTGAATCAGAAATTAAAACAGGATCTTCTTAATTTCCAAATTAAATGCAGCTGCAAAATTACCTCAACCTTTAATGGTGTATGCCCTTTGGAAACCAGAAAGCAGGCACACGTACAGGCACACTAGAGGACAGGGATGCTGAGGAGGGTGGGAGCTCTCCGGTTCACTCAATGCTCCCTGCCTGCAAAGCGGACTAGCTGTGGGGGTCACCATAAGAGTGGTGTGGGAGAAGGTCTTCAGCAGCTGTGAGAACCCCCACTTGTTCAAACAATGCAGAGTTAAAATCCATGTCTTCATAAGACAAAATAGCGCAACTTGGCCACTGCTGAATCCACTTAAGGCTGACTGTTTCTGTAACTGATGGGGGAATTTTACATTGAAGTGATATGACTAGTGCAGGGAGTCCTGAAGGAAGGGATGTGTCATCTGAGCTCTCTAGGTTGAGAAACCCAGTAGTAGGGTGGTGCAACAAGGGTGTGCTGGGCCCATAACCCAGAGGTCAATGGAGTGAAACCATCCTCTGCTACCTGTCTTGGTGTTGACAACAATTCTCCATCCACCAATTTATCACAGAAGAGAGAATCAAAACTTATGTTTACACCATTAAGATAGGTAAAGAACTGGTGTGTTAGGGATGAAAATGGGGATATTTCCATTAAGCCAAGAGTGTGATTGGAATATTTATTGTAAAAGAGGGAAGGTGCTGGGGATACTCAACAGTCAATGTCAAAGTAAATTTATAATGGGTTGGCACAGCATCGTAGTGTTTAGTGTCATGCGCTACAGTGCCAACAACCCAGGTTCAGTTCCAGCTGCCATCTTTAAGGAGTTTGTACGTTCCCCTCATGACAGTATGGGTTTACTGCAGGTGGTCTGGTACCTTCTCACACTCCAGAGATATACAGGTTAATTGGTCACATGCGTGTAATTGGGCAGCATGAGCTCTTTAGGCTGTTACGTGGCTGTATCTCTAAATAACATTTAAAAAAAACAGGGAACAATGTTTGTACTAATTATTTTAATATAGACAGGATCCTGTTGTCTGTCCTGGGACTACATGTCAACTGGATTCTTCTGATAACATGTCTTTCTAAAAGGGAGAACCTCGTTATGTGAGAAGTTCCTTGGGTGAGGCCGGTGCTGCTCTGCTATGCATTTCCTGTAACCTTCTTTCTCCCGTTCCGCCTTTTGCTTCTGCTGCTTTTTGTGCTACGGCTCACAGCCCTCACCCTTTGGTTCGAGTTCTGCTCGTCTTCCAGCCCTGGAGCACCAGATGAGGCTTGCAGGGAGCAGTAACACATCAACTGAACTCCCTGGATGTCTGCCTGACCGGTACTAGGAGCACCTTAGGTTGATGCAGGCAACACAATCTCATTCATACAAGACCAGCGTTAATCAGACAAAGAACGTGCTGTCCGTAGTATCATCTGCTCCAGTAGGATTGCAAAGTGGCATGAGGAAAATTAAACGTGTAAGGTAGTCCTTGTCCTCGGGTCCATCCATCGCGGGGGTGCCATTTACTGTAAATGTCTGTCAGGTGTCATCTGTGTTTCTCAGAAATATAGCTTTGGCAAAGACGAAAGTCTTCTCATGATCAAAAAGATCAAGAGATCTACAGAACTGAGGATGTGAAAATGTTTCCACTTCATAATAAAAAAGGTCAAAGCTTCAAGAACAGCTTCTTTCCCTCCACCATCAGATTTCTCAATGACAATAAACCCATGAACCGATAAGCTACCTCATTATTGAGCTGTCGTTTTGCAATATTTAATATTTTTATACATATTTCTTCTTATAACGTAGAGTTTTTAAAGTGTTATACTATACTGCTGCTGCAAAATAGCAAATTTAACGATGACAATAAACCTGATTCGATTTCAGGGTAATGAACAGGAGTCTTTATTATTATGAGGGCAGTGAATGGTTGCTGGTACTCACAGACTGGGAGCAGTGCTGACAGATCCTGGTGTCCGAGACACCACATCTTTCTCACGGAAATCAAAGATTTCTCTAAAGTACAGTGCCTGGGTGATTGCTCCGAGGCAGCAATGGGCTGCAGATTGCAAGGCATGGCAGAGATTGGCTGTGACCACTTGGAAAGGTGCTTTGATGAAGAATTCAGCAATTGAAATCAGTGAAGGGAGCAGTTCAGGCACAAGCCTGCACTTGATGGCCTTTGCTCAGTAATGACAGCCTTGAGAAACGAGGTTCAGGGAGGATGTGATGATTCAATAACATCTGTGAGAATAGGTTTGTATGATTGAGCTGATCCTTGCCTCCAGTGCCGAGGCTCTGAGGCACCCTAGAGTCACAGAAACAGGCTCTTTCATACAGCCTTCTTCGTGCTGTCTTTGATGCCTAATGGTTAATCCCATTTCCCTTCATTAGGCTCATACCCTGCTGCTCCTTTCCTGCTTAAGCCCCTGTCCAAAGACCTTTAAACTTTGTAGTTGTATCTGCCTCTATCACCTTTCCTGGCAGCTCATTCCAGATAATCATCATCATCATCAGGTGCCGTGCCCGGTTTGAGCTTTGACTGCCATGGCCCACACACTCCTGTTTCGTGTCCGGTGGATCAAATCATTGGTATTCATTTCCAATTCTCTGGCTGCTGTCTCCATCTTCATTTGTCTTTGCCTTCTTCCCTTCAATCTTTCCCATAATTACCATGCATTCTAACTCCTCTTTCCTAATCACATGTCCAATGAAGTTACATTGCCTTTTCATGATCTCATACATATTCCAGGTAATATCCAAGTAGCTATCTTACCTCCCAGATCTAATCCTAAACTTCTACCCTCTAGTTGTCATCACCCCTGCCCTGGGAAAAAGATTCCAATTATTCTACCTAAGCCCTTGATAATAATATAAACCTTCCTTATTTCACCCCTCAACTTCCTACATTCCAGTGAGAATAGTAGTAAGCCACCGTCGATCCCAGGGGATCATGGGTTTGTACCTCTGGTGGACTGTGTCCTCTCCAGGGCGCAAGCCTGGGTGGGAAGATTTGAAGAACTGGCTGTTGCCCGTGCAGTAGGTTCCCCCTCTCAACGTCACTGATGCTGTCCAAGGAAAGGGAGAACACCAATACAGCTTGGCACCAGTGTCATCGCAGAGGTTGCCAGAGTGAAGTTGCAAACAACATCAAACTGCCTTCGGGACCCTGGTTCCAGATTTCTTCCTTGAAGTTTACTCTCGAAGCCTTTCCCACGGGTGAGTATGGACGCAAGTCAGTGGAGGTTTAAAATCAGAGTTTTCCTTCTCCTTGGCGGGCTGCCATCCAAGGCTGATGAACCCCACCTGCCCGAAGCAACTGGTTTTGAGGTGCCAGTGGTCCGCCTTTGCCCCTTCTCTTGTCAGTGGAAACAGTTCCACCGGGCCTAATAGCTTAGCCACACGTGAAGGCCAAGAGTTGGTCTTGGTTGTCAGAGGCTGTTAGAGTCGCACGCCGTTTGGAGCACTTTATAGGTAGTGGGAGATTATCCCCACTAACACCCCTGGCTATGAGAATAAACCTAGTCTATTCAATCTCTCCTAACAGCAGCCATCTTTTCCAGGCATCATCTGGCAAATCTGTTTTGCACACTCTTTATTGCTACTACATCTTTCCTGTAACGTGGGGACCATACACTTTACTCCAAAGGCAGTTGAGCTAAAGCTTTGTTCAGCTGCAACATGATGTCACAAAAGTCAGACTCAATGCTTCAGACTACAAAGGCCAACATATCAATTACATTAACATTGCAATCACCAGTTTAAAAAGTACTATCAAATTAACATCATCTGTTCTATTGGTAGCCTTTTGAAGTTTTGCTCCAAAACAATTGTCAAACATGACCTCAAAAATGAAATGCTCATCTAAAATTTACCCCCTGTTGAATAAATAGATACCGTTTCTTCAGAAGAATAACATTTTCAGAGCCTCACCCACAAAATTCTGGAGGAACTCGGCAGATCAAGCAGCATCTGATTGATTCCTGGTGAAGGGTCTTGGCCTGAAACATCAACTCTTTATTTCTCTCCATAGATGCTGTCTAACCTGCTGAGTTCCTCCAGCATTTACCGTGTGCTACTCTGGATTTCCAGCATCACTTGTAGAATCTCTTGTGTTAATGATGCTTTCACTAAGCTCTCCACTTTCAGTTGCTGCTTTCAGGGACCCGTGGCCTTGCATCCAAAAATCTCTCAGCACATCAAAGCTCCTAGAGTCTCTTTCTTTTACTCCATATCTGCTCAAAGTTCCATTTGTATCATCCCTTAACAGATGCAGTTGTGCATACTGAGGGAGACTGCATTTGACATGATGTTCTTCAAAGTTTCTAGTTTGGATTTTGAATCATATTCATCGGATGAAATGAAGCCTGAGTATTAGTTTAATATAAAGATGTGAGAGAGATTGAGCTTTCAGAAACCTCTTTATATAAATCCCTGATCCTGGAACAGAACATCACTGAATTAACCAGATGCTGGCATTAACTTTACAATCACCAGTTTAGAATGTACGCTGCATCGTTATTAACAATATCATCTGTTCTGTTGGGAGCCTTTCAAAGTTCTGCCTCAGAATAATTATCAAACATGACCTCAGCAATAACATGCTAATCTAAAATTTACTCTTTGTTCAATGAATAAATTCTGTTTCTTCAGAAGATCCCCACAGTCCCTTCATTATGAGGTGATTCCGAGGAGCAGGGTCTGTTTCCAAACACCATTGCAAGTAAAAAAAAGGATGTAAAGATTAGAAAAACAGTTTGGGTGCCAAGGAAGATCATGAGTCAAATGGTGACTTTTAATATTACATCAGCTGCTCTGAAAATATTCATATAATAATTAAAATTCAATCTGAATATGCACTAAATGCATCCTTTGTGTTCCATTTGGATAGTATGATTGCTTTCATTATGGGAATTGCCATAAAACCAAAATTTAATTTTGGTGTCAACTATTAAATTTATTTTGCAAAATATTACATTTGGGAAAATAAGAACTTGCGATCCAGTTTCCTATTATCAAACCCATTAACTATCAATTGTTTTGTGTTCTTCCAGAAATGTGATCAGGGCCTGAGTCGCCTTTGCATCCCTGATTCTTCAGTCTGCGCTCTTCTTCAAACCAACTATCAGTTTCAGTATCCTGATGCCCTCCTCGCCCTCCCCGTCCTTCATATACTTTGTTCACCTATTTCTCTTCTACAATCTGACAGGGCTATCTATTTCAGTCTGTTGTGTAAGGTCTTTGTTCATTCTGCAAATCAATGGCCAATCTTTGTATCATCTGAAGTCACCCAAATCGTAGGATGATCATAATATTTTGTCAAGTTATTCCCGAGAAGGTGAAGATGTGTTTTTGAAGAGTTCCTTGAGAATGATTGTTTTAATTAGTTCTTCCAAGTTTTTTCACATACATTCCTATTGATTTCACTGCTCAGTTGTGGGTAGCAGTGATGATCTTTGTGTCACACTATCCTTTCAGAAAATTACTTATGCCTTTTGAAAGTGAAACTTGTTTTTCATGAAGGTTCCAGCATTTGATCCAAACGGAGTTTCATGCACAGTATTTCTTTCAGGATTACACCAATGGGTGGAATTTTCATTGGTAAGTGGAATAACTGGATTTACATCTGAGTCTGACCTATGCCAGCTGGGAACTTCCACTTAGCATGAATTAATTTACCCAGTTTAAGTAAAAAAAAAATCCTCACCATGGGTTTCGTGTTTGCTACTATATGATATCAAAGAAAAGGTTTTGTCATGTCTTCTCTGCTACGTTTGCATTTATATGATGTTCTCCAGGATGTTTTTGTATCGTCTTGAAAGCTTCTAGCTGGTTGGTTGAATTACATCGCAATTCCTAAATGCATACTAACAAGAGTTAACATGTAGTTGGATGAATTCCCCATATTCAACTTGACCAAAAAAAAATGTGAAATGTTACAAATAAGTTGGCTGATTCATTATTTTGCTGCAATCCTCATTCCTTCAATTTCAAGTTTATTGCCATCTGACTGTGCATATATACAACCAAACGAAAAAACATTCCTCCGGACCATGGTGAACTACAGTACATATATCACACACATAAAGCAAATATGTTAATAAAATATAATTCAAAATGCATGTGTAGTGTACAACCCAGGCAAACAATACAGTAAACAGTATTCTGAATATGCATACTTCCTTGCAGTATACTATGGGCCAATATTTCTTATATTCTGAATTTGGCTCCCTTTGAAAGGCTGCCTGTGTTGCTAAGTTCTCAAAAACTTGGCAGAGTAATTTCTAAGATGTATATAAATCTGCTCTGATGAATAGCTTAATTGCAATTAGACTTAGGTGTCTTTTCATACACATTAAGTATTGCTTTAGAGTAATTTTTTAAAACTACAAGTTGTCGCTGTCCAATAAACTCAGTAATTTGATTTATCCACTGGTTTGCATTCACGTTTATTTACTCTATGTGAATAATGCTATTCTATTTTTCACAGATTATTTCGAGTGGCAGATTCAGTATGATGTATGGCCTGTATCAATACAAACTGAAGTCGTTTAGATTTAATGGGAAATGCAATTTGAAAGATCAGAGTGTGTAAAAGAGAAGTATCTGCTTGAGGACACATGCCAATGATGTCAAGTCAACATCTATACCCTACAGTCCGGGGAATATCCTTTGCTGGACCTAAGCAGGCACCACACTCTCTACCTCAGGGTCTCTTCCAACCCACTGAGAGAGCCCACAATGCATTCAGTTGCTTAGATCTCATGCTCAAGAATTTCATTCCTAAACTTCTCGGCCTCACTTTCCTCCTTTAGGATGTTCCTTAAAACCGCCTATTTGGTTACCTCAGTCAAATTTTGTATCATAATTTAAAGCTAATTTAAAAATATTTGCTGTTGTTCAGATCTTCTGTTTGGAGAGGGATGGGGTGGAAGTTCTCAAGCCAGTTTCTCCTTGAGTCATTTCAATGGTCCCTCTGAAGTCCATGCCATAAGCTTCCTCTAGGGAAGGTATTATTTATATCTGGCTTCATCTAGATAATGTGAAGTTGCCCTTTATTCCCCGATCTTCCTCAAATCCATGTGCCTATCTAAATATCCCTTAAAAGCCTCTGTGTTTGCCTCTACCATCATACCAAGCAGTGCATTCCAGGCATCCATCACTCTCTGAGTAAAAAACTTACCCCTCACATCCCCCTTGAAGCTACCCCCATCATCTTCAATGCACGCCCTCTGGTATTAGACATTTCAACCCTGGGAAACAGCTACTCCCTGTCTCCTATATCTATGCCTCTCATAATCTTATAAGCCCCTATCAGATCTCCCTTCAGGTCCGCTGCTCTAGAAAAACAACTCGAGTTTATCTAGCCTCTCACGTGCCCTCTAAACCAGGCAGCATCCTAGTAAACCTCTTCTGCACCCACTCCAAAGCCTCAACATCCATCCTATAGTGGAGAGACCAGAACTGCGTGCAAAGCTCCACATGTGGCCCAACCAGAATTTTATTAAGTTGCAACATATCCTCTTCACTTTCGAACTCAACGTCTCGACTAATAAAAGCAAGAAATATTATAAATACCGGACATTCTGCAGATGCTGGAAATTGGGAGGAACGAACACAAAATGCTGGGGGAGCTGAGCAGTGTCAGACAGCCTCTGCGGAGAGGAATAAACATTTGACATTCTCGAACTATGAGAGGGGGTTATTACACTTCTCCTTTCTTAGAGTTAATTGGTATGCTATTGCACTTAATGATAATGATTTAACAGTTATTATGTAGGGTTTTGAGAGCTAGAATTCTCTCAACAAAACACATTGAAAGGAGTTCTAGAATTGTACTGCTTATTAATTCCGAGAAAAAGAAGCTGTAATTTATCTATACGCATTGTTGCCTTGTTCTATTGAAAAGTAAACTTAGTCACTGGATTTCAGTTTTCAAGAGGCTATCCTAGCTTTTATCTAACATTTTTTGACTTTGCAGATTTTGATTCATTTCTCCATCAAAAGCTGCCCTTGACCTATTCTAGCAGTCACCACTTCAGACGGGTCTACTTGACCTTGACGCAAATCTAAATTATGAATTTCCTTGGATCTGTTTCTGCTGCAATCTGCACTTGCAAACAAACTGGCTAAGTCATCATAATAATTTGATTATGTCAGCATTAACTCTCTTTAACTTGAAGTGATCAGTGACGGCTTTTAGATTTCCGACCTCCTAATGATTTCCTGCTTTGTTTTTTTCTCTGACGTGTTAAGCGTCATGTTTAATCTGTAGGGCAGTGTGAACTGTGGAAAAAAAGTTATCATGAAGTTCGTGATTCAATTATAATTGTATATTGTTGAATTCGGATCATCAATTGCTTGCTGAAGGCAACCATAATGAATTGTACCATTTGCTCAGCAGTTCATTAGAAGCGGACTAATGCAGTGGAACTCCATTAAGTTTAACTCTACTTCTATTTGTTGTTTAAAAATAAGAGGCTACCATTCATACACAAAGATGAAATAGAGCTTTTCCTTTCAGAGGGCTGTGAATCTTTGTAACTGTTTTCCTTAAGGGGTAGTGGAAATAGAGTTTTCTATTATTTTTAAGGCAAAAGAGAGATAAACTAAGGATACAAGGGATGAAATATTTCAGCGTGTGACTGGGCACTGAGGTTATATTTCGACCTTATTAGCAACAGCATGGGATCAAGGGGTTGAGTGACCTAATATTGGTGTTGATTTATCTGTTTGTGTGAAGTACACAAATTTTTCTCAATTAAACTGTTGTGTGACACAATCTTTATTTTGGAAGCCCAAATGAGGGAAGAAGTCTCCACGAAATATTTAGTTTTTGCTGATGATTGTTGTTTCATTGGAAGCACTTCAATCTACTTTGATGGATTATCTATAAAGTTGAGTAAATGCTTCCTTCCTGACCCTGTCACAGTTAAGTGTTGCAGTAATCACACACTGGTTGGCAATTTCGAAAGGTTGAAGACAACTGAAGGATGTAATGCTGAGGCTTTATATGGTCAGACCGTATTGCGAGTACCGTACCTTTAAGGTTGTTATAGCCAGGGGTGGTAATGGGGCAAGCTCCCATTACCCATTAAATGCTCCCAATGGCATGCACCTCAAATGCTCTCTGACAACCAAACCCAGCTCCAGGCCTTCACGTGTGGCTTAGGTGCTGGGCCTGGCAGAACTGTTTCTACTGACAGAGGAAGGAGCAAAGGCGGGTTACTGGCCCCTTAAAACCAGTCGCTTTGGTCAGATGGGGCTCATCAGCCGTGGTTGGCAGCTCATCTAGGAGAAGGAAAATTCTGATCTCAAACCTCCGTTGGCTTGCGGCTATACCCACTCATGGGGAAGGCTTCGGGAATAAACCCCATGGGAGAATTCCGGAGCTGGAGTCCCTAAGGCAGTCCTACATCGAGTTCAGTGCTGACTGGCAACTCCTACGGTGCCGCTGGTACCAGACTGTATTGGACTCTGCTGTTCCTTTGGGCTCATCAGATGCGTGGAGAGGGGAAGCCTGCTACGTGGGCAACAGCTTGCTCACCCATATTGACCTGCCCGGACTTGTGTATCTAGACAGCTAGGACACAACATCCATGGTTGACTCTGACCAATGGAGGCTTCAGACAGAGACAGATAATAAACAATGATCTGCTGGTATTGGAGAGGGTCCAGAAGAAGTTCACAAGAATGATCCTGGGAATGAAAGGGTTAGTGTATGAGGAATGTTTGATGGCTCTGGGCTGATACTTGTTGAAGTTTAGAATGTTTCGTACCCCGTAACTGGGTTGCCAAACCAGCAGAAATGGACCACTTAGTTGGAGTCTGGATTACTGGAACTAAGAAAGTTTTATTAAAGAAATAAGTAACACAGTACTCTAATAGTAAGGATATAAATGCAACAGGTTAGCAATGAATAAACATACATGTACACAGAACTAGGATAATAGGATCAATCAAGCTCTATCGCAGTCTAGGGGTAAAATGATCATTCTCAAGTGACACAGAGTTCAGTTCAGTTTCAGTTCGCAGTAATCGCTGTCGTGCCATTGGGGCGAGAGAGAGAGAGAGAGCGAATGCTGATATTCAAATCGGATTCAACAGACCTTTGATATTCCTCGCAGTTAGCTTTCGGCGCGAGCCCTTTTTAATGTCTTCTGAGGTCACCGACTGTGACCCCTCCGTCCCAGATACAATCGTTCTTCTGTGGTGAACCCAGCACCCAGGCAAGGGTGGACGCACACACCAGGTTCCCGCCGATCGTACCTTCTCACCCTGTACGTCTATGGTTGGTCCCGTGACCAGACTTCCAAAACTTTCACCAACTTGTGGGGGCACACCGCTTTTCCAGGGTCTCGTTATCTCGTGGTGTCAAGGTGTGTCTCTTGCCTTAGCGAACCTGTTCCTTTTATCCCCCTGCTGGGGTATCGCCTGTCCATCAAACTTCAAACAGTTCAGGATCAAAGCAACCGGTCTCTGACAATACTCGGAACTGTGTCTCCTTTTCGTTAATCCCTCTTGTCTCTCTCTTACTAGCAATTTGAATGTTTTCCCCATTTGTCTCTCTCTTATCTCTCTTATCAGCATTAATCTTCTGATAACTTGGTCACAAGAAGAATGAGGTGGGATCTCTGAAACATACTGAACATTGAAAGGCTTAGAGAGAACTGTCATTGAGATGATATTTCAAATACAGGGTGAGTCTAGGGCCAGAGGGCAGAGCCTCAGAGCATAAGGATGTCCTTTTAGAACACAGATGAAGAGGAATTTCTTTGGCTAGAAGATGGTGAATCTGTGGAATTCTTTGTCACAGATACCTGTGGAGGCCAGATCATTGAGTATATTTAAAGCAGAAGTTGATAGATTCTTGATTAGTCAAGGCATCAAAGGTTCCGGGGAAAAGGAAAGAGAATGGAGTTGAGAAGGATAATAAATCAGCCATGATTGAATGAGAGAGGAGACCCAATGGCCCAATGGTCTTATGTACACATTCACTATTGCTGCTATGTCCTTAACTAACCCCAGCCATCAAAGACAAATTCATGCCAAATCCCTTGTCAGACACATATTAATATTTTGATCATACAAATCTCCTAAAAATCGGTATCTGTGTTCCTTGTGTATCAATACTCTGGCTCTTCAATGTTATACTTTTCATCACCTAACAACTTAATCTAAAATAAAGTACAAGTTAATTGGCTTCTCCAGAATATGACCTTTGGGTAGACAACCATGACCAATTTACCATAGACCGTGGCTCAAATAGAATCTCATTTGCTTGCCCTGTCAGTACCACCTCTACTGTAGGCAACCCAGCCAAATAGGGTAGCTTTTCATATTTGGATGAGTGGCTAGCCCTCCTAGAGATTCTGGTTGGGTGAGCAAATGAGATTCTGTTTGAATTAAGGTTGGTGATAAATTGATTATGACTGTCCACCCAAAGGTCAGATTCCAGAGAAGCCAATTACCTTATATTTTGTTCACAGGATGTGACATCATTGGCTTCTCCTGAACTCCTGGTAACCTTGGTAATAAGATCAGCATTGCTATGAATTTTCTAGACTGAATGCTATAGTTGTAAGCAGACAGAATTGAGCCCAATCTTTCCATTTGTGGTGCAGTGAATGTGAGAACTATTGACTTAGATTTCAGAGTCAGGGCTAATGGGTCAGTTATGATACAAAAACTACGAGTGTACAGATATGGGTGGAAAATTCTAATTCCAAAATTTAGTGAACAAGCTTTTTCTATGTGAGCATAGTTGCATTTACTGGAACAGAGTGTGCGAGATGCAAATACAATAGTTTTCTCATTACTAGAACATGAGTAATCACTGCTTCAAAATCACACGGAAATACATTGGGGATTGATCTGATTGCTTTTGATGCAAATGTAAAATTCTCTTCAAGCTGGCTTTATACAACATAATCATTCACCCAATTCTGTTAAACATCTCTCCTCATAAGCACACCTAACAGTGCATTAAAGTTGCCAAATTTTGTAAGAATTCACAAAACCTAACAAGTGCCAGAGCTTCGGGGTATCCTCTGGAATAAGACCATAAGACAAAGGAGCAGAAGTCGGCCATTCGGCCCATTGAGTCTGCTCCGCCATTTTATCATGAGCTGATCCATTCTCCCATTTAGTCCCACTCCCCTGCCTTCTCACCATAACCTTTGATGCCCTGGCTACTCAGATACCTATCAATCTCTGCCTTAAATACACCCAAAGACTTGGCCTCCACTGCTGCCCGTGGCAACAAATTCCATAGATTCACCACCCTCTGGCTAAATAAATTTCTTCGCATTTCTGTTCTGAATGGGCGCCCTTCAATCCTTAAGTCATGCCCTCTCGTGCTAGACTCCCCCATCATGGGAAACAATTTTGCCACATCCACTCTGTCCATGCCTTTCAACATTCGAAATGTTTCTATGAGGTCTCCCCTCATTCTTCTAAACTCCAAGGAGTACAGTCCAAGAGCGAACAAACGTTCCTCATATGTTAACCCTCTCATTCCCAGAATCATTCTAGTGAATCTTCTCTGAACCCTCTCCAACGTCAGCACATCCTTTCTTAAATAAGGAGACCAAAACTGCCCACAGTACTCCAAGTGAGGTCTCACCAGCGCCTTATAGAGCCTCAACATCACATCCCTGCTCCTATACTCTATTCCTCTAGAAATGAATACCAACATTGTATTCGCCTTCTTCACCATCAACTCAACCTGAAGGTTAACCTTAAGGGTATCCTGTACGAGGACTCCCAAGTCCCGTTGCATCTCAGAACTTTGACCTATTTCCCTATTTAAATAATAGTATGGAATGGGAGCTTTCAAGTTATCCTGATGAAGGGTCTCAGCCCAAAACTGTTTATTCTCCTCTATAGATGCTGTCAGACCTGCTGGGTTCCTCCAGTATTTTATGCGTGTTACTCTAGTTATCTTTTGTTAGTTTCTAATATAACCTAAGTCTTGATCTTGGGTGTTGTGTGGGTGAAGGCTGCACATTCTCCATAACTACATGGTTTTCCTCTGGGTGTGCCTTTTCCCTTCTGATGTGAACATTTGTAGGAGAACTGGCCACTGAAATGTGCTTTTATTATTTTAGTAAGTGATAGAATCTGGGGGAGTCAATCAAAATATGGGGAGAAAAAAACAAAAGTAACGTTGAATGAGTGTAATTGAGTGCCTGATAGTCGGCATAGATACAGTGGGCCAAAGAGCCTGTTTCTGTGCTAGATTTCTACATGACTATAAAATATTCGACGGCCTTCTGAAACACTGATTTTGTGTGCTATACAGTATAAACGCTATATCCTTTTATAATCACTGGAGTAATTTAAGCTTGCCATCAGGAGAGAAGAATGGGTCATGGGGGAATGCAAAGGAAGAGGGCCGCCAAAGGGAGGTGATGGGCATCTGAGGAGAAGAGAAGGGGTACGAGGGAAACCAGAATGGGGGAGGAGGCTGGAAAGGAGAGAAGGGTGAAGGGGCTGAAATGACTGGGAAATATCCTTGGTCATACCATCAGATTGGAGGCTGCCCAGATGGAATATGAGGGGTTGCTCCACCAGCCCAAGAGTGACCTCACCATGACCATAGACTGACATGTTGGAATGGAAATGGGGAAGTAGAATTAAAATGGGTGGCCACAGGGATATCCTGCCTTTTGAGGTGGACAGAGAAAAGGCGTCGACAAAGCGTTCCTCCAATCTACGTTGGGTCTCATGGACATAGAGGAGGCCACACCAAGAGCACTGGATATATGTGACCTTGACAGACTCACAGATGAAATGTCACCTCATCCTGGAAGGACTATTTGGTGGTGAGGGAGGAGGTGTAGGGGCAGGAGTAGCACTTGAGATGCTTGCCAGGAGGAATGCTAGGAGGAAGATCAATGGGAGGGATGAGTGAACAAGGGAGTCATGTAGAGTGATCTCTTCAGAAAATGGAGGGTGGGAGGGAATGAGAAGATGTGCTTAGTAGTAGAATCCCATTGAAGATGGTGAAAGTTGTGGGGAATGATGTGCTGGAAGCAGAAACCCATATGGTGATGGGTGGGGACAAGGGGAACATTATCCCGGTTATGAGAGTGGGAAGATGGGATGAGGGCAGACATATAGGCAATGAAGGAGATGTTGGTGAGGCAGCATCAATGGCAGAGGAAGGTATCAGTAAAAAGATATCAGAAGACAGTCTTTCTCCAGAGATGGAGACAGAGATTGAGAAAGGGGAGAGAGGTATCAGAGATGGTGACATTTGTTGCTGCTTCCTGCACCAGTGCTGAGCTCATCAATTTCATCAGCTTTGGCTCCAGCTTCCACGCTGCCCTCAAATTTACCTTGTCCATCTTTGACACTTCTCTCCCCTTTCTGATCTCTCTGTCTCCATCTCTGGAGGAAGACTGTCTACTGATATCTTTTATAAACCAGCTGACTCTCGTGGCTGCCTTGACTATCTTTCCATTCTGATGCGTCAACCATGGCCTCATGTATGGTCCTCTTCCTTGCCAATAATGATCAAGGGCCACTGCTTGCAATGTCAACTGCTCATTCCTCTGCATAGATGCTGCCTGACCTGCTGAGTTCCTCCATCATTTTGTGCATGTTGCCCTGAATTTCCAGTATCTGCAGAATTTAAAAACAAAGGCAAAGTGTTCTTAACTTAAGCGATGTCAATAATGTGGAAGTATTTAATAGATTATTTCCAGTGAAGTTCACAGAGGCAACCTGAGCTTGGTGGTGCCGAGACTGGCCCCAATACTGTGATATCAACAAAAATGGAAAGAAACTGGGCATCTGCCGTCCAGACAGACGAAAGGAATGAATGTAATTAAACTGGGGCTTTGAGTAATGTCTAAGATTACTCAAAGACATGAAGAATAAATATTACAGTTGCTTCATTGAGGAGGAGGTGATTTTGATTCGATGACAGCCTTGGCTTCTGTCAGAGGGAAAAATGTACTTAGGGGGAGAAAATGAGAGTGGCTGTTGAACTCCTTCAAGTTGACCTCATGTGAGTCTTGAGGAAAAAGAAGGAAATGCTGGAAATACATTAGTGGATTGTTATGGAGCAAGGGAGCTCGTTCTCAGGTCAGATGGAGACACCCAGTCTTTTCCCTTGAGCATAGAGGGAGAAATGTTTCTAAACACCAGGGCAGTACACATTCACACGCACTGACTCATGGCGAATGGTGCTTTACTGCATGCTTAGGTTTAGGGCAAACCATCTCCACCAATGCACAGACATCATACTATCACCTTTTAAACAACACTGGATGAGAAGGCACATATTCAGATGCTCTGACATTGTCCCTGCATGGTAATCTTGTGCGTACAGACTCCTGCTCCAATGGTCTCACGTCTACGGTATCCCTTTGCTCTGCCAGCACCTTTGTTTAATCAGTGATGGGTATTAGGGTCAGGCCCTGCATTTCTATTTACTACATTCCTCATTAACACCTAGTGGTAGCCCTAATCTTGTAGACTGTTGCACAGACCTTGTTTAATTTATTAAAAGGGGTAGAAACAGACTTTTCTCTCACAGATTCAGAGAGGTTGAAATACATTATGTCTTCATAACATTGTAAAATAACCCACAGGGTATGTCTCTGTGCCTGACCACTTCAGGAAAAAAAGAAAGAAGTTGGGTGGACTACAACTAGAGTTCAAAGGTCAAGGGTGAAAGGTGGAACATTTAAGGGGAACATGAGCGAGAACTTCTTTACTCAGAGTGGTGAGAGTGTGGAATGAGCTGCCAGTGGAAGTGGTAGATGCGGGTCCGTTTTCAACATTTAAGAGAAGTTTGGATGGGAGGGGTATGGATGGCTGTGGTGCAGGGGTGGGCCCATGGAACTAGACAGAGTAATGGTTCAGCATGGCATTGATGGGCCGAAGAGCCTGTTTCTGTGCAGTAGTACTCTATGACTCTAATTAACATTTCGGATTGATGATTTTCCATGATGTGATTGTGAGCTCTGATTAAACATTATTGACCTAAAAAGTTAACTCTGTTTCTGTCTCCACTGATGCTGCCTAACGTACTGCATATTGATTAATCAGCCAACTGATTAATCATTTCTCAGGGCTCCTGTGTACATGATTATTCATTGTAATAATTATAATATCTTGTCATTTCCATATGAGCTAAATAAACAGAGTCATAGAGAAGCACAGCACAGAAACAGGCCATTTGGCCCATCTAGACCATGCCAAAACCATTTAATCTGCCTACTTCCATTGACCTGCACCAGAACCATAGCCCTCCATATCCCTACTATCCTCGTACCCATCCAAACTTCTCTTAAACGTTGAAATCGAACTCACATGCACCACTTATGCTGGCAGCTCATTCCACACTCTCATGACCCTCTGAGTGAAAAGGTTTCCCTTCATGTTCCCCTTAAACTTCTTACTTTTCACCCTTAAACCCATGACCTCTGGTTGTAGTCCTACCCCATCTCTGTGGAAAAAAAAGCCTGCTTGCATTTACTCTATCTATACCCCTCATAATTTTGTATACATCTATCAATTCTCCTTTCAATCTTCTATGTTCAAAGAATACAGTCCTAACCTATTAAACCTTTCCTTATAACTCAGGTCCTCTAGACCCAGTAACACCCTTGTGAATTTTCTCTGTACACTTTCAAACTTGTTTACATCTTTAGGTGGCCAAAACTGCACACAATACTTCAAATTAGGCCCCACTAACATCTTATACAACTTCAACATAACGTCCCACCTTCTGCATTCAATACATTGATTTATGAAGACCAGTGTGTCAAAAGTTTTTTATGACCCTATCTACGTGTGTTGCCACTTTCAACAAATTATAGGCCTGTATTCCCAGATCCCTTTGTTCTACCTCACTCCTCAGTGCCCCTTACTGTTCACCGTGCAAGACCTCCCCGGTTCTACTGACGTGCAAAACCTCTCACTTCTCTGCATTACATTCCATCTGCCACTTTTCAGCCTATTTTTCCAGCTGATGCAGATCCCTCTGCAAGTCATGATAGTCTTCCTCATTGTCCGCTACACCCCCAATCTTTGCGTCATCTGCAAATTTGCTGATCCAGTCAACCACATTATCATCCAGATCATTGATACAGATGACAAACAACAAAGGACCCAGCACCGATCCCTGTGGCACACCACTAGTCACAGGCCTCTAGATAGAGAGGCCACCCTCTACTACCACTCCCTGGCTTCTCCCGCAAAGCCAATGTCTAATCCAATTTACTACCTCATTCTAAAATGCTGAGCAACTGAACCTTCTTGCCCAGCCGCCCATGTGGGTCCTTGTCAAATGCCTTGCTAAAGTCCATGTAGACAACATCCGCTACCTTGCCTTCATCCGCTTTCCTGGTAACTACCAGAGTCTATCCTCACACCCTGCACTAAAGTAAAGTCAAAACTCAATGCTCCAAAATGTGATTGATTATCATATTACAATCAGCTCATACATTATCCACTACCATTTGGCTTTAACACTACCGCTATAAAGGTGGACGTACTTTTATCCAGTCTTGAAGATAGTATTTTCAAGGTGCACATCGTGGTTGCTCTACTTCTCTACTTTCCCTTTGGAGCACGAGGTGTCAGCTGTGATTTGTAATGTACTGGCCTTGAATTCCTTGTGAAGTTGGCTTGATTCCTTGAACTGGAATGCCTGTTTGACTGAAAACCTTTGGGTGTGGCACATCACCTTGAGAAGTGAATCTCACTTCAACACAAAATACCTTACTCCATTTAGTTTCAATGAGCGTTCCCAATTTATTTTATAAAGGTTGATTTGTTTCCCCTCACTAATCAATAATAGGAATGTAGATAAATTGCCTGTTGTGTGCATCTTTTTGCCATGGGAATCTCTTCTCCTATCTAAGTGGTGTTATCCTACCCATCATTTCTGCATCCTTTTACAAGTAAAACATTTCTTAAATGTCATTAACTGATACACTCCAATGTAATTGGAACTTCCAGTAACTTTACTAAGTCCTGTATGTTAATATTGACTACTCTTGTAGCTGTGATGTTGTGAACTTCAGGAGAATCCTGTGTGTTATTGTCCTTTGATGATGTGTGGTGATTGCTGATACCACTCTCCAATATTTCTGTAATACTCTTCTTACCTGCTGAATCCTGATGAGTCCTGATGAAGGGTCTCAGGCCAAAACATCGACTGTGTGTTCATCAGTAGATGCTGCCAAACCTGCTGAGTTCTTCCCGCATTTTGTGTGTGTTACTCTAGATTCCCAGCATCTGCAGAATCCCTTGGGGTTACTCTTTCATTCCCAGGAATGAAAGGGTTACCATATTGGGAACTTCTGGCAGCTCTAGGGCTGTATTCCCTGGAGTTCAGGAGAATGAGGGGGGATCTCATCGACACGTTCCGAATATTAAAAGGCCTGAACAGATTCGATATGGCAAAGGTGTTTCCCATGGTAGCAGAGCCTAGGACAAGAGGGCACGACTTCAGGATTGAAGGACATTCATTTAGAACAGAGATGCGGAGAAATTACTTTAGCCAGAGGGTGGTAAATCTGTGGAATTTGTTGCCGCGAGCAGCTGTGGAGGCTGTCATTGGGCGTATTTAAGGCAGAGATAGATAGATTCTTGATTAGCCAGGACATTAAAGGGTATGGGGAGAAGGCTAGGGAGTGGGGATGACTGGAAGATCAACCCATGATTGAATGGCGGAGCAGACTCGATGGGCCAAATGGCCTACATCTGCTCCTATATCTTATGGTCTTATGGTCTCTTTTTACTACCACATGCTTTTTCATGACAACCTATTTCCTTGCTGTAGAATTCTGTCTTTGCTAGTAGGCACTTCTGTGCCAAATGCTAACAGTGACACAGCAGGGTCTCAGCTTGGCTACACTGCTTCCAATATTATTACAATGTACATCAAAGCCCCTCCAGATATCTGAGAACCATGATCCAGTCGCAGTCTTGGGAGCTAGCTGCCACCTTATTACAACTTATTCATGGCTGTAAATTTCTGTTGAGTATTTTAGGCACGGCACTTTCATGTTATGTAGCCATGTGCCCGTATATTGCCAGTGTTTGAGATGTAAAATCAAATGTTTAATTGTCAGCAGTTTACTTCAAGTACATTTTGCATTTCATCCTGTGCACAAAATTTCCTACAGAAGCATTTTGTGCAATCTAATATTATTTTCCCGTTTGAGAGCATATTCCCAGTCCCAAAACAATAACCTTCAGTAGTCTCCAGTGGCTCAGGTTTGTAAGGCTATTCCAGTCTTTTCAAGATGTTATTCAGTGATGTTTCTTTCAGCCTTTCTGGGTTAAGGTAATCTCTTTCAGAGTCTCATAAACCCCAGTGCTTATTTCAGTCATGACGATTGGCCTTTCACTCTCCAATTTCAATCTGGATCATTGGGAACTTCCAAGATATTGTTTGTGGAGGAACACATCGCTATTGCTCCACATATGAATCAAAGGTCTCTCAACTTCAGCTGTATCCTTCCATTTCTTTTAATTGTTCCTAAGGACATGGCTACCTTACAAAGGCAAGAGACTGCCTTTAACTAGTGAAATCAGTGGCAGGCTACGCTCTGTACCAAGGGCCTCGAAGTAAAAGTAAATTTCTTCCACATTTTGCAAAAAAAGCATCAACACATCCATCTGTTGGTTAGCAGCTTTATCCTTCAACAGGAATCTGTGACTGTATCCAGGCTGTGATCTTTTCCCAGCACCACAAATCACAATGACTGCCCGGAGTAGCTGTTTATTCTGCCAACCATAAGAGGGCGCTGTTAAAGAACATGCTGGCTTTATGGGACCTTAGTATATTGTTCTCTCATGAGGTTTTCATGAGGGCAATGTTAAAGATCCTGATATCTGGAATTATTTTCTTCTCACATTAGTAGCCTCTGTAATGCTACAATTTAAAGCCCGAAAATATTGAAAATAACCCCAATCAACATAACCAGGATGGGTCATATGACAAACTCTCTGTAATTCATGTGGAACACTGTTGAAAGAGGTGACAAAGTGTACAAAGCAAATGGAATCAAATGCTCCCAAAAAGGACCATTGTGGAGCCACGGAGTCTAATTTGAATAACTTCATCTTCTGCTTGTTACATAAGTTCAAGCGATTCTCCAGCAACAAACAGGGAACTTTCCAGGGTTGTGGCCAAAATCTCTCCTCAGCCACTATCACCAAAATCAGACTTAAATGTTCAGTTCATCTGCTTGTTATGTGATCGTCCAATGCAAAGCTATTTAATAACTATAGTAAATGTATTTTAGAAAATAATTCATTGGATTTTTACTTTATCGAGAATGTTTGAAAGAGTATTTGAAGCCTTCATAGAACAAGAAAGGCTTGAAGTTTTGTAATGCCTGTCATGGCTTCAGAGCACTCAAAGTGGGTACAGTCGATGAATAACTAGAAATGCAGTCAGCATTAAAGTGTCAACCAATTCACACACAACAGTTGCTGCAAACCAGAACGTCTAATGAGCAGATTCTCCACTTTAGTGATACCATGTCCTTTCTTTAACACAATAATCAGGTTGTTCATTTCACAGCTCCTAATTGCACTATTTTCCTCTTATTTTTTATTGTTAAAATGGTTATGTTAGCCCCTTGTTTCTCTACCACAATGATTTCAGCACTTGGATGTTTTCCCAGCTGACGGAACCTGACACATTTCACTAAGTGCTCCGGTTTCCTCCCACGTTCTGTAGTTTGATCGGTTAGTAGGTTAATTAATCATGGCAAATTTCCTGTGTGGCACAGCTCCTTGGGTTGGAAGGACCCGTTTTGAGATCACGAAGGAAATAAATAAAATAAGTGCATGGAGGTTGGTCAGGGTGCTGTTCAGATACTCAACTCGTGCCTGTTCTCTCCTATGCAGGGAGTATGTCACCACTCATTCTCAGATTTACAGCTTTTTGTCTTCGATTGAGACTGACTGTAGAAGCGGATTGTCAGTCACAGGTGTATCTCTAAGAGCAGTTATCAGAGCTGCCAGTAAAATTAGGTTAATAATAAAGCCTCACAAGATGTAACACATTTGGGATTAAACTTTTGTCTCTTTGAGGTGTCTCTGAAATTGCAAGGGGTCACCTCTGTCCACATCACTTCCTGTGCTATTGTTGGGCAGAGTATTGCTAATAACTCCACATACGTCAAAATATCAAACCATTTTTTATGGTAGGGATCAAGCTCTCCGTGATGTGGTGGATTTTGCAGGCCAATATTCAATTCACTTTATTGGATTTAGGGATGTGTTTGATCCGTTTTGCCTGATTACTGGAGGTATAAATTTACCCAGCAAAATGTCTTGGTTCGCTAGATGCTCTTTAAATGGAGCTTGAATTTATCCCTAAGAATTCCACAGGGAAGTAAAAATTAGCAGGTTTTATGGAAAAATTAACAGCAGTTTGGATAGAAGTTCCCTTTGCTATCTCCAGACTTTTTGTATTACAATGATATAGGGCAAGTACTGTAACAGTGATTCAGTAGCCAATAATACATCCCTTATTTTCAGTACTGACACTAAGCTAACATCATTGGCTTGTACAATGGTGTTTCTGAAGTCATACACATAGTGCACACAGTTCATAACGGTACCCTTTCTTTATATATCCTTCCTCTCCCAGGAGGTTGAATATAAAGCAATAAAGGGCCATGAGATTATTTTAACCAACAGAAAATAGTTAAAAAGCTGAAATATTGGTTTCGGAAAGTCCTTGCTTTCTGTAAGGTTAAGTTATTAATCTGAGTAATTGAGAGACATTTTCAAAGTGGCCAAGATTCAATCTGAATGAAGTCATAAAGATCCTATTGGAATTTTAACTGAGCAGTAACATTGCTACAGCCTCTCCACTGTGTCAGCCTGGGAAGTGTGCTCTGCTAGGAGCTGCAGGGCAAGACACTTTAAGCAGCACCATACAAACATGCGACTTCTAACAGCCAAAATGACCAGAGCAACAAAAAATGTGGGAACGTTACCAGAAGTTTCCCTCCAAGCCACACGCCATCCCGATCCGGAAATGTGTTGTTGTTCCTTCGCCATTTCTGGAACAAGATTCTGCAGCTCTCTTCCAGATAAACCCTACCTCAAGGACTGAAGTGGTTAAGGAAGGCAGCTCACCATCAGCTTTTCAAGGGCAGCAAGGAATGGGCAATTACACACAGTAGTCACTTATTAGGTAGAGCAATGGAACCCAATGTGCTCTTCTGCTGCTTCAAGGTTTGACGTGTTGTGCATTCAGAGGTACTTTTCTGCACAGGCGTGTTTATTTGAGTTACCGTCATCTTCCTATCAGCTTGAACCATTCTTCCCTGACCTCTCTCGTTGACAAGGTGTTTTTGCCCACAGAACTGCCACTCACTGGATTTTATAAGTCTTCTTTTTCACACCATTCTCTACAAACTCTAGAGATTGTTGTGCATGAAAATCCCAGAAGATCAGCAGTTTCTGAGATACTCAAACCACCCCATTTGGCACCGACAATCATCCCAGACTCAAAATCACTTAGATTACATTCCTTCCCCGTTCTGATGCTTGGCCCGGACCTCTTGACCATGTCTACATGCTTTTATACATTGAGTTGCTGCTACATGATTGGCTGATTAGGTATTTGCATGAATGAGTAGATGGCCACTGAGTGTAATTTTGTGAAGCTTGAGTGAATAAATGTAAGAACAATAGGTATTGGTTTTGTTGAGCATGAGGGGATGACCATTTCTCTGGAGCATGCAAGCAAATCAGTTTCTCCTTGTTCTGATCTGAACACCTTTTCCTTCCTTGTTAACAGATTATTATCTGAATGGTGGCCGATTAGGAAAAGGGGAGGTGCAACGAGACCTGGGTGTCATTATACACCAGTCATTGAAAGTGGGCATGCAGGTACAGCAGGCGGTGAAAAAGGCGAATGGTATGCTGGCATTTATAGCGAGAGGATTCGAGTACAGGAGCAGGGAGGTACTACTGCAGTTGTACAAGGCCTTGGTGAGACCACACCTGGAGTATTGTGTGCAGTTTTGGTCCCCTAATCTGAGGAAAGACATCTTTGCCATAGAGGGAGTACAAAGAAGGTTCACCAGATTGATTCCTGGGATGGCAGGTCTTTCATATGAAGAAAGACTGGATGAACTGGGCTTGTACTCGTTGGAATTTAGAAGATTGAGGGGGGATCTGATTGAAACATATAAGATCCTAAAGGGATTGGACAGGCTAGATGCGGGAAGGTTGTTCCCGATGTTGGGGAGGTCCAGAACGAGGGGTCACAGTTTGAGGATAGAGGGGAAGCCTTTTAGGATCGAGATTAGGAAAAACTTCTTCACACAGAGAGTGGAGAATCTGTGGAATTCTCTGCCACAGGAAACAGTTGAGGCCAGTTCATTGGCTATGTTTAAGAGGGAGTTAGATATGGCCCTTGTGGCTACGGGGGTCAGGGGATATGGAGGGAAGGCTGGGTTCTGAGTTGGATGATCAGCCATGATCACAATAAATGGCGGTGCAGGCTCGAAGGGCCGAATGGCCTACTCCTGCACCTATTTTCTATGTTTCTATGTTTCTATGTTAGTTGAATGTTGTGCTGACTAGTGGTGTAGTGGCATCAGCACTTGATTTTGAGGTGAGTGGTCCCAGGTTCGAATCCCGCTGGCTCCTCGCAGGCTTTCCATCTCTACCGGGTTGACCATTGATCCAGCAACTCAGCCTCGTTAAAAAAAAACAGTCAAATGATACGGAAACAGCAAAAATGCCGCCACAAGGTGCAAAAAGGAACAACATCAATTAGTTGAATGTTGGAGTCAAGAAGTATCACTCCTACTTCCTTATCTCTTGGTGCTTAGATAAAAGTGCTTAGCAACAGGGAGCTGTGGAAAGAAGGGAATTTAATATTGCTTATTCTCTACCAGCAATGTTTGTACAAATCACTCGGGTGACACCCATCATCAGAGATTTAGTGGATATAATAATAACCACAGCTAGGGAATCACAAAAGTTTCTGTCCAGAAGTTTCATTTAACTGTAGTGTAGGAAGGTAACATTTCATAAATCCACTTTACAAAGTATTTTGGAATTCTTGTTGGGAAGACTTGTTTATGAGAAGCATCCATGAATAATGGCATATATACATAAATAAATTATTTTCAAAGCATTCCAGACCAGATGAATGATGAAACCATATCTAATTTACCTTTGAGGTAGGCACATTACAATGCATGGAAGAGAGTTATCTTCAATCGTTATTTCAAGGACTCAAAGGGCAAAAAATAGTCAAATTGTACTTTCTGTAGAAAAATAGATTGATTGCCTATGTTGCGTATGAATAAACTCAGTCTGCTACCTGTGTCCTCCGCTTACTTGTAGTCTATCTTCATGAACCATAGGAGAAAGGATGTCCTAGAAAATTGGCATTCCTAGTCATTATTGACAGACTGTCCTACTTTCTAATTGTGCCAGTCAGGATCTGGAGTGAAGGTGTATTAATCAGGCCAGGAAAGACAGGAATGATGGATTTACTCTAGAGCAGCAGGTTAGTTTTCAACTACCCAAAACCCATCCTGAACAAACATTGGAGTCATCACAGTAAACAGTTAGCTGTTGCCAGGAACGTTGATGGAAAAAAAGATGGTATTCTTTGGTAGGGGAGAACATATAGATGTTCTTTTGGGTCTGGAAACCAAGGGAATGCGTGGATCTCCAGTTTTACAGCCTGCAGCAATTTTAATAGAGAATTAGAATGATCAAGCTATAAAATCTATGGTATCATTATCACGGAAACTTCTGTCCCGAAGTTTCAGCTAAAATTAGCTTTCCGAGGATTAGAAAAGAAAGAACCATTAAACACTGAACCTCAAAAAAGCACAAGGGGCAGAATAAATTTCACCAAAAGATCTTTTTCCTCTCTTCTACTTTTTGCAACATTGTAATTCTTCCTTTGAGAAAGCATCAAAATTGCTGCAAATGCAAATATTATTGTGTTGCAATATTCCTGAAAATCTGTGAATGAAGTGAATTTGCCATGCTTAATAATTGATGTTTAAATAAAATATTTTTATAGGTGTTCATGCTGGTGATTTACAGCAACTGTTGTATTCTTTTTCTTGTCTGTCATCTCATCAAATAAAATTGATGGAGTGTTACAATAATCTCTCCTCAAAAGATCTTGGAGGAATTGAAGCAACAACTCCTGCCGATCTGCTCATTGACTGGAACCATGTTGACATGAAAACAAGTGTTTTTATCACTTTCGTTTCAGCACATAGTACCTACTTTAGGACAGTTTTACACAATGAATAAACTCTTCTCGGGCTTCTGGCTAGGTACAGGTATTGATTATAACTGCCGTTTCAATGATGGCAGAGTTTATCATCAAAATGTCGGTTATAATCAACACCTGTACCTGGCTGGAAGCCCAGGAAGGGTTTATTCACCAGATACACTGAGAAAGCACTGGATCTTGTTTTACACAATTTTTCCCTCAGAGTTTATAAAATTAAGTTAGGAGATAAATGAGAATGCAGCAAAGCAAGAGAAGTCTTCCACTTTGAAAGCAGTTCCATCTGGATTGTATCTGATAAAAGTACTAATAATTAACCCAGGATTGTCTACAATGAAGTAAAAGGCCGGCTGATGAAAGCAGGTACATTTGCCTTGAGTTTTAATTAGCTCCAATATCCTGTTTTATCACAGAGCTTGTCAATTCATTATGACCTTAACAAAACACACTTTTTCTTCAGCTTTTCAGCCTTTCCGTATTAAAAGGGAGCCTTTCTTCTTCATTAGCAGTGGTCTACAATTTAATGTAAAGCTGGGAATTATTAAGAGTAGGCGAATGCTTAATATATTTATATTGTGGTTCATGGAACACTCTTCTTACAAAGATTTGCCTTAATTAAAATATCATTCAGTCAAGAAAGCTGCTTTTCAATTTCCTCATTTGACTCAATGTGACTGCAGTTTACGAAGTCATTTACCCAGAAGTGCCCTGTTAAATGGCACAGCATGTTACTCAGCTGTCTTAAATCATCAGAATCAGATTTCTCTCACTACCATATGCCATGGATACATTGCAAGACATAAACAAAATCTATAGGTTACAATACATAAGCAAGGAAACACATAAGTAAACAGTGCAAGAAGTGGAATCATGAAGAAATGATCATGGACTGTTTAGGAATCTGATGGCAGAAGGGAAAAGGCTGTTCTTAAAATGCTTTGAAATGTTCTTAAATTATGTAAGAGCAAAATTGAATGAACCATTTGGCATAGATATGGTGCTGGATAGAGCTAAGGCATAAATAGCCTTGTCAACAATCTACATTTTCACTTAATATGGTGACTTCTGCCAACACTGGAAAGCTCTTCTATAATGTATCACAGATTTACATATTTAAGTCAATGCACCAGATTCCCTCTTGATCCCCACTAGTAAGAGGGACCCAAGATAGGGGGTAGCCTTCTGGTACGAGTCAGCCTGGAGTGGGTTAGGGTCTCACAGCACTGACACATGGTATCAGCTGACTGGTAAATCATTTCCCCCATTCAACAGCATGGAACAGTTCCTCTTGGAAGTGATTCTGAGTGAGGACGTTGAGTGTAGAGACTGAACTGGGGTCGCCCGAGGTCATAGCTTCTCATTGATGAGATGACCGACGTGAGTGGAATCCCCACTTGACCTTGTCATCAGCAATTCAGCTGCAGGAGACATGTTCATCCATGATGGGTGCGGAGTCCTTACGCTCAATGTTTTTGTCTGGTACCGCCACTCTGTGTAGGGGGCAGTCATATCTGCTCACTACCTCTGAATCAAAGATGTTCTGTGGAACTGTCATGCTTCATAGGAAAGTCCATTCCACAATCCCACTCAGATTCCTTCCCTCAATTCTTTGTCTGTTATGTTGATGACAGTGGTAGTACTTCATCCAGCACTTATTCAGAACACAAAAATTGCTTTCGCCTTAGTGCCAATTTCCACCCTGCTTTCATATTTTCAAGTTCTGCATTGATGCTTCTTTTCCCTTTCTTGACGTCTCTGCCCTTGTCTCAGGGATAGTCTCATGACTAATATCAATGCAAACACTCATGTACCCGCAGGAATCTCCTCCTGCTCTGTTTCCTATACGGATTCCTCCCCATTGCCCTAATTTCTCAACCTCTGTCATCTCCATTCTGATAATGTGGCATTTCAGCACCACTGACATGTCTTCATTCTTCCCAAACTATGGACGCCCCTCTTTATCGTTGACGGGGTACCCAACTTCATCTGTTCTACTTCTGTATGGCTGTTCGGAAGAAGTGATGGAGCTTCAGACTGGGTTTGGAATGTTCAGGTTCCTTTTGACTTTGACTGAGTCCTCCACTGGAAGTCATTCTGATTGAGAAGGTTCACTTCCACTTAGGTGGTGAGCATGGCAAAAGGCAACTGAGGTTATGGGTTTGCTTGACCCAAAGACGGGGGCTGGATACATCCTCCCACCATCGGCATGTGAGTTATAGGAAAAGGTTGAATAGTTGTGGGAGAATGAGAGGAGAATTGTTAGAAGTGCAGAAGTTATGAAGGTTATAGATAGGATAAATACAAGCAGGCGTTTGCCACTGAGGTTGGGTATGATTAGACCTAGAGGTCATGGGTTAAGGGTGAAAGGTGAAATGTTTAAGGGAAACATGAGGTGGAGCTTCTTCTCTCAGAGCGCGGTGAGAGTGTGGAACAGCTTTGTAGAATGAAGTGACAGGTGCATATATAATTTCAACTTTTAAAAGAAGTTTGGGTAACTATATGAATAGGAGGGGTATGGAGTGCTATGGTCTGTGTGCAGCTCGAAGGGACTAGGTAGAACAATAACTGCACATGGATTTGATGGGCGGTAGGGTCTGTTTCTGTGCTGTCCTGCTCTATGACTATACGTCAAGTTCAATCTCAGGATGGCACTCAGTTCCCTAAGGGGTGGAGCATAACCAGGAGAAAAAGGAGTGGTCCCAATTTCAATTAGAATGGCGAAGTTATTCTTGAATATTAACATGAGTAGGAATTTGAATGGGTAGAAGCTTTGATGGGGCAAGATGGAAATTTTCTGATCCTCCTGTTCCACAAGCTCTGAAAACAATTATTACATTTCTTTGCCTTTCACAAGGAAAGGAGTCCAGCACTCACTAAAATGATACATTTCAACCAGCTCTGGTAGAAAAAGTATAAATTGTAAACCTGTATTCTGGTTGGCTTCCATCCTGATCCATGATAGTGATGCTTTGATTTAACCCTCCAAAATGTTCCCAATTTTTCCAAACTTAACCCTCCCACTTCTACTTTGTACCTCAAGCTCCCTCATTAGAGAATTTTTTTTTTAATACAACATGCTATATCATGATTGATATCCCAATATAAAAAAGGCAAGACAGTGGCTATATTTCATTAGGAGTTTGAAGAGGTTTGGTTTGTCAACTAAAACACTTGAAATCTTCTATAAATGTACCGTGGAGAGCATTCTGATAGACTGCATCACTGTCACAGGACCGAAAGAAGCTACAGAAAGTCGTAAAATTAGTCAGCTCCATCTTGGGCACTAGCCTCCGTAGTATCCAAGAAATCTTCAAGGAGCAATGCCTCAGAAAGGTGATGTCCATTATTAAGGACCTCCATCACCTAGGGAGTGCCCTCTTCTCATTGTTATGGTCAGGAAGGAGGTGCAGAAACCCAAAGGCACACAATCAGCGATTCAGGAACAGCTTCTTCCCCTCTGCCATAAAATTCCTAAATGGACATTGAACCCATGAACGCTACCTCACATTTAAAAAATATGGATATTTCTGTTTTTGCTCTATTTTTAATCTATTCAATATGTATGTATATACTTACAGTGAATGATTTACTTTTTTTTCTTCTTTCTATATGATTAGGTATTGCATTGTACTTCTGCTGCTAAGTTAACAAATTTCACAACACATACCGGTGATAATAAACCTGATTCTGATTCTGATTTTGAAAGTTTATCCTCGATCTTCCTGTTTCCTTACTATGATGTTAGCATTTGCTCTGGTATCCAAGGATGAAGGATGAAAATTGAAAAAAAAACAAAAGCACCTGCCTTAGGGAAACTCAAGTTTTCCTGCTCACACCTCAAGGTCATTGTGTTCATACAACGTACTCCAGTAATTTCTGTCATGTAACTAATTTTAATTGCTTGTTGCACATTGACTAAGGAACATTTATTGAACCAAAAATCAAAAGGGTTTAGTTATTTGATTAACGAATGGGGCATTTTTATTTGTTTGAATATCCAGAAACAAATGTAGTGTTCTGCTTCATAGTGTACTCTATGTCTGTGTGTATTTTTGCCAATTCGATAATTAGCATGACATTATTAACTCCACATGGAGATTCCCTTGTAAAGAAATGATAGGGAACTGCAGCTTAATCCTTAAAAGTAACAAAAAAAGGATTTTCATTTATGTTGAGGTCTTTCTGAATTGTACTGGGTTGGAATGTGTTCAGTAGTGAACCACAATCCGACTCTTCCACCACCAAGTAGGACACAACATGCTGGAGGAACTCAGCAGGCCAAAGGGTCTCGGCCCGAAACTTCAGCTGTTCTCTTTTCCATAGGTGCTGCCTGGCCTGCTGAGTTCCTCCAGCATTTTATAGGCGTTGCTTGGATTTCCAGCATCTGTAGATTTTGTGACTGGACCAACCAAGTAGGATCAAACTTTCTGTGAAACCATTGTAAGACCTGGGCATGCCAAGAGGCAGGTGACAGCACTTCCCACATTGTTGCTGGATTCCACCTGCTTTGCCGGCAGTTTCCGGCATAATGCCAGGGAAAATCCAGCCCTCTAGTCCTGCAGCAGACACACCTGACTGTAACAGGCCGCATTATAATGGGCATCCCTGATGTGGAGAGTAGGAGAGAAAAGGCAAATTAAGTCACCTAATTTTACTTTGACTTCTTCAAAGTTCCTTCAGACCGCTGCAGCGTTCAATCCTTGGAGTACCAAAGCTGAGGAAACAAATTTCATCCAGCCCAGGGGGAGGAGTGGAGCAGGAATCATCACTTATCCAGATGGAGGGTGTTAGGGTGCATTCTGGAGTTAGGGTACAGTATATAGCAAATAGTTTCAACAGCAGCCATTCTACAGATTTGAAGGTGGATTGCAACTCAGAACAATGGGCTTCCTGGAGCTGCAGGTTAGGATCAATTGCAAACAAAGAAACACTCCACTTAGACCTCACGTGGATAGAACCACAGGAGGTGCTCCGGAGGAATGATACCTGGGTTGGTGTACGGTCCCGACGAGGCAGCCAGTGGAAGCACCGGACTCGGGTTAAACCGTATGACCCACCTTCCTGTCGCCCTCACGGACAGAGCAAGAGATCACGTGCAGCCGGTAACAGTGTCGTTGCAGAGAACCCAAGTGATGAAGACCAGCCTGCGGCATCAGTTCTGACCACAGCTGACGGAAGCAGACCCACAGCAAATGCAACGTGGGAAAACATCACAGCAAGCCGTAAACGACATGTTAAAGTATAATGGTAACTGTTCTCTGTAATGAAGGCTGGTTGCTGAAGGTAGAAGCATAGAAAAAAGAAAATTGGGAGAGATAGATGGGAAGGGATCTGAGTTAGAGCAGAGACATCGGGTTCCACAGTGTTGATGGCGAGAAAGAAAGGAACTTACACACTGAGTCTGAAGGCAGTCACCCCAACCTGATGGGGAGTGAATATAAATGAGTCAGTGGTTGGGCCAGTGACTGAATGGTCAGTCCAGAATGGGGTGCCACTGGAGTGGGGTCCTTGCAGTCATTCAGATAGAGACCACTCCGACCCCTCATGCACATTAATGAGAGGGCCTGAGAGACAAGTCGTCGAGACTCTGACAATCTTCTGTCATGGCATGGAGTGTGAACCGTTGCCTGTGAGACTGATACATTTACCCGGCGGGTGCCCCTGACCAGACAGTAACCACTGATAACCACTGCTGAGTTTTAGCTTTCAGCAAGTGAAGGGGTGAAGATAAAGAATGTGATTGAACTGCAATCAGCCACCAGGAAAAGAGAAAACAGGCTTATGAAGGACAAAGCTGTTGGTCAAATTTCTGGGACAATCTCTGCTTAGCATCTTGTGGGTAGCCATTAGGGATAATAGCATAGCTGTAGATGAACATAGGGTATTATATGTAATTGGGGAAGCGGGTCCAATGTACAAGGTATCTTTGTGGCCCTATTTCATTAGGTTCTCCTTGAAGCTTGGCTTTTCCAGGAACAAATTTATTTTTGTCCAGGAGGGCCAAGGGAAGGGACCGTTGGGGTGTATTCTGGAGTTAGGATGTACAGCAACTATTATCTTCAGCAGCAGCCATCATTTTTCAGATTTGAATGTGGATTGCAGATTGAGTTTAAAGTGCAGCTCAGAACAATGGGGTTCCTGGAGCTGCAAGTTGTGGTCAATCACAAACAAAGAAACTCTTCACTTAGGCTACGTTCACACTAGACCAGACAATTTTGAAAACGCCGGTTTTGAGTAACAACGACAGGCGTCCACACTACGTGTTTTTCAAAATATCTCTGTCCACACCAAAACGGATATTTGGGCAAATCTACTCCTACTGGGCATGCGCAGACACATGTACAGAAAACAAGCGAAGAGGAAACGGTATAATATTTACGTTTCCGTGGCGGCGTTGTGCTATTTCCATAGGATAAAACTAGAGTACCAACAACAACAGTCAAAGAAAGTTTTCAACAATGTCTTCGAGGGATACAAACAGAGATTTTCGAAAACACTCCGCGGTGGAGTTGAGCTATATCCATCGGTCAAAAACTGGCGTACCAACAACAGCAGTGAAAATAAGTTTTCAACAATGTCTTCGAGGAATACAAAGAAAACCTCCGCTGGGAAAATCAGGCCGGACTTCTTCGTTTAGACAGACAATGAAATCGAGCTGTTTCTGCGAGTTACAAATGACTACAAAGTCAGCAAAGCAGTGGAGATGTTTAATTCCAAACAAGCTGTTAACGTAGACAATAAAGTAAACAACACACGCATGAAGCCGTCCTCTACCCAAGATCAACAAGATCAACAATTACAAAATGTTAAATGGTCAACTCAACATAGACTACCAATCCCACATCAATCCCAAACCTATTAGGAGCAGCAGAGGGCACTCAACTCAATTTGAAATACTAACTACCAAGTCAGATGTGTACAACAACTCATCCTCCTCCCGCACAATTAAAGCATGGAATAATCTTAATCCTAACACAGTCACACAACCAAACCCAATTAAATTTAAGGCAGCTTTTCTTCTTCAAAAATCTCCTTCTTAAGCCCACCCTCCAGAACCTCCAGTTAAAATTCCATGCAGAATATTTTGGAGGATCAAGAACCAAGAACCAAGAGAGTGGAATCTTCTGCCGCCAGACCTGCGCAGTATTTCTGACATTAATATTTTTAAAGATAGACTCAATCAAATCAATTTATGGGATCTAGTCAAAAAAGCTCACTTTACAATTTAACTCTCAGGCCATTCACACTGACTACGCGTTATAACAGCGATGGTCAGTCAGCGACAGTGCCGGCTTGGAGGCCCCGGGGTACAGGAGATCGAGGGTACGACCACCGCGGACTGGGAGACCAGAGGGTACAGGCAGAAGAACAGAGGATGCAAACAGAGAAACCGAGGGGACGAGCTTGAAAGCCACCTCCATTTTAAATTCCATGCAGAATATTTTGGAGGATCAGGAACCAATAACCAAGAATAGCCGTCCGGCAGTGCTTGCGCAGTACCAAGCAGAAGCAGAAAAAGCATTGTTGTTGTGGTGTTGTCATGACAACATTTTCAAATCTCTCTGTTTACCCCGTCCTCACAACAACACAAAACAGTCGTTTTCAAATTTACACATTCTGGAGAGTGTTTTCGAAAATCTCCTTTTTCAGGGGATGAAAATGCCGTTTCAATGTGGACAGAAGGTCAAAACGAAAAGAAAAAGCTTCGTTTTCAAAGTTATCCGGCGTAGTGTGGACGTAGCCTTAGACCTGAGATGACTGCGTATGCATGAATGCAACCTAGAGTCAGTGTCAAATTAACATTCATTTTAGGTGTCTGGAGTGTGGGTGTGAAGAGGGAGGTATTTGAAAACTGTATGTAATTCAAAGGAAGCATTTTAGATACATTGTAACTATAGAATTTTCCTGCTGTTATATTTGATCTTTAGCATATAAAATTTTCATGAAACAGTGGGTCAAGAGGGTCTCTTCTTCCAAAAGTGCCTTGCGTTTTTTCTAAATGAATACTTCTATATTTAGCTTCAGTGCCTCACTGGTGACTTTGTTCATGCCACAACAGAGGGCAGAGCCTAAAACAGATTGGCACAATAGATAAGGAACAGAGCCGAGGAGGAATTTCTTTAGACAGAGGGTGGGGAGAATGGATCTGAGAGAGATAATAAATCAGCCGTGATGGAATGGAAGAGTAGAATTTATGTGCCGAATGTCCTAATTCTGCTCCTAGGACTTATGGTCTAATAGCTCATTTGCTCTCTTGGTTGGATTAAAACATATTGTGGTACTAACAAAAGATACCCTCAGCGTCATGTCTAACATCATATTGCATTTTGTGAGAGCTTTCTGTCTCCAAATTGATTGCCAGTTCTCCTGCAATACAGCGTCTGTATTTCAGAAATACTCATTTTCCTCTAAGTTATGTTGGTATATACTGAATGTGATGTGAATTTGTTCTGTGAGGTGCAGCATCTTCCATCATGATGACTGTTATCAAATGTGGTTCACGGTTGGCTTATTTCTGCAGAAATTTGGGCATGAGTCTGCTCGTAGAAACTCTTTCTGCTTTATTTTGGTCTGGAAGTTTTTCTTTTTAAAACAGGAACAAACATCATGCCAGCTTTTAAAAGCCCCACCTGCTGTCTGTAGCATATTACAGAAGTACTTTGCTGTTGTTTCCCTGGAAACAAGCCTGAGGACTCTGCACTATACAATTTTCAGCCATTATTCATTCTGTTATGAACATGACAGATTGTAATTTTTGAATGAGGATGGCGGTTATAAATTTGTAATACGCTTTGGCAGCAAGCTGAGAGCTATAAAAAGAAGGAAGTCGTAAACAATTCAGTGTGTGTTTAAACTGACAAAATAAGTTCTGTGCTGCAAGTGGTATATGGGCTTTAGTTAAATCTGTTTCTACAATATTTTTATGTACTTCCTTAATTTAGAATTTTTAAAACAGCTTGTAAGGCTTGCAAAAAAGCAGGGCAGTTCTATGTATTTGGAAGACCTTGGCATTGCTTTTAACTTTGTGACACCTAGCTATGTTCCCAATTAAGGAGTTGTGATTTTTCCTGCAGAGTAATTATACCTACCAGGGTTATATATGTTTGTTTATTCATCATTCAGCCAATGCATTTTAACAGGGAAGTTCTGAATAACTAAATGAACATTGATCATAATTCTTGAGGAGATAGAAGGATTATTCCACAGGTTGAATATAATTCTTTACATTATAAAGTATTCACATCATTTTCTCATCATATAGAATATTCTCAGGATATTCTCATCATTATCCTGGGAATATTATTGAGTTAAAAGCTCAACAGATTTTAGAAAAACTTGAAAATCTAAGAAGGGAAGGCCTAATTTTTCCTGAGAAAACCCACCCAAGTATGAACTGGCATAGCGAGGGCTGTAGGGTAATGTAATAGGTGACAAATGACACATATTGTTCAGAATAGAAACTGTTCTACATAATTCACAAACACTGTCATTGAGTAGTTGTGTTCACTTTAAGAGTTGGTGTCTGACATAATGATATCAGTGTAAGGCGACTGTTTTTGGTTTGTTCGTAATGGAAGTAAAGAGCTGTGGCTTTTGTTAAACAGATGAAATGACTCTTTTCACTATTTTGAGTTGACATTGCTTCCTTTGAGTTACATGTATACAGTGGCAGATGTCTCAAATGTTCAAACACCTTTGCTGGGACAAAGTAATTCACACAGATGGTCTAAGAGCTTCTGGGGACAGAGATTCCAGGCACCCAAATACTGTGAGGACGGACTCTCTCAATACACAAATATCCCAACTATTGATTGATTAAAGCTGCCTGTGACCATGTTTGATGTGCTAAGTGACAAAATCATTCTGGACTGACACCTTGACTACTACTACTACAACATCGACTCAGGCTTAGGGGGCCAGTGTCGGGCACGATAACGGACTCTCCACTTCTCCCTCTCCCTCATCAGTCTGTTCAGTTCATCTACATTAGCCGCGCTGCTGTCTTCTAGGAGCGTGTTGACCATAGTCTTGGGAAGGTGCCCAGGGTTCATCCTCCCGTGCTTGGGCTCCCGTATGATGACTAGGCTGACAGGTAGCTCGGGGTGGCGTAGACAGTGCCCCGCTAGTTGCAGTCTTCTTGCCTCGATTTTAGTGGAGAGCATCGGTAGGTTGTTACAGAGCTCAATGTTCGTCATGTGCTGTTGCCAACTCACGTCAAGAGCCATCCGGAGCATTCGTGTATAGCAACCATCTACAGACTTTCGTATCGTCTTGGTGAGTGTCCATGTCTCGAATCCGTATGTGAGAATGGACTCTATGACTGCTATGAAGATCCTCTTTTTAAGCCCTCTGGTCAGGTTCGACTTCCAGATTTCCTTCATGGCGTTCATAGCCCTCCACGCCAGTGCCTTCCGTATCTTTATGTCTTTCTCCGAACTCATCATTCTTGACCCGAGGTACTTATTGTCAAAGACTTTCTTAATGGTATCATTCTCTACGGTCTTGAGAGTACCTTCATTGCAGTTAAACGCCATGTACTCTGTCTTTTTAGCGTTTAGGTGAAGTCCAACTTTATTGCACTCAATTTCCACTTTTGTCGGTAGCTGCTGTGCTTCCTCCATTTGGTCAGAGAGCAGGACTATGTCATCTGCAAAATCGAGATCTGTGAGCGTAACTGGTTTTATGGTAAAACCAAGCTTGTCATGATCTTTGGTAGCTTGACGCAGAGCGTAATCAAGGACGATTATAAAGATGTAGGGTGCCAGAGTGTCTCCTTGCAGCACACCAGCTAGGAGCTTGAACACTGCTGTTTCTCCGTCTGGTGATACAACTTTCACCATGGTTTTGGTATAGCTGGACTCTATTGCTCTCGGTAGATGGTCTGGCACTCCGTAAGCTTTCAGGAGTGACACCTTGAACTCAATCATAATGCTGCAAATAACTTAGTGCTACTCGGTTTGATGCAGGACAATTAATATAAACCCATTGTCTGATTCAGGCAAAAACATCTCGTGGTCACTTCACTTTGCGAGCTACGTCTCTAAGTAGCCAACTCCCCTGCTGTGGGCCAGCAGCTAGTGCTCTGTAGATAATGTTCGTTTGCAAAGCTGTTCTTTTAAGCTTCAATACAATTACTGCTTGCAATTTACATTAAAACTGAAGACTAGTTCTTGTAGAGTGGTTAGATCAAGAAACTGAGGAGAGTTTCTTGAACACAGCCCAGTCCATCATGAAAACCAATCTTCCTTCCATGGACTCTGCCTACACTCCTCACTACCTTGGAAAAGTAGCCAACATAATCAAAGACTCCTCCCATACTAGACATACCCTCTTCTCCCTGTCCCATTGAGCAGATGATACTAAAGTTTGAAACCACGCATCATCAGGCTCAGGGACAGCTTCCATACCAGTTATAAGACTCTTAAATGGAGCCCTTGTATGCCAAAGTCTAACTATTGACCATACAGTCCACCCCATCATGACCCTTGCATACGATTGTCTACCCACATTACATTCTTTTCTGTAAATATGATATTATGACCAAAACGTTTCCATAAGGGGCTTCCAGACCATTTGGGCTGACTGGAAGTGCACTGAGAGCCGTAAGCCTAAAGGAGAGGGGCTTGCTGTGCTGGTTAACAACGGATGGTGCATCCTGGTCACATTACGATCAAGGAACGTGTTTGTAGCCTGGATATTGAACTTTTTGCTGTTGGACTCTGGCCATATTATTTGCCAAGGGAAATCTCACATGCAATTGTGGTTGTTGTGTACATCCCTCCCTCTGCCAACCCGACATCAGCATGTAACATCATTTACACCGTTGGGCACAAGAGTACATTCAGCCAGAAACTCATTCCGCCGGGATGCAGCACTGAGCGTCATGGAATGTCATTCCTGCCTCTGACCATCAAACTTTGCAGCTCCTCCCTTGGAGGGTCAGACACCCTGGGCCAATGGGCTGGTCCTGGACTTATTTTCGTCTGGCATGGTTTACATATCATTATTTGATTGTTTGTGGTTTTGTATTGCTATGTTTGTACACTGTTCTTGGTTGGTGCAGCCGTAACGAAATCCAATTTCCCTTGGGATCAATAAATTATGTCTATCTATCTATATTCTGTATTCTGTTATTGATTTTCCCTCAAATTACCTCAAAGTACTTACACTTTTAAATAATCTGTATGGATACCTTGCAAAACAAAGTTTTTCCACTCTATTTTGGTACATGTGACAATCATAAGCCAATATCAGTCTCTCATGAGTCTGAAAACCAGTAGTAATGTTTGCACTGTATTAACTAACAAAATTCCTGGATGCAAACATTGGACCCTCACTTTACTATTAATCTGAGACCTGTATCCATTTCAGATGAGTGCTTGCATCATCACAGAGAGAACACTGGCAATTGAATAAGGGGCCCATAGATTTAGATGAATCTAATAAAGGCCATTTCTTTGCCAACTATGTCATTGGAGTGGTTTCATTCTGTCTGCAGCATAGATGAATTGACATTATATGTTAGATGTTTCAGATCTCTTTTCCCTTTTATAGTTGAAGTACAAATTTTTTTTTAGATTATGAGAACACTCAATCCTCTTTTATTGTCATTTAGAAATGCATACATGCATTAAGAATGATACAATGTTTCTCCGGAGTGATATCACAGAAAACAGGACAGACCAAAGACTAACACTGACAGAACCACATAATTATAACATGTAGTTACAGCAGTGCAAAACAATACCATAATTTGATAAAGAACAGACCATGGGTACAGTAAAAAAAAAGTCTCAAAGTCCCGAGTCGATCGACTCCCGGGTCCCTGATAGCAGGCGGCAAAAGGGAGAAACTCCCTGCCATAAACCTCCAGGTACCGTCAACTTGCCGATACCTTGGAAGCAGCCGACCCCTGCCGACACTGAGTCCATCCGTCCGAAAACTTTGAGCTTCCGACCAACCTCTCCGATACAGCCTCCCGAGCGCCATCCTCTGCCGAGTGCCTTCGACCTCTCCCCGGCCACTGAAATATGCAAAGCTGAGGATTTTGAGGCCTTCAGCTCCGGAGATTCCGGTTACCACACAGTAGCAGCGGCAGCGAAGCGGGCATTTCAGAAGTTTTCCAGATGTTCCGCTGTGCTCTCACGTCTGCCTCCATCAAATCAGAATTGTGCACGATTCAGTTGTTATCCTCAATACCGTGGAGGAAGATGCACATTTTCCTGACTTCTTTCATCTGCTCCTATACTTCTAAGTAGATAAACTTTTAATCTTTCTTCAGATGCAGCCAAATTAGCCATTATCAGAGGCCAATTTGATGCTGGTATCTTAGCATATTTGCATACACAAAAATATATATATCTGTAGGCAGGATCATATTTATCATAAACATTTAGCTCCTCTGCTAACTCCATAGCTTATCTTGCTTGTTGCAGTACTTGTAGTCCAGGCATTGCCTGAGGACTGCAGGGACTGATGTGTGGACCTCATATCACAGTTATATTAGTCATTGGCGAGGTTGTACTTGAGTAGTGACCACCTTGTTATGGGAAAGTCATTGTCAGGCTAGACGGATATACCTAATAAAATGGCCATTGAGTATATATTTTATGTCAATATAAAGGTGTTAGATTACCAGTATCAACTCGGCCTCTGATGTCTGCTAATTTGGCGAATTGAAGTGTCAGTATTAAGTAGAACAGATGAAACCATAGGACCATAAGGCATAGGAGCAGAATTAGGCCATTCGGCCCATTGAATCTGCTCTGCCATTCAATCATGGCCCATATACTATCCCTTTCAACCCCATTCTCCTGCCTTCTTTTCACAGCCTTTGGCATCCTTACTAATCAAGAACTTATCAACTTTCACTTTAAAAATATGGAATGATTTGGCCTCCACAGCCATCTGTGGCAATGAACTCCACAGATTTGTCACCCTCGGGCTAAAGAAATTTCTCCTTGTTTATGTTTTAAAGAGATATCCTTATATTCTGAGGTTGTGTGTGCTCTCTGGTCCTAGACTGCCCCACTATTGGAAACGTCCACTCTATCTTGGCCTTTCAATATTTGATATGTATTTTTGTAAACCATACAGAGTGCCCCCTCTGCTACAAAGTTCACCTATTTTTCTTACAGCAAGTTGGCTACTTCCAGTTCCACTCATCATTTCTGGAATGATCTTTGATCTGAAAATCACCTCCAGCCTCAACTTTTCTCTTCCAAAACCAAATGCCCTCAGATGACAGGAATCAGAAACGTGGAGAAAACGCAGCAGCTCTGGGACAATCGGTGCAGAGAGAACGAGGTTTAATGTTTCAGGCTGGTGATTGTTCCTCAGTTCATTGTTAAGCTGAGGCAAAGTAGCATAGTTGAAGAACAGATTATAAAAACACAAAAAAAAAATTGAATACGACAGTGAAGAAAATGAAACATTTGATCTTTGAGCATTTCTCTCCTTGCTGCTCCCAGTACAATTCTCCGGATAATCAACCTGCTTGTAAAGATGATAAAGTTGTAATCATCCAGTTCAATGCTTCTACAACTTTTGCTTACACCCTTCTACACCTTCTAAATGCTATGATTGAGCTTAAATGGACTTAAAGCATTAACAGCAAAGAGCTCATTATTTTTCCTATTGTGCAGTAGATCCTGCAAAGGTGAAGGTAGCTTTTATTTAAAGTTACCTGTCAGCTGCTCAATACATGCAGATTTCTGGAACAACTAATATAATTGGCTATGTGTGTGTCCCTTGTAAAAATGACTAGAAAATGCAGCCAGAATCCTACCCAAAGCACAATAGAACAGAATTATTGTTCAGTGAACTGAAAGCTTGAGTGTATTTCAGAACATTCCTCCTGATACATTTGCTTGGAGTAAGCAATGATATGCATCAGCTAATCAGATCCTCAGATGCGGATTTTAACATTTAATCAACGTGATGCTTGTCCAAATTTGGCAACTCTCAGAAATTTGGTTTCAACCTATTGTTTGCCTACTCTTCATCAATATGCAGAGAGCCTCATTTAACTGAGAATGTCTGATTACTGCACTCGAGACTGTTTTCATCCACGGAATATGTACGTGCTTTGCAAATTTGATACAGAAAATCCTACTGAAATTACTTTCAGCAAGCCGCAACCAATTTCAAATAATCCTCGAAGTACTTATCAGTTGTGCTTATTGCCTTAAGGAAAAGCTATCAATGTGGATCTGGCAGCTTTCAAGCAGTTTCAGCTTTGATGTGATGGCTTTGATACTTTCTTCCAAATTTTAATAAAGCTAGTCACACTTATTTTAGCTAAATGCATTTTACAATATCTTTATCGATTTCCCTTAATGCATAATTCTGCCTCTTCCATTACAGTTGCACACTGTGATTATTTTCCTTTCACATGGATGAGATCCTCTACTGCCCGTTAAAAAACATACTTTCCTCAAATTGCAATACATCCTCGTCAAGATGATAAGTTCTCCTTGTACATTGGTAGAATATTTCATCAGATGCCTTGATCTTGAAACAGCTCTCAGGGATTCCTCTGGTCCATGGATAAGATTATGGCAGGGAATTGTGAGAACTCCTATGTGATGTCATAGCACACAACCTTTGGAAGCATAGCAAAAAGGCTCTAGAGATCTTATGTAAAATTACATTAGATTGTTCACATTCTACCATAGGCATACATCATGGAACCTCACTCTAAATCTATATTCCTGTTAATTTGTGGGGTTCTTAGTTTCACTGGACAAGTGGGTCTCTAACCTTGGATGTAGGCATAATAGGACAACATTAGCTTCATTGTTATCAGAATAATTAAAATGAAATTCAAACAGAAAGAGCAGATAGTGAGAAATAGCACTACATTATGTGTGATTCAAAGACTGAGTTGCTAAAATTTAAGGGGTGCATATTTTGTCAGTATTAGGCTTACGAATGACTGGATTTGTACTGAATACTTAAATAGCAACAACGGTGAATTTGGTATTTTTCCAAGTTTCCGATCATAAACAAGAGAAAATCTGAAGATGCTGGTAATTCAAGCAATCCACACAAAATGCTGCAGGGACTCAGCAGGTCTGGCAGCATCTACGGAAAAGAGTACAGTTGATGTTTGGGGCCAAGACTCTTTGACAGGAGAGTTTATCAGTTTCCTGAGTGGCTTTGATTGTGAATATTTGTATGATGCATACTTTGATAACAAATTTACTTTGAACTTTGAAATTTGTTTTATCCCATCACAGAAATGAATGCATCTTGCAAAATATTTCCAGTTATATCTGACATGACTCCCTCAGAATATGGTAGCATATCTTCTGGGGGGCTTTATCTGGAACTTTAACAATACGTGAACGGAAAGGATTTGGAATTACTCTTCTTAAACTGTTTCAAATATAAAAGGTCTGTTTTAGTTTTCAATTCTTATAGCTGTATATGTTTTTTTTTATATTAGATCTAAACCCAAGTTACTTTTACAGATGTGGCTGAAAGTATAACCATTGTACTAATGGAATAGCGAAGGCAGTTCTGTTTCAATTTATTCACCACCACTTTTACACGCTGCTCCATTAAGCCCCTTCGATTCTGCTAAATAAATTGAGAAGAATATGGTGAGATGATCATCAGTCCTGAGTTCTGAGCATGAAACAGAAGCATAAGAAATAGGAACAGGAGTAACACACATCAAAGTTGCTGGTGAACGCAGCAGGCCAGGCAGCATCTCTAGGAAGAGGTACAGTCAAAGTTTCGGCATATCACTTGGACTCATATGTTCCTTCCACAATTCAACATTTTAGCTCACAGCCGTTTTCAGCATTGTCCACTCATTCCTTAGTTCACTTAATATTAAAAAAATCTGTCAATCTTTTGGCATGACTATACTCACCGCCCCCCCCTCCAGGAAGAGAGTTTCAAAAATGCACTATTCCCCATGCGAAGAAATATTTACTCACTTCTGTCCTAAATGGCCAAGTCCTTATTTGAGAATGTTACCCCGGTTCTGAATGCCTCAGTCATGTAGAATATCAATTCGGCACCTACGTTTTGAAGAGTTATGTATGCTTCAATAAATGAGCTTGGGTCTACCACATCTGATCCCATCATTTAAATTACTGATTGGTATAAATTATTACAGTTTGTCCCGGTGGCACTTCGCTTGTCATTCCTCCAAACTTGAAAATAATCCATTTATTTCTATTCAAAACATTCACTGACACCTCTTTTAGCTTATTTGCAACCACATGATTATAGGGAAGAGTTGTCATTGGTAGCTGATAAAATACAACACAGTCAATAGATGTGTCAAGTATATTTTTTTTCATAGTTTGGTATAATTGCAATATAGTGTCTGCACATATTGTAGATGGTGCATCCGGAGGAACAGATATTGCTAAAAATGTTCTAGGATTCATAGCACATCATGTATAATTGACTTAGAGATATTAAATCCAATTTTATGCACACATGTTGTATAAATAATAAGTAATAAAATTACCGATTTAGTGTGATGCACTGCAAACTGGTTAATGTGGTTTAGTCGTTGTGTAGAAATGCATTATGATTGTGTTCAATTAATCATGGATGATGTAGAACTTCAGTAATTTAAGGCAATATAACTGTTATATGTATAACCATGATACACCCTGTATGTTAGCAGTTACTGCTGTTAGTTTTGTCTATTTGATATTTCTGTAATATTGTAATTATATTGTTTGATTAAGCATTCTTTGTTGTTTACATAATTCATTATGGGTTATATGTAAAAGTACGTAAATAGTATTTCCCATCACGCCGTCAGATCATAATTAATTTTCACGTTACTAAAGTAAAAATGAAGCGTACATGTTCTCTTAGGTCCTGTGTTTTCCTTTTGTGTAGTTTCTGGAGTTATAAAGAAGAATAACGGTGATGAGTAAGTTTTAAAATGAACCTGAGACAACCACCTACCAAGGGAAGAGAAAGAGAGGTTTGAGTTAAAAAAAAGCGAAGTACGTTTTTCTTCACAAGGGGTGAAAGATGGTTCAATTAAAAAAAGGCAAAAAATGGATTAAATTCATGGGTTCATAAACAGTGAGTACCGGGTATTAATAATAATGATCATAAATATAAAAAAGCAGAAATGGCTGGCTACATCGGAAAGATAGAGACGTTTGATTACACAGCAGATGACTGGATCATGTATAATGTGGATATCATGAAAGTAATACAGGAGTGTTTAGAACTCAAACCATTGTTGATTGCAGAATGCTTTAGGTTTCGTAAGTGGAATCAGAAGGAAGGGCAGTCCATTTCAGCCTACATAGTTGAATTGAAGAGATTGTCTGAGCAGTGTCAATTCAGTGATGGGCTTAATGATGCACTGAGAGATTGCTTAGTTTGAGGAATCCTCCAAGAAAGCATTCAAAAACAGTTTCTAACTGAAGTACAACTCATATTTAAAAGAGGAGTTGAAATCACTGTATCAATGAAAACAACAACCAAGGATGCATTTGAGTTGCAGTCAGGAATAAAAGTGAGTGTGAACCAAATTGGAACATCTAAACACTGGCCAAACAAATTGCATCTCTATTATGTTAGGAGCACACAGAGACCAGACCATATAGGTTTAAAGGCAAATTTCTGATACTAGTGAGAGTGATGCAGGACTTGGTACCCTTGAGATTTACAATTTGAAAACTAACAAGAGACAAGCAATATGGCTTACACCAGAAATGAACTTCAAATTAATTAAAACAAAAACAACAGGAATTCTGCAGATGCTGGAAATTCAAGCAACACACATCAAAGTTGCTGGTGAACGCAGCAGGCCAAGCAGCATCTGTAGGAAGAGGTGCAGTCGACGTTTCAGGCCGAGACCCTTCGTCAGGACTAACTGAAGGAAGAGTGAGTAAGGGATTTGAAAGTTGGAGGGGGAGGGGGAGATCCAAAATCATAGGAGAAGACAGGAGGGGGAGGGATAGAGCCAAGAGCTGGACAGGTGATAGGCAAAAGGGGATACGAGAGGATCATGGGACAGGAGGTCCGGGAAGAAAGACAAGGGGGGGGGACCCAGAGGATGGGCAAGGGGTGTATTCAGAGGGACAGAGGGAGAAAAAGGAGAGTGAGAGAAAGAATGTGTGCATAAAAATAAGTAACAGATGGGGTACGAGGGGGAGGTGGGGCCTAGCGGAAGTTAGAGAAGTCGATGTTCATGCCATCAGGTTGGAGGCTACCCAGACGGAATATAAGGTGTTGTTCCTCCAACCTGAGTGTGGCTTCACCTTTCCAGTAGAGGAGGCCGTGGATAGACATGTCAGAATGGGAATGGGATGTGGAATTAAAATGTGTGGCCACTGGGAGATCCTGCTTTCTCTGGCGGACAGAGCGTAGGTGTTCAGGAAAACGATCTCCCAGTCTACGTCGGGTCTCGCTAATATATAGAAGGCCACATCGGGAGCACCGGACGCAGTATATCATCCCAGCCGACTCACAGGTGAAGTGTTGCCTCACCTGGAAGGACTGTTTGGGGCCCTGAATGGTGGTAAGGGAGGAAGTGTAAGGGCATGTGTAGCACTTGTTACGCTTACACGGATAAGTGCCAGGAGGGAGATCAGTGGGGAGGGATGGGGGGGATGAATGGACAAGGGAGTCGCGTAGGGAGCGATCCCTGCGGAATGCAGAGGGGGGGGGGAGGGAAAGATGTGCTTAGTGGTGGGATCCTGTTGGAGGTGGCGGAAGTTACGGAGAATAATATGTTGGACCCGGAGGCTGGTGGGGTGGTAGGTGAGGACCAGGGGAACCCTATTCCTAGTGGGGTGGCGGGAGGATGGAGTGAGAGCAGATGTGCGTGAAATGGGGGAGATGCGTTTAAGAGCAGAGTTGATTAAACTGGGGAGGATGTTCGTCTTTCAGCAAGACAACGGCCCAAAGAACACTGCCAGAGAAACCTTGAGGTGGCACCAAATGAAGGAAATTAATGTCCTTGACTGGCCCAGTCAGAGTGGAATTGGACACTGGCTCAGCTATTTCAGTCATTGCACAAAATGAGTTTGAAGGGTTTTTCAAAGATATTGAATTAAAGCTTGCAAACATCCGGCTAAGAACTTATGATGTGGGAATGACATTCATAACAGTGAAACACAATAACCAACAAGCTACAATGGTTTGTATGTGGTAAAAACAGGAGGACCAGCATTGTGGGGATGTGATTGGCTGAGACAGTTCCAACATGATTGGAGATCATCCATCATTTGCTGCATCCCCTACAAGAGGGTCAACTAAAAGTGAATTAAGAAAGGTACTGGATGATGCCAGCCGTGTTCAAGAATGGCATTGGCAAATTCAAACACATCAGAAGTAAAATAGTGTTAAATTAAGATGCCACACTGAAGTTTTACACAGCTCATCTGGTTCCTGATAATACCCATGATAGTGTTGCCAAATGAGCTAGATTGCATGGAAGCTGAAAGAATTCTTTCCAAGGTTGAGTGGAGCCTATGGGCAATGCCAGTGTTCTGAGTCGCCAAGAACAATTGCAATTGTGGTGATTTCAAGGTTACCGTCAACCCTGTAGGGAAAATAGTTCAATGCCCTCTGCCTAGGATACAGAGAATTGTAAAAGAGTTCGGCCTCAACACTTCGTTCACATAAGTGAGCATTACAATCAGGGATTTTGATCAATTTAATTAAGTTTTATTTGTGATTCAGATGCTTCTTTTGTCACAGTAGAGCCAAAAAACAGGGAAAATTGTAATGAAAAACTAAAAATTTGGAAGCTGCAATGTCAGCAGTTCAAAAGTATTCATTCCCATTTGCTCAGTATTTAGTTGAACCACCTCTCGCGTCTATTACAGACGGTAGTCTTTCTGGATGCAGGTAAATCTCTGTTAGTTTATCAGATGGTTAAAGTCAGGACTCTGACTGGGCCAGTCAAGGACATTAATTTCCTTCATTTGGTGCCACCTCAAGGTTTCTCTGGCAGTGTTCTTTGGGCCGTTGTCTTGCTGAAAGACGAACATCCTCCCCAGTTTAAGCTTTCTGGCAGAGATTAGCAGTTTTATTTTCCAAGATCTTTCTGTATCCAGCAGCATTCATCTCCCCATCAATCTTGACTAGATTTCCATAGCATGATGCTACCTCCACCATATTTTGCAATAGGGTTGGTGTTCCCTGGCTGATGCGCAATGTTAGATTTACACTACGCATACCGCTTAGTGTTGAAGCCACGAAGTTCCACTTTAGTCTCATCCGACCACAAGACCTTCTCCCATATCTTTACAGTATCTTCTAAGTGATGGTTTGCAAAGTCTTTACAGGTAAGTATATGCTACTTTTTTAAGCCAGGGCTTCTTCCTTGCCACGCTTCCATAAATACCTTTTGTGTGCAAGGCCTTAGAGATTATTTATTCATGAACTTCATCTCCATCATCAGCCACTGACTTCTGCAGCTCACTCAGAGTGACCATTGGCATCACAGTAGCCTCTCTTATAAATCCCAATCTTCTCCAGTGACTAAGTTTAGAGCGACGGCCTGGCCTATGCGGTGTGTCTGTGGTTTCATATTTTTCCACTTTTTCACGGTAGACTAAATTGAACTCCAAGGTATGTTCAGTGCCTTTGAGATGGTCTTGTACCCTTCCCCAGATTTGTGGTTCTCTATTATCATTTCCCTAACTTGTCTTGAATATACTTTTGTCTTCATTTTAGTTTGGTCTGTTGAAAATCTTCCATTCTGTTGGACCTTACAAAGAGAGGGGGTCTTTATTCTTATGAATTCATTGAAAACAGGTGATCCTCCAATTTTCTACATCAACAAATTGTGTGAGTTGGTAAGTTAATATACAATATTGCACCTGAGGAGAGTTACCATAGTAATTACAAAGGGGATGAATACTTCTTTCAGACTCACAATTTTGTTTTTTAATTTTTAGTAAATTATTGACAGGTTTTGGAATTTTCTTTTGACATCACATGATGGATAATATTTTGTAGATTAGCTTAAAATTACTACCTTTTTATTGAAAAATAATAATTTTATTATTACAGTATACAAAAAAATCTAAACCCACTACTGAGAAGGCTGTTCGGTAAAGAAAGAAAAAGGGAAAAAATCCTTATCATATAGTAAAACATACTTTAAAACATACTTAAAAATCCTACTTTAATATATTTTAAATTTTGAAAATGAGGCAGTAGAATGTGAAAATAGTTGTAGAGGGTGAATACATTTTCAAGACACTGTAGAGTATATATTTGCGAGCCTTTCTGGAGGGAAACACTTCAGCAAAGTGGACTTAGCTAAGGCCTATCTACAGATGCAGATGGAAGAAGATTCCAAAGTGTTTCTCACCATAAACACTCACAAAATGCTTTATCACTATAATAGGCTTATCTTTGGAGTAGCACCTGCACCTGCACTCTGACAGAAAACAAGGAATCAGATGATGCAAGGCTGCCCAGGCACTCAGTGTTACCTGGATGACTCATTGTTCCTCGTGAGGACGACAAGGAAAATCTCAAAAATCTCAAGACAATGCTATCAAAATTAGAAGATTATGGGCTCAGAGCACAGTGCGACAAGTGTGAATACTTTAAACCAAGCATCACTTACTGTGGTCACACCATTGACATGCAAGATTACACAAGTACGCTGAGAAAATTCAAGTATTGGTAGTTGCCCCAAGGCCAAAGGACGTGTCACAGTTGCAGTCTTTTTTAGGACTATAACAAGTTCCTGCCAATCCTGGTTACTGTGCTCCTTCCTTTAAACTCATTACTACAGATCAGGAAGAAAAGCAGTGTGAGGTAGCTTTCCAAAAGACAAAGGAAATGGTGACATTAGACACTGTACTCACACATTATGATCCATATCATCTTAAACGTTTGCTGTGATGACTTATGGTTAGGTGCAGTTAGGTCACATGTTATGAGTGATGGAAGTGAATGCCCCATAGTCTTTGCATCACATTCCTTTGCCATTGCAGAGAAAAGATATGCACAGATTGACAGACAGGCCTTGAGTCAGGTTTGGGGTGTAAACTGTTTCAGTCAGCACTTCTTTGGGAGAGAGTTTACCCTCATTACTCACTTTAGGAGACAAACCTCAAGGTGGTTAATATATACATAAATAAAGGCATCCATTAGTCTTGCGAGACGATGGATCTGCGCCTGGAAAGTCTTCACTTGCTAGGGTGCAGGCCTGGGCAAGGTTGTATGGAAGACTGGCAGTTGCCCATGCTGCAAGTCTCCCCTCTCCACGACACCGATGTTGTCCAAGGGAAGGTCAAGGGCCGATACAGCTTGGCACCAGTGTCGTCGCAGAGCACTGTGTGGTCAAGTGCCTTGCTCAAGGACACAACACGCTGTCTTGGCTGGGGCTCGAACTCACGACCTTCAGATCGCTAGTCAAATGCCTTAACCACTTGGCCACGTGCCCACACAATATATGCATACTTTGATAATAAATGTACTTTGAACTTTGATCTTCAACCATTAGTGTCTATTTTCAATCCACAGAAGGACGCCTCACTAGCAGCAGCATCATGAATACAGGGATGGACTCTGTTTCTTTGGACACAATTACAAGATCTAATTCAAGAGGACACCATCTAATCATGGAAATGCTGATGGATTGTCCTGTTTACCCTTGGAAAAGGAAATACCTGAAAAATTTACAAAAGAGGGCACTCCTCTTGACGGATTCTCCATGATGCAAATCAAAAGTCTTCCTACTATGACAGAGATGATCCAAAGGGAAGGTGGAAAAAAAAACTACACCGTCTCAGGTCTACATGACCACCAAAAGTGGCTGGAATATGCAACAAAAACTCCAGTTCTCCCATTTTAACCAGCGTCGCATTGAACTTGCCCTTGTTTGGGGTTGCCTTATGTGGGGGTTGGGAGTTGTTGTACCATCCAAGCTAAGAGATAAAGTGTTGAAGGAGTTAATAGTCATATAGGCATGGTCAAAATGAAAGTGTTGGCTGGAAGCTTTGTCTGGCGGCCTGGGATAGATCACAGATCAAGCAGTTTGCCATGCACTGTTCAGGATGCCAACACATTCAGAAGATGCCAAGAGCAGTGCCCCTCCATTCCTGGGAATGGCCTGTATCACCATGGGATTTTGCCATGTGCACTAATTTTTTAGTAGTAGTGGGCGCAGCTACAAAGTGGCCAGAAGTGCTCCTAATGGCCTCCAATAAAGCCTTGCACACTGTTGACATACTGAGAAGCCTCTTTGCAAGGACTGGTGTTCCAGAGCACTTATTTGGAGAAAATGGACCACAGTTTTATAGTTTTATATATCAGTTACAATGCATTCTATATTGAATTGGAGTTTATATCTAAGCAGGGAAGAGTATTGTGTATTTAATATTTCAGTAATATTTGTACAATATTGCAACGATTAAGTATTCTTTGTTGTTCACATAATTCATTGTGAATTATATGTAAAAGTACATGAATGGCATATGTCATTACGCCACCCATGTCATAAATGAGTACCTCACTAAAGTGAAAACAAAGTATACACATTCTCTCGGACTCCCACGTTTTTCTTTCAGTTAGCTTCTGGAGTTTCAAAACATAACTATTAGCAGAATGCAGATGACAATCTAACCCGGACCGTACCATTTCAGTACATATTACACGGGGCACAATATTTGGATCTATTTTCATGTGACCTCTTCAGATGTTGGCTATTTTAGTTAATTTAACTATAGGGTCTCCCTGGGTACAAATGACCTGCCTAACAGTGGTCAGACTTTATGTAAATTCTCCCATGCATTTTTAAAGCAATTTTTTCTGGATATTTGTAAAAATAAAATGTTTCATGGTATTCATTAATGACTTGGTACAGTATATATTTTATAAGTTTAAATATGGATAGTGTTAGGATGAATATTTCAATGAAATGAAAGAAATATAGCAGGTGTATCTAAAGCAATAGAATGTAGGTATGAGGAGAAAATTTATTTCTCCTTTACAGAGAAGTTAGCTTATGGACAATTCTCAGGAGCTGAACTCTTGTGGAAATTGGGTTCTGCCTCTAATTTATTAATTTTGGATAGTGTAAGAGTGTTTCCTCTCCTTTGGTTCAACAGATTCTATGAAGATTTCACTGCTCTATTTTGCACAGAATTATTAATGCTATTTTATCACTCGTGCATTGTAGATTAGAAGGTGTTAATTTTCAGTTCTTCCCTGAAGAAATTAATTTTGTGCACACATTTCTATTCAACATCATTCCCTTGGTTCAACATGTGCCTCTCATAAGACAAAAGGGTGCTCCTTGAGCCCAATTTTATATGTTCAAACAGTGTGAGTGAAAGGTGAGTTTTAGCAGTCCTTTGCCTAGAAAGAGTGAGGCCAGCATGCAGTTACAGTGCAAGACTTACTGGCCCTTTCTCCCTTAGTTCTCACTGGTTGCCATGCGATCTTTTGGACATCTGAGACTCTCACTGGAAGTTGGGCTAAGCCTTGTGAACAGATATAAATCAGTATCCTGTGATATCATTAAACTCTCTAATCTTCAGAATGGAAATCTCATTTTGTGTCTAATCCATTCAGAAAAGATTGTGAAATTATCTTCAGAGTGCCTTTTGAAGTAGTGCTTAAAAGGGAAGCTTGCGTATATGTGCCCAGAATATAGTAATTTGTTTGCTGTTGAAATATTTAACATCTCCAAGGATAGTTTACTTTGGAGAGTGATTCTTCAAGGGTTAACTTTACCTGGTCAGTCTTAATTAGCCCTTAAGAATAAATTGGAAACAGTATCGATGCAGGAAATATGAAAATACTGGAAGTACTCAACCAGTCAGGCAGCACATGTGAACAAAGAATTATAGCTCTTGACAGAGTTTTCAACCTGAAACATTAATTCTGTTTCTCATTCCACAGATGCTGCCTGACCTGCTGTCCGTTTCCAGCATTTGCAATTTTTGTTTTAATTTTCACTCAGCTCTGCTCTGTGTACTTCTTGTGATAAGTGTTCAAGAGAAACAGATGATGTTAATTAACAGTAAAAGAGGTAATAGAATTGCTCAAAGATTTGAATTGGCACTTTATTAGTGAGAATAGTGCATTTTACTTGCCATGAAAGATCAATACATCTATAAATGAACAATCACTTATAACAGTACACAGGTAATTAATAACTAACGGGAGCAGTAGAATGCCAAATGATTGCTTGAGGCTGCTCTACCAGTTACTAAGGTCATCTTTGATTGGATCTTGCCCTTATTTTCTCTTTGCTGTTTCTTTCTCAGACTGACTGACTTCCTTAGAGACTAAAAATCTGTCCACCTCCCCTTTGCATATGTTCAATAGCTCAGCCTTTCTATCTCTAGGGTAGAGAATGTTGAAGATCTATGCACCTCAGGGATAAACTTCTTCCACATCTTCATGTTAAATAGGTGACCCTTCATTCTGAAACTATGCTCCTAGTTTTGAAACATATGCTTAGTAACTACCCTGTCAATCTACGTCATAAGCTTTGATAAATTCACCTCTTATTCTTCCAAACTCTATGTATATAGAACTTAACTGCTCAATGTGGAGATGGTTGAACACTCCAAGTCCTAGGTGTAAACACTACATCACAAATAGTTTATCCTGGTAAATAATAGTAACAAAGATGTGTATTGCAACAACCTCAACTCTGAAGCATACCAAAAGGTTTGAAGTAATTTACTTAGGATAACTGAAAGCAAATCAAAGATGCCTTAACATTCAGCCATCCTAGTACAGAGCATAAACATTGCAGACAAATTATTTTTATCAGGCAGCATACTTAAGCATAAATGTTGTTTCTTGTGATGTGCTTTACTAAGCAGAATCTGTTTTTCTGTCACTCTATATATAACAAATTGGAAGTTATTTACTTGGGCCTGAATCAGTGTATCACTACTCACACAAATTATCATTGGATTGACTCCATCAAAAGAACAATAATCAGTTCTATTTAACAATCTCCTGAAGTCCTGCATGCTGGCACTAGAAGATAGCAGAATGGTAACTGGATCAGTTCATGACAACTCCGATAATTATTAAATTTGTACATGAAATTCTGAGATAGACAAAGTTTCAAACATGCATTCCAAACCATTTCCTTTGGATTATTTTCACATAATTTTAGATGTCTTACTCTCTGTGTACAAATACAGTGACTGGATGAAATCCTGCCTGATGCTGCTCCGTAAATCTTAACTGGAAATTTTAATGGCTAAGACTCCATTTTGGATCCACCTAAGACTGGATTTTAGCTTGTTGCCTGAGGGTAAAACTACAGTGAAATTCAGGGCGTCTTTCCCTCCTACAGGGCTTTAATATAGAGTGCCAGTCTTATATCCAAACAATAAGTTGACAATCGACTCAGCTTTAGACTTTTCTTGAACTGACTCAGCTACAGAATTGAATATTTCAAGAGAATGAGTGATTTTGAAGCATTGCTTTTGTATCTGGTGGAAAGTCAGTGTAAATCAATCAGGAAATGTCAAAGACATTTGGCCCACTACAGTGCTTAATACTTACAAAGCAGGAATATTGAAAATCTTCTGCAATCCTCTGCTTTTAGGACTGCTGACAGATACTTTGATGCTTATAGTTTCTCTGCTTGTATTGATCAATGACAAATAATCTTGAGCCATTGTTTGATCCCATTTTCCTGGTGCATGAATCATTCTCCAGTTCTGAGGAACAGGAGAGGCTTGTTCCCAGATTTCTATAACTTTCATAATAATGCTGGTTTGTAATAGAGTATGAAGCTTTGGAAGTAAATTGGGCGAGGTATTTTACTTCATCTTCTAAAGATGGGTGATAGAGCAACTTGAAATGGTTAAAGGAAAACATGGATGCTTTTAAGTCTTTTAGTACTGAATATAAGCTTAGGAAAAAAATATTCTCAGAGAAGCAAAATTCATACTATAGTTGAGGCACATTATAAATATATTTGAGTGTATGGCATTGAAATATTTTATTACAGAAATGAAGAGGTGTAACAAAGAGATTGAAACCAGTTTTGGTTAAAGTTGTAATTGTACAATATTAGAATCATAACGTCATCAAGATATGCAGCATGGAAGCAGGCCTTTGGCTTAACACCGTCATGCCCACCAAGTTGTCTACTAGAACTAATCTCATTTCACTGTGTTTGGCCTACATTCCTCTAAACTAGGGGTTCCCAATCTGGGGTCCACGGAACCCACAGCTAATAGTAGAGGTCCATGGCATAAAAAGGGTTGGGAACCCCTGCCCTAATCTATTCGTATTCATAAAATATTCTAATACACACATTGCTCTAAACTATGCAAGACTATGTGTCAGTTCTTTCCCCCATTCTCTCCTACTATAGAGGCAGAGGACTATTGAGGGGGAAGTGTTGGGCAGAAACTTGTGAGGGTGAGATGATTTGAAGGTATAAAAGCAGTGGGAGAGTGGGGATCACTAGAATCAGAGATCAGAGCAAATCTGTGGAAAAGATGGGGTGGGATGAGGATAAAATCAAAAAGTGATGAGGTGATCTTTGAAACGTCTAGGAAGAGACGCCTACAAGAAAGACAACCACTGCTGGTGGGAGATCAGAGTTGAGGAGACTTGTTGTGATACTGAAGGACAGAGAACAGATTCCGGGGCATGTTTAAAGATAATGTAAGAGCATGTGGAGTGAGGGTGGAGTCTGAGATGAAGGAGAATGGGACGGAGCAGAGGGAAAGGTTAGAAGGAGTAAAATTGATATAAAATCAAAAGACAGAAGGTTGGCAAACTTGAAGACAATTGTAGGGAGCTGACTGGGAAAAGATACACAGAACAACAGGGACATTGGATCTAAGTGGTGACTGATGTGACAGAGTTGTGACGTCCGGGACATGAAAAAGCAAGACCTAACTTAAGTCAACCCAGAAAGGATGAAGCTAAAACAGAATGTGGGAGCATCCTCAATCCTCTAACTGATAAAATAGGCAATGAATCAACACATAAAGCAATAGAGGAACTTGTGGAAAGGATTAAAATGGAGTTCTAACAGAACAGAGCACGGACACTTTGTACAGCCTTTCTATACGTTGAATTCACCAAGGCAACAGAGTAGATGATAAGCGGACATAGACAGTGTACAGACATAGTGCAGTTGCAACCCAAAATGCTGACTGAACATTTCTTTCCTTAAATGATGCCTGACCCCCTAAGTTCCTGCAGTGCTTTTGGCGTGGCTTCAGACTCCAGCATCTGCAATCTCAGGTGTCTCCAAAATATACAATGATTTATCTATGACTATGTTATTTTTAAGAAGCTGTGTCTTTCTTTTTGACACTATGAATTTATGAAATACATTATCATTAAATACAGATACATTGTCTCCTACATTATTTACAGTACAGAATGAAGCTATCTGGACTAATTTTTACTGTCTGTATTTATAGTCCACACGATGTTCCTCCCACTCTATTTCATCTCAGCCCACCAGCATACATACTGTAACCTTCTTGTCCTCGCTCCCTGCAGACATACATACTCTGCTGGCAGAAGAAAATCAGTTGCAAATCATGATATTGCTACAGCAAATGATAACTAGAGCATCATAGCTTCTTGTCTTCACTCCTTGCAGTCTTGTTGAATTAATACCAAAACAATTGGAACTATAATAATGTCAACTCACAAAATAAAATAAATATAATGCAAATTTATGCATAATGCATTTTAATCCTATTCTTTTTCTTTCCTGTATACAAGATAGCATTGCCCATTTGCAATATTGCTTTGTGTTAAATTAATTGAACAGTAGGAAACTGTCAAAACCTTCGCTCAAATATTTACTGTGGTTACAGATACTGACTGGGATATAATTGCCAGGCAATGTACAATTTATTTGCTACTTACTGACTATAAGCCCTGTGAAACCAAAGTAATGACAATACACAAAATCCATTGCTAAATTCCCTGAGTATTGAGTTCCTAACAGAAGTATTCAATGTGTCTGATATCCATCCATTTTGCTACTTCTTGCTTCACTGACCAACCTTTCTTTCAAGTGCTGAATAGATTAAAAAGGTGCAAAAACAGAAATAGTATATATTAAAAAGCGAGGACATGGGTTCAATGTCCATTTAGGAATCTATGCCAGAGGGGAAGAAGCCGTTCCTGGATCACTGAGTGTGTGCCTTCAGGCTTCTGTACCTCCTTCCTGACGGTAACAATGTGAAGAGGGCATGCCCTGGGTGCTGGGGGTCCTTAATAATGGACATCACCTTTCTGAGGCATGGCTCCTTGAAGATGTCTTGGATACTACGGAGGCAAGTACCCAAGATGGAGCTGACTAATTCTACAACTTTCTGTAGCTTCCTTTGGTCCTGTGCAGTAAAGCCCCCACACCAGACAGTGATGCAGCCTGTCAGAATACTCTCCATGGTACAGCTATAGAAGTTTTCCAGTGTTTTAGTTGACAAACCAAATCTCTTCAAACTTCCAATGAATTATAGTTGCTGTCTTGTTTTCTGTATAGCTGCATCGATATGTTGGGACGAGGTTAGATCCTCAGAGATATTGATACCCAGGAATTTGAAATTGCTTACTCTCTCCTCTTCTGATACCTCTATGAGGATTGGTTCGTGTCCCCTCATCTTACCATTTCTGAAGTCCACAATTAGCTCTTTTGTCCTACTGACACTGAGTGCAAGATTGTTGCCGTGTCACCACTCAACCAGCTGGTAAATCTTGCTCCTGTATGCCCTCTCATTTCCATCTGAGATTCTACCAAACATCAGAAAATTTATAGAGGGCACTTGAGCCCTAGACACACAGTCATGGGTAAAGAAGGAATAGATTAATGGGCTAAGTACACACCCCTGAGGTGTGCCAGTGTTGATCGTCAGCGAGGAGGAGATATTATCACTAATCCGCACATATTGTGGTCTTCTGGTTAGGAAGTCAAGGATCCAATTGCAGAGGGAGATACAGAGGCCTAGGTTCTGTAACCTAATCAATCAGGACTGTGGGAAGGATGGTGTTATACGCTGAATTACAGTCAACGAACAGCATCCTGACATAGGAGTTTGTTTTGTCCAGGTGATCTAAGGCCGTGTGAAGAGCCATTGAGATTGTATCTGCCGTAGACCTATTGTGTCGATAGGAAAATGTCCTTGAATACTCCCGCCAGTTGGTTGGCACAGGTTTTCAGAGCCTTACAAGGTACTCCATTGGGATCTTCTGCCTTGCGAGGGTTCACTCTTTTTAAAGACAGACTAACGTTGGCCTGCAAGACAGAGATTACAAGGTCACTGGGTGCAGAAGGGATCTTCATAGCTGTAGTTAAATTCTCCCTTTCAAAGCGGGCATAGAAGGCATTGATTTCATCTGGTGGTGAAACAACCCTACCGTTCATGCTACTGGGTTTCGCTTTGTAAGAAGTAATGTCTTGCAAACCCTGCCAGTGCTGACATGCATCTGATGTCTCCAACCTTGCTTGAAATTGTCTCTTCACTCTTGAGATAGCCCTCTGCAAGTCATACCTAGTTTTCTTGTGCAGACCTGGGTCACCAGACTTAAATGTCACAGATCTAGATCTCAACAGATTATCTACCTTCTGGCTCATCCATGGCTTTTGGTTTGGGAAGGTACAGCAAGTTTTTGTAGGCACACACTCATCCACACAGATTTTAATGGAGTCGGAAACAACTGTGGCATACTCATGCAGACTCAAAGATGAATCCCTGAATACAGTCCAGTCCACCGGTTCAAAGCAGTCCTGTAAGCACTCCTGTGTTTCCCTTGTCCATACCTTCTTGGTCCTCACTACTGGTGCTGCCGTCTTCAGTCTCTGCCTATACTCAGGGAGCAGATGTACCGCCAGGTGATCCAACTTTTCTTCAGTCCTATCCTAATTTTAATCATGCAAATGGAGGAACCGACAGAATCAGGAATATGTCCGAAGCAAAATCATGTACTTAAAAAAAAAAATCACCCTGTGCTATCAAAGGCAAGGCCGACATCTGTTGCTCTTGTGGCGTGGAAGGCTAATGGAGAGCCAACCATCTTGACAGGTCTGGAGCGGCACATGGGTCAGAACAGTCCTGAAGGACATGGGGTTTATCAACAATCCAGTGGTTTTGCTATTAATTGAATTTAATTCCACTGCACTATGGTGGATTTGAAAGCAGATCTCTGGACTGCTAGCCTGAGTCCAGTAATTTAACTGTTCACCTCAGCCACACCATCTTGGTTAAGGTATTGCACGTACACCTTGTCTTTGTTTTATCTTGGCCACTACTGATCACCAAGGATAAAGGGAAAATTAAAGGAATTCTCTATTACATTGCTTTGAAAGGAGGCCTGGCTAGGTAGTCATCCTGTAACACAGAAACAGGCCACTCGGTCCGCTGTGTCCATGCTAACCTTCAGGTACGTATTTATACTGTCTTATTAAACAGAACGTGGCCAATAGCTTACCATGCTTTGGTGAGTCTAATGCTTCTCTAGATGCTTCCTAGATGTTGGAAAAATCCAGCCTCTACCACCTTCTGAAACAGATTGCAGCCATCCACTGGATGGAAGATCCTTTCTCAGATCCCCTCTAAAACATGTACTCTGGTCTTCGGCACCTTGACCACGAGAAAGGAGCCATTAATGAAGGAAGTGAAGGTGACTGGGCACCTTCACTTACTGAACACTTGCAACAATGTCATTGGGTTGAAATAAGGGATCTCCCACCGCTACAGTCATCTTCTTTTAAGCTAAGTAGGACTCCAGGGAGTGAAGAGTTCCCTTTGCTTTCCTTGAAGCAGTGCCAACTTAGCATCTTTTACAGAAGATTTACCTCCAGGAGGATCATAATCTTTTCGTAGGGTTTGGAGGCTTGAATACCTCAATGACCTGGAGAGCTGGAGTCAGGGGTTTATGCTATACCTCTTGTTAGGGTCACCCATGACAAGCAGGTCAAAGGGTAGAGGCCAGACTAAGAGTGGTCCTCCGGTCCTCCAGGTTCGGGGGTTCAGCTCAGAACTAACAACCCTGACTGGTCAAACAAAATTATTACGGATACAGCAATGAATGATCCTTCTACAACTGAGTGTGGCCGTATTCCTGAGTCTCCACCCAGAACTTGCATGACTTACAGTAGTGAAAACTGAGTTACTGACATGATGAAGGAAGCCTTGAACACCACCAGAATGGAGGACCATCATTGCTGCTCTAAACACCAGCAGTGTAATGGGCTACTCATATCTGGAAGGAGAAGAGAATCTAAAGGATGCTAAAGTAGACAATTTGCTTAAAAATGAAAGGAGAAGAGGATGGAATTTTTTTTGAAGAAAATGAAGAAACAAAAATCAAAAATGAAACCTTCCCTGTTACACGTCTTTTACCTTTTACATTTTCTTCAGTTCCAATTTATTGTAAGCATTAAACACTAAGTGAAGGAAAATTTTACAGCAAACATATTATTTGTCCTTTCAGTTCATCACCAGAACTACAATCTTGTGTTACAGTCTTTGCAGAATGGAGATGACAAGCACTTATTTTGCAGTCAATTTGTGGTGTTGGGTAATGTGAACATTACCTTGACTTTGAAATATTTCCTAACGCCTTGAAAGCCATATGACCAAATGCAATGAAATATCAATGAGGAACAAGCTTTATAAATCAACTGTGCTACTTTTGACCCTTAGAGCAGTCAGACAATAAATATTTATTACTTCAGACCTTGTTTAAGGATCATGAAATGCCCATGAACTGAAATCATGTGGCTGTATTTATTTGAAGTTTTACACAGGATGCCTATACAGTATGTAACTTTATTAAGTTGCCTGTAAAGAAACATGCACTGATATGCGTAAGATCACTTTTATCATTTCTTCCAAAACTATCTTACCAGCCACATCTTTTTACTTACACCTTGGAGCAGTTATTGCTAATTGCTAGTCATTTTAAAACTCGATGAGGTTATCAGGAATTATAGCATCGTTCTTGAACTTGACAGGCAGATAAAGTACTTCTGGAAACTAATTACCTGTTTATCTGCTGTGCCATTATCTGTTTTATTTAAAGGTCATCCATTGTCACTTCCCTAACATTTTACAGATTTTACTAAACAAGTTGGATGGAATGTATTTTCTAAGGAGTTCTCATTCATAAAATACTTTATGAAGTTTCATTCAGGGAAATTTTACAATCGAGTAAGTGTGGGTTTACATTTGGTGAAAACATCAGCATATATGAAAGTCTATTTCTTGGTTTAATTCAAGCATATTTGAATGACTACATGAACACCAGATAATCACACTAAAGCTTGCAATATTTAATTGAGAACATTCCTGTGATATTCTAAGCAACATTTAAATTTAACGGGTTCCTGGGACTTGCCATTGAAATCAGGGTGAGAAGATGAAAAGGCATTTCATCAGGGTCATTAAAAGTTAGGTAGACTACATCAGTAACTGGTCAGTGTCCCCAACGCACACAAAATGCTGGAGGAGCTCAGCAGGCCAGGCAGCATCTCTGGAAAAGTGTACAGTCGATATTTTGGGCTGAGACTGGTGTCCCCAGCTGGCTTCGGGAAAAGTTTCGTGAGAGCATTTGTATTGAGAAGGTTATTTATGCATTTTGAAGATATTGAGTTTCAAGCTCAGGATTGTTCCCGCCATGGTTGCCATTAGCCTGTGTCAAATGAGAAAGAAGCTATCCACCAGGCATCAGCCACCAGCCACCAGCCACAGTAATATCTGGCTGCAGAGAGAAATGTGGGTAGTCAACAGAGGGATTGAGGTCACTGTGTAACTAGCAGAAGCTCAGTTTTATTGTCTGTTCCAATAGGTGTTCTTCAGGACACTGAGACAGCCATTTTAGGTTGTGACAAACATCTGCAGCCTTCTGAAGGAAGAGCAGCTCCTGGTGGGCCATGAACCACTTTGTCCCTGACCATCATCTTAACGCTTGACTTTGTCTTCTGATCTTTCAGGTGGGTTGCATGAGATACGTCCAATACGTCTGAGCTGACTGTACATAAATGCAGAACGAGCCTCACCTACGAAGGCAACTGGGATTTGATATTGAGCTGGTTGTAGAGTTGGAAAGCTTGTAAACATTTTTTATGGTGACACTAGGCTGAAATTTTGTATCTCTTCCTCTACGTGCAATTGTTATTACTCCAAACAAACAGCAACAGACACAGCCTGGTTCTGTAGGGACTGGTTAAATATTCTGCTGCACCATCATGCAATAGAAATAAAAAGTTTATAGAAAAATACATCTGATCTCTTTGGAAGGGTCTATCCTTTTGTCCTTGAAGCTCCCTAATATGAGTTGACCTACTTTTAGGTTACTTGGAGAATGAGGATGCACCATTCAGACATAACTAAAAGCATTTGGAAGGAATCTTACAAGTGAAGTCCAGATAGAGAGTGACTACCATATATCGACCTCTTATGCACATCATTCAAAAAACAATCGATCTGCTCAGCCGATACACTTGGGAAGAGTAAAATCTGAAGGGTTCCTTTATCTATTTATTCACATCCAAACTCATTGGATCCTGTAGGGCTGTTTTTTTTCCCATTCATCACCAACAAATAGTTAACAACAAAGGAAAATGTACAGCTGCCAAACAATAAGGGAAAATGGTACCTAAAATTGTGATTCTAGTAAAGAATGAGAACTTAACACATAATTAAGCAAAAATCATGGTTAGTGGAAGCCTCTGACTCCTGATTATTATCCATATACCACAAATTAACTCGCGCACGGTCACGGTTTGGCCAAAGACAATGCTCCTAAACTATTAGGCTAATCAAAAGCAATGCAAGTTATTTTTAAAATTTTCCAAAACTTCTATAGGACAAGCAGCAACTCACTACTCAGCTTCCTGGTCTCTCTCAAAGGTGAAGGCTTTCCCTCTGTACACATGGCACAATATTTGTTAGAGTCCTTAAGGTTCTCAAAGTTCACTGAGAATATCTCTGCAGGCACAACATCAACCTATGTAGCCTGTCTCTATCAGATACGAAACCTCTGAGATCGCACCACAAAGGAATGTGAGGAAAGTTTCTATCTCTCTTTCTCTCTTTTCTCCAAATTCCATCCTTAAAATGAAACTTTTAATACGGTAATAGACATCATACAAAGCAGCTGTATGCTCAGTCCTAAAATGAGGTGACTTTATTAGAATACCATCCAGATGCGCTTACTGTAAAATCTTTTTGATTTTCCCATCCATTATCATAACTCTTTTCTGGCTTTGAAGATTCCTCAGCTGTTATCCGGTCTGGTGCCCTTGTACTGTTAAATGTCATTGTGTTTTTGTTTAACTAATTCTGAACCATTAAAAATAGGCTAGAAAATGAGCAAAATGGATAATTTGCTTTCATATTGCATATTTAATGCATTTGAAAATTTCAAGGTGTTTTGCAGAAGTGTCATCAATCAAACTTTGCCCTTGAGGAGATATTGGGGCAGATGGTTAAAAGCTTGGATACAGAGGTAAGAGAATCTTGAGTCAGAGAGTAACGCAACAGGGAAACAGGCCCTTTGGCCCATCTAGTCCATCAGACTACACCATCCTCCCTGTTAGTCTCAGTTACCCGCATTCAGCCCAAATTCAGTGTACCTATCCAAATGCCTCATAAGTGTTTCAGTTGTATCACCTTAACCGCTTTCTCTGGCATCTCATTCCAGGTACTCACTGCTCTTTGTGTAAAGGAGTTACTTCACTGGTCTTTTGAAATCTCTTCCCTCTTAGCTCGGATCTGTGCTCTCTAGTTTTGGTCTCTCCATACATGATGGACGTCCTTCTGATTTCCCAGTCCTTGGCTGACCTTCCTGCTGAAGGTCTCACCTGGGTAGCTGAGGGAAATTAATACACCTTCCTTCAATTCCAGGCTCTTTTACAATCCTAATTTTAAGCACTCCACCATTAGCGACTGTGCCTTCTGCTCTCATTGTGGGTGGAAGTGGGCAGTCAGGATCTTCTGTCAGGACTGAAGACCAGGTCAGAGCCCTATCTTAATGACTTGGTTTGTCTTCATGAAAGGAGTGCCCGCTGAGGTATCTGTATGGATTGCAGGAAGATTGAAGGTTGAAGGAGGATTAGCTAACTTCAGTAGATACATTACATCTGCAATGAAATGGAGGAAATGGAAAATAATTTCAAGATAGCATCAGAAATTGTGTATATCACTGTTCTTATAGAGCTTCAAGTGTGCCTTTGTGGCAGAGAGCAGGCTCCTATCTAGGGTGGGGTAAGACTTCTTTCAAATAAACTTAGATAGGTACATGGATGAGAGAAAAATGGAGGGTTATGTGGGAGAGAGAATTGGATTGATCTTGGAGTGGGTGAAAAAGTTGGCACAACATTGTGGGCTGAAGAGCCTGAATTGTGTTGTTGTGTTGTACTGTTCTATGTTTTATGCTCTATGTAACACACAAAGGTGCTGGAGGAACTCAGTGAGTCAGGCAGCACCTTTCAGAGAAATAGCAATGTTTCAAGATGAAATCCTTCATCACGAATGGCAAAGACCATTTTTTTTTGCTTTACTCTGTGGGAAAGCTGAATTTCTTCAACCAACCAGAGAGCAGGCTATTCTGGACTGGGTTTTGAGCAATGAAGAAGGGTTAATTAGCAATCTTGTCGTGAGAGGCCCCTTGGGTAAGAGTGACCATAATATGGCGGAATTCTTCATTAAGATGGAGAGTGACATAGTTAATTCAGAAACAAAGGTTCTGAACTTAAAGAGGGGTAACTTTGAAGGTATGAGACGTGAATTAGCTAAGATAGACTGGCAAATGACACTTCAAGGATTGACGGTGGATATGCAATGGCAAGCATTTAAAGGTTGCATGGATGAACTACAACAATTGTTCATCCCAGTTTGGCAAAAGAATAAATCAAGGAAGGTAGTGCACCCGTGGCTGACAAGAGAAATTAGGGATAGTATCAATTCCAAAGAAGAAGCATACAAATTAGCCAGAGAAAGTGGCTCACCTGAGGACTGGGAGAAATTCAGAGTTCAGCAGAGGAGGACAAAGGGCTTAATTAGGAAGGGGAAAAAAGATTATGAGAGAAAACTGGCAGGGAACATAAAAACGGACTGTAAAAGCTTTTATAGATATGTAAAAAGGAAAAGACTGGTAAAGACAAATGTAGGTCCCCTGCAGACAGAAACAGGTGAATTGATTATGGGGAGCAAGGACATGGCAGACCAATTGAATAATTACTTTGGTTCTGTCTTCACTAAGGAGGACATAAATAATCTTCCAGAAATAGTAAGGGACAGAGGGTCCAGTGAGATGGAGGAACTGAGTGAAATACATGTTAGTAGGGAAGTGGTGTTAGGTAAATTGAAGGGATTGAAGGCAGATAAATCCCCAGGGCCAGATGGTCTGCATCCCAGAGTGCTTAAGGAAGTAGCCCAAGAAATAGTGGATGCATTAGTGATAATTTTTCAAAACTCGTTAGATTCTGGACTAGTTCCTGAGGATTGGAGGGTGGCTAATGTAACCCCACTTTTTAAAAAAGGAGGGAGAGAGAAACCGGGGAATTATAGGCCGGTTAGCCTAACGTCGGTGGTGGGGAAACTGCTGGAGTCAGTTATCAAGGATGTGATAACAGCACATTTGGAAAGCGGTGAAATGATCGGACAAAGTCAGCATGGATTTGTGAAAGGAAAATCATGTCTGATGAATCTCATAGAATTTTTTGAGGATGTAACTAGTAGAGTGGATAGGGGAGAACCAGTGGATGTGGTATATTTGGATTTTCAAAAGGCTTTTGACAAGGTCCCACACAGGAGATTAGTGTGCAAACTTAAAGCACATGGTATTGGGGGTAAGGTATTGGTGTGGGTGGAGAATTGGTTAGCAGACAGGAAGCAAAGAGTGGGAATAAACAGGACCTTTTCAGAATGGCAGGCGGTGACTAGTGGGGTACCGCAAGGCTCAGTGCTGGGACCCCAGTTGTTTATAATATATATTAATGACTTGGATGAGGGAATTAAATGCAGCATCTCCAAGTTTGCAGATGACACGAAACTGGGTGGCAGTGTTATCAGCGAGGAGGATGCTAAGAGGATGCAGGGTGACTTGGATAGGTTGGGTGAGTGGGCAAATTCATGGCAGATGCAATTTAATGTGGATAAATGTGAAGTTATCCACTTTGGTGGCAAAAATAGGAAAACAGATTATTATCTGAATGGTGGCCAATTAGGAAAAGGGGAGGTGCAACGAGACCTGGGTGTCATTATACACCAGTCATTGAAAGTGGGCATGCAGGTACAGCAGGCGGTGAAAAAGGTGAATGGTATGCTGGCATTTATAGCGAGAGGATTCGAGTACAGGAGCGGGGGGGGGGGGCCACCGTTTGAGGATAGAGGGGAAGCCTTCTAGGACCGAGATTAGGAAAAACTTCTTCACACAGAGAGTGGTGAATCTGTGGAATTCTCTGCCACAGGAAACTGTTGAGGCCAGTTCATTGGCTATATTTAAGAGGGAGTTAGATATGGCCCTTGTGGCTACGGGGGTCAGGGGGTATGGAGGGAAGGCTGGGGCGGGGTTCTGAGTTGGATGATCAGCCATGATCATAATAAATGGCGGCGCAGGCTCGAAGGGCCGAATGGCCTACTCCTGCACCTATTTTCTATGTTTCTATGTTTCTTGAAACACTTTTTGGTCTTGTATTTGAGCTTTGAACTTTCTCTGCACGGAAAAGGTTCTTTAATTGGCCGAAGGCATAGCCCTTGGGAGATAACCTTGGAGCCATCCAATTTAGTCAGCATGGACTGTTGGTTGGCTTCCCATGATCCCAAGTAACTCCAAGGAAAATGAAAGATGTTCAGCATCCACTCCTGTTTGGAGACCACAGCCTAGGTTTCACACTCATCAAGAACAACACTGAGGAAACATACCTGATCAACAGCTCCCTGACATTTCAGTTTAGCTGATGTTGCTCCAATCTTGTGAGGTACAAGTGCAAAAGACGTGCAGAACTTTTATCAGTTCTTACCTCTAGCTGCTTATCCAGCCTGAATTGATCCAAGATTGCAGAAATGATTCTTGCTGCCTACTGGTGCAGATTTTCTCTGGCGTATTGGTACTTTGTGACAGTGTAATGGTTTTCCCGATACTGATAAACATGCCTAGCGTGAAGCATGAATCAGCAAACGTTCATTGTAATCTTCAATTCATTAGGTGAGTTAGAGACATGAAGCACTCTCAATGAAAAGCAGATTCTAGCTGGTGATTGAGGGGAGCCATCTTTTGCTTTGAAATCATCAGATGCTGAACGCACTGTGGTCCATTCTCAATTCAATTAATTGCCAGATTGATTGTTTCAAAGCTTAAGAAAGAAAGAATAGAGATGATACCAAAGACAGTGGGTGATAGGACACTGCTTTATCCCATAGCTATACCAGTTGATGTCTCACTCTCTTGTTGGATGCCAGCCTCTAGTCCCTATGCTGAAATCCTCGAATGGGGTCAGACAGATTTTTGCACAGCCAATTTTCAACAGGATTTTGTTGATGCCTGTCCTGCTATTTTGAGTGTAGCTACTAAATAAATTAAAACTAAAAAAAGTTATTTAGGAGGGTAACAGGATAAATATCCACATAATCCTATTGAAAAGTGTGAGGATTCAAAATTTCTCCTTGGAGAACACCCCTATATCCAACCATCCACATTGTCAACTTGAGATTCAGACCACCTCATTTTCCCTCAGTTTAATGGGTTTCCATCGTTCTAACACAAGAAAATCTGCAGATGCTGGAAATCCAAGGCAAGTCACAAAAAATGCTGGAGAAACTCAGCAGGTTCTCAGCAGGGTGAAATGAGTCTTGCCCCACCCTAGATAGAAGCCTGCCCTCAGCCACAAAGGCACACTTGAAGCTCTACAAGAACAGCGACGTACACAATTTCTGATGCTATCTTGAAATCATTTTCCATTTCCTCCATTTCATTGCAGATGTAATGCATCTACTGAAGTTAGCTAATCCTCCTTCAACCTTCAATCTTCCTGCAATCCAAACAGATACCTCAGTGGGCACTCCTTTCATGAAGACAAACCAAGTCATTAAGATAGGGCTCTGACCTGGTCTTCAGTCCTGATGGAAGATCCTGACTGCCCACTTCCATCCACAATGAGAGCAGAAGGCACAGTCGCTAATGGTGGAGTGATTAAAATTAGGATTGTAAAAGAGCCTGGAATTGAAGGAGGGTGTATTAATTTCCCTCAGCTACCCAGGTAAAGAGAAGCTCTGCATCTACGGAAATTAATAAATAGTCGACATTTTGGGCTGAGGCCCTTCATCAGGACTGGAAAAAAAGATGAGAAGTCAGAGCAAGAAGGTGGGAGGAGGGGAGGAAGAAGCACAGGGTGGTAGGTGTGATTGGTGAAATGAGGAGGGGGCAAGGGGTGAAGTAAAGAGCCGGGAAGTTGATTGGTGAGAGAGATAAGGGACTGGAGGAAGGGTAATCTGATAGGAGAGGGTGGAATATCATTGAAGAAAGGGAAGGAGGAGCACCAGAGGGAGATGATGGGTAGGTAAGGGGATAAGGAGAGGGAAACAGGAATGGAGAATGGTGAAGTGGGGGAAGGGCATAATTAGTAGAAGTTTAAGAAATCAATGCTTATGCCATCAGGTTGGAGGCTACCCAGATGGAATATAAGGTGTTGCTCCTCCAACCTGAGTGTGGCCTCATCGTGGCAATAGAGGAGGGCATGGACTAACATGTCGGAATGGGAATGGGAAGTAGAATTGGAATGGGTGGCCACCGGGAGATTCCGTTTTCTTCAGGCCGATGGAGCGTAGGTGCTCAGAGAAGTGGTCTCCTAATCTATGTCAGATCTCAACGATATACAGGAGGCCATACCGAGAGCACTGGATACAGTAGATGATACCAACAGACTCACAGGTGAAGTGTCGCCTCACTAGGAAAGACTGTTTGGGGCCCTGAATGTTAGTGAGGGAGGAGGTGTAGGGCCAGGTCTGGCACTTGTTCTACTTGCCAGGAGGGAGATCAGTGGGGAAGGATGAATGGAGAGCGGAGTCGCATAGGGAGTGATCCCTACGGAAAGCGGAAAGACGGAAAGAGGGAAAGATGTGCTTAGTGGTGGGATCCCATTGGAGTTGGTGGAATTTATAGAGAATTATGTGCTGGATGCAGAGGCTAGTGGGGTGGTAGGTGAGGAGAAGAGGAATCCCATCCCTAGTTTGGCAACAGGAGGATGAGGTGAGGACAGATGTGTGCAAAATGGAAGAGATGAAGGTGAGGTCAGCGTTAACGGTGGAGAAAGGAAAGCCCTTTCTTTGAAGAAGGAGAATATCTCATTTTCTCTGAAATGAAAAGCCTCATCCTGAGAGCAGATGTGGAGGAGATGGAGGAACCGAGAGAAGAGGATGGCATTTTTACAAGTGACAGTGTGGGGAAGAGGTAGTCCAGGTAGCTGTGAGAATCTGTGGGTTTATAAAAAGTATCAGGGGATAGACTGTCTCCAGAGATAGGGACAGAGAGATTGATAAAGGGGAAGGAGGTGCTGGAAATGGACCAGATAAATTTGAGGGCAGGGTGGAAGTGAGAGGAAATAACAAGCTCAGGAAGGGTGCAGGAAGCAGCACAGATGTAGTGTAGGAAGAGTTGGGGAGCGATACTAGTGGAGGCTTGGAACATAGACTGCTCCACATAGTCAACAAAAAGGCAAACATAACTGTGACACCTGTGAGTGCCCATGGCTACACCTAAAGTTAGAAGGAAGTGGGAGGAGCTGAAGGAGAAATTATTGAGAGTGAGGACAAGTTCCGTAGATGAAGGAGAGTGGTGGTGGGGAGGAACTGGTCGTTTCTGGTGTCCAGAAGGAAACAGAGAGCTTTAAGGCTCTCCTGGTGGCAATTGGAGATGTATAGGGACTGGGCATCCATGGTGAAAATGCGATGATCGGGGCCAGGGAACTAGAAGTCTTTGAAATGATGAAGAGCGTGTGAAGTGTCATGGATGTAGGTAGGAGGGGACTGAACTAGGAGGGGGGAATAAAACAGAGTCGGGGTATGCAGATATAAGTTTGGTGGCATCAGGAATGAGATCACCTGGCACTCATAATGACTGCCTGTATGCCAACTCAACCACGGACGACTGCAGGTCTTCTTTGTTATGGCACCATTCAGCCAGACTTTCAATCTCCTCCGAGGTGCTGATTTGTCACAGCACTTAATTCAGCCAACAAAAGTGGTGTCCCATGGGAGACAATCATGCCAGCACTCATCGGTCAGGGAAGCACTCTGAGGAGCTTTTGAGGAGTGGTGAAACTCCTTACTTAGGCCTTTGGGCTGCAGGTGATACGCCGTGGTGTGATGTAGCCTAAAGCTAGGGTTCTGGGCCTTTGCTGCCCAGCGGTCTGAAATGAAAATGGGGAACATGGTCAGGGGAAATATCAGATGGAGTGACAAATCAAGCAACCCAGGTGCTGATGAACAACCGAGCCACGTCTGCAGCTGTCGTTGATGCTAGAGGGGGCGACCTCTGGCCCCCTGGTGGTACGGTCCACCATGGTAAGAAGGTGCATGAAACCACGGGGGAGGGGGAAGGTCCACATTGACATCATCAAACCGTGGCTCAAGGACCTCAAAAGACAGCAATGGTGTCCGAACATGATGGTTAGAGTTTGCCCACTGGCACTCCACGCAAGCTGCGGTTCAAGCTCACACGTCCTTTCTGAGGGCGTCCCACGCAGACTTCAGTGCAAGCAGTTTCTGTGAGACTTTCCGGCCCGGATGTGAAAGGTCATGCATGGAGTCGAAAACAGCCCGACTCCAGTTGGCGGGCACGATGAAGTGAGGGTGACCGGCTGAGACATCGCACTGGAGAGAAAACGCAGCCTCCCCGAACTTAATGTCAGTGGTTGTGAATTATGTGCATTTCTCCCAATTACTTTACCCTATAACCTCCTCTACTGCTGTGATGGAGGCCTCAGTCAGGTTAAAGGAGCAATACCTTATATTCCATTTGCGTAGCCTCCGACCTGATGGCATGAACAGCGACCTCCCGAACTTCTGGTAATTGTTCCCCCCCTCCTTAACCATTCCCCATTGCTGTTTCCCTCTCTCTCCTATCTCCTTACTAGCCCATCCACCTCCCTCTGGTGCTCCTCCTCCTCCTCCTCCTTCCCTTTCTTCCATGGTCTGCTACCCTCTCCAATCAGATTCTCCCTCCGCTACCCCTTTACCTCTCCCACCAGTCAACTTCCCTGCTCTTTACTTCATCCCTTCCCCCTCTCCTGTTTTCACTTATCACCTGCTATCTTGTGCTTCTTCCTCCCTCCCCCAGCCCCCACCTTCTTATCTTGACTTCTCATTTTTTTTCAGTCCTGATTGAAGGGTCTTGGCCCAAAATGTCGACTGTCTATTCATTTCATTAGGTGCAACCTCCCTCCCCTTAATTGGAAGGAGAAGGAGAAGATGGCGACGCTACGCAGCGCGCGCTGCCACTCCAGTAAATGATATCTGTAATCTGTCAAGTAGGTACCGTGCACAATTCTGATCTGAGGGAGACAGACGTGAGAGTATGGAGGAAATCTGGAGAAACTTCTGAAATGTCTGCTTCGCTGCCGCTGTTGCTGTGTGGTCCGGAATCTCTGGAAGAGAAGGCCTCGAATCCTCGGCTTTGCTTGTTTCAGCGGCTGGGGCGAGGTCGAAGGCGCTCGACAGAGGATGGCGCTTGGGAGGCTGTATCGGAGGGGCTGGTCGGAGGCTCGAATTTTTCAGATGGACGGACTCAGTGTCGGCTGTGGTCGGCTGCTTCCAATGCATCAGTAGTTGTCGGTGCCTGGAGGTTTATGGCAGGGAGTTTCTCCCTTTTGCCGCCTGCTATTGGGGACTCGGGAGTTGATCAGGACTTTGAGACTTTTTTTTACCGTGCCCATGGTCTGTTCTTCATCAAATTATGGTATTGCTTTGCACTGCTGTAACTATATGTTACAATTATGTGATTCTGTCAGTGTTAGTCTTTGGTTTGTCCTGTTTTTCTGTGATATCACTCTGGAGGAACATTGTATCATTTCTTAATGCATGCATGCATTTCTAAATGACAATGAATGAGGACTGAGTGTTCTCATAATCTAAATCTAAACCTGACCTGCTGAGTTCCTCCAGCATTTTGTGTGTTTCCCCATCATTATAATATGCTTCCTGTGTGCAAATTTATTGAAGGTCTGCAGTAATCCTATTCGCCTGTAGTTGCCCTTTAACCATTTAATGACCACAAGGCCTATTGCAGAATATATTGGACTCACTCCAAGGGAAGGAGGTAGGTTATGGATTATGCACCACAAGCAGATTGTGGATTATGCACTCAGTGAGCTCAATGCCTTTTGTGCTCACTTTGGCCAACAAAGGTATCTTCGTGAACTCCCACAGCCCCATATGGCCCGATGATTTCGGTCCCTGAAGCCAATCTGAGAGTATGTTTCAAGAGGGACCATCTTAGAGAAACCATCTGGCACAGACAGGGTACCTGGCCAAGTACTGAAGATCTGTGATGATCAACTAGCTGGAATGCTCATTGATATTTTTAAGTGCTCGTTTCTGAAGGCTGTGTACTAATCTGCTTCAAGGAGTCTTCAATTATGATGGTGCCCATGAAGAACATGCTGACCTGCCTCAACGACTATTACATCCATGGCACTTGTATCCATGGTGATGAAGTGCTATGAGAGGCTGGTGCTGAATCATATTAACTCCTGCCTGAAGAGTGACTGGGATCTGTTCCAATTTTCCTACTGTCACAACGGGTCAACAGCAGATGTCATTTCACTCAATCCTGGGATAGCTAGACAGTGAGAATGCTTTTCATGGACTACTGCTCAGCATTCAACGCCATCATCCTCTCAAAACTAACCACTAAGTTCTAGGACCTAGGCCTCAATACCTCCTTGTGCAACTGGATCCTCAATTTCCACACTTGCAGACCCCAGTCAATTCAGATTGGCAACAAGATCTCCTCCACAATCACCATCAGTGCAGGTGCACCACAAGGCTGTGTGCTTAACCCTCTGCTCTACTCGCTTTATACTTCCGACAGTGAGGCTATGTACAGCTCCAATGCCATATTCACATTTGCTGATGACACCACTTTTGTTGGCCGAAATAAATGCTGTGACCAATCAGCACATCGGAAGAGATTGAAAGTCTGGCTGAATGGTTCCATAATGACAACCTCTCACTCAATGTCAACTAAACCAAAGAGCTGGTTATTGATTAGAGGTGGTGGGTACCAGACGTCTATGAGTGAGTCCTCATCAGGGAATCAGAGGTGAAGAGACCATAGGACCATAAAATTATAATATATAGGAGCAGTCATTTGGACCATCAAGTCTGCGCTCCCATTTAATCATGGCTGCTCCCTTTCCCTCTGAACCCCTTTCATGCCCCAACTAATAAGAATCTGTCAACCTCTGCCTTAAATATACCCAATGACTTGGCCTCCACTGCAGCCCGTAGTGGATTAGAAATGTTAAATTCCCTGGTGTCATCATTTCAGAGGATCTGTCCTGGGTCCTGCACGTAACTGCCACTGGAAAGAATGCATTGTCATGCCTCTGCTTACTTAGAAGTTGGCGAGGATCCGGCACATCATCTAAAACTTCAATAAACTTCGATAGATGCGTGGTGGAGAGTATATTGACTGGTTGCATCGCAGTATGCTATGGAAACACCAGTGCCCTTGAATGGAAAAGCCGACAAAAAGCAATGGATATAGCCCAGCCCATCATGTGTGTGAGGGGATCCAGGAGTGCCTCTATTAGCTGTTTGGAAAGGAGAGAGAGAGACAGGGTTATTTACCACCGATATGCTGCTTTTGAAAAGAGAGAGAGAGAGAGATAGAGACAAAGATTAACGGTTGGACTGTCACTTTAAGGCATTGGAAGTAACTTTTGATTTTTACTGAGTTTGGAGTTGGAGACAGCACTGAGCAGCTCGAAGGTTGCTATGGTGACCAACAGGATATTGTTGATGTTACTTCCAAGGACTTGTTGCCTGCTTGTGCATTTCTTCACAAAGGAAAGAGGGACTCTTTGAATGACAGGTGATGCTCAGCCTGGTGAGATAAATAGGAGGTCAGATGATACAGACCTCAGACACATGATCTGGACACTGAATGAGCATAGTTGTGCCCACAGGAAAGTGGGTTTTGGAGGATCGATCAGGCGGATCGATTCCAAACTGCTATTCCACCGGTGAAGATGGGGTTGACTGGTGGGGAGTTGTCTATGTGTCCACCCTTGCCGGGGTGATAGCTCCACCACAGGAAAACCAGTCCCCCGGTTAAAGTCACAGTCGGTGACTTGTAAAGGATTTCGGAGGACGACGAGAAGATCGACGGCACCAGCTCACCTGAAGACTCAACTCACTCTCTCTCTCTCTCTCCATCACTACTCAACTAAATACCACGAACTGAACTGAACTGAACTTTACTCAACATCGTAAGACTGTATCCTTTTACCCCTAGACTTAAAGAAGCTTGGTTTTCATACATATATTCCAGACTTACTGATTTACGTACTCATATATATATTCATTGCTAACCTGTGTGATTTATTTACTTTGATATTACTGTATTGCGTAGTTACTAATAAATATCAGTAGTTTATAGCAATACGAGACTCCAAAGTGGTTTCTATTTCTGCTGGTTCTTTATCCCCGTCACGGGGTACGTGACATGTGTAAAACCTTCCCCACCATTGAGCACATCTTCAAGGAGTGCTGTTGCAGGAAAGCACCATCCATCATCAAGGAATTCCACTATCCAGACCATGCGCTCTTCTTACTGCTGCCATCAGGAAGAAGGTACAGAAGCCTCAGGTCCCACACCACCAAGATCAGGAACAGTTATGTCCCCTCAACCATCAGGCTCTTGAACCAGAGGAGATACCTTGATTCACCCCAACACTGAAATTGTTCCACAGCCCATGAACTCACTTTCAAGGACTCTACAACTTGTATTCTTTATATTTATTGCTTATTTTATTATTATTATTATTATTATTATTACTATTATTATTATTTTTTTTGTATTGCACAGTTTGTTGTCTTTTGCACATTGGTTGTGTTGTCTTTGTTGTGTGTGATTTTTCATTGCCTCTGATGTGTTTCTTTGTAGTTGCTGTGAATCCTGCAAGAAAATGAATCTTAGGATAGAATATGGTGACACATATGTACTTAGGTAATAAATTTACTTTGAACATTGAATTTTGAAGTAATTTGGGGATTCTGTTGTAGATGTTGAGATTGGTGGGAGGTTGAGGTAGTGCTGGGAAGGTCGGGCTTCCACGTTATTGTGGAGGCAGGGAATGTGGAGGGAAATAAAAGATGAAGATCTTGTTCAGTCTTTGAGTGGATTATGGCTTTGGGGACAACTTGGGTCAGGGACACCATCAGAGTGGAATGTGATGGGTATGGGATTCAATAAGGATGTGGTCTGATGGCAATGTCTCAGGGGACAGTTACAGTGATGGAGGTTAGAACTAAGAGATTAGAGTTATATGTAAGATTTGGACATCAGACCTGGCCAAGCAGTAGGTCAGATTGGTCCATCTGAATTGGCAGAAAATGATTTATTGGCAACACCTGTTACATGATGCTCCACTTCATGCCATTTATGGGCCAGGATGGAGTTGTGTACTTGGAGGACGCAGAATGATTTTAACATCCTAGGAAACACAGCCGGCTTCACTAAACATTGGTGTTTAGCTTTTGGAATTTTTTAAAACAGTACGTAGAACACAAAAATGATGTGCATCATGAGAGAAATTCTTACCTCATGCACAGACTTAATTGAACTTCTGTTACCTTATCAATCACATTTGCCAGCCAAATGTACATTTAACAAATCTATTCTCACACACTTAATTATTCCATACTTTTCCAAGTTAAATCTCAGAGGTTTCCGGCACCTCCCCTTGCATTACAGTTGGACAGACTAATATGCTGGTTTATGCTTTATCTGTTTCCATTTTCCATAATTATTGCTATAAGAGGAGCAGCTCAAAATCTACCTTGTTATAACCTTGTTCTTTATTGTTTCCCTGCATTGCATTTTTCGGAAGCTTTTACACTTTATTCTGCATTGTTACTGTTTTACTGTATTCTGCCTCAATGAACTGGGTAATAATTTGATCTGTGTGAACAGTATGCAAGACAAGGTTTTCACTGCATCTTGGTACATGTGACGACAATAAAAGGAACAATATCAATACAAATCTTGCCTTCTCTAGGGCTACTCACAGAAGAATTTTATACAATGCCATTGCTCTCCCAACATCTGTAACTTTAGCCAACTTGGATGCATTCCATTTGGAACAGGTAAATTATTAGGTTTCAGTCATTCTAAACACTTCAGTGTGATTTCCACATTTATCGAAAGTTACACTCAGTTATAAAAGGATGTCCATAAACACCCTTTTATATCTGAGTGTAACTTTAATTCGAACTGTTTCCTTTGTGAAGAAAAATTCAGAGTTAGTTCTTCAATTTTGCCCTTTGCCTCTGGATGAAGTTTTGCCTTTGGATTTTCTTAATAGATGCCATATTCCCATGTTAGTCACTTACACATTTTCCAATTTTTAATAGCAGTGGCAGACGCGTGCTTGGAATTGTGTGGTGAAACTATTCAGTTCAGTGTGGGAAATGCATGAAACGCAGACTGTCTGCTCTTTTTCATAGTGTTAACAGCCAGTACTAACCGCAGAGTTCATTGCTCCTTCTTACCTTCATGGTTCAATTTAATGAGCTGAAGCCAGCTGGCCCTCTTTTAATGTCAGCCTGCGCTTCTTAAAAGGAGCTGAATTGTGATTGAAACTGCTGGAGAAATTGCCTCGCAGTTTATTGGAAGCAAAAGTGCAACATGGATGAAAGTCAGAAGATGGAGCACTGAAGACCTTGGTAATGGAAAGGGTGCAACACCAGGCCAAAAAAGATTGAGGGTAATGATGCAGCCTTGCTGAGACTGGTCTTTAGTGAGACTGGTTGTATTGTGGGCTCATTAGTCACCTCCAGAAAATTTCTCAAGTGAGTGGAACTAACTTTCAAATCTAATGGGGAACAGTTCAATCTGCAGTGATTACACCACAGAACCAAAATCGCCTGATACTCAGTATTTAAGTTGCAGTATGCAGATAATGTTTGGTTTCACATATGCAGGAGGCTGAGATTCAAGACTTAGTGATTTTTGTTTTGCCATGACATATGCGGACCATATCTTGGATACCACCTCTCAAAGAAGGCAAGCATTAATGACGGAACTCGCAATCACACTTGATGTGCCAGAATTGCCTTTGGAAGATTGGGAAAAGGATATTACAAGATTAAGATTTCAGAGCTGGTATAAAACCGATAGTCTATAGAGCAGCAGTGGCTGTGTGCTTCTGAGGACTCGTCAATCTACAGTCAGCTCTTCAAAATTCTGGAAAAATATATAGGCATCCGTCAGTCTCGTGATACTGTGGATTTGCACCTTGGAAGGTTTCCAGGGCGCAGGCCTGGGCAAGGTTGTATGGAATACCGGCAGTTGCCCATGCTGCAGGTCTCCCCTCTCCACGCTACAGATGTTGTCCAGGAGAAGGGCATTAGGACCCATACAGCTAGGCACTGGTGTCATTGGAGAGCAATGTGTGGTTAAGTGCCTTGCTCAAGGACACAACACGCTGCCTCAGCCAAGGCTCGAACTAGCGACCTTCAGATCACTAGACGAACTCCTTAACCACTTGTCCATGCGCCAACACAGCCAACATATTTCTGGAAAAATATCAGCAGCATAAACAGCAAAAACTTTCAAATTTAGTAATGGAAAATTTTAAGATTCTATAAATATTTTAAGAGTATAAAGGGGTACAAGGGAGAGAATGAGTTCCTTTAAGGATACATGCATGGAGTATGGGAAAGGAGCAAAGAAATGACTATTTGTCATATGTATTTACTGTGGAGAAAACCATGGAAGTTAGTGAGGTCTGGGAAGAGAGCAATGATATTCCGAAGTAAAACAGAGGCATAACTTGAAGCATATTGCCTTTGTATCTATTAAGGCAAGGGATGATTAAGGATGCCAGGATAATCAAGGACACGACCCACCCACCCAACACACTTTTCGTTCCTCTGCCCGCAGGAAGAAGACTCAGGAGCTTGAAGACTCGTACGGCCAGATTTGGGAACAGCTTCTTTCCAACTGTGATAAGACTGCTGAACAGATCTTGACCCGGATCTGGGCTGTACCCTCCAAATATCCCGACCTGCCTCTCGGTTTTTTTGCACTACCTTACTTTCCCTTTTCTATTTTCTATTTATGATTTATAATTTAAGTTTTTAATATTTACTATCGATTTGTACTCCAGGGAGCATGAAGTGCAGAATCAAATATCGCTGTGCTGATTGTACGCTCTAGTATCAATTGTTAGGCGACAATAAAGTAAAGTAAAGTAATCAGCATGGACAGGAGGAGCAAACTGGAGGTGCATGAGCTAATCCACACTGACGGATCGAAAGTGGAGAGAGTCAGTAATTTTTAATTCTTCGGTGTTATGATTGGACAGGATCTTTTCTGGGCCCAACACGAAAGTGCCATTACAAAGAAACCTCAACAGCGCCTCTACTTCCTTAGGGCTTAGTAACGATTTGGCAAGACACCTAAAACTCTGACTAGCTTCTGTGGATATGTAATGGAGAGTATATTGACTGCTTGCAACATGGCCTGGTATGGAAACACCAATGTGCTTGAATTCAAAATCCTACAAAAAGTAATGGATATGGCCCAGTTCATCACAGGTGAAATTCCCCCCACCACTGAGCACATTGACATGGAGCGTTGTCACAGGAAAGCAGCATCCATCATCCAGGACCCTCTCCACCCTGGCCAGGTTCTCTTCTCCCTGCTGCTATTAGGAAGAAGGTACAGGACCCTCAGGACCCACATCACTAGGTTGAGGAACAGTTATTATTCCTCAACCGTCAGGCTCTTGAACCAGAGGCACTATCTTCACTCAATTTCACTCGACCCATCACTGAACTGTTCCCACAAGTTATGGACTCACTTTCAAGGACTCGTCATCTCATGTTCTCAATATTTATTGCTTATTTATTATTATTTGTTTGTATTTGAATAGTTTGCTGTCTTTTGCACATTGATTGTTTGTCTGTCCTGTTAGGTGCGGTCTTGCATTGATTTTATTGTGTTTCTTTGACTTACGGTATATGCCTGCAAGAATCTTAGAGTTGTATTTGGTAACATAAATGTACTTCGATAACAAATTTACTTTGAGCTTTGATTTTTCTCATGGAGGTTCATTTCTCACAATTTTAATAGAGTTTTTGAGCATGTGACCAAGAGGAGTTTGAGGGCAGGGTGGTGGATATTGTCTACATGGCTTGTAACAAATCCTTTGACAGTGTACCATTTGGTAGGTCGATTGAGAAGATTAGAATAGATGGACCTAAGGTGAGATAGCTAATTGGCTTGGTGGTAGGAGGCAGAGTGTGTAGTGGAGGTTTGCCTTTCACATTTGAGACCTGTAACCAATGGTGAGTTGCAGAGATCAATACTGGGTCCCTTATTGATCTCCTAATAATGATTTGGAAGAGAATGCAGTTGGCATGATTTTTATGTTTGCAAATATCAGCAAAATAGTGGACAAATGAAGAAAGTTGTCCAAAGTTACAACTAGTTCTAAATTAACTTGGAAAATGGGCAAGGGAATGGCTGATGTAATTTATCTCACTGCAAAGTGATGCATTTGTTAAATTAAACAACACCAAGCCTTAGTCAATTAATAGCAGGTCCCTGGGGCATATTATTGAAAAGCAAGTCCGAGCAGTACAAATAACTAGTTTCCAGAATGTGGTGACACAGGTAGACAAAGAGGTGGAGAAGGCTTGATATTCTTGCCTTCATTGGCAGAAGCATTAAGTATAGGAGATAGAACAGCATGTTACATTTGTACTGTTGGGCCACAGTGGGAGCATTGGGTACTCTTTTTGATGCTATGCTACGAGAAGGCTGTGATATAATCTAGAGAGGGTGAAGAAAAGTTTCACAGGAATGTTGTCTAGACTGGAGGGCTTGAATTACAAGAAGAGATTAGGTTGACTAGGACTGTTTTCCCTGACGCAAAGACTGAGGGGTGATCTTATAGAAGTTTATATATATATGCAGAGATGGTGCTCGGTGTCGGAGAGCTGGTCAGAGGCTCGGAGTTTTCGGACGGAGTCGAAGTCGGACTGTAGTCGAATGCTTCCAGGATGCTGCATCGGCAAGTTTGCGGTGCTGGAGGTTCACCGTCTGCGTGAGATGATGGGACTTTCGAGAGACTTTGAGACTTTTCACCATGACCATGGTCTGTTCTTCATCAAATTACGGTATTGCTTTGCACTGTTGTAACTATATGTTATAATTATATGGTTTTTGTCAGTTTTTCAGTCGGTTTGTCATGTGTTTCGGTGATATCATTCTGGAGAAACATTGTATAATTTCTTGATGCATACATTACGAAATGACAATAAAAGAGGACTGTGTGACCTCATAATCTAATCTAATCTAATATAATATAATTAAAATGTTAAATTAGATAAGTAATGCAATAAGAGGAAAAAAAATAGTGAGGTTAGTGTTCATGGGTTCTTTGTCCATTCAGAAATCTGATGGCACAGGGGAAGAAGCTGTTCCTGAATCATTGAGTTTGTTCCTTTGGGCTCCTGCGCCTCCTTCCTGATGGTAGCAATGAGAAGCAGGGTGATAGGGGTCCCTAATGATAGATGCTACCTTTCTGAGGTATTGCAGCTTGAAGATGTCTGGATACTATGGAGGCTGGTGCCCATGCTGGAGCAGACTGAGTTGACAAATTTCTGCAGCTTGTATCGATCCTGTGCAGTAAGACCGTCCCATACCAGATGGTAATGCCGCCAGTTAGAATGCTCTCCATGGCATATTTGTAGAAATTTGAGAGTGTTTTTGGTGACATACCAAATCTCCTCCAACACTTAATAAAATAAAGGCAACTGCCATGTCTTCTTTGTAACCACATCAATATGTTGGGCCTTGGATAGATCCTCAGAGATGTTGACACTCTGGATCTTGAAGTTACTCACCCTTTCCACTTCTGAACCCTCGACGAGGATTGCTGTGTTTTGCCTCGTCTAACCCTTCCGAAGTCTACAATTATTTCTTTGGACTTACTGACGTTGAGTGCAAGGTTACTGCTGCGGTACCACTCAACCAGCTGATTGATCTCACTCTTGTACACGTTCTCGTCACCATCTGAAATTCTGCCAACAATAGTTGTGTTGACAGCAAATTTATAGATGGTGTTTGAGCTGTGCCTAGCCACAAGGTCATGGGCGTAGACAGAGTAGAGCAGTATTTCCAATCCACACAGATTATGGTCTTCCGGTGAGGAAGTTGAGGATCCGTTTGCAGAGGGAGGTACAGAGGCCCAGGTTTGTGAGCTTTTTGATCAGAACTGTAGGAATGATTGTGTTAAGTGCTGAGCTGTAGTCAATAAACAGCAGCCTGACGTTATTATTTGTCACAATGAGCGCTGGAAATATCAGGACCCAAGTGCAGAGGAAAGACAGACTCCAATGTAGAGACGGCGATGAGAGTTTATTCATAATAATTTCAAAAGAACATCGGTGGCTCGGCCGAGAGACACCGTGAGAAATAATACTCTCAAAACTAGGACCACGCAATTAGTGCACATTGGGTGTCCGCTTAAATAATACAGGTAACATGGAATTTCGGAACCTATCAAAATAAATATAACAAATTTAAACAGAAAGCACCAGGAGACCGCACAAAGTGTGAGTTGCTTGATAAAAGCACAAGGAACTCTAAATGATTAACAGCTCTCGTTAAATAACAATTAACCAATTCAGGGGCTCTAAAAACCTCACAGCCCTATGGTCTCTGGTGCCCCACACAGGCCCAAGGAGTTCATTAGCATTGTCCAGGTGATGCAAGGCCACATAAAGAGCCAATGAGATTGCATCTGTTGTAGACATATTGTGGTGATAGGCAAACTGCAATGAATCCAGGTCCTTGCTTAGGCAAGAGTTGGTTCCAGCCATAATCACCCTCTCAAAGTATTTGACCACCGTAGATGCAAATGCTACTGGATGATAGTGAAGGCAGCTCACCCTGCTCTTCTTGGGCAGTGGTATAATTGTTGCTCTTTTGAAGCGGGGGGAATCTTCTGACTGTAGCAATGAGAGATTGAAAATGTCTTTGAACATACTCACCAGTTGGTTGGCACAGGTTTTCAGAGCCTTACAAGGTACTTCATCGGGGCCTATCACCTTGTCATGCTCCACCCTCTTAAAAGATCTTCTGATGTCCCCCTCCAAGTCAGAGATCACAGGATAACAGGATGCTGCAGGTTTCCTCATAATGGTAGTTTTATTCTCCCTTTCAAAGCGTGCAGAAAAGACATTGAGCTCTTCTGGGAGTTAACCGCTTCTGCTATTCATGCTTTGCTTTGTAAGAAGTAAATGTCCGCAAATCCTGCCAGGGCTGATGTACATCCAATTCCACCTCCAACATCAATCAGAATTGTTCATTTGGTCTTGAGAAAGCCTTCTGGCCTTCTTGTATAGTCCTGGTCCACTGCCTTGATTGCCTCAGATCTGGCTCCCTTCACTGCGAAAAGGATCTGGAAAGTCTCCATCCAGATTCTGAAGTGATAGTTGGTGGAGATATTTATCGAAGTCAACGTAAGGAGTGCAGCACAATATGCTATTCAGTGCGCAGTGCAGCTACCAACTATCACTCAGTGTGATATCACCCACTTCCCACTGCCTAAGCCTCACACCCGCATCTCATAGCTTGCACATATTGCTTGCTATTTGACAAACACAGGCATAGTACCCAAACATGTCATGTAGCAGTCACTAATACAGTTCAATCTCTCTTTCAGACCAAGGCAATTTTATTAGCAGTAAGTTTGAAGATCATGCAAGTACCTGCCATGCCTCTCCCCGGAGGACACAGTGCTAACCATTGAGGGCATGGTGATGGCAGATCATGTAGCCAACAATTAAGCTTATGTACTGCCCTGGTTCAGATTTCTGTGAGGTAGTTTATAAAAGCAGTGTGCCATGCTGGAAAGTGCGTTTTAGCTTTGGCTAAGATAAGGCCACATGTTGTCCAACTTAGGAATGTGAGTCAGCCAGTCAGGATTGTGGGATGTGAAAGAAGTTTCCGGAGAGCTGTGGGGAAGAGTTTTCTGAAGGACGGTAGTCCGGTTTGGGGTCTTTTGGCAGGAGCTGTGGAGCAGGACAGAAGGGAAGATGCTGCGGAATGCCTTTGGAAGGACAATCCCTGTTGCAAGAAATGATTTGTGCAGATGAATGTCTGCAAGGTGGAAGGGCCAATACTCCAGAGAGAGAGAGAGCCAGTTTGCTCAAAATGGTCCTTGAGGGGAGTTCCCATAGACATAGGAGCAGAATTAGACCCCCTGGTCCATTGAATCTGCTCCACATTCAATTATTTCTCCCTCTTAACTCCATTCTCCTGCCATTTACTCATAATTTTTTGAAACAATTGAAATCAAAAATCCTACCAACCTACACTTTAAATATATCCAATGACTTGGCCTCCAAAGCCATCTGTGGCATTGAATCCCACAGATTCTCCACCCCTTGGCTCCATGGAACCTCTCCAAAGCCAGTACATGCTGTCTTGGATAGGGGGCCCAAAACTGCTCACAGGTCTCCAAATGGAGTTTGACCAATGCCTTATAAATCTTGTTTTTATATTCAAGTCTGCCGAAAATTAATGTCAACATTGTATTTGCCTTCCTTACTACCAAGTGAACCTGCAAGTTAACCTTTATAGAATTTTGCAAGTCCCTTTGCACCTCTGATTTTTGAACTTGCTCGCCATTTAGAAAACAAAATATTCATTTATTCCCTCTACATACACTTCCTCATGTTGTATTTTGTCTATTCTTACAACTTGTTCATGTTCTTCTGCGGACTCTGCTTCCTCAACGCTATCTTCTCCTCCAGCAATCTTTGTATTATTCAGAAATGGCCACAAAGCCATCAATTTTATCATCCAGATCATTAACCACAAAAAGTAGCAGGCACAACACCAGCCCCTGTGGAAAAGCACTAGTCACTGGCAGCCAATCAGAAGAAGTCCCCTTTATTTCCACTCTTTGTCTTCTGTCAGTCAGCCAATCTTCTATCCGTGCTAATATATTTCCTGTAATATAATGAGCTCCTAGCCTCATGTGTCATAGTCATAGTCATACTTTATTGACCCTGGGGGAAATTGGTTTTCGTTACAGTTACACCATAAATAATTAAATAATAATAAAACCATAAATAATTAAATAGTAATATGTAAATTATGTTAGGAAATAAGTCCAGGACCAGCCTATCGGCTCAGGGTGTCTGACCCTCCAAGGGAGGAGTTGTAAAGTTTGATGGCCACAGGCAGGAATGACTTCCTGTGACGCTCTGCGTTGCATCTCGGTGGAATGAGTCTCTGGCTGAATGTACTCCTGTGCCCAACCAGTACATTATGTAGTGGATGGAAGACATTGTCCAAGATGGCATGCAACTTGGACAGCATCCTCTTTTCAGACACCACCGTCAGAGAGTCCAGTTCCATCCCCACAACATCACTGGCCTTACGGATGAGTTTGTTGATTCTGTTGGTGTCTGCTACCCTCAGCCTGCTGCCCCAGCACACAACAGCAAACATGATAGCACTGGCCACCACAGACTCGTAGAACATCCTCAGCATCGACCAACAGATGTTAAAGGACCTCAGTCTCCTCAGGAAATAGAGACGGCTCTGACCCTTCTTGTAGACAGCCTCAGTGTTCTTTGACCAGTCCAGTTTATTGTCAATTCGTAATCCTCCACCATATCCACACTGGCCCCCTGGATGGAAACAGGGGTCACCGGTACCTTAGCTCTCCTCAGGTCTACCACCAGCTCCTTAGTCTTTTTCACCTTAAGCTGCAGATAATTCTGCTCGCTCCATATGACAAAGTTTCCTACCGTAGCCCTGTAGTAGTTGAAGTCCGAGGTGTAAATGGTAAAGAGAAAGGGAGACAAGACAGTCCCCTGTGGAGCCCCAGTGCTGCTGATCACTCTGTCGGACACACAGTGTTGCAAGCACACGTACTGTGGTCTGCCAGTCAGGTAATCAAGAATCCATGACACCAGGAAAGCATCCACCTGCATTGCTGTCAGCTTCTCCTCCAGCAGAGCAGGGCAGATGGTGTTGAATGCACTGGAGAAGTGAAAAAACATGACCCTCACAGTGCTCGCTGGCTTGTCCAGGTGGGCGTAGACACGGTTCAGCAGGTAGACGATGGCATCCTCAACTCCATGTGTGGCACCATGTTAAAGGAAATCTGAAAATCCAAGTTAACGACGTTCATTGACTCTCCTTTATCTATCCTACCTATTACTTCCTCAAAGAATTCCAACAGATTTGTCAGGAATATCTCCCCTTTATGAAACCATGCTGACTTTACCCTATTTTATCATGCGCTACCGAGTAACCCAACACCTCATGCTTAATAATGGACTCTTAAAACCTTATCAACCACTGAAGTCAGACTAATGGGCCCATAATTTCCTGCCTTTTGCCTCCATGTCTTCTTAATGAGTGGAATGACATTTGCCATTATTTCGTCTGCTGGAGCCCTTCCTGACCCCAGTGGTTCATGAGCAATCACTGCTAACACCTCCACAGTCTCCTCAGATACTTCTTTCAGAACCACGGGCTGCAGTTCCTCTGGTCCTGGTGACTTACCCAGTTCCTGACCTTTCATTTTCCCCCAGCAGCTTCTCTTAGTACTAGTGTCAACACGCTCTTCTACCTTTATCCCTCCCTCACCATCTCTTTTGAACCTCTGGCATGTTGCTGTGAAGCCGGATGCAAAACACTTCTTCAGTTTTGTTGGCTATTTCTTTGTTCCCAATCACTAGTTCTCTGGCATCATTTAAGCATACCCTCGATGGATTTACCGCTGATATATTTCCAAGTCAGGACACTTAAGAGGAACCTGTGGGTGGTGATATTCCCCTATGCCTACCGATCTTGTCCTTCTTGGAGGTAGAAGTCATGTGTTAGGAAAGTGGTTTTGGAAAAACCAGGCAATGAACATTTAGTAAATGGTACGTGCATTTCAGAGCATTTGGTAGATGGTAGACGGGCAGACTCGATAGGCCGGTTGGCCTACTCCTCCTCCTATTTCTTATGTTCCTATGGTATGTATCGCAGTCATGGTATGCTGTTGGTGGAAGGAATAAATGTTTATGGTAGTTGATTGGGTGCTAGTCCCATAGGTTGATCTCAATTTTCCTGTGAGATTTGATATTACATTTAATCAATCCAGCGTTGTGTATTCCATCTTATTCCGGACATGCCAAGTAGATGGAAAGGTGTCAGGAGGTGAGATACTTGTCCCAACCTGCTCTGCCACCAGGCTCAAGGACAGCTTCGATCTCACTATTTTAAAACTATTGAATGGTTAACTAGTATAATGAAATGGACAATCATTATAATCTTCTGCCTTATTGTCGATCTGCACTGCACTTTCTCTGTGGAAGTTGCACTTTATTCTGTAATCTGTTATTGTTTTACCGTGAGGGCCTGGCTCACCAGCATTGGAAGACTGCGGGAGTCCGGAAGTTGAGTCCTGTAGGTCAACCCTGTAGTCAGTGTCCCGGGTTAAGTCCAAAGTTGGAGGCCCAGTGTCTCTGACTTTGAGAATCTATGGTCAAGGGCTGGAGGCCTGGAAGTGGCCCATGTTGGGGTTGGGGGCTTCTCTGAGTGTGGGCGGGTGAGTGGGTAGGAGGGTGGCAGGCATGGAAAAGGGGCTTATCTTGCTTTTAGTGTCCTGTTTTGTTTTTGCTGCTTGCGTAGTTCTATGGAACACTGGGAGCATGCTACGTTGGCGCTAGGAAGTGTGGCGAAACTTGTTGGTGCCCTGGCACATCCTTGGGTGAACTGTTTGTTAATGAAAATGACACAATTTATGGTATCTTTCAATGTGTATGTAATAAATAAATCTGTTGTGGGCACGTGGCCAAGTGGTTAAGGCATTGGACTAGTGACCTGAAGGTCGTGAGTTCGAGCCTTGGCTGAGGCAGCGTTTTGTGTCCTTGAACAAGGCACTTAACCACACATTGCTCTGCGATGAAACTGGTGCCAAGCTGTATGGGTCCTAATGCCCTACCCTTGGACAACATTGGTGTTGCGGAGTGGGGAGACTTGCAGCAGGGACAATTGCTGGCCTGCGCCCTGGAGAGTGAAGACTTTCCAGGCGCGGATCCATGGTCTCGCAAGACTAATGGATGCCTTTAAAAAGTAAATCTGAATCTGTACTAGCTCAATGCACTGTGTAATGAATTGATTTGTATGAACACTATGTAAGACTATATCTCAGTACATGTGACAGTAATAAACCAATGCCAATTCCAGTTTCTACTCTATTCTTGAAACATCCCTCATGTCCTCAGGATCCTCCATTTGAATTGCTTCTGCTTTGTAGTGTTTACTATGTCTTGGGTTTAAACTGATGAAGGGTCATTGACATGAATTGCTGGCTCTAGCTTCCCTTCTGTGGATGGTCCTTTAGCTGCTGGGTATTCCTAGCATTTTCTGTTTCTAAGCTCAGGTTTCCAACCAGCTTTTGGTCTTTTGAAACTTGATATTTCTGCCCCTCGACATTCTTTCCCTCAACACTGAATTGATTCCACAACTTATGGACTCCCTTTCAAAGACTCTGCAATCTCATGTTCTCGATATTTATTGTTCATTTATTTATTATTATTATTTTTTCCTTTTTTTGTCTTTGCACAGTTTGTTGTCATTTGCACGTTTGTTGTTTGTCCGTCTTTGGTGTGTGTTGTTTTTCACTGATTCTATTGTGTTTCTTTGTATGTACTGTGAATGTCCACAAAAAATGAATCTCAGGGTTGCAAATAGAACATAGAACATAGAAATCTACAGCACATTACAGGCTCTTCAGCCCACAATGTTGTGCCAGCCATGTAACCTCCTCTAGAAAATGCCTAGAATTTCCCTACCGCATAGCTCTCTGTTTTCCTAAGCTCCTGTACCTATTTAGACCATAAGACCATAAGACAAAGGAGCAGAAGTCAGCCATTCGGCCCTTTGAGTCTGCTCTGCCATTTTATCACAAGCTGATCCATTCTCCCATTTAGTCACACTCCCCTGCCTTCTCACCATAACCTTTGATGCCCTGGCTACTCAGATACCTATCAATCTCTGCCTTAAATACACCCAATGACTTGGCCTCCACTGCTGCCCGTGGCAACAAATTCCATAGATTCACCACCCTCTGACTAAAAAAATTTCTTTGCATTCCTGTTCTGACTGGGCGACCTTCCATCCTTAAGTCATGCCCTCTTGTACTAGACTCCCCCATCATGGGAAACAACTTTGCCACATCCACTCTGTCCATGCCTTTCAACATTTGAAATGTTTCTATGAGGTCTCCCCTCATTCTTCTAAACTCCAAGGAATACAGTCCAAATATTTACAAATCTCTTAAAAGACCCTATTCTATCCACCTCTACCACTGTCACGGCAGTACATTCCACGAACCAACCACTCTGTGTGAAAAACTTATCTCTGATATCCCCCTTGTACCTAGAATGGTGACATATACGTACTTCGATAATAAATTTACTTTGAACTCTTTAACAAGCCTATTGACCAGCACTGATACTTGCAGCTAGAATCATTGGGGTAGAAATCCACTCCCTCTATTCTTATAGCTGAATGTTTGTGAACACAATGCTAAAGAAAAATCAGATGCTAAGTGGTAATTACAATATGGCAAGCATTTCAGTAATGCCAATGAAAATCAGAATCCTTGCTGATATACAATACACTTTCAAATATTTTTGGATATTTTTCTCTCATGTAGTCACGACTGCTCATTGAATCTTTTGAAAATTCTGTTATTATATTATACGCAATGATGAGAGATTGTATTTCCACTTGCCATTGTCAGGATAATCTAATACAATAGAATTGCCTTGCATTTTGTCATTCAGGACTTACAGCAAGGTCAATCATCCCCTGTGCATAAGAAATTTATAGAAATCGACTTCTTCCTTGTGAACATGTGGGTTACATCATTTTCCCTTAATCCTGGTCACATGTGTATTCAGGACTGTGCATTTAACTGATTGGGATCCTCACACTATTTCAGTTACATTTCACAGACAGTAATTGGAATGATGCATATAAGGACATACAACAGTAAAGCACAAGAACAGCTTCTTCATTCTGCGATGTCTGTGCTGACAACGATGCCCTTTTAAACAAAATCTATCTGCCTTCACATGGTCCATATATCCCCATTCTCTGCTTATTAACATGCCATTCTAAATGCCTCTTAAATGCCAGTACCTTGTCAGCTTCTACTGCCACGTCAGGCACCTACCACATACTGTGTAGAAAACTTTTCCTGCACAGTGAGATGATATTGGGTTTGGTGATCGCAAAGTTCTAAATTTATATGAAGACCTTAATCTCTATCTTGTTTTAATTTCAAGCTGATTACTGTTTGCCATTTACATTTTAAGAACGGAAGACAGACTTCCATTTATGACCAGAAGTCAAACAACTGTTAGTTGAAAGTTTTCTTACAGTTGTTTGTGATCTTACAAGTGGCAGCTGCTATGTTTAGAAACCAAGATTAGCAAACAACCAAGAGGTCTACTGATCAGGAGTGAATATTTATCACTACATCTCATTTACACTTTGCCCCTCTCACCGTAAAGCTATGTCTTTGTTATTTTACTATTCTACCATAGGATAAAGAGTCTATATGCCCTATCTATGCCTCTTATAATTTTATATTCCTCTATGTGATCTCCCGTTATCTCCAATGCTCCTGAGAAAATAATCCCTGTTTGTCCAACCTCTCCTTATAGATAAAACCCATGAATCCAGGCAGCAATCTGGAGAAGCTTGCCTGCACCCTCTCTGATGCCTCCATCTCCTTCCTGTAACGAGTAAAACTCTGTTGATCCAGAATGCCCAAGGTTCTGGTGATTACAGACGGCATTTAAGTCATATTTTTCTTTAGATCTTATACAATAGGATGATAACTTTTTCAATAACTTTTCCCAGTAATTTTAAAAGGAAGTGGAGGAACTAGCACTGTGTGAGTTTCAATGGCTCACCAGTTCGGGGGCATGGTGTGTTAGAGAGAGTGCAAGAACTGGGGCTCCATTGTGTTAAAGGGTATGTGTGAACCAGGACTCTGATGTGACACAGAGTGCAAAAACTAAAGCTCATGGGTGTTACAGAACAGAAGGCACCCAGAACCAGGAATTATAAAGGGAGTGCATGAATCAACATTTGTTGAATAATCATAATTTTTGAACAATGGGCTAGAAGATTATTAATTATTATTTTAAACTAAAAATGAAAAAGTAACCTGTCAAAATTACACTGATGAAAGATAACTGACAATGAATGAGTTAAAACTGAACTAACTACATTAAGTTAATTTAGTTTTGATTTTTCTGATATTACTTGTAAGATTTGACTATTCTTAGAGTAGATATTGATTTAAAACAATTTATAATTGCTTTTACAATAGGTAGAAATCTGAATTAACTAATATTCGTACTCCCAGGATTCAAGTTTATTGCACAACAAATTTTTTGAAGAAAATCTGATCTAAAAAGAAAAGCTAGTCTTAGTAATGATGTTTTTGACATTACCACAAAGCAGCAGACAATAGACTTAGCCAAAGAGACTGGATTCAGTACTGAGCTTGGGTGCTGCCTGTGTGGAATTTTTGTATTTCCCTTGGAACCATGATGATGTTTTTTCCAAGTATTCTTGGCTTTGCCCCCATGCCAAAGCCATGTAGATTGTTAAATTAACTGCAAGTTGGTACAAGTGTGTGGGTGAGTGGTAGTAGCTGGGGACAGCTGATGAGAATCAATGTGGATCAATATTGGCTTAGTGCAAGTGCGTTGTTGATGCTCAGCGCAGAAACATGTGATGCAGGGTGAGTATCCATGTCTACTCTCAATGACTCGAAGGCCTGTCTGGAATGGAACTCTACCATCTTCACCTGTTCTGGACAATATATGACCTCAAGCCCATCAACGTGTTTGATTTTTAACACCCTCCTCGGAATGTACTGAGTTGAGCCAAGTAGGTCCCAACCTGTAGGTTGCAATAACTGCAGTGGACCCATGGATTTTTACATAATATTGCACACAATTGTATCAGAAGAATTATATTACTTACACTTAACTTGATTTTCCAATAAGAGAATGGAAGATGGAAATAAATTTCTTATATTGTCATGGGATTCATTCAGGTACCAATGAATGGAATTGTATCTCAAAATGCGGATTTATACTTTTCATGCTGGACTTTCCAGCAGTTTAATTACCCATCCAGTCCTACTCTGACCTAACTGCTGGGGGTGGTAGTAGAGGCCATTAAAGACATTAGGGACATTAAAGATAGTATTAGATAGGCATATGGATGAAATACAAATAGAGGGCTATGTGGGAGGGAAGGATAAGATTGATCTTGGAGTGGATTAAAAGGTTGACACAATATTGTGGGCCAAAGGGCCTGTACTGTGCTGTACTGTTATATTTTCTATGTTCTAACTCTTTTCAACTGTAGCATAATTGACCACTTTTGTAATAATCCATCTTTCAATTTAGTTCAATTTTTCTCTTTCCATTGTCATGACCCACAGCTCTGCCATTAGTAACATATTACACAGACACAATCCCATTGTTGCCCCCTAGCTGCCACATTGCATCATTTTGTCTCACCCTAGCACAGATTTTTCCTTTACCCTATCTATTCCATCTTTTAGGCTGTTCAAGCTGATCTCATTTTCTCTTCTTTTCCCATTCCGATGAAGACTCCTGGAGCCGAAGCATTAACTGCTTCTCTTTCTTCAGACGCCGCCTGACCTGCCGAGATCCTCAGTTTTTCTCCCCAATCAATTTAGCTAAATTTATATTGGACTTTGCTTATTTGCATTTCATAGATGCAGCATTTTCCACGTGCAAAGTCTGTATCACCAGTAATGGAGCTGTGATAATCAAGATAACTGTGTCATTGGCAAGTCCTAAATATACTATGCATCGGTAATTTCCCTAAATCTGATTAGCTTGCTGGGACGTTACAGAATTAATCACATAGTGTTTTGCTCAGAATCACATTAAATTGAGCAAGTCAGAGAACGTTTTTAAATGATTAGTTTTATTTGTTATGTATGCATCAAAGTCTACAGCGATATGCATTATTTACATCAAATCAAACCCCTTCACCGTCAGATTTCTGAATGATCCAATAACACTAGCTGACTACTTCCCTCTCTTTTTCACTATTTATTAATTTTTAATGCATTTCTTACTGTAACTTATTGCAATATTTTTACGTACTGCACAGCACTGCTGCTGCAAAATACTGTACGCCAGTGATAATAAACTTAATTCTGATTCTGGCTGAGCAGAAATTAAATGGCTTCTTTGAAGATTAATTCAACAGGCATTCTCATATTCGTTCATCCATCTGATTATAGAGGGTTTTGCAAGCCTCCTGGGGAACAGAGAGTTAACCTGTCCACCTGCGGAAGGAGTTGTGATGATCTCAAGCAGCTATAGGTAATTAGATGAATGGATTAAACTGAGAATACATTTTCTGTCCCTACTATTTTTTTCCCCTTCTAAGAAAATGTTCAGCTGCAGGTTAAACAAATGCCATCTTGAGCGTTTTCCTAATCCTCGCTATCTCTGACGCTGCTTGGCACACACATTCTTTGTTGATTCCAGTTGCTACTAGGACCTGTTTGTCAGCTGGCTCTTGCTGAATCCAAAGTCCTGGGAGGAAGATGGAACCAATAAGATTTGCACAGAGGCTAGTATATTTCTGCATGGATACCCCAGCCAGTTTAGGAGTTACTGACAACTTATGTGTGCTCAGACAAGCTCTAGACTGAGGAATGGTCGGCTTTCCGTCCCTTTAAACTGGGTCGATCATTTGTCTTTTTGCTACTCAGTTTTTCCCCCTGTGGATTACTTCCCTCTACACATTTTCCTTTAACTGACAGAGTGAGACCAAGTTAAACTGTGGACTCTTCTATGATTAGTACCAGTGTGGCTGGGCGGCAGGCACCATGATTTAAGCGGGCTGGGGCATGCAGTGTACGTTTAATTCAGCTGCTCAGAATCCCAACCATCTGGGATAACTCTACTTAAGCAATGTGCAGGCTTGTGCTCCAAACCCATGGCCTCGATGTTCAGAGTAAATCGCTCAGCTGCTTAAGCTGGATAAGCAACCTTGGCAGTTTGACCTTGCAGTTAGAAGTCAAAATATTAAACTGCTTGAATCAACGGGCCAGTCTGCGAGATGGAATTTTCTATAATGGTTATTGTAAGTACGTCATGAATCAATCTGCCAAAATGTTAGTCAGTGTCAAAGGAGGCAAGTGAGATTGAACACCCGCATTAAGAAAGGAATCAAGTGACCATCTGATTCAAAGGCATTATATTCTTCTATACATTAACTAAGCAGAATGACAACTGCAATGCTTATGTTCTAAATATTGTGCCCAATGTTCTGCAAAAGCTTTATTTAAAAACAAAGTCATGTTTACATACCACAAAGAATAAAAAGGACAAAGGAATAAAATTGCAGCAGCTTTCGGGGTTAAATGAAGGAATCAAAGAGCTGTTGGGAATTGATTCTGAATGGGGATGCTTTACAGCGGGCTGTTAGATAAAAGCTGCAGAATCTTGGGAAGATAGAATGCTCGCTAGAAATCTCTGAAGGATTCTGCTTGACTTTACAGGTTTACTGAAATCCTGAAGTTCCAACTTTCCTTTTGTAAAGATCGGACAGATATTTAGCTGTTCTGATTTTTGCCTCCACTTCAGTAAAAAAAAACTGTAATAGCACCGAACATCTTTTCATCAGCTTTCAGTGGACGTGCGTGGCAGGAAGCGTGACCTATCCACTAACCTCAGCTTTAGCGCTAACTACGCAGTTGGTTGCCTTTACACGCAGCTGTGCAACTTGTGCCAGCTGTAGTGAGCGGGCAGTGACTGAAGCAATGCCCGCTCCTCTTAAGGAGCCGCTGCTTAACGTTTACAATAATTAGTGGAGGCCCACAGGCCTTGGGCAGGTTGGCGGAAGCGACTACATGAGTGAGAGCAAGCACTTCATTTTGCACGAATTGGGAGATAGAATTTTGCATGAATTGGGGAGGAAGGTCCTCTTTCTGTAGAGGCTCAGAATGTCACCCATGTAGACAATTAGCATTTACTGTGGGATGCTGGAGATGACCTCTGGGAAGGAAGCCTGATGTTCATATATGCAGTGCACAAGAAATTCAAGTAATTCTCGTCAATGGACAAGTTTGCTTACAGTATGTCCATCATCAAATCAGCAAAACAAAGCTAGCCTCACCCACTGCTCTAGATACTGTGACTATATCACTCACACACCTACCAGAATTCCTACATAACATTCCCATGCCCTCCCACATCCTGACACACTATCTGTTGAAGCTAAGGCAGAAAATCCTCACATTATGGCTTGGAAGGTTCATCAGTGAGACACATTTTAAGACACGTCATGTTGTCTATTAAATGCTCTGTAAAATGGTAACTGATGGATAAGTAATAAATTCTGATTTGATGGAGAATGGCCATGAAAGCATAGAGGAACATCTGGAGAAATTTCTGAAACACCCATTCGCTGCTGTCGTTACTGTGTGGTCGGGAATCTTTCGGAGCGTAGGCCTCAAAATCCCCGGCCTTGCCTGCTTTTGGCGACTGAGAGGGAGATTGAATCGTTCAGACAGAGATGGCGCTCAGTACTCAGTGTCGGAGAGCTGATCAGAGCTCGAAGTTTTCGGATGACTCAGAGTCGGACTGTGGTCGGCATGGCAGGGAGAGTTTTTCTTCCTTCTCCCGTCTGCGTGAGATGTGGGACATTTGAGAAACTTTGAACTTTACTGTGCTCATGGACTTCTTCATCAAGTTGTGGTATTGTTGCACTGTTTGTAACTGTATGTTATAATTATGTGGTTTTTGTCAGTTTTTTCAGTCTTGGTTTGTCCTGTGTTTTGTGATATCACACCGGAGGAAATATTGTATCATTTTTTAATGCATGCATTACTAAATGAGAATAAAAGAGAACTGCATGTCTTCATAATCTAAAAAATTCTGGTCTTGCTAGTGAAGCTTAGATGGAGAAATTCAAGAGGGCTTCCTTCTCTCTTCCATGAGAAGAAGGCATCCACTTGCTGCTGACAATATTAGGAGATATTGCTGGACATTGCTAGTTAAACAGAGTCTGAGAAAAATACAGCACAGAAATAGGCCCTTTGGCCCATCTAGTCCATGTTGAACCATTTAATCTGCTGGTCCCTTTGACCTACACCTGGACCATAGCCCTCCTTACATCTCCCATCCATGTACTTTTCTAAACCTCGTAAATTTTGAAATCGAGCTTGCATGCACCACTTGTGCTGGCAGCCTGTTCCACTCTTTCACAACTTTATGACTGAAGAGGTTTCCCCTCAAGATCCCCTTAAATATTTTACCTTTCACGCTTAACCGTGACCTCCAGTGGCAGTCCCACCCAACCTCAGTGGAAAAAGCATCAATCTATACCCCTCATAATTCTATATACTTCTATAAAATGTCCCCCTGATCTTCTGCATTCCAAGGATTAAAGTTCTAACCTATTCAATCTTTCCTTATGACTCAGGTCCTCCAGTCCCTGTACTATCCTTGTAAATTTGCACTGTACTCTTTCAACATTATTTACATCTTTCCTGTAGCTAGGTGACCAAAACTGAACACAATGTTCCAAATTAGGCATCAGCAATGTCTTGTAGAACTGTAACATAACACCCCATTTCCTGTACTCAATTTATGAAGGCCAATATACCAAAAGCTATTTTTAAGACCTTATCTACCCAAGACACCACTTTTAATGAATTATGGACCTGTATTCCCAGATCCCTTGCCCAAAGGACAGAGACCAGCATAGATGGCACGTAGATACGTAATCCTCTTTCAACAATCTACTTTCGAGACATCCCGCAATCTCTTCAAACTGTATTTGGAGCAAGTATGGATTCGTGCTCTCCCCCACACTGATTTAGCTGTGCATTATTCTTACTTCAGTTGGCCAATAACTTTCCACTTGGGTCAGCAGCAACTGGTGAAGTGCAGGCCATAGAAAAAACAAACTTCACATTATTCTGTCACTCTTCAACAGAGTTGGAAGCAAACACATCAGATGTTGAGGATTTTTCCTCAAAGAAATTTCTGCCAATTTTTTTCTACTCCCAGAGTATTCTGGTAATGTGTAGTATGATACTCAATTCGCCCAGTTTTGCCAAATTTTGTGAAACAGTGATTGGAACTGGAAGCCAATTGGCACCCATAAAGTGAAAAATCTGGTGCTACCTGGGAGAATTTAGTCCTCTGAGCTTTTAAAATCCTATTTCTGTAGCACAACCAGCAGATTATCATTATAAAAGACATTAAATTATGTTTGCTTGAACTAAGCAAGCAATCAAAAAAGAAATGGGTATGTTACTGCTTGATGATGTATATTGCATTGCGAACAGGTTGGGAAAGGTTGTCTCTTTAGTATCGCCTACAGATTCCACCATCTGCCTAAAGAGATAAAAACCTCTAGTGCTGGAATGCATCTTGCATGAAAAATGATCACTTCATGTTGATTGAGTACATGAGTTTTATTAACGTGCAAATATAGAACTTAAAAATTCAACAGAATTTATACAATTCCAGGTTGACATTCTGATTTAGTTGTACAATTTTAGCATTTGTTTACTACGAGAGGGAACTGTCAGGAATGTACATCTGAACAATAGAGCCACAGTTTCATCAACCTTCTTCAAACTTGTTCAGTTTACAGGAATTCAGACCATAATTGAACAACTGCAGCCTGGGGATTGGGAGCATACAGGAGACGGAAGAGTGTAGTGCATGAGGTGTAGGAGTTGCAGGGCTGGTGTAGGAGTGAGAGAGAGTGGAGTGGGAGTGACAGGGAGTGGTGTAGGAGTGACAGAGTGTGGTGTAGGAGTGACAGGAACTGGTGTAGGAGTGACAGGGTGTGGTGTAGGAGTGAGAGAGAGTAATGTAGGAGTGATAGGGTGTGGGGTAGAAGTGACAGGGTGTGTTGTAGGAGTGACAGGGAGTGGCGTAGGAGTGACAGGGTGTGATGCGGGAGTGACAGTGTGTGGTGCAGGAGTGACAGGGTGCGGTGTAGGAGTGACAGAGAGTAGTGTGGGAGTGACAGGGTGTGGTGTAGGAGTGACAGGGTGTGGTGTAGGAGTGACAGAGTGGAGTAGGAGTGACAGGGTGTGGTGTAGGAGTGACAGAGTGGCGTAGGAGTGACAGGGTGTGTTGTAGGAGTGACAGAGTGGAGTAGGAGTGACAGGGTGTGGTGTAGGAGTGACAGAGTGGAGTAGGAGTGACTGGGTGTGGTGTAGGAGTGACAGAGTGGCGTAGGAGTGACAGGGTGTGTTGTAGGAGTGACAGAGTGGCGTAGGAGTGACAGAGTGTGGTGTAGGAGTGACAGGGTGTGTTGTAGGAGTGACAGAGTGAAGTAGGAGTGACAGAGTGTGGTGTAGGAGTGACAGGGTGTGGTGTAGGAGAGACAGGGTGTGCAGTAGAGCTGGCAAGGTTTAGTTTAGGAGTACAGGAGAGTGAATATGAATGCATTCGCTATGACTAATTTGCATCTGTCTTTATTGTTGAAAGCAATGTTGTAAGTATTACTATTAAAGAGGAATAATGGAAATTATTGAAGTATTGGAAGTGATTCATATATGTAGCCATCATCACCATTATGTGCCTCGTTGTATGACATGGGTGATTATGGCCTTTCCACGACCATGACTGTTCTTGGCAAATTTTTCTACAGATGTGGTTTGCTGTGCTTTCTTCTGAGTTTACAAGACAGGTGACCCCAGCCATTATCAATACCCTTCAGAGATTGCCTGCCTGGTGTCAGTGGTTGCATAAACAGGACTTGTGATATGCACCAGCTGCTGACAACCTGCCCCCGTGGCTTCACACGGCTCTCATCGGGGGCTAAGCAGGTGTTACACCTTGCCCAAGGGTGACCTACAGGCTTGTAGAGGGAACGAATGCCTTACACCCCCTTCAATGGAGATGTATCTCCACCCAGCCACCCATATGTATCATATATGTATCAGGTCCAGATAGAAATTACTCCAGGTTCTTAAAAGAAGCAAATGAAGAACTAGAGACACAAGAGATTCTGCAGATACTGGGATCTTGAGCAACATACACAAAATGCTGCAGGAACTCAGCAAGTCAGGTAGTTTCTATGGAGTGGAATAAACAGTTGTCATTTTGGGCAGAGACCCTTCATCGGGACTCTGAAACATGGAGCCTTTATTTCCTTGCGTAGAGGCTTCCCGACATACCTGACAGCCAGCTGGTGGGAGGAAGCCAGAACACACAGGGAAAATCCACAGGGTCACAGTGAGAACATGTAACTTCCTCACAGTCAGCAGCAGAGAATGAAACTGAACCTGCTTCACCCGACTATGTACATATTGGAATTGAGGTTGGCATGGTGGTTCAAATAGACTATCACTTGGATGATCCATGGATATCAGAATAAGTGCAGGTGCTGCAAACAGAAAATGCTGAAACTAATCAGCTTCTGAGGGAAAAAAATAACTTACTGGACTAGTCAGGGGGAATTTCAGAGTGTTTATTTCTTTAACTTCCAGTAATTATTCCCTTTCCCCATCTCTCTTTTTCCATTCCCTATTCCAGCTCCAATCTTCTCCTCACCTGCCCATCACCTGCCTCTGGTGCCCCTCTTCCTTCTCTTTCTTCCGTGGTCCACTCTCCTATCAGATTCCTTCTTCTTCAGCCCTTTACCTCTTCCACCAATCACCTCTCAACTTCTTGCTTCATCCACCCTTTGCCCCCCCCCCACCCACCTACCTTGCCCCTTACCTGGTTTCACCCAGCCCTTCTCAGCTTGTACCCCTTCCCCTACCCCCACTTTCTTTTTCTGGATCCCTCCCCCTTTCTTTCCAGTGGCGATGAAGGGTCTTGGACTGAAACACCGACTGTTTATTCCTTTCTGTAGCTGCTGTCTGGCCTGTCAAGTTCCTTCAATATTTAGTGTATGGTTCTCTGGATTTCCACCATCTGCAGAATCTTTTGTGTTTGGGATTTAAGTCAACCGTGTTGGGACTTGAGAAACTCAGTTACAGAGAAAGGTTGAATAGGTTAGGACTTTATTTCCTGAAGCGTAGAAGAATGAGGGGAGATTTGATAGAAGTATATAAAATTATGATGGGTATAGATAGAGTAAATGCAAGCAGGCTTTTTCCATTGAGGCAAGGGGAGAAAAAAACCAGAGAACATGGGTTTAGGGTGAGGGGGGAAAAGTTTAAAGGGAACATAAGGGGGGGCTTCTTCACACAGAGAGTGGTGGGAGTTTGGAATGAGCTGCCAGACGAGGTGCTAAATGCGGGTTCTTTTTTAACATTTAAGAACAACTTGGACAGATACATGGATGGGAGGTGTATGGAGGGATATGGTCAGTGTGCAGGTCAGTGGGACTAGGCAGAAAATGGTTCAGCACAGCCAAGAAGGGCCAAAAGGCCTGTTTCTGTGCTGTAGTTTTTCTATAGTTTCTATGTGTGTCTCAGAACTGTAACCTTGACTCCGTTTCTCTTCCCGCAGATGCAGCCCAACCCACTGAGTATTTCCAGCAGTCTTTGATTTAGTTGATCCGTGCCCATTTTGTGTGCCATTCATTCCAAGGATTACAAAGTGCAATAAAAGTAAGGTGAAATGCTGATTTGATTAGCATTTCAGGTATTAATCCTGGCATCCTCACAATACACTAGGAGACAGCAGAGGTAAAATAAATACTGAAGGAATGCTCACCCACTCAACCCCGTAATCACCTGCTTCTGCGCACGTGTGTAATTGACCTAATAAAGAGGGGTGGTAGGTAAGGGCAAGGGGAACACTACCTCTGTTTTGGCAGTGAAGAGAAGGGTGAGGGTGGATGTCTGGGAAATGGGGGAGAATCAGTATTCAATTCAATGCAAGTTTAATTTTCATCCAACCATACATGAATACTCATGAATACAGCCAAACGAGACAGTGCTACTCCGGGGTCAAGGTACAAAACACCATACCAACAGTCACACACAGCATAAAGCACACATGGCATGTATAAGATAGAAAGGTACAGCCACTCAATAAAAGAGTCCAACCTCGAGCCATCCAGCACCGCTGGAGTCTGCAGACGGCGCAAGAGAGCTTGTCTTCTGCTGAGCAAACACTGGGGAGTGTGGGGTGGCAGCACTGACTCTGGCCTGGATGCTATGCCACACTGCCCCCTGGTGGAGCAGACTGGCTCCGGCACCTCTCTCCCGTCACAGATGGCACCGTGGCTTAAGGCCTGGTCCTCGCACACACAAGACAGCAAGCAGCTATAGGACAGCAGTAAAACAATCATGTAAAATATATTTCAGTATCTGTTAAAGAGAATCAGTATTGACATTATCACCTGCCCACAACGCATCAACTGTAATAAACCCAAACCCGACTTAATATTTTCAGCATATTTGAAGCACAGAGCCATTTTCCAGAATTATTCAACTCTCTGCCTCTAAGTACTGCAACAGCGATGAACGTGCTGTTCTTTATTTGTTGCCATGCAGGACACGTTGTAAAGATGCAGCAGAAAATGAAGTACTTGTTCAGCATTTGTACATTCCCATTAATACAGCCATCCCGATGATCAGTGTCTGGAACGTGGCAATTGCATGCTGGTGATGTCATTACAGCTTCTTGCCAAGGCGATTTGATTGATGGCTGGGCTTAAAACCCAATTTTTCTGCCTGTGAGAAGCAGCAATTGCTTGGGGGATTGCTCGTCAGGAAAAGTTCCACTGTGCAGATTTTTTTTTTTGCTTACTGCATTGGCTCATCTTCAGATGCAGGGTCCTAGGTGCCAATAACCCTGGGCACCATAATCAAAGTGCAAGCTCCCATAGTAAGTGCCCACATGAGCCAACTACATGCCATCATCTCATCCCTGTGAATTCACGAAGAAATGAGATCTGTTGGTCGGGGTGAGGAGTGTTTAGAGATTGTGTATGGAGATTAATGGAGGCTAATCCAGAAGATTAAGATGCATAGAGTCCGCAGCGAATTGGCTATTTGGATGCAGAACTGACGTGCGCATGGAAGACAGAGGGAAGCAGTTGAAGGCACTTATTCGAGCTGGAGGTCTGTAATTAGTGGTGATCCACAGGGGTCTGTGGTAGGACTGCTGCTGTTAGTGATACTGTATATATAAATGAGTGGACGAAGATATAGGTGGGTGGGTTAGTAAATTTATGCATGATACCAAGTTTGGTGGAGTTGTGAATGGTGTACTGTAGAAGTCTGGCAAAGAATACAGTGCATTATAGATCAGTTGCAGGTATGGGCAGAGAAATGGCAGATGGAGTTTAACCCAGATAAATATGAGGTGTTGCGCCTTGGTAGGGCAAATTCAAGGAGACAGTACACTGTTAAGGGCAATATCTTTAACAGCTGAGTAGAGAGATCTTGGGGTCAAAGTTCATAGCTCCTTGAAAATGGCTACACTGGTTGATAGGCTGGTTAAGAAGGCTCATGGAACACGTGCTTTTATTAGTCGAGGCATTGAGTTCAAAACTCAAGAGGTTATTTTGCAACTTTATAAACTCTGGTTAGGTCACATCTGGAGTATTGCATACAGTTCTGGTCCCCCCCCCAACTACGGGAAGGATTTTGAAGCTTTGGAGAGGGTGCAGAGGAAGTTTACCCGGATGCTGCCTTGTTTAGAGGCTATCATGAGAGGCTGGATGAACTTGGGTTGTTTTCTCTGGAGTGGCAGAGGATGCGGGGAGCTCTGCTCAAGGTTTATAAGATTATGAGAGGCATAAATATAGATGGGGAGTACTTGTTTCCCCGGGTTGAAACGTCTAATAGCAGAGGACATACATTGAAGGTGAGAGAGTGTAAGTTCAAAAGGGATGTGAGGGGTAAGTTTTTACTCAGAGAGTGGTGGATGCCTGGATCACGCTGCCTTGTATGTTGGTGGAGGCAAATACTTTAGAGGCTTTTAAGAGACAATTAGATAGGCTCATGAGTGTGAGGGAGATTGAGGGATATGGACATTGGGTATACTTTATACTTTATTGTCGCCAAACAATTGATACTAGAAAGTACAATCATCACAGCGATATTTGATTCTGTGCTTCCCGCTCCATGGATTACAAATATTAAATATAAAAAATATTAAGAATTAGTAAATATAAAAAATTTAAATTATAAATCATAAATAGAAAATAGAAAAATGTAAAGTAAGGTAGTGCAAAAAAAACCAAGAGGCAGGTCCGGATATATGGAGGGTACGGCCCAGATCTGGGTCGATTAGTTTTATGGGGTTTTTGATTTCCTTTTTACCTGTTTTGGCACAACATTATGGGACAAAGGGCCTGTTCCTGTGCTGTACTGTTCTATGTTTCATGTTCTGGTAAAAGGATTATTTTAATCAGATTCACAAGGGAGAAACAAAGATAATTTAAAATGCGCGAGCTGAAGCACAGCACGGGTAAACAGTAAACAGTAAACAATTAACAGCTCACTGTCCTAATGACAAGACCTCAGTTGTGGCAGGGTATTCATTAGTCTCTCAGCCTGAGGGAAGAAGCTGTTAACCATTCTGGAAATCCTAGGCCTGATGTTTCTGTACCTTGTTCCTGATGGTAGTGGGTGAAGGAGACGGTTGGATGGGCACTAGGGATCCTTAGCAATGCTCTGGGCTCTTTGTCTGCCACGCTCCTGGTAAATGTCACAGTTAGGGGGAGGGATAATCCTCTCCGTGGATTTTACTGTCCTTTGTCAGGATCTTGCAGTCTGATGCCCTGCTGCTTCTGTACCACACAATGATGCAGTCAGCCAGGGCACTCTCGATGGTGCTCCTGTAGAAAGTTGTTAGAATGGAGATGTGTCTCAATCTTCTCAGAAGGTGTAGGCGTTGTTGTGCCTTCAGGAGGTGTTGTGGGTCCAGGTTAGATCATTTGTGATGTGCAGACCAAGGAACTTGGTGTCCTTCACTCTCCCCACGGCAGAGCCATTGGTGTGCGATGGAGAGTGGTCGACCTGTGTCTTCCTGTCCACAATCATCTCTTCTGTCTTGTCCAAGTTGAGACTCAGGTGGTTGATCTCACACCATTTGACAAGCCTCTCTATCTCCTCCCTGTATGCCGACTCATCACTGTCGATGATGTGGCCAGCCGCTGTGGTATCATCAGCGAACTCGATGATGTGGTTTGAGCTGGATCTGGTAGTGCAGTCGTGAGGCAGCAACATGACCAGCAGTGGGTGAACATACAGCCCTGTGGGGCACCAGCACTCTGTGTGACGGAGCTCGAGATGTTGCTGCCAACTTGGACTGACTAGATTAAATTATGAGGACACTCAGTCCTCGTTTATTGTCATTTAGAAAGGCATGCGTTAAAAAATGATACAATGTTCCTCCGGTATGATATCACAGAAACACAAGACAGACCAAGACTAAAACTGACAAAAAACACATAATTATAACATATAGTTGCAACAGTGCAAAGCAATACCGTAATTTGATAAGAGCAGACCATGGGCACGGTAAAAAAAAAGTCTTAAAGTCCTGATAGCCCCAACATCTCACGCAGACGGTAGAAGGGAGAAACTCTCCCTGCCATGAGCTTCCAGCGCCGCAAACTTGCCGATGCAGCACCCTGGAAGCACCCGACCACAGTCCAACTCTGAGTCCGTCCGAAAACTTCGAGCCTCCGACCAGCCCTCCGACACCGAGCACCGTCTCTGCCGAGCGCTTCAACCCTGACCCTGACTGCCAAGCAACAGGCAAAGCCAAGGACTCGGGGCCTTCCCCTCCGGAGATTTCGGATTACACAGTAGCAGCAGCAGCGAAGCAGGCATTTCAGAAGTTTCACCAGATGTTCCTCCATGCTGTCATGTCTGCCTCCATCAAATCAGAATTGTGCACGGCATCCGACTTGACAGATTACAGATATTCGTCACCAGAGAGGCTGCGCGCACTGCATCGTGTCACCATCTTCTCTTCCTCCCGACTAGGGTCAATCCATCAAGAAGTCCAAGATCCAGTTACCGAGAGGAGTGTTGAGTCCCATCGAGGACAATTTACCCACCAGCCTCTGAGGGATGGTGATGTTCAACACTGAGCTGAAGTCAACAAACACCACCCTGGCATATGAGGCATTGTTTTCTAGGTGGGACAGGATGGAGGGGAGGGCTGAGGCTATGGCTTCATCAGTTTGGACTGGTTTGAACAGTAGGTGAACTGGAAAGGTCCAATATAGCTGGAAGGTGGGATTTTATACAATCCATTGTCAGCGACTCAAAGTACTTCATGACTGTTGAAGTCAGTGCCACTGGGCGATAATCATTTAGGCCAGTTACCATCCTTCTCTTGGGCACCAGAATGATAGTGGCTTGAAGCCTGCAGGGACAGTTTCAGAAAGATATTAAGGATGTCCATTACGACCTCTGTTATCTAAGCCACGTAGTTCCTCAGTACCTGAACAAGTAAGTTGTCCGGCTCTGCAGCTATGCATGGATTTACCCTGGCTAGGGTTCTCGATTTGCTGCAAGCTTTGATAGTCTTCCTCACTGCCCAGTACAAACCCTGTCAAGGCAGCAAACACTTCCTCCTCTGTAATCTGTAATCTGTAATGCTGCTGCCTTGCCTCACCACCATGGACTCTGTGCCCATCTCTAAAGACAGATGCAAAAAGCTCACATAAGATCTCTCCACATCTATTTTGGCTCCACACATAGATTACCACTCTGATCTACCGGAGGACCAATTTTGCCCCTTGCTATCCTCTTGCTCTTAATATATCTGTAGAAGCTCTCAGGATTTTCTTTCACCTTGTCCGCTAGAGCAACCTCATGTTTTCCTTTAGCCCTCTTGATTTCCTTCTTAAGTGTCCTCCTGCATTTCTTATGCACCCCATGGATAAAGCACACATTGCTTACGTGATCGTCCAGGAAGTCTGGTCTTTTCCTGCTTTGTTTCATAAGCACCATGGAATCCGGATATTTAGCAGAGCTGGGGACACCTTGATGGATGGTACTGAGAATGAGATACAGTACTTGTAGCAGCTCTTAGTCACTGTTTAACAGGTACAGAAGAGAAGCACCTGGCGAGATGGACCAAATGGATTGCAATGTGTGTATCCACCACAAATCTGAGTGTCTGCATCCAGTTAACCTGTAATAATCAAGAGGTTATTTTTAAACAATTGTTTTAAAATATGTACACTTGGTTTCAGAGTTTTATGACAGAGGAGACAGTTTCTCGTTTTCTGCTCTATTGAGGGATCTAAACAGAGCAGAAAGTGGGAAACTGCTTAATAATTAATAAGGATTAATTATTAATTTGGTACTTACTAATGAAACACTGAAGCATCTGGCAGAGTGGCACGGTTGGTGAGGGAAAGTCAGTCCCTCACACTGCCAGAAACGTAGGTTCAATCCTGACTCTGAGGGCTGTCTGCGCAGAGCTTGCACAGTCTGTTCGTGTGGCTTTCCTCTGAGTGCTCTGGCTTCCTCCCACATCTGGATTGGTAGAATATTTTGCAAGTGTAAATTGCTACCAGTGTGTAGCTGAGTGTTAGAATATGAGGGTTGGGGGAATTAATAAAAAGGTGGAGAAATTTTTTTTTAAAATGGCATGAGTAACGAGTAGATAATGGTTGGAAAAACCCAGTGAACTGAAGGGTGTACAAATCAGTGACTCCTTTACCTTCTATTCACTGTCCCCACTATGCTATAACCTCTCCTCCCTAAGTTCTAGTCCAGCTAGTATTCCCCTCTTATCCTACCCATAGCATGAAGCTCAGGACTGGGCACAGAAAAAATGGCGCCATAGATTTGTTAGTTTACTTTGATCCTCATTAACACGACTCATTTACAATATGGTAAGGGTTAATCAATTTCTGGCATTTTCATTTTTGAAATCTGAAGCGAATTTTCCAAGAGTCTGCTGAACCTCCATTGGAGTCCGGCTTGTTATTTTTTATTTACGCTTCCTGAGTGCGAACAGCTCACCATGTCAGGAAAGAGCGAACAAAAAATCTGCCAGATGTCACAGAGCTTTCCGTGGGTTCCCAGGTAGTCAGCCACTCTTTCAACATACGAAGCTTTTCATGAACCGTTTCGTTCATGAGTGATTGTCACAGGCAAGAAGTTTCCTGATTTGCCAAGGCTTGCGCATGTGCGGAGCAATAAAAATAGAGCCGAGAAGAATGGTGTTTCGCGATAGTGATTTAGCACAAAATATCAAAGTGCTATGTTGCTTGGCTGGTTCCTATGCACAAGTCAGAAATCATTTCAAGGCTTTTGATAATGATGGCTGCGCTCTCAGCTGGAAATCAAGAAATTTATGAGGAAAGAGATACAGTGCAGAAAGAGGTACGCTTTAGGCAGAAACCCATCATTAGGATTGGAACATATTTCAGGGCTCACTTATTCTGCTAGGATGCATTTTCAGATTCTGGAGTTGCCTCCGACGTTTAGACAATATAAGTATTCATGTTTGCGCTCAAATGATTGGGAATCCCCGCGCATGACAGCAAGGAGTGAAGTTCTCAGTTGAACATGAGTTGAGCAGTGGATTGAATCAATGTTTCCTGATTCTAACAGCTGAAAAGATCCATAAAACAGAACTAGATTTATGTGGCAATATAGTTCTAGGCAAGGGAAGACTGTTCACCTAACCAGCTTGCCAGCCAATTATCTCCTTTACTTCCTGCAAGGTGTATCATTACTGAAATGTAATAACCAGCTTCACGACAAGTTTGCTCCGAGTATTCAGCGAAAAGCATTTTTACAGAATTGTATCTTCAAACTTCTTCATCATATTGGTACTCGAGCTCAGAATTCTGTGGCAGAAATAAAATATTTCTATTTAAAATTTATCAGCTTCATTCATCAGTTTAAAAATTAATTTTTTGATTATCTTTTGTCTTCTTTCTGGAGTTCCTTGGTACATCGTCGTTGTTTGTTGTTGATTCTGTTACACTTTGGCATGAGTTTTGTAAATTTTCTTCTTACTTCATGTATTTGAATTGGATAAGGTAGAAAAAAACTTATTCAACTCTTTGGCAGGTAATATGAATAAACTGAAATGATGAATCTCTCAGCCTGTGTTACATGTCTGGGTGGCAGACATTTTCTGCTTGAGGCAAATAAGGGTTTCGCAGGGAGGGTTAAGAATTGATTCATGTGGTGAATTCATACATGATAATCTGTGAGGATCATTTTAAAAGTGTTTCTCTAAAGGTGAAATGAATGAGATAGGATGTAACAGATTAGATGTCTTAGAGAGAAGGTACTGGCTTTGTTGTTCTGCTCAGTTTTTTATCATTTTATCCAGTCTTATGATTTTATCTTTCTAATTCTAACGTGGGATAGCTCAAAACCAACAAGAACAGAAAATATTTTCATGAAGTACTCTAAAAGCTCCATACATTCAATTTCTCAATGTCATCCCTGTGCATTTTATGTCAAAGTGAAAGTGTAATAATTTCTGACCAGGTATTATCCAAAATTCTTCAATTCTGTTCAATCTGATATTTCTCTCCCTTGCATTGACAGAAAGTAATTGAGTCACTGCCGTCTACTTTTGCCAAGATTGTGTTTTTCTGCAATAAAAACGTTTTGTTTCTTGTTTCTAGTCTCCTTAGATTAAACATGCATCCCTCCAATCTGCTCCAGTCTATACCAATCAGTCTGATTCTGCTCCAGTATTTTCTATGAACACTAAGAGACAGCAGGAATGCAGAGAATAGTTTCCTATGACAGGAAGAGAAGGCAGAAATATTAAACTGACACTTCAATCAATTGACTATTCATTGAACCATCTACAAGTCCATGAGTATTTGAATTTAGGAAAGTAAGGAAGACACTTGTCAATCAATTTGCAACCAACATTAATCTTTTCTAGAAACCTGGGAATGGAAAGCATATTTCCTTGTTGTATGAAGGCAAGAGAGGCTGCAGATGCTGGGCTTTGGAACAAAAGCCAGAATGTTAAAAAATGTGTCAATCAGCACCTGTTTAGGAAGAAGCTGTAAATTGACGTTTTGAGTAAAATCTCTGCATCAGGGCTGACAGGGGGAAATTTGCCAGTATATAGCAGCACCACAGGTGAGACAAAGGTGATAGGTGGAATCAGATGAGGGGAGATGATCGGTAGATGGAGCCAGGTGGAGGAGATGGAGGTGGGAGGGGATGGGGTGGCACAGTGGCACAATGCCAAGTGAACGGGTTCAATTCCCACCGCTGCCTGTATGAAGTTTGTACCGTGTGGGTTTCCTCCGGGTGCTCTGGTTTCCTCCCAGAGTCCAAAGACGTACTGGATAGTAGGTTAATTGGTCATTGTAAATTGTCTCCATGATCAGGCTAGGATTAAATTGGGGGATTGCTGGGCAGCATGGCTTGAAGGGAAGGGCCCATGCTATATATCAATAACAGATAAATAAATAAATAAAAAGTGAACCAAGGAGGATGAAACTTAGGTAGACAAGCAAGTGTGTTTGGCAGTAGAACACCAGGGGTTTGGATTGCACAAAATTGAAAAGTTTAATGTTTATGCCACTGGATTAAGTGACTGAAGAAGAATATACGATGCAGTCATTTATACTTGCCTCTGGCTCCATCTGAGCAGTGGAGAAGGCCAAGGACAGACAAGTCTGTGTGGGAATTCGAAGGAGAATTAAAATGACTTGCTACTGGAAGTTCGAGATGTCTGTGCAGAGGGAAGGCACACTGTAAAATAGTCACCTAGTTTCTCCATGTGCTAAACCATATATATATATGTTGTAACTGGGTTACCTGTCTGGACACATCCCTCTGCTGACTGCCCCTGTGGCTCCTCCCACAAATCCCTGAACAAAGGTGACTGCGCCATTGCTCCTCCTCTCAGTCCAGGGCAGATACTCAGCATGGTGGAGGTCACATTTTATTGCTAATAAAAGCCTTTCAGTATTTACTCTACTTCCAGTCTTTTGGAGTTATTGATGGTGCATCACTCCAGTACGGAGGAGGCCATATTGTGAGCACTAAATGGAGGAGATCAGGTTAGAAGAGGTGCAGGTTAACCTCTAACTCACCCTGGAAGGCCTGTATAGGTCCCTGAGTAGTGGTGATTGAGGAGGTCAAGGACAGTTGAAGGTGAAGATGCCAGTGGACAGGAAGGGATGGATAGGAAGAGATGTGTGGTACAGGGAGTCACGTAGAGAATGGTCCCAGCAGAAAGCAGAGGTTGGGGAGAGGAGAAGATATGACAGGCAGTGGGATCACGTTGGAGCTGGTGGAAATGGTGAAGGGTGATATATGTTGTATGCTAAGGCTGCTAAGATGAAAGATGAGGGCCAAGGGACACAATGCTGTTCTCTCTACAGAGATGGAGTGGGAGTCAGAGCAGACATGGAGGGAATCAAGAAGATACATGCCCCAGCTTCATTGACTGAAAAGGGAAACCATGTTTTAGGGAAAAGGAGGACATTTCTGAAGCCCTAGGCAAGAAAAAAAACTAATTTTGAGAACAAATGTGGTGGAGATTGAGAAATTGAGAAAGAGTGTTAACATTCTTACAGAAGACAGAGTGGGTGGAAGAATGGATGAGGTACATGTGGAGATTAGTGGTGTTAACGAAAATGCGATTGGCAAGTTTATCTCCCAACATCTAGAAAAGGCAGAAATGGCAAGCAAAATCCAGGTCAAAGAATACAAGAGAATCCTGGTCAAAAGAATAGGCAAAGTATCTCTGATTTGTCGTCGTGCAGTAACTTTCTATGAAAACACATTAGGAATTTTGGAACATGTTGATTGTTGTACAATGGTGGGCAATGCACATCTGCAGACTGCTTTTGGGACTTTCAATGACGTATGCATGGCCTGTGGATGTTGGAGTCTCTCAGAGAGAAGGAAGACTTCACAACAGATCAGGGAGCTGCTTTTACAATATTTCAAGTAGAACCCTCTTAGCATGCCCCATCCTGTGTAGCCATTGTTGAGAACCCTTCTTGGGTAAGTCTCCTTTCAGGTCCTACCTCAGACCCCATTCCACCATCCCCCAAAATTAGCCCAAGACAGCACTGGTGATGGACATCCCTGAGTACCGATCTGCCACGCTGGCTTCATCCACCACACAACCCACCAGCCCGACTACTGACCTTGATAGCCACCTAGTCCAACCTTATCAATCTTCAGGAATGGACTCAAAGCCTCACACTGACCCACCATCTACCTATGGTAATTTTCACTTGAAATCATCACTCTTCCCTGCATCACTGCATGGACATCCTCCTTTCTCTACAAACTGAAAGTAAAACAGCTTTTTTTTCTTAACTTTGCTTCTTGCAGCTCTAAGGTTGTTGAAATGAATGGACTTATGGATTATGCAAGGGCAGAGAACACATTTCCCAGCATAAGTACCGGGTAATATTTTTAAGCTCCCGTCAAAGCCCTTAGTGGTCATAGATTCACCAGCAAATTGTGGGCTTTTCTGTCTGAATACGGGAGCACTGAGATCATGAACTTATTGACAGTTACTGGGATAGATGTTGGCAACTTCCAATAGAACAATTGTTGTTTCCCAATACTATTTGGCCTATTTTTATAAGGGAAGCAAATTTGAAAACTAAACAGTTGTTAGAACAGCTGTTGTAAACGAAATACAGACAGATTCGGATTTATTTATTTTATGTACATTAAAATATACAGTGAAATGCATTGTTTATGTTAACAAACAACACATCCAAGGACGTGCTGGAGGCAACCCACAAGTGTCGGTGCATGTCGCAGCGCCAGCACGGCAAGCCTTCTATGCTGGGTAAAACAACAGAAACCACAATAAAACACAACGTACTAAGCGACAAAGCAACAACAGCAAAACAAGCCCTATTTCTCTATCTCAAGCACCTCATACAGAGCTCTCGAACCTCAAGGCTGGCTGTCTTCTTCAGTCTCCAGCCTCCAGCAGACATTGGGCCATTGACTTTCCCAGAGGACTCACAGAGATTTACTGACTCGGGACTCAGGCCATTGAATCTTTACACCTGATCTTCCGATTGATATTTGTTCGGTGTGTTCAAGAAGGTTTCTTGACACAATATGTAGATAAACCTACAAGAAGAGAGGCCGTACTTGATCTGGTATTGGGAAATGAACCTGATCTGGTGTCAGACCTCTCAGTGGGAGAGCATTTTGGAGACAGTGATCACAATTCTATCTCCTTTACCATAGCATTGGGGAGGGCTAGGAACAGACAAGTTAGGAAAGTGTTTAATTGGAGTAAGGGGAAATATGAGGCTATTGGGCAGGAACCTGGAAGCATAAATTGGGAACAGATGTTCTCAGGGAAATGTATGGAAGAAATGTGGCAAATGTTCGGGGGATATTTGTGTGGAGTTCTGCATAGGTACGTTCCAACGAGACAGGGAAAGGATGGCAGGGTACAGGAACAGTGGTGTACAAAGGCTGTTGTAAATCTAGTCAAGAATAAAAGAAGAGCTTACGGAAGGTTCAAAAAACTTGGTAATGATAGAAACCTAGAAGATTATAAGGCTAGCAGGAGCATAAGAAAGAAATTAGGAGAGCCAGAAGGGGCCATGAGAAGGCCTTGGCGGACAGGATTAAGGAAAACCCCAAGGCATTCTACAAGTATATGAAGAGCAAGAGGATAAGACGTGAGAGAATAGGACCAATCAAGCATGACAGTGGAAAGGTGTGTATGGAACTGGAGGAGATAGCAGAGGCACTTAATGAGAACTTTGCTTCAGTATTCACTACGGAAAAGGATCTTGGCGATTGCAGGGATGACATGAAGCGGACTGAAAAGCTTGAGCATACAGATATTAAGAAAGAGGATGTGCTGGAGCTTTTGGAAAACATCAAGTTGGTTAAGTCACTGAGACCAGATGAGATGTACCCCAGGCTACCGTGGGAGGCGAGGGAGGAGATTGTTGAGCCTCTGGCGATGATCCTTGCAACATCAATGGGGACGGGAGAGGTTCCAAAGGACTGGAGGGTTGCAGATGTTCCATTATTCAAGAAAGGGAGTAGAGATAGCCCAGGAAATTATAGACCAGTGAGTCTTACTTCCGTGGTTGGTAAGTTGATGGAAAAGATCCTGAGAGGCAGGATTTATGAACATTTGGAGAGGCATAATATGATTAGGAATAGTCAGCATGGCTTTGTCAAAGGTAGGTCATGCCTTACGAGCCTGATTGAATTTTTTGAGGATGTGACTAAACACATTGATGAAGGTAGAGCAGTAAATATAGTGTATATGATTTTCAGCAAGGCTCATTGAGAAAGTAAGGAGGCATGGGATCCAAGGGGTCACTGCTTTGTGGATCCAGAACTGGCTTGTCCACAAAAGGCAAAGAGTGGTTGCAGCTGGGTCATATTCTGCATGGAGGTCGGTCACCAGTAGTGTGCCTCAGGGGTCTGTTCTGGGACCCCTAAATCTTCATGATTTTTATAAATGACCTGGATGAAGAAGTGGAGGGATGGGTTAGTAAATTTGCTAATGACACAAAGGTTGGGGGTGTTGTGGATAGTGTGGAGGGCTGTCAGAGGTTACAGCGGGACATTGATAGGATGCAAAATTGTGCTGAGAAGTGGCAGACAGAGTTCAACCCAGATAAGTGTGAGGTGGCTCATTTTGGTAGGTCAACTATGATGGCAGAATATAGTATTAATTGTAAGACTCTTGGCAGTGTGGAGGATCAGAGGGATCTTGGGGTTCAAGTCCATAGGACACTAAAAGCTGTTGCGCAGGTTGACTCTGTGATTAAGGAAGCATACAGTGCGTTGACCTTCACCAATCATGGGATTGAGTTTAGGAGCCGTGAGGTAATGTTACAGCTATATAGGACCCTGGTCAGACCCCACTTGGAGTACTGTGCTCAGTTCTGGTCACCTCACTACAGGAAGGATGTGGAAACTATAAAAAGTGTGCAGAGGAGATTTACAGGGTTGATGCCTGGATTGGGGAGCATGCCTTATGAGAATAGGTTGAGTGAACTTGGCCCTTTTTCCTTAGAGCGACAGAGGATGAGAGGTGACCTGACAGAGGTGTATAAGATGATGAGAGGCATTGATCATGTGGATAGTCAGAGGCTTTTTCCCAGGGCTGAAATGGCTAGCACAAGAGGGCACAGTTTTTAAGGTGCTTGGGAGAAGGTACAGAGGAGATGTCAGGGGTAAGTTTTTTACATAGAGTGGTGAGTGTGTGGAATGGGCTGCCTGCGACGGTGGTGGAGGTGGATACAATAGGGTCTTTTAAGAGATTCCTGGACAGGTACATGGAGCTCAGAAAAATAGAGGGCTATGGGTAACCCGAGGTAATACCTAAGGTAAGGACATGTTCGGCAAAGCATTGTGGGCCAAAGGGCCTGTATTGTGTTGTAGGTTTTCTATGTTTCTATGATATTCTGGACTTCTGATCAACCTTTGTGCTCCAATCTTTGGTTTTGATGGAGGACTCACTGATAGCAATGAACCCTGAACTTCAGGCCTCAAGCTCTGTATTCACTAATAACCCCAAACGCTAGGCCTTGAACTCTGGTCTGATGATTCGTCTACCTAGAGGGTTTTTGGACCTTTTCCTTTCAGGTCTGCTGGCTCGACACCCGCTCCTGTCCATGTCACTGACCTTTTAATGCAGAGTGGAGGCTTAGTGTGTCCTCTAATTCCCCCACATCCCTGTCCCTAAACACGAACCTGATCCCTAACTCCCCTCTCTGTCCCCAAACCCTAAAAATATTAAAAAAACTAGGTCTAAGCCACGACCTCGATGGAGATCACAGTTTGAGACCATCATAAACATGGAATCATAGAATGATTAGAGTGTAGTAGGTGGCTATTTGGCCCATTGCCACCGCACTGGCAGACTAACGGAGAAACTCACTGGCTCCACACCCAAAACCCACTGTATAACATTACAATCGTTTTCCCATCATTTTCTCGTCCAATTCCTTCTGCAAAGCCAAAATATGACCCGCCTCCTCCAATGCTGCAGCCGGTGCATTCCTGACCCCAAACACATCACAGTAAAAGGTTTTTGCGAGTGTCACCATTAACTTTTTTCCCCTTTATTTGGTTCCTGTCCTTGAGTGTTTGACCCCTCAATCAATGTCCTCCCTCTCTCCACAAATATAAACAAATTTTTTATATTTCTCTCAGATCACCCTTCAGCCTTTTCTGAAGAAAATAATCTCAGCCTCTCTCACTTATCCATGTAACTACTATCCCTTATACCCAGAATCATCTCATAAATATTTTCTAATGTCTTCGCATCCTTTCTATAAGGAGGCTACCAGAATTGGATACAATACTCCAGCTGAGACCACACTAGTGTTCTGTAAAGATTTTTCATGACTTCATTGCTTTTTCTTTTAATACTCTATGTCTCTATTAATAAATCTCAGAACTGTACCTAACTTACTAACTACTTTCCTAACTTACTACTTCCAATTTCAATAACTTATGTACCCACATCCCAGGTCCCTCTGCTCCTTTAAGAACAATATTCTTTATTCTAAGTTTTATCTCCTCAATCTTTCATGCAATATGCATCATCTCACACTTTTTCACCTTAAACTTTATCTGCCCTTCTCCTGTCTATTCTACCAGCTGGTCCATATCCTGCTGCAATTTATCACTCTCCTCTTTGTGTTTTATAATGCAGCTAAATTTTGTGCCTTTTTCAGTAATGGAATTTACAATGCCTGTTGTGAATGCTACTTATTCAAACAAATGAAATTTCCATTGCTTTGGGATTACTGGTATTTTCTCAGTAACACCGTACTTGCTGATAGAGATCAAATTATCTCCTCAGCTTCCCTTGGTAGATCAGTCATGTGGTTGGAATCGCACTCACCTATCATCCTCTCAAATCCTTCTCCCTGTACGAGGCATTTCAAGGTGACTAGTTTTATCTACCTCATCCATATTGACTAACCAATGGAAGGTGCAAACCAAATCAATCAAGGCCAGTGTTAATATTCTCAACATATTATTTTCAACTTCTGGCGAAAATGTATTAACAGCAGAAGTCAGACATTTATTTACTATAGCTCAAATTCAAAAGATAAAGTTATTGTTAAAATTTAAAATACAAGGCTATAATATATTCCAAACATAATTGAGGAGGATTCCAATGATCAAATAACCAGAAGGTAGTTCTGAGGAAAATGAGGCATATTTCTTTTATAATAAAGATAAGATGCATGTTCAGTTGTGGGGAATAACAGGAGAAACAAGGGTTTAAAGAACATATGGGCTCGCCATATGCCAGTGTTTTCTTACCCTTATTCCAAACCAATACTTAAAACTTTATTAAAATGTCTTAACGTTTTCTTATTTTAGCTACTTGAATATAGTTATTAAGATTCTGTCGGAAGACCTTATGTCCAATCATAGTAGAAGCTTGGTTTATTTCAGGCACATTTCTCTTTCAATATATGGGGCAATGTTATATTTTAGACAGAAGACAAATAAAAAAATCCTGATACAGACATTCTGTTGTTGCAGATTTGGTACCAGGCAATTGATATTCATCTTCACAATAGAAGTATTTCATGGGACTATTACTTTTCTCATGAAAATGTTACTCCAGAAGTGGATTGCTGACCATAAATTATTTCCTGTAGAATGATTCAGCCAGAACATCTGATGCTTCCTGTTATTCATGGGGGGAGGGGGTTGGGGGAGGGGGGATGACATCATTGGGAAGCCTGCTAACAGAATGAGTAATACCATAGAACAAACGAATCTTCATAAGCAAAAACTGAGAAAAAAGTTGAAGGTGTGAATGCATCCAAAGGTGAAACACATAACAATCTTGACTTGAAACTTGGTGGCTTGGGACCTGACTGGGAGATGTACATTAACTGATCAACCTTGACTATATACAAGATCAAAACTATAATGAGTTTGAATTCATGAGTAAACTCAGAAATACTGCATTTCTAGAAGCAGGCTGTCTATGCATGTTTAATTGTTCAGTTATTTCCAAAGCTTAATTCCTATGCATCAATAGATATTCTGACTTCAGTTATTCTGAGGCTCATGACCAACTGTACTTTTACAGCCAAACGAATATTTTAGAAGACATAACCTTCTCATTTATCTGAGACAACAAGTCACCTATCAGAAAGCCATCAGATAGTGTGTTTCATAACTTTTCTATCCAAAAATATTAATGGTAATTTTCCAAGAGTATGTTGAAGATGTGTGGTAGGATTACTGTTGCTACTGCAGTCCAGCTGATTAAGGGCAGGAAGAACACCCAGCCAGAATGGCTGAGTGAAGTGAAGGTATAGACTCACCACAGCTTGACACTCTACACTGGGCACCTGGTCTGCAACACCAGATTTATGCCTCATGTGTCAACTTGAAAATGTTCCGCATTACAAAGTGATATAGAGGTCACAACTGAAAGAAGAATAAACCTGCAGATAATAAAGCTTTGTACTTCAATGATTTTAACAGCAGTTGGTTCTTTTTGTCCATCTAAACCAGAAATGCAGGAAGTCCAGCTATCTGAACTTTAACAGTACATTGCAGAAATTGTGCGATTGTAATTCATAGAGCCAGGCTATGTGAAGACCTGAGCAAAATCTCCTGAACAATAGTGTTGATTGCAGAATTCCCATGGAATATCAAGGCTTCTATTTTTAAAGTAACCATAATCTTTGACACCCTTTCTAATCAAGAATGCATCAGCCTCCACTTAAAATATATTTAATGACTTGGCCTCCACAGCGATTTGTGGCAATGAATTCTGTAGATTCACCAGCCTCTGGCTAAAGAAATTCCTCCTCATCTCTGTTCTAAAGGGATGTCCAACTCTGTGGTTGTTCCCCCTGGTCCAAGAGTGGGATAATCCTCTCCACATCCACTCTGTCTGGGCCTTTCAATATTGATAAGTTTCAATGAAATTCCACTTCAATCTTCCAAACTCCAGCGAGTACAGGCCCAAAGCCATCAAACATTCCTCACACATTTATTAACCCCTTCATTCCTGGGATAATTTTTGTGAACATCCTCCAGATCCACTCCTATGCCCGCACATTGTTTCTTCGATAAGGGCTCCAAAACTGCCCACAAATTTCCAAGCGCATACTGACCTATGCGTTATAAAGCCTCAATATTACATCCTTGCTTTTAATTTCTAATCCTCTTGGATCAATTGCATTTGATTTCCTTAACACTAGCTCAACCTACAAGTTAATCTTTAGGGAATCCTGCACGAGGACTCCCAAGTCCCTTTGCACTCCTGACTTCTGAATTTTTGAATTTTCTCCCTGTTTGGAAAATAGTCTACACCTTTATTCCATCCACCAACGTGCATGATCATTGATGTCCCTACACTTTGCTCTTTCTCCTAATCTGTCTATGTTCTTCTGCAGAATCCCTGCTTCCTCAACACTATCCGCCCCTCCACCCAGCAATGTATTATCTGCAAACTCGGCCAAAAGCCAGCAATTCCATCATCCAAATCATTGACATGTTACGTGAAATGATGCGGTCCCAAAACTGACTCCTGTGGAACACTACTAGTGACCGGCAGCCAACAAGAGAAGGTCCTGTTTATTCCCACTCTTTGCTTCCTGCCAGTTAGCTAATCTTCCATCCATGTTAGTACTTTTCCTGTAATACTATGGGCTCTTACCTTGTTTAGCAGCCTCATGAGCAGCAGCTTGTCAATGGCCTTTGGAAAATCCAAGTAAATGACATCCATTGACTCTCCTTCATCTACCCTGCCAAGTTTGTCTGGTATGATTTCCCCTTTAGAAAACCATGACGACTTTGGCCTATTTCATCATGTACCTCCAAGACCTGAAACCTCATCCTTAATAATGGACATCAGCATTTTCCTGGCCACTGAAGTCAGGCTAACTGGCCTGTAATTTTCAGTCTTTTGCTTCCCCACCTCCTTAGAGAGTGGAACTGAATTTGTCCGCCATTTCCTTTTCCACTTCTTTGGCGTCGTTTTCATCAGTCCGATATCCACTCATGCCTCTCTTTATATACCTGAGAAATCTTTTGATGTCTTCTTTTCTGGAGGAAACACACATGGTCACAGGGAGAATATGTAACCCAGGTTATTGGAGCTCTGAGACAGTGATATCCCGTTTACATTGAGACCTGCCATCACATAACCAGAGCTTCCTCAGAATGGTGTTCCTTGATGTGTACATTTGATTGGGGATTTGATTTAATTGGACTTTCTGATTTTGGATGGAAGGAGTTGAAGCATTCCTGAAGATACAAGACTTTAGACACTTGGTCAAAAAAAAACACGCATAAATTCCTGGAGGAACTCAGTGGATCAAGCAGCATCTCTGAGGCGAAATGGGCAACTGGCATATCAGGCCAAGACCATTCATTGAAGCTGAAAGAGTAGAGGGGTGATAGCCAGTATAAAGAGGCAACTGAAACGATTGGATCAAGAGCTGGCATAGAAACCTAGTGAGAAGGAGTGATTGTCCGATAGAGTCAGGCGGGGGAGGGAAGGTGGAATTACTGACAGAAGCCAGGATGTGATATGTGGAAGCAATAAGACGGCTTCAAAATGATCAAATCTGATAAGAAATGAATCTCAAGGGCACAGGAGCTAACATAGGAGAAGGATTAAAAATAATACACTTGAGATTTATACAGAGAGAACTGAATGTGACAGAGGTCAGAATACAGGACAGTGGTTGGATTGGTTTTCCGGGGAGGAGGATCAAAGGTGGGGGTCTAGAAAAAAAGAAAGTTTGAAATATCCTTTAATGACATTAAAGGAAATTAATTTCAATTTTATTATAGAAGTTTTAATACTAAGCAAAAATATGTTCCACTCATTGTTCTCCATCTGAGAATTAACCAGCTTCAACTGATTCAATGGTATTTAAAATGTCTCCTAACAATAATGAAGCAATAACACCAGCAATAAAATGTTTCCTCTTGGCATTCACATTGTGATATTTAATTCAAGCAGATTTTAAACTTTATTGGAGGACGATGCAATGCATCAATTTTTTTTGTTTGGTAATGGATAATTAGCTCATCGAGTCGATTCAAAGACAAAATTCTGCAAAAAGTATTTGTCAGCTTTTTTCAAAAGTAATTGGAGAGGAGCTCAGCTGCCAATGAGATATCTTGATGTCAGATCAATTCAGACTTTCATTAACCTGATCATTTTGCAATTTTTTGTTATGACTGCATAATCAAGACTCAAAATTGATATATCATTCCTTTTTTGTGCAAGAGGTTGAGTGATAAGGAAGCATATTATCCACTGCTCTCATCTACTTTTCATTTCAGGTTTCAGTCTTTGCCTGTGGTAATGAAATTAGCTGAGAGCATAGTAATTGAATCCATCAAAGGGACTTCTCCTATGATTCAGTCTAGAGGTAATGGGTCGCAATTTCTAGTTACGCTTGGCAAAGATCATTAGGATTCGTCTGGATAAAATCAGCAAAGGAAGATGAAAGCAAGCACAGCTTTTATAATTATGATGAAATGTCTACAATGACCTTTAAAACTGTGACTCCTTCTGAAAACATTAATCAAAGTTACAAACATACCAGTGCATTTGATTTCCTATCTTATTGCCCTTTGCCAGCTTTGAAGTTAAACTCATACCTTTCCACTCTGTTAGGCTGAGCCATCTCTTAAGAAAAAATGCCTAGTGCCTACATGCTCCGATACTAATGGAAAAGAGAATGGTGGTCGTCATTAGGACCCCGTTGCAGAAGCTATGTCTAGCAGGAACTTGAAGGCTTTGCAAGTATTTGTACTTAATCCTTCATCCCACCTCTGTCTACCTTTTTTCCTAATTTTGCAAACCACAGCAAGTGCATGTGTGCACCTCTTCCTTTTCAATGACCTCCTACTCCTTTTTTTGTTATCTTAAATACCTCAGGAGTGAAAATTGTCCAGGAAAAGGAAGAAGAAAATGATGTTGAAGGGATACCTTCTTCAATTTCAAGCTCAACAGTTCAGCTGGGACACATATTGTAATTTGGAAGATGGCAGAGAGGGAATGTCTGCACATCATAGGGCAGGAGAAATAGTTAACTTATGGTGAGGTGATACAAAAGGGAAACGAAAAACAAAATGCAGAGTATAGTGTCATATTTACAGAAAAAAAGTGCTGTGCATGTGGAAAATTAAGGTGTAAGGGCTATGATGTAGTAGATAGGGAGATCAGGAGATCATTTTTATCATAGTAGAGGTACTTTTAAGAGTCTGATAACAATGGAATAGAAGCTGTCCTTGAACCTGAATCTGCCCAAGGCCAGAAGAGAATGCGGAAAGCTGTGACAGCAGTTCAAACCTTCATGAAAACAGGCCTCTCCTCCTTTGGCTCTTCCTACAGCTCCGAAAAGACTGCCAATATAATCAAAAACTCTTCCCACTCTTCTTGCCACTTGGTGGTGATGTAGACAGCGGTGATGAACGCTACAGTAAACTCTCTGAGCAGGTAATATGGCCGGCATTTAATTGAAAGATTTTCAATTCCCCAAAACAGCGACTGCTAAATACAGATGAGTTTGTGCGCAAACCTTAGTTAATATACACACACAGGTTCCGACTCCTTTGAATTTCCCCGACAGGAAGCTTCTGTCTGCATGGAACAGAGCCAACCCCTCGAGCTGAAACGCTGAGCCAGGCATGTGGTTGTTTAGCCATGTTTCGGTGAAAATCAGAACGCAGCAGTTTATCATCTCTCTCTGTGTGTTCATTCTCCGCCTCAGGGAGTCCACTTTATTTTCTAGCGAGTGGACGTTGGCCAGGGAAAATGATGGTACTGCCCACCTGATCAGGTTAGCTCTCAGCCTAGCTGGTGCACCGGCCCTTTTGCTGTGATTCTGCTTGCCCTCGCATTGCCTGTGTCTGCCGATCATTGGGCTGAGCTGCCTAAGCCAGGTTCTTGTCACCGGCCCTGGTGTCTGTAGAATCAATATTCAGTTGAGCACCACTATTAACTCTGCTGTTGGTGGATTAGAAGTAGTTTTGTCTAGCAGTACAGCAGTGCTGTATTTGCAGAACTTTGTTGACTGAAATCCCTGCCCAGGAACTTTGAAACACTGTCGAAGAAATTAAAACTAGCTCCATTATTTGGAGCCGGAGAAGTCACAGTGTCTCTGCACGCCACCATTTTGTACTCCATAGAATGCCATTTTGTGGTAAGGTGCTTGTGATGGTGCGTTTTCAAAAGTTGGAATTCTTTTGGGGGTATTGGCGGGTATCATCCAGAATAAGGAGACGTGTTTGTAGAGTGCATTACCAGGCATGCCAGAAAGCCTGCTTTCCCTGTCAAGAACTAAAAGGTAGTTCTGACACCAACTTTGCAAGGGAGCTTGGGGCTCAGCCTTTCCTCTGTGGCAATGTGGCCAACACTGTTGGGATACTCCTGAACAAACTATGGTGGGGGGGGGGGGCGTAGTTTTTAGCGCAACACTCTAGACCATAAGATATAGGAGTAGAATTTGGCTATTTGGCCCATTGAGTCTGCTCTGCTATTTCATCATGGCTGATCCAATTCTCTTCTCAGCCCTAATCTCCTGCCTTCTTCATGCCATGACCAATCATTAATCTATCAACCTCTGCCTTAAATATACATAAAGTCTTGGCCCCCCCCCCACACAGCTGCATGTGGGAAAAAATTCCACAGATTCACCACTCTGGCTAATAAAATTCCTCCTCATCTCTATTCTAAAAGGACAACCCTCTATTCTGAGACTATGTCCCTGGTCCTTGATTTTCTCACATAGGAAACATTCTTTCCACCTGCAGTCTATCAAGGCCTTTCACCATTAGATAGGTTTCAATTAGGTCACTCCTCATTCTTCTGCGTTCTAGTGAATACAGGCCCAGAGTCATCAAATACTCTTTACATGATGAGCCATTCAATCCCGGAATAATTTTCGTGAACCTCCTTTGAAACCTCTCCGGTGTCAGCACATCCTTTCTAAGATAAGGATCTCAAATGAGGCCTCAAGAGTGCTTTATAAAGTTTGAACATTACATCCTTACTTTTATATTCTAGTCCTCTTGTAAAGAATTTTAACATTACGTTTTCCTTCCTTATCACAGACTCAACCTGCAAATTAGCCTTCAGGAATTCCTATGCAAGACTCTCAAGTCCCTTTGCACCTCAGGTTTTTGTATTTTCTCTCTATGTAGAAAATAGTCAATCCTTTCATTTCTTCTGCTGAAGTGCATGACCATACACTTCCCGACACTGTATTCCATCTGCCACTTCTTTGCCCATCCTTCTTATCTGTCTAAGTCCTTCTGTAGCTTCTCTACTTCCTCAATACTACCTTCCCCTCCATCTATATCCGTATCATCTACAAACTTTGCAACAAAGCCATCAATTCCATTATCCAGATTATTGACATATAATGTAAAATTAATCGGTCCCAACACAGGCCCCTGTGGAACACCACTAGTCACTGGCAGTCAACCAGAAAAAGGCTCCTTTTATTGCCACTCTTTGCCTGCTGTCAATTAGCCACTGCTTTATACATGCTGGTATCTTTCCTATAACACCATTGGCTCTTAACTTGTTAAGCAGCTTCAATGTGGTACCTTGTCAAAGGCCTTCTGAAAATCCAAGTCCACAACATCAACTGATTCTCTTGTGTCTATCCTGCTTGTTGTTTCTTCAAAGAATTCCAACAGGTTTGTCAGCCAAGATTTTCCCTTGAGGAAACCATGCTGATTATCGTCTCCCTCCCCAACCCCCACCTTCCAACTCTGACTCCACATCTCTTTTTCTCCTGTCCTATTGAAGAGTCTCAGCCCGAAACCTTGACTCTACTCTTTTCCTTTGATGCTGCCTGGCCTGCTGAGTTCCTCCAGCATTTTCTGTGTGTTGCCTGACTATGGCCTATTTTATCACATGCCCAAAACCATATCCTTAACAATCAACTCCAACATCTTCTCAACAACTGAGGTCAGACTAACAGGCCCATAGTTTCCTTTCTTCTGCTTATCTCCCTTCCTGAAGAGTCTTCCCCAACCATTCCAGAATCAAGATATTCGTGAAAAATTATTACTAATACCCCCTTGATCTCTTCAGCCATCTCTTCAGAACCCTGGGTTGTACACCATCTGGTCCAGGTGACTTATCTACCTTCAGACCTTTCAGTTTCCCAAGAACCTTCTCCCTAGTAATGGTAACTTCACACACTTCTGATCCCTGACACTCTGGAGCATCCACAATACTGTTAGTGTCTTCCACAGCGAAGACTGATGCAAAATACTTATTCAGTTTGTCTGCCATTTCCTTGTCCCCCATTACTACCACTCCAACATTGTTTTCCAGTGGTGTTATATCAATGTTCACCTCCCTTTACACATCATCATATTATCATCATTTTCTCCTGAGAGTTCTTTTACCTTAAGCTCTCTAATCAATTCCAATTCATTGCACAACACCCAATCCGGATTAGCTGATTGCCTGGTGCGCTCAACCATGAGCTGCTCTAAAAATCCATCTCAAAGGCATTCTAGAAATTCCCCAACCTCTGGCTAAAAAAAATTACTCCTCATGTCTGTCTGAAGGGACGTCCCTGTATTCTGAGGCTGTGCCTTCTGGTCCTAGACTCTCCCATTGAAGGAAACATCCTCTCCGCATTTTTACTGCGCCAGCGACCACTGATTGAGCTTCATTTCTCACCTTTGTCTGTAAGGAGCATGCACATTCTCTCCGTGCCCGTATAGGTTTCCTTCAGTTCTCTGTTTCTTCCCACATTCCAAAGATGTATGATTAGGGTCGGTGCACTGTCGGCATGCTATCTGTGTCTTCTGGCCTTATGTACAAGTGAAAAATATATTCCTCTCTCTTTAACCGTTACTGAAAATCTTCCAAAATGTTGGTGCTGGTTTCAAACTAGTGTTGCACACTGCTTGTCATGATTGATCTGGTTGGTATACTAACACCATTTGCAACCTATTAGTATTATCATTACTGATAGAGAAGATAATCAATTCTGCTGGGCCACAGCACCACATCAGAGTGTCCTTCCTGGCTCTTACAATCCATTTTTCTACAAAATACAGGTTAGTGCCGCAAAGTAGAAAGAATATCCTTCAAATTACCGGTAATGATAGGTTCATGTGGGAGCTAAATATGTCGGTTCAAAAGAGATGTTTTGGGAACCATCATATCAAAGATGAAAGCAATTAGCTCCCAGGTTGCTGTAACTTTCAAGCCCTGATACATATCATGCCTGAGGAATGAGTTATTTACATTTTGACTTATGCCTTCTGATGTCTCTCTTAAGAATAGTTCGCCAAACTTTACAAAACAAACTCTTATTTTCTCTCACTTCAGACCAAGGAAGTATGACTTGCCACCTGATTAGGGTGAGGTTTTGCAGTGAATAAACATTTCCTTATGCATCTATTCTTCACCTTTTGAGGTTCAGGTCTAACTCTCTGCTCTCCGCACCTGATAGTTGTATAAGGTGTTCTGACCTGCGCCTGACTGCTCCAGCTTCCAGCCTTTAGCCATTCTGACTCTCTAGAATATGGAGAGCTAGCACAGCTCCTTTAAATATTCAGACTCGCTCTGCTCATTGGCGGCCACGCTTTGGCACCAGGATTTTACTATTTAAAGTGCACCTGAAGTCAGTTTCAGTGCTCAATTTTCAGCTCAACTTTGGATTCTTCTTTGGCGTCTAGTTTAGTACCCTGTCCTCGTCTCAGCCTCATATCGTGTCTTGATTCTAGTCTCTCCAGTGCTTGGATACTTATCATGCTCGCCTTGGTCTCTCATCACATAAGGATAACATCTTGGACAATTATTTTGGTGTTTGGCCGGGGGCGGGGGGGGGGGTGGCAAAGACTTGCCAAACTTATGAGCATTTTAAGGTAGAGTTGATGCATTGCATTAAGAGAAAATTTTACCGTTGCTTTATATCTCGAAATGTAATGACTTAATCAAATGAAAATAGTCAAAAGATTTCAGATATTGCCACTAGTTCCTCCGTGCTGCATGCTTCCCCCACAGCTCTTTCCATTATTTTCTGGTCCCTTCAAAAAAAAATTTACACTAATTCCCTCTTTGTTAATGGTTATTGTAAAAACAATTATAGCAAAATGGATTCCTATCAGCAGCATCCTCCCTTGTTTCGGGGAGAACAGATTACTTTTATTCACAAGTGCTGTTAAGATTCAGGCAAGAAAGAATGCTGAGTTCACTAGTATGTTAGTGCTTAAATATCAGAGGAAAAAAAGAAGGTTGGTTTTTATATGTTTTATATACTGTAAATATATGGGATCAAGCATGCTGTGAATATACTTATTATGCAGCATTTAATAGGATAAACTTATTGCTGTTTACTAAACTGACATCTCTCTAGTGATCTACATGAGATTTTGATTAACAGACCATCATTTTAAAAGCAACAAAGACAAATGCTTTTTGTACTGGGTAAGCAGGAAAAGAACAAGGTAACAAAATGGGTATTTTTCAAATAGTTCACTGACAGAATATGGATGGTAATGAAGCTGTTGTCTCAAATATAATTATTCAGCAATCAGATGATTCTCTGAGATTGACAATATTGCTTGGATAATGAACAGATCTTGAGGTCAGTTCAGTTTTCAGTTTCTAAATGGAGGAGGTGTGGAAGTTACCTCTTCCACAAAATTATCTCCTTTCTCGAAACATGACACATTTGTCATTCCATCTTCTTTGACACGGAAAGCAATTAATTAGGCCTTCAAAAAGATCTTACCTCTCCTAATGTACAACTAACATCAAGCAATTCATTATCGTAAGTTTAGTAATACCAGGAACTGGCAATGAATTATTTGCATTCCGTTCGTTTTTTCTTTATATTCGTTTTGTGTTGTTCAACTTTCAACATGTGGGCATCACAACTACGAACAATATTTATCATCCATGTTTAACTGCCCTCAAGAAGGTGGTGATGAGCCACCTACTTGAATCTCCACAGCAACATAACAGTTATAATACAACTGAGCAACTTGCCTGAACATTAAAAGATGCCAGATGCTACTGTGAATACTAGCAAAACTAAGCAGATTAGTTTTGATGCTTTTACTAATTTCCATTTTTATTTCTGTAAAGTGCTTGGCCGTTTTATTGAGCTGTTAAGAGTGACATTGCGAGGCTTTGGAGTCAGATAATGGCCAGACCACATAGCTCTCCTTCCCTGAAGGACATTAATAAACTAATTGAGTTTTAATGATCGGTTGGTAATCCTTTGGATACTATTACTAGATTTTCCAAAGAGATTTAATTTACTCAATAACTGAAATTGAATTTCACTGGGACTATAGTGGGATTGGAACTCAATTCCCACAAACATCGGCAGGAAATGTCCACATTACATGATTTGTACCAGCAGGCCAACCTCCAGAGCACCAAATGACATCAAAAAATGTAAGCATTCTGCAGGTTGCTCGGGATTGGAAAATGGACGTGGACTTGGAAAGAAAGCTTGTGTTTCCCCCAGACATTCGACTACAACACTCCGGCCAGACATGGTCCTGTGATCCACAACAGCCAAGCTGGCATATGTTGTGGAATTGACAGTACCATGGGAAGATGGTGTCGAAGAAGCTTATGAGAGGAAAAAGACCAAGTACTCTGAACTGGCAACTGAAGCTTCCCAGAATGGCTGGAAGGCCAAGATTTTCCCTGTAGAAGTGGGATGCAGGGGATTCGTTGCTACATCTACGACCAGTCTATTGAAGAAGATGGGGGTGAGGGGTCACTCCCTCCAACAAGCAATCAAGTCCTTGTCAAATGCAGCAGAAGAAAGCAGCAACTGGATTTGGATTAAAAGGAAAGACAACAACTGGGCTGCAAGATGAAGACAGGAGAGTATGGAACTGAGGGGGTGTATCTGGGACGCCAGGTAGCACCATTGAGCCCTCTGGAGACGTCGTGGGCTTATCAACGAAACGTCAAAGAAGGAGGGTGCCCACCTGATGACCCCGATGACATACCTACCCTCCCTCCTTGTCACCCCTCCAAGCCCACTGCCAACGTTGAGAGTGCCAACTTACCATAGGGATTGAAACATCAAGTCCTAGTAGCTCTACTACAGGTTCATGATTTACCAGTTTTGTAGTTTAACTACCTCGACTCAAGTATAACTCAACCGATCCACTTACATAACCTTAAAGTAAAATGTTTGGGTAGAGTGGAAGAGTAGTGTAGTGATAAATAGAGCAGGACTGGTAAGTATAATCATACGAAAGTCTGCAGATGCTGGAAATCCAATACAACACACACAAAATGCTGGAGGAACTCAGCAGGTCAGGTAGCATCCATGGAAATCGACGTTTCGGGCTGAGACCCTTCTTCAGGAGTGAAAAGAAAGGGGGAAGATGCCAGAATAAAAAAGGCAGGGGGAGGGGAAAGAGGCTAGTCGGAAGGTGATCGGTGAAGCCAGGTGGCCGGGGTGGGGGGGGGTGGTAGTTAGGAAGGTAAAGGGCTGGAGAGGAAGGAATCTCATCGGAGAGGTGAGTGGATCATAGGAGAAAGGGAAGGAGGAGAGCACCCAGGGAGAAGTGATAGGTAACTATTTCTCTGGTGTAGAACCAAAGCAGGATAGTAAAGTGAGTTATTTTTGATGAAAAGTGCCCTGCATTCCAGCCCTACCTCTGTTGAAAAGGCTGTCAGGAATATCACTACTCTGCTGTAGACACAGACTTGCAGTCTATTTAATTCGAACATTTAGAGTATTATAGTATGAAAAACACACCCTTTGACCTAACTCGTCCATGCCAACCAAGATGCCTGTCAAAGTTAGTACCATTTGCCAGTGTTTAGAAACATAGAAACATAGAAAATAGGTGCAGGAGTAGGCCATTCGGCCCTTCGAGCCTGCACCACCATTTATTAAGATCATGGCTGATCATCCAACTCAGAACCCCACCCCAGCCTTCCCTCCATACCCCCTGACCCCCGTAGCCACAAGGGCCTATCTCTCCAATCCTTTTCTATTTATGTACCTGTCCAACTGTCTTTTAAATATTGCTATTGTACATGCCTGAACTACTTCCTATGGCAGCTCATTCCATATAAGCACCATCATCTGTGTGAATAAGTTAGCCCCAAAATCTCTCCCTTCCCATCCTCAGTCTGTGCTCTCGGGTTTTTGAATCCATTTCCCCAGGAATAAGACTCTATGTATTGACTTGCTGTATGGCCTTCATGGTTTTATACACCTCTATAAGGTCAGAACTCATTCTCCCAGGAATAAAATCCTCATCCTCCCAATCTCTCAAGTCTTACATTGCTGAGGACAAGAATGGAAAGATCGTGGGCTATGTTCTGGCTAAAATGGAGGAAGATCCCGACGATGTCCCACATGGACACATCACCTCTCTGGCTGTGAAGAGATCCCGCCGTCGGCTTGGCCTAGCCCAGAAGTTGATGGACCAAGCCTCCAAGAGCAATGATCAAGAACTTCAATGCCCGATACGTGTCCCTGCACGTCAGGAAGAGCAGTCGGGCTGCTCTGCATCTCTATTCCAACACTCTGAATTTCCGGATCAGTGAGGTCGAACCCAAGTACTATACAGATGGGGAGGATGCCTCCACCATGAAGAAGGACTTAACACAAGATGGCCGATGAGTTCCGGAAGCAAGCGGATGCACGGGAGCGTCTCAAACCCCTGGCACCAGGCTCTGCGGACCACTGGCCCCACCACGGGTCCAACCACTGAGCCCGGGCAACATTCTTGCAAATCTCCTTCACACTTTTTCCAGCTTGCTGTCTTTCCAGTAATGTGATAACAAGAAAACACTTAGGAGGAACAAAGGCTGTTCGCTAAACCATTAAAGCTTAAGTGGTTGCAGAACAATGAATCTGCTAGTTGATAACTAATGGACACCAGCATCTCACAAACATACATTTCCTAATATGGCCACATCCAAAGGTATATAAATTAATAGGAACTGCTAGCTATTGCTATTCGTGACTCCCCTAGTATATTTGGCATCACCCGTGGAAATGAGACTCATAAATTATCACTATATGCAGATGATTTACTATGATATATTTCCAACCCGGGAAAATCTATTCAGGCAGTATTAACTTTGCTTGCTCAGTTTAGTAGTTTTTCTGGTTATAAACTGAATCTAGGTAAGAGCGAACTTTTTCCATTAAATATGCAGGTTCCCATTTATAGATGTTCTCCGTTTAGAGTGACAACTGACTATTTTACTTATTTGGGAGTTAAAATTGCTAAGAGACATAAGGATCTATTCAAGTTCAACCTTTTACCATTAATTAATCAGGTTAAACAACTGATTACTAAGTGGTCCCCACTGTCTCTATTACTGATTGGTGGAATTAATGCTATTAAAATGATGATTTTACCTAAATTTTTATATTTATTTCAAACGATACCAATTTTTATTCCTAAATCCTTTTTAGATACTATTGATTCTAAAATTTCCTTTTACATATGGCAGAACAAAAATCCCAGATTAAGTAAAAAGTATTTACAGAAGTCCAAGAATGATGGTGGTTTAGCACTGCCTAACCTAAGATTTTATTATTGGGCAATTAATATTCGATATTTAATACTTTGGACACAAGATTGGAGTATAACTCCAAGCCCATATTGGGTAAACCTTGAAGGCTACTCTGTACAAGGGTTCTCTTTAGCTTCTATTTTAGGAACTTCACTTCCTTTTGTACTATCTAAATTGAATAAACTAATGGTTACTCCAATAGTTAAACATACATTGCAAATATGGTTTCACTTTCGTAAATTTTTTGGTTTGAACAAATTTATATTATCAAGCCCTATTATACCTAATTTTTTTTCAAATTGTATTGTGCAAGATCTAATGATTGCAATGCATTTGTAGGGTTTTAGTGAAGTTACTTTGAAAGAAATTCATTCATAGTGATTAATATGTTTGTTTCACCCACAGAGGAATTAGTCTCTGTAACTGTTGAGGTTTCCCACCTTATACTGGAGATGGTGGAGCTCATTTGGAGTAGAGGAAAGAGTTCGAGAAAGGTTGGCACTTTCACTGCTACAGATGTGGGAACGTAGGTCCTAGCCATCTGAACATCCATGTGCTACCTTTGAGAATGCTGGAAGTAGCACATTCAAGATTGCTGGTTCTATTGAATAAAGATCATAGCTTTGGCCAGTTGCATTCAGAGCAGGCTGATTTCGGATGTGTTGATTAACTGTATACATGTACATTCAAAATATGTCTCTGATTCAGATATCACTATGGATGTATCATTTTCTGATGATGCTAGAGTTCATATTTCTTATAAAAAGCATGCAAGTCACTCCACCATATTCAGCTCTAAGCACTCAGCACCTCCCACCGCCCAGATCTTAGGTTGACAAGTTAGCTATGGAACCCTTGAATTTCCAGACTGAAAGTGTTTTTAATGACAATGGATTCAATATTTCAGTGTAATAATACTTTCACCTGACGATTGATGATATACTCTGACTACAGTTATGAGTACATTGGCAGATAATGAGAAACTGTAAAACAATCCAGAGGTACTTACAGAGAGAACAGATGAAAAAAAAATCAATAACCAATGCCCAGAACCTGGCAGTCACAACAACCTCTCAAAAGAATATGCTCGATGTTCTGATCTGAGAATCTGGTACCCATTTCGTATTCCTGCCGAAGGGATAGGGTAATAATTAAATCTGTGCTTATTCTTCAAAAAGATTTTGCAGTTTTGCCTGGCATATTAAAAGTTATTTACTGTTATACAGCGAAAAAAAACACTCTGAGCAACATGCTAAATGCCATTACTGAACCTAGTTCTCATAGAGTTAGAGCAGGGAAACTTGCCCTTTGGCCAAACTTACCTATGTCAAAAACGTGCTTTCTTGAGTTAGTCTCCTTTGCAGGCATTGGGCCCATCGACCTCACAACCTTTGCTATCCAAGCACTTCTCTAAATGTCTTTTAAACTTCGTAATTTTACCCAAATCTTCCACTTTTTCTGCACTCGCCACCTTCTGTGTGAAAAATATACCCCTCAAGTCATCTTTAAATCTTCCCTCTCTCATCTTAACTCTATGCCCTGTAGTTGTAGACTCCTCTACCTTGATATTAAAACCATCCAACATATCCATACCCCTCATGATCATATAAACCTCTATAAGACCATAAGGAGCAGAATTAGGTGATTTGGCCCATCAAGTTTGCTCTGGCACTTAATCATGGCTGATTTATTATCCCTCTCATCCCCATTGATCAATCTTCTCCCTGTATCCTTTGACATGCTTACTAATCAAGAACCTATCACCCTCCGCTTTAAATGTGCCCAACGACTCAGCTTCCACAGCAATGACTTCCCCCTGGTTGAAGAAATTCCTCTTCAACTCTGTTCTGAAGGGATGCCTTTGTATTCTGAGGCTGTGCCCCAGTTTTGGAAACATCTTTCCCACATCCAGTTTATCTAGGTCTTTTAATATTCAGTAGGTTTCAATTAGATCCCTTTTGGTCAAAGACCTTTCATCAGAACACTTATTAAGTGTACTAAATCTTCATCCTACATGTGTCAAGTGGTCATTACAGGCCATTGTGCTCCAGCCATGTGTGACAACAAAATGAGAATGCTCCCAATACTTTCAGAATAATTGATTGTAAGTGATCTAAAACAAGAGGCAGGTTCAAAGATCAAAGTAAATTAATTATCAAAGTACATATATGTCACCATATATACCCTGATATTTACAGTATTTTCAAAGTTCAAAGTTCGAAATGCATTTATAATCAAAGTATGCAGACTTTATACAACCTTGAGGTTTGTCTCCTTACAGCCCACCACTAAACCAAGAAGCCCAATAGAACTCATTACAAAAAAAGACTGAAACACCCAATGTGCAAAGAGAAAAAAAAAACAAGTCATACAAGCAATAAAAGCAAGAAATAACATTCAGTACTGAAGTTTGTGAAAATTAGTCTGTCATGAAGCCAGGCATCACTGCAGCCGATTCAGGAGCAGGCCACAGGCTCAGTTCAGCACAGAGCTGAATAAACATCACAGAGCAGCGAGCTGCACTGGCCAGGCCCTCACCTCTGGCACTGGCACCCTGATCTTTTCGGTCTGGCCTGGCACTTAAATTGTCCAATCAGGTTGTTCCTTGCTCTCAGACCTAGGCCCCACCGTTGGACCCTGCCGTGGTCCGTACTCAAGCTGTCCAATTCAGCCTGGCACTTAAGTCAATTAAACGTTAGCTCTTTCCTCACTCTTGGGCTCAGTCCCATGCTCTGCCTCGCCTCTACTTGCCTTGCCTTGGTCCCACTGCATTGAATTGCCTCCAAGTCCGCTTCTGCAATGGCCGTACATTGGCTCCTTCCCCGCTCTCCGGCCTGGACCCTGGCGTCTCAATTTGTCCCGCTATGCTGCAGCCATACTGCAGCTTTGAGGCTCCTCATGCTGCAAAAGTCCCGGGTCGTACAGGTTGCTCAAAAGCCCAACTCCAAAAGCGAAGTCGCAGGTTAATGTTCGCAGTGATCATTTACCAGAAAAAGTGTGATTAATAAAGTAGTCGGTTGTTGTCTTTGTTTTGCTTGCTGCTAGTAGGTAGTCGTCGAGTTTCACCAGCACCATTTCATACCAGAACCTTGCAGGCATTCACAGTAGAACAAAGAAATTCAATAGAATCAATGAAAAACCACACACAAAAAGGCTGACAAGCAACCAACTTTGAAAAGAAGACAAACTGCAAATACAAAATAAGATAAATAAGCAGACAAATAAATAGAAAATACATTGCAGAGTCCTTGAAAGTGAGTTCATTGTTTGTGTTCAGTAATCATTTCAGTGTTGAGGTGAGTGAAGTTATCTACGCTGGTTCAAGAGTCTGATAGTTGTAGGGTAATAACTGTTCCTGAACATGATGGTTTGGGACCTAAGGTTCCCATACCTTCTTCTTGATGGCAGCTTTAAGAAGAGAGTATGTCTCGGATGGTTAAATATGTATTAAGCTGATATTCTGTATCTGTCAGAATGAAGTACTACCCGTGCATTCACAACCTGTAACAGAAAGACAGATGGTTCTTTAGGCAGGTCTCAGGACTCTGGGCCTTCATCTATGTTGAAATTCTCAACATTAAAAAAAACATTTTGACAACTTATAAAGTGCATCAGTAAGCAGTGTGTGCATGTGATCGAAGTTTATCCTTAATTCTACCTGCCCTGTCAACGTAGGGTGGAAATCTACCCCTGAAGGATTTAGCATTATTAGGTGCATTTGACTTACATTTGGTTCAGAGATGTAAATTTGAAACAATACAGTCTAAACTAAGTAAAACTTTACTCTTTAAGAGACTTAAGAGTTTAAGTGCCTCATCTATATTTCTCATTAAATTGTTCCAGTGCTTGAACTAATGGTCTCTTTGGGGTTTATCTCACTCAGTAATGATACAATGGCTGAAATCACTAAAATCAATCTTTGAGTTATTGATAAAATAAGCCAACAAGACTCATTACTTGTCATTAGTCAGTCTGAATGTGCTGTTACTGAACCATCTCTGTTAATCTACCAGCAGTTTCTTCCATCACAATTTCTCTCAATGAAACTTGATTTAAGACAGTTACCTAATTATTTTGTTCTCTGTTACAATGCAGTTGAAATGAGGGGAGGATAATGGATAGACTCTTTAGATCCAACCAGATGGATTTATTCAAAGGTTTCAACTTGGATGTGAGTTCAGAAGATTATTTTGCTGTTTCACTGAATCAGCATCATATGTTATTGAAGTTCAATGTTAAATGGCCTCCAGGGCATTCTGAGGCTCATCTTAACACAGAGCTGATATTGTACCAATGTGATTAGATAGTTTTGCAGGATAGGACAAAAAAAAATCAAACTTGCATTGCTGAAATCTAATGTTAAATAAAGACCTTTGGTTTGCTATTTCTTCTAGGTAATGGCCTTTGAAAAGAAATTTCCAATTTGTTCAAAAGCACCATCTCAGCATCCCAATAAACAGCACTGTCTTTTCACCATAGGATACAAAATGTGCTTACATGTGTTGTCAAGCTTCATTATTGACCTCATCATTCATTTGTTTGTTTCATCCAATTTTTAATGTGCAAAACGATTTAAATGATGCTTAAATATTTTTCAAATATGTCACACTATACTTCAGTTTGCATTAACTAATGTAAATCACTGGGACTAATGTACCATGCTGATCAGTTCATCAACTGTAGACTTTGCCTCTAACAAACATTCCAAAATCCAACGCCATCTCTTTCACAAATTCTGCTTTGCTTCCGTCAGTGTTTATTACGGGGTGTAACATCAAGGCTGGTTACCTTCTTTCTTCTGTCCTTTTCACGTCCTCATTTATAGTGAATGCATCGTGTCCAGCCAAGTACATGCAAGAAGCATAACTGTGTGGGCCTATTCAGAAGCATGTCAACCTTAAGACTAGACAAACCCACTAATACAAAAAGAAAGATGTAATGTTGAGGCGTTATAAGGCATTGTCAGACTGTGAATGGAATAGTGTGAGCAGAACTTATTTCTTCAGAGGAGCAGCTTGGAATAGGCCCTTCTGGCCTTTTGAGCCATGGCAGCCAGCGACCCCCCGATTTACATCTAGCCTAATCACAGGGCAATTTACAATGACCAATTAACCTACTAACCAGTATGTCTTTGGACTGTGGGAGGAAACTGGAGCATCTGGAGGAAACCCACCAGTCACGGGAAGGACGTACCAACACCTTACAGGGGATGCTGTGATTGAACTCTGAACTCTGACACCCCTAGCTGTCAGTCAGTCAGTCAGTCAGTGGGTGCCGTCCCGAATCCAGGGTTGGCAGCTATGCACCTCCATCTTCTTCGATCTTGCGACAGCACCGAGTACAGCCTCTCCTCCAGTTTGTTCTCGCTGGCCACCTTTGGCACCGCCCGCCGCCCCCACCGAACTCGAGCCCAAGGCCATGTCGGACTCCAGCCGCGGCCGCTTCTTCAAGCTCGGCCCTTCCTTAGGCGGAGCCCTTGGGCAGGTCCAGGCACATGGTGCAGCGCCCAAGTTCATCATGTCTCTTCTAACTAGGTGCATAGCATACAATTTGTAGATACGTGGTGAGGCTTTAATCTCTTCCACGGAAGATGGCCGCTGGCTCACAAGGTGCTCATCCGCCCTTTGTCAGGTCTTGTTTTCTTTAGTCCTGCTGGGTGTCCTCACACCCTCCTCACCAGACTAAGTTGCCGACCACCCGACCATGACCCCTGGCCAAGCGCTGGATGCCCACCCCCCGCAGAATCTGTCCGAGCGTCTGGCGCCCGACCGAAAACCATGGTCGAGTGGTTGGCCACCAAACTGTGTTTATTAAGAGCTACCATTGCGTCCCTTATCTAAGACAGGGTGTACTGGCATTGGAGTGGAACCAATGGAAGTTCATGAGAATGATTCCAGAAATGGAAGGTTTAATGTATGAAGAGCATTTGATGGCTCTGGGCATGTACTCATTGGAGTTTAGAAGAATGGAGTGGTGGGGAGAGATCTCATTGAAACCTATTGAATATTGAAAGGCCTCGATAGAGTGGATGTGGAGAGGATGTTTCCCATAGTGGTGGAATCCAGGACCAGATGGCACAGTCTCAGAATAGAAGTACATCCCTTTGGAACAGAGATGAGGTACCTAATAAAGTGGCCAAAAACTGTTTATTTTCCTAAGGATATTTAGAATGTCTGACCTTTCCAAAATTAAGCGAACCTCCAGAAAAATGTTCTAATGTTAATTTATTTGTTTTATATATTCTTCATTTCTTTCGTGCTTAGTGATCCAAAGCTCCAAAATAATGTCCTACAAAGTATTCTGCTATTTCTTTCTTTATCTACTTCAAACGTCAGTTCCGGATGATTATTCCATCTTCATTCAGTAATTTTGTACAAGCATTTTAATTGGCAATGCACCAAGAAAAAGCTTTTTATCTTTTCTTTCAGGTGATTCATTAACCTCATCCATCTATCTTCCTTTTTTGCAAAGACAAAGATGCAAGAGGTATGGTCAGGGCTGGGGTCACAGAGATCTTCTGGAGCAGCAACAATTGCTTTGACAAGAGGTAGCAAGCGAGCTTCTGCAAGGATAGGAGTGTAGGCTATGAATATCTTCAAATTTGGGAAGGCTGCAATACAGCCAATTGCTGGTGCTCACTCTGCCTGTTCCTATGAGATAGTCACCTCTCTTTAAATATGAAGCTTGGGTCTCATTTCTAATGCATTAGTAGGCAAAAGGGTGGGTAAGCTGTGAGATGAAGCAGCTGGGAACTGGCCGAGAGTTACCCCACCCAGGGGAAGAACAATCAATGAACCCAAGCAGGCTTGTAATTGAAACTGGAGGAGATCACAAATCTCAATGGAGACAGCTCAGTCTGAATGTTGGTGCTGTAAATAGCATTGGTTTCAGAGAATATGAGCTAAATAAACCTGTAGACACACAAGGTGTGGGCATGTGGCCAAGTGGTTAGGGCATTGGACTAGTGACCTGAAGCTTGTGAGTTTGAGCCCCAGCCAAGGCAACGTGTTGTGTCCTTGAGCAAGGCACTTAATTACACAGTGCTCTGCGACGACACTGGTGCCGAGCCATATCGGTCCTAATGTCCTTCCCTTGGACAACATCGGTTTTTGTAGAGAGGGGAGACTTGCAGCATGGGCAACTGTTGGTTTTCCATACAACCTTGCCCAGGCCTGCACCCTGGAGAGTGAAGACTTTCCAGGCACAGATCCATGGTCTCGCAAGACTAACGGATGCCTTTATTTTATTTCATTTAGACACACAAGAGACTGAAAAACAGACTCATTTGAGTCAGCAACCTCACTGGAGGCTGAAGTATAGTTGACATTTCAGGCTGAGAATCTGCATTAGGACGTAGTTTCAAGCAACACACACAAAATTCTTGAGGAGCACAGCAGGTTAGGCAGCCTCAAGCAGTCACATTTCAAGCAAACAGTTTCAAACATTTGTGGTTTAACATTTCAGTGGAGACAAATGTTGATATAATTTGGGGGAATTCTACATTGGAAAAAGTGAAGTGAAAGGGAGAATACTATTTTCTCAAAAACAGTCTTTTATTCGGAGTTGTGTGAATGGATTCTAGTCCCATATGTGGCTGCCCAATTTACTCCAAAATAACGGCCTCACAATTAATACTATCTCTCTATCTCAGTCAATATGATTGAGCTGGTTGAGTTAAATTAGCTGCCATGTTCCAGTTTAAGCTTTTGCACTTCATTGCCCTAATTATGGGTCATAATGAATAAAATATTTTGAAATACATCAACTAAATGGCTATAAAAATCTGAGTGGAAAATATGTCAAATCTGTTTCTTCTGGGACTTTAAAAACTGCACTGTCTTCAAATTTGTGGTAGATGTGAAATTTGAAGCTTCTGAAATGCTAGTGATGTTAGTGTTCCATGTTTTCAGTGGCTCACCAAATGTATCTTGAAATGATGATTGTGAATCTTTATGAGGTTCAAATTCCACGTTTGCTTGTGATATGCACAACATTTCTGAATTGTTATTTTAACATCCTGTTTTGCAATGAGCTTGGTTTTGGACGTGGAATTGGTTTAGTATTGTCACATGTATTGAGTTACAGTGAAAATCTTACCTTGCAGGTTGTTCATTCAGATCAGATTACTACCCAGTACATTGATGTAGAACAATGAAGAATAAAGTCTCACATCTCGAGAGATAGCGCAGTGCAAATAATCGATAAGGTGCAAGATTATAACAAGGTAGATGGCGAGGTCAAGAGTCCAACTTGTTGTATGACGTTGGCTTCCTTGCCCGAAGATATGCTTATGGAATGCACAATTTAAAAAATGCCAAAATGCAAGATTACAGTAAAACTGCTTCTTCTTGATTCCTGAGATCAGTCTGCGGTCCATACTACTCAGAAAGGGAGATGGAATGAATATTTAATCCATTCCTCTAGGAATTTTGCTCTTCTCGCAGCAAATTTCTGGTGGGCGGTGAGAAGAAAGTGAGATTTCTGAATGCCTGACATTAAAAAATTCTCAATAGGCAATCACGCTATGGTATTATTGTTGAAATCATGCAGATGGCTAAAAAATCTTGACTTTTCATAAATGTAGAATCCCAACAAAATTATACCAGGATGATATTGTCAGAGTAACAAACAGGTAACGACTGACAAAAAAGGTAAAAATTCGTTAGATATCCCTAGTTACTTTACCTGCCTGTGGGTTGTTTTGTCAGTTTTGTCAGTTTTGTCAGGTGCCTACGCAATTCTTTGTTTGTTCTTTACCTTCTCTTTTGTTTCAGCTTCTTCAAAATGGAAAATGAATAGTTGTCTCCAGAGGTGGTACTACTGCTGTTCCATGTTTAATATGTTTTGCCAGCTGACTCCTTTTACTAGCCTCAATTCTGAGTGATTTTTTCCCTTCTTCCCACCACCAACATTTGCACTTGACATAAGCACTCTCCGTGGTGCTGATTTTGTGATTGCTGTGCAGTTGGATGAGAATGGTAAATATATTTTCTACAAGTGAAGAGCATTATCTCATATATGGGAGTAGTCTGTTTGCTGTCTCATATGAGCTGTTAAGTAACCAATGATATGGAGATAGATATTTTGTATTGGGCTTCGAAAACATTTCAAATTTGAATAGAATAAGATATAATCTGCTGGTCAATCACAGTTATTTTAAAATCATTCGACAAGCTAAAATGTAATTGATGCTGCTACATTATGTGTGCTTTTATCTACAATATCCCCCCTACTTTCCTGCTAACAGTGCTTGAGTACTTATTTCAAAACTAAACATACTGGTTTGGACAAAACACATACACATACATATTTTAAAGTTGCTTATTAAATCCTATCCCAAGTTCATTGCAAACACACTGATGCTGTGGGTCCTAGCCCAGGACTACAGATTTATAAAGACTACCCAACAGTCCATGGATCACAACACATCCTGATAGTGCACCCAGTGGCTATCCTTTATGAATAATCCAAAGTGGTGAAGGCTGACAGGATCTTTTCCTTGGTGTACTGTATAACCGAGCCAAATTTTGTCTATTGAGAATAACCCATGGCATTACAATATGATCAAATTCAGACTTCTTTTAAAACCTCCATAGTTTATTTCCTAATAAAGTCACCAGATGCAACATGCATTTCATGGTCTAGGGATGATGAAAGCAATAATAATTTCCCTAACCGACGTCCAATAGCTTATTACAGATCAGAAACTGAAGCTGTCTTCCTTTGAAACTGATAATTTTTAGCTTTTGAGGCTGACTGACCACTAAGGGAACCTGATAATTATTCAAAATCAGTAAAGAGGAAAGGAAGTTTAACATTTCAGAAATGAACACAAAATTTTATGCAGTCTTAACACAAAGGTCAAATCAGCTTTACTGCTTTTAAATAATGACATTGTAAAGTATTTTAGAACTTTCCAATGGAATTTCAATGTTATAAATCTCTGTAAACATTATCTGAATGTCAGAAATTTTTAAAAAAATGCCAATATAATTATATTGCATATCAATAGTCTGAAATTATTGATGGTCAATAATCCATGCCATCATTTAAAGCTGCTTTATTCTTTACTATCATTAACTTGCACATTTATTTTACATTTTTACTATTCCATTCAATACAGTTTTATTTTACCTTAATGAATGGAGGTCTTTGTTGCTTGGTAACTGTTACTTGTTTCAACTCTTCCAAGTTCCTAAGTTGTTACAGTTGGTATTAAGAAAATAACTTACAAATTCAGAAAGATTTTGAAATTACCATTCAATTATAAAGTTATACCCAATGATGGATTTGACAGGAATAATGTGTTCCAACATTTATCACTGTTGATACTCTGTAACCTCCTGGAATTCTGCTGGATGGTCAGTAGACACCCAGGGAAATGTCAGTCCTGTTTGCTGAAATCCATCTTGGATTACAATTACAAAAAGGTCTTACAAGATTCAAGATTGTTTATTATCATTCTTCAGTATATGAGTGTAACAGAGAACAAAACAGTTATTACTCTAGATCCAATGCAGCATAAAAGATACGACTATATAAAACACAATAAAAACACCCCTCCAAAAAAAAATAGAAATTTAAAAGCAAACCTATAAAACACAATGCACAAGTAACTGTTATATACATAAACTGACTGTACGTACGTAAAGCAATGTTAGGTGATGTGCATGTATTGGTTGTGGGGATGGTGTTGAGGTGGGTTAATGGGTGGAGGTGTTGATCAGCCTGTTACATTGTGACGTAGATGGAATTTCCATCTTAACATCTAAGATGAATAGAGCAAGGTCTTCTCCAGTAAGTAGTAAGTATATATATTATGTGGGCACGTGGCCAAGTGGTTAAGGCATTGGACTAGCGACCTGAAGGTCGTGAGTTCGAGCCCCAACCAAGGCAACATGTTGTGTCCTTGAGCAAGGCACTTAATCACACATTGCTCTGTGACAACACTGATGCCAAGCTGTATCGGCCCTTGCCCTTCCCTTGGACAACATCGGTGTTGTGGAGAAGGGAGACTTGCGGCATGGACAACTGCCAGTCTTCCATACAACCTTGCCCAGGCCTGCGCCCTGGAGAGTGAAGACTTTCCAGGCGCAGATCCATGGTCTCGCAAGACTAACGGATGCCTTTACTTTACTTTATCTATATTATATGTAGATAAGCGATGTATTTCAAAATGAAAACAAATATGTCATATATAGCTTGCTTTTAAAAGTACTACCTGATTGAATACCACCATTTCTCTGCGCATGTTATGATGCCATGCTTCACGAGGTATGCTTCCTTGCTATAATGTGTAAACATTGCAGGCTAAAAGTGGTGAGGAAGATTACCTTCACATCCAAATTACTTCTGAGGCCCACTCATGACGAATGTCTTACTTTTAACCACACAGAAGTGACTAAAGAGTGAGATTTTAGCTGTGTGCATGAAAGCACAAATGCAAAGGATTAACAATCCAGTTTTCATTCAGTAGCAAGTGCAGGATATGGTCAAAACACTCAGCAGGTAAGGCAGTACCTGTGACAGGTCATCAAGCTGAAACATTAAATATGAGTCCACAGGTGGTGCCCCACTGTCAAGTATACTCTGCAGCTTCTGCTTTAGTTCCGTTTTTTTGTTTCTGATCAGATTGAAATCAACTGTCATCAAGGCAATGCACCCTCCTTATTTAAAATACAGGGAATATGACTGATTTTCTTTGTGTCTTTGACAGCATAATTTATTTCAACAGATTTTACAACGTTTTACAGCCCTGAAGCTCAGTAACAGATATGATGAAAGGATTTTTCCATTATCTGCTTATTGCTTGGTGTTACTAGTTAATCTGTAGCAGACCAAGTCTTGCTGTGGGTCAAAGGACGCTGAGGTACCACAGAATGAGATGTGTAAAACACCCACTTGGCAACTGAGAAACTGATTTATTGCTCTGTCTGACAATAAGAGTCTTAGATATAAAATTTGAAAGCTGTGTGTGCTCAGTGATGGAAAGATGATGTAGGTGTGTGTTAAAACGAAGATCTTATCCTAGGCTCAAAGACGCAACAGGAATAGTCAAGCTATGTTTGTGCTTAATTTTAAGAGTCACAGCTAGCTTTAATAGATCTGAACCTTTAACTAGCTATGACACAACTAGTTTGATGGCTATTCACTTCCAGAGCCCAAGAGGCTTATTGCTAACCTCAGCTTCCTAGCATAGCGGCATGATCTTTCCAAGGGTGAGAGTTGTTGGTGACAAAGTTAAACTTCGAGCAAGTATTCTTTGCTCAGCTTTTTGTTGTAGACAAGAACCAGTCTTCAGTTCTTAATGTAAAATTGAAGGTAGTGATCAGTTTGAAGTTAAAACGACAGCTTTGAAAACAACATACATCAAAGTTGCTTTGCAGACAACATTGTTACAGAGTACAGGCTGCTAATCCACTGTGGGGAGGTGGTAGCTGTTGGGAGATGTAGTTTGCAAAATGAAGTGATCATGAGACTTCTTGTCTGCATTAGGCAAATGCAAGACAATGGAGTTAGTCACTTAGGAAATATGGTTACAAAATGAGATATTTGTGTACTCAGAGTCAGCCCTCTCAGCATTAAATGTGTAGACTATCTGTGTCAGTTACTTTGTCCTAGTAAAGGTATCCAGAAAACATCAGGTGATGTCATCTAGCAAAAGACAGTGTAAATTAGAACACTGATTGTTAGGAATGACAAGGAGAATGTCAGAAAGAAGAACTAAAATTCATTCCTTCGGTTTTTGTGATGGATGGCTTGTTCACCTGGAACTGGTTGATATATTATTTTAGTTCATAACAATTGTACCTGTGTTTGGAAATCCTTTGCAGTTTGTAAACCTTTTTGTAATTCAGAAATATTTTATAAGTCAGAAATGCCTTGTGGGTGTTAAATACCTGTTAAGAACTATTTTTCTTAATGTAAATGTGTATCATTAAAAATAAAATTTGTTTAAAGCACTTCATCGGGGGAAATGGAGAATCTCATCCTTGGTAGGAAGGAAGGACCCATTCTCAAGCAGTTGTTATTGGCAGCTAGATCTCACAGCAGATACAGGTCAGGTAGGTAAGATAGTCTTTGAAGAGAAAACGGATATGGTATAAACTCCCAATATTGGGGGTACCCGTAGATACCTATATCAGATAGGGCTTCATATCTTTTTTTGAGTTTAGGGCTTTGCAAATAGGGAATCCAATCCCATCACACTAGTAGCACACTTGCCTCTGATTTAGAAGATTGTGGCTTCAAGTACTACTCCAGAAACACTAAGGGAGAACATAAACATAAGAACATAAGAAATAGGAGCAAGAGTAGGCCATCTGGCCCATCGAGCCCACTCCGCCATTCAATAAGATCATGGCTGATCTGGCCAAGGATTCATCTCCACCTACCTGCCTTTTCCCCATAACCCTTAATTCCTGTACTCCGGAAAGCCTATCCAACCTTGTCTAAAATATATTTACTGAGGTGGCCTCCACTGTTTCATTGGGCAGAGAATTCCACAAATTCACCACTCTCTGGGAAAAGCAGCTCCTCCTCAGCTCCATCCTAAATCTACTCTCCTGAATCTTGATGCTATGTCCCCTAGTTCTAGTAACAAGTTATGTTGACATTTTATGCAAGGATAAATGGCTTTATCAGCAGCATAAGAATTTAACTGCTTGCTCACTCAATTGAAACAAAAAAGATGTAATTTTCTGACTCTGTGGAAGAGTTTTCCTGGTCGACAGATTGAAGAGTAGATAATCAATTTGGCCAGACAACAACTGACTCCCCAACAAGCAGGCAACAAGCATTGATATTCTGGTCCAGAGGAAGCATAACACACAGCTGCCACTTGGGCTTCAAAGTCCAAGGCAGCAAGCAAACACTGGGCCATCTGTCTGTATTGGACTGGTAGAAGCAACTTCTGGCTGCTGGAAGGAAGATCTTTAATAGTGGTGATCTAACTTGCCATTGCAATGCATGGACTTTGAGTGGCCTCTACTGTGATGTTCTCTCTTTGCACTCAAACTTTTCTGCTTTGTGTGTGTGTGTAAAACAGTGTCTTTCTATATTTTTATGTTTTTTAGTGTCTACATGCATGTGTCCATGTGTGTGATTTTATTTCTCACTGTACATCTATCCCCGAAGATATGTGTGCATCTTTGTATTTCTGCATACTGCAGAAGTGGTGGGTGCGACTGAACTCTGTCCGATGACGTTTGTTCAATCTTTTTTTGACACTGGGGCAAGAGGTGCAGCGCAATGATTCACTCCGGTCAGCGATTCCCCAGGCAATCGCTATCAAAAGCTGCTTCACTTCTCCATGACAGGGTTACCTGGGCACCCACTCCCTGCTCAGTGCGAGGATCCATTTCAGTCTGCAGAGCTTCACAGCAACGTCCTGCAGCAGTCAGCTCCCTTTTAAAATTTGAAGTTCTGATATCAAACGGTACAGTTGGCAGGTGTGCAGTATTTTGCTATCACATAGAAATAGAGAAATCAAGGCACCTCACAGAATGACACCAAGATGGATACAATTGAGTCGTCACTGGTATAAACAAAGAGCAATCTGGCGACTCCTCCTTCCCTGCCATACATCCTGCCAAAATTTTCCTTCCGAGTACCTCTCCAGTTCTGCTTGGGATTGATTCTGCCTTCTTTTCCTGTTCTGGCAGGGCATTCCAGACCCTAATTATTCATTGTGCAAAGCATCTTGTCATCTTCAGAAGTTTTTTGATGACTCTGCCATAGTTGGATGCATCAGCAGCGGAGATGAGGCTGAGTACATGGCTATGGTCGGAAACTTTATCACATGGTGTGAGCAGAATTATCTGCAGCTTAATGTGAAAAAGACTAAGGAGCTGGTGGTAGACCTGAGGAGAGCTAAGGTACCGGTGACCCCTGTTTCCATCCGGGGGTCAGCGTGGACATGGTGGAGGATTACAAATACCTGGGGATACGAATTGACAATAAACTGGACTGGTCAAAGAACACTGAGGTTGTTTACAAGAAGGGTCAGAGCCGTCTCTAGTTCCTGAGGAGACTGAGGTCCTTTAACATCTGCCAGACAATGCTGAGGATGTTCTACGAGTCTGTGGTGGCCAGTGCTATCATGTTTGCTGTTGTGTGCTGGGGCAGCAGGCTGAGGGTAGCAGACACCAACAGAATCAACAAACTCATTCGTAAGGCCAGTGATGTTGTGGGGATGGAACTGGACTCTCTGACGGTGGTGTCTGAAAAGAGGATGCTGTCCAAGTTGCATGCCATCTTGGACAATGTCTCCCATCCACTACATAATATACTGGTTGGGCACAGGAGTACATTCAGCCAGAGACTCATTCCACCGAGATGCAACACAGAGCATCATAGGAAGTCATTCCTGCCTGTGGCCATCAAACTTTACAACTCCTCCCTTGGAGGGTCAGACACCCTGAGCCAATAGGCTGGTCCTGGACTTATTTCCTGGCATACTTTACATATTACTGTTTAATTATTTATGGTGCAACTGTGAAAGCCAATTTCCCCCGGGATCAATAAAATATGACTATGACTATGACTATTTTGTCTCTCAGGTCACTTCTGTTCCTTTTTCTAATCACCTTCTTTCTGTCTCCACTGAATTGTGACTTTCTACCTACCCACTATGAGCCTACCCTTCATGACTTTAGATCCCTCTATTAGATCTGTCTTAAGGAGAGCAAGCCCAGCTTCAGCAGACCATCAATGCAATTCGAGCCTCTCATCCCCGAGAGTCCCTTTAGCACCCTCTCAAAGACATTCAGATCTTTTCTACATTTTGATGCCAGAATTGTCTACAAAAAACAAGTTTTCTGGATCCAATGTTTTAAGATGTTTTAAGACTTCGTTACTCTTGTACTCCATTCTTTAAAGTCAAAAGTCAAAGTAAAATTTATTATCAAAGTACAAATATGCTTTTCTGAAAATGAAATTCATTTTCTTACAGGTATTTGCAGAGAAATAAAAGAAACACAACATAATTTATGAGAAACAAAGACTATTGAACAAATGTGCAAAAGAAGACAAATTTTGCAAATAAAGCCTAAGGACTGATATGTTCTTTTAAACACTCTCTCATCTTATTCGTTTTAGTTGGTCAAATATGACGGCAGAATATAGCATTAATGGTGAAACTCTTGTCAGTGTGGAGGATCAGAGGGATCTTGGCGTCCGAGTCCATAGGACACTCAAAGCTGCTGCGCAGGTTGACTCTGTGGTTAAGAAGGCATACGGTGCATTGGTCTTCATCAACCGTGGGATTGAGTTTAAGAGCTGGTAGGTAATGTCACAGCTATGTAGGATCCTGGTCAGGCCCCACTTGGGGTACTGCGCTCATTTCTGGTCACCTCACTGCAGGAAGGATGTGGAAACTATAGAAAGGGTGCAGAGGAGATTTACAAGGAAGTTACCTGGATTGGAGAGCATGACTTATGAGAATAGATTGAATGAACTTAGCCTTTTCTCCTTGAAGCGGCAGAGGATGAGAGGTGACTTGATAGAGGTGCACAAGATGATGAGAGGCATTGATCATGTGGATAGTCAGAGGCTTTTTCCCAGGGTTGAAATAGCTAACAGGAGAGGGCACAGTTTTAAGGTGTTTGGAGATAGGTACAGAGGAGATGTCAGGGGTAAAAGTTTTTTACGCAGAGAGTAGTGAGAGCATGGAATGGGCTGCTGGCAACGGTGGTGGAGGCAGATACGATAAGGTCTTTTAAGAGGCTCCTGGGTAGGTACATGGAGCTTAGAAAAACAGATGGCTGTGGGTAACCCTAGGCAATTTCTAAAGTAAGTACAAGTTTGGCACAGCATTGTGGGCCAAAGGGCCTGTATTGTGCTGTAAGTTTTCTATGTTTCTTCTTACCTCACTGCTTTCAGGAATGTGTATATCCCTAGATCTGTTCATGTACACTTTGAAAATTCTGCCTCTAGTTTCTATAGTCTTTCCATTTCTTCCTACTGAAATGCAGCATTTTATCCCATCCTATGTTGTTTCACTGACTTCCCCCACCACATGACACAACATGTATATATTCTTGAAGCCTAGTCACAGTTTACTATGCAGCTACATACCAATTCCATGTTTAAAGCACCCGTGTGCTTTTGCAGAAGGAATGCAGTAAATAATAAATGTTCCTGCAAACTTGGATGGAGTATCATACTCAGTGCCAGCTTTGATTGTTTACTTCAGTCTAAAACATCTCTAATCCGTGTTGTCGGTAATGTGGATTAAGGCTTTTGAAGTTTGCAACATCGCAACATTATTGCACACTTTGATGTTTTGCAATCGTGTGTTTGGAGCTCATGAAGCAGACTATCTGCCAATTAACAATATTATGGGGCATTTATTGATATACCCTGAATATTGCAAAAAAACTTTGAGGTGTAAGTTTATTTCATATTCTCACTTGTATGTATCAAATATAAGATACTGATTTGTTCCATAACTTCAAAGAATAGTTTTATACATCTTCATGTGATTTGGAAAGTTATTTTGACTCTTGTTTTCTGTTCTTTTCAATGGGAAGGTTGGATTGAGTGGTATATAGGGTACATACTGCTATGTTACAATCCAGGATTTCTTAGCCTAATAATGAGGAATCAAATAAATGAAATGGTTGTCACTTCAGTGCAGGATGGAGAGAGTGCAGTATTATTGGCAGAACTTTCATTCTGATGGGAGATTATGGCAGATAATTTAATCACAGCACACAACACCTGAAGAGGAGGTCAACACGAACAATGGGTGGGTCTCAATGCTGTCTCTTAGCCTTGTCTTCAAGTTCCTCTGGGGGTGCTGGGGCTCTGCATGGTTGAAGCTTTGTAACTTCCAGCTTTGCAGCAAGCCTTTTTTGGCTTATATTTTATTTTGAAATATTGCCAGCCAAGTGCCGAAGAGTCAAATGCGAAAGCAACGCATTGTTGTCCTCTAGTCTGGTTATGCCAGTCTGCTGGAGGATAGGATTGCTGGAGATTGTATGGAAACATCTGGATGTTTAGCTAATTCGCCCATATTCCTCTGGTACTTCCCTTCTGTCTTCAGGTTTCTAAACAGTCCATGAAACCGTGAACACTTTCTCATTATTCAAAGTTCAAAGTAAATTTTAATATCAAAGTACATAAATGCCACCATATACATGGCTGAGATTCATTTTCCTGTGCACATACTCAGCAAATCTATAGAATAGTAACTATAACAACATAAATTAAAGATCAACCAGAGTGCAAAAGACAACAAACTGCAAATGCATGCAAATATGAATACATAGCAATAAATAACAAGAACATGAGGTAATGAGATAAAGAGTTCTTAAAGTGAGAGCATTGGTTGAGGGAACATTACAAGTGAGTGTAGTCATCTCCTTTGGTTCAAGAGAGGGAATTTTCTTTGCACTATTTATTTTGTAATTTATGGCATTTTTCCATTTGGGCTTAATCCTGAAGCTTTCCCCATGAGTGGGTAAAGCTGCAAGGCAGCAGAGGTTTGAGATCAGAGTTTTCTTTCTCCTAGATGAGCTGCCAAACCATGGCTGACAAGCCCCATCTGCCCAAAGCGACTGGTTTTAAGGCGCCAGAACCCCACCATTTCCCCTTTTCCTGTCAGTGAAAACAGTTCCTCCGGGCTTAGTAGCTAAGCCACACGTGAAGGCCTGGAGCTGGACTTGGTTGTCAGAGTTATTTGAGACGCATGCCATCCGGAGCATTTAGTAGGTAGTTGGAGCTTCTCCCCACATGCACCCCCGGCTATAACAGCCCTAAGAAACCACTAATGCATACGGAGTGACTGTAGGAGTGCGGAAGCAGTGACTGCTTACTTTTCAATTTTTAGAGTAACACACAGGAGAGGCAAGCCTGCAGACACATTTCTTAGCAGATAGATATGAAGGCAAATCAATGGTTGTCCTTGAAATGGGCACGTGGGCAAGTGGTCAGGGCGTTGGGCTCACGATCTGAAGGTCGTGGGTTCGAGTCTCAGCCAGGGCAGGGTGTTGTGTCTTTGAGCAAGGCACTTAACCACACACTACTCCAGTCCACCCTACTGAAAATGGGTACTGGCAAATGTTGGGGGTTAACCTCGTGATAGATTGGCGTCCTATCCGGGGGGGGGGGGGGGAGTCTCATACTCTCAGTTGCTTCACGCCACAGAAACCCGCATAAGCACCGACCTGATGGGTCACAAGGCTCGTGACAGACTTTAACTTTTTTTTTGAAATGGGCCTTAAGCCTTTCAAGCCTAATCTTTAACATTGTGCCTTTTTATTTGGCAGGGTGTATATATTGGAATGCCTAAATTTACCATCCAAATTACCCTAGTTACCATTCCCCATTATCCCAGAGATGATTGACTAGATTGGATATTTCCGAGAGTAGTCAGGAGCCAGCCAGACTGGGGGTTGTAAACATCTCCAGACTAGGCTGGGCAAAGAGGGCAGATTATAATACCTGAAGAACATTCCAGTACCAGATTGTGTTTTTACACCGGTGTCACCAATATTTACGCCAAGATTTTTATTCAAGGCTTACAGAATTTAAGTTTGTGTTTATAGCTCCTCGCTCACAGAGTAAGATTTTATTCCATATCCCTGAACAATCTAGGATTCTAAACATTGGTCCTGGAACTTAACACGATGGGAGGTCCTGGGATGAGAGGAGATTGGTGCTGAAGCCTTGTTAACCCATTTTGGGTGCATTTCTGACAATATCCATGCCTTCATGATGCAACGCTAGAACAGGCTGTCTTGTGAGAAAAGCCCTCAGGTAATTTTGGTGGAGTTAGTTAGTGGGGAGAAGAGGTTTGGGCGGTAATGACCATGGACCCTGTGGAATAAAGTTACAGGAAGGCTTGTGCTGCTGCCTTTGGAAGCTATTTTAAAAAGTAACCAAGAGCCCATAAAGTCTGCTGGGTAAAAATCGGTATATGCTGCGTTTGTTTACAAATGTGTAAAAATAGCCACATGAAAAGGATCCAGATGGCATAAAACTAACATAAAAACAGCATTTTAGCAGGAAACAACTATTCTACACAAATATAAATTCCTCAGTTTTCTTTTGTGATTCCCAGATGAATGGGTGAAGATGCAGCTCACCCTAGAAACACAGTGGTCAGCTTGCCCTGAAGGAGTCATCGCTCAACAAGCGTGACACATCCAAAGCTCAGCCTACTGCCGTCTCTGCACTGAGACCAAAAGTTGAAACGTGACTTACACACAACAGATTGTTTGACAGTGAACTATACACATGGCACCCCTTTAAGAATGGTATCATCGGTGAGATATTCTAAATATATAAGCTTTGCAGAATTATTTCAAGGACAGTATTATACCATTCCAGAAGTGAAAACAAAGATAATTAACACATTTGTTTAATATATTCTGTTAAATTCTACAAGGAAGCACATGTTCTGCACTGAATCGTGTTATACAATTTATTTCTATCACATTTTTTTCTTTGTTCTTTCAACCTATGAGATTATGAAGGACACTTGAACTCAGATTTTAAAAATTACAACATCTGAATTAGCATATCTTGGGGAGAGAGATAGTTTATTAACATGTTTTTCACACTGTGAGCACTGTCTAAAATGGCCATGGGCTGTTCTAGGGTTTGCTGATTTCAGCGATCTCAAAACCTCCGCTTCACGCGTCTTTCTGCTTGTTATGCATCAGGGATGTTACTCATTAGAAACAGACAAACAAATGAGCATTTCTTGGTTAAAGAGATAATTGGCTGTATTTTGCTTTGTTGTAACTAATTCTTGAATGCTGAGACTCTTGAAAAAAAAAGACTGTTTTGCTTTTTAAAGAAATACATGTTGTTGTACATCTTAATTGTTCAGCAATTAGCCTAAAGATTACACCTGTTATACCTGAATGAATTTTGTGCATAGAAAACAGTGAAAGTGGGAGACCGAAAGAGAGATTGGTAGGAGGGAGAGTGAAAGAGAATGAGAAAGAAAGAAGGAGAGGGAGGGAGAAAGAGAAAAAAAATACATATTCTTTTGCACAGTTCTGTACATATGTGTGTGTATGTAAGTGTGTATATATATACATGTGTGTACGAGAGAGAGAGAGAGAGAGAATTGTTGCAAAATTTAAAGGAAAAGAAATCCAACAGGACTGTTAACTAAAATTTTTAAATACCAACATTGTGCCTGGAAGTAACAACTAAATACTAAATGAATACCATTCCTTTACAGTGTCAGTTGAAATGGTAGTCTTCTTTCCTGGACAAGGACGAGAGAGCAAGCAGGGAGCGTAAACGTTGCTGTGCTTTTGGTTAAGTCTCACCAAGACTGCAGTGAAAAGGAGGGAGGTAAGTACCATCATATAAAACAGTAATTAGCTGTAACAGGCATACTCATGAGCAAACTAGCTGAGCCTGTTCCTCGTCCCACCCGTGTCGGCATGTAGACCCCGCAGCTGAGTCTGTGGTTGTAACACTACATGGGCTCCATAACAAGCTGCAAGTTTGAACACTCTTGTCAATGACCTTCCCTGGCAACATTCTATATGTCAATCACATTTGCCATGCAATTGCCATGCCCTAAATTACAGCCCTTGATACTTACATCGGACAAAGTAGCTGAATCATCTTTATCAACTTTCTCATCTCAGCACAAATTACACAAGCAATGAAATCCGTAAGCACTATGACTGAACACTCAACGCGCCAGGTTACCAATGTAGGTCAGAGGCTGGATATCCTCTGGCAAATGGCTCTGCCATGATCTACCATAAACTCTCTGCAATTCAAAGGGTAGAAGTCTGGAGTGTGATAGAATATCACTCTGATCACCTGTGTGAGTGGTATTGCTGCGGAATGTCAAGAGGAATTAGTTAGACCGTCCTAGTTGAAGATAATTCTAGCCCAAAACGTTTCTGACACTAATGTTTGTCACACCAAACTACATCAGACATCGACTGTCCCTTTGTCCAAGAATGTATTCACAGAACCACGGTGCATCTCTTGGCCGATGTCTTTTTAGCTCTTCTTCCTCTGCCGCCTCCTGTTCCTGTCCCAATTGCAGCAGAACGGAGAACTCCCGAAAGATATACTCTACCACTCCTGAACTTTCAGCAAATTCCTATAATATGATATGTGTATCTCTACTGAAAGGGGAAGATATGAATTCCTCTCTCCTTAAGCTGGGAACCCAGTTGAAACTATAGATGCAATGGTGAACTGAAGATTGTGAAATACGGCATCCAGTGGGTGGATTGTCTGAAATGTTGGTTCTCGATGGGAATTGATACACTTAAAGATGGATAACACAGACCTCTAGTAATCTAGGTCAATTCTGGTATTAGTCAGAGTCAAGTGCTCAGATTGATTGTGGAAAGACCGATGTTACTAGATATTTAGCATAATCTTCATTCTATTTGAAACATAAAACTCTCTGAATTACCAACAGCCATATTGAGTGTTAATCTGAGCTCTGAATCACCTTCAAATTCTGGTTGTCAACCACTTACACAGCCATCAGAAAATGAGTACTGTTCCTCTCCTAATCAATTTACCTGTCATTTTAACTGCCGGAACAATTGCACCCTGATTGTAGTTTTCTTGTGCATACCTCACCCACTGCAAAGGAAACTGATTAAATCCAGAGCTAAGCAAGGAAAAAGAAAAAAAAATATAAGCTATGCTTTCACTGAGTGGCGTCCTTATTTTTAAACCCCAGTTGTCCTTTCAAATTGATTAACGGTGATAGGGAAAGCCAGACATTGACAGAGGAGGGAAGGGACTACTTATCTCAGAACTAATTCTTAAGTATTTTGAAAGAGAAGTGGGATTATTTTTCTTGAATGGGATTCAACTGTGAATCTAAAGTAAATCAGACGTATTTTGACATGGAGACTGGCTTCTTGCCAAGCAGAATGTGATACAGCACCATGTTATAAGGGTAGCCTAAATGATCTCTGTAATGGGCTGTGGTGTCAAATGTGGGATTAATGAGAGTAAAGGAATTGAACTGAGTCGAGGAGGAAATCAGTGGGAGTAAAGAGACAGAGATGGATAGATAGAAAGAAAGAGAGAGACTGAAAACAGAGAGAGAGAGATGGACAGACAGCCAGATTGACAGAGACAGAAAGACTCAACTCAGTAACAGAATCAGAAATTGACTCTAAAGTTCAGCAGTTTCTCTCACATTAAAAATGAACTTTTATCAGTGAACCAGTTGTCTGTGACAAGCTAAAATCTTGATTGTTGGCATTTGTTTCCTAATTATCTGCCTTCCTGGCTCTCCACTGGAATTTTGTAGGATACCTTCATGTAAGTCATACATTTAAGCTGCATGGGCAAGTGTTAAACTCTGAGCGTTGGACCTGTTACCTGCTTATTCTTCCCCGACGAAGGTAATGTGTACCAGATTTGTTTCGTCTAACAGGTCTCCAGAACTAAGTAGACACAGGGCAGCATGTAAAGTCTAGCTACCACCCAAGGACAATATGGAAAGGTTGGTAGAACTGGTTGCCAGGTAACTCAATGAAATCTAATGCTGAGAAATGTCAAGCATTACATTTTGGGAGAAAGGTAAAAATATAGAGGGCACAATTTTAACAGGGTCACAAGAACAGAGATGTAGAGGTATTCACTGTCAATGGTGGTGCAGGTTAAGGAAGTGATTAAGAAAACATACAGGATTCTGAGCTTTATAAATATAGACACAGACAAGAGAAAATAAAAACGACAAATCTTTACATAACACTGGCTTGGTCAGAGCTGGGGCATTGCCACACTTTTATAAAATTATATTGAGGCTACAGAAAAGATTTCCTGAAGTTATTCCACACTGAGGGACTAGGTAGGCTGAGAGACTGAAGAAATTGGGGTTGCTTTCATTGAAATAGAGGGAGCAAAGAGTTTTCATGGACATATTTAAAATTATGAATGGTGTGGATAGAGTAGATGGGAAGGTAATTATTCCAAATGAGGAAAGAAGAAAAAGAATGAAGGATGTTGTCACAAATGCTCTAGGAGATATGGGAAAACCCTTTCAATAGGACAGTGGTTAGGATCTGAAATGCACAGCCAGTGCAAGTAGGAGAGAAAGGTTCAATTGTAGCACATAAAAGGGAGATGAATGAGGATCTGAAGGAGAGAGCTTATATGGATGGTGAGAGGGTGGGGAAGTGGTATCGTCTAGATTACTCTTACATAGAAGCAGACTGGATTTGACAGGCTGTATGGCCCCATTCTATGCTATAACCATGCTGCGATTCAGTGTAACACACACACACAAAACACTGGAGGAACTCAGCAGGTCAGGCAGCATCTATGGAGAGGAATAAACAGTTGATGTTTCAGACTGAGACCCTTACATCAGGAGTCACTAGGGTCACCAGTTATCAGAACTGTTGACCTCTTCCTTCCTGATGAAGGGTCTTGGCCCGAACTATCTCCTCCCTGTAGACACTGCCTGACTTGCTCAGTTTCACCAGCATTTTCTGTGTGTTACTCTGGATTTCCAGCATCTGCAGATTCTCTTGTGCTGTGATTCAGTGATTCTTTTGTTCCTCGAGCTTCATTGTTAAATTCTGGAAAAGCATGAAATATATTTATTGTTGCTTTAATTGGTCTGCTTATGCCTGCAGTTATGTATATTGTTTGGGAGTTCGGAGTCAATCATTCTCCACCACGAAGAAGAACTTCCTTTTCCATTTTTGATAAGCTGCATCTCTGGACACCTAGTTATTAGACAAAGCGATTTTCCCAGCCTTCGTGGAACTTTCAGACTGCCTGCTGATGCACCACTCTATTATACAAAAGCTGGTTGTAAGATTCAGTGGTGTCACTCTAGGACTGAATGGAACAAACTTCCTTACTTTAGCTTGAAATAAGAAATCAAGGATATAATAAGCATGTGTCTTTGAAAGACAGGTATCGTGACTCAGTGCAGTAGGTCTTGTGCATCAGCACATATCTTCACAAAGCAATCAAGTATCGGGGTTTGGGTATTTGAGGACAGATGTAAGACCATAAAATATAGGAGCAGGATTAGGCTATTGGTCCATTGACTCTGCTCTGCCATTCAATCATCACTGATCCTTTTCTCCCCTCCTCAGCCCCACCCCCTGGCCATCTCCTCGTAACTTTTGATGCTGTGTCCAATAAAAAACATATCAATCTCTGCCTTAAATACACCCAGTGACCTGGACTCCACAGCTTTCTGTTGTAACAAATTCCACAAATTCACCATCTTCTGGATAAGGAAATTTTCCTCAGCATCTCTGTTTTAAATGGATGCCCCTCTATCCTGAGGCTGTGCCCTCTTGTACTTGACTCTCCCACCATAGGAAGCATTCTTTCCACATCCACTCTGGCTAGGTCTTTCAACATTCAAAAGGTTTCAATGAGATCTCCTCTCATCCTTCTAAATTCCAGTGAGTACAGACCCACAGCTATCAAACGTTCCTTATATGATAACCCTTTTATTCCCGGAATCATCCTTGTGAACCTCCTCTGAACCGTCTCCAATGCCAGCACATCTTTTCTAAGATGAGGGGCCCAAAACTGTTCACAAGACTCAACGTGAGGCCTCGCCAGGGCCTTAGAAAGCTTCAGTATCACATCCGTGCTGTTATATTCCAGACTTTTTGAAATGAACGCTAACATTGTATTTGCTTTCCTCACCACTGACTCTAACTGCAAGTTAACTTTAAAGGTGTTCTGCGCAAGGACTCCCGAGTCCCTTTGCATCTCAGATTTTTGGATTTTCTCTCCTTTTAGAAAATAGTCTGCACATTCAGTTCATCTGCCAAAGTGCATGACCATGCATTTTACAACACTGTATTTTATTTGCCACTTTCTTGCGCATTCTCCTAATCTGTCTAAGTCCTTCTGTTTCCTCAACACTACCTGCTCCTCCTTCAATCTTCGTATCATCTGCAAACTTGGCAACAAAGTCATCTAGTACATCATCTGGATCATTTATATATAGCCTAAAAAGAAGCGGTCCCAACACTGATCCCAACCAGAAAAGGATCCTTTTATTCCCACTCACTGTCTCCTACCAATCAGCCAATGCTCTAACCATGTAACTTTTCTGTAATGCATAGGCTCTTAACTTGGTAAGCAGCCTTATGTATGGCACCTTGTCAAAGGCCTTCTGAAAATCCAAATATACAACTTCCATTACATCCCCTTTATCTATCCTACTTGTAATGTCCTCAAAGAATTCCAACAGGTTTGTCAGGCAAGATTTTCCCTTAAGGAAACCTTGCTGACTTTGTCCTATCTTGTCCTGTGTCATCAAGCACTCCATAACCTCATCCTTAACAATTGACTCCAACATCTTCCCAACTACTGAGGTCAGGCTAACCAGTCTATAATTTCCTTTCTGCTGCCTCCCTTGTTTCTTAAAGCATGGAGTGACATTTGCAATTTTCCAGTCCTCCAGAACCACGCCAGAGTCCAATGGTTATTGAAAGATCATTCTAAAGCCTCCACAATTTCCACCACTACCTCTTTCAGAACCTTATGTTCATCTGGTCTGGGTAACTTATGTACCTTTAGCTATTTCAGCTTTTTGAAGACCTTCATCTGCCATCTCCTTCTCTCCCAGATGATGGAATAGATGACCTCCTTCTCCCCCATCATTATTTCTCTGGCCTCATTTTCTAACGTCCCTATATCTACTCTCATCTCTCTTTTATTTTTTATATACTAGTAAAAGCTTCCTATCCACCTTGATATTGTTTGCTAGCTTGCTTTCATATTTCAACTATTTCCCTTGTAGTGATTTTTTAGTTGCTTTCTCTAAGTTTAAAAAAAACTTCCCAATCCTCTATCTTCCGCTAATTTTTGCTTTGGTGTATGCCATCTCTTTTGCTTTTACATTAGCTTCGACTTCCTTTCTCAGCCATGGTTTTACTATTTTTCTATTTGAGTATTTCTTTGTTTCTGGAATACACCTAACCTGCACCTTCCTCATTTTCCCAGAAACTCAAGGCATTGCTGCTCTGCTATCATTCCTGCAGGCATCTCCTTTCAATTTTCTTTGGTCAACTCCTTTCTCATACCACCGTAATTTCCTTTACTCCACTGAAATACTGCGATATCAAACTTTACTTTCTCCCTATCAAATTCCAAGTTGAGCTCAATCACTGCCTCCTAAGTGTTCCTTTATCTTAATCTCCCTAACTGCCTCCGGTTCATTCCATAACACTCAATCCAATATAGCTGATCCCCAGTCGGCTGAATAACAAGCTGCTCTAAAAAGCCATCTCATAGACACTCAACAAATTCATTCTCTTGAGATCCATTACCAATCCGATTTTCCCAATCTACCTGCATGTTAAAATCTCCCATGACTATCATAACATTGCCATATTGACACACATTTTCTATTTTCCCATTGCAATCTGTAGATACTCTGGACAAGTGGAGAGTACTAAGGAACAAAGAATTTTACTGTATCATGTTGCAAAGACTGTTTCTCCATTTTAATTGCACTTACCACTATACTCTTCCCTAACCACGTGAGGTGTGTTGGCGCATGGCCAAGTGGTTAAGACATTCGTCTAGTGACTTGAAGGTCGCTAATTCGAGCCTTGGCTTAGGCAGTATGTGCATCCTTGAGCAAAGCACTTAACCACACATTGCTCTGTGACGAAATTGGTGCCAAGCTGTATGGGTCCTAATGCCCTTCCCTTGGACAGCATCGGTGTCGTGGAGAGGGGAGACTAACAGCATGGGCAACTGCCGGTCTTCCATACAACATTGGCCAGGCCTGCGCCCTGGAAACCTTCCAAGGCGCAAATCCATGGTCTCATGAGACTAACGGATGCCTATATATAAAACCAAGTGAGGTGAAAATAATGTTGCTTTTCTTCACATCCTTCTTTAATGAGAAAATTCCCTTGGGGCAAGAGAGTTTGTCAAGAATATGGTTCTTTTGTGGAACAGTGTGTTTGGTCACTGATCGACTCACCACACATACATTCTGTGATATTTATGTAGCATATAATAAAAGTTACCCAGCTGTGATATTATGCCTTAGAAAAACTCCTGAGCAGCAAAATAAGTTTAATAATAAAAGGCCTGTGCCTGGTCCACTTACTAGAAAGTAATTAGTCATTCCAATTAAATTCTTCATGCCCCAGATGCATTTGAAATTATGTTGGATCCACAGAGACACAGAACAGGTTTACAGACACATTAGCGTAGAACTTTTGTAACAGGAGCAAGTGTGCTTGTCTTTGTGAGAGTTCAGTCTGAGTCAAACTAAATGTTTGTCCCAGGATTGGAAGTGATAAATTGGCACTTATACCAACAAATTAGAACAAAGACATAATGGGTATATGAATAGATTTATCATATTTTTTTCCCTTTCAACTGACAACTATGATTATGTAAACATCTTCCTTATAATTCACAGTGCAACCTAAATATGTTTTATTTTTGTGTCTGTACTTCCCAAGTTTTTTTTCCAGGGTCAAGGTATAAAATTTATTCTTAGCGAAGCAAAGGGAATGGGTGAAAGTAATAACAATGATTTATGGGACATCTTTTCCAAACAGAAGGCAACCATTGAAATGCATTAGTATGGTGTCACTTATCTCTACACAGAGAAATTGTGATCAGTAAGAATCAACCGAGAACTTGTGCAGATAGGCAATCCATTTAATTTATGTTAGTTAAGAAATACATTTTTAATTTTACTTCTGGAAATATCAATCAGTTTTGTTTCATTTTTTTGCCTTCCTCCTAAATCATTTATTAATCTGAAATATTCTGAAAACAAAGAGTATAACCCATATAAACTATTCCCAAATATTCAGTTCTCTGTGGGCTACACAGCAGATATAATCAGATCATGACTATTTTCCCTCTGTGTTTTTTTTTTGTAATGTGTATGGTTTCTATCGAATGTTCTTTTGTTGCTTTGGTTTAAATTGAGACGTTCACTTAATGAGACAACAGTTTGAAAACTGACTGCTTTAAGCTGCTTCTTTTTACTAATTTGATCCAAGCAGAACACTCGCTCATAACCTAATTACATGTTATTAGGGTTCAGCACAAGCCTGTTAAATAAAAGCAGAAATTTTAAAAATAGCTTTCCCCAGCTGTATTTAAAGAGAAATTGCATACCACACGAAAACTGTTTGAGTACTTGAGGAAACAGTTCTTTCATGTTCTTTTCTGTAATGCCACAACTGTCCAATTGTCTTATTTGTGCATTTGTGTGTGAAAATTGATGATAACAAAAGTTGTTCAGGCTCTTCTCCCTCTGAAAGGAAAGACAATAGCTAAAACATTTCTCTGGGAGGGGATTTACATTCATCAGCCCCTTGTGTGCATATGAGAGTGTGACATGCACAGGAAATCCTGTCTGCTCGCATCCAATGCATTGTGATGTATGGAATGATCAAAGGTCACCTGATTCCAAATCCTCAATTAATTTTGGCTCTTTGCTGCTCTGAGGCATAAAAACTGGTTTATTATGGTGCTGTCTATAAAATCTGATGAGGGTCAAAAGGGACATGCCAAATTTGTCTAGCCTGCTAATGAAGTAGAGGTACTGGCATGCTTTCGTGACCATGGCTGGACCAGAGTGGGGTATTGGTAATGTTCAGTCCGAGGAATTTCCAGCTCTCAACCCTCTCTACTTCAGCGCCATTGATGTAAACAGGACCATGTGCATCTCCCCCTTCCTGAAGTCAATGACCAGCTCTTTCAGCTGACGCTGAGGGAAAGGATGCTGTCATAACTCCATAATGTTTGTCAGATCATTTAAGCTGTCTCAGACACACCTTCTCAAGGTCGATTAGGGATGGGTATTACATACTGACTATGCCAACAACACCCAAATCCCGAGAACCCATTTACCACCATGCTTAAGGAGAGCTTCTATCCTGTTGTTGTAAGATTAATAATAGATGTCTTGTGTGTTAAGATAATCTCTTGATCTCACCATCTACCTTGTCATAGCCTTGCACCTTGTTGTCTGGCCACACGGCATTTGCTCTGTAACTGTAACGCTTTATTCTGCATTCTGTTATTGCTCTTCCCTCTTACTATCTCAATGCACTGATGGGATAAAACGATCTGTAAGAATGGCATACAAATCTAAGTTTTTCCACTGTACCTCAGTACACGTGACAATAGTAAAACAACTTACCTCATTTTTTATTGGACTGATGCTGTTGTTCTTCTAGTTTGGATATTATAGAGTGCCAGCGGTAGGGAGACCCAGGATTTAGACTTGACAAGAAGGAAGTTCAAGTGAGATGTTTTCAAATCAGGATGGTGTGAGGGCAGTAGCCAGAAGATGGCATTCTCACATGAATGTGCCCTCAACCTTCATGCTGCTGCAAAGCTGTAGATCTGGGACATACTGTCAAAGTAACCGAGGCAAATAACTGCAGTTTACCATATGTTAGATAGATAGATAGATATACTTTATTGATACTGAGGGAAATTGGGTTTCATTACAGCCGCACCAACCAAGAATAGAGCATAGATATAGCAATACAAAAACCACAAACAATCAAACAACAAAATGCAAACTATGCCAGATGGAAAATAAGTCCGGGACCAGTCTATTGGCTCAGGGTGTCTGACGCTCCATGGGAGGAGCTGCAAGTTCGATGGCCACAGGCAGGAACGACCTCCTGCGCCGCCCAGTGTTGTATCTCGGTGGAATATGGACGGGGTCCATCAGCAAAAAGTTCAATATCCGGTCTACAAACATGTTCCTCGATCGTAATATGACCCGGATTGCACTATCTGTTGTTAACCAGAACAGTAAGCACCCAACTCCTTTACGCTTACCGCTCTCAGTTCACTTCCGGTCAGCCCAAACGGTCTGGAAGTCATCCATGGAGAAGTTTTGATCGGGTATGTCCTCGTGCAGCCCCGTTCCAGTGAAACACATAACACTGCACTCCCGAAATGTTCTCTGATGCCTGGCTAGCGCCGTGAACTCGTCCATTTTATTACCCACTGAATGTTGCAGATGATACATACAGTATTATAGCCATGATGTAAGAAATAAATAAATTGTCCGAACAGAAGGGTGGGTGGTTTGCCAGTCAAGTGTTATCTTTGTCCTGAATGGTGTTGATTAGCTTGAATAGCTCAATGGGGGCATAACTTAAGGTATCGAGAAGGAAGTATAGGAGGGATATCAGAGGCAGGATCTTTGACGGGGAGTGGTAAGTGAGTGTAAAGCACTGATAGTAAAAGCAGATAAATTAGGGTCTTTTAAGAAACTCTTAGACAGGCACATAGATGACAGAAAAATAGAGGACAATATGGGAGGGAAGCATTGATTGATTTTGGAGAAAGTTAAACGGTTGGGTCCATATCTTTGGCCAAAGGGCCCGTATTGTGCTGTACTGTTCTACTTTCTATGAATGTTGTAGGACTGCATTCATTCAGCCTAGTAGACAGCACTCAATCATAATCCTGACTTGTGCTTTGCAGGTGGCAAAAACTAGTTGGAGTGAAGGAGTTGAGTCATTTATCATTGGATACCTAGCCTGTGACCTACTACTGTGCTTGTAGCATTTACGCGGCGAGTTCATTTGAGTTTCTGGTAACACGCAAAAGGGGACTGAACAATTGTACTGCCATTGAATTTCAAGGATATATAATTAGGCCTCTCTTTTGCTGGAGACAGTCCATTGCCTGACATCTTTGTGCCCAAATGTTGTCCAGGTGTTGCCGCACTTAGTCACTGGCCCCTTTACTTGCTGAGGAGCTGCAAATGGAATCGAACAATGGAAATATTCTTGCTCCTGATTTCATGAGAGAAATAAAGACTGATTTATACTTGTGCGTCAAGTGTACACCATAGGTACCGCGTACCCTACGCCGTAGGGTGACGTGCACCTTCCCCAAAATGTAACTCACGGGTCACGGCGACGCAGACCGCAACAACTGTGATTGGTCCACTTGGTGGCATCGCATTTCCTCATACGCATTTCCGGTTGCTCTTCTCCGCCTTGTCTGTACACTGATGCAAAATAAATGGTTGGAGACGATGAACCAAATCGTCAAATCTACCTGCCGACATCCGAAAATATTTGAAATGCATTTCCTCGTCCATGCCTCTCACGAAGAAACTCAACACAGTAGCATAGAAACCCCGCCGCCAACTAACGTTTTGGCGGTCAATTGCAGAGCGACGCAGACACAACTACGTATGCTCGCTAAGGCGCAGGGCTACGCAAAAGTATAAATCAGGCCTACGGCGTAGGTTACGGTGTAGCCGGTACGCACAAGTATAAATCAGCCTTTAGGGTTATTATAGAGCAGCTGAAGAGGGCGGCAGGAGAACGCTACCTGGAGAACTCAGTCAGTGGGATCCTACGGCTGGGTGATTTCCCTCCAGCAATGACAATGACATCCTTTTCAAAGAGACATGGCTCTAATCACGAAAATGGTTTTTCCTTGATGCCTATTGAGTTTAGTTTTACCAGTACCTTGATATCAAGTACCTCGACCTCAAGGTTCAAGATTCCAATTTATTTATCACGTGTACATTAAAATATACAGTAAAATATGTCGTTTGCTTTAACAACCAACACACTCGGGGATGTGCTGGGGCTGCCTGCAAGTGTCACCACACATTCCGGCGCCAACATAGCAAGCCCACCATGCTTGGTGGAACGACACAAACACAACAAAACAGAACATAACAAACAACAAAACAACAGCTAAGCAAGCCTGTTTCCTCCCTTCCACCCAACCACCCGCACACATACACAGCCCTCCAACCCCAGGATGGGCTATGTTCAGACTCCAGCCTCTCATGGACTCGGACTCACAGACATTGGCCCTTTGACTTGCCCTGTGGACTTGCAGGGACTCACATTGATTTGCAAACTCAGGGCTCCAGCCATGGGGCCTTGACTTCGGGACTTCCAATCGACTCTCGGGCCTCTCGGTTAGTCCTCACAAACCTTCTACAGGTGGAGGATGAGTTTTTAGATGCATTACAAACTATTCTGTTTAGAATATGACACCAAGCGTAAAATTCCAAAAACAAAATGTTACAGATAGTGGAAATCCAAAAAAAAAAAATTCTAGAAATAGCAGCTGTGGAGAAAGAATCACAATGAAAATCTAAGGTCAGTCAGTGAGCTAGATTACTTGAAAATGCAAATTGAATTTTAATGACTATTTTTGACTTTGTCCCTTGTTTTGGCATCAGGAGCTGGTTCTCTGAGCCTACAGTTACCTGCAGGAGGTATTTAAATAGTATCCTGGAGGTTGCTGGTGAAATGAGGAGTGTAAATAGGAGATACAGGCACTGGAATTGAAAGATTTGTAAAGGCCCTGGTCAGAGTGTTGCTTTGTGTTGACAGATTAATACCTACTGCTTGTCAATTTAATGGAAAGGGAACCAGGGTTTAATTTGAGGTCACTGCTTTAGCGTGCCATTCCAATTTGGCATTGGTTTCTGGCAATCCTTGCTTGCCTACCCAAAGAAATCTATGAATCCTGGCAGGGAAATAGACCTTGGCACATCAAGCGAAACCTGCACCGTTTTTGTTTATTGCCCTTTTGTTCCCAGGAGGAGAATGTGGAAATTGGTAGGAATGAAGACAAGGAGACAGTTTAATCCATAGAAAAGCTGGTTCCATTGTTCAGTCACAGTGGATTTGAAAAGAATATGGCATTGTGATTGAGGAAGAGAGGGCTACAATTCAGGGGATGTTGAAAATTTTGCCCCATGTTGTCAGAGAATAAGGTACTCTGATCCAGGTCAAGTAAAAAGTAATGATAGGTTGAAACCAAGTTTAAACTTTACAAGCAAAGACTTGCAATTATAGCCTCATAATCTGAAGGTCGTGAGTGGGCGGGCGTGGGAGGATTAGCGTAATGGTATCACAGCGCCAATGCCCTGGGTTCAATTCCCACCACTGTCTGTCAGGAATTTGTACATTTTTCCTGTGACTGTGTGGGTCTCCTCTGGGTGCTCAAATTTCCTCCCATTTTACAAAGGTGTACGAGTTAGTAGGTTGATTAGTCACATGGTGTAATCGGGGAGCGTGGGCTTGTGAGCCAGTAGGACCTGTTACTGTGCTGTAACACTACACAGAAAAGAAGGGCTTCTCACAATCTCAGGAAATGACAAAGGATTTTGTAGTTTAGTCATTTTGATGTGAGAAAAAATGGAATGCAGAAGCATCACTCATCAGAAATTGTGAGATTAAAGTGACAGTTATCACCTGGAATGTACAATCCAAGGGTGTGGTGAATACAAATCAGACAGTGGCTTTTTAATGGAAATTAGATAAAAACCTGAAAGTGAGAAAAGTAGCTACAGGGCTCTGGGGAATGGCCCTGTGAAGACCTGATGGGCCAATGGTTTCCCTCTCTATTGTAATGACTATATAATTCTGTACTTTTGAAATAGAAGATGACAGCTGTCTATAAAGAGTTTGGACGTTCTCCCCATGACCACATAGGTTTCCTCCCGGTGCTCTGGTTTCCTCCCACAGTCCAAAGATGTACTGGTTGGTAGGTTAATTGGTCATTGTAAATTGTCCCGTGATTAGGCCAGGGTTAAATCAGGAGTTGCTGGACGGTGGGACTAGAAGACCTTACACCCTTGCTGTATCCCAATAAATAAATAACAACCCTTTTGGATTCTGGCAAAGTGAGAGATTTCTATTAAAGGAATAGCACCCAGCATGGTATCCTAGGAAGAAAGAGAAGGACAATGAGATGTTCATAGAAGCAAAGGTGATGATAATGTTGATCAAATGTCGCTTTGTCTCTGTTCCTCATTTTCTGAATGGGCAGATAGAATTACGCCTGAAGACATATTGAAGGAATAAAGCAAAGAGAGATATAGTTGATGATTACCTTTTGCATTTTGAACAGTCAGAACCAACAAGTTTCTGTTATTGGACTAGAAGTGTGTGATTTCTTGCATTGTGACTCATTGAATATATTCTTCACTCAGGGTACTATTTTCACAGTGGTTATCCGACTGCTGAAAATCATCCTAATGGATCACTAGTTGCTTAGATCATCTTCTCAGTGATATGTCAGAGTTAACCAATTACGTCCATTATATATCCCATTATACCTCTGTCTCAAAGTCCTTCACTCTGTTGTATTGCCCTTTATACATCTCCACCAAGAACATGCTTCATATCAGAACTGTTCACTGTGCTGGAAAAATAATTAGCAGATTGCATAGAAGATAACACCTGGCTGGCAGAGGTTACAAGAAAATTACTTCAATATTTGATTTAAATGCATACCGGAATCTGACATTCAATATCTTATTTGTAACTAGCATTTACCCATTCTGCCAATAACTTAAATAATGACATCATTCATATTATCAGTGAAAGATGTACGGGGAAATTATTTGTCTAAAATTAGTGGAATTTAATTTAGTTTGATCCATGGTGCCCTACTAGGAAATAGCACCTCACTATTTATATTATGATTGCATTAACCTTTCAGTTAGACTCCTGGGGCTGTCAACAAGTTTATTCACCGAATGAATAACTCTATTTAGATTCTCTCATACAGCTTATCAAATCTGCAGCTACATTAGTGGAACTGAGAACTTCTTAACTTTCATTTTTCACCTTTTAGTATCAGCAAAGAACTAAGTACCCCGTAATTCAAGATTGAAGATTCATGATTGTTTAGTGTCAGTCTTCAGTACACAAATGTAAAGGAGAGTGAAATGATTGTTACTCTGGATCTGACGCAGCATGACAAAACACAATATGCACTAAGAACACGATAAAAACAGTAAATATAAAAGCAATCCTATAAAATGCAAGGTACAAGTAACTGCTAAATACACAGACTAATTGTACCTGGATAAATTGACGCTAGGTGATGTGCGTGTAGTGGTGGTTGGGTGGGTTAAGGGTGAAAGTGTTGATCAGCCTGACTACTTGAGGGAAGTAACATTCTGGATGCTGTGCACCCTCTTCCCTGATGGGTTTGGGACAAACAGTCCATAAGCAAGGTGTGTGGGATCCTTCATGATATTTTTCGCTTTGCTCCAGCACCGTCCTGTGTCTATGTCCTTGATGGTGGGTAGACTGGTGCCTGTGATGCTTTGGGTAATTTTAACTATCCATTGTTGAGGCCTCCTACCCTCTGCAGTGCAGTCTCTGTACCACACAGTGATGCAGCTTGTTGGGATGTTCTCAACTGCACATCTGCAGAAGATTGTGGGTATTGATGTGCATAGACCATCTCTCTCTTCAGCCTCTTCAGAAAGCAGAGGTGTTGGGGAACTTCCTTGATCGAGGAGCATTTGCTCTCGGACCATGACAGATTTTGTAGGACATGCTCTTGCATGAGTTTAAAACACCTGGCTAAATGAACTTTAGATGTAGTGATTAGATCTCTGTTACCAATGGAACCCTACTTAGCTTGACTAATGAAATGATATGGGGTAAAATGTATACTTGTAGAATTAGATGTCATTCAGGACTTTACCTGGGCCTGAAACGTCCAGGGTTCTGCATGTTAATAATGTCCTTCATTATGGGGCTTGACACAATAATTGGACAGGTAGATTTAGCATTTCAAACCCGAATATTATGGGTGGATGTAGGATAATCAGTGTGTGGATGATTGGTATCTAAAAGAGAATAGATTACAATGAAATAAGTCAGGAAATAGGATTGCCCTGAAAACTAGCATAGACTAAGTTGTTGAATTTCCTCTTTCCATTTCAGATGGAAATAAAAGAATACCAGAATAACATTCCAAAGATGCCAGGTGCATTAGGACCTATTTTAGTGAAACTACAACATGTATTACAGGTTATGGATAGAGGACCTGCAACACATGTGGTAGTTTTCTTCAGATGCATGAAGTATAAAGGAGAGGCGAGAGTGGATATTGGACCACTGGAAAAGTATGGTGGGGAGGTAGTAACGGGGGGGACCAATGAAATGGCAGACAAACTGAAGAAGTATTTTGCATCAGTCTTCACTGTGGAAGACACAAGCAGTATGATGGAAATCCTAGGTCTTGGGGTCATAAAGTGTGTGAAGTTACCATTACTAGAGAGAAGGTTCATGGGAAACTGAAAGGTCTGAAAGTGGATAGGTCACCTGGACCAGATGGTGAGCAGCCCAGAGTTCTGAGAAAGGTGGCTGAAGAAATCCTGGAGGTATTAGTAATGAGCTTCAAGAATTACTAAATTCTGGAATGTTTCCAGAAGACTGGAAAATTGCAAATGTCACTCCACGCTTCAAGAAGGGAGAGAGGTAGAAGAAAGAAAATTGTAGGCCAGTTAATCCGGTGGAGTTGAATATTGAGGATGAGGTCTCAGGGTACTTGGCGGCACATGGTAAAATAGGCCACAGTCAGTATGGTTTCCTCAAGGGAAAATACTGCCTGACAAATCTGTTGGAATTCTTTTGAAGAAATAACAAGCAGGATAGACAAAATAGAATTGGCTGATGTTGTATACTTGGGTTTTCAGAAGGTCTTTGAGAAGGGATGCCACAGATGAGGTTGCTTAACAAGCTATGAGCCCATGATAAGATTTTGGCATGGATAAGGCAGTGGCTGATTGGACGGAGGCAAATAATGGGGATAATGGGAGCCTTTCCTGGCCGGCTGCCGGTGACTAGTGGTGCTCCACAGGGGTTTATGTTGGGACCAATTCTTTTTATGTTATATGTCAGTGATCTGGATGATGGAATTGATGGCTTTGTTGAAAGGTTTGCAGATGATATCAGGATAAGTGGAGGGGCAGGTAGTTTTGAGGAAGTAGAGAGGCTACAGAAGGACTTAGACAGATTAAGAGAATAGGCAAAGAAATGGCAGATGAAATACAGTGTTGGGAAGTGTATGGTCATGCACTTTAGTTGAAGAAATGAAAAGGTTGACTATTTTTTAAATGGAATGAAAATACAAAAAAAACTGAGGCATAAAGGATCTTGGGAGTCCTTGTGCAAGATTCTCTGAAGGTTAATTTACAGGTTGAGTCTGTGCTGAGGAAAGCAAATGCAATATTAGTATTCATTTCAAGAGGACTAGAATATAAAAGCAAGGATGTAATGTTGAAACTTTATAAAGCACTGCCATATCCTCACTTGGAGTATTGTGAGCAGGTTTGGGTCTTAGAAAGGATGTGATGAAATTGGAGAAAGTTCAATGGAGATTCATGAAAATGATTCCAGGATTGAATGGCTTGTCATGTGTAGAGCATTTGATGGCTCTGGGCTTTTATTCACTAGAATTCAGAAGAATGAGGGGTGTCCTCATTGAAACCTATCAAATGGTGAAGGAGTGGATGTGGCGAGGACGTTTCCTATGCTGGGAGAATCTAAGAACGGAGGACACAACCTCAGAATAGAGGGGTATCCTTTTAGAACGGAGATGAGGAGGAATTTCTTTAGCAAGAGAGTGGTGAATTTGTGGAATTCATTGCCACAGGCAGCTATGGAGGTCAAGTCTTGGTGCATATTTAAGGCAGAGGTTGATAGATTCTTGATTGCTCAGGGCATGAAGGGATATGGGGAGAAGGCAGGTGATTGGGGCTGCGAGGAAAATGAGATCATTCATGATGAAATGGTGAAGAATACTCGATGGGCCAAGTGGCCTAGCTGTGCTTCTCTATCTTATGGTCTTATGAAAGGACTCCTGCAACCTTCAGGTCAGCCCAACGTAACCCTATCACAATCAACCCAGCTGATCCTAGCCAATGAGGGATCTAATAAACATTCGTATCGCACACTGATTTGAGACTAGCATGAATGCAAGGCTCAAGGCAAATTAATTTGGGAAAGTATGCCGAGTGCAGGAAATGAGATGGGAATATGCACTGGTTGTTTGGAAAGCTGAAGTTTTGGGCCAAGGCCTTTCTGTTTAGTACCATCCAGTGCAAAGCAGTTTATTTGACTGTTCCGAGTACAACCATGGAACATCTTTTGCTTGATATATGCTGGGAGCTAAGTTCAATAGGAGCTAAGGACATTTTCCAAGTAGAACTGTATAGGTATTTGATTTTAGAAGTGCAGAAATTTAGTACAAATATCCTGTAGCCCCTTTGGTAAAATGCATTCATTTTACTGAGCTCTGTTTCTCCTTTACCTTCCAGGGAAGGAAGTCACATTTTGATCTAGACTCTTCATATTCTAACTCAGACTCTATTTCTTTATTCTGGGCGTAACTCTCATTCCCATTAAAAAGAGAACAAGAAAATGCCAAACATGAATCCCAAAAACTACTCTCCTTCTTTCTTCTGTTGAGAAAACATTTTCCAGTGGTCTCACAACCCTAGTGAACCACGTTCAATCCAGACCTTGTGTGGAGCACACCCGGAATGCTCTGGTTTCCTCCACATCCCGAGGACATTTTAGTAGCTGGGGTAATTGGTTACAGTAAATAACTTCAAGGAACTTCAGGGTAGAGATGATAGGCACAGAGAAGAGAAGAAAGCTGTAATGAAGTAAATGGGATTGCCCTGTCATAAGTTATCATGAAGTCTGTCAAGACAACATTCCAAAACAATTGTTATTCTAAATCAAACCATCATTCCTGAAAGATTTTCAGAGGGTAGGATCCAGACTGAGTCACATATGTCAGTATTAGTCTATGCTGGCAGCAAAGATACCTCCTTATTTTACGGTCAATCAGACTTGGTGAATTGAGAGCATTCAGCTCATTTCAACATGTTGTCTGGGAAGTTCAGTACATTAACAGATTCAAATTAAGTCCTGGGTGGTGGGGTGGAGATACTTCTATAGGAAAATTTGCCAAGAACAACCATGATCATTGACCATAATCACTCACATCATATGGCACAGAGCATATGTAATAATGATGATGAATGTAAGACCTGATCATTCGTAGCAAACCAGCCATTACCATTCTGCTGGTAGTATTATCTCCTGAATCCCGAGGCTTCTATGAGTGCAATGTTTTGAGACAGTCTTTTCTATCTACTTCATTCAAGTGCCCAATTCAACTCTAAGGCCACAATTGGGGTTAAACTCCATTTGTACTGTGAATTCCTTTGTCAGGTGAATGACCTGCTATTCTCTGCCTCCTCTTTTCCATTTTGTTTATAGACCTGTGGCATCTGTTATCCAGAACAAATATTTCTTTGTGAGAGGATATAAATAGACAGAATTGGGAGCCTGCGCCTAGATTGGGAGAATGAAATAGTTTAAACTTTGATCTGTACTCTGGGGTTTAGCTGACTAGGCTGCTCTGGGAGACAAATTGGAAATAGTTATTTGAACTAGTCAATGATTGAGTCTTGGAAAGGTTATTTTTAATCTCTTTGTAATTGACTCCTGCTACTAGGACAAGATGATACAGATTTAAAATAGAGGGATATGGTTTTTAAAGGATGAAGAAACTATATTTTTAGAATTATGTTCTGAAATTCTGCGTTGTTCTTCCTTTTACAGCTCCATGTTGAATTCAATGTCTCTGTGCCATCATTGCAATCAAGAGCATTGTGCAAAGAAAAATAGTTTAGTATGTTAGCAAAACTAAATTGAATTAAAACAATTAAGTATTTAAAACGCTGATTAACAGAAAGAGGACATATGCAGAAAGATGAATATTCTAGGTTTTTAATTGATGACTTTTACAGTAATGGTGTTTTTATGTAAATCTGTTAGACACTTCAAATCCTGCTTTGAAGAGTGAATGTACTTTACTTTCTCTCATTCCACAGTTCAATTTCTCATATAATAATTAATGTTTTCTGTGGGAACAATGGGTACTTTATATGATAATATATTAAGAATGATGAAACGAAATGAAAGAATCCCAGAATCCCTTGAATCTGAAATTTAAAAAAAAATTGCAGGTCCAACAAATCCCAATATGGATTGACACAAATTGTATTTACTTCACAAATAAAAATCAATAACTTATTTAGTTTCTCAAGCAGTACTCTTTCAAATGGACAGTGATGTGACCCTGCATCACAGTCTACCATTGCCAGAGAACACTTTAGTGGGAGAGAATTGAAACAGATAATGATTCTGAACCCTAAGCAGCTTTAGGGATTTTGTGAAAAAAAAATGCCTGTTAAAACCACTTGCCAGCTTCCATTCCAATCGATGTCTGATTGACTAAAGAGGCCCTTCTTTCTTTCATTGTAACATCCCTCTTCATTTTGAAGATAAGTGACAAGATGCTCCCAATGTACTTTCAGGGCTTGAAGTGCTTTAATCAAAAAGAAAAAAAAAATATTTTTAATGAATGCAATTTTGCTGTGAATGCACACATTTTATTGAGACCAGCAGTCATGTTTTATACGGTTGCTATCAAAATAGAGTTACTAACAAATCAACTTCACTCTTTTCCATTAAGACATTTCAACTGCATTCTATTCTAGTCTGCTGAGTTCCATTATATAAAAACACTCTCCATTTACTTATTGTATTCCATTTCTTATTCAATCTGATGATAAAAACAGACATTTATTGATGCTCATCTGGCATAGATCCGATTGCACATCCAGACACTATGGGACCTACAATGATTATATCTGAGGTTTGTCTACATATTAAAATCAACCCAGCTATTGCACTTGGTGAATAACAGATTTTCGAGGCGATAGCAAAGGCTGCAAATGTGAAGTGAATCCAGAAAGTGCTGGGACCACCATCTGTGAAAAAAATATTTTAGGCTGATTTGTTATTCTTAAAAAGATATAGAATGAAGCTATTCTAGGGAGCAATCAAGGTAGGCCTAATTTCCCAGCTCCCCTGCAAATTATTCTCCCTTCCACTCCCTCTGATTCTTTTTGCCATTAACATACACTAAGGGGAAATTGACAGGGAGTTGGCAAGATAACTGCTCACCTTTGGGAGGCAGGAGTTCACTGAATCGCCTACAGTAAAATCATGACAGCATAAGACATAGGAGTAGATTTGGGCCACTTGGCCTATCAAGTATGCTCTGTCATTTGACCTTAACTGATTCATTTATCCCTCTGGACCCCATTCTTGTTCCCGTAACCTTTGACACCCTATCCTCCTCTGCTTTAATTATTCTTCATGACTTGGCCTCCACGGCCATCTGTGGCAATAAATTCCACAGATTCACCACCCTCTGGTTAAAGAAGTTTCTCCTAATTTCTGTTCCAAAGGGATGTCATTCTATTCTGTGCCTTCTGGTCCCGGACTCCCCCATTATTCAAAACATTCTTTAAACACCCACTCTATTTAGGCCTTCCTTTATTTGATAGGTTTCAGTGAGATCCCCCCTCATTCTTTTAAAGTCCAGCAAGTACAGGCCCAGAGCTATCAAACTCTCCTCACACATTAACCCTTTCTTTCCTGGATTATTCCTGTGAACCTCCTCTGGACCCTCTCCAATGTCAGTACATGCTTTATTGGATAATGGGCCCAAAACTGCTCACAATACTCAGAATGTGAAGTGAAAGACCCCACATGGACAATGCAAACTTCACATGGTCAGCCCTTGAGGTCAGGACTGAACTCAGCTTCCTGGAGGTGTGAGGCAACAGCAATAACTTCAGTAAAAGTGCAGACACTTCACGTCACTCCCAGTCATCCGTTCAAAGCAGCTTCATTGGGACTGGGGATTGTTGAACGAGAAATGGGATTAAAGCTGCTGAGAAAGGGGAGGGAGAAGGGGAAAGATAATTAAAGGAGGTGGAGAACAGATAGCTTGAGTGTATCTAGTAGAGTTGGCGTTGGCTCAAGGAGTAAATAACACGAAGCACTTCGAGAAGATTTGTGAGTAGCAGGAGATGGATGAAATCTTAAATACCAGAAAAGAAGAGAAAATTGTCTGAATAACTGAAGTGTGAGGTGAGAGGGAAAACTGATTTGCTGGAATTGTTGAATACATTGCTAAGTGCTGGTATTGGCAATGTACCTAGTTCAAAGATGAGATTGTCTCTGCAGCTTTTTCACTTTATTCTGCTTTGTTATTGTACTGCCTCATTGTGTCCAAATGCATAGTGAAAAACCCACATGAACAATGCCAACTTCACACAGACATAACGTCCATACCGATCAAATCATTACACAAGGAGGTAAGACAGGCTTTTCACTATATTTTGGTACATGTGACGAGTATAAACCAATACCAATATCAAAACCAATACAAATATCAATATCAGCTTCACTGGAAAGTTGTCAGACTGTGAAGGGATCAGCCATGATGAAATGGTGGAGCTGACTCGATGGGCCAAATGGCCCAATTCTGCTCTTATATCTTGTTGTTTTATGGAAGGGGGAGGAGAGGGAGAGAGAGAGGGAGGTGGGAGAGAGGGAGGTGGGAGAGAGGGAGGGCGGGGGGAGAGAGAGAGAGAGACTAGATTAAGAGTGGGTTGTCGAACTAAATGCTCGCAATCAACCACGCGGACTTTAAGGAGGATCTCTGCAAATCATTTGCCCAATCTGTGTTCAGTTTTCTCCCCCCACTGTAGAGCAGGCCACATCCTGAGAACTGAATCCAAATACTAAATTGGAAAAAAGTTTCAAGTTAGTTGCTGTTTCTGAAAAGTGGGTTTGGAAGTGCAAGGATAGGAGTAGAGGAGGCAAATAACTCTAGTTATATAAGATAGTTATAAAGTTTTATTTATTTATTTTTTATATATCCCGAAGGAAGTTATTGTTGCAAGGTTTCTCAGTCAGAAATATATACCTTAAAATACAAAATGTAAACATTGAGGTATGAAAAAAATACAAAATGTGTATTAAAAAATAATAGTGCAAAGTACAGAGGGGCAATGAAACCATATTCTTATTTACTTGAGGAGGAGATGTAGAGTCTTATAGCCACAGGGAGAAGGGACCTCCACGGGCATTCAGTAGTGCACTTCTGTTGAATCAGTCTGTTGTTAAAGGTAGTTCTCTCTTTGTCCAGTATGTCATGGAGGGGATGGGAGGGATTGTCCATAATACTCTGTAGCATCCTCCGCTCAGACACAACCACCAGGGAATCCAATTCCACCCCCAGAACAGAACCAGCCTTCCTGATGAGTTTATCAACCTTCTTGGCGTCAGCTGCTCTCACCCTGCTGCCCCAGCAGACTACAGCATAGAACAGAATGCTGGCCACCCCAGGGTCGTTGAACGTCTGCAGCGTAGTATTGCAGATGCTAAATGACTGGAGCCTCCTCAGGATGTACAGTCAGTTCTGTCCCTTCTTGCACAGAACCTCTGCATTTTTAGTCCAGTCCAGTTTATTGTCCAGGTGAGTTCCCAGGTATCTGCAGTCCCGAACGACTTCCACATCCATTCCCTTGACACAGATGGGAATGCAGGAGTTTTTACCTTCCTGAAGTCCACCACTAACTCCTTTGTCGAAGTAATGTGAGAAAGGAGTGGGTATTGTTGGAGCTGGAAGGATGAGCTATGAAGATGAGGGGAGAAATTAAAGGAAATGAATGGTGGAGGGGAGGGGCAGATTAGTCTGGTGGTGCCAGTACATGAAAAGGTGTGGGCCATAAGGGAAGGTGACTAATTGGATGCGAGGGACAGTTGTGTGGAGGACAAGCATGGGGGAACCCTACTTTTGCTCTGGCTGGGAGAAGAGTTGAGAGCAGAAGTGAGGGATATGGAAGAGGAAGTTAAGGGACCTGCCTACTGTGTTGGAGAAACCACTGTTGAATTTTAAATAAGTTTTACGGCTGTTTTATTTTAATAATCCAGTTATAAAGTGTGTGAAGGAAGAAAGAGGAAATAAATGCAGTACCTTTCATATCCTTGGTCTATCCCAATGTCTGCTATTGCTGAAGTTAGTAAAGCACAGCAGCCAATTATGCACAACAAAGGACCTTAAAAATCAATTAACTACTAGTTAATTGGCTGCTGGTAATCTTGTTTGAAGAGGAAAGAAGTAGGGAACTGAAAAAATAGAAGCTTTAAGCATGTAAGTTTGAGTAGGACTTTATAAAATGGTACATAGCTGGAAGGACAATAGGATACCAACTTCATTAAAACCTGTGGTTGTGGATGAGGGTGCGTCTATGAAAACTTGCTGTACAGTCCCAAATCAAAAGCCGTGGATGAACCAGGAGGTACATCATCTGCTGAGAGCTAGATTTGTGACATTTAAGTTCTGTTGACCCAGGTCTGTACAAGAAAACCAGGTATTTTTAGCACAGGGCTATTTCAAGTTCGAAGAAACAATTCCAAGCGAGGTGGGAGGCGATGTCGAATGCACGTTAACTCTGGCAGGATCTTCAGGATATTACTTCCTACAAAGCAAAACCATTTAGCATGAATGGCAGCGATACTCCGCTACCACATGAACTCAATGCCTTTGATGCCCGCATTGAAAGAGAGAACACAACTATAGCTGTGAATTTCCCACCTGCTTTGTAAAGACAACAATTATACCAGTGCTTAAAAAGATCAGCGTGAGTTGCTTTAATGTCTATCTAAGGTGATGAAATGCTTTGAGAGGCTGGTCATGTCTAGAATGAACTCCTGCCTCAGCAAGGACCTGGACCCTCTGCAGTTTGCCTATCACCACAATAGGTCTATGGCAGATGCAATCTCAATGGCTCTTCACAGGACCTTAGATCACCTGGACAATACAAACACCTATGTCAGGATGCTGTTCATAGACTATAGCTCAGTGTTAAGCACATCAGTCCTGATCGATAAGCTACAGACACTGGGCTTCTGTACATCCCTCTGCAACTGTATCCTCGATTTCTTAACCAGAAGAATACAATCTGGGCAGATTGGTGATTATATCTCCTCCTCGCTGATGATCAACACTGGTGCACCTCAGGGGTGTGTGCTTAGCCCACTGCTCTACTCCCTCTATACCCATGACTGCGTGGCTAAGTATAGCTCAAATACCATCGATAAATTTGCTGATGATAAAGACGAACGTTGGTAGAATCTCAGATGGAGATGAGAGGGCGTAGAGGAGCAAGATACACCAGCTCGAGTGGTTCTCAGTGTCAGTAAGATGAAAGAGCTGATTGTGAACTTCAGAAAAGGTAAGGCGAGGGAACACAAACCAATCCTCACAGAGGGATCAGATGTGGAGAGAATGAGAAATTTCGGGTTCCTGAGCGTCAATTTCTCTGAGGACCTAACCTGGTCCTAACATATTGATGCAGTTATAATGAAGGCAAAACAGCAGCTATATTTCATTAGGAGTATGAAGAGATTTGGTTGGTCACCTAAAACTCTAGAAAACTTCTCGATGTACCTGGAGAGCATTCTGACAGGCTGCATCACTGTCTGGTTTGGGGGAGGTGGGCGAGCTACTGCACAGGGCCGAAAGAAGCTACAGAAGGTTGTAAAATTAGTCAGCTCCATCTTGGGTACTAGCCTCCGTAGTATCCAAGACATCTTCAAGGAGCGGTGCCTCAGAAAGGTGACGTCCATTATTAAGGACCCCCATCACCCAGGACATGCCCTCTTCTCATCGTTACTGTCAGGAAGGAGTTACAGAAGCTTGAAGGCACATACTCAGTGATTCAAGAACAGCTTCTTCCCTTCCGCCATACAATTCCTAATTGGACATTGAATCCTTGAATATTATCTCTCTTGCTTCTTTATTACTTATTTCTTTTATTTATTTATTCTTTCTATGTATTGCATTGAACTGCTACTGCTAAGTTAACAAATTTCACGACACATGCTGACGATGATAAACCTGATTCTGATTCCGATTCATTCTGAAATCACAATATATGGCCGAAAACAAATTAAACCATAATGGTGATGAACACGAACCTCCCTGAGCACGTTGGTTGTCTACCTTCAATACTAAGGGTGCAGATCCAGCAAAGTGTGGAAAGCTTTTGGTGGCACCATACCATTTTACTCTGATCTCCTGCATCTTACAGTCCCCAGCACAGGCATTGTAGTTGAGATTGTGATTCCAATATTAAAGAGATACACTATTCCTTAATTACTTTAATCATAGTTGAAGAATAGAAACGTGAAACGGTGAGAAGCATGTTGAGAATATTGCTGCGAATATTAGCCCTTTAAGGCTTGTTCAGAGGCTTCCTGGTAATCATTAAGCAGGCAAGGCAGCATGTGGTGAGCACAAGACTGATTTCCAGTTTGATGTGTAGTTGCTTGGCAGCAGGGTTCTCTGCAAGAAAGCATCAATATTCTGTGTACTTAAGTAATGATTACTAACCCAATAATGTCTCTGGGAAGTGAACAGGAGGAGAGATTGTGAAGCAGAACCACGTCAATGTAATGTGATTTCTTCACTTTCGAATGAATGAACCCAAGCTCCATCTCCTCTCTTTCCTTTCCTTTACCAATCGTGGGCTCTTCTCTCCTAGTTCATCACCCTCCTGCCACTCTGGAATGTCATCTTTCATTTCTCCCCTTTCAAAAACCATGACCCACCAAACACCAACTCAAACCTTCATTATTCTGCTCCAGCTTGACAACTGCGTACGTCTACAGCCCCCCTTTTTCAGACACTCTTTGCATTCTCATGAGGGCAATTTTGGCCCTCAAAAGTAGTAGGGAGAACATTTTATTGTGCCATGGACTGTTCTTCATCAAGTTATGGTATTGTTACACTGTTGTAACTATACGTTATAATGATGTGGTTTTGTCAGTTTTTCAGTCTTGGTCTGTCCTGTGTTTCTGTGATATCACACCAGGGTATCATTTCTTAATGCATGCATTACTAAGTGACAATAAAAGAGGACTACGTGTCCTCATAATCTAAATCTAATCTAAAAAGAACATTTGAAACTGTTTGTTATCTGATAGATGGATGGAAAGCCATTTGTTTATTCACTTTTATTTTATTTATTTAGATTTGTTACTTATGGGCCTTATTCATTCACATCAATCTGATTGTATTTTCTTGTGTACACGGAAGGTAGCTCTTTGGCCCATCCAGTCCATGCTAGCTCAGACTGAATGCATTTCCCTACTTATTGCCTCTCACATGACCACTAACAGAGTCAGGCCTCTCCCTCCGCACACCAGTTTTACCGTCAGCCACAGAAACAAGGGATAGATGGTTTGACGGTCTGGGCCATTTTACCTAACAGCTAACGTGCCTTTGGGTTGTGGGAACAAGCCAGAACATTTGAGGGAAGCCTACATGGTCACAAGGAAAAAGTACACACAGACAGCACCCAAAGGTCAGAATTGAACCTGTACTGGAAGATCTACTCTTGACGAGCTTCTAGTAAATGGAGTGAAAGTTCAGGTTGCTACTTTGCTCTCATCCCAGCTTCACTGACCATGTGGGTAACTTGTAGGAAAGTTTACTCACCCTTCAGCACTATATTGTTCTATATTGCAGCACTTTCCACCAATGCTTCACAATGCTCCATCAGCCATGCTCCACTGAGTCAGCGGGAAGTGTGCAGGAAATTTGTACTTACAGCCCCCACTGCCATGACCAGATAACCAGCCAGTATAAACCTTCACAGTGTTAGGCTTCACAGTCATCTTGAAGGGTCTCCAACCTGAACCATTAGCCCTGTTTTACTCTCCAGACATGTGGCCTGACCTGCGGTGTATTTCCAATATGTTTCATTTTGATTTAGGATTTCCAATATGTGCAATTTTTGTGTGTGTATGATTTTCTTAATCTCCTACTGTAGGTGTCAACATAACCTTCATATATGGCATCAAATTTCCATCTTGTTAACATTTATCTGACATCTCAGAGCTTCCACCCAGTGCCAGCTGTTTAACATGCACCCACTCATTCCTTTCTCTCTCATAGCTGATGATGGCATTCAGCTTGGCACAACAACAACGGGTTGCCCGGGATAAATGCCTCAGCATTACCTTTGTACAGTGAACAAGGGAGAATCCAGTCTTTGGAACTGCTTCTGCAAAGTTCAAAGTATATTTATTATCAAAGTACATGTAAGTCACCTTATACAACCCTGAGATTCATTTTCTTGTGGGCATACTCAATGACTCCGATAACCATAACAGAATCATTGAAAGACCGTTAACAACAGGGCAGACAACCTGTATGCAAAAGACGACAAACTCTGCGAATACAAAAAGAAATAATAATAATGATAAATAAATAAACAATAAATATAGTGAACATGAGATAAAGAGTAATTGAAAGTAAGTCCCCGGGTTGTGGGAACAGTTTAGTGACGGGGCAAGTGAAGTTGAGTGAAGTTACCTCCTGTGGTTCAGGAGCCTGATGGTTGAGGGTAGTAACTCTTCCTGAACTTAGTGGTGTGAGTCCTGAGGCTCCTGTACCTTCTTCCTGATGATGGTAGCGATAAGAGAGCACAGCCTGGATGGTGGGGATCCTTGATAATAGATGCTGCTTTCCTATGACACTCCATGTAGGTGTGCTCAGTGGTGGTGAAGACTTTTCCCGTGATGGACTGGGCCATATCCACCACTTTTCATAGCATTTTCCATCCAAGGCCATTGGTGTTTCCATACCAGGTCGTGATGCAGCCAGTCAATATACTCTCCACACACATCTATAGAAATTTTAGATATCATGCCAAATCTTTGCAAACTAATAACTATGTAGTGTTACTGCCGTACTTTCTTCAATATTGCACTTACGTGCTGGGCCCAGGACACGTCCTGTGAAATGATAACACCGAAGAATGTAAAGTTGCTGCCTCTCTCTACCTCTGATCCCAGATGAGGACTGGTTCATGGACCTCCGGTTTCGTCCTCCTTAAGTCAATAATCAGCTCCTTGGTTTTGCTGACACTAAGTAACCGATTGTTGTTTGTCGCACAACTCAGCCAGAATTTCAATCTCCTTCCTATATATGCTGATTCATAACCACCTTTGACTCGGCCTATGACAGTGGTGCTGTCAGCAAACTTAAATACGGCATTGGACCTGTGCTTAACCATACCATCGTAAGTGTAGAGTGGGCAGTGTAATGGGCAAAGCACACAGCCTTCAGATGCACCTGTGCTGATGGTGACTGTGGAGGAGGTTTTGTTGCTAATCTGAACTCACTGGGGTCGGCAAGTGAGGAAATCAAGTATCCAATTACACAAGGAGGTGCTGAGGCCAAGGTCTTGAAGCTTATACATTGGTTTCGAGGGGATGATATAATTGAATTGCTGAGCTGTAGTTGATAAAAGTATCCTAATGTATGCAGCTTTGCTGTCCAGATGCCCCAGGGCCGAGCGAAGAGGCAATAAACTAGCATCTGCTGTTGACTTTTTGAGCCAGCAGGCAAATTGGAGTGAATCCAAGTTGCTTCTCAAGTGGAAGTTGATAAGTTTCATCACCAGCCTCCCAAAACACTTCATCACAGTGGATGTAAGTGCTACTGGACGGTAGTCATTGAGGTGGGTTACCATGTTCTTCTTAGGCACTGATATAATTGAAGCCTAGTTGAAGCAGGTGGGCATGTTAGACTGTCAAAGTGAGAGGATAAAGATCTCAGTGAACTCTCCCGCCAGTTGATCAGCACCGGTCAACTGATCAACAGCACAGCACTGTTCAACAAACCATCTGCAGAAAAACTACAGATGAGGATGAATTACCACTTTAAAATTCCATTTCCCTCTCATCCCACAATTTCATGATTGGCAAGATGGCCACATAGACATGACCCTCTTATTTATCTCTCTCCCTATTCTCATTCTATCATTGTTCCAATGGAGGATCTAAGACTTGAAGCATTAACTCTGTTTCTCTTCCCACAGAAGCGGTCTGACCTGCTCACAGTAGCCACCACAAGTCGAAGTTCATTTATTATCAAGGTATGTATACTATATACAACCTTGAGATTTGTCTCCTTACAGGCAGCCACTAAACAAAGAAACCCAATGGAACCCATTAAAAAGACCCAAAGAAACACCTAATATGCAGAGAAAATACAAATCTTGCAAAGAATAAAAGTAGAACTGAAGTTCATGAAAGTGAGTCCACAGACACAAAACCAGCAGCTTGTTAGTTGTAGGCCACTGCCTCAGTTTAGTGCAGAAACAAGTAAACCTCACAAACAGTGATATCAACTGGCCCGTCCCTCGCCTCCAGCCCCAACATTCTGACCTTTAAAGTTTGGCCCAGTGCTTAAATCATCCCCCATCAGGAAGGTCTCAAAGCTTTATGCTTCTTTTTGGATTCCAGACCTAATCAGTTCCCCTCTACCACCACTCTGCTCCGTCTAGTGGAATTAGTCCTTACTCTTAATAATTTCTCCTTTGGCTCCTCCCACTTTCTCCAAACTAAAGGTGTAGCTATGGGCACCCGTATGGGTTCTAGCTATGCCTGCCTTTTCGTTGGCTTTGTGGAACAATCTATGTTCCGTGCCTATTCTGGTATCTGTCCCCCACTTTTCCTTCGCTACATCGACAACGGCATTGGCGCTGCTTCCTGCACGCATGCAGAGCTCGTTGACTTTATTAACTTTGCCTCCAGCTTTCACCCTGCCCTCAAGTTTACCTGGTCCATTTCCGACACCTCCCTCCTCTTTCTAGATCTTTCTGTCTCTGTCTCTGGAGACAGCTTATCCACTGATGTCTACTATAAGCCTACTGACTCTCACAGCTATCTGGACTATTCCTCTTCTCACCCTGTCTCTTGCAAAAACGCCAAACCCTTCTCGCAGTTCCTCCGTCTCCGCCGCATCTGCTCTCGGGATGAGGCTTTTCATTCTAGGACGAGGGAGATGTCTTCCTTTTTTAAAGAAAGGGGCTTCCCTTCCTCCACTATCAACTCTGCTCTTAAACGCATCTCCCCCATTTCACGTACATCTGCTCTCACTCCATCCTCCCGCCACCCCACTAGGAATAGGGTTCCCCTGGTCCTCACCTACCACCCCACCAGCCTCCGGGTCCAACATATTATTCTCCGTAACTTCTGCCACTTCCAACGGGATCCCACCACTAAGCACATCTTTCCCTCCCCCACTCTCTCTGCATTCCGCAGGGATCGCTCCCTACGCGACTCCCTCGTCCATTCGTCCCCCCATCCCTCCCCACTGATCTCCCTCCTGGCACTTATCCGTGTAAGCGGAACAAGTGCTACACATGCCCTTACACTTCCTCCCTTACCACCATTCAGGGCCACAAACAGTCCTTCCAGGTGAGGCAACACTTCACCTGTGAATCGGCTGGGGTGATATACTGCGTCCGGTGCTCCCGATGTGGCCTTTTATATATTGGCGAGACCCGACGCAGACTGGGAGACCGCTTTGCTGAACACTTATGCTCTGTCCGCCAGAGAAAGCAGGATCTCCCAGTGGCCACACATTTTAATTCCACATCCCATTCCCATTCTGACATGTCTATCCACGGCCTCCTCTACTGTAAAGATGAAGCCATACTCAGGTTGGAGGAACAACACCTTATATTCCGTCTGGGTAGCCTCCAACCTGATGGCATGAACATCGACTTCTCTAACTTCCGCTAATGCCCCACCTCCCCCTCGTACCCCATCCGTTACTTATTTTTATACACACATTCGTTCCCTCACTCTCCTTTTTCTCCCTCTGTCCCTCTGAATATACCCCTTGCCCATCCTCTGGGATCCCCCCCCCCACCTGTCTTTCTTCCCGGACCTCCTGTCCCATGATCCTCTCGTATCCCTTCTGCCTATCACCTGTCCAGCTCTTGGCTCCATCCCTCCCCCTCCTGTCTTCTCCTATCATTTTGGATCTCCCCCTCCCCCTCCAACTTTCAAATCTCTTACTAGCTCTTCCTTCAGTTCGTCCTGACCAAGGGTCTCGGCCTGAAACGTCGACTGCACCTCTTCCTAGAGATGCTGCCTGGCCTGCTGCGTTCACCAGCAACTTTTATGTGTGTTGCTTAAATCATGCAAACCTTGGGTCATTCCTGGCTCTTATACCCGGGCTCTGCTGCTTCGATACACCCTCGGGCCTGGCCATGCCACCTCAGTCGGCTTGTACACAACCTTTCAAATTTGGCGCAGTGCTTCAATTGATCAGACCGTGGGTCTGTCCTCACTCTTGGGCTGGGCTCATCCTTGACTCTGCCTCACCTCGGTTCTACCACACTGAATCGCCTCCAAGTCTGCTCCGGCAATGGCCAAACCCCGGTGTCTCAATTCAGCTCGCACGTGTCACACCACAACCATCCTGCACCTTTGAGACTTCAGTTCACACTGCAAAAATGCCTGTTCACACAGTCGGATCAGAAGCTCTCAACTCTGAAAGGGAAGTTACAGGTTATTGATTGCAGTGATCATATATCTGAAAAAGCGTGACCAATAAAGTATTTAGTTTTTTTTCTGTTGTATTTTCCACCAGCAAGTACTGAACTTCACCAGTGCCATCTTAAACTGGTTCCTTACCTTACAACCATCAGTCTCCTGAACCAGCCTCAACTTTAAACTAATTCCACAACTTACTTTCTAGGACCCTACAACTCAGCGCCATCTGAAACACCATTTCCTGTTTTTATCTTTATACTTGTTTGCTTTTAAATAGCTAAGAAATGCCTCATGCTAAACAAGAGTGACTGTGGAATGGGTGGGCTATGGGAACCACTAGAAATTCAGGTGTTGGACACTATGATTATTGATGAGGCCCATCAATTTTTCATTGCATGAATACTTAAGCCACCCACTGCCAATTTCTTGTGAATTGCTACGGCACTATCCAAATTACTGATTCCCATGATGGGCAGCAGAGATGGGAGTTATTTGTTAGTACCTCATCCTGAAAGCATTTTGCCAATCAAAGTGCTGAGAGCAGTCGTGGTAATGAGCTGAGTTTCCCACACTCTGCCAACTTGAAGCAATTTTTACCCAGCTGACAAGAGTGATCACAGGTGCCATGGACATGTAGAGGCTTTTGTGCAGATGCATCCCTTTAATTATTGATGCCTAAGTGCTTGAAGCTCTAAAATCTGATATTATCTGCCGTTCCCATTTCTACTTCCTTTTTATCTTTGCTTTGCTGGCTAGAATGTATCATGTAATGTCTCATTAATGCAGACTATTGGTTATATACTTGCAAAAAGCTCCATTCTGACCTTTAATTAACTCCGGGATCTGCATCTCCGAACACTTGCAATGTCAGTAATTTCAAGAATATTAACATAACACTTTGTATCCAGACAGAAGCATACACTGTAGCACAGTAATTAGATTGATAAGCATTTGTTTTAATTCACAAGTTACAATTAAGAGAGATGTAATCCATTTAGAAGACACTTCTGGGTGAAAATTCACCAACTGGCTAATTGTCCCATGCATCTCTTCACTAAATTAACATTAGCATGTAGAATGCTTCCCATGCACGTCACATTTCTTCCCTTACTGGACACAAATTGTTCAGCCTCTGACCTTCGTGAGCAGTTGCAATACAACTCATAGTTCACCACACTACCCTGTTGGGCATATGCTTTTCAAAAGGGATAATCTTCAGACACAGGAAGATCTGACAGAGTTGCTGCAGAACTGACAATATGCTGCTCAATCACCTTCAAACGACCATAAACTAACAGTGAGAGATTTTTAAAAATTCAGTTGTAGAGATAGAATTTCTGCAGTGACTATGTTGACAATTCTTCATAACTGGCCATGTCACGACCTGATTAGCTATGCAGAACAGTAGATCTTCAGCCACGAAGGAAAGACAACCTTCTGCAAGGAGACTACTCCCACAGAATTTACAGAGACATCACACCCTGCCTTGACCTCACTGATATACTGGAAGGTTCAAGAGACATCTGCAAGTTTGCAGGAAAGTTTTTCTCATATTCTGGACTGCCTGCTGTGCGGAGATCAAACTAAGCCTCCTTGGATGAGAATGTTTTCAAAGACCCAGGAATGATCACTGCCATATCTCACAATCTGTTGCCCATTGCCACATCAGAGTAGCTGCCTAGGCTTTGCATCTGCAAATAAATGGTTTCATCTACTTAGATTTCAGTGAGACATTTCAATCACTTTGATTTGCTAACACTTCTGGTTTTCCTAAAGCGCAGATAACCATTGACTGTGTTCATCTGCTTATAAGGTCTCCTATTGATTGCCTGAACATCTGTACAAAGACAGGGCTTCTATCTCTCAATATTTAGATAACTGCCAATTCTAGCAGAAAAACTTCCACACATTAATCCATCCCACCACCACTGCATACACATCACTTAGCATCACTCTACGTACATACACTCGGCCATGTACATTTAGTGGCCACTTTATTAGGTACCTCCCGTGCCTAATAATGTGGCTACTGAGTGTATGTTTGTGGTCTTCTACATTTGCAAATCATCCTCTTTGAGGTCTAATGTGTTGTGCATTCAGAGATAGTCTTCTGCATACCACTTTTGTAATGGGTGATTATTTGAGTTGCTGTCACCTTCCTGCCAGCTTGAACTAGTCTGGCTATTCTCCTCTGACCTCTCTCATTTGTGTCCATTGAACTGCTGCTCACTGGATGATTTTTGTTTCTTTCTGCACCATTCTCTGTAAACTCTAGAGGCAGTTGTGCTTGAAAATCCCAGGAGATCAGCAGTTTCTGAGATTCTCAAATCAACCCATCTGGCACCAACAATCATTCTGCAGTAAAGTCACTTAGATCACATTCACTACCCATTCTGACATTTGGTGTGAACAACAACTGAACCTCTTGACCATGTCTGCATGCTTTTATGCATTGAGTTGCTGTCACATGATTGGCTTATTGCATAAATGAGCAGTAGTACAGGTGTGCCTAACAGAGTGGTCACTGAGTGTAAATAATGGCCACTTGTAGATTATGTTCTATAGGATGCTGCTTCAGATTTACAGTAACAATCATTTTGTTCCCCTTTACACTCGTGCACTAAAGAAAGACAATAAAACAATCAGGAATCTTGAAATATGGTAGTATAACCTCTCAGTTACCCAACCATTTATTTCTCCAACAGTATGGAATTTGGGTTTGACTATGATGAGGGACAATGACCAGTCCAGTTTAGCTTGTTCAAACTTACTTTGAAACAATCTGCCTTTGCTCTAAAGTCAGGATACATCCTGTACACTGCTTTAACCACCAAGGTCAAGTTGTAGGCAGACTTTCAGTGTGTCGCATTTAGCCAACTGATACTCACTTATGCAAGGCATTCTGCTATTATCACTTTAGGCTTTCAAAATGGTGCAATATATGCTGATTAGATTTTATGTGACAGCACCAAAATGTATTTATAAAGCAGTGACCCTGTTTCTTTATAGTTAGAACCCTGACATAGTTTCATGGTAGAAAGCATTCGCCACAGTTAAAATGTGAAATTCATTTATCATCCTGTTCACAGGGGACACCTGTTCTCCTGAGTGTTCCTTTCCCCTTTCCGAGGGGCTTTCTGTGACATTGAAGTAGCACACTGCATCTCCTTAACATAACACAAGGATATTCCTACACTATTCTTCATTTGAATATATATTTGAAATCACTGAGACTAAAGCATCGAGATGACATGTGATGGAGTACTGTCAAAAGCTGTCCGTCACCTGAGAAGTCTGAAGTTATTGCTGGGCTGCAGACTCAGATTATATTTTCTCTACTTGACAGTGATAGATTCTAATAAGGAATAAGGTTCGCCAGGCTTCTAAGCTCCACTGTTTCAATCATCAGCTACATCCTCAATAATCTGTTGTTTCTGCTAAGTCACAAAGACAGTTGATGCAACAAATTAAGGGACTTAATCATGTGATTGCAAACCCCGCTTCACAGTGCCACCAAATTACAATTATTAAACAAAACTGAGCTCAGCACACATGCTGTAAGCAATCTGCGATTATGAAGGGTTTTCAATCAGTTGCATCTTCAGTAGAAACTCCGAGCTAAGGAAGAAGGGCTTCTGCAGTGCCATCATTTTCTCTGTTAGTCCATAATACTGGTGCATGCTCGAGAACAGCTTGCCTGCCAACCTTCTGTGTTATCACAGGAGGAATGAAATAGTGTGACCCAAATAAGAAGAGAAATTAATGTAATAAATTGTAAATTTGGCTGATGCTACATCAAGCCTCGAAATGCAAGAAAACATCGTGCGCTATGCCAATATGTGAATCAAGCTTCAAGGTTGTTAAGCAAATGAAATATTATTTGTGTTATAAGATGCAGCATATGTAAAACACCTTGTAGCAGACACAAATTCCTTCATTAGGATGCTCCTGAAGTATAATGCATGCTGAAAGTATCTGTCAACCAGCAATGAGGTTAAAGATTTTTGCTACTTGTTGTACCATACTCTCTATGGGACAGTCATGGGACACCAGCAGAATTAGTAAGTGGAATGACCCACCTCTTTCAGCACTGGTTTTACAGCAGCCCTGATGACAGCTGAGTAATTATTCTTAACAATCCACTAATCATCCTGGAACAGTTTCCTGCTGAGCTGCAGATTTTAGCCTCTGGAGAACAGCAATCACAGGCTGTCCATTGCACTGTGGCAGTCCATTATAGCCTCTTGTAGCATTCAGGGCCAGGCTAATTAGTAACGACTTACAAAATTATCAGCTAGAAACTAATCACTCACAATATGCTCCTCAAATTACTCTTGAAGACTACATAGGGCTCCAAGGAATTAAATTCTGCACGAATAAATTGGAGGATGAGTGTTGAAAATTGGAGGATGGTTGGCTTATTGCTTTGTAGTATTCTAATAGATTATAAACTGCCCCCTTTAAGAATTATTTTGTCACTGCCAATACTCTTTCTCGGATACATCCCAGATTATGGTACACAATAGGCAGTTACTTTTCGTTTGCAAGCAATTGCATTTGATGTCTTCAAAAGTGTGTGAAATCCAAATCTGGATTAAATAAAATTTTTTATATGGTAGAATATTATTTCAGAGCGCCATTAAATCCTATCCCTGACTTCTGTTATCTTTTTCAAAAGCATTCATCGTATTGAATTCATCTGCAATGAACAATTTCTAGGGCTTTAGACGTTACAGGATATTATCTGCTGGCTGTAGATGCAATGGATGCCTACAAAATTTAATACAATACACTTTTTTGGCATATTGGCATTTCAACATTGTTTGATATATTGACATCAATGGTTCTGCGGTAGGGTGAACAGCTTTAAGTTCCTCGAGGATCTCACATGGTCTGTACATAATTGCTGTGTGGGGGGAAAAGCACAATGCATCTTTCACCTCAGATGGCTGAAGAAGTTTGGAATGCGCCCCCCAAATCCTAAGGACCTTCTACAGGGGCACAATTGAGAGCATCCTGACTGGCTGCATCACTTCCTGGTATGGGAGCTGTACTTCCCTCAATCGCAGGACTCTGCAGAGAGTGGTGCAGACAGCCCAGCGCATCTGTAGATGTGAACTTCCTACTATTCAGGACTTTTACAGAGACAGGTGGGTTAAAAGAGCCCGAAGGATCACTGGGGACCTGAGTCACCTCAACCACAAACTGTTCCAGCTGTTACCATCTGGGAAATAGTACCACAGCATAAAAGCCAGGACCAACAGGCTCTGGGACAGCTTCTTCCACCAGACCATCAGACTGATTAATTCACACTATAAATTATTATAAATTGCACATTGCATATTTAGACAGAGATGTATCTTAAAGATTTTTACTCCTCATGTACGTGAAGGATGTAAGAAATGAAGTCAATTCAATTCAAGAAGTACAGAGTTCAATGCATTGTCTGCTACAGAGTCCTCTGAGTGTATGGGTCCTCTCTGGATAAAGTTGATTTTGCCATAAATCAGAAAATACACAAAAATCACTTAATATAGTAACTGCACCCCACTACGTTGTAATAAACGGCATCAAAAACACATAATACTGAAGAACAGCTCACACAGTCGAGAGAGATAAGAAATCAGTTCCATTATGCATTGGAACTGGCGCATCAGAATTTTAAATTAAATTATACTATAGGAGCTCATTTGTGTGAATGGGTATCCATAAGTTGGGCACTTATAACTTGGGGATGGTCTGTACTCTTGTATTTTAGTCAAGTAAAGAGCCTGGATTCAAACTATACGTAAGAAATAAGACATACAGTAGCTGCAGGTTTACTGTTCCATCCTACAAAAATAAACTGAAACGTAAAGCATCCCATTTGTGTTAGGAGGGAGCATTAATAAGTCAGAGTCCAGCAATGAAGCCAAAACTTCTGCCCGTGTGCACAACCATGAATTTAAAATTGAACTTTTCTGTTATATTCGCAAACTGCAAAGCTGTAGGGTATATAAAAACGCAAATACGAGGAATTCTGCAGATGCTGGAAATTCAAGCAACACACATCAAAGTTGCTGGTGAACGCAGCAGGCCAGGCAGCATCTCTAGGAAGAGGTACAGTCGACGTTTCGGGCCCAGACTACTGGCTCTTCTTTCAGTTAGTCCTGACAAAGGGTCTCAGCTTGCTGCGTTCACCAGCAACTTTGATGTGTGAAGCTGTAGGGTATGATTTTTTTTCCATCACAAATTATAAAGAATATTTTTCTTTGACTGTAAAAAGCTCGTGCAATTACCAGTTAATCATAGGAGCTATTCTCATGGACAAAAGTAGTAGTAATGTTTATGAAGTTGATGAATTGGGATCTTCAACTCTTGTTGAGAGTCAGTTTGTGGTTGTGCAGTCACTTGAGTTGAGTGTACTGTTCTCCAAGAGGGTTGTCTATTAGTGGGATCGTTCATTGTCTGAGGGGGAACGTCCCCCTTAACCTTACTGCAATGGGTGACCCTACCAGGAGCTAAGCTGGTAGGGTCTAAACTTCAGATGCCATCACACTCATGATCTCAAGAACTCATACACCTCTCCGAAACTAGCCTGAAGGTCAATATTTATATTGTTACATATTCATGAACATTTAGGGTAATACACTTTTTTTAGAAGATGAGGTTTTTTAATATGGTGAAAAACTACACTAAATCCCAGGGAAACCTGCGACAAAATTTCTCTGCTTTTGAAGGTTCCAGATCTTGCTGGTCAATGTTTGTGTCTCCATATGGAACTATTAGCTCTCAATCAATTGTGAGGAAAAGAGTCTGTGACTGTGGAATGAAATATGGGAGCACACCCATTGCTCCACAGCAGTTGACTAAATATACACAATTCTAATATACTCCATAATTTATACTTCATTATTTCTCTTGTCCTCAAGTCTGAAAACATTATTGACTTCATAAGTCAAAACAGCATGCAGTAGTACTGCTCATTCATCAACCATTCCTACAATCTCCTCTATTCATAAGAAATGGTATGGTAAACCATTGTATAATGAAGGTTCCGATGACAGTGAGTAAAAGGATTAACATATAAGGAGTGTTTGACGGCTCGGGGGCTTGTACTGACTAGAGTTTAGAGGAATGAGGGGGCATCTCATCGAAACCTATCGAACATTGACAGGTCTAGAAAGAGTGAATGTAGAGAGGCTGTTTCCAATAGTGGCATAGTCACAGAATAGAAGGACATTCTCTTAGAACAGAGATGAGGAGATATTTCTTTAGCCAGAGAGTAGACGATCTGTGGAATCCATTGCCACAGATGCCTCTGGAGGTCTAGTCATAAGTATATGTAAAGTTGAGGTTGAAAGTCCCAAGTGAGATCGCAGAACTCATTAAACATTTCTTTCAATTGTTTTCATTTCTGTGGCCTTATTCAGATTTTTGCATTTTAAAATACTGAACTATATTGTCTGATTGGACTCAAGGAATTAAATCACGCTTGATATATGTTGCCTTCTTTGAACAAGGGAGAATAAATAGTCTGAATTGTGAATGAATTACTATTGTCAGTATAAATGTGGCAATCATTTTAAAAGGATGTCAAAGTTGCAGGGAAATAAGTCAAGCAGAAAGAGGTTGAGGGGGAAAATAAATCAGATATCATTGAATAATGGGGTAGAGTCGTTAAGCTGATCACCCAATTCTGCTTCAATTTCTTATGGTCTTAAGGATAGATGGTCCTATCCATCTTTGCCTTAAACACACCTCATGATTTGGCCTTTACTGCCCTCTGTAACAATGAATTTCACTAATTTGCCCCCTTCAGGCTGAAGAACTTCCTTCTCATCTAAGTTGTAAAGGGATGTTCCTTTAATCTGAGGCTGTGCCCTCAGATCCCAGTTAGTCCCATTCCCCGTGCTTACACCATAGACTGCATCTTCATTTAAGGCTGTGCATTCCAAATGAGAATAACATCAGCATACCAATTTTTTTTCCTCACTGTCTCGAATACCGTACCAAGGATCGGCTATAATTGCACCAGCCGCCATATACCACTGCCCTGTCTTTCTTTATGATGTAGAAAAAAGCCATTTTAGTCCATTGAGTCTATGCCAGATCTCAGAGGGAATGCATTCCACAGCAATTTCCATTGTAACAGATTTTCCCCGCAATCCCGTCAATTCCCCTCAGCTTCTACCACTCAACTGCACACCACCAATTAACCTATTTTGGGACACGGGAAGAAATTGGAGCACCCTGAGAATGCCATGCGGCCAGTATTGTATCCGGTTAGGATTGTATCTGGGTCTATAGAGCTGCAAGCAGCATTGACTAACTGCGCCACTGTGCATGAATAAATAACCAGTGCTGCAGAAAGATTTAGCTTCATTTTAACTGTCTGAGGTTCGGTCGTTTTATCTTCTTTCTGCTCAGCCACAATGCAACATAGAGACTGCTACTCTCAAGTAATGAAAACAAATTGCTGGAGGAACTCAACAGTAAAGGCAGCATCTGAACAGGCAGTGCGATAGTCGACATTTGGCGCCAACATCCTGAATTAGGACTGTTACTGTCAATCGCCTTGATTGCAGAAGCTGGAAGCCAACAATGTGTTTTTATTCAACAGGATGTCCAATTAACCTATCAGGCTCCCAGAAGTTGAAATGGGCATAGATAAGGCCAGTCTGTTTCCCAGGTTATGAGAATCTAAAATCAGAAGACCTAGATATAAGGTGAGAGGAAAAAGATTTAAAAGAGATCTGAGGGCAATTTTATCATACAGAAGCTAGTGGCTACATGGAAAGGGATACCAGAGGAAGTAGTTTCAAAAACATTTAGACACGTATGTGGATAGGAAATGTTTAGAGGGATATGGGCCAAAAATAAGGAAATGAAATTGGCTCAAGTAAAGGACTTGGTTAGCTAGGACAAGTTGAAGAGCTTATTTCCATGTTGTATAACTCCGTGTCTCTAATTGGAATTGGCAAAGAGATATATTATGTAATGCAGAGTGCTGGAGAAGAGGAAAGAGCATGCGTTACAAACTGGTTTATACGTGACCAAAGTATAGCTGCTGCTATTTGCAGCTGCTCTGAATAAGAGTGCTCTCGTTTCTAGTCTTGGTCAGAAAAGAGCTGATATGAAATAAATAAATCTTGGGCGGCTTGACAGGTTTAAAATGATTCAGGAAAATCACACAAGAGGTGACTTTCTAATACAGAGGGAAGACTTGCCCAGGGAGGTATGTATGTTTGAAAGAACCAGTTTATAAACTTATTACACAACAAAATGGAAAGTAATGTCCTGCAGGCTTTTTTTTATTGTGAACAGGAAGAAAATATTGGCAGAATGGATCACCTGTCCATTGTCGAATCTGGGTAATTCCAACATCAAATTCATCAGGATCCATAACTGGTGTGTGTTCCTGTCGTGAACCGAGTGCTCAGGTACTGAAGATAAAGAGTTAAAGCAGACTGGGGTATAATCGACAGCCAATATACCAGAAATTCCCTGCAGATTAAAAATTACTCTGTGAATACTGTATGTCAATTATAATTTTCTGAAATACAGAACTGCTATTTCAAAAGTAATAAATGTAAGAATGAACATTTACCATAATCAAATACCTTTAAAAAATTGTTCAAAGTTCAATCGCAAAGTAAATTCATAATAGAATAATAACTATAATAGAATCAATGAAAGTTCACACCAACGGGTGCTCAACTAGTGTGCAAATACAAAAATTAATAATAATAATAAATATAATATATAAAATAAAATATAAATAAATTAAAATAAATAAATAAATAATAATAATAAATAAACAAACAATAAATATTGAAAGTGAGTCCTTAAATGTGTGTCTGTAGACCATGGGAACATCTCAATGATGGAGCAAATTAAGTTGAGTGAACTTATCTCCTTTGGTTCAAGAGCCTGATGGTTGAGGGGTAATAACTGTTCCTGAACCTGGTGGTGTGAGTCCAGAAGCTTCTGTGCTTTCTTCTTGACAGCAGCAGCAAGAAGAGAGCAGGTCCTGGGAGGTGGAGATCTCTGAAGATGGAAGGTTCAAGGTTCAAGGTTCATTTTATTGTCAAAGTATGCATGTACAATACACCTCTGATATTTGTAATCTCTAGATAGCCATGAAATACCCATGAAAAAGTAAAAGAAACAAAACCTGCAGACCCCAGAATCCCTGACACCTCCCCGCAGAAAAAGAACAGTGACAACAACAATCCCCGACGCCCTCCTCCGCAGAAAGAAACAGCAACAATACAATCCCCAAACCCATTCCACAGAAAAAGAACAGCATCATCAACAATCCCTGACACCCATCCCTGCAGAAAAAAAGAGCAGCAAGACAATTCCCGACACCCTCCCTGCAAAAAACAGCAACAATACAGTTCCCAACCCCCTTCACCTTCAGTAAAAATAGCAACAATAACAATTCCAGACCCCCTCCCTGCAGAAAATGAACATCCACAACAACACCTGGCCCCCTCCTCCACAGAAAAATAGCAACAATACAATCACCAACCCCTTCACTCCCAGATAAAAATAGGTACCAACCCCCCACTCACAAAGAACAGCAACAGCAAAAAAAACCCCTACCCCCCCACACAAAAAGAACTTACAGATCACCCACCCGCCAACCAGTCACAAGGCAGAAAATGGCGAAAAACTGAAGGAGACCAATGAAAAGTACAGTCCAGTCACATAAATCTCAGAACATCGAACAGTCCTTCCGTGACTCAGAACTCACTCCTGGTCAGAATGGCGGCCTCTGCTGGGAGCAATCACGGATGCTCTGGCCCCATCGTGAGCGGCCGCTGACCCTCTGGCCCCATCGGGAGCGGCCGCTGACCCTCTGGCCCCATCGGGAGTGGCCGCTGACCCTCTGGCCCCATCGGGAGCAATCACTGACCCTCTAGCCCCATAGGGAGTGGTCATTGACCCTCTGGCCCCATTGGGAGCAATTGCTGACCCTTTGGCCCCATTGGGAGTGATCACTGACCCTCTGGCCTTTTGGGAGTAATTGCTGATCATCTGACCCCATTGGGAGCAATCAGTGACCCTCTGGCCCCATTGGGAGTAATCACTGACCCTCTGGCCCCATTGGGAGCAATCACTGACCCTCTGGCCTTTTGGGAGTAATTGCTGACCCTCTGGCCTTTTGGGAGTAATCGCTGACCCTCTGGCCCTATTGGGTGCACTCACTGGTTCCGAATGCCATTGTCCTGACGGCCCCTGTTGGGAACGCTTGCTGACTGGGACCGAGCGCTGTTGTCCTGGCGGCCCCTGTCAGGAACGTTCACTGACCGGGACCGAACGCCTTCACCTCAATGCTTCGATCTTCCTCACCGCTTTGAGATGGAGTTGTTCATGACCCTGCGTCCTGTCTTTTCCCATGAGCCAGCTTGTGTTTTCGATCCTCTCCAGGTTCTCGTCTCTGATCTCCGTGAGGCAGCTCTCTGGACATATCACAATGCTGGATCCTTCGTCTGAGATCCAAACTGTACATCACAGCACCAACAGTTACCCTAACACAAACAATACAAAAAGAACAAGCAGAAGGTGTAGAAAAAGTGAAATAATTTAAAAGGTTTGCTATCTGAAAGATGTCACCCAAGGAATCGTTGTTCACTGGCGCCATCTTACTGGAAGATGGATACTGCTTTCCTGCAACAACGCTCTGTGTCGATGTGTTCAGTGGTGAGGTGGACTTTATGGGTGATGGACTGGCTGTATCCACTACTTTTTGTAGAATTTTCCGTTAAAGGGCATTGGTGTTTCCATACCAGGCTGTGATGCAGCCAGTCAATATACTCTCCACTACCCATGTATAGAAGTTTGTCAAAGTTTTAGATATCATGCTGAATTTTCGCAAACTCCTAAGGAAGTCGAGGCGCTGCTGTGCTTTCATTGTAATTGCACTTATGTGTTGGGCCCAGGACAGATCCTCCGAAATAACACTGAGGAATTTAAAGTTTCTGACTGTCTCATGGACCTCTGGTTTCCTCCTCCTGAAGTCAATAATCAGCTCTTTGGTCTTGCCGACATTGAGTGAGAGGTTGTTGTTATGGCCAGATTTTCAGTTTCCCTCCTATGTGCTGAGTCGTCACCACCATTGATTCGGTCTATGACAGTGGTGTTGTGGGCAAACCTGATTATGGCATTGGAGCAGTGCTTAGCCACACAGTCGTAAATGTGAAGCGAGTAGAGCAGGGGTCAAAGGACACAGCCTTGTGGTGCACATGTGTTGTTGATAGAGATCATGAAGGAGATGTTGTTGCCAATCCAAACCAACTTGGGTCTTCAAGTTAGGAAATGGAGGAACTAATTGAACCAATAGGTATTGAGGCCAAGGTCTTATTAATTAGTTTAGGGGGGATGATGATATTGAATGTCGAGCTGTAGTCAATAAGGAACATCCTGATGTATGCATCTTTGCTGTGCAGATGTTCCAGTGTTGAGTGAAGAGCCAATGAATCTGCGGTGGACTTGTTGGAGCAGATCCAAGTCACTTCTCAGGCAGGAGTTTCAATACCAGCCTCTCAAAACACTTCACCAATGTGGATGTAAGTGCTACTGGATGATAGGCCTTGAGGCTGCTTACCACGTTCTTCTTAGGCACTGCTGTAATTGAAGCTTGCTTGAATCAGATGGGTGCCTCAGACTGCCAAAGTGAGAAATTAAAGAAGTTGTTGAGAACTCCAGCCAGTTAATCAGCAGAGATCTTTAGTGCTTGGCCAGGAACTCTGTATGAGCTGGATGCGTTTCATTGGTTCACCCTCCTGAAGTCTACTTGCACGTTAGCCTCTGATACTGAAATCACAAGATCTTCAGGGCCTTGGGAGTTTGTGGTGGTTTCTCTATGTTTGACGGTCAAAGCGAGCACAGAAGGCATTGAGCTCACCTGTACGTGAAGCCCTGTTGTCACCTATATCACTTGATTTAACTTTATAGTTTTCAAGCCCTGCAACAACAGCCAAGCCTCCTTCCTTGGTTCAGGTTTAGTCCTGAGTTGTCACTTTGCCCCTGAGATGACTTTCCAGAGATAGCAACCGGACCTCTTGTAACTTTGTTGATCACCAGACTTGAATGCCTCTGACCTGACCCTCAGCAGATCGTGGACCTCGTGGTTCATCCAGGCCTTCTGACTAGGGAGGACTCTGTATGATTTTGTAGGGACGCACTCATCTACAACTGTCTTAATAAAGTCCGTGACAACCATGGGGTATTCATTCAGATCCCCAGATGAGTTCCCAGTCCACTGATTTGAAGCAATCCTGTAGCCACTCCTCTGCCTCCTGCGCCCACCTCTTTGTGTCCTAATTTCACCAACACGTCATGTGAAATTATGCCAGATGATTTTTCAATATTTACAAGGAGTCAGCATGTGAAATATATAGAGGGATAGATAGAAACTTTATTGATCTCAAAGGAAATTAGAGTGGCACAGTAGCATTACAAGTGTACAGATACACAAATATTAGAAGAGGAGAAAGAAAGAATAAAAAATAAGTTCCCTCAGACAGTCTAGCAGGAGGGGGCAGGGTGTCATCACTTCCCTGGCTATAGGTTGACTCATTATAGAGCTTAATGACTGAGGGTAAGAGTGACCTCATATAGTGCTCTTTGGAACAGTGCGGTTGTCTTAGTCTATCACTAAAGGTGCTCCTCTGTTCAGCCAAAGTGGCATGCAGAGGGTGAGAAACATTGTCCAGAATTGCCAGGATTCTCTGTAGGGTCCTTTGTTCTACCACAACCTCCAGTGTGTCCAGATTGACTGCTATAACAGAGCCAGCCTTTCTAATCTGTTTATTGAGCCTGTTGGCATCACCAACATTGATGCCATTGCCCCACCACTCCAGCGTATAGAAGGTTGTACTGGGCACAGACTGGTAGAACATGTGAAGGAGAGACCAGCATACTCCAAAGGACCTCGGTCTCCTCAGGAAGTAAAGGCAGCTCTGGCCCTTCTTGTACACAGCCTCTGTGTTGATACTCCATTTAAGTCTGTCATCCATGTGCACCCCCAGGTACTTGCAGGTCCTCACCATGTCCACGTCCTTGCATCAGTAGTAACAGGGAGCAGTGCAGGCTTAGTTGTCTTAAAGTGCATCACCATCTCATTTGTCTTACTGTGAGATATGTGAGATTCAAATTTACTAGAGAGGAGAAAGGTAAAATCTTAGCAAATAATTCATTTCACTACAATTTTGAATGCCACAATGCTACAAATGACAATTAAAAGGAACCTACATAATGGTTATACAGCATGCAGTTTTATGTCCAGATTAAATTTATACTTGCCCATTGCAGTGATATAACACCTAGGCTTGTGCTCTTGTCAAGATTGTTGTCCAGTTCATATGATTGCCATTTAATTGCAATCACAGCAAACACTCAAAGAGCTGTTACTAAAAAGAATTCTATTTATTTCACATTGAAAACTTTATTCCGTAAACTGAAGGATGATATTGAATTTTCTAGAGGAAACAAAAACAAAAATGACCTCAGCTGTTTAATTGGTAGTGGGATGGAATGCCTGTTTAATGAAAACACCATTTCCAATTACTTAAATCCAGTTCAAATCAGGGACTTTTCTCATTTTTATAAAGCTTTTATCTAAGTCAAACACATGTGAAAATGTGGTAGAACATAAATATTTATATGTATATTGGCAGTATGTGGGTGGCTCTGGCAAGGACTATACTTAATGCCTTTAAGGATGTGTGATGAACCTCTTCATGCATTCCTTTGGTGAATATACTCCCACTGTGATTTTGAGGAGAAAGTTCGATGATTTAGCCCCGGGATAATGAAGGAACTTTTCCAAGATGGCAGGGCAGCATGCAGTGGTGGCGTTCTCATGCAAACGATGTCCATTTGAAACACTGCAGACACTGCATACCGGCAATTCAATGAATGCATGTTGTTTGATCTGAAGATGATATTATCCAGATGGTCCTTTGAAAGTCAAGAATGAGGCACAAATCTTGTGGTTACAGCTGTTATGAGATGTCCATAACTAAGAAGTAACAGGAAGGTACTGAGAGCAGGTAATACAGCAGCAAGTAACTGATTCTACCTAACCAATTCCCTCTAACAAAGAACCTGCCTCGTGGTTTTTCTCTATACTGAAAATTGGTTCAAGCTGGACAGGTTAGGAATCTTCTCTGATAAGAAGAGCCTGTGAAACAACAAGGACAATTTTGATTTATACTGCCATGACACAGGCTTACAGACAAAGAAACTACAGAATTACAGAACCAAATGTACTACAAATGACTGAAAATCCACTGAACATTTACAGATGATTGTACAAATATAAGCAAGCACAAAATAACGTTAAACTTCAAGAAAACTAACAATCTAGAGCCTAATCTAACAAAGTTTAAGATCTGAAAATGGGTGGATTTAATCAGGATGCTTCTTCACTGGCTTCAAGCTTCTGGACTGCTATTGGAGCTGTGCTCATCCAAGAGAGTAGAGAATATTGCATCATACATCTGACTTGCGTCTTGTAGATGAAGGAAGAGCTTTGAGATGTCAGGAGCAGAGTCACACTCTCCAAGACATCCAATCACTGACATGCTTTTTTAAGCATGGTGTTTATGTCGTTAGTCTAGGTTTTGGTAACTGGTCTCTCACCAGGATATTGATGCTGGGGAATTTGTCCTTGGCAATGCCATTGAAATCCAAGGGTAAGTGAGACTTTGTTCTGTTAGAGGCGGACGATAAATGTTCATTGTCACTTATCGAACAAGACCTGAGACTTGTCCAGTTATGTTAGAGATGCTGTCAGCGTAACATCGGCAAAGTAGCTGCAGTTCTTTTGGCAGAAGGTACACACTGCAGATACTGTGCGATGGTGAGGACGGATAGAGTGACAGAATCTGCTTTGTATCGGATAGACCCTATTAAGCACTTGAGAACCTAATTTGTTTCACTGAGATCACTACTCGTTCTTCTAAACTCCAGACAGCATGTACCACTTGTACACTTAATCTGTTCCAGTGTGGTTTTAATAGAATGGAGTGGCTTGCTAGTCCATTTTAAAAGTCAGTTGAATGTCACCTACCTTGCTATGCAGTTGGGGAAAATTTTCTTCCCTGGAAGCACTTAGTGAATCAGTTAGAGGCTGGTCTGTTGTTCCACAATCACAACACTTTCATTAAAAGAAATCCAGAGAAGTTAGTTAGATGGTATGTTGAGCGTTATATTTATGTCTCTGGTTTGTTACTCCAAGCTTCCCTTATCCTACCTCCTTCCCCTATACTTTTAACCACTGTCCACTTTTCCCCATAGTTGATACATATCCACAAAAAACCACGATGGTCCAAATTTTCTCCTAAGGTTTTCTAGGACAGATCAAAAATGAAAAAGATGCCATTGTGCAGTGTTATCCTGTCATAATAATGTTTCAAGGGGCTTAAAACTTGAGATATTCCTGGGCGTTAGGGTACACAGATATCTTTTGGTATCCTGGAATAAAATGCATCTTTTAGTGCGAGAGTGGAATAACAACATGCCCTACTTTCACCCACTGGAGTCCATAAATACTTGGATCTTGGCAGAAAAAGAGGTGGAAGCGCTACATAATTAGCTCTTTGCTTCAGTTTATTTCTTTCTGTCCTGTATTTGCCTCCTGTGCCACAGGTGGAAGAATTTCAGAATAAATAATCTACATGATAACCGATCAAACCCAGGTCTTTTACTGGTTTAGAAAATAAAGGGAACAGAAGTCATGACAAAGAAGGAACTTCATCCAGACATTTATTTCAACTGAATATGGTGAAGACCGAAGGCACTCTGTTCCATCCTTGGTGAAAATTTTATTTCCTAACTGCTTGTCAGTTGTGATTCTACTTTTGCCACTGAACTCATTGGGATATTACTTGATGAAATCTGGGCCTGGAACAAGCCTGTGGTCTAGCCCCGGAGCCTCTCGCTGCAGCTGGGTCCTAGTGTGGGGTACAATCCGCTCTTTAGACAATTTAAACACTGGTCCATATCGGAGGTGAGAGCCGATTTCTCTCATTCTCTGCGATCTTAACTCCTCTCTTCAGGGCACCAGAGCCTTTTGCTGTCTGTTGCCGGCCCAGATAGACCGAAAAGGCAGGGTGTTGGGAGCTGAGGCGAGAGCTGATTTTGCTTGTTCTCCACAACGGTCATCTCCATGGCTATAAAGACTGCTGTGCCGCGTGTCCGCTAGATAAGAAAGGCTTTGGGCCTACTCTGGGCCGTTCCAGGGTTTAGATCAGTGGACTCAGTTTTGGTTCAGAATGTTGTTGTTCACTTCAATTGTTTGCATGAGGTTTTTTTTCTTTCTCTTGTGCATCAAGTGTTGGTCTTTTATTTACTTTTTCTTTAATTGGGTGCCTTCAGATTTCTTGCTTTGTGGCTACCTGTGAGCAAGCAAGGCTGTATAATTTATGCATTCTTTGATAATAGATGTACTTAAATTGAATATCTCCCTTAGTTAAAGGCATGAGTACCAATGGTTCACATATCTGTTAATCACTTAGTGCCAAGAATGCTGAATGTAATCAAATTTGGGGAAAAGATCCTATTTCACAAAGCTCAACTATTGCTGCAGAATATCTGCGTTCTGCTCAGCTTTCAATGGAGTAGATCGGAATTTGACAGTTTCCTCAAGTGAAGAGATATTACAATGCTATAACCTCACTGTATAATCATTTGAATTTATAGTATATAATCTGAACTGATGATTATTTGATATTTCATCAAAAACTATCCTTGACCTTTGGCTTATTTGCTATACCTTTTACCTCTGCGTGAACTAATCATTGAACATTATATAAAAAAGTGCATACTGTAACTTAATCAGAGATGCTCTCTCACAACCGTGCAGTACCATTATATCACACCAGTACTTGCTCCTCGATATTTGCACTTGGATGGAGGCTAAAAATCAATTCACTGCTCCATACCCATTTTTCACCTGCCTGTTACATCTGTGCGGAGATTTTAATTACTTCAAGTGATAGATTGGCAAAGCTGTTGATGAATTTTCCTGGAACTTGCATTCCAGTGGACTGATGGCGTAGATTTACAGACTGCCGGTGAGTCACAGAGATGGGTATGCAACTCTGACTGCCTGTTACAGAAACATCTTCGTTTTTTGTTTTCTTGGAAATTATAAACCTCTACCTCCCATAATGGGCAACCAACCGAATTTGCATCCTAGGTGACAGGTTGGAAATCTATCCTGAAGTTTCAGAATTGAACTTTAGGATTTTATTACTGGGGGTGAAGTGGCAATAAACATCAAACAGGTTTATGAGTCATAGTCATACTTTATTGATCCCGGGGGAAATTGGTTTTCGTTACAGTTGCACCATAAATAATAAATAGTAATAAAACCATAAATAGTTAAATAGTAATATGTAAATTATTTATGCAGGAAATAAGTCCAGGACCAGCCTATTGGCTCAGGGTGTCTGACCCTCCAAGGGAGGAGTTGTAAAGTTTGATGGCCACAGGCAGGAATGACTTCCTATGACGCTCTGTGTTGCATCTCGGTGGAATGAGTCTCTGGCTGAATGTACTCCTGTGCCCACCCAGTACATTATGTAGTGGATGGGAGACATTGCCCAAGATGGCATGCAACTTAGACAGCATCCTCTTTTCAGACACCACCGTGAGAGAGTCCAGTTCCATCCCCACAACATCACTGGCCTTACGAATGAGTTTGTTGATTCTGTTGGTGTCTGCTACCCTCAGCCTGCTGCCCCAGCACACAACAGCAAACATGATAGCACTGGCCACCACAGACTCGTAGAACATCCTCAGCATCGTCCGGCAGATGGTAAAGGACCTCAGTCTCCTCAGGAAATAGAGACGGCTCTGACCCTTCTTGTAGACAGCCTCAGTGTTCTTTGACCAGTCCAGTTTATTGTCAATTCGTATCCCCATGTATTTGTAATCCTCCACCATGTCCACACTGACCCCCTGGATGGAAACAGGGGTCACCGGTACCTTAGCTCTCCTCAGGTCTACCACCAGCTCCTCAGTCTTTTTCACATTAAGCTGCAGACAATTCTGCTCACACCATGTGACAAAGTTTCCTACCGTAGCCCTGTACTCAGCCTCATCTCCCTTGCTGATGCATCCAACTATGGACATTATTCGAGCCTTAACATCGATGGGATATATTTAGCTGATCAGTGCATGCTGTTATACAAAAAGGAGTTGAAAAGATTTTACTGTGTTTGCCATTTTTTTCAGAAATTTGGGAATCATTGAGGACCTCTTGCATGATGAGAACAACTCTAAACCTCAAAGTCTCCTACATCATGCTCGTGCTCCTTACTGTCTACCTGTACTGCACTCTCTCTGTAAGTGTAGTTCTGTATTCTGCACTCTGTTGGTTTTCCCTTCTATCACCTGATGTGAGGAAATGATCTGTATGGATGGGATGAAAAATTATTTTTCAATGTACTGTGGTGCATGTGACAATAATAAACCATTTAATCTACTGTCCTTGAGTAGGATGGTAACTAGTCATTATCTTGAACCGCTGTGGGTTGTGTGTAAATGAGGCGTTAGGTTAAGAGATGTTAGTGTTTTAACCAGAGTCTATGTGAGAATGGTGACGTATTTTGAGGTCAGGTTTGTGATAGGTGATGAATATAATTTTGCACAAGTTCCCTTGTGCCTGCTGCCCCTGTTAAAAGGTGGGAAAATCCCAGCTTTGAGACATGCATTGAAAAAGCATTGATAACATACTGAAGAAGAGCCCGAGGCTAGACCATCTTGCAGCCATGCTATACCAGCAGTGTTAGTCAAAGATGCAAAGAGTGGGAAACATAAGCTTCATGATTATTATGCCACAGCATGTAATAAGCAGGTGGAATCTGGCTCAGCTATTGTTGCAACCCTACCACCCATTAACAAGACTAGTCCTAAATTTATTCTCCCCACAATCTCACCATCTCCCGTTAGACTCTTCCTCTCACTTACACACTTGGGGCATTGAACTGCTGCCAATTAACCGCCAACCCACGTGTCTTTCGGCTGTGGGATGAAACCGAGGCAGGCTGAACCCGTCTGGTCTCAGAGTTAACATGCAAACTTCATATTCACCACTGGAAAGCAGGACTGAAGTCGGGGCACTGGAGCTGTGATGCTTCAGTTATGTTATCCAAACCACTGCACTACCTAATGGGAAATCACAGACTTTATATTCCATGCCTTGAATCTTGATTTCACTACACACAATAAATTCATAACACTTCAATAATATAGGCGAGGGATCATAACCACTGCCCTGTGCCGTAAATATTGAGGTTATAATATTTGGGTTAAGGTGACATCTAGATCACAAACTCATATAGGAATGGTTAACCAAGGCTTATTAAAAAGGTTTAGAACATGCAGAGGGGCTTGGAAGCGGTGGGAGTAAACTTAGGATTTAGATGTTTTAAAAGCATATACCTCTCTTCTGTTGGGTTTACAGAGTAATTAGTGTGAACACAGATGTCAGCCCTACCTCAGATTCCAGGCAATTGTGCAAGTTTTAATGAGCTACATTTTTTCAGTATTTATTCCATGTATTCTATTCTTTGCAGCAGCTCATAACTGGACTTTAGCTCCCCCATGAATAGAGCACATCATTTCCACCTCATGTATCATTAAATTGTAGGACTCAGAACATAGTAACATTAAGTTAAATACTGGAAATCACAAATCAATGCACAACCATTTAAATTCTCCCTCATCTGCAGAAAATAAAGTGAACTAAAAAAGACTTCTGGTTGGCTGCTGGTGACTAGTGGTGTTCTGCTGGGGTTGGTGTTGGGACCGGTTCTTTTCACATCATATGTCATTGATTTGCGTGACAGAATTGATGGTATTGTGGTCACGTTTACAGAGGATATGAAGGTAGGTGGAGGGGAAGGTTGTACTGAGGAAACATGCGTTCTGTACAACAGACTGTCAGAGATTAGGAAGAGTGCAGACACAAGTTCAGTGGGGCGGGACAAGCGAAGACAGTGGACCTACCTGGACAATCTGGTTGGTGGATCTTCTGCAGGAGGTAGAACCGAACAGTGCGGGGTAAGGAAACTGTGAGTTTGGTAGCAGTGGATGGAAGATCTCCAGATGTGATGAGGTTAGTGATGGTGTACGAGTTAATGACCTGACGATCCAGAGCGGGGTCCTTTTCAAGGGGTAAATTAGGAGAATAGACAAGGAAGTGGCAGATGGAATATAGAGTAGGGAGTGTATGGTTACGCATTTTGGTAGAAGGAATAAAGATGTTGACTAAATGGGGAGAAAATTCAGAAATCAGAGGTGCAGGGGGACTTGGGTTTCCTCATGGAGGTCAACTTGCAAGCTGAGTTGTTGGTAAGGAAGGCAAAACCAATAGCAATGAAGTTCAATAGCAGATGAATATAATAAGTATTTTATGTCGGTCTTCACTGTGGAAGACAAAAGCAGTATGCAGAAATTTGTGAGTGTCGGGGGCAGAAATGAATCTCAAGGTTGTATGTGGTTCATATATGTACCTTGATAATAAATTTACTTTGAACTTTGAACTTTGACTATTTTCTGAGTGGAGAGAAAATTCAGAAATCAGAAGTGCCAAGGGACTTGGGAGCCCTCATGCAGGATTCCCAAGCTGTTAACTTGCAGGTTGAGTGGGTGGTGCGTAAGGCAAATACAATGTTAGCATTTGTTTCAAGACGACTCGAATATAAAAGCAAGGGTATAATGCAGAGGCTCTATACGGCACTAGTCAGGCGACACTTGGAGTATTGTGAGCAGTTATGGGCCCTTTGCCTGGAATCTGAGGTAGGGCTGACATCTGTGTTCACACTAATTACTCTGTAAACCCAACAGAAGAGAGGTATATGCTTTTAAAACATCTGAATCCCAAGTTTACTCCCACCGCTTCCAAGCTCCTCTGCATGTTCTAAAGTGAAACTCTGGCGCTTGGACACTAGTTGACAAACAAGGAATGCACTAATGATCACCACATCAGTGAAACCGTTCAGCAGATTTTCTGGACTATTGGATAGTTCTGATTCACTTTTTTGGATGTCACGCCATACACAAAACGATGTGCTGGCATTGGAGAGGGTCCAGAGGAGGTTCAGAAGAATGATTCTGGGGAAGAAAAGATTAATGTATGTGATGGCTCTGAGCCTTTACTCTCTGGAGTGTAGAAGAATTGGGGGGGAGTCTCATTGAAACCTACAGAATATTGAAAGGTCTAAATAGAGTGGATGTGAGGATATTTTCTATAGTGGGGTAATCTAGGAACGGAGGGCACAGCCTCCGAATAGAGGGACATTTAGAACGGAAAGGAGGAGGAATTTCTTTAGCCCGGGAGGGGGTGCATCTGTGGAATTCATTGTCACAGACGGCTGTGGAAACTAGGTCACTGGATGTATTTAAAGCAGTGGCTGATAGACTCTTGATTAGTCAGGATATCAAAGGTTATGGAGCAAAGGCAGGAGAATGGGATTGAGCGGGATAATAAATCAGCCATGATGGAATGGCGGTGCAGGCTCAATTGGCCGGATGCCCTAATTCTGCCTCTAAGTCTTGTGGTTATACAGAGGTAACAAAATCTAGGGACTTCATACATATTCATGTAAAATGATCAGGTTTGACATTACGAAGAAAACAAGAAAATGTAACAAATGAAACTATCATCCATCAAATACACAAATGATAATGGATATCAGCGAATGTAGGACAGCCAGAAAAAAAATCACTATCCTGTAGATTTAATAATGGGAACATATCTAATTATCATCTAAAACATTGCATTGCTCATGTGCATCAAAGAATCATTACAAAATAATTATAACTACCCACAGCACAGTGCTGCAAATGAACCCTAGATATTCCATTCTTTTACAGCCAAGAGCTGTTATTCAATTATGTCACAAAATATGGGAAAATTAGAAGAGATTATTATATCAGTGGGGCTCTGGGCTTCTTTCCTGTTCTTCTGTTTTTATTTCTGCAATATATTTGACTCTAGTGAGACACTTAAAAACATCAAAACAGTTGGGCTTTGAACTTTTTGTCATGGTTAACAATGAGATAGGATATTATCCTCTGTTTTTAATAAGCAGTTTGGACTTCTTTTCTCTTGTTTTCAGCCCAGGTATTGTACATTTCTGAATCAGAGTGATACACCATGAAAACAGGCCCTTTGTCCCATTGAGTTCATACTGACCCTCATCCACCTACTTGGACTAATCCTTGATTCAACATTTACCTGAATGGCATATTTTCTCAGCCACTGCTAGATGTTCTTCAAGGCATGTGAAAGTTCAAAGACAATGGCAGTGGACGGATCAAGGAAATATTGCTGAAGTCCTGTTGAAGGCTAAAATGCAAATAAATACAAAATATCAACCATGTCTGAAATTCTACAAGGTAATAAAGTGAAACTCTGGCACTTGGAGGCTAGTTGACAAACAAGGAATGCACTAATGATCACCACATCAGTGAAACCGTTCAACAGATTTTCTGGACTATTGGATAGTTCTGATTCACTTTTTTGGATGTCACACCATATACAAAGCGACATTGCCTTGTAGCTACAAAGCAATAGTGTAGCTACAAAGCTACACCAATTTTCTGACAAATCCAGTAAGTTTAAAGTGAATGTGGGAAATGGGGCCCTGGTGAACTTGAAAGGTGACGGGAAACAGAACCGGGGTCAGTTTTGCAGGAGCATTGGAGCTTCATCCCTGCTGTGTTAAATGAGGCACAGGTACTGGGACTCTGGTGTCATAAAGAACATAGGATTATCAGCACCCAGTGAGCCAGATGCTGATTGATGGAGGGCTTTGAGCTATTTAATGGTGGATTACTGGAGGTTCACTGTATGATATTCTTACAGAATGAACCTTGTGTAGATTGTTGCCATTCGTATAATACTCTAATGATCACCAAATATGTGAAGCAGCGTGTTGGAACTCTCAAATGAAAATAAACGTCAAACATTAACTCTGTTTCTGTCTCCACAGATGCTGCCTGACCCGCTGAGTATTTCCAGCATTACAGATGAGGATGTTTCATGAGCCAGCTGTTGATGCCAGGGATGTAGAAAACACCAGTTGACTACTTATATCTCATAGTTGCCACCAAGCTATCTCTGCTAATTGGAGTCTTTGTGCTCAAGGAATGGTAGCTATTTGTACAACACGTGCAGAAAGACTGGAATTGGAGAGCAAACAACAGGAATTCTGCAGATGCTGGAAATTCAAGCAACACACATCAAAGTTGCTGGTGAATGCAGCAGGCCAGGCAGCATCTGTAGGAAGAGGTGCAGTCGACGTTTCAGGCTGAGACCCTTCGTCAGGACTAACTGAAGGAAGAGTGAGTAGGGGATTTGAAAGTTGGAGGGGGAGGGGGAGATCCAAAATGATAGGAGAAGACAGGAGGGGGAGAGATAGAGCCAAGAGCTGGACAGGTGATAGGCAAAAGGGGATACGAGAGGATCATGGGACAGGAGGTCCGGGAAGAAAGACAAGGGGGGGGGACCCAGAGGATGGGCAAGAGGCATATTCAGAGGGACAGAGGGAGAAAAAGGAGAGTGAGAGAAAGAATGTATGCATAAAAATAAGTAACAGATGGGGTACGAGGGGGAGGTGGGGCCTTAGCGGAAGTTAGAGAAGTCGATGTTCATGCCATCAGGTTGGAGGCTACCCAGACGGAATATAAGGTGTTGTTCCTCCAACCTGAGTGTGGCTTCATCTTTACAGTAGAGGAGGCCGTGGATAGATATGTCAGAATAAGAATGGGATGTGGAATTAAAATGTGTGGCCACTGGGAGATCCTGCTTTCTCTGGCGGACAGAGCGTAGATGTTCAGCAAAGCGGTCTCCCAGTCTGCGTCGGGTCTCGCCAATATATAAAAGGCCACATTGGGAGCACCGGACGCAGTATATCACCCCAGTCAACTCACAGGTGAAGTGTTGCCTCACCTGGAAGGACTGTTTGGGGCCCTGAATGGTGGTAAGGGAGGAAGTGTAAGGGCATGTGTAGCACTTTTTCCGCTTACACGGATAAGTGCCAGGAGGGAGATCAGTGGGGAGGGATGGGGGGACGAATGGACAAGGGAGTTGCGTAGGGAGCGATTCCTGCGGAATACAGAGGGGGGGGGAGGGAAAGATGTGCTTAGTGGTGGGATCCCGTTGGAGGTGGCGGAAGTTACGGAGAATAATATGTTGGACCCGGAGGCTGGTGGGGTGGTAGGTGAAGACTAGAGGAACCCTATTCCTAGTGGGGTGGCGAGAGGATGGAGTGAGAGCAGATGTACGTGAAATGGGGGAGATGCGTTTAAGAGCAGAGTTGATAGTGGAGGAAGGGAAGCCCCTTTCTTTAAAAAAGGAAGACATCTCCCTTGTCCTAGAGTGAAAAGCCTCATCCTGAGAGCAGATGCGGCGGAGATGGAGGAATTGCGAGAAGGGGATGGCGTTTTTGCAAGAGACAGGGTGAGAAGAGGAATAGTCCAGATAGCTGTGAGAGTCAGTAGGCTTATAGTAGACATCAGTGGATAAGCTGTCTCCAGAGACAGAGACAGAAAGATCTAGAAAGGGGAGGGAGGTGTCGGAAATGGACCAGGTAAACTTGAGGGCAGGGTGAAAGTTGGAGGCAAAGTTAATAAAGTCAACGAATAGTAGACATCAGTGGATAAGCTGTCTCATAGTAGACATCAGTGGATAAGCTGTCTCATAGTAGACATCAGTGGATAAGCTGTCTCATAGTAGACATCAGTGGAATTGGAGAGCTCTTAGTTTTGGAGCTTACCTCGCCATGCAAAGATCTCTTTAACCATCTTCTCCCACAAGGTGTCTCCTCAAGACCTTGTGGAGAGTTAATGCAGAAATTTCATGGGTGCTGGCAGAAATACTTAAAACGTTCTTAACCATAGGTGAGGTGTTGGAGGACTGAAGGTTAGCTCATGTTCCGTTGCTCAAGAAAGGCTTCAAGGAAAATTTGGGAAATTCTATGCTGTTGAGCCAGATATCAGTAGTGAGTAAATTATTGGAAAGGACAAAGTATATAAGTAATTGGATAGACAGGGCCAGACTAAGGATAGGCAATGTAGCTTTTTGCACGGTAGTCTGTGTCTAAACAATCTTATAGAGTTTTTCAAGGAAGTTACCAGGAAAGCTGATGAAGGAAAGACAGTGGATGTTGTCTATATGGACTTCAGCAAAACCTTTGACAAAGTAGTGCATGGGAGGTTAGTCAAGACAGTTCAGTCACTTGGCATTTAATATGAGTTAGTAAATTGCATTTAACATTGATTTTGTGGGATAAGCCAGAGAGTGGTAGTAGAGGGTTGCCTCTCTGACAGGAGGCCTGTAACTTGTGGTGTGCTGCAGGGATCAGTAGTGTCTGCTGTTGTTTGTCATCTATATCAATGATCTGTGTGATAATGTAGAAAACTGGATCAGCAAATTTGCCAAAGACATCAAGATTTGGGGTGTAGTGGACAGTTGGAAAGGTGATTAATGGAAAAATGGTCTGAAAACTGGCAAATGGAATTTAATTCAGGCAAGTGTGAAATATTGAAATGTAGGAGGACAAACCAGGGTAGGACTTACACAGTGAATGATAGGGCATTGAGGAGTGTGGTAGAACAGAGGGATGTGGGAATACAGATCTATAATTCCTTGAAAGTGCTGTATCATCTAGATTGTAAAGAAATCTTTTGGCACATTGGCTTTGATGAATCAGAGTACTGAGTACAGGAGTTGGGATCTTATGCTGAAGTTGTTTGGAGTATGGTGTGCAGTTTTGGTCACCTACCTACAGGAAAGGTATCAATAATACTGAAAGAGTGCAGTGAAAATCTATTTATTTATTTAGATATACAGTGCTGAATAGGTCCTTCTGGCTCGGTGAGCCACGCTGTCCAGGAACACAACAATCTGGGAGAGAATCGGAGCTCCTGGGGGAAACCCATGCAGTCACGGGGAGGAAGTATAAACTCCTTACAGGCAGCGCCTCAATTGAACTCTGAACTCTGCAATACCGAGCAGCAATAGTTTGCACTAACCGCTATGCTACCATGATACCCTAGGTGTTGTCAGGATGTTGCTGGGACTTCAGGACCTGATTTACAGGGGAAGGTTGAATAGGTTAGGACTTTATTTTCTGGAGTGTAAGAGAATAAGGAGAAATTTAATAATGGCAGAGGCATATAACGTTATGAAGGGTATAGATAGGCTAATTACAAGCTGGCTTTTTCCATTGAGGTTGGTGAGACTAGAACTAGAGGTCATATGTTAAATGTGAATGTATATTTAAGTGGAACCTGTAGGAGAACTTTTTTTTTTACACAAAATGCTGGAGGAACTCGGCAGGCCAGGTCCTGCCGAAGGGTTTTGGCCTGGAACGTCGACTGTACTCTTTTCCATAGATGCTGCCTGGCCTGCTGAGTTCCTCCAGCATTTCGTGTGAGTTGCTTGGATTTCCAGCGTCTGCAAGATTTTCTCTTGTTTGCAATCGGGGAAAATTTTCACTATGATGGTTAAGCAGGGGTTTAAAAACAAGTTGCCAACAGAAGTCATGGGTGCGGGTTTGAATGCAACATTAGAGAGAGGTTTGGATAAGTACATGGATGGGACAGGTATGGAGGGTTATGCTTCAGGTGCAAGTTGATGGGACTAGGAAGAAGAACAGTTCAGCCCAGACTAGATGTGTGGAAGGCCCTGTTTCTCTGTTGTATTGCTTTATGACTCAATGACTTTGTTGTGAATCTTAGTTGGCATGGAACAGTAGGACTGAAGGCCCCTTTCTGTGCTGTGTTATTAGATTAGATTCAACTTTATTGCCATTGTGCCGAGTACAGGTACAAAGCCAATGAAATGCATTTAGCTTCTGACCAGAAATGCAAAGAATACTGTCATTTACGAAATAAAGTGCTACAAAATAAACTGCGAATAAACAAAGTGCTACAGCACACAAATATAAAAGTACTGAGACAGTACAATATGGATGCAATACTGCTTAGCGCTGCGATGAGAGGTTCAGCAGTGTCACAGCCTCAGGGAAGAAGCTGTAGCCCTATCAGGGGTAAGTACTGATTAGTTGATTGTAATGTTTAATTGAATATTAGTCAAGGTACAGATCAGAATAGAGGGACATGCTTCAGTATCTAAGTGGCTTACTCTTGTTAATATTGCTCCTGTGTGGTCATGTTATATTATCTCACTTCTTCCCTTTATAAAGTAACAGAAATAGGAATAATCCATCCTGATTTGTGGTGGCTGTGTGTGAGACTCAGCTGAAAGTTGAGTCATCCTTCACTTTTCTTGACCATGTCCTTGGCTGCTATTCTGATGCTTCGCTCATGGTACAGCCACATTTTACTTGGAACCTGATGTTCTTGTACAGAATATAAATAGAAAGTTCACCTCAGGAGGTGTTGCTTTGCAGAACCTAGAGCAAAATCTCACTTGCTGTACAGCACAGGAGTAATGCTGGCAGTGCATTATATAAGGATAAGGGGAATGTGTGATAACACCTTAAGAAGTTATTTGTAATGCTTTTTTTTCTGCTAACCACTTCAAGCAAAATTGTAGCTACATTGGTAATGTGTTTTTTTGATTTCACTAGAATTTGAGATGCTGTCCGAAGCACAATACAAGGAAATAGGAGCAGGAGTAGGTGTCATAAGGTGGGTGCTGGGAACGGACCCAAATGCAAGACACAGACTCCGAAGTATTAGGAACAGGAATGGACAGAACTAAATGACAGGAACAGGATGCAGACTAGGAGTAGGGACAGGAACACAGACTAGGCTAGGGAAGCAGGACCAGGACGAGGGACTGGGAACAAGGAGCCTGGGCGTGGACTCTGAGCCAGAGACTGGGCAAGGACCCAGAACCTGGCTCTTGACTCGGGCTCAGACCCCAAAACCAGGCGAAGACAACATGATGCCTGGGTCCCTGGAGACCAGGCGAAGACGTGACGAGGCCCGGGTCCCTGGAGATCAGGCGAAGACATGACGAGGCCTGGGACCCTGGAGACCAGGTGAAGATGTGACGAAGCCTGGTTCCAGGCGAAGACGTGACGAGGCCTGGGTCCCTGGAGGCTCAGGTTCTTGGAGGCTAGATGAGGACATGATGGGGCAAGGATAGTTCGAGGCAACTCCTGGGCAGGACGCGGGACTCCATCCCTTGGAGGCAAGGACAGGGAGGGATAGACCCAACCGCAGGGTAACAACAAACAGCCTGGCTTACCCGACGGAGGCACGGGACAGAAGGGACAGAACCAACTGCAAGGTAACAGCAAACGGCCTGGCATATAGCATGGAACCAGGCCCATCATCCCAGAGTTTGCACCAACTCCCAATCATCTATTTACACTAATTCTACACTAGCTTCATTTTATTCTTCCCACGTTCCCATCAACTCCCTGTTAGATTCTACTACTCACCCACAACAAGGAGACAGAGAGCCGTGCGGCCTGGTGTCATGACAGCAGCCTTCCCCTCAATGTCAGCAAAAGTCAAGAGCTAGCCATCGACTTCAGGAAGCGGGGCTGTGCCCCTGCTCCTGCCTGTATCAATGGTGAGATGTTTGAGAGCTTCATCAGCAGCCTGTCGACCCAAGCATGCAGATGCCACGGGTAAGAAACTGCAACAACACCTCTGCTTTCTCAGCAGGCTGAGGAAATATGTCAGGTTCCTGTCGATCTGCCCAGTTTTTATAGGTGTACCACTGAAACCATCCTATCCAAGAGCATCGTGGCTTGGTGTCGCAACCGCTCCTTTGGAGACCACGAGCTCCTGCAGAGAGCTGTGGTCTTAGTTCAACATATCACAGAAACCAGCTCCCCAGCCATGGACTCTGTCTATACTCTTGCTACCTCAGTAAAGCAGCCAATGTAGTCAAAGACCCTTCCCCTAATGTTCTCTCTTCTCCCCCCCTCCCACTGGGCAGAAGGTACTCATACCACCCTGCTCAAGGACACTTGTACCCTGCTGTTTTATGACTATTTAGTAGGCCTCTTGTACATTAAGTTGGAATCTTGACTTCACAATCTACCTCATAATGGCCTTGCACCTTATTATCTACCTGCACTTTGCTGTAGCTGTAATACTATATTCTGCATTCTGTTATTGCTTTGCCTTGTACTTCCTCAACGTACTGATGTGATGAATTGACCCGTGTGAAGAGTATGCAAGACAGATTTTTCACTGTACCCCAGTACATGTGACAATAATAAATTAATTTACCAATTTGCACCAGGGGCAAGTTACAGTGGCCAATTAACCTACGCTGAGCTATGGCAGGAAATGAGATCACCTGGAGGAAAGCACTTTGATGAGAGACCTAGGTGGCGATGGTTGGGACCCAAGTGCTGGAGAATCCGAGACTGGAATACACATAGAAACATAGAAAATAGGTGCAGGAGTAGGCCATTCGGCCCTTTGAGCCTGAACCGCCATTCAGTATGATCATGGCTGATCATCCAACTTAGAACCCTGTACCTGCCTTCTCTCTATACCCCCTGATCCCTTTAGCCACAAGGGCCATATCTAACTCCCTGTTAAATATAGCCAATGAACTGACCTCAACTGTTTCCTGTGACAGAGAATTCCACAGGTTCACCACCTTCTGCGTGAAGAAGTTTTTCCTCATCTCAGTCCTAAAAGGCTTCCCCTTTATCCTCAAACTGTGACCCCTCGTTCTGGACTTCCCCAACATTGGGAACAATCTTCCTGTATCTAGCCTGTCCAATCCCTTTAGAATTTTATACATTTCAATAAGACTGAAACGAGAACAGAGTACAAAACTAGACGCTAGACGATAATCCAAGTAGAGCTGATGGTGGAGCACTGAATCTCCGTTTGCGTGCCTCTTAAATATTGAAACCCTGACGCTAAAACGTGGTTGCCAATCACTGAGACGGTCCTGAATCCTTAAAGGGGGTGCGCCAGCTACCTATATTCTGGAGAGTTAGAGCATCTAGGCCTCGGAAGCTGGCACGGTGGGGTGTGCATCACAACAATCACACAGTTACAGGGAGAAAGTGCAAACTCCACAGACAATATCCGAGGTCGGGATTGAACCCAGCTCACTGGAGTAGTGAGGCAGTAGGGCTACCAGCAGTGTCACTGTGTCACCCAGTAATAATAAAGATAAAATATTGATCTCACGTTCTATCCACTAATGATCTTTGACACATGTTCCTTTTTCATAATATATATGTTTTGGATTTTTTTTGACTGATTCATTACATATAGAGGGCATATTCATTGTTGACAGCTTTGGTGAGAAGTGATGGATAGCTGTTTCACCTCTCATTCTGGTGAATGAACGATGTCTTCAGGGAGCAGCTGGACGGTTGTTCATGTATTTGATTGATAACTGAGTACTTGATTGTAAATGTTAATACAATAATGGTGCTGGATGTGCTTTTCAAAAGCAGCAAAGGATTAAACCAAATTCCCATTGATTTTTTTTATTAAAATAAAACCGAGGAGACAATTTGGAGTGTGGTGTAAATGCCATGGGGTTATCAAACTTACAAAAAATAACTCCCTATCATTCTTGGGCAATACATGCTGCAATAATCTTGCAAAGCCACCTTTCCAAAATGACTGCTGTTTAGTAAACACAAAGTTTCCATCACAGAGTAACCAACTGCAACTTCACTTGAGTAAGCAGGATGGAACTCTCACTCAAAAGTGCCAGAGTGAACTTTGGTAGATGCTTTTCCTGTAATAACGTTGCTTTAAATTGATTTTACATTAATGGTGGTCATCAGTATCTGGGGCCTCCTCCGTGCTGGTTGTGGGAGTTGACTCTGGGATGGCAGGACGTGGTTCTGGACGTGTTGGCATCCTGAAGAGTTCATGGCAAGCTGCTTGATCTGTAGGTCTATTGCAGCCCACCAGACAAATCATCAAGCAAACGTTTTCAGTTCGGCCATGCATGTAGCTCCCTAAACACTTTAGCTCACAGCTTGGGTGGTACAAAGCAATCCCTGCTTCATGGGTTATTAGGGACCCAAAATAGTTGGAATGTGTAACAGAAATTCCAGCTCCCCCATTTTTACCAGCCACACATTCCAGCTATTTTGGGTGGCTATTAGACCTGAGGCAGTGTGAGGTTGTTTCTTATTTCCCTATGGATCATCTCTGTTGTTATAGGGAGACTTTCGATTTGCATTAGGGCGAATATGTCAAACCGAGTGTACTCTTCTGTAAAGTTTTCAGGTATTCCCTTTTCCAAGGTAAACAGGACAATCCATCATCGTATCCAAGATTAGTCTTCCTCTATAATTCGATCTTGCAATTGTGTCCTCCAAGAAACAGGGCCCATCTCTGCTTTTGTGCTGCTACAATTAGTGGAAGACCCTTCCGTGGATTGAAAATGGACGCTAGTGGTTGATGATCAATAATGAGAGTAAACTCTCTCTCGCACAAACACTGGTTAAAATGTTTTACACCCAACCGGCCATCTCAGGTTCATTTAAATCTTCTGTGTTGCCACTGTTAGGTTTTGTAGCTCCAAAACATAAAGCTAATTGAAAGAAAACACAGAGCCAGGAATGTGTGTCTTAGTTTTGTTTCTACTTCAGTGATGTGTGCACTTACGATGATGTATGCCACTCAGGTACTTTTACATATAACCTGTAATGAATTATTTAAACAACAAAATATACTTAATCAAACAATACTATATATTTATTGTACAATATGTGGCGTAGTGGCATCAGCGCCGGACTTCGGGACGGAGGGTCCCGAGTTCGAATCCAGCCGGCTCCCCTGCACGCTTTCCACCCGTGCTGGGTTATGAGCTGGTGATCTCTTTGGAAACTCACCCAGCAGAAGGCAATGGCAAATCACTTCTGTAACTTGCCTCATACGCGATTCCCCACTACGTCAGAGAGGTGTGGAGGGAAATCGCCTGCTAACAGGAGAAACTCCGGATGTGACGTACCTTTCCTTTCCTATTAAAGTACACAGCACATACCATTTTTCATGTTTGACCCTTCAGATCTTTCTGTGTCTATTGCCCTACCTCTTCCAAGAGCACTGTTTCCACTTTTTTTCTTCTCTTCACATCATTTTATTGAAAATACACCTGTTTGACTGATAACTCACCAGTCTTGTCTCTCTGCCATCTAGTTTTACAGCTGCTTTTAATCACGTCAACTCTCCTGATAATTCTTCTGTATGGAGAAGTCATCTGCAAACAATTACAACCCTGCCCCATTCTTCACTATATTTAAGCTGATCCTTTTACCGATCAACATCCCACTGAATAATTCAACTCTGGGCAGCAAAATGCTGCCTTTGCAATTAAATGCAACCCCCAAGAGAGAACTGACCTAATGGGAAACCTAAGAGCACTAAATGGCAGTTCTGATTACAAATCTATACTTGAGATTAATTTGTTTCTGATGCTCAATTTCAAATCTTTGCTATTGAATAAATAATATGATTTTAATAAGAAGTGGATAACTAAAGCAATTCCTCAGTACATTGCAGCACAATTTAGTTTGTTGAATATATTAAAGTCTTTCACTGACCTTCAAAATGCTTCAACATACATTTATTCAAAGGGAAAAGTTAAAAATAGATCACATATTCACTTTGTGGAAAATAGTTTTTCAATTCCTTTTTTGGTTCAACGGTTTTTCTGAAAGAAAGAGAAATTCAAACTAATAGTTAAAAGACAAGATGAAAATAGTTCTCCACGTCTAATGCTGAAATGATGCAGTTTTTTCTCTCAGCCTCCTTACAATATTCACAGTGTTCAATCTTCTGTTGAGCTATTCAGGCTACCAATGAAAACAACAAAAATTAGAACATCTTGCAATGGTTTCAAAGAGACCATGGAAAAAGGACCTTGAATATTTTTAAAGGGACCATGGTAAGCTATTGTAGCGGTAATTTGAAGACAAACTGAAACCACTGAGAGACTAAGCCGTGGAAATCGACAATGGTTGATGTGCTTCCAAATAACAAATTTCTAAATTAATGAAGGTACATTTGATCCTTACTTAAGAAAGCAGGAAAGACAAGCAATCTTGTATCGATAAAAAAACTAACAAAACTAAATTAGCGATTTAGAGATCTCAGCATAACTCAGCATTCTAACTAGCAAAGTTAGCTTATTTAAGCAATATCGGAATTAGCGTTCCAAACGCATTAGTGTAATAAGCGGTCAACAAAAAATATCATTTCCCATGTCTCAACCCCTCTCCACTAGACTAAACTAAACAACTAAGAGAAAGCATGAATGCGTAGCTATACTCATTTGTTTCTACCACACCCCAACCCATGTGACAGATTACCATAATAAGCGTGCCACAAATTACAATACAGACAGAAAATAGATACATGGCTCCAATGGACAGAAAATAGATGCATGGCTCCTATATCTCAGCCCCTTAATTAAATATACTACTATAATTGTAGCTACATACTACAAAAACAGGAGACATGAAACCTTCAAGGACAAATACCTTAACATTTATACAAACATCTTCTTTCTTCTTTCTTCTTCCAGTCGTCATGTAGCAGTCATCTAGGCCAGAGGTTACCAGCACTTAGCGCAGGACAGAGTGATCTTTATGACCACTCTCTGGTCCAGTCAGAATTATGAAGCTTCTAGAGATGTAGCTCCTCAAACCTCTGCCTCCTGTAGAAGACGGATCTTGGCTATAGGCCTCTCCAGACAGTCTTGAGGCTCACCTGCTGCACAAATCGTCTTCTGCCCAGAAGGACTTGAATGTCTCTTCCCACAATCCATGAGTTTTGAGGTGCTGTGTTGTCAGCTGTAGCACAATGTCTCCTGGGAGGAGACATTTTAATTGCATTTTATACCTACCCGTTTTTGAGGATCCGGTAACTGTGGTAAATACTCCTTCATCCACCATTTCCAAAGCAAGTTTGACATGTGTTGGACCTGCTTCCATCTGCGATGAGCATAGATGTCTTCGCTTTGGAACTGTCCTGGTGATAAGGGTGGCGAGGTCTTCAGAAGCAGCTGATAGTTAGGTGTTAGTGCTTCCAAATCATTGGGATGCTTTAGTAATGGAATGACCATTGATAATAGGCTCTAATTCACAAAGGACTGCGTGGAAACCCTCCTCGCTAAGATTCTGTACTTTCATGGTGGAATCAAGGACCTTTCTCACAGACCTAATCAATCTGTCCCGTGTTTCTCCATGATGTGAACCAGTTGGTGGAGTGTGGGGGTGGAGTTGCTGGTTAAAACTCCATTTCATTCCTTTTTGAAGAAAGACATCACTGATCTGTGAATGATTCTCAAAACTCACACTCAGCTCCAACAATGTTTGTCACATTATCAGAGCGTGGTTCATGAACCTGCCCTCATCTTGCCATAAAGTGTTGGTGCATTAGCAATGGAATCTGTGTACAAAAAAGACACCACTTTAATGTGAACAGCTCGTATATAGCTGGACACGTAAGTATGACCCCATACCTCCTCACTGAACTCCTTCTGCTCTTCACCTCAGAAGATCCAAAGTAGTCCACTTGTAAATGGAGTTTCATCTGGAGAGACCTTGTCCAAAGGTAGATCTGCCATGTGCTGACATCCTGGAGCTGTGTGCAACTGTTGACAAGCAATACACTTAGACGGGATTCTTCTTATAGCTGTACGAGCACTGGGAATCCAGCATTTTAGGCGCAACTTGGATAACGTGTGGTTATGGCCACCCTGTCCCACCTCGTGATGAATGTGCCTTAGAATGAGGTCTGAGATATGAAGACACTACAGGCATGGCTGCCCTACAAAGCCATCTCCCAACTCTCAAGACACCATCTTCAAGTACTGGATTGATCTTGAACATGTGGTTGTTCCTTTTTCACACCTTTCTCCCCTTTGCAAACTTGAGAATTCATCTGGAAATCTCTTTCTTTGGCAAACACAATGATCACCATTTCAGCCTTTCTGAACTTGTCCACTGAGAGACGATCTTGGCTGATTTCACCTTTGATCTTTTCAATCTCTCTCTCTCTCTCCCTCCAAATAATACACTTGTTGTTCTTCATCCATGTCAGATTGAGCAAGAGTTGATGTTCACTTGCTTCCTCTTTCAACTAAAAAACAAGAGCAGGGTCTTTAATCTAAAAATCCAAGTGACTGCCTTCCTCAAACAGCTCCAAGATCAGAAATTGATGGATTATACGTGTTACTGCATCCACCTTCTCTTCAATCTGTATGACATTCAGCTTAACAGTCCACTTGACTTCTAGGCCATCTAGCAGAAGTTCTTCAGAACGATTGGGACTCACAGGCCATTCCCTTTCAGGCTGAAGAAGATACTGAGGCCCTAACACCCATGTCTCATTCTTCAGGAATGCTTTCACTTTCAACCCTTCAGGGGCCACAGCTGCAGGGTGGCTTGAAGAGTTTGCATGCCTCCATTGAGATGCTTGTGAGACCTTAAGAATTTCTGAAATTCTGTTTGCAATTAAGATTCAGGACCTGTAAGTTTCATTCTTTTTCAGCAGAGAAGTGCGATCAGTCCAAACACTGGGTCCTGAAACTGCTTGTATAATATGTCCAATCAGTTTGCCACTGTAGCAGTGATGAGCTCCATACAAGAGATGGAAGCTGACTTCAACAGAGCTACCGTGGATTTTCCCATTTTTAAAAGAACTGTGCACCTGAAAGCGCATGTTGTGTATGGATAGACAGGTCACTGCTGCATTGACATCTTCTCTTACACCTGTGAAGTGGTGTATCTGTGCAGTAGTAACATCTCCAAAATCCGGGGGGGGGGGGGGTCTCAAACATCTAACAACCTTGAAGTCTTCCAGCTGGCAGAGTCCTTCCACTCATGAGCAACTGATGTTGGTACAGTGTCATCCCAGCCAAGCCCTTCCTTACATACATAAATCTTGCAGGATCTTCTTAGCAGATGGTATCACTGGATACAAGATTCCGAAAGGATCATAAATGGAACTAACTTTGGAGAAAGTCCACCTTCTGGTGATTGGTCTATCTTGGATTGTGATCTTAAGCTTGAAAATATCAGACCGAATTCACTGTTGCACACCCAGTACTCTCTCCACTGGAGAAATATCTTGATCCAAATCAAAATCCTTCACGTCTTTCATTCTTTTCTATCTGGTGTCACAGGTAGAACGCTATGTCTGTTGCTTATCCACTATGTGAAAGCTCAAATGGATGCAAGGTCATGATGGAGAGACACCGCTTCTTCCTCAGAGGATACTGACACAAGGCAGTCATCAGCATAGAAGCAATACAAAACCTTATTGTCAAAGAATTTACCCTGATTTATCACATTTAACTGTAAAAGAATTTTGGCGCCAATTACTGTGAGAGACTTTACTCTGTTAGCGAACTGAAATGAAGGCACAGACCTCGGTATAAGTTTAACCCTTTAATACGTGATCACGGGGGCAGTTGCCTTACAACTCTGCCAGTGTCAGGTTACATCTTAAATTTATACACTAAATTTTTGGGTAATGGCCAACAGCGATTTCGGGAAGCACTTGTTAGGTATCAGCAAGTCTACATATGTTCCTGCACAATACACAAAACTAGAATTGCATGTCTACAGTCAGTTCCTCTATTGGCTAGACAATCTCGGACAAAGGTTAACAATACCTCATCACTGGCATGATCTATTGCTAGCCATTGTTAGCTCGCACAAGCAAGGCAGCATCTGCATCTTGTCCTGTCACCCTCATGACCCAAGTCTTGAGCAATACTTAGCTAGTCAAGCTTGACAACAAAATTTAATTTTCCTCTTGATTTTCTTCCACAGTTATCCACCATCTCGCACCTGCACATTTCCTAAAAGCGAAGTGGCCACAGCAACCTTCCTGTTATTTGGGATGTTAATCTCTTTCTTTTTCAAAGATAAACTAATCTGATCGTGCCCATCCACCTGCTTCATGGAATTCATAAACAGCTCCATGAGCTTGTGGTCTTCTTTTAACATACCAGATTGTTAATCCTGACTGCATTCAGGGGAAGTCTGCTTTGAACTGCCTCGGCCAAAGCTCATGCAAGTTTAACTGTCAGGTCTGGCTGTGCACAGTCTTTTTCATTATCATAGTCTCCTTTCAGTGGCCCATTCACTGTCCAAACCAACATAGTTCTAATTGCATAGTGTCCATCATTAACACTGTGAACCATTTGCAATGGTTCCAATGCTTTAGGCACATTTGTCCCTATCAACAGCGTAATTTCTGAAGCAATCTTTGGCAAATGGACACGTTTCAGGTGAGGCTATCCCTGGAAATCCCTCTGTCATGCAATGGTCCATTTGTGGACAGGCATACTTTCCTGTGTATAGATGTTAGGAAGTTCACAATAGTTTTCACCATCTCAGCCAGCCACTTCCAATCCTGAAACAATATAGCTACTCATGATCTTCTCTTGACCCATGAAGAAAATGCATATCCTTTTTCCTGTGAGATTGAGCTTGTTCATTAGGCCCAATCTACAGAAAACTGCTTGCTCCCTTGCTCCAGGAAAGCATGAGTAACCACTGTCTTGTACCCTTCTTAGACTTCACTCGTACTGGAATTATAGAAAGGGTACAATCATGATCGCCAGCCCCTGCAAGGCGTCTGGATACCAGAACACTGCACACTGCTGCTTTTGATTCTTTCAAGGCTTGTTCTCATTCTGCTTCCTTTCTTATGAGTTGATATGAGACACCATTTTCTATTAGGAAGGTAATCTTCTCACTGTGAGCCCTTTCTCCAGCAGAGGGAACAAATCGAATGAATGTTCACCCTTGTAGAACAGACAATCTTTTTGGCTGACGAGACTATTTCCCTTCCATTAGTTCCAGGTTCAGTTTTAGCTTTACTTGTCACAGTAGTGACAAAATTGCTTCCTTTAGCCTGAGAACGAGATTGTGACTCTGTTTTGCTCACATCTTTGTTTGTTGCCAGTGATGGAGTATCCTGTATATTCCCAAACCTTTACTTACCTTTCGATAAAATCAACAACGTCAGTGAAAGTAATCTTATTGCTGTTGATGTTGCATCCTGTATACTCCCAAACACTGGGTGTAACAATCTTTGCTTGCCTTTCTGTAAAACTAGCAATGTCAGTGAAAGTAGTCTTACGGTTGTGCCTTTCTTGCAGTTTACAGACCAGCGTTCTCCATTTATCCTTAAGCATATAGGGCAATTTCTTTATGGCAATCGACATATTAGCAGGTATGTCCAGCTCATGCATATACTGCACTTCTTCCGTGCCATTCCATGGCCTCTAAGAAAATAATTTTAGTCTTGAAGAACTTTCACATTTTCAAATTTGATAGGTACCCAAGAAAGAGCCTTTTGCATGTAGGCAGATGCAATTTTCTGTTCATTGCCAAAATAGTCCTGTAGTAAAGCCTTAGCTTTTAAATATCCTTTCTTAAGGTCAACATGCTGGCAACTTCTAACAAGTTCTCTAGGATGACCTCTAGTGTACCTTCGAGAAAGTAGATGCAATCACCATAGCTGTCAGACTTGCCTTCAAAACTGTTTTCAAAGGCCCTAATGAATGCATGATTTTGCAATGGATTGCCATCAAAGATTTGAATCTCTTTTTTAGGCAAAGATGTAATGTGTTGCTATTGTACCAATAAAGTTGTTATTTCATTTTGCTTCCTCATAATATCAATAGTATTATTTTGACCTCTATCATCTAAAACAAGAGTGTTTCCATGCTGTAAGTTAATGTCCCCATGAGTACTTTGAACTGTTGGATATGTCAAAGGTTCAGAGTGCCTCATTAGGCAGACTGAGAGTAAACATCCTGAACTACCTCTTGGGGATCTTGTTCATGTTTCACAGACTCTTGAAGAATGTGTTTTAACACTAATATTGCATCTTTTTGTTTTCATTGTGCATTTTCAATATAGGAACTCACACCATAGGACTGTCTTACTGGAGCACCTTTAGCACATGCCACACATGAAGCCCTTAGCACATTAACTTTAACCATATATATGGCAATTTCTTCCTCCAACTGAGCTGATCCTTCCTCTTGCTCTTCCATCTGCTCCTCTTGCTCTCTAGTGCATGTTTGTCCTTCAGTAATTGTAGACATGTGACTAGTGTCCCTAAATCAGCCTCTGTTATAATGTGCGCGGAGGAGGTAGTAGATGCAGAAGATTTTCATCCAGCAACAAAACATCAAGAGCTGACATTAGACATATTGTCATTCAGTTTCACATCATCATGTGGGGCACCTGCTCTGTGTGTAGTTAAAACATGCCTTGGAATTTGAGAAACATTGTCTGTTGGAATGTGAGATGCATATTCACTTGTTGCAGCAACATGACCTTCAATATACCATGTCTGGGTCAACCATTGTTTTCTATCCTCTATGAATGCACTGCAATAACAATCAAAGTTTGAAAAGCGTTGGTTTAGCTTTTTTCTTGTTCAGCCTTGGGAAGTCATGAGATGTCCATACGGGTTCAGGAGCCTGATGGTTGAAGAGTAATAACTGTTCCTGAACCTGGTGGTATGGGACCTAAGGCTCCTGTACCTCCTTCTTGATGGTAGCAGAGAAAGAGAGCATGGCCTGGATGGTAGGGGTCTTTGATGATGGATGCAGCTTTCTTGGTGCAGTGCTCTTTGTTGATGTACTCAACACTTGGGAGGGTTTTTCCTGTGATGAACTGAGCTATATCCAACAGTTTTTGTATGCTTTTCCATTCTTGGGCACTAGGCTGTGATGCAACCAGTCAGGATGCTTTCCACTGTGCATCCACAGAAGTTTGTCAAAGATTTAGATGAGATGTCAAATTTCTGAGAAAGAAGAGGCAGTTCTATTTCCTTTAACTGGCATTTATGTGCTGGTCTCAGGACATATCTTTTGATATGATGCTGCCCAGGAATTTAAAATTAAATTTAACTTTAACAAGGAGAGATTTAATATTCTGAAGTTGAACAAATAGAATAGTATTCTCTAAAGTTTAGAGGAATGTTATGTGCTCTCAGTGAAGTGTACAACACCTTTACTGACCTTGATAAAGTATTTACAAGGGGAATAGTTCTGCTGGTTGCGAAGTCTGGAACCAAGTGTCACATTCAGAATAAAGAGTAAGTTATTTATGAGTGATACGGGGAGAATTTTTTTTCACTTAGAGGGTGGTGACTCTTTGAAATTCCCTTCCCTGGAGGACTGCTGAGTTTCATTTAAGGCTGAGATTTATAATCAAGGAAATAAAGGGACATAGCATAAAGTGGGAAATGCCACTGAGATAAAAGTTCAGTCATGAGCTCAGTGAACAAAAGAACGGGTTGGAAGGGCCTGATTCTTATATTACTGTGTTAGGGAATAAATAAATCCTCAATGTCTATAACCAGTGCATCATAGATGCTGACTGATCAATTGAGAATATCTAGCATTTTAGTTCTTATTTGCAAATCGTACTTGAGTCATACCCCCATCCCATCTCATGTAAAGAAATGCTCCAAGCTATTTTGTAATAGTTCAAAGTTCAAAGTACATTCATTATCAAAATATGTATTCGTTATACAACCTTGAGATTCATCTCCTTACAGGCAGCCACAGAACAAAGATACCCAAAATAACCCATTAAAAAAAGACTATCAAACAGCCAATGTGCAGAGAAATAAAATCACAATAAAAGCAAGCAAGTAGCAGTCAGAATTGAAGTCCTCGAAAGAGAGGCAATCAGTAGACTCTCAGTGCAGCGCAGAGCTGAGTAAACGTTGTTGGGTGGGGTCCCTCGCCTCAGACCCCACCCAACACACTGGCCTTTACAATCTGGCCTGGCGCTTAAATAGTTGTCCAAACATTAGGTTCTGTCACCTCAATACGCTGTGGGGCCTGGATCCTGCCACCTCGATACGGCCTGTACCCAATCATCCCAATTTGTGCCGGCACTTAAATCGATTGAACCTTGGGACTTTCCTTCCTCGCCACAGTGGGCCCGCAGCCTCACTTCTGCCACATCAAGTCAAAAGGGAAGTTACAACCTATTGTTTGCGGTGATTGATTACCAGAAGAAGTATTATTAGCAAGGTATTTAGTTGTTTTCTTTGTTTTATTGGCCTCCTGCAAATAGGCGCTGATCTTTCCCCGCACCATCTGGGAGATGAAATAGCCAAAGTGACCAAAAGCCAGATTGGGGTTTTGAGGATCCCTTTGAAGAGGGCTAGATCAGTAACGATGTGAGGATAATTAACTAAAGTGTCCGGTTTTTAGGTCTCAAAATCTTTCAGTGTTCTGATTAAAATCTCTCTGGATTTAACTTCAAGAGCCAGAGTTTCATAACTGCTGGGTGAACACTGCTGATGGTCTACAGTTGAAAAATGAATTAGCCATGATTGAATGGTGAAATAAGCTCAATAGGCTGAATGGCCTAATTCTGTTCCTATGTCTTATGGTCTAATAATCTTGATACAAGTCCGGGACATGCCACCTTCACTGGCGATTTGTAATGTGAGAAGCAAGACTGGTGTTGCTTAGAATAAAAAGCATTTGCTTCGAATGTAATTGGAAAGTGCATGTTCTTTTATGCATGGAGGGATAAATGTTAGGCAGAATCACTTGTGAACCAGTATTGGAAATAGACAGCATGTCTTGTACATATTGAATGTTTGGTTGTTCGGTTGCAGTTATTTGTGCATCATGTGACCATTCCCTTCGGCACATAGAGGAGACATCAGTCGCAGTGCAACGCATATTTGATGCCTATCCTGTCATATTGGTCTTCGTTTTTGAAATAAATGTTCAGCATAAATTAAACAAGGAAAAACAGGCCCTGACCAAAGTGAAGAACCCTTGTCCCCTGCACTATTTATAGGGATCATAGATTATTACAGGTTCTTATCTGATTACGTTGGAGGAGAGCACATTATTTTCAACAGTGCTTCCTGGAATGTGTGTGAAGAATTCCTGACAACCGGAACTAGCAGGAGCCAGCATGAACCAATTAGGCTGAAGGGCCTCTTTTTGTGCAGTCTTACTCTTATTCTTTCCTGTGGTAAAAGGAAATGAAAGATGAGCGTGCTATTACTACTGCTAGACATCTAACATGAGCCAGAGATGGGGGAGAGAGATGAAGGCAGTGAGTCTTCCAAGGACAAAGCTCCCATCTCTGACTGGCTAAACTGCAGTGTAGCCAGAGGCTAGAATTTGCAAAAGCATATGGCAGAAATCTGCTACCAACCATGGCAAGTGTTTCAGTGAGACACAGCTCGAGAGAGCACAGGCGTGGATTCTTGCCCAGACTACAGACTGCCTGAAGAGTCTGGGTGGGATTGGCTGCTCTCTCGTGGCACCTGTGGCTGCACGATTGAATTTACAGCTCTTTATCAACAGTAAAGATTTACAAGTGGTTCATGACCACCACCAAAAGATCCTAATGATTAATGCTGAGCAGCCAGGTAGTCACTTATGTCAAAACAGTTCACTGTTGCTGAAAAATTCCAACTGTTATAACAAATGATGGCCCTTAGGGGAACAAAAACCTCTCAATGCATTCCTCACCCTGACCAGAGTCTGACAGTCCTGGAACAGCAAATTAAAACGCAGCCAGGGAGCTCTGAAGACATTCTTAACATAAAGACAGAAAATGCTGGAGCAGGTCAGGCGGGTCAATTGTTAACATTTCGGACTGAAGATCCTTCAGAAGAACTGAAAAAGAGAGAGAGCAAGTTAACTTTGAGGAGCAGAGAAGTTGGGGGAGGAATGGGTAGAATAAAGGAAATACTTTCGACAGGGTGAGACCAGCTGACCTAATGTGGTGAGTAAGTATCATTTTAGGTTAAATTAAGCTTCTTTGACTGTGTGATATGCTGCTACTTGTAAAGCCGTGTGGCTGACGATACCAAAAAAGGAAAACAGAGCCAAAAATACTGATGGAAATGGCCAGTTCTGATTTCCATTTTCATTTTCAATTCCTGTTGGTTTGAACAAAGTAAAATTCTATTACTTGGACTCGCTTATGGACAATATACAGGGTCATCTGGAGAAGCATTTGTCAGTGTTTATTCTATCATTCACAAATGTGTTAGGTAACTGCACATTCACCTGCTCACCGAATCAGCTGAAGGAGGAGGAAGAGGATTTGGAGGAGGGTAAAGTCAAAGAACAAGACAGGAAGCAACACTGTAAGTCTGTTCTCGAACCGCATCAGAGAAGGCCTAATCTCTCTAAGGATCAGCTGAAGACCTCTCCATGGAAACCAGAACTCAGGTACAGGATACCTAGATTTGAATGGAAGAAGGACTCACCGTCACCTGAATTTGAAATAATTGGATAGTTAACATAATGCCATCGTAGTGCCTGGTAGCAACCAGTTGCTGCATCACTAATTCCCTATGGAAGGTCGTAATATTGTCCTGCTCTATAAGAACGATATCCTGGGAATCAGAAGCTGATCTGGGATCATACACTTAATGGCTGAGTCTACTTACGCTGTAGCAAGAGATTCAACTCTTGACCTTACGGAGCGTTTCAACTAGCTGTAAGTCAGGTTCTGAGGGAATTCGGCCTGGCTACAAAGACACTGTTGAATGTTTTCTTCGTGCCTCTTTGAGGACAGCTGAAAACTGCGCGAAGCCTTCCGTTGATCCACCACAAAGCAGCTTATGCAATCGCCAGTCCCATCAATCAGCCTGATTGTTCACTGTTCAATACCAAGGTGAGGCCTCATCAGTGCCTTATAAAGTCTCAGCATCACATCCTTGTTCTAGTATTCTATTCCTCTTGAAATGAATGCTAACATTGCATTTGTCTTCCTCACCACCGACTCAACCTGCAAGTTAAATTTCAGGGGGTTCTGCACAAGGACTCCCAAATCACTCTACATCTCAGATTCCTTGATTTTCTCCCCATTAAGAAAATAGTCCGCACATTTATTTCTACTACCCACGTGCATGACCATGCATTTTTCAGCATTGTATTTCATTTGCCACTTTCTTGCCCATTCTCCTAATTTGTCTAAGTCTCTCTGCATCCTGCCTGTTTCCTCAACACTACCTGCCCCTCCAACAATTTTTGTATCATCTGCAAACTTGGCAACAAATTCATCTATTCCATCATCTACATCATTTATATACAACATAAAATGAAGTGGTCCCAACACCGACCCCTGTAGAACACCACTAGTCACTGGCAGCCAACCAGAAAAGGATACTTTTATTCCCACTCGCTGCCTCCTGCCAATCATCAATGCCCTAACCATGTTAATAACTTTCCTGTAATACCATGGACTCTTCAGTTGGTAAGCAGCCTCATATGTGGCACCTTGTCAAAGGCCTTCTGAAAGTCCAAATATACAACATCCACAACATCCCCTTTAGCCATCCTACTTGTAATCTCCTCAAAGAATTCCAACAGGTTTGTCAGGCAGGACTTTCCCTGAAGGAAACCATGATGACTTCGTACTATCTTGTCCTGTGTCATCAAGTACTCCATAACCTCATCCTTAACAATTGATACCAACATCTTCCCAACCACTGAGGTTAGGCTAACCAGTCTATAATGTCCTTTCTGCTGCCTCCCTTCTTTCTTAAAGAGCAGAGTGACATTTGGAATTTTCCAGTCCTCCAGAACCATGCCAGAGCCCAATAATTTTTGAAAGATCATTTCTAATGCCACCACAATCTCTAACGCTACCTCTTTCAGAACCCTGGCGTGCTGTTCATCTGGTCCGGGTGACTTATCTAGCTTTAGGTCTTTCAGCTTTTTGAGCACCTTCTCTCTTGTAATAGTAACTGCACCCACTTCTGTTCCTTCACACACTACAACATCAGGCATACTGCTAGTGTCTTCCACAGTGAAGACTGACGCCAAATACTCATTTAGTTCATCAGCCATCTCCTTGTCCCCCATTATTATTTCTCTTGCCTCATTTTCTAGCCGTCCTATATCCACTCTCATTTCTCTTTTACTTCTAACATACTTGAAAAAACTTTTACTATCCACTTTGATATTATTTGCTAGCTTGCTTTCATATTTCATCTTTTCCTTTCTAATGATTTTTTTTAGATGCTCTGTAGGTTTTTAAAAACTTCCCAATCCTCTATCTTCCCACTAATTTTTGCTTTGTTGTATGCCCTTTCTTTTGTTTTTACAATAGCTTTGACTTCCTTCGTCAGCCACGGTTGTACTACTTTACCATTTGAGTTTTTCTTCATTTTTAGAATACTTATGTCCTGCACCTTCCTCATTTTCCCCAGAAACACACACCTTTGATGTTCTGCTGACCTCCCTGCCAGCAGCTCCTTCCAATTTATTTTGGTCAACTCCTCTCTCATACCACTCTAATTTCCCTTACTCCACTGAAATACTGCTACATCAGACTTTAATTTCTCCCTATCAAATTTCAAGTTGAACTCAATCATATTGTGATCACCAGTTACCAAGAGTTCTTTTACCTTAAGCTCTCTAATTGCCTCCGGTTCATTACATAACACCCAATCCAGTATAGCTGATCCCCCAGTAGGCTGAATGACAAACTGCTCTAAAAAGTTATCTCTTAGGCCAGTGGTCCCCAACCACCGGGTCGTGGACCGGTACTGGGCCGCAAAGCATGTGCAACCGGGCCGCGAGGAAACAACATGATTTGGCGATATGAAATGATATGAGTCAGCTGCACCTTTCCTCATTCCCCGTCACGCACTGTTGAACTTGAAATAACCTTCCAAATCATACCAAATAACACATAAAACCTAAAGTAACACTAACATATAGTAAAAGCAGGAATGATATGATAAACACACAGCCTATATAAAGTAGAAATAATGTATGTACAGTGTAGTTTCACTTAACAGGATCGGGAAGATTAAGCCAAAACCGATTTGTAGAAAAGAAGATCGGGACATACATGTATGCACACGTCATGTATGTGCACATCATGCATGTGCACACAGGTGCTCGTGCAAAGCTTCATGGTCATGGTAGTCTTTCTCATGGTAAACACAAGTGTCCCGTATTTCACTGCTACTTTTGTCCCTTATTTGGGAATGAGAAAGTTGGCACCCTACTTGAACACCGCGCCCCCCCCCCACACCCCCATCGACCGGTCCACAAGAATATTGTCAATATTAAACCAGACCGCAGTGCAAAAAAGGTTGGGGACTCCTGTCTTAGGCATTCAACAAACTGTCTCTCTTGAGATCCATGACCAACCTGATTTTCCCAATCGATCTGCGTATTAAAATCTCCCATGACTACCACAACATTGCCCTTTCGACTTGCCTTTTCCATTTCCTTTTGTAACCTGTGGTCCACCTCCCAGCCACTGTTGGGAGGCTTGTATATAACTGCCGTCAACGTCCTTTTACCTTTCAATTTCTTAACTCAACCCGCAAGGATTCAACACCTTCCGATCCTATGTCACATCTTTCTACTGGTTTGATGCCATTCTTTACCAGTAGAGCCACACCACCCCCTCTGCCTACCTTCCTATTCCTCCGATATAACGTGTAACCTTGGACGTGCAGCTGTTGATGTCAATCCTATGACCATTGCGAATACAATGTTCTGCAACCGCTGATTTCGCTGGGTAACCCAAATGCATACACCTCCTGTGCTCCTTGATGTGGGTTTCTACCATGCGTCCCGTCCGGCCGATATATGCCGCTCCGCATTCACAGGGATTCAGGATGGCTGGAGTTTACAGGATTCCCTGTAAACCACTTTGCACTAAAGTAGACTATATTCTAATTGTGCCCTTTCTTGTAAAATGGAGCATAACTTATGTTTAATTTGTATGTATTCGGTTTAACTGATTGATGTGCCTGTGATGCTGCTGCTATGTGCAAAGGGTAGGCTCCATCTTGGTTCAGCTTCAGTGTACTTTGTGTACACCGCTCGACTGATGCTCTCTGCCCGTGAGGTCACATCTGAAGTACCGTATCCAGTTCAGGTCTTCTTTCTTGGAGGCAGTGCAAAGGAAGTTCACCATCTTGATTGTGGAAATGAAGTGGTTGGCCTATAAGGAGAGATTGAGTCACCTGGGACTCTACGCTGGAATTCAGAAGAAGGAGAGGGGATCTTAAAGAAATACATAAAATTATAAAAAGGATAGATAAGATAGAAAGGCAGGAAAATTGACTCCATTGGCCGGTGAGACTAGAACAAGAGAAATCGTTTCAAGATTCAGGAGAGAAGATTTAGGACTGAAATGAGAAGGGACTGCTTTTCCCAGAGAATTGCTTTGCCCAGGGACCAATAGAGGCAACTGCACCTCATTAAATATATTTAAGACAATAAGATATAGGAGCAGAATTAGGCCATTTGGCCCATCGAGTCTGCAGAGTATGACACTGTTGGATCTTTGCATATTAAGGGAATTAAGGTTTAAGAGAAAAGTCTACAGCTGGATCAGCCAATATTTTATTGAATAGCTGAAGAGGCTCAAAGAGTCTGACAGCCTATTGCTGCTCTTATTTCTTCTGTTCTACCAGCATCACCCTGGCATTTACCTCAGTGCCTATCTCTTCCCAACGTCACTTCTTCCATGAGCTTGATAACGTCCTAAAACCTTGAATGCATGTGACACTGAATTCACTCTGTGATCCACCTCTTCAACCTGGAAGAAGGGATCCATGTCAATGAAGCCAGTGCCTATCTGTTCTGTGTCTACCTCACCATTTTACTAATTTCCCGAAGCTGCACACTTAATTCCCACCTTCTCAAGAGGTATAAAGGGAATCAAAAACTCATCCTTGCAATCAAAAGGAAAATTGGATGATTGGATATTTCTCCAAAGAACTACACAGGAGTGGTTTTGAGTGGATTGGCAAGGAAGGAAGGCAAAGAAGTGTCAACTTAACACAGTAATCAAGGAACGCAGTGGGAATTGCAGAAATATCTTCTTTGCCCAAAGAGGATTGAGAATATGGAACTTACTATCATAGTGGTTGATGTGAATAGTAGAAACACATGTAAATAGGCCTGGCAGAGCATGAGAAGAAGCAGAGGAGAGTCAAGAAGAGGATGCAATTGAAAGGCAAGACTGGAAGGACGTTCAGGGTGCCGCATGTGCTTGTATGGACTAGTTGGGCTGGGTGGTCTTTTCCCCATCTTATTTTCCATGTAAAAAGAAGTTTTATCAGAAGACTAGAAGATTGCCTTTGATTTAGAGTATACCTACACTAACTGAAGAGGTGAAGTTGCTTGCAATGCTCTTTTGACAACTGAGTGATCACATTTTTTATGAGATTCACCACATGCATTGTTTATTTATCCTTTTTAACTTTTAAAAAATTGCTTTAAACAGTGTTCAAGCTCCCACAGGGAAATTCTATAGGGTTCTTAAGACTGCTGATAGTGATCTTTCCTTGTTGGTTCCTTAGCAACAAGAGTTGTGTAGCCAGGCATTATGGGAAGGGTAATTGTCCAAATTGTTTGGCGCATCCTGTTTACATTGCTTGAGGACACAAAGATTTTTCATGCCAATGAAGCTCTTTATCAATTTTCTGCTGTCATCTGATGGCAACAGCCCATGCCTGGTAGTAATAGCTTGCCCAATTATATTCGCTCAGCATCAACCATGGCCTGACAATTTCTGGCAGGAGGAAGCAGCTGCCATACAGAAGGTAGTGTCCTTTTCAAGATCAAATATAACGCATTATTAAATCTGAAGTTAAACAGAACACAAATTGACAACATGGGGTTAAAAATGGCTCCTATCTAATTTAGTCTGGGCCATGACATCCTTTAAAAATCTTGTTCTCTGCATCTTTTCAACAATCGGCATGCTAATTGGATCTCTCAGTGCCGTGCCCACAGTTGGATCCAAATCTAAATTTCTGGCTGTCAGTATCCTGCACACTGTATACAGCTAGCTACAGAATGAACTTCTGCAAAAGTTAACAGAAGCTTCACATTCCACAGAAATGCAAAGGAGGGGCAGCAAGCGAAAATAAATATGACAATCTTTGATAGAAGGGTAGTGGATTCAGCCCAGAACACCACGGATAAAACCCTCCCAACCGTTGAGCACATCTACATGAAACATTGCCATAGAAAAGCAGCATCCATTATCAAAGATCCTCACCACCCAGGCCATGCTCTTTTCTCACTGCTGCCATCAGGGAGAAGGTACAAGAGCCTCAGGACTTGCACCATCAGGTTCAAGAACAGTTACTACCCCCTCAACCATCAGTCCCTTGAACAAATGGGGATAACTACACACATTCTTTTTCTGGTGTTCCAACAGCACTTTAAGAACTCATTGTCTGGTTATTTCATGCTCGTTTGCTATTGATTTATATTTGAATTTGCACAGCTTGCTGTCCATTGATCCTGTTTACAGTCACTGTTCTATAGATTTGCTAAGTATGCCAGCAGAAAAAGAATCTCAGGGTTGTATGTGGTGACATATATGAGCTCTGATAATAAATTTTACTTTGAACTTTGAAATCCAGTTTCTCGATTACATATTCGAGCAAACTGCATTGTTATGACATATTTTTCACATTGTACTTTGTTTCATTTGGACAACATATCTTACAAAGACTATTATGCACTGATTCTTCCAATGATACCTTGTCAGACCTTCGTTTAATATCATGTTATTTGGAAATTCGGATACATGCTCACCCAAATCACAGAAATATGCCCACTTCTACATTTGGCACTGACAAAGCAGCAGAACATGAGCAACTAATGCCACGCCCTCCTCTACATCCATTAATGATCTTAGCTAGAATGTTTGTTAAACTAGACATCATGTTTGCATTGAGAGTGCAGGCAATCACAGAAGCATCGACTATCACGTTTGATCACAGCTTGGTTAGTGTCTCAACGGCCTTTCATTAGCTTGAATGGAATTTCTAGCACTAACTGTATGCGGGTGGATTCCCTTAGTGGAGAACACCTGCGTGTGACTCTGTTTAACGTGGAGATGTTGAAGCATAGGCAGACAATACGTGGTCCTTGACGGATCGGGATCTGGGTCCCGACGCACAGATTGCAGGGTGACTGGAGACTCTTCACTGCGGCAGCCTTCCTCCACCTTCACTGCTGTTATGGTGTGTCATCATCTTCCGCCAGCTCTCCCATTGAAGTCTTGGCTGGATCGCTCTTTGTCTGGAACCTCACCCTTGACCTTAACACCATGGGTATCCCAAGCACCACAGCAAAGTGCCAGATGGCTAAATTCCAGTCAGCATCGTTCACGGGATCTGGGGAATTCACAAGCCTCTCCGCCATGACAATGTGATGACCCCAGGGGAAGACTATCTGTGTGACAGTCTAATTGGCCTGCACTCTAGCAAAAATACCTTATCCTGGTGAGCTCCTACTGCTTCCAGAGCTCATCTGGGTCAAGGGGAAGGAGTCTATGGCTTATACAGCATCTGATCACTCCATTTCAAAATGGCAGTGCCTGACCATTACCATACAATTGGGACTGACTGATGTTAAAATGCTGGAGGTAAGCTATAGAGAAATGTTCATGTTCACAGAATAATAAGCCACAGAGAGAAGCCACTGAGCCTGTGGCAGTGTTTGAAAGAGCTGTTCAATGAACACCTAACTTCCTTTTTCTGATCGTTATGTGTTCAAGTACTTTGAATTGCTAATGAAGCCTGTGGCCTGTTGATTACAGATAAGAGAGATAGTGTAAGATGAAGGTGCTCCCCACGTCACCTAGGTTGTTCAGGCAATTAATATAAACATCCATTTCTTGGGGCAACAACACAAGGAGTTCTATTGGTAGTGATATAATGGAGGAAATAATCAGAACAGCAAATTGGAATGGCCCACATTTTCGGGTGGGGCGGAGAGGTGCACTCAGGGGGACAACACAGTCAGATAGGCTGCACTGTCAGGGGGTGGCTCAGTCAAAGGGACAATGTGATCAGAGGGACAGCACCGGTCAGCTGGAATGAAACATCGAAGGAACAGCAGCTTCCGAGATACTGCAGAGACAATGTGATAACACCTTCACAGTTTCCTGAAGAATTTAATTTTTGCATTTGATAGATGCAGAATAAAGCTGGTGTGGATACAAACAGTGGTGGCAAAGGACACTTAAGAATACCGGAGGGCAGTGCTCAACGTTATCCTAGCAGTAATCCAGCCCACTGTATTTTAATGTCACTCCCTCAACTACAGATCAGTTGCTAGGAAGGATCTGTACCTTTCATTTTCATAGCTAGCATCATTTTTAAATATAATTCTTAAACATTAGCTTTGTCTCTGCTCCTTTATATACCTGGGAAGTGACTTTATGGCCTTCACTGTGGGAGAAACGAACTTCAACCTGTCAATATAGGATATAAATAGCATTTTCTAATATCTGCAGTGATAATGCCTCTCCTTACTGCAGGAGACAGTGTTTAGTATTGACTATGTGTGCATCTAATGTCAGTCTGTTCTTCTGGGGGGGGAGTTGTTAACTTGTAATCTGTCTTAGTTTCCACAGCAGTCTAACTCAATCAAAATAGATAATCTAAATTCTTTATAAAGCAGAGGACATTTTCCCCACCATATTCAGACACATCAAAAGAAACACTATCAACTCAGTCTTGTGGATTGACCTTTGAAGTGTGCACTCGGTACGGTGATGTCCATTTCTGTAACAACCACCCTATAGGCTGCGAGTTCCATAACTCTGGTTGAAAACTGCTTCTCAATTTCTCACTAATCCTCAAAGTTGCTGGTGAATGCAGCAGGCCAGGCAGCATCTCTAGGAAGAGGTACAGTCGACGTTTCAGGCCGAGACCCTTCGTCAGGATGTCAGTGTCCTGACGAAGGGTCTCGGCCTGAAACGTCGACTGTACCTCTTCCTAGAGATGCTGCCTGGCCTGCTGCGTTCACCAGCAACTTTGATGTGTGTTGCTTGAATTTCCAGCATCTGCAGAATTCCTCGTGTTTGCGTCTCACTGATCCTGTTAATTTTCTAAAGTCAATGCCTCCGTGTCATTGATTATACTGCCAATTGAATCAGGTCCTTTCCATCTTGTATGGTCTCTTATCAAGTTGGTATACTGTTTTGAATAAATCTTCCTTCAGCTTTCTTTAATCCCAAGAAAATCCCAAACCAGCTAATCCCTTTTCAAAACCAAAATTCTCCAGACCTGGCAACGTCTTCATAAACATCTTCTGTACTCTCTATAGTGAATTCACATCCTTCCCTGTATTGTGTATTGTACACGGTGACTAGGGTCTAAGCAACACACATCAAAGTTGCTGGTGCATGTAGCAGGCCTGGCAGCATCTCTAGGAAGAGGTACAGTCGACGTTTTGGGCGGAGACCCTTCGTCAGGACTAACTGAAAGAAGAACTAGTAAGAGATTTGAAAGTGGGAGGGGGAGGGGGAGATCTGAAATGATAGGAGAAAACAGGAGGGGGCAGGATGGAGCCAAGAACTAGACAGTTGATTGACAAAAGGGATACGAGAGAATCATGGGACAGGAGGTCCGGGAAGAAAGACAGGTGGGGGGGGGGACCCAGAGGATGGGCAAGGGGTATATTCAGAGGGACAGAGGGAGAAAAAGGAGAGTGAGAGAAAGAATGTGTGTATAAAAATAAGTAACAGATGGGGTACAAGGGGGAGGTGGGGCATTAGCAGAAGTTAGAGAAGTCGATGTTCATGCCATCAGGTTGCTCCCCTGTCTTATGGTCTTATGGAATGCACAGCATTGAAATAGGACATCTAACGAAGTACTGTTGCAAGCACAGGTTTATTCTCAGTTGAACATATATATTTAAACATGCTCCTGGTTCACCGTTTTCCCCTAAATGTCAAAGTTGATTTTAATCCGATGAGATTGAAATGTATTAATGATTCATCTCCATGAGAGATTTTGCTTTGATAAGATGTTCTTTGCTTATTGCATTGACACTAATGGGCCATGAAGTCACCAACCTGTCAGTACATCAGAATTTTGACAAGCACAAGAAAATCACTTGAAGGAGCTGGTGACAAATAACTTTTGCTTCACCTGATGTAAAAGTGCATTCAGTGTGAATGTGACAATTGGATGCCAGATTTATTTCCAGAGGGGAAAAATGCAAGGGCCAATTTTCATCCTCAGCTGCCCCATCCTTGCCCTAGGCGCTGGGCAAATTGCTACAATAATGATGTGGGTTCAAAATATTGCCTACAACCTAGGTATCCCCAGATTTCTGCCTGTCTGCTGACAGGACCTAGCAGCAGGAAACGTGTATGGAGTACCCATCGCCTGAGAGATAGTGACCTTGATCTGCAACCAGTAAGCCTTTGATATGTGTGCAATTAATTGCCCAACCTCAAGGCTGTACAGTGGAGAAGAATGTCCTCTTTGATTTTACGGTATTGTTGATACTAAACACAGTCTCAAGGAAGAAATATTCTTGAGAGAGGAAATGCACAGACATCAAAATTGCAATATTATATCCCTCACTATGCCAATTAAAAGTGCTTCTAAACTTCTTAGTTTTTATGCAGCAACACTCAAAGTTCTGCAGCATCTATGGATAGTCGATGTTTTAAATCAAGACCCTTTATCTGGACTGTGATCTACAGGCTCAGTCTGATGATATCCAGAATTATAGATGAGCTTTGAGAAATGCCTGCAGAGATTGGCTTTTGAGATGATTTGACACTTATGCTTAATCAGTCCATTAGGTACATTTCTACACAGATGTGAAACTGGGTTTGACTTCTCAGCTTCTTGAAAATCTCGATGCCTGGCTTATTGACAATGAACAGATATTTATGTTCCTCTGCTCTGTTTTGCAAATTTGAAAAGGAATGATGATATGAGGCTGTGTGACTGGCAGTATGCGAGGCAACTTACGTTGTACACCCCCAGCTTTTGAATGTCAGTAAATCAACGAGTGAATCTGAACAGGCATCAGACACTGGCTCTCCATTCATGATCCATGCAATATGAGGAGCTAATGTTGAGTTAAAGCAAGATCACAGTCATCTGAGATTGCATAAGAGTATCACTGGAGCACTCATTGATTTGAATGTCACTTGTGATCAAAGCACGCCCAGAACTGTCAAAACTGCAGAATTACCGTAAGGAAATCTTCTGTCACTTCCCCACTGAGGTACGGTAGGGTAACAGCAAAGACTGTTGAAGATTTCTCACTCAGATAGATATACCGCTATCTACCAGTATATATACATACAAACAGCATTAACGGCATTAATATATTACCAGTACATTGATATGGAAGTTGTAACTGTTCACTCATACCCACGGCTGAGTGCTTTGATGAGTGTGTGTGGTGGAAAGCAAAGATCATCAGCATTGTTGTTGACTTCTACATTGATCTCAGCAGTAATTACATGCCTGACGAGCTTTGATTCACTTGTTTTACGGAGTAAAAAAGACTTGGAGAAATGTCTTGGAGAAACTGAAAAAGTTTTTCCCGTATCTTTCTCTTCAGCAAGACAGTCTGTTCTGTGTGTTACTGCACCAGAACTGTTTCAAGTTTAAGCAATGTGGCTGATAATTCTCTGTCGATGAGTTTGATTGAAAAGTTCTGTTCTGTCCCGGTTCTTCTGGTACCTCATGTCTTTCTACCTTACTGAAAGTGACAGTATTCTTGCTAATATAAGCAGCTTGGAGAGGTTGATATCCTTTGCAAAGGCTTTCCATTAATGTTGCTTGGATATATGTTCGTTGGTAATTGGTTCATTATTATCACATGTATCGAGGTACAATGGAACAATTTGTTATACATGCCATCCAGACAGATCATTCCTACACATAGGTCCATCAGGCAGTCCAATCGAAAATCAATAGCAGGATGCAGCACATAGTGTTACAGTTAGAGAGGAAGTTCAGTACAGGAAGATAGTAAGACACAAGGCCATGACAAACTAGACTGTGAGGTCAAGAGTTCATCTTATTTTATAAGAGGTCTGCTCAATAATTTTACAACAGTGGGATCGAGGCTTCCCATGAGCTTGGTGGTATGTTTTTTTCAGATTGCTTTCATCTCAAGCTCACGTTCCGAAAGCTCACTGGATTGTCCCAGAGATGTGTTGAACTGATCATTTATTTTAATGATCGTGGCATGGTAGTGTAGCGGTTAGCACAATCGCTTTACAGTGCCAGTAAGCGGTCAATCATTGAGGTTCAATTCCCGCTGGTACCTGTAAGTTTGCACGTTCTCCACATGACCACGTGGGATATCCTCCGGGTGCTCTGGTTTTCGCTCACGTTCCAAAGACTATGTAAGATAACGTAATTGGGAAAAACCACTGAAATTGGGTTGTGGTTTCGCTTTACGAGGCTGGTCTGACGTGATGATGTTATTTCACATTAAAGGTTTATAGCGCACTTCTGTTGTGTAGGTTCTGGAGTTCAATAAAATGTTTCATTAAACATAAAATGCCTCACTTCGTTTTACGTGTGGAAACCTAGATTGGTGACCTGATGTTCTAGGACGATTCTGGAGTTATTGATTTTGTTGGCCAACGCAGATGCTTTGAAACCGCCGGAGTTTTGAGAGCAAAACGCCGTCGCCTGGTTCGTACAAGCGGAGGCCCAGTTTGCCCTGTGGGAAATCTCCGCCGAGAGCACCAAATATTTCTATGTGGTAGCGCCGCTCAGCAATTCCACAGCTGCGAGAGGGCTTGAAGATCCACCTGAACGCGACAAATACCGGTTACCGAAAACGCACCTCTTACAGAGTTTTGGACTATTGGAGTCAGAGCGTGCCAAAGAGTTGCTCTTCTTGCCCGGCTTCAGCAATGGTAAGCCTTCCGAGATAACGGACCACATGCTGTCTCTCCTGGGGAAATCACAATCCTTGTTTTATTTTTAAAGAACTCTTCATGCAGCCAATGCCCGATCATGTTTGTGTAGCCCATGCTAATGCACCTGTGACGGACTATAGGGAGCTTGCTAAAATGGCTGATAGTCTCCATTCAGCTAGGTTGTAGTGCATCATTCCTCCTCCTCTCTCTAGCTCAGTAAGCCTGGTCAGCAAGGCCCCAACGTACGGACGCCTGGGGCTGTGAAACTGTGCTTTTAGCATGCTTGCTTTGGTAGGAACGTTAGGAAGTGCTGGCCGCCTTACAGCTTCGACAGTGTCAGCGCATCGGCGCATCAGAGGCCTGTAAACGCTGAGGATTCCAGCTGCCAGGGTTGTCTACTGTTCATCACAGACACCCTTACAGGGCGATGTTTCCTGTGTGACACAGGTACTCAGGTGAGCACCAGCATTGCCCATTGAGGAGAAGACAAGAAGCGACACAGCCCCTCTGGAGGCTGCCCACAGCAGCAAGATCCAGACTAAAGGGACACGACGGGTGACCCTCTGCTTCAGCGAGCGATGTTACACATCCGACTTCGTCCTGGCTAAAGTGGCTAGACCTCTGCTTGGTGCAGATTTCCTGTCTAGTTTAAGGACCATGAGTCGATCTTGAGAACAGCTCGGCTTGTGGATATCAAGGTCATTACCCTGCTCCCCCAGTAAGTTCCCCACAGTGACTCTGTCAAGTACATGCATCACCACATGTGAGTTTACTCGACTGTTGGGTGAATTTCCAAACCTCACCAAGCCCGCATTCTCCACTACAGTCACAAAACATGGGATTGAGCACCATGTTTCTAATACTGGCCTGCCAGCCCACACCCACATGCATAGGCTGGACCCAGAAAAGCTGGCGACCACAAAGGCTGAGTTTGCCAACATGGAAAGTCTTGGCATTGTACGTCGGTTGAATAGACCCTGGGCTTCGCCCCACCATGTGGTCCCAAGTCCAGTGGTGGTTTGCACCCATGTGGTGATTACCGATTAATGAGGCCACCACCCCCCTGATCTTTACCCAGTCCCACACATTCAAGACTTTACGGCACGTTTAGCCAGGAAGTTAATTTTTGCCAACATTGATCTGGTTCAGGGCTACCATCAGGTGCCTGTGTGCTCGGAGGACATTCCCAAAACAGCTGTGAAAACTCCATTTGGCCCTTTTGAGCTTCTGAGCATGTCGTTTGGGTTGAAAAATGCAGCACAGGCTTCCCAACAGCTGATGGACTTAGGTTTCCTTTTTGTTTACCTGGGTGGCATACTTGTCGCCAGTGCATCCAAATCCGAACACGTATCTCATCTCCGCACACTTTTCGAGCACTTAAGCCTACGCAGGTTGATTGTTAACACTGCTAAATACCAGTTTGGGTTGTCAACCACGGACTTTCTCAACCATCTCATCTCCACAGAAAGTGTGAAACCGCTTCCATCAAAGGTAGCCATTATTATAGATTTCCTGCCACTCCGCGCTACTAAAACGATATATTTGATTATATGTTTTGATGTTTTGGTGTACATGCGACAAATTACGGCGGGAGGAGAAGATGGCAGCGCGACGCAGCGCCCGCAGCTCTCCCGTGAAATGATTTCGTATCTGTTAAATAGGGGCCGTGGACAATTCTGATTTGATGGAGACAGACGTGAAAGCACAGAGGAATATCTGGAGAAATTTCTGAAATGCCCGGTTCGCTGCCGTTGCTACTGTGCGATCGAGAATCTCCGGGGCGAAGGCCCTAAAATCCCCGGCTTTGCCTGCTGCTGGCGACCGAGGCTGAGGTCGAAGCGTTCGGTTAGAGATGGTGCTCGGTACTCGGTGTCGGAGGGCTGATCAGAACTCGAAGTTTTCGGATGACTCAGAGTCGGACTGTGGTCCGGCATGGCAGGGAGAGTTTTCTTCCTTCTCCCGTCTGTGTGAGATGTGGGACTTTCGAGAGTCTTTGAACTTTTTTACTATGCCATGGCCTGTTCTTCATCAAGTTATGGTATTGTTGCACTGTTGTAACTATATGTTATAATTATGTGGTTTTTGTTAGTTTTTCAGTCTTGGTCTGTCCTGTGTTTCTGTGATATCACACTGGAGGAATATTGTATCATCTCTTAATGCATGCATTAGTAAATGACAATAAAAGAGGACTGTGTGTCCTCATAATCTAATAATCTAATCGATAACCTAATCTTAATCCCCTATATGCTTCTTGATGTATGTGAGGAAATGTTATTGTCTCATGTACCGCATCCATCAGTGGAATGAAATATCAGTCAGTGCAGTTTTTCTCTTTAAAATCAACAAGACTGCAAATGCTTGAAACCAGATATTAAAACAGAAACCACATCTGTGGGAATAAGGACAGAGTTAACGTCACACACAAAATGCTGGTGGAACACAGCAGGCCAGGCATGCTGTGTTCCACCAGCACTTTGTGTGTGTTGCTCGAATTTCCAGCGTCTGCAGATGTCCCTTGTGTTTACCGAGTTAGGGCATCAGGTTGAAGGCCTTCACAAGAAAATGAAAAGAGAGAAAATACGTTAAGGAAAGTGGGTAGGAAGGACGAAAGGAAGATCTCTAATAGAGTGAGGTCAGAGCTGTTTACGAAGCTGTCTGGTTTAATGTCGGGAGTCAGAGAGAAAGCAAAGGCTGTGCAATTTAGTTCAGAGCTGCCGCAGAAACCAAAAGCAGAAGTTTGAAAAGGCCCAACTGAACAGACACTCTCAGTGGAGAAAGGATACAGTGAGTTTAGGTAACCTTCATATACAACAAAAATGTTCTGCTGTTACAAACAGGGAAAGCAAGTTTTCTGAAGCTTTTGTTTTTAATATTGAGTCCTGAAGGTCACAGCATTCTCCAAAGAAAGATGAGATATTGTTCCACTAGTTTAATTTGGAATAGTGGTGTATGTGGCTGGGCGTCAAAGGCAATACTGATGTCATAAGGAAGAACAGTGGTGAATGTAGCAGAGGCACCTCCCGCCCTCATGCTTTAAACAAATTTTATGCACACTTTGAGACATGCAACGCAGCACCTGCCATGAAAAGTACCCTTCCTTCCAGGAGAGCGGCCATTGTCTGTAACAGCAGCAGACGTGAGAAGGACTCTGCAGGGAGTCAACCCCTGTAAGGCTGCTGGGCCAGGCAACACCCCAGCCCAAGTTCTCAGGGAATTTGCACACCAGCTCGCTGACATCTTAATGGACATCTTCAACACTTCACTCACCCCTGCTGCTGACCCCAAATGCTTCAAATCAGCCACTATCATCCCTGTACCAAAGAACTTCAGAACTAAAGGACTACTGTCCAGTGGCACTGATATCTATCATCATAAAGTACTTTGAGCAGCTGGTAAAGATACACATGACAGCTCCATTTCCGTCACACTGGACACTCACCAATATGCTTACCGACAGAACTGCTCTACGATAGATGCCACAGCATCTGTCATGCACCTGGCCTTGACACACCTAGAAAACAAGGACGCTCATGCCAGAAATCTGTTTCTGGATTACAATTCAGCATTCAACACTATTGTCCCACAGACCTTGGTGATCAAACTCCTACTCCTCAGTCTAAATACACCACCGTGGACTTCCTCACCAACAGACCTCAAGTCAACCGCTCCATTCCCCCCTCCCCCATCACTCTCAACACAGGTGCTTGCCGCGGCTGTGTGCTGAGCCCATTGATGTTCCCACTGCTCGTGCACAACTGCACAACCAACACCTCAGTAATCACATTGTCAAGTTCACCGATGACACGGCAGCTCATCATCAGCAATGACGAGATTAATTGGATTATGAGAACACTCCGTCCTCGTTTATTGTCATTTAGAAATGCATGCATGCATTAAGAAATGATACAATGTTCCTCCAGAGTGATATCACAGAAAAACAGGACAAACCAAAACCTAACACTGACAGAACCACATAATTATAACATATAGTTACAGCAGTGGAAAGCAATACCATAATTTGATAAAAAAACAGACCATGGGCACAGTAAAAAAAAGTCTCAAAGTCCCGAGTCGATTGACTCCCGAGTCCTCGATAGCAGGTGGCAAAAGAGAGAAACTCCCTGCCATAAACCTCCAGGCACCGTCAACTGCCGATGCCTTGGAAGCAGCCGACCACAGCCGACACTGAGTCCGTCTGTCCGAAAACTTTGAGCCTCCGACCAGCCCCTCTGATACAGCCTCCCAAGTGCCATCCTCTGCCGAGAGCCTTTGACCTCGTCCCGGCTGCCGAAACAAGCAAAGCTGAAGATTCGGGGCCTTCTCCTCCGGAGATTCCGGACCACACAGTAACAGTGGCAGCGAAGCGGGCATTTCAGAAGTTTCTCCGGATGTTCCCCCGTACTCTCACATCTGTCTCCATCAAATCAGAATTGTGCACAGTACCCTACTTGACAAATAACAGACATCACCACCGAAGTGGTCGCGCACGCTGCGTCACGCCGCCATCTCCTCCTAGATGGTCTACAGAGAGTAGATGGAGGAGCTCGAGTCCTGGTGCCCGGCAAATAACTTCTTCCTCAAAGTCAACAAGACAAGTGAGATAGTTATTGACTTCACAAGAACTCGCATCGCTCACATCCCTCTTTTCAACAGCTCCCTAGTCTTGCTGACATTGTGAGACGTTGTTGTCGTGTCATCAATTAACCAGATTTTCAATCTCCCTCCTATATGCTGATTCATCGTCACAATTGATTCAGCCAACGACAGTGGTATCAGCAGCAAACATTTATATGGCATTGGAGCTAGCTGCGCTTTGCCTCACAGTCGCAAGTATAAAGTAAGTAAAGCAGGGGGCTCAGCACTCAGCTTTGTGGAGCACCTGTGCTGATGGAGACTGCGGAGAAGATTTTGTTGCCAAAATAACCTGACTGAAATGACATCTGCTGTGGACCTGTTGTGCCAGCAGGCAAATTGGAGCAGATCCAATGTGCTTCTCAGGTAGGGGTTGATATGTTTCATCACTGTCCTCTCAAAGCACCTCATCACAGGGCATCTAAATGCTTCTGGATGACAGTCATTGAGGTGGGTTTTTCTTTGCCACTGGTATATTTGAATCAATATTCATAACTTTCTACGGATCGCAGTAGAGAACATCCTGAATGATACGGAAAATGCACCACAGCAGACAGGAAGACTCTACAACGGGTAGTCGAAACTGCCCCATGCATCAGCGGCACCAGCCTATCTGCCACCAAGGACATGTATTCACAAAAGTGTAGGAAAAAGGCCAGTAACATCATGAAGGATGACACACACCCTGCTCATGGATTGTTTCTCCTCCCCACAGGGACCAGGCTATGTTACATGCATGGCAAGACCACCAGCCTCAAAATCCATTGCTTTCCCCAAGCACTAAGGCTGATCAACACCTCCACCCACTAACTCACCTCACAACATGCCCCACCACCACTACTCTATCATTTCCTGTCAGTCGCCTTATATACAGACACTCCTGTACCTAGTGTCACTTTATGGACGTACAGTGGTATGCAAAAGTTTGGGCACCCCGATCAAAATTTCTTTTACTGTGAATAGTTAAACGAGTAAAAGATGACCTGATTTCCAAAAGGCATAAAGTTAAAGATGACACAAATCTTTAATCTTTTAAGCAAGATGACTTTTTTATTTCCATCTTTTAACAGTTTAAAAATAACAATAAAGGAAAAGGGCCCAAAGAAAAAGTTTGGGCACCCTGCATGGTCAGTACTTAGTAACACCCCCTTTGGCAAGTATCACAGCTTGTAAATGCTTTTTGTAGCCAGCTAAGAGTCTTTCAACTCTTGTTTGGGGGATTTTCGCCCATTCTTCATTGAAAAAGGCTTCCAGTGCTGTGAGATTCTTGGGCTGTCTCGCATGCACTGCTCTTTTGAGGTCTATCCACAGATTTTCAATGATGTTTAGGTCAGAGGACTGTGAGGGCCATGGCAAAACCTTCAGCTTGTTCCTCTTGAGGTAGTTCATTGTGGATTTTGATGTGTGTTTAGGATCATTATCCTGTTGTAGAAGCCATCCTCTTTTCATCTTTGGCTTTTTTACGGACGGTGTGATGTTTGCTTCCAGAATTTGCTGGTATTTAATTGAATTCATTCTTCCTTCTACCAGTAAAATGTTCCTTGTGCCACTGGCTGCAACACAAGCCCAAAGCATGATCGATCCACCCTTGTGCTTAACAGTTGGAGAGGTGTTCCTTTCATGAAGTTCTGCACCCTTTTTTTCTCCAAACATACCTTTGCTCATTGTGCCCAAAATTCAGCGCCAGAAGTTTGCAAAGGAAGATCTAAACAAGCCTGATGCATTTTGGAAACAAATCTTGTGGACTGATGAGGTTAAAATAGAACTTTTTGGCATAGCTTCAAAGATGTGTGTCAACAGTTCAGTTTAAACTGTACATTTAATAAATGGTGCACCTGTTCCCACAGAAAATACTGAATTTTTATATTAAAATGACTCAATTTATGTTGTGTGTAATCTTAAAAACATGATTTAAAACCTCTCACCTTGATTGTTGATATAAAATATAACACTGATTATTTTAACATGTAAAATACTAGGAAAATTAAGTGACAATTGGATTGTTCCAATCACGAAGGAATTATATCTTGTGCACATCCCTCTTTCACAGAAGAAATGTGAAACTTCCTTCATGGGGCACACCTCTGTTAATCTATAGCCCAGTTTACATAAACCACTCTCCTTGATGTGACTTTTCTGGATGCAGCTCCAGCTTTTGACTCTGCCTCAACATGGAACTGTTCCCAGTGCTCCCGAAAAGAACTTGCAAATGGTCATATATGCAAATTCCACTCCAACTTTTTCAAATTACGAGGGTGGGATCAGTAATTTCAAAGAAATCAATTCAGCCTCCAAGAATGAGATTCAAAAATAACACTGTTTATAAACCTATAAGCTACAGAGGGAAATAGTTATACAGGCTAGTAGATTTAACTCTTCTTTCTCTTCAATTCAACCCAGCACTCTGCTCTTCTCTACTACAGGGGTTCCCAAACTTTGTAATGTCATGGACCCCTACCATTAACTGAGGGGTCAGTGGACCCCAGGTTGGGAAGCTCCGATTTAACACAATCTGGAACTTTATCTCTGCCTGATTTTCTCTGCGTCATTCCTCCATAGGTGCTGCCTGACCTGCTGAGTTCCTCCAGCATACCACGTGTGTGTTGCTGTAGATTTCCAGCATCTGCAGAATCTCTTGTGTCACCATCTAGGTGTAGATCACCTCGTGTGCAAGTTTCACCCACTGAGCTTTAGCTGGGCAAGCAACTAAATCAATAGACTGGACTTAACTTTAGAATAACTTGAAGTTTTCATGGAGAAAGGAATTGAGAACATCTCACTATGTCACTGTAGCTTCTGGAACTGAGAGGAAAGAATGAGCAAATCTGGACAAGGAACTCTTCTCCCGATTACCACCTACCATCCTCCCTCGTATGGCCAATCAGTCCTCCTCAATGTTCAACAACAGTTGGGAGAGGCAGTGAAGGTAACAGGAGTACAGAACATACTCTGGATAGGGACCTTAAAGGCAATCGTAATTCAGTGGTTTGATTCATGACCACGGAATGAGCTGGGTGAGCCTTGACGGGCAGAAGTGTCTGAATGGGAGGCAGATGGTGATTGAATGAGCATAAGGATAAATCTACCAGACTTTGTCTTTGCCAGTCTACCTCCGGTAGATGCAAGTCCATGAAAGCAGTGGTAGAAGAGGCCACTGTACAATTCTTGTGGAGATAACATGCCATCTCCAAACTGAGGACATGCTAAATGGGTCAGAGTCATACAAAAGTTCTCCAGCTTAATGAGCCCATGTGAACCATCAAACCAATTTAGACTAATCCTGTATTAATATCATTTTATTAGATCTGCCAGCCTAGAACTTAGCATCCATGAGGCATTGAGGCATTGAGTCAACACTGGAAGACTACCATAATCTGTAACCTTATTGCCCAATATTCTACCTTCACCATGAAGAGTAGGATTACCTGGTTCAATGCAGTCAAGAGACAGAACCAGACATAATTAAAATGATCGTCCCGGTTAGGTGAACCAGGACTATATTTGTGCCCATGAGCTAAAACAGTATACAGAAAAATAAAGCAAAGTGATCTCAAAATCACATGGATCAGATCAGTCTTACAACATCTAGATGAGAAGAAGAAATTGTTTTCAATTGTAAAGGACAATCAGCTGATCATTGACTAAAGAACATAGAGAGGTGGTGATTAAGGATTTCAAACCCATCTCTGAAAGCTGGGAGGGAAGCCTATGCTGGGGTTGATATTTCAGACAGCATTGCCACATTTAGGAAACAGAGGAAAATGGGAAGCAATGGATATGCAGTAAGCTTGGGAAAGTGGAATTAGAAATAAAGGAGACACATTGGGTCTGTTAGCACTGGAGATCAATTGCTCAGACAGGCCATTTAAGACCTTTTTAATCAATGGGTTAAATCTAATACCATCAGAAAAGACAAATTTACCCAGCACATGTTGCTGTTACTTGTCCATGACTGAGTTGATGAGAGGATCTTGTGTGGTGACCACTTCTCAGGAATAAATATTATGTAAAATTACCTCTTGTTTTCAGAAGACAGCACTCTCCTGTTGTAGAAAGTCAAGCTTTGTACGTTACTCAAGTCTGGAGCCTATTCCTTCCCAAGTCACGTGAAAGCCAGTAGTGGTATAATATTCTTGAAACAATTCATTCCCTATTATTATGCTATAAAATAACCCAAGAGTTTAGGATTCTTCCTTTGAGATTCAATCATTTGACTTCATTCTCAGGGGTCTGTTTGTTCGAGTTTGAAAAAAGGAAGACTAGGATAAGCTGCTGCCTCAGAACGTCCTAAAGCAGTTGAGAGTCAAGGAATTCTGGTTACTGTTGTAATGTAGGACAATGTGAGTTTTTTACTTTCCGGAAATTATTATATCAAAAATGACACTGTTAGGGCATTTTTGGGTTTAGGACATAAATAGGATATTGACTTTAGTGGCCAACCTACATTTCTGAATATGTATTGAAGATTAAATTTAAAGTACAACTCTGAACAATTGGTAAACAACGCTGACTTAAATTCATTATTTGTGTGTATTTGGCTGTCTATAGTATTGGTACGAAGGGGAGAGGTGTGAAAAGAGTGGTTGTTTCAAAGGAAGCATTGTAAATATGGATTTGTTTGAATTGTCCCGAATTTTTCTTTGATCCTGAGCACATAAGATAATGTGTAGGGCTGGGCCAAGCAGATCTCCACCCCCATCCACGAAAGGGTCTCCATATGATGCCTGCTTATCTTGTTTTGTTGAATATAGAGGCTGTTTCATGTCCGCCAGTACATTTCTACAGCGACTTCATTCTCCCAACAGCAACATTTGGACCAACACTCTTATTCTTCTGGTGAGTCAGTACCATGGGTTTTCTTGTGTTCATCACCAAAAGGGGGTGTTGAATCCCAGGATTTACACTGTGCAGCATCCCCTCATCACAGAATCACTCAAGTCTTTGAATTAGAACCTGTAGCATTCTGATATGCATCTTACCTTGAGTACTACAGAACCACAAATGGATCTAGAATCAAGTCCAATATGGGGATTCACATAATAGCCTCAAATTTTCCTATTTAATCCTTACTTCAGAAAGAGTACAAAGAGCAATAAGCAATTTCACATGATTAAGTTCAAAGTATATTTATTATCAAAGTACATGTGTCACCATATACAGTACTATCCTGAGTTTAATTTTATTGCGGGCATACACAGAAAATCTAAGAAGCTTAATAGAATCAATGAATAGATAGATAGATAGATAGATATACTTTATTAATCCTGAGGGAAATTTTGTTTCGTTACAGCCGCACCAACCAAGAATAGAGCGTAAGTATAGCAATACAAAAAATCCCAACAGTCAAACAACAAAATGCAAAACTATGCCAGATGGGAAATAAGTCCAGGACCAGTCTATTGGCTCAGGGTGTCTGATCCTCCACGAGAGGAGCTGCACGTTCGATGGCCACAGGCAGGAACGACCTCCCGTGCCGCCAAGTGTTGTGTTTAAAGACTGCACCCAGCAGGATGGACAAACAACCAATGTGCAAAAGACAATAACCTGTGAAAATACACAAGAAAGAAAAAAAAAACATGAAATAAGTATTGAGAACATGAGATGAAGCATCCTTGAAAGTGAGTCCATACATTGTGTGAATTTGAGTGATGTTGTCCCCTCTGGTTCAAGAGCCTTATGGTTGAGGGGCAAGTCTGTTTCTGAACCTAGTGGTGTGTATTAATTAAAACGAATCTGGCATTAAAAACTTGTTCTAATGATGAACGTTAAACTACCAAATTGTTATACAAAGGCAACTGATTCAGTAGTACATTTAGAGAAAGAAACTGTTAACCTTTCCCAGTCTGGACGACATGTGTGACCGCGGATAAACAAGTATTGTTTTGGAAGTACTGACATAACCTTCAAAGACACCCACCTGGGAACAATTAGGATAGAATCTAAGAATCATGGAGTCATACAGCGTGGAATTGAGCCGTTCGATCCCCAATCCAAACCAACGTCAACTGCACCATGCTGAATGTGTTACCCAGTTTGCTAGTGCCTTCTATCTGCGTTTACTTCTCCTATCCACGTTCGTAGCTAGATGGCTTTTAAATGTTGCTAATGTGACTTTCTTAACCACAATTTCTGATGGCTCTTTCCAGGTAGTAACCGTTCTTTGTATGTTGAAGCCGCCCCTGCTGTCCCTTTTCAAACTCTCATCTCTGATCTTAAACCTGGGCCCTCATGTTTTCAGCGACCCCCTGCCTGGGGGGGAAAGGAAAGCTATGTGTTCTCACCCTGTCTATACCCCTCATGATCTTGTATGGCTCTATCATATTACCCCCTCAATATCCTCCATTCAAAGGAATAATGTCCTAGTCTGCTCAATCTCTCCTTGTAGCTTCCCCTTTGAAGTAAGTATACACAGTCTTGCCAAATGATTAATACATCCAATGAATGAATAAATAAATAATCAAAGGCAATTTTCAATCTTTATATGATCAACACACTCAGAACAAGCTGGCAGCTCAAGGTGCTTCCGTAATGGGAAGTCTGAGTTTGTCAGTATTCCATATGGTGGTAAGAACCACTATCCCATTTTTGTCTTTATGTTAGAATAATCCACGTGGGTTTGATTTTACTAATAAGATCAATGCTTGTTTGGGATTCTGTACCAGAAAGTCCAAATGAAACAAACTGTCCTATCTTATCCTTCCTAGCTTTCAGGATGAGTAATGATCAGAATGAAATTATTTGACAGCTGGAGTTAAAAGCATCCACCTTGAGCTGAATTGCAGATCGCTAGGGGTACAGTGGCATCATGATTACATTATAGATCTGGAATCTCGAGGTCTGCATCATCAGTGGTTACGGATAAGTTCAGGCACCCCAACTGGAGTCGGGCAATTTAAATCTGATGTTATAAAGCTTTCTCTTCCAGCTGGCCAGTCTAAGAAATGAGGATGTATCTTAAAGTAAAAATCATAATCACAATCAGGTTTATAGTCACTGACATAAGTTGTGAAGTTTGTTACTTTGTGGCAGCAGTACAGTGCAGACATAACAAACGATTGTAAGTTGCAATCAATCAACAGACAGCTATTTCAAAAGAAGAATAGCGAGGTACTGCTCATGATCATAGAGAGAGGATGAAACTGGTCCTAAAATGTTGAGTGTAATGGGACATCTATGATGAAGATGAGGAGAAATATTTATTTGTAGTCAGCGATTTTAAATCTTCAAAATTTTTTATATAAGGACGATAAGAGTGTCTGGTCCCAGATGTATTCAAGACTGTGATTGATACATTTTTGGACAATTGAGAGTAAGGGTGGTGTGGGCGGGAGAATGGTCTTGAGCTATGGGATCAGTCAAGCTTGAAGGGCCGAATAGCCTACTCCTTCTTCTATTTGTTCTTAGCGGGAAATGTGTGTTCATGGTAAGATAGACAGGTTATTGCAACAGCAAGTATATTCTGGTTAATGCTGCTGATGCTTTTTTCCATGATGTATATACCCTCTGGTTTTCATCAATTGAGGGAAATGATACAGGTTACTGCAGCACCACAGGTTTATCTGACAACACTGTTGACCCCACACTCAGAGCGTATTTAAAACTATACTTCTCTTCTGAGGGAACACAAAGCTGTTCTGTGCCCTACAGCTGAATTTCAACTTTTTCAAACTCCTTCAAACTTAAATACTGATCTCTAAATCACATTTTCTATTTACACTATTTATATATAAATCCTCTAAAATGATCGCCTTTCTTTATCTTTTCTATTTTAATTAACATAAAAAATGTATAATTTATTATTCAACATACAGATCTATATAACACTTAGCATATTCAAATAATGCATGGACCTTTTAAATATGTACAGCATTTTATTAAATATATTTTTTATCCAAATTATCCACTCCTGATGAAGGATCTCAGCCGGAAACATCAGTTCTTTGTTCCTTTCCATAGTTGCTACCTGATCTGCCGAGTTCCTCCAGCATTTTGTGTGTGTTACTCCGCACTTCCAGCATCTTCAGAAATTCTTGTTTCTTTTCACCTTAAATTATTTTCTTTATGGTATAACATTCGAAAACACAAGACTATGCAAATCAATTATGATAGGTCTTATGAGATTCAATTGTAGAAATAGAAAATGCTGCCAAAATAATAGCATTCTGGCAGCTTTGTTTGATGTTACATTTTATGCTACTTTCAATGACTTACGATAAATTAAAGGACTCGTCATTCTCAGTGGGGACCAATACTTAGAGAAGAAAGAGTGCAGCAACAATCCTCTCATTATTGCTCCCTTCAAAATGTTCTCCCAACTGGAAACATGATATTTATGAATATAGTCTCTAGCTGACTTTTGCAAATGTAATATCATAGTTTAATCAGCTCAAACATTTGGTAAACACCAAATCTGCACCAGTGTTTGGTACCGCTGTTATAGTTCATATACTTCCCAATACCATTTATTTACGCTTCTGTGGATGTTTCCTACAAACCTTATAAATACTGTAGATATTTTTTTAAAAAAATCCCACTGGTTTTACCAGATACCATGGGAACAATTGAATAGACCTGTCAAAAGTTCTTTATATCTACATGTAATATGAAATTCCAATGGAAAATTTTAGGGTAATACTACTGATAGTGCGCTCAATATTTTTCCAGCAGCATTCTTGCTACAGGTAGGAAAGTCTACTTCACAGATTTAATCTCTCACCAACAAAATGGAAGTGCTATCCCAAAATGGAAGTAAGCTTCGTGCTCGGATTGGGTGACAAATTACTGTGGATTGTTTTTTAGTGCAACCACGGCCCTAGAAGATGTGTATTGCCTGGAATGCATCTTGGCAATATAGGTTAATTTGGAGTGATGCAATACCCTGGCTTCTAAGATGAATCAGGAGAATTTTGGAGCACATACCCACTAAAATCCAAGATGATCCAGTTTTGTTCCCCAGCTGGAACACTTTTGAACCTTTCATAACTGTGAGGAAGGAAGAGAGAACTCTGTGTGAATAATAGAGTTTTGGCTTTAAGACACCTAGATTTCACAATGACTTAGACAAGGCAGTAAGAGCATGAAGAGATTGTTGATCTTAATTGGCTTCAATTGAGAACAAATGCCTGCTAGGATAAAAGACAGACTCTGAGAAATTCAGTTGTGTAATGTTTTATTCAGAGTTATGTAATTGAAAATATTTTTTCCCAAGTACAAACAATAATAATAGCCAATTTTGCAATGGCATTATTCCCAAGATCCATTAGCTTGGTTTAGTTCACTACTTTAACCCTAGAGTGATGTTCATAACAATCACACAAGCTGATATCATTTGCTTTGTTCTTCACTTTGGACCTTTGCAGGAGAAACTGTTGTTGAGTGTTTCTGGGGCAATTTGATCTTCTCCATCTTACACTAGAACAGGAGCACGAGACTGATAAATTAAAAACCTGTCCACTTCATTTGATGGAAATAAACAGTCGATTTCTCAGGCCAAGACTCAGGATCGGAACGGAAGCCAGAATAATAAGGTGGGGGCAGGGGAATGATGTGAGAAGCTAGGAGATGATAAGTAGAGAAGATAAACGTCTGAAGAAGGAATCTAATAGGAGAAGAAAGTAGACCATGGAATAAAAGGAAGGAAGTGGGGAATCCGAAGGAGCTGATGAGCAGGTGATGAGAGTGGGGGAAGCGAAGAGAGGGGTGAAAGGGTAACCAGAATGGGGAATGTGTTAGAGTGGATTTCTTTTTGGGTAGATGATTTGTTTACACTTAATGACTTTGGCCACCAGACTTCTATTTTAACTGTTTGACAAAGGACTGTGGATTGAGTCCACCACAATGGGGTTCCTAAAAGGTGTAAATACCAAATGCTTCTGGCGCCTGATGCTGTAGTTTCGAAGACAGTATTATCTATACATTATAAATATTAATTGTCTTCCATGTTAGCATGTAAAATTCCAAATAAATGTATTATAGATTGAACTAAAGGCTGTGGATACCAACCCAGACATGTTGGCGTCGGAAGGAAAGGATAAAATCCGAAGGTGTGATGTTTGTATGTAGCTTCAATAGGAAGCATTGTGTAAGCATCGTCTATAACTTTTTAAAGTAGTGATTGCCTTTGTATTTAGCATATAAATATCAAGCCCACATTGAGCTAGCAGACCTTTCTACCGAAAGCGTCTCGGTCAGTATGTTGCCTGCTGTACCTTGTTGTGTTGAATAAAGAAGCTGCTTTGTATCTACCAGTGACTCTGTCTCTTCCGGTAATTTCACCCACGTTACAAAAGAATGGAAAAAGAGAAGGTTGTTGGGGTTGAGACAGAGGGGAGTATGGAACTTTCCACCTGTTGCTTGCTCACAGATTCACATCATCCCCCCACACCCGCCCACAGATCTTCACCCTCACCTGGTCTCACCTATCACCTCCCTGTCTCCACTCAGCCGACTTTCTTATTCTAGCTTCTGCTCCTGTTCTTTTCCGTCCTGATGAGTAGACTTGGCTTAAAACGTTGACTCATAATTTCCCTCCACAGATGCTGCCAGCCTTGCTGGGTTCCTCCTGCATTTTCAGTGTGTTACTTGCCTCCCTCATTTAATACTCACTTATCCCTCAGCTATCTCAAAATCTGCTGGTATCCCAAACCCCATCCCACCTTCCTCCCACTCTTCCAGCCCTCCCCTTTACCCCACTCTTCTCCACTATCTGATTACCTTCCTCACCAACCGCACTAGAGTCTGACGTTCAACACCCTGCCCAGCCACAAGATGGGGCCAATACTGAAAATACGCAGCACTTGCCAATGTGCCTCTGAGACCTTGGACTTCAGGTGCAAGTGAATTTTAGAGCTGGTATAACGGGCAGGGAATGAAGCAGACACTGGAAAGGTGTACAAGGCAGTACTAACAACCATAACAGACAGTGGTACCTCAATGCTATGTCATTGGGAGACTGCATGTTCCAGGCAAGGGAAATTCTTTGCAGAATAAGAAACTGAGTGAGAAAGTGAAAGATAAGTGGCCTAAAATATTCTGGTAAATCTCTTTTACTGTTTGGTTTATCACTGCTTGTAAAGACCTAATTGCTGTGGCTGAATAATGTGACATGCTTTATCCATGAAAGGCCTGCTCTACATACACTGTATAATGAACCGTTGAATCTTGTGTCCATTTTAATTTGTTGTGCACTGCAAATGTTCACAGGAGGCTTGGCAAAATTCTCCTTAAGCCACTTTTAAGAATAATACTGATCTACAATCACAAGTTGAATGTATATTGGGTAGAACGGCAAAAGGTTAAAAAAATACTTCCCAAACAGCCAAAATAAAGACTGAATCTTAATATTTAATTTTGATAAATTAGCACTTTCTACATGTGCATCTGATTAGGGTGGAAGAGAAAAGCATTTTCAATCCTGAATAAGTGTAGAAATTCCATTGGTAGCATAGAAAAAGAGGACTTGAATACTTAGGTATTTTTGTTGCCTTTGCTTAATTCCATTTTGTGTGTCAATATTTCTCTCATTAGCTTTGCTGTAGGATTCTTGGTATCTTTTGCTGCAGTGGTGTTGTAGTTATCTTTAAAGATTTAACAGCAGTCTGTTGAACTTGACCCCCAAGCTTGCTGTTTGAGGCTTTCAGCTTGTTTCTCAGATTCTCCTTCAGCATTTCCTTTGTTGTCAAGTTCTCCTCCCCCACCCAACCCTAAAATCCTATTCTTTCCGTAAATTTATTCAAAGACATTTCTGCAATCTCTTTAAATTGTTATTCACAATATCTTCACTGAGGCCAATCTGTGATAGGGAAGCTGCATTAGTAAAAGCAGAACGCCATCACAGACTGAGCTGGGGTCAGGCTCTTTATGATATCTGCCTGAAGATCATGCCATAGAAAATATAAAATAGTTTATCTTTCTTCAATTTTCTGCTCATTATGAATTCTCATTCCGTCTTTGCTATCCAAAGCAGGTGTAGCACAGTTAGATGGAAACTAAATCTCTGTCTACCATGCACACAGATGGGACACCTAGATTAGTACCTGTAAGGAGTTTCTGAATGAGATTGGTGATTTTTATGCAGTGGGCCCATGTTGAATGAATGAGATTATCCAAAGCTCTCTTCACTGGATGCTTGTATCTGCCTGAGAAGTAGAATTTTTGGGGATTCTAAACACATGAGTGGTGTTTAAAGTCAGTGACCTCTGAAGATAATTGCAAGGATTTCAAAGTGCTGTTAGCCATATGCTATCAATTCTGAACCAGACAGCACACCAACTTCTTGCTTCCTTCTCTCTATCACTGCACACAGCCAATTCTAACTGCATGGTCCACTGACTATTTGCTCTTCGAGTGCCCTGTGTAGCACAAAAGTATTTCATAAGACGTGCAGTACAACCTGTGTGGAGTTTGAACGTTCTCCATGAGCTTTCTCTGTCATGGTCTCAACCTTTAATTCTCCATCTGCTCCTAATTCCCTTTGATTGTGCCACGGCTCCGACTGTTAATTCCCCGTTTTTCTCCTAATTTCCGTTAATGACGGCACACCTGGTTTTCATCAAGACCTGCAGCATAAGAACCCCGGCTTTGCACCCACTAGTTGCCAGATCGTTGGTTTTGCCTGTGTGGTAGTTAATGTTTCCAGGCAACTTAGGACTGTGTTTTCGAAGTTTTGCTCCAGTACGGAGAATTACCTGTGAAACTCAGTCTCTTTGTGTCAACATCAGTTTCCTAAGTTCTCCTCCAGTTCCGAGGTTTACCTGTGAAATCCAGCCTCTCCGCGTCAAGGTAAGTCTTCCAAAGTTCTACTTCAGCACTGAGCTCTCCCTTTTGTTTGCCGTTCATGTCTGTATCCCAACTAAATCTCCGTGCCTGTGTCCTGCACTTGGGTTCCCCTTATTCATTGCAACATTCTCCAAGTAGCAAAAATATCAATGAAGAGTTGGTGGGCATCTGAGAAGGAACAGTTTTTAAAGAATAAAATGGACTTTATTCCAAATAAAAACATTACCTATAAGAGTAAATTGTTCAATGTCTGTTTGTTGTTTACATACATGGTCAATGCTTTCCTACTGTTCTATTACATTCATATAAATTAGTAGAGCTGCTGGCATTTGTGGAACTCTGGGGTTGGATAATAGCTGTTATAATAATTGAAGGGCTTCATTCCACAGCCCAGCCCTCTCTGTTCAGTAGGAGAAGAGTTCTATGCAGTGGTCCTTCCCCACCGAGCCCTTGCGGTGGCTGCACCAAGCGTCAGTGGCCGTCGGCAGCGTTCACCTATGGACATTTCGATGTGCTGGTAGACCGACAAATTTCAGGCAAACCTAAGAGCGTCTTTCACTGAGTGGATGATCCGCCGGCAGCACTTGATGTTTGCCTCCGTGTGTGTCGCCGGGAACAGCCCGCAGATCAGAGAGCCCTCTGTCACGCAGCTGCCCGGGATGAAGTGCGACACAGGCTCGGTCATCTTCCTCCAGACCCTCCTCATAAACCCACAGTCTGCAAAGAGGTGAGCTGCTGTGTCTTCCCCTCTACAGTCATCCTGCAAGCAGCGGGCTGTGGGAGTGATGCTCCAGGCATGCAGGAAGGACCTGACTGTTGCAGGCCACAGGGTGATAAGGAGAGGGGATTAGGTCAAATGGGAATTGCTTTGATCAGATTTAGCACTGATATACACAGTCTTTAGAGTTTAGGTGAATGGTAGAAAATGGGTGGAGTTAATGGAAATTAGGAAGAAAAAGCTGCAAGGTTACAGAGAAATAAAGACAGGGGGAATGGGACTGGTGGGACATTCTACTCCATTGAAGGTCCTAATTCCAGAACTGTATGATTTTAATACTCTTTGTCAGCAACGCCAATTGGTTAGCACCTCTTAAAGATAGCCTTTGTACTTAACGTTACTTGGCACTTGCAAAAGACAGCATGCATTGCACCTTCAATAGATGTCAGCAGGTATTCCATCACAGAGGAGTTCTGAATTTGGCACTAGATGTCAGATTGTGTGTCTTACAAGCTTCACATCATGCACTGGAGACCCTCCAAGAGGTGGAGAAAAGGAGACATGTGATCTACCTGGAGGGAAGCAGGGCACCCAACAAAGTTTGGGATAGTGAACTGTTTAGGACCATTACGGAGATAAAATTTAATAAAACACATGGAAATTTGGGTGATTGGAAAGAGTGACGAGAAAGTTATCCTCAGTCCAAATTATCTGGCCATAAAAGATGCTTCACCTGTTTTAGCACCCAAGTGACACCAAAGGTGGTATTTCAGTCACTTTCATCGGTGAGATTATGCAGTGGCAAGAGCACTCTCATCTCTTGAAGCCAAAATCATCCTCACAGCGAGATGGTGATCTCTTAAGTCATGAGTCCCATGGAGGAAGGGTCCAAGTCCTACAATTAGATACAATGCCTTGGATGTGGGATGAATATGGTACAATTTGTGTTGTGTTACTGACCTTTATATTATACTGCTGCCTGGAAGTCCCCATGTCTAAGTGCTAGTGACCACAGCCCCAAGTTTGCTCTTGGTGTCCACTGCATTGAATAAGGTCATGGCTCAACTACTACTAAAGGTCACTTGGGGACAGTAGGAATTGGCCATTGGGACCAACTGAATTTAAGAACAAGAAAACTGCAAAAAAAAAATGAGAATGAAAGAGGGAGAAGAAGATACAGTGAAAGAGGAAAAAGGGAAATATAAGCTAAATAATTTAAGAATACTGTTGGAAAAAGACAATCTCAACATTATGACAAGGAACATCTACTGAGATGAATAATGTTTTAAAGCTGTACATGATAGTTCAATACTTTTAATGTACTACAATGAGAAAACTTAATTTGAAACCAGATGGTTAAACATGATTGAGTACTCCCTTTGGATATTGTACAATTCAGCAAATTGACGCTGAACTCTTCTTCCGCCAGCTCCGTCTTTGAGCCCATTCTTCGGCAAGGACTCTCACACCCCGACTGATGAGCCCTTCTCCTGTCTTCAACCCTCCTCCTCTTCATGGACAACCCGCTCTGGTCTTCTGCCTGCTCTGAATCTCTTTATTGCTAACTGCCAATGGGACATCAACTGTCTCGACTTCACCACGCCTTGGTCCAATTAGATCCTATCATTTTGGATCTCTCCCTCCCCCTTCCACTTTCAAATCTTTTACTATCTCTTCTTTCAGTTAGTCCTGACGAAGGGTCTCGGCCTGAAATGTCGACTGTACTTCTTCCTATAGATGCTGCCTGGCCTGCTGCATTCCACCAGCATTTTGTGTGTGTTGCTTGAATTTCCAGCATCTGCAGATTTCCTCGTGTCAGCAAATTATAGTCTTGTTTTCAGTCCATAGTGTGATCTTTTAAATAGAAGACATTGGGCACGATTAAAATTTGTCAGATTTCGTGCAGCTCACATTTGAAGACCTGTTCATGATTATCCAATACCAGCTCACAAATATTGTGGGTCTCTCAAGTGTGTGCATTCCTAACAGGCTGAAAATTAGTGGGCCCATCCAACATAGTGCATTGCAGAAGGGTCTGGCAGTGAAGATATCATCTCATTCCTCCGGAATGATCTTCAGATCATCCTTCTTTAAGGAAATTCATTTATATTGGCCTTTCTATTTCTGGGCAACTAACAATTTCCCTCCCTGTCCTATATATCCTCTCTTGATGACACAATACATTAGTGGCTGTTAAAACCCTTGTAGACTCTGTACATTGTCCTTCCCACCACTCAAAGACAAACCTAATCAGTCTGCTGCATGGTTTAAGGTGATACCTTGCACAAGTACTCCAAACCATGTTTTCACCCACTGAAGAAGACCCAAGCTAACATCACCTAGAAAACAATCATTACTGTCAGTTTAATTTGATATTCTATCTATCAAAATCAATTCATTGTATTGTTCCTCTGAATTCCAGTCTACTGAAGTCTATTATTGCTACTGTGCAACACACTTTTTGCTACTGGCTGGGAATGAATCTCCAAGTGTGCTCCACTTGTACAATTCTGCTTTATGTGAACCCAAATTCACATTATGGAGTCACTGATTGAAGATGTAGGTGTGTTGCTGCATCCTTAATTCAGACTTCAATGTTAAAATTTCAAAGCAAATTTATTCTTAATGTGCGTATATATCGTATATATCTTCATGTAGTGTACCACCCTGAGATTAATTTTCCTGTAGGCTTTTACAGTAGAACAAAGAAATTCAATAGAATCAATAAAACGCTACACAGAAGACTAACAAACAACCAATGTGCAGAAGATGATAAGTTATGCAAATACAAAAATAATAATAACCATCATAAATAAAATAAACAAATAAATAATACTGAGGACATGCGTTGAAGAGTCCTTGGCAATGAGTCTGTAGGTTGTGGATTCAGTTCAGCATTGAGGTGAATGAAGTTATCTATTCTGGTTCAGGAGCCTGATGGTTGACAAGTAATAATTGTTCCTGAATCTGGTGGTGTGGGATCTAAGGCTCCCTCTGATCATAGCTTCTCTCACCGAGTTCTGACATTACCCATCTCTTTTGACAACGTGCTGTAATGTATTGAAGCTGTGCTGGAATATCTAATGCTACTGACTGATGGTTGTTCCTTAAGGGTGTCATAGCCAGGTGGGTGGGGGGGGGGGATGTATTTTGGAGATAAGCTCCCACTGCATATTAAATACCCCCAGTGATGTGCACCTCAAATAGCCTCTGGCAGCCAAGTCCAGCTCCTGGTCTTCACATATGCATTAGATACTAAGCCCGGTGGTGCCATTTCTACTGATAAAAGAGGGGCAAAGACCAGTTTCCATCATGATCTGCGTGAAGAGGGGAGCCTGATGCATGGGCAATAGCTTGTTCTCCATATCGTACCGCCCTGGTTTGCGTATCGAGTGAACGTAGGCAGCCAGGGTGCAAGGTCCATGGTCAACCCCGATCGATGGAGGGCCTCTACTGACTAATGATAAACATCTAGATTATAATGGCCTGGAGCATCCCCAATGTGTGAAAGCATGTGTTTCTATGGTATTCCATACTAGACTTATAAAGTGTACCACAGGGCTTGTTTGAACAAGATCTTTTTTTCATACATATCAAGATTTTCCATCATGAAGTTCTATAAAATGATGCATGTTTATTTGTACCTGACCCTGAACGACTATACAATGCTATTGATTTGCACTGCTTTTGTCTGGGAATAGAGGCACACCATGATTCAATGGCAAATGTGCATCGTGAGTTTGCTTCAGATTTTTCTGCTTTCGGCTGTGTTGTTTGTCAAGTGCAATTTGAGCAAGCATTTGTCACACAATTCTGCATCATGTTTTCCGCACATAGCAAAGGAAAAATAACAAGAGGATCAATAACTCTTTGCCCAAAATTACTCTGAAATCAAATTGTCATAAACCGAAAGGTGAGGAGGCAAAAGTGCTGCTTTCAAGATTAGCATGTATGCTGCGCAGAATATATGTTTTACATATAACTTACCTCCATTATTGAATGGCCAGCTGCTCCCGACATAATGATGCTATCCACTAGGCAACTTTAATAGGATGTCCTTCACCTGTTTGCGGTCCCTAAACCGGTGGATAAGAAGATAGTGCCATTTTAATGAGCAGCTTTGTTTTGAAGTCTGACACAGGGATTCTGAAATGCCTTTTGCTGCTCTGTTTGTGTGATTTCAAAGTCTGATGTTTGCTCATAGAAGTAAAGTGGCCAGTTAGGCCATTTATATTGTCATTCATTTGCTCTACACGATGAAGTATTATTTCACTAAATGTGAAGACCGCAATGCTTCAAGATGTCCTTGAGGAGCGACTTTATAGAGTGGAATTGACTTCATTTCTTACATCCTCCATATACATGGGGAGTAAAAGTATTTATATTATGTCTCCGTCTAAATGAACAATGTGCAATTTATAGTAGTTTATAATAATTACTACACAACAGGACAGTCAACATAATATAGAAATACAATTGTATCAGCAAGAATTAATCAGTCTGATGGCCTGATGTAAGAAGCTGTCCCGGAGCCTGTTGGTCCTGGCTTTTATGCTGTGGTACTGTTTCCTGGATGGTAGCAGCTGGAACAGTTTGTGGTTGGGGTGACTCGGGTCCCCAATGATCCTTTGGGCCCATTTTACACACCTGTCTTTGTAAATGTCCTGAATAGTGGGAAGTTGACATCTACAGATGTGCTGGGCTGTCTGCACCACTCTCTGCAGAGTCCTGCGAATTAGGGAAGTACAGTTCCCATACCAGGCAGTGACGCAGCCAGTCAGGATGCTCTCAATTGTGCCCCTGTAGAAATGGTTGCAGTGGATGACCATGACGTCCTCTGTGCCCTTCGCAGCACACGGAGCCTAGCAGCACTGCCTTCCTGGCCGTTGGTTATCAGTGCAGGTCTCATCTGCCCATTCCGCCAGAGCTGGCTTTGCATGCTAGAATGGGCGAGTCCGATCTCACCAGGGTACGAGGCCACCAGCTACCCCCACGTGGTATAGCCAGTCTGTCGAGGCGGTAGGTGGCCACTGCCACATGCAAACGTCTACTTGGAGCCACAGGCGGGAGCTGAGTGTCCGGTGGGGACCAAAGGTGAGTGAGCTGCCCCAGAATGGACATGACAAACCCCTTCACCAGAGGTGCTGCCCCTCCCTGAACGCCCCTTACACCCCTCTTCTTCAATCTACTCCCCTGCTTTAGGCCACATTTAAACAGCAATAGGTTCAGAACAAAATGAATAAACTTTGCAAAGCTTCAGCTGCATATGTGGCTGCATGAATGATTGCTTGCACTGTGATCTGTTACTGAGCAGGGAGCAATCAGTGTAGAAACTTAACTCATTAGCCATAGACATAGGAGTGAGTTCCAAAAATATGCTGCTAATTGGGTTGCTCCAGAGGGTAAGGCTTCTACGGAAGCTAAGGCAAATTGATAAAACTTTTTAGAAGCTATCACATGGGAACTCAGAGAATGAAGTTAGGGCAAGTTTATCGTCGTTTAGGTATATATGAAATGAAATGAACGAAACTTATTTCGGTCAGTACGAACATAACAAAAAGCATCATTTTCAACGATGATTTCATAGGACAAAATTACAACAAAAAACACATCCCATTCCCATTCTGGTATGTCAATCCATGGCCTCCTCTACTGTCAAGATGAAGACACACTCAGGTTGGAGGAACAACACCTTATATTCCGTCTGGGTAGCCTTCAACCTGATGGCATGAACATTGACTTCTCTAACTTCTGCTAATGCTCCACCTCCCCCTTGTACCCCATCCATTATTTATTCATTTATTATTCTCTTCCCCCTTTTCTCTCTCTGTCCCTCTCACAATCACTCCTTGCCTGCTGTCCATCTTCTTCTGGGCTCCCCTCCCCCTTTCTTTTTCCCTCAGCCTCCGGTCCCATGATCCCCCCGCCCCTTCTCCAGCCTTGTATCCCTTTTGCCAATCAACTTTCCAGCTGTTGGCTCCATCCCTCCCCTTCCTGTCTCCTCCTATCATTTTGGATCTCCCCCTCCCCCTCCCACTTTCAAATCTCTTACTACCACTTCTTTCAGTTAGTCCTGACGAAAGGTCTCGGCCCGAAACGTCGACTGTACCTCTTCCTAGAGATGCTGCCTGGCCTGCTGAACTCTATAAACGGCAGTCTGGCATATGAATCCACATTTTCTAGGTGGGACAGCACAGACTGGAGGTCAGAGGCTATTGCATCATCAGTGGAGCAATTCAAGCGATAAAGCCAACAGGAAAGGATCCAATGTATCCGGGAGAAAGGGTAATGTGCTCCATGACCAGCCGCTCAAAACATTTCATAATGGTTGATGTTAATGCCACTGGATGATTAGATTAGATTATGAGGACATGCAGTCCTCTTTTATTGTCATTTAGTAATGCATACGTTAAGAAATGATACAATATTCCTCTGGTGTGATATCACAGAAACACAGGACAGACCAAGACTAAAAAACTGACAAAAACCACATAATTATAACATATAGTTACAACAGTGCAAGCAACACCGTAACTTGATGAAGAACAGGCCGTGTGCATAGTAAAAAAGTTCAAAGTCTCTTGAAAGTCCCACATCTCACACAGGCGGGAGAAGGAAGAAAACTCTCCCTGCCATGTCCGACTACAGTCCGACTCTGAGTCGTCCGAGAACCTCGAGCTCCGACCAGCCCTCCGACACCGAGCACCGAGCACCATCTCTGCTGAACGCTTCGACCCCAGCCTCGGCCACCAGCAGCAGGCAAAGCTGGGGATTTTGGGGCCTTCCCTCCGGAGATTCTCGATCACATTAGCAGCGGCGGCGAACTGGGCATTTCAGAAGTTACTCCAGATGTTCCTCCGTGCTCTCATGGCTGTCTCCATCAAATCAGAATTGTGCATGGCATCCTACTTACAAATACGATATCATTTCACCGGAGAGCTGCGCGCGCTGTGTCGCGCCGCCATCTTCTTCTCCCTCTGAAAGGTTACTGTCTCCTTCTTTGGCACTGGAAGTATGGTTGCCGCCTTGAAAACCAAGGGAACAATGGAACTTTCCAGAGAGATATTAAATATATCCGTCAGCGCCTCCATCAGCTGGGCTTATCAGTCTTTCAGAACCCAACCTGGTATATTATCGAGCCCCACAACTTGGCGTTGGTTGACTCTGGCCAGGGTCTTTCTCACTTCAGCTTCAGCCAGACGGAGTGTCTGCTTCCCTGGCGGGAGTGGGGGTGGGGGGGAAGGGGTGTCTTCCTCGCCAGCACTTGGTATGTAGGGATTCAAAGGTAATGTTTGTTAGGGCATTGTAAATATTTGAACTACACTCACTGCAACACTATGTGCAATCCAATATCACAAGTATCATGAATTAGTTAAAACTGCAAGATAAGAATATACATTCAGTGACTGCTTTATCAGGTACTGCCTCTACCCAATAAAGTGGGCAGTGAGTGTACGTTCGTGGTCTACAGTTGTTGTAGCTCAACCACTCCGCGGTTCAACATGTTGTGCGTTCAGAGATGCTCTTCTGCACACCACTGCTGCAACACATGGTTATCTGAGTTACAGTTGTGTTCCTATTAGCTTGAACCAGTCTGGCCATTCTCCTCTGACCTCATTAACCCAGACTGCCAATCACTGGATGTTTTTTGTTTCGCGCGCCATTCTCTGTAAACGCTAGAGAGTGTTGTGCATGAAAATCCCAGAGGATCAGCAGTTTCTGAGATACTCAAACCACTCCGTCTGGCACCTACAAACATCCCACAGTCAAAGTCACTTAGTTCGTATTTCTTCCCATTTCTGATGTTTGGTCTGAACAACAATTGAACTGCTCGACTGTATTGCATGCTTTAATGCACTGAGTTGTTACTACATGAGTGGCTGATTAGATAGCTGGATTAATAAGTAGGTGTACAGATGTACCTAATAAAGTGGCCACTGAGTACATGTTTCAACCTTTCAGTAAGTAGAAAGTAGGCTCTTTTAACAATCACAAGCTGAACCCAGAAAGATAAAGTAATTCACTGATCACATCAAATGCATTGTGAATACTACACTCCACATAGATCCCCTGGCTACAGCAGCTCATGATTCATCAGACTGTGTTGGTGAGGGCTCTGCTATTCTGTTCTCTTCTGAAAGGCACCTTTCTTGCTCCTGTCATTACAAACTCATATGCCTGAATGTGATGTGAGCTCAGAGCTAAATCTCTGTTGCTGAATCTGAGACAGCCTTTGCAAATTTGGATACTAACTGTCCGTAAATGTAGAAAGAGAAGGGTTCAAGTTCACTTCATGGAACTAATTAAAGCCTGATGCTGCTTTCTAATAATTTTATAGATTTATTCATATCCATTTTTATATTTGTTTTATTTATTTGGAGGCAGATCTCATTAGCAAGTTGTTGCCCATTCTGGTTTTTATTGGGAAGATGCTGTTGAGTTTCCTTACACCTCAGCTTTGCATCTGCTGAAGGTGCACCTCAATGCTCCCTGGGAGGGAATTAACCTGCTGAAAAACAAAGATAATTACAAACTTTGAAAGAGCTCTGTATAAAGCTATTAGTTTTGGTTTGGATTTAATAGTATTGTTTAAATTGTGCGTCATGTACAAAATGGACTGCAAAACTCCAAATGCTTGCATCAAACGTGATGTGGAACAAATTACTCTTATACTTAATAGCAAAAGTATAATAGAAAACTGCCTTCACCATGAAAGAAATCTGCAATTAGCAGCGCAAGATCGTGCCACTTAAGTGACTCAGCAGCGGTACGAAGTAATTAGATGATGGAAGAAGCCCAGATGAGAACTGACAGCAGAGTTAATTCAAGCTATGTGATATGCTAGGAAGACGAATGGCACAATGTGAAGGCTTCAGAAAATGCTCCATTCATCCCAAGTGAGTTCACACAGCTTGGTGAGGGCAAAATTCGCAAGTAGTTGCGATGTCCGAGCCTGATTTACAGCATCAGGTGCTGGAAATGATGACGGTATGAGCCGTGGATCTATTCACACAAATTGTTAGATCCAGGACACTGTTTTGTATCTATCATGTTAGATTTAGCTTTCCTGTGTTATATAATAGTAAATGCGTTTACATAGCTCCCAGCCTATTCGGATGTCCCTTCCCATAATAAGCTATTTTTAGAGCAAGGGTTCCCAGTAATTGAGCAAATTCAACAACTGTATTAACCTGTCAACATTCAACAAATCACAGCGAGATGGTTAATAGCTAAACACAGGATATTCCAGAACAACACAAGAATACTGGAGGAACTCAGCAGGTCAGGTAGCATCTATGGAGAGGAATAAACAGTCAACGTTTCAGGCTGAGGCCCTTCTTTGGAACTAGTTGTTGGTAGTTAATTTGTTATTAAGCCTTTCTTTGAAGATAGAATGTTAACCAAGGCACCCTGCTGTTCAGTATTGCTCTGGGATATTTACTATACAGGAATGGGTTTTCAGTTCGGTCTTAAATGAGCGCTATTAAATAAGACCATAAGACCATAAGACGAAGGAGCGGAAGTCGGCCATTTGGCCCATCGAGTCTGCTGCGCCATTTTATCATGAGCTGATCCATTCTTCCATTTAGTCCCACTCCCCCGCCTTCTCACCATAACCTTTGATGTCCTGGCTACTCAGATACCTATCAATCTCTGCCTTAAATACACCCAATGACTTGGCCTCCACTGCTGCCGGTGGCAACAAATTCCATAGATTCACCACCCTCTGACTAAAAAAATTTCTTCGCATTTCTGTTCTGAATGGGTGCCCTTCAATCCTTAAGTCATGCCCTCTCATACTAGACTCCCCCATCATGGGAAACAACATTGCCACATCCACTCTGTCCATGCCTTTCAACATTCGAAATGTTTCTATGAGGTCTCCCCTCATTCCTCTAAACTCCAAGGAATACAGTCTAAGAGTGGACAAACATTTCTCATATGTTAACCTTCTCATTCCCGGAATCACTCTAGTGAACCTTCTCTGTACCCTCTCCAACGTCAGCACACCCTTTCTTAAATAAGGAGACTAAAACTGCCCACAGTACTCCAAGTGAGGTCTCACCAGCACCTTATAGAGCCTCAACATCACATCTCTGCTCCTATACTCTATTCCTCTAGAAATGAATGCCAACATTGCATTCGCCTTCTTCACTACTGACTCAACCTGGAGGTTAACCTTCAGGGTATCCTGTACGAGGACTCCCAAGTCCCGTTGCATCTCAGAACTTTGAATTCTTTCCCTATTTAAATAATAGTCTGCCCGTTTATTCTGCCAAAGTGCATAACCATACACTTTCCAACATTGTACTTCATTTGCCACTTCTTTGCCCATTCTTCCAATCTATCCAAGTCTCTCTGCAGACTCTCCGTTTCCTCAGCACTACCGGCCCCTCCACCTATCTTCGTATCGTCAGCAAACTTAGCCACAAAGCCATCTAATGTACCTGTCCAACTACTCATGGACTCATTTGAGGGAAAGAAGAGGATAAAAATAAGAACAAACCTGGCAACCATGCCATTTTTCCAAGAAACCGATAAGATATCTGTCCTCTACCCCACCTCGCTACTCACAAAATATCATTTTACAGCTCTAACTAGTTAAGTGTCCAATGCCTTGGTCAGGTGTATACGGTACTGTGCAAAAATCTTAGGTACTTGTATTTAGCTTGGTTGCCTAAGGCTTTTACACAGTAATGTATTTGTCAACGTGGCGTGGACAGCCAGTTTGTAAATCTGGCAGGAGCAAAGGGACTTGGGGATGGTGAGGGTGGATCGCCACGGGAAGGGCGGCACAGAAGGAGTGCCAAGGGCAGTGGGTGAGGTTGGAGCAGGCACACCCAGACCTGAGACATCGGGCGACATCATTTGATTACAAGCAATTCATTGCAGAATGCCTCTCTGGTGCTTCCTGTACCCTTCCCTCTCCCTTCCCTTTTTCCTAACTATGATTCTCCTCCTGCCCCTTCCCACACGCAGTCCACAATAGAGATCCATATCAGAATAAGGTTTATCATCACTCATATATGTCATGAAATTTGTGGCACCCTAGCTATATAAATGTGCCTAAGACTTTTGCACCGTACTGTAAGTTAGAGCGGACAGGCGCTCACACCACTATCAAAGCAGTCTATTTCCCTAAAAGGGAATAGAGATGTAAAGAACTAGATATTTACTTGGCTGGGCTGTTAGAAGACCTCGCTATAGGTTAATCATAAATATAGCTCTCCCTAGTAGTTGTATTTTTAACAGCAGCTTTGCAACTAGCTGTTGTAAATAAACTGACTTTTGGCATAAGCAATCCCCACTACTGAACTAAGTAGGCCTGTTCCTTAAAAAAATGATGAGGGCAGCGGAGCTGAGACTGATGGGAATTGAGGGCACAGTATTATTTCACCAGGCCCACATTCACCCTTGCTCTGGCAAAAACCCCAAAACTCCGGCAACAGGATGGAAACCTGGAGCATAAAGTTCAGAGCCAAAATCCACCTCTTAACTTCATGTCAAGCTCTACCAAGCATCAGCTCCAATGGCTACGAACAATTTGTTTTGGAGCTATTTTGCTCATGTGTCTCTCTTCTTTACAAGCAGTACAAGTGTGTCATTAGTTTAAACTTAGTATTATTCCAGGTGGTGTCTGTCCTAGCAAACAAGTTTCATAACCGGCAGCTGACATTTACCATTTAGTTAATTAAACAGAGTAATAGACCATGTATAGCATTACAACATGACTAAGTACATGATGAGAACTGTAATTAAAACATAATAATTAACATGCAGTCATGTGGAAATGGGTTGTAAACAATTACACCATCACCTTTAACGTGAAAATTAAGTTACAGCTAATTATATGTTTCTAAATCTTTCTCTTAATGAAATATTTGTTTATCTTACTCTCTGTTGGTATCTTCATAGAAATCCATTAGAAATTAAATGCAAATTCAACACAAATAAAGATTATTTAAAAAAAGTATGTGGTGTTAATTTAACTCCCGTGTGCTTTTATCAGGATTTGGAGGAATGTGGGTTTGATTATGCACATTCCATTAAGGAGGCTTTGTAATGGTGATTTAGGCAATGGATGACAAGAACATCAACACATCCTGCCTGCTTTTGAGTTGAAGGAACGAATTGGAAAGCCTACCAGTGCCTCTACCTCCTCACGAGACTAAAGAAATTCAACATGTCTCTGTTAACGCTCATAAATGTCCCCATAAACCCTCACCCTCCCCATTTTAAGGATGCACCATAGAACGTGTATTTTCTGGATCCGTTAAAGCTTGGTATGGCAACTGCTCTGCGCGACGCTGCAAGAAAACGTAGGGAGTTGTGAACACAGCTCAGCACATCACAAGAAAACCAGTCTCCCTTCCGTGAACTCTATCTACACTTCTTGCTACCTCGGTAAAGCAGCCAATATAATCAAAGACCCAGTCCACCCTGGACATTCTTTCTTCTCCCCCATCCCATTGGGCAGAAGATATAAAGCCCTAAAATCACAAAACTGTCATTTCAAATAATGCTTCTATCCTGCTGTTATAAGACTATTGAATGGACCTGTTGTATGATAAGATGGACCGATACTAGTTATGGCCTGCACCTTATTATCTGCTGCACTGCACTTTCTCTGTAACTGTAACACTGCATTCTGTTATTGATTTTACCTTGTTCTACCTTAATATACTGATGTGATGAAACAATGGCATGCTAAACTAAATTTTCACTGTACCTCAATATAGGAGGCATTAATAAACTAATTTACCAGTTTACCAATTTATCCTTGGCAGCTCTTATAAGTGTACCAGTGTCTCAGTTGTTAAAACAGCATCATTTGTAGAGGCTGTGGAGATGTTGTGGAAGCTCTTAGTAAACTCCTCTTTCCCTGAAGCGAGAGTATAGGACTCAGTAATGTATATTATGGAGAAAAAGGGACAATATCAAAGCTGATGGAAATTCTCCTCAGTGAATGAATAGAGCTGATGTGCAGCACGCTCTCTGTGACATTGACTTCCAAGTAGCTATCCCTGCCTCTCTTCTGCATGAACTTTCCAAGTGAAAACCTGACATCTGCCAACCAGTTGAAAAGCCACATACTTGTCATGACATGCAGGATGTCTCAGCACACACCAGAACTTAAAGAGACCTGACTTAAATTGGGAGACCACTTCAACGAGCACCTTTGCTCCATCCACCACAAAAAGCAGGATCTGCTGGTGGCCACACATTTCAATTCTACTTCCCATTCCCATTCTGACATGTCAGTCCATGGCCTCCTCTACTAACAGAATGAGGCCACACTCGGGCTGAAGGAGCAACAGCTTATATTCCGTCTGGGTAGCCTCCAATCTGATGGCATGAACATTGATTTTTCAAATTTTTGGTAATTGTTTCCCCTCCTTCCTTCACCATTCCTCATTCCTATTTTCCTCCCTCACCTTATCTCCTTACCTGTCTATCTTCTCCCTCTGCTGTTCCTCCTCCTTCCCTTTCTTCCATGGTCTGTCCTTTCCTATCAGATTCCCCCTTCACCGGTCCTTTAGCTCTTTCACTAATTGACTTCCCAGCTCTATACTTCACCCCTTCCCTTCTTCCAATTTTACTTATCACCTACCACATTGTACTTCTTCCCCTGTCCCCTCACCTTCTGACTCTGACTTCTCATCTCTTATTCCAGTCCCAATGAAGGGTCTCGGCCTGAAACGTCGCCAGCTGACTCTGTTCCATGGATGCTGCCTGGCCTGCTGAGTTCCTCCAGCATGTTGTGTTTGTTGCTTTGGATTTCGAGCATCTGCAGATTTTCTTGTGTTTGTGACACTCCAGATGTGCTGAGTTAATTCTTCCAGGGCCAACAGTGGGTTCATTTATCAGGAGGGCTGTCCTTAACCTTAACCTGTGTCAGAAAGGTGTAACGGCTATCATTTATAATACTATCATGAAACTTAGGATAGCTCCATTTGATAAGATTAGGACTGACTGGGAAAAGGAATTGGGCCTTACTATCCCGGCGGATGACTGGGCTCATATTTTACAACTAGTCAATACTTCCTCTATCTGTTCCAAACACTCCTTAGTGTAATTTAAAGTTGTCCATAGAGCACATATATCTAAAGATAAATTAGCTCGTTTTTACTCTCATATTAACCCTCTTTGTGATAGATGTCACGGGGAGATAGTTTCCTTGACCCACATGTTTTGGTCTTGTCCTACTCTGGAAACTTTTTGGAAAGACATTTTTAATATTATCTCAAAGGTTTTGAATAGTGATATTTCTCCCCATCCTATTACTGCTATCTTTGGATTACCTAAAACTTCCAGTAGTTTATCCCCCTCAGCGCGTAGAATGATTGCATTTCTTACTTTAATGGGAAAAGATCTATTCTACAACATTGGAAGAAGATTAACGCCCCAACTACGTTTTTTTGGTTCTCTCAAACGATACTGTATCTAAATTTGGAAAAAATCAGAAGTAATCTTTATGATACTTCAGTTAAATTTGAACAGACCTGGCGATCTTTTATTCAATATTTTCATTTAATGTAACTATTTTTTTTCCCTCGCTGATCATATATACACTCCCTTCGTGGATTTCATCTGCTATTAGTGGAGGTCGGGTTTGAGGACGTGATTGTTTAAGCTGTTTAAGTCTACTTCATACCTACTTAGCCCATTGCTTTGCTTTGTAGGTTAGTTGCACGGTAAATTTTTTTAGGGGGATTTTTTTCTGGGTTTTTTTTCTCCTTTATCGACATATATGGAAAATTAGTATACAACTATATTACCTTGTTATTTTATAACTAACTTACGTTGTTTGCATTGTTTTTTTTTGTATTACTATTACTTGTATATTTATATCGTAACAATGCATTGGTTGCTATATGTTTTACCTTTTGGTTACTAATTCAATAAAAAGATTTAAAAAGAAAAGGAGGGCTGTCACAGGAAAGCAGCATCAAAGACCCCCACCATCCAGGCCTGCTCTCTTTTCATTGCTGCCATCAGGAAGGAAGTACAGAAACCTCAGGAGCCACACCATCAGCTTCAGGAAAAGGTATTATTCCTCAACCATCAGGCTCGTGAACCAGAGGGGATAATGTCACTCACCCCAACACTAAATGATTCGCACAACCCAGGGACTCACTTTCGAGGTCTATTCACCTCATGTTTTCTATATTTATTCCTTATTTGTTTATTTATTATTATTTAATTCAGTTTTTTCCCATCTTTGTACTTGCATAGCTTATTTTCTTTTGCAGGTAGCGTGTTCATCCATCGTAGGTAGCTTTTCATTGATTTGATTGTGTTTCTTTATTTGCTGTGAATGCCCACAAGAAAATTAATCTCGGGGTATATATGGTGACATATATGTACTACGATATGAATTTCAAAGACTCAAAAAGATTCAAGGTACATTTATTATCAAAGTATGTATGCAGTTTACCAACCCTGAGATTTGTTTTCCTGCAGACAGCCACAAAACAAAGAAACACCATGGAACCTGTTCAAAGAAAACATTAAACACCCAGCACACAAAAAGAGAACAAATTATGCAAATGGAAAATATGAGTGAATAACACACAAAATATTAAACATTGAACCACAGAGTCCTTGAAATTTACTTTGAACTTTGAGCTGTGAAATTGTTCTGTCTTTTTAACCACCACAACAACTTATTTAATTCCAAGTGCATGAAAATGCTGGCAAATATCCAAAGAAATTCTGCCACATTACCTTGGGTTTGCAGCTAAAAATTTCTCTTGCTGAATGTCAAGGGGGTTGTGAACTGAAGAAAATTGGGAAATAACCGCAGAAAATATTCCACACAAGCAACACAAAACAGGTCCACACTTCAACTTCCAAAACACAGGAAATCCTGTCGTCAAATGCTGGCAATTTAAACGAAGATTGGATAAATGAGAAAATTCACTGATGAGGCTAAGCCCTTGGTGAAGAATAATGACATCTTTGCTTTCTTGCAGCACAGCCTTCAAAATATGCAAATTATTTGGGTTAGCATCGGAGTTTTCATGGCATGAACTATTGTGTGGTACAATGTTGGCTGCATGTTATACTTTCCTTATGAAGTTTAATTTGCTTTGACTTTAGATCACGGCAGTAGAATGTAATGCACGCCTGCAACCAGATTGCACATTCAGTATGTTTAACCAAGGACAAATTTTGACCCTTCTGTGGGATTTGGAGGTTTCCATGAGATTGTATAGTCTTATCTATCCAGTCCTCGTCTCTGAGATGTATGTGGTTATGGATACAGTGTGGTGGGGTAGAGAATACAAATTGTTTTGCGCCTTTACTGCATTCAACGTTTGCTTATCCTTTCAACGATACCAAACTGACCAGTCATCCATCTCTCTCTGCCTCATGCCTGGAAGCTTAAATAAAATTTTAGCCCTCTGCAAGTTAGTGGCCTCAGAGATAAAAGATTCAAAGGTTCAAAGATTCATTTATTGTCAAAGTATACAACTCTGAAATTATTTTCTCTGGGTAGCCATGAAACCAAGAAAGAAAAGAAGTTTGGTCATTAATCTACAAATCCCTCCTCCCTGCTCAAAAATATGAACAAAACGGAACAGATGCATTGAACCCCAAATCCCCCTCCCCACAAAAAAAACAGGAAAGATCAGGCGAAAATCACAGAACATAAAAATCTATAACACTGGAAAAGGTCTATAGTCCATGTCCATATCCAAAACGCAGAAAACCTGGGTGACATTCTCCAGGCACAGCAGCAGCCTCTCCCCCTCCGATACAGAGTGATCAAAAGGCAGGCAGCTGGCGCTCACCCTCCACAATCACTTCAATGTTTCAATCTCCCTCATCGCTTTAATCGGCGAACAATGGAAGCTTTAATTCACAAACAGTGGCTTGATCCCTGCCCCGCAGCCTGCCCACCACAAGGTTTGCACATGCTGCCTCTGTCTCCCAGAATCCTCTTGGAGAATGTAGAGTTCTGAAGCACCCAAATGATCTCCAAACTACCGCAGTCATCTCGATGTTTCAATCTTCCTCATTGCTTTAACCCATGAAATATAGTCAAATATTGGCTCCTGTCCCATCCCGCAGACAGCCCTCCATGAGGTCCACACAAGCTGCTTCTGCCTCCTGGAATCCTCTCGGAGACTGCTGAGCATTGGAACACACAAACAATCTCCAAACAGCGAATTACAGGCTCCAACAATTCCAGAGTCACACCCAAGATGAAAAACAAGCGTAAGAGACATAAAAGAAGTGAAATATACAGTTTCATGATCTATCCAGAAGATGTCAAGCGAAGGAGAATTGTGCGCAGGCGCCATCTTGACTGGAAGATGAGTAAGTAGAATGGGATGATGAACTTGATACGAAACTAAGTTACCTGGCAGTGTGGATGAAGGATATAAAAGGGATAAACAGGGTAAGAGAATGGAGAAGGACATGGGAATGAAATACAGTGTATACAAATTTTGTTTTTAAGATTTTTTTTAGATTATGAGGACCCACAGTCCTCTTTTATTGTCATTTAGTAATGCATGCATTAAGAAATGATACAATGTTCCTCCAGAATGATATCACAGAAACACACGACAAATCAAGACTAAAAAAACTGACAAAAACCACATAATTATAACATATAGTTACAACAGTGCAAAGCAATACCGTAATTTGATAAAGAACAGACCCTGGGCACGGTAAAAAAAAGTCTCAAAGTCTCTCAAAAGTCCCATCATCTCACGCAGACGGTAGAAGGAAGAAAAACTCTCCTTGCCATGAACCTCTAGCGCCGCAAACTTGATGATGCAGCACCCTGGAAGCACCCGACCACAGCCGACTCTTGAGTCCGTCAGAAAACTTTGAGCCTCCGACCAGCCCTCCGACACCGAGCACCCAGCACCATCTCTGCCAAGCGCTTTGACCCCGCCCCCGGCAACAGGCAATAGGCAAAGCCGAGGATTTGGGGCCTTCCCCTCCGGAGATTCTCGATCGCACAGTAGCAGCAGCAGCGAAGCAGGCATTTCAGAAGTTTCTTCAGATGTTCCTCCGTGCTTCTCACGTCCGTCTCCATCAAATCAGGATTGTGCACAGTACCTACTTAACAAATACAATATCATTTTGGAGTGGCCACGCGCGCTGCGTCGTGCTGCCATCTTCTCCTCCCCACTCAAATGAGAGATCATTCACTTTAGCAGCAAAAATAGTAAGAAAGTGTAGTTTTTCGATGATGAAAGATTGAAAACTATTGGTGTTCAAAGGGATCCTAGTGTCATTGTGCATGAATCACTGAAAAGTAAGGTAGAGCAAGCAATTAGGAAGACAAATGGTATATTGGCTCATAACTTCAAGGGCTTTGAGCACAGGTTCTCTTCATCCAATCACAGTGTATGGAGCCCAGGTCTGACTGCAACTGAAATATGGTGTGCAAGTCTGGCCTCCATATCTTACATTTGAAGGAGAACTTCAAAGATTCACCAGATTGATTCCTGCAATGTGGGGCTGGAGTTGATTTACAGGGAGAAATTAAACAGATTGGTTTTATATTCTCTTAAATTTAGAAAAACGAGAGAAAATCTCATTGAAATAAAGTACGTATGCAGAATTCATATGAGATTTGTCTGAATAGACAATATTTCCCCTAGCTGGGGTTCCTGGAGCCAGGAGCCTCAAAATAATGGGTCAGTCATTAGAGGCTGAGATGAGACGATATTGCTTTGGAATTTTTGAGCCAAATGGCTGATTAAATTTCAATAGTTTGGTAGAGAGTAAGTGAATTAAAAAATACCAGGACTTATACAGGAAAGTGAGAGTGAGGTAAAATATTAGCCATGGTTATGTTCAATGGCAATGAAGACACAGGGGACCAGTTGGCCTACTCCTGCTTTTATTTCTTATGGTTCTTACAAAATGAAACATAGTATGTTGCATCAGACGTGATGTTAATGAAATAGGTCCACATATTCTGAAGTCTGATCTATGGTTACAGATCTCAGATCACCGTAGTTATTTCATTTGGCACTATTTCAGAAGTGTTGGAAATATCAAGGGGGCCTTCAATCCTTCTTTTTTTCAGGCTGAATAACTCCCTCTTGGCAAACTAACACATTTTTAATACAAACACTCGAACAGGACGAAAACAACGGAATTTGGTCCGGCAGTGGTGTTTATTTTAGTGACAGATCAGGGTGCATTCCTTACATTGGGCTCTAAGAGTTATAATTTGGAAAGGCACCAATCAGATTAGAAAAGGAACAGTGGGATGGTTTTATCATGCTATGGAACTTATTTTTAAAGTGACAATTCTCCACTCCTCGGTTCCAATGCCAGAAAAGTGATTAGTAGCAAACTGTTTGTTTTCAATTACAATAATGGATCTGGAATGTGCAGAAAGTTGTGAATATGCTGGAGCAAATGTTGAGGAGATTCACAAGGATGTTGCCTCGAGTGGAGGACTTTAAGTATGAGGAGTGATTGGTTAGGCTGGACTCACTTTCCCCGGAGTGAAAGAGGCTGAGGGATGACTTAATAATGTAGATTGTGAGAGCCATGGATAGGTTACAAAGTATCAAAAACAAGAAAGCTCAGACATAAGGTGAGAGCAAGGAGTTTTAAAGGTAATCAGTGGGCAGATTTTCTTTACACAGTAAGTGATTGATATCTGAATGTACTGCCAGAGGAAGTGGCGGAATCGAGAATATTTCTGTGGCATTTAGGCAGGCACTTAAATTGGCAGAGCATAGAAGGATGGGATCCCAATGCAGGCAAACAGGATTAGCAAAGGTGGGGAAGAACACCAACATGGATGGGCCTGTTTCTGTTCTTTACTTCTGTGACACCATGATCATCCCAGTTTCTGGGGAAACTGAGTGGAAGGCTGCAGTTAAAAAAGAATCATCCTGTGATCCTCAATAGTATTTGGTAAACCTGGGAATATATACTTTCATCCTGCCTCTTATGAGAAGTAAGACTGGGTGGTCTTCAGCATTTGGTGCAGGAAAACTACTGGAAGATTGGAGTCTTCTGAATGGAGATGAGGATTCTGCTGGCCAAAGCTTTATCTTTAGAACCACTTCTCAATAAATCAACAGTCATTCTGTCCAATATTCAAACAGAAGAGATCACAATTGGTGAATGCTGAATCGAGAAAAAAACAGAGATCCTGGAGGAACTCTGTGGGTTGGGCACATCTATGGAGGGGAAATGGCAGTTGACATTTCTGACCGAGACTTTTCATCACAAATGGTGAGAATAGAGTCACCAGGCGTGGCATATTGTCTTGAGACAGGGGGCTGTTTTGATTGCTCCCTCTCAGCACTGAATCAAAACTTTACTATGCCTTAACTTACTCGGAGAGAAGAGGGAGATCTTTCACATCCATTTTACAACCATGACGATATCATAATACAAGAAACAATAGCCTTTTTGTGCAAACCCAACAAGCACAAAACATCTTACACCTTGTGCCTATAGCAACTCAGAAGGAGGCCATTTGGCCCATCAGGTCTATGCAGTTCTCAGTGGAGAAATCCCATTATTTCCCAGTGTCAGACTAAATAGTCCAATTTTAAGAGTTATTGATTTAGGACACTGTAAATTAGGATCCTTTCCTTCCATCTGAAAAAGGAAAAAGAGCCAGGATTTAAATTTTCATCTAATTTCTGGCCTGGCACAATGGTGCAGTTGGAAGACTTGCTGCTTTACAGCACCAGAAGCCTTGGTTCAATCTTGACTTCTGCCATAGTCTATGAGGAGACTGTATGTACTTCCCATGACCATGAGAGCTTCCCACTGTTTCTCCAGCTTTTTTACATGTTCCAAAGCATGTGTGGATTGGTAAGGAAGTTGGTTGGTGTAAATTTCTTCTAGTATAAAAGGGAGTGATAAAATCTGATAGTAGTGGGGAGTAAATGAGAATGTGAAGAGAATTTTGTGTTAATGAAACCAGTTATCCCAAATATAAACCACAGGACCAGCTCCACACGTTCCACCTGGGTAGTCTATAGGGCAATGGCGTGAACTTTGAATTCTACAATTTCAGAAGTTTGACCTGCTCCCCTTCTGTCCGCTTTCTCTCACTTTCTCATTGATCCAGCTCTTCTGCATATACCCAAACACTGCCCCCGTCCCCATCCCAGCCACCATCACAAAGTTCTTTCCTCCTCCACCTACCCCATCTGGCCATCGCTCACACACCCTCCTGTTGGGCTCCACCTGCCCATCCAACCTTGATTATTTGGTTCCATGCTCCACCTTCCTTTCCTATCAGGTTCTATCATCTTCAGGCCTCTGTTGCCTCTACCTATCAACTCCCACCCTTAACTCCTCCATCTGCCAATTACCTAAAACCACCTACCACTTGCCTGCTCTTGGCCAACCCCTCCTCCTCACCTCTTTACACTGGCTATCTCCCCTCCCCTCTCAGTCCAGGTAAAGGGTCTTAACTCACAGTATTGGCTGTTCATTAATACAGATGACTGACCACATTAGACCATAAGACCTTAAGATATAGGAGCAGAAATAGACCATTTGATCCTTCACATTTGCTCTGCATTCCATCAAGTGGCTGATTTATTATCACTCTAAACCACATTCTCCTGCCTCTCTCTGTAACCTTTGATGCCCTTACTAATCAAGAATCTATCAACCTTCTCTTTAAATATACCCTATGACTTGGCCTCCTCAGCCACTTGTGGCAATGAATTCCACAGATTCACCACCCTCCAGCTGAAAAAAATTCCTCCTCCTCTCTGTTTCAAATGTTTCAAAGAGATCTCCCCTCATTCTTCTAAGCTCCAGCAAGTACAGGCCCAGAGCCATCAAACGCTCCGCACACATTAACCCTCTCAGTCCTGGGATCATTCTTGTGAACCCTCTCTGCATCCTCTCCAACGCCAGCACTTCCTTTCTTAGATAAGGGGTCCCAAATGGCTCCTGTAGCAGTTTAAATCGTGCTCCTATTAACATGTATCTGATAGTCATAGGCATACTTTATTGATCCCGGGGGGAACTGGTTTTCGTTACAGTTGTACCATAAATAATAAATAGTAATAGAACCACAAATAGTTAAATAGTAATATGTAAATTATGCCAAGAAATAAGTCCAGGACCAGCCTATTGGCTCAGGGTGTCTGACCCTCCAAGGGAGGAGTTGTAAAGTTTGATGGCCACAGGCAGGAATGATTTCCTATGACGCTCAGTGTTGCATCTCGGTGGAATGAGTCTCTGGCTGAATGTACTCCTGTGCCCACCCAGTACATTATGTAGTACATAGCTGACATGGCCCCACAAAGGGCCTGTTTTTGTGCTCGTTGACCCTGTGAGTCTGGGACTGGGAACCATTCCCTTAGACTGGGGGGGGCGGGGTGTCAGACAAATCCTGCAGCTTCAGGCTAACGTTGACAACTTACTCGATTTTCTAACTCCCTTGACGTAATGAGTTCAGTGTCTCCATCCCCACATGCTATTCGGCAGTTCCTTCCTCGGTGCTAAAAAATGATAAAAGTATTCAGTAGATTTGTCATTCCCATTAACATTTAAGAATATGGGACAACTTGTTTAAAGATAGCTGAGGTGAGCTGGAATAATGAATGTATCGGGCTGTGCCGCGAAGCAGATCTCCACTGAATAAAATAACACCTTATGTTCTTTAGCTTAGGAGTCTTATTCAGATACTGAAGCACAGTCTGACAAACTTAACTGACGACAGCCTCTTGACATTTTTAATTGGTTTCAGAAATAGATTACACACATCTTTTATTCACGGATTGCTGGGGTAAAGATCAATCCATACAGCTCCAGAAACAACCACTTGTCGAAAGTACGTTTACTTTGGAGTAGAGTGATTTGAAAATTTATTTCTTCATTTTTTCAGTAAGGTTTTCATTTTGTTTGTCTGGCAAAACCCCTTCTTCATCTGGCTCCCCATCCCCACAAGAAAATCGACTCGACATCGGTGCAAAACACTAAATTCGTCTTCAAAGATGTTCTCAATCTCATTAAGCATTCAGTGAGCACTTATTTACTCATTGAACAATCAGTTTTTACTAAGCTTAACACCTGGTGAAAAGGTCGTATTTAAAGGGCATCCTGTGCTATTGAGACTTGCGCATCTTAGAGAAGTTTAGCCCACAGAGGTTGGGGTCAAAGTCACTCACAACTCAGGATTAATTTCAGCTGCAACTGCTGATCTCTGTCACATCTCACAACCTGCTGTTCACCACTGCACTGAGGATGTCACGAAACTCCAGAATCAAGGAGCGAAGGCTCGGCTCTGCCCATGATCTTGTGCCAACCTGTATAAAAATACTCTCTGATCAATCTAACCTTTCCTTCCTACGCACTCCTCCAGTTTTCTTGCATCCATGTAGCTACCTAAGAGACTTTTAAATGATCCTATTGTATCAGCCTCTACCGCCAGCTCCAGAAGCATAACACAGACACTCACCACTCCCTGAGCAAAAACAAAGAAACTACCTCCGGCCTTTGTCGTCACTCCTCAACTTTCTTCCATTTACCTTGAACGTAGCCCTCTGGTATTGGTGGTTGCCGCTCTGAGAGAGAAGGTGCTGGATGTCCACTCTGTCTTTGCCTCTCATAATCTTATACAGCTCTATCAAGTGGTCTCTCACCCTCTGTTGCTCCAAAGAGAAATGCTCAGCCATTCCTCAAGAGACGCGTCATCCAATCCAGGCGGCATCCCTGTAAGCCTCATCTGTGCCCTCCGCAAAGTTTCCATTGCAAATACTTTTTGTCTTGCCCACAGGTACAGTCAGAGCAGGCGCAGAGATTTACCAGTGTTATATGTCCTCACCCTCTAAGCACAGAGGCACAACTAGGATTGCTGCAGTGGCGCACCTCCAACGGCCCGGGTTCAATCCTGGTGCTGTCTGCATCGAGTTTCCATGCTCTCCCTCCGACTGTCTAGGTTTCCCCCACACCTCTGTGCTGCCATGTTCCTGTGACTGTCTAGGTTTCCCCCACACCTCTGTGCTGCCATGTTCTATGGTTTATATTTTTGAGTTTTTTAAAATTTATCTGGGCACGTGGCCAAGAGTCTTGGTCCAACCAAGTAGTTATCACAGCCAAGAAAGCTCACTTCCTCAGGAAGCTAAAGAAATTTAGTATGTCCCTGTGGATCCTTGCCCGACTTTTGTTGATGCACCGTAGAAAGCAGCCTATCTGGATGCATCATGACCTGGTATGGTAATTGGTTTGCACGTGACCACAAATGCAAAGAGTTATGGACTCTGTCTTTGCTTCTCACTGCATAAGTAAATCAGCCATCATAATCGAGGACCTTATCTGAACATTCTCTCTTCTCCCCTCATCCACTGGGCATAAGACACAAAGTACATGCCATCAGGCTCGAGGACAGCTTTTACTTCACTGTTATGACTATTAAATAGTTCCCCCATTTGATATCAGTTTATGACCCAACAATCTACATGATTATGATCGTGCACCTTATTGTTTATGTGTATTGCACTTTCTCTGTGGCTATTACACTTGATTCTGTATTGTTGTTGTTTTACTTTGTTCCACATCAATGCACTGTGTAATGATCTGATCTCTATGAGCAGAGTGAAAAACAAGCTTTTCACTGTATCATAGCACATGTGGATCCAATTCCAATTTCATTATCCCTTAAGGAGATTGTACCCAGAGTTACAGCACATCAAATTCTAAAGTTCAAAGTAAATGTATTATTAAAGTACATATATGTTACCATATGCTGTACAGCCCTGAGATTCATTTTCTTGTGGGTAAGTACAGTAACTACAAAGTGTAATAGAATCAATGAAAGACTGCACCCGGCAGGATGGGACAACAATCAATGTGCAAAAAAAAAACAAATCAACAAACTGTGCAAGTACAGAAAGAAAGAGAGAAAAAAAAGCAATAAATATCGAGAACTTGAGATGAGAAGTCCTTGAAAGCGAGTCCATAGGTTGTGGGAACAGTTCAGTGATAGGGCAAGTGAAGTTATTCCTTCTAGTTCAAGTGCCTGATACTTGAGGGGTAATTACTGTTCCTGAACCACTGTGCAGAAAGTGACAGCGTCAATTCTGCAAACTTCACAACTATTGTTCTCGCTTTTCAGCACCTTGGAGAGGGAAAAAATGTTAACGGTCCAGTTTGATCAGAACTAGGAAAAAGGAATGACTCAGATTGGGTTTAAGTTGAAGAAAATGGCACATACAGAGATAACAAAAGAAATGACCCTAACAGGGTGGAGAACAAGGGAGCCTGAACGATACACGTGTCGTGGTGTTGGCTGAGAGAGAGTGGTAACAGTTTGATGTGTCTGGAGGAGGTGCACATAGATGGAGATGAATGAGAACAGAGGAACGAGAGAAAAACTCATTGGTGCTGTAAATCTGAAACATGGAATAATGTAAGTACTCAATTGGTTGAGCAGCACCGACAGAGAGAGAAACGTTACTGATTGATGACCTTCACTGGAACTGGCTAGTTCTGACACAAAAATCAATAGCTGTCCAAGTGAAATTATTGAATTCAGTGTTGAGTCCTGACATGGTGGGGAGATGAGATACTGGAAGGCAAGGGGTGACTGATGAAGGCATCGTGCTGAAGGTGGCAGAAATTGTACAAGTTGGTAGAGACTAGAATTAGATGGAAGTGTCGCCCCCAGATTCATTGCCTGCAACTTAATTCTCCATCTCACTCCCATTTCAAACTCTGATTTTAACCTTGTACTGTTGCAATGAAGCCAATTGAAACTGAAGGAGCAGTAGCTCATCGTCCAGCTAATAACTTCTGAGGAAAAATCGTCAATTTATAACATGAACTCTATTTTCCTCCCTTTAACAGATAGTGTCTAACTTATTGAGTACAAGGCAAGGGATGCATATCTCCTTGCATTCAGACACTATATATATTACATGCTTTCTCCACCAATGTCTGTCTGTATAAGAGGAATGATACCCTTTCACACATATGGCTAATTAGAAATAGCCAAATAATAGATATTTTATTATTCATGTCTCATATAGATTCTGGCAGCAGCTGTCACTCCAGTGTACTAGAGTTCATCAGGCCAAGATACTAATTTATAGTATTAATAAAGTCATAAAATCTATTAAGGCAATTGAGAAGTGTCTTTTGAAATGCATTAGTCTATCTAAACGTGGGATTTATTTTGTTAGAAACAGCTGCCGGATCAGAATTGTCTACCTTCCTTCTTAAGCTGAGGCCCCATATCTAATTAAATTTTCTTCATTGTCACTTGTCATGGTGCAGAACATGCTACATGTGGGGGTGGTGGAAGCAGATTTAGTAGCAACTTGTGACAAGAAATTGGATAAAAACTTGAAAAGGAAAGATTATCAGGGCAAGAGGGAAAAGCGGTAGTAATGGGATAACCCTTCCAAGCAGGCGGCTCAGGGACAGTGAGACATCTCCTGTATTGTAAAACTGAAGAAGTGGCCAAATTGATTCAATCTTTGTTGGAGTCTGAGTGCAAAGATCAAACTCAGTGTGGAACACCCTCACTGAGTGCTCACTGTTGGCTCTTTATAATAATTGTAATTTCAGTAATTCAGTATCAGAATCAGGTTTACTATCACCAGCATGTGTCATGAAATTTGTTAACTTAGCAGCAGCAATTCAATGCAATATATAATATAGAAGAAAAATAAATAAGTAAGTAAATCAATTACAGTATATGTACATTAAATAGATTAAAAATTTTGCAAAAACAAAAATAATATATATTAAAAAAGTAAGGTAGTGTCCAAGGGTTCAATGTCCATTTTGGAATAGGATGGCAGAGGGGAAGAAGCTGTTCCTGAATCGCTGAGTGTGGGCCTTCAGGGTTCTGTACCTCCTACCTGATGGTAACAGTGAGAAAAGTGCATGCCCTGGGTGCTGGGGTCCTTAATAATGGCAACACCGCTCCCTGAAGATGTCCTGGGTACTTGGTAGGATAGTACCCAAGATGGAGCCGACTAAATTTACGGCCCTCTGCAGCTTCTTTCGGTCTTGTGCAGTAACCCTCCCCCCACTACACCAGACAGTGATGCAGCCTGTCAGAATGCTCTCCATGGTGCATTTATAGAAGTTTTTGAGTGTACTTGTTGACGTACCCAATCTCTTCAAACTCTTAGTGAAGTACAGCTGCTGTTTTGCCTTCTTTATATGTGGGGACCAAGTTAGATCCTCAGTGATCTTAACACCCAGGAGCTGGAAACTGCTCACTCTCTCCTTAGTAGAAATGCTTTCACATTGTCTTTGTCAGATCAATGTAAAGGGCTTCTTTACCTACCTGTTTGCACAGCGGCAAATTCACAATATAAAATCAATCCTAACCCGTCCATGAATTTCCACCAAATATCTCCATTGAACGTGGACTTCATCCCACAAGCACAAAATGACCTCTATGATATAAGCAGGTTCTGAAAGTCAGGACATGATAAAATACTACTGTGACATCAAAACTCCTCAAAAGAAGGAATCTTTCAATTTATTTACTTGGACTATTCAACTGATTCAATGTGAAAATGAGGCTGAATCTACTTTGCACTGGAATCTACTACACTTGGAGTACAAACAAACCTTTACAACTGTAACTAGGAATGATGATTCTAATTGTTTTTGGCTCTGGCATATAAGTTTGACCCCAGTTCTAAATGCAGGAATGGAAGTCCTCATTATGTTGGGTCCTGAGAAATGGCAGGAAACAAAAATCAAAATAGATCAGATGCTGGGTATTAAGCTGGAGGGAGAATTGGGAGAAGTGGACAAAAGGGATACTTCTGATAAGAGTTACTCTGGGGAGAAGTTTCAAATGAGATCACCTGGTTGAGGGGTTACCAGGGGCAACCGGGGATAGAGAACATAGCCTTTTGTTTCACTAAAGCTACATATTGAAGGTAGCCTTTGAGTGTTGCCTGATGTCAATGTTTTCTGAATTATTTTTAACTGCCTCGTTTTAAAGCAACAGTGAAATAATTTTGTGAAGTTTCTGCAGCTGCAAAACTATGTGGTATGCCATCAAATTTCCTAAATTCAGCACCACGTTTGTAATTGTAATTCAATAGACTCAACCCACCTTTCTGCTTCATTTTCTTTAATGATTCTGTGGTCTTTTTGTGATTACATTTGCTCTGTTTTTAGGGATCTTATTTTCGTGGGACTATATGGGAGTCACAGCACTGAACCAGTTTATCATGGTGTCCATGAAGACAGTTATAGTCCAACGCTCTCTCTGTGCCTTTTTACAACCATTTCCTGCAGCACTTATCTGGCATAATTGTCTTATTGCCAATCACTTTGTGCAGCCTAGGCGTGCAGAGATTTCCCTCATTTACAGACTTATGTTCACATCAGATTACTCAATAGCTGGCAACAGTTTCATACTAAGTGTCATAGTCGGAGGCAGCAGGGAAAGAAGTCCTTGACCCCAGAGTGTGAGCTGAGGAGAAGAGCTTACTTGATATCCTCGGCCCACAGGAAAAGCTGCTGCCGTCCTAAGCTAACCTCCCTTCTCCACCTCAAGTGGCCAGTTCCCCACTCTCCCACAACCTATGAGCGTTAATGAGCATCAGTTTGACTTCCACAGTTTGCTGCTATTATCTTACCGGGATCTGAACCAGAACATTTGTCGGAATCACTTCAGGCCCATCAATTTAAGGTAATGGGTGGGACCAATTCTCAGAGCTTCCTGTCGTCTGCCACCTTAATTCACCACCCCCATCTTCCAATCGACTTTTCCCCATGTCCCACTCTGATCTGCCCATTACGATGTTGGTGTTCCGGGCAGCAGTGAAGGTCCTTCAGCGCTGATGGTGTTCAGAACTTCTTTCATCATGCTAGCAACTACTGTCAGCCACGCAAGTCCCGGTGGAGACTCATGACTACTGTCGCACTCAGATATAGGGGGAGTCTTCACTTTTTGATTTACCAGTAGAGGTTGTCAGCCCTGAGCTGAACCCTCGAACCTGGAGGAACAGTGGACCACTCTTAGTCTGGCCTCTACCCTTTGACCTGTATGGCATGGATGACCCTACCAAGAGCCAAAGCATAAGGCCCCAGCTCCAGTCAACATAGCTCTCCGGGTCGCTGAGGCAAGCAAGCCTCCAAACCCAGCGACAAGGCTGTGGTCCTTTTGGAGGTGCACTATTATAATGAGCCGCAAGGTAATCATGAGGAACATTTCATCTTCTATCTGAGCATGGTGCAACCTTCCTGACCAAATGTTGAAATCTCCAGTTATAGGTAACTCACTTTCTCTGTCAGTATCATAACTGGCTATTTTAGCTGTGAGTTATCCATCCATGATATTCCCTCAATGTTTCTTCCCTCTGATTTGTACAGCCTTGTTATTTGCTGTACACCATTGCTTTGTCAGTCTCTAGCTGCTCCAAGGGCAACCTATCCCCATACTCACCCTGTCACAAATATCCCTTTCACCCAATGCATCACCAGACACCAACTCTCTGCAAATTAAGACAAGCTTTCTGTCAAGTTCTGGTGAGGGCTTCTTGACCTGCAGCATTAATTCTGGTTTTCCTCCCAGCTTAACCTGCTGAGTGTTTCTGGAACTTTCTGTTATTTGCATAGGTGTCAGAGGCTACCATGACCAGCTGAAGCCATGCATTAGGGACACAGTCTTATTCTCTTTCTGGTGTAAATGCCATGAGAGATAAACACTGCTCTTTGACTATCCAGGGCTTGGCCAATTACACAAATTTCAAAGAAAATCACTGGATTATTTTACTGTCATTTTGAGGATCACTGGCACACCACAGGAATATGTGTTTAGTCCACTGCTCTACTCTCTCTATTCCCATGACTGCGTGGCTAGGCATAGCTCAAATGCCATCTATAAATTTGCTGATGATACAACCACTGTTGGCAGAATTTCAGATGGTGACCAAAGGGCATACAGGAGTGAGATATACCAGTAGTCGGGTGTTGTCACAGCAACAACCTTGCACTCAGTGTCAGCAAGACTAAAGAGCTGATTGTGGACTCACTCAGAAAGGGTAAGATGTGGGGACACACACCAGTCCTGTAGATAGATCAGAAGTGGAGAGAGAGAGAGCAATTTCAAGTTGCTGGGTGTCAATTCTCTGAGGACCTAACCTGGATGTAATATTTTGATGCAGCTATTAAGAAGGCAAGACAGTGGCTATATTTCATTAGGAGTTTTAGGAGATTTAGTTTGTCAACTAAAATGCTCAAAAACTTCTACAAAATGTACCACGGACAGCATTCTGACAGGCTGCATCATGGAATGGTATGGGGAGGGGGCGCTACTGCACAAGATCGAGGTAAGTTACAGAAAGTTGTAAAATTAGTCAGCTCAGTCATGGGTACTAGCCTCTGTAGTATCCAAGACATCTTCAAGGAGCAGTACTTTAGGAAGGTGGTATCCAACATTAAGGATCCCCACCACCCAGGACGTGCCCTCTTCTCACTGTTACCATCAAGAAGGAGGTACAGAAGCCTGAAGGCACACACTCAGCAATTCAGGAACAGTTTCTTCCCCTCTGCCGTCCAATTTCAAATGGACATTGAACCCATGAACACAACCTCACTACTTTTTTAAACTTAACTATTTAATAGACACACACACACACACACACACATTTTTAAATTCATTCTTTTTTTCTATATTTATTTTTCATGTATTTTATTGTACTGCTGCCATAAAATTAACAAATTTCACACCACATGCCGATGATATTAAACCTGATTCTGATTCTGACATCCTGCAATTACGAATATCTTTTCTTGATAAATTCAGCTACAGTATACCTGAACTACAGTGTGCCGTAACTAGTCAGATTCACGGACTTTACATCATCTTTTTTTACAGCATGATGTAGCACCCCTATAATGAGTGAAATGACAATATTTCCCTGCCTATTTGTCAATGGCAGTTTCTTGAGGTAAAGCACATGCTGTGGATGTGTCTGTAAATCTGTGTAAATCTGCTTGAGGAAAATTACTGTGGAGAATCATTAGTTTCAAAATAACAAGAAGGCAGAGAACAACTGGTCACATCAAAACATTTATCACAGCAAAGCCCTGTGTAAATTAGCTGAATCACAAATGAACTGCAGCCATGCAACGTTATAAATCATAAAGAAAAAAATAGCTAAACATCTTTGGTATTGTGTTTGTACACTGCAAGCAAGAACATTGTGATGTTATAATGATTGATGCTGAGCACACAAGTGGAGCATTGTTTCAATTCACTAAGATGTGAGCGAAACACACTGAAATGGTTAGCTTTCACAACAGTCACATTAAAACACATTAATACACATAGGGAGTTACAGACAAAATAGAACTGATTTGCAACAGGAACTTCAAAGGAGAATGAGATTCATTTGTTCAGATACCTCTCTGAATAGTACAGCTTATGAAGCATGTTTGAATGGACTCTTATATGGGTCAGATTGCTGGTGCATGACAGGGAACGACTTTGCCAAGTTGTCGTCATTCCACACCATGAGCCTCCAGAAGATCTTCCATATTTCCGGCCAAGAAAGACCTCCAGTTGCGCCCTGCTCCTTCAGTGTCACCAAGTGGACATGGCCACAGACATCACGAGGAAATGTTGGAGATGGATTGGATATGTGACGTCATCAAGGCAGCGCTACATTGGACCCCTGAAGGACGGAGGAGATGTGGCAGAAATGAGTACCCTGAACCACACCTGGGCACAATAGAGAAGATGGCCAAGGTCAAATGGAGTTGGAGGACCATTATTGCTGCCCTAAATGCCAGCAGTGTAACAGGCAGTAACTATCGAACTAACTACTTGAATGGACGCTTGCCTTGTCCATTTCTGTGTGTATGTTTGAGTGTGTATGTGATGATTTACACTGAGGCAAATGCACCAGATGAGACGACCTCCTTTATATATTTAGGCCAAGCAGTCAACTTAACATTGGAAGGAGGAATCCTACTCTACTCTTTCCGTAGTGGCACTATTAATGAATCAGCCATGACTGAATGGCAGAGCAGACTTGATGGGCCATTTGGCTTAATTCTTCCCCTATACCTTATGGTCTAATGTAGAAAAAAGATAAAATTTAGGGTTTGTGTGGTAATGTGGTAGAATACCAGACTGTAAAATTACCTAACCAAGGCTCAGAGCCCACTGCATGAAAGAGTAGTGGAGGCAGCATGTCCTATCACAAGCACTTGAGATCTACCATCCTACAGATATAGCTCAGGATTGGAACTATGCTAAGTACCTTACAACTTTGATCAGCATAGAAAGATTGGGCAGAGGATGTTAGGACATCTTCTACATAGTGACATAGTGCCCTTTGTCGGTTTTCTGTTTTTCCAGGCTAATATCAAAACAAAGCAAGTCTCTGGTAAGGCTCCATGTCCTGTTCTAACAATGTGCCAAAGACTTAAGCCAGAGAGAATATTCTTAATCGATCAGATATAAAGCTCATCACAATTATTAAGTATTCAGTCGTCAGCACTTATCCAATGAGCATCAGTTATGCATGAATCTGCAGACAACGATTTGTGAGTAAATAATTGTTTTAACATTATAAAGCACTTCAAAGTGATGCCAAGGGTATGGTTATGAACAAAATGATACTGAACCACATGAGGAGATATTAAGGGGGACTTCAAGCATTTTAAGTTGAAGCATCTGTGGGTATAGGGTGTAACGCAAAGAATAGACAAGAATCTGCAACTGAAGGAATGCAAAGGTATCCGATTACTGCAAAGCATTGTGGGTATGCTACGCTGGTGGCAGAATGCCTGGCGACACCTGTGGGTTGGCCTTGCACATCCTTAGCTGTGTTGGCTATTAACGCAAACAATGTCTTTACATCCTGTGCTTAATAGAGTGGCCTCTGAGTGTTTGTTCATGGTCTTTTGCTGCTGTAGCCCATCCACTTCAAGGCTCACTGTGAAGCTTGAGATGCTGCAATATTCAGAGATGGTCTTTGGCTCACCACTGTTGTAACACATTGAGTTACTGCGTCTTTCTGTCAGATTGAACCAGTCTGGCTTCTCTCACTAACAAGGCATTTTTTGCCCACAGAACTGCCACCCACAAGATTTTTTTCACACCATTCTCTGTAAACTGGTGTGCATGAAAATCACAGGAGATCAGCAGTTTCTGAGATACTCAAACCACCTCATCTGGCGCCAGCAATCATTCCACAGTCAAAGTTACTTAGATCACATTTCTTCCCCAGTCTGATGTTTGCTCTAAACAACAACTAAACCTCTTGACCATGTCTGCATGCTTTCATGCACTGAGTAGCTGCTACATGATTAGATAATTGCATTAATGAGCAGGTGTACAGGTGTACCTAATCAAGTGGCTATTGAGCATAAACCTGAATCTGAAGAAGAATATGCATAATGTGAATGTTAAACCAATTTAGAAATATTTAATTTATTAAATTATCTGATTGAGCCATGGAATAGCTATTTTCTTGAATTATTGGAAAAACTTATTGGCTCCTAATTTGTTTTAATTTTAGCAATGGTCTTTCCACATGTGGGAGATGCAGTGTATACTTATTCAAAATACGTATTGCTTGAATGCATGGCTTTGATCCTCAATATAACTGAAAATATAGGAAATACTCCGCAGGTCAGGAAGTACCTGTGGATGGAGAAACAGAGTTCAGGTTTCCGGCCAATTAGCTCTCTTCTGAGGCCACTCAGCCTCCGGCATAAAGGCTAGCAACACACTGGTATCCTGCAGGGCTCGACTTGAGTACAAAGAATTGCCATCTTAAACTGTGCAAAGGACTAAGCTCAGAGCACCACGATGCAACATATTGCTAATCTGCAGCAAGCAGAGGTAGCTCAATTTTATTAATGTGGAATAAAAAATTCTGTTGAAGAATAAATAACGTGCATTATTAAATTAGTTTCCTTAATCAGTGTTAATGTGTTATACCTCAATGCCAATTGTGGTTTGGTTGCTGTAAATACCAGTTCTCATGGTATTTCAAATCCTTTTCGATCTACTGATTTATTTGTTTTATTTCTTTTTCTTTCACTAATAACGTCTTGTCAGCTCCGTGCACCACTGATTTATTGCACAGATGTACTTCTGATGTTTATTAAAAAGGAACTTTTATTTTCGCAGTCTGCAGCAGTAGATAATGAAGCAATGGTCTGAAAGGTTTGTCCAATGATGAATTTAACTAATCTTAAACCACCTGTAACCCCTATTCCCTGATGTGATTGTGTTTTTTAACTGAATCTACTTGTCACTTACACTAAGATGGTTTTAAGAAAAAAGTCCAAAATATTGATTTTTTTCCTTGTAAAAAGAAGCAGTGAGAAAATATACTTGCTTTATTCTATTTTGTTTTTATATTGAAGTATTTAGAATGAACAGAATATTGAACCAGCTCCCTATGCTGGTGTACTGGAGTCTTATTTTATTTTTTTTCTGCCGACTGTGAGAAATATAAGTTATTCATAAATAAATATCAGAAGTCAAAGGCAACACACACAAAATGTTGGAGGAGCTCAGCAGGTCAGGCAACATCTATGGAAAGGAATAAACAATCGATGTTTCGGGCCGAGACCCTTCATCAAGACTACATTAGAAGTTGAAGTTGAATTTATTGACATATGCACAAGCACCTGTATGTACTGGAGCAATGAAAAACTTACTTGCAGCACATAGTATCAGATACACAATATTAACAAGAAAGACAGAAATTAAACGTAAATCATATAAAATATGCAAAGTTTAAAGTTCAAAGTATATTTATTATCAAAGTACAAATATGCCACCATATAAAACTCAGTGATTCATTTTCTTGCAGGCAATCATGGTAAATTCAAGAAACGCAATGGAATTGATGAAAGACTGCAGCAAACAAGATGGACAACAACCAATATGCAAAAAGAAACAACAAACTGAGCACACAATGAAACACACAATTAGAACAAAAAAACAGAGTTCACTGCTGTACAAAGTGATCTTAGCATCGGTATACTGAGGCAGTGGTTAGTTGCGGAGATGCAGCTGTTCCTGAATCTGGTGGTGTGGGAGTTCAGTTTCCTGTATCTCATGCACAATGGTAGCTTCAAGGAGATGGCTTGGCCCCGATGGTGGGGTTCTTTGACATCAGGTGTTGCCTTCTTGATACTTGCAATGAGGGGGAGGGATATACCGGCGTTATATTGGACTGAATCCACTACCCTCTGCAGCTCTCCAAACCCCACTGAAGAAATAATTAAACAAGAGAAAATCTGCAGGTGCTGGAAATCTGAGCAACACACACAAAATGCTGCAGGAACTCAGCAGGCCAGGCAGCGTCTAGGCAAAGAGTAAAAGAAAAAAAGAAAGTTTCTTCATATTTTCACACCACTTAAAACTGCTATTAGCATGTGATAGATTGGTGACACTGTTCGAGAAATGTGGATTACAAAATACTTCCCTAAAATTTGTCTTATTATAGGATCACTCCACCTTCATTGTGAAATTCCATAATGCTGCAATCCATTAATCAAATCAGGAATTTATCCAGAGAATAGCAACTAGTGAAGTAATCAAGGAGAACTTCAGGGAGAAGTTTGCCCAGCAAGTGGAGCTCTCTGGAATACTTGTACTCCTGGGTATGGCTGTCAACGATACTTAGCTTAGTCAACTGTGCCCTTTCATTAGCAACACCACTGCTAATGAAAATCATTTTTTGTTGTTTACACTGTTGAAAACATTACATAAATTTAAACATATTGGAAGCAGCGCTTCCTCTTCCTGAAAGTGCACTGAGCCTTGTCACATGCACGTCTCTATCTACAGTTCCTGCTTACTGTGAGGATCCCAGTGATCCATGTACTTAGACTGAAGGGCCAGTGAATGTGGTCTGAATGCTCTTTTAATCTTCTGCTTAGTATTGGAGTGGAAGTCGCCGAGGTTCCTGAAAGCCACGTCTTGTGTGGATGCATGGATAGACCTTAAGGTGCGACCATAGTGTGCTGGCCTTGGGCAGCTCTGGAAGCTCTGCTGTGTCCGTCGTCTGTTACCAGACAGGGGTGCCTGGACCATTACAGTCCTATGCAAAAGTCTTGAGAGCCCTAGATTTTTTGTACGGTTTCAGATGGTCTGGCCTCCACAGAGCCCTGGTCTCAAGACTGTCGAGGCTGTCTGAGATTACCTGGAGAGCCAGAAGCAGGTGAGGCAGCTGAAGTCTGCAGAAGAACTGTGGCAAGTTCTCCAAGCTGCTTGGAACAAGCTACCTGCCAATTTTCTTATAAAACTGCACAGCAGGGTACCGAAGAGAATTGATGCAGTTTTAAAGATAAAGGGTGGTTACACTAAATATTGATTTGATTTAGATTTTTACTGTTTACTGCTCTTTGTAGTTTTTTTAATATTTAGGAACTCTCCCTTTAATTAATTTTGAAATCACCTTTGCTTTACAGAATTTTTCTACATGTGCCTAAGACTTTTGTGCAGTACTGTGAATATAGCACATCACTGGATGTAAGTAGACTACCCCTCATGCAAACAAACTGATTAGTCTCCTTCCTTTCACATCACTATATTTAGGAATCATAGCCCACAGAAAGGGTCCAACAGGAGATATCATCTCCTTGGTGAGCTGTCCAATGTATATATCTTTTCCCCTGTCAAGTACAAGATCTTTTTGTCAATAGGTTTCAATAGGTACATTTAATGTCAGAGAAATGTATACAATATACATCATGAAATTCTTTTTTCTTCAGACATCCATGAAAGCAGAGAAGTGCCCCAAAGAATGAATGACAACTAAAAATTTAGAACCCCAAAGTTCCCCCCAACTCCCCCTTCCCACGCACAAGCAGTGGCAAGGTAATGACGACCCCCACCAGTAAAAAAGCATCAGCACTCTCCACCGAGCACTCAAGCATGCAGCAAAGCATCAATAAAGACACAAACTTGCAGTACCCCAAAATCTACTCATTCACCCAGTAATTAGACATACCATAGGCTCCCTCTCTCCCTAATAAGTGAAAAAGAGGTGTCCCCATTTCACAGCAAGAGCAGAGACATAAGAAACAGCTCGCTGACTTACACTGTTAAAAGTTCGTTGCGCTAATCTTTCGGGCTCTGCGCGCCCCAGAGCCACAAAATTCTGGAACCCTGAAGGAGCACTTGTCTTTCAGGCTGTGTCTTTGGGATATCAAAAAGTGACCAGTTGTGAAGCCCTGAGAGTGGGTCCAATTCTCGCAAAGAACCAAAGTCAGAGCATAACTCCAGGGCAGGGTCTTCAAAGGAACGCCCCACACCCTGAAAAGGAAAAAAAAAGAGACATCAAAGATAGAAATGGAGTGGTTTCTGAAGAAGCAAGCAAAGGGGTCACCATTTAGTGCCATCTGGGCTTCGCCTCACCTCCAGATCATTTCCTGTCTTTGCAGTCATACATTAATTCATATACAGAACAATACTGCCCCATGAAAATCCAAATTCATCTTTAAAGATGTGCTTTCTAAGCAGCAGTGATAGTCTACAATCTTATGAAGGTGAGTTTATCATCTATTTCCCCCTGACTACCTCCTCCTCCATGGTTTTCAGTCAGGCGCTTGACACTTGGAGAGATTTGGCGGGGGGCGGACGCCCGGCGCTCGGCCGGGGCCGTGGTTGAGTGGTCAGCGATTTGGGCCGGCTCCCCCACTGGACTTAGTCTGATGAGGAGGGTGTGAGAACATCCAGCAGGACTAAAAAAGAACAAGATCTGACAAAGGGTGGATGAGCTCTTTGTGAGCCAACAGCCATCTTCCGTGGAAGAGATTAAAGCCTCACCACGTATCTACGAATCGTATGCTATGCACCTAGTTAGAAGAGATATGATGAACTTGGGCGCTGCACCGTGTGCCTGGAACTGCCCAAGGCCTCCGCCTAAGGAAGGGCCGAGCTTGAAGAAGTGGCCGCGGCTGGAAGCCGTCATGGCCTCGGACTCGAGTTCGGCGGGGGCGGCGGCGGGCGGTACCAAGGCGGCCAGTGAGAACAAACTGGAGGAGAGACTGTACTCGGTGCTGTTGCAAGATCGAAGAAGATGGAGGCGCATAGCCGCCAACCCCGGATTCGGGACGGCACCCACTGACTGACTGACTGACCTCCTCCCACTTTGAGGACATTTTGTGTACATTTGTTGACATTTTGTGAACTCCTAATTCCCGTTCTACAATAATGCCAGCCATTCAATTGATATTAAAATGTCTCTTTAAAAATTAGGCTTTAGAATGTGAGACCAACAATATTGGCATTACTTCTCTCAGGGACCACTTTATTAGGTACACCTGTATACCAGCTCAGTAATGTAATGATTCATCAGCCAATCATGTGGCAGCCAGTCAATGCATAAAAGCAAGCAGACATGGTCAAGAGGTTCAGTTGTTCTTCAGACCAAACATCAGAATATGGAAGAAATGTGATCTAAGTGACTTGGTGACTGTGGAATGTTTGTTGGTGCCAGATGGGGTGGTTTGCGTATCTCAGAAACTGCTGATCTCCTGGGATTTTCACTCAGAACAGATTTTTCAGAGAATGAAGTGTTAAAAAAAAACATCCAGGGAGCAGCATTTCTGTGGGCATAAACTGCTTATTTCATGAGAGAGGTCGGAGGATAATGTCCAGACTATTTCAAGCTGACAGGAAGGCGACCGCAGCTTAAGTAACCATGCGGTGGTGTGCAGAAGAGCATCTCTGAATGCACAACACTTCGCACCGGGGAGTGGATGGGTTACAGCAGTAGAAGACCATGAACATACACTTAGTGGCCACTTTGTTAGGTACAGGAGATACCTAAAAGTGGACACTGAGTGTAATCCTTGAATCAAAGGGAAACTTCCTGCCATTTGAACAGAAGGAAAACACCACTGTGACATAGTTGTGTGCTGTTTGTAGAACTGCTGGGTGAGATGCTAGAAAATTAAATGTCAACTTACCCAACATGATCATAGCTTGTTTTCCAATATAGATGTATCCAGTGTGTACAATGCAGAAATTGGAGGTCAAAGCCTTGAATTCACTTCACGAATTCATTTTTTTCATCTTTGCTTTCTTACCATTCTAAATCATGATGTTTTCCTTTTGCAATAGGCACAATCGGACTTTGAGAAGATGATTCCAATTTTCCAACTATGTTAGAAAATCACGCCAAGTTTACTGAGCAGAAAATAATAAGTAAATAGTGACATATCTACAGGGTCATTTCAGGTAGTCCATGAATATTGGTAACATTGGTTTATAATTGATACATGAACCCAATGAATATACAGTCAAAAACTTCTGTTTGTGTGCCATCCAGGAAGATCATGCCAGATATAAGTACACTGACGTTGTAAAAAGAAAATAGAATTTAGAATACAAGATATGGTGTAGCAGCTACAGAGAAAGTACAGTGTAGGTAAATTAAGTTCAAAGGCCACACCAGGGTAGATTGGGAGATTAAAAATCCATCTTTAGCATTTGAAGGGGTCTATTGAACATTCTGATAGCAGCGGGATAGAAGCTGTCCTTGAGCCTGATGTTAGGAGAGGGGGAGAAGAGTGGATATCCAAGTTGTGAGGGGTCATTGATATGTTGAATGTCCAGGGTGGGAGGGGTCATTGATATGTTGAATGCCTTCCTGACTTCATCATTTCTTCAGGCAGCTTTTCAAATGTATTAATGCTGGAAAATAATGATGACTGGGTGTAATCAAAATATTCAAAGAAAGGTATATTTTTCATTAAGAGATATTTCAATATATCTTAATGAGAGTGGAGGGATAATGCTGCAAAGTCAAGAAAGCACAGTCCTCAAAGGCAATCTGTTGCAGCTGCAAGACACACTAAGGACTGGAAATAGTTAACTCGGTTGCATTTCTAACTGGTGCAGACCCAAAAATATTCATAGTGGAAGATTTAGTGTTGTTATTGAATATTGTGGCAGATGGTTTAGTTAATGTCATTGGGAATGGGCATTATCAAATGCTTACAATGGCCATCTCCAATGAGAATGTTAATTAATGCTAGACGAATGTTATCTTTCATTTAACAGCCTGAGCCTGGGTCTTCTCCAAGTTGTATTGCAGAATGGAGAAGAGCACTTTAGAATTATCAGCTACCGGCCCCACTTTTGTAGGAGAAAAGGCTATTGATCATACAGCAGAAAATCACAATGTGGTAGACATTCCCTGAAGAATGCTGTGGTCATTTCTTCTATCTACAATTAATTTCCTCCAATAGCTACTATTATCTTCTTTGTATCACCCAGAACTCCAACTGTGCAATGATCTTCTCCTTGAAGCAAGTGACCTCAGTTCTGCTTGGGTTCCTTCATACTATACTTGGCTGAACAAGACATTAGTGTTGAGAGGATTCACAATTAGTTTCTCTGTCCATGTTTGTACTGAGATTATAATGAGATCTGTAATCAAGTAACTTATTGGAGCTTAAAAATTTGGCATAGGTTATTGTTAAGTAAATGTCATTTAGTAGCATGATTATTGACTATTTCCTTCACTTTTACCGATAGTTTGAAGGACGTTTCCAAATACTAATTGAATAGATTGGATTCATCCTGATTTTGAGTGGACAAAATATACTTGATCAATGTTCTACATTGTAAGGTCAGATCTGCACCAGAACAGATGCTCAGGGCAATGAGGTGGCAGGAAGAGGACTGTGCTGTAATTTCTTATGTAGAGAATTTCAGTATTATAACTCCTGAAGCCTAACGTTCTAATTTCAGAATCAGGATCGGGTTGACATTTGTCGTTTTTCTGCAGCTGGTCAATACAAAATATTAAAAAATACTATAAATGACAATAAGAAATATACAGTATATGAAAAAATTAAATAAGTAGAGGAAAAAGAGCAAAAATAGTGAGACTTTGTTCATAGATGGGTTCATTGTTCATTCAAAAATCTGATGGTGGAGGGGAAGATGTTCCTTAAACATAATGTGTGTCTTCAGACTCCTGTACCTCTTCTCTGGTGGTAGTAATGAGACAAGGGCATGTCTTGAGTGATAGGGTCCTTAATAATGGATGTTGCCTTTCTGAGGAATCTTCTTTTGAAACATCCCTCAATACTGCGGAGGCTAGTACCTATGATGGCGCTGGCCGAGTTTGTAACCCTCTGCAGGAGCTTAATACTTGTTTTCTTATGATCGCAAGATCCTGTTGGACATTGGCAGTGTTGTGTGCAGCCAGTCCCATTCATTGGTTTATTGGCGAGTGGCAGGGGAGCTGCGTGGCCTCGGTCACAGCAAGGATTAGGCCTCAGGCTGCAGGGTCGCCTGGTTGCAGTTGCCCAGCATGAGGTGTCAGAGTCGGGCACTTCACTAAAGTACTGGAGGCGGCGTGGTGCAGCGCCCAAGTTGGAATCGGTGCTGCTCCCAGTGTTCGCTCGGCAGAAGACAAGCTGACTTGTATTTGACTGCAGTCTGCTGCAACATTCATGGACTCGGACTTGGACTATATTTCTTTGTGTGACTGTATGTTTACTGCTATCTTATATGTGCGAATTTATCTATACACGGATGCTCCGGATGGCTCTTGACGTGAGTTGGCAACAGCACATGACGAACGTTGAGCTCTATAACAACCTACCGATGCTCGCCACTAAAATCGAGGTGAGAAGACTGTAACTAGTGGGGCACTGTCTACGCCACCCCGAGCTACCTGCCAGCCTAGCCATCATATGGGAGCCCAAGCACGAGAGGATGAACCCTGGGCGCCCTCCCAAGACTATGGTCAACACGCTCCTAGAAGACAGCGGCGCAGCTAATGTAGATGAACTGAACACACTGATGAGGAAGAGGGAGAAGTGGAGAGTCCATCATCGTGCCTGACGCCGGCCCCTTAGGCCTGAGTCGACATAGTAGTAGTTATATGTGCGATATGTGCCGTGTGCTGGGAATGGCCGTTGGCACTGTGTTTTGCACCTTTGGCCCCAGAGTAACGTTATTTCCTTCAGCTGTATTCATGTATCGTTGAATGACAATTAAACTTGAAATTGAAATTAAATAAACAACTTGAATCTGTAGTTAACAGCCAGATCTAATATCCTAATTGAAATCAGCAAACAAGCCAACTCCAGCGGCAGGCAGGGCCCCATTCCTGAGAAATAGTCGTAACAGAACTGCTTGTAAACTGGAAATGAACAAAACCAAAGCAGTGCGTGGGTAATGACCACGGAAACAGCTGTGATGGGACAGCCAGCAGACGCAGGGAGAGAAGCCACCACCCGGTTTCACTCAGTGAGTAACTACGTGAGGCTGCTCAGCCTTAGGAACTCTTCTCGACTCCACTCAGCCCTGGATGGGGGGTGAGTCTGGGGGAGAGAAGGCAAGTGGAGATGTCTAATTCCTAACTGGTAGAAAATGCCTGCAGCCCTGCAGCAGATGCCTGATTCATCCCCATACATCCTGAGTGTATCCCAGATCAGATCCCACTTGGTCCAGAATCCCAGTGTGAATCCCACTCTGCTGCTGAACACTATGGTGAAGTCAGTAGAGAGTGCAGCCAGTCATTTTGGGTTTTCTGTGTTTGTATGTTAGTCCCAAAGCCCAACCACATTTAAAAAGAGAAATGTCAAATGGTCCCGGCAAAATACAGACCATTATGAAGCTGTTTCCTATAGTCAATTCATCATTCTTTGTAGAAAAAGATAAGGGCAACAAGCTAAAAATGGAAGCAAGTAGTCAGTAGCTATCATAAAATAAAATAAATGGAACATGGGCTGGAGGGTTTGCCTTGGGACTGCACGATAGATGATGTGACAGGCTTTTTTGAAAAGGGACTGGTTAGATCGGGTTGCCTGGAGACAGTTGTAGGTAAGTTCTTAGCACATGTGACAAGAGGTAAGTTAAGTGATGAATAGTCAGTGGATTCACTTGTTGATAGCTAGTTCTGTTTGATGTACTTAAGCGTGATCTTTTGACAATGTGTTTACATGAACTGATGAAGATAAAATGTCATTCACGTGGCTTTGCAGAAGAATATCCAGTCATTACTTGGGTAGGAAGTTGATCGCATTTGGGAAATGGTTTTCCCGTTTCTCAGACCAGAGACAAGTTGGAGGAAGTGTTTTCAATTGCTGTCTGGTAAGATGGCAGCACACTCCGATGCGGGTCCAACCAAAGGTGCAATTGTTTGTCTTTTATGTCTATTTTAAGACCACAAGACACTGCTGATTATCAAGTGCAGTAGGGCTACCCCATCAGCAAGATACTTGATGGGGATGAAGCTGACTTATTACGTACCATAGTTATGTTGTTGCTTGAACTTGTTTTGTACCATTGTGTACCCAGGCAGTGCGCAGTCCAAAAAAAAGGTGCAAGTGACTGTCTTGGACATTTTTCTTGCGATCTCAATACCCTGTTGGACGTTGGTAATGTGGAACACTGCAAGACTGGTTCACTGCTTCATTGGAGAGACTGAAGGCAGGGGAACTGCCTTGCCTCGGTCGTGGCGAGGACTAGGCCCTCAGACAATGGGGTCTGTTACAGCCGTTCAGGAGAAGAGACGCTGAGGCGGTGCGGAAGAAAGCAGATGGTTGGAGGCTGGGCCCCTCCCATCAGTTCTTCTCTTCAGTGTTCACTCAGTGCTGTCTTCTAGTGTTCACACAGTGGAAGAACAAGCTGGACCAGGACAACATCCCATGTACCATCATTCTGCAGACTACGCCTTTCAGGGACTTTGGCTTTTTTTTTTGTGACTGTATGTCTTCTGCTATCATAACCATATGTGCTGTGTGCTGTTGGTAATGTGTTTCACACCTTGGCCCCGGAGGAACGCTGTTTCTTTTGGTTATATTCACGTATGGTTGAATGATAATTAAACTTGAACCTAGATTACAAATAGGTGATTCAGGTGAAGGAAACTGAAGTCCCAAAATCTCAATGACATTAAAAAGAATACAAGAAACAAGAAAGTCTGCAACTATTTTGGGACACAATAGAGAGAACAGCCTTTTATCATCATTGAAAGACCAAGTATCTTACAAAACCTGAATCAATTCTCCACTCACACTGTCTTAATGCTACAATTTTCAAACTCAGCTTGTTTCCATGGCTGTTAGATTTGGACATCACAATCCAAGCTAGGTTCTGATAGGTCTGTGATAAGGGCACTTCAATATCATTCTTCTGTAATGTTGCCTTAAAGAAAGAAATCAAAGACCTGGTGGCCAAATGTGCACATTTTCTGGCATGAGAAGCTGGACAGAAGTTCAGAAAATTAAACTGGAGCCTGTTTATTTTGTCCCTCATCTGAGGACACTAAGGTCACCTGCTGTGCCCCTTTAAGTGCTGTGACTAAGGTTAGCTAACTTAATTGAGGACTGAAGCCAAAGCTCCCTTCCTTCTTAAAACTCAATGCCACAATCTACAATTTCTCAGCCATGTTATCTCTCCTAAGGCCCTAGAGTTCCATAACAATGGCTTAGACTGCCTGAGCTGGCAGTCAACCTCCAGGCTATTAAACAACCTTTCCCTATCTTTTCTACAAATATGTATACATTTCAGAAATACCATTGAATTTTCACAGATCACAATTCAATGTGTGAAAAATTCCTATTGTCTTCTGGTATTTTAAGAAACTCATATCTAGAGACGTATTCCTGCTCGGTAATGATGAATGCAGCACATTGTTTTTGTCTTTGGATACCCAGCCACATAGAACCCAATGGAATGGACTTCGGATGCGGTTGTAGGTTTTCACAAATTTAATGACATAAGAGAATTTATATTTAAGATAAAAAGTGTACAACTCTTTTATTGAACTCCAAAAAAACTGAACACGAATCATGGCAAAAGCCCTTTACCTAATTATATTATTATGTTAGACCAGCTTCTTAAAGGGAAATCGCAACTCAGTGCTGGTGATTGTGAATTACAGTATGTACATTTCCACCTATTACATTACCCTGCGCAGGCTCCCCCAAGAATTCACTAAAACCAACATTATGAGCCTGTCCAGATCTCGGATGAGCCGCCTGGCTCGGGTAATGATGATTGCAGCACATTGTTTTTGCCTTTGGATACCCAGCCACGTAGAACCCAATGGAATGGACTTCGGATGCGGTTGTAGGTTTTCACAAATTTAATCCTACGTTTTATGGGTGGAGGAACGGCAGGTGCCTCTGGCTGAGCCAGAGGCATGTTTACACGCTTATGGTCATGTCGTGATGACAGTGGCATTCTCCAAACCTTGCTGGGTCAGTTTAAGGTGATCTACCAAAATACGTTCAGGTTTATCCCTCTTATCTATGATAAGAATCTTTTCTCCCCATTCCAAAACGTGGAGTGGCCCACCTTAAGGGGGGCCTAAACAGATGTTGGTGTGCATCATGGTGGACGAAAACACACGCGGTGGAATGTAGGTCAACAGAAACCCAATGTGCTGTATACCATGATGGGAGGTAGGAATAGGTGAAAAGGAATTGAATTTACTGAGGAGGGTGGAAGGCTGCTGAGAGGCCGACCAGGCAGTCATAGCGTCAGGAATAAAATCACCTGGCACACATAATTGAGAAGAGAAGATGGCGGCACGATGCAGCGCGCAGCGGCCACTCCGGAATGAATATCTGTTATTTGTTAAGTAGGATGCCGTGCACAATCCTGATTTGATGGAGACTGAAATGAGAAGCATGGAGGAACACCTGGTGAAACTTCTGAAATGCCTGTTTCACTGCCGCTGCTATGAGTGACTGGCCATGAGAGGCTATCAGCCACAACATTATATTTCCCCAAGATGTGTTATATTTGTAGCCTGGGGAAAAGTACACACTCAGGACAACAAAGACTTTTTCGGATTTTAATTCCTTTATCGGTTTTCGATGTTTAAGTGCCAGAAGAGGGTCGCAAAACAAAACGAACGAATTTACAACCAGTACTTGCCATTACAATCTCAGTTTAACTTTCAATCCACACCCTCATGTATGGACAGAAATGCGTATGCAGTATAAAAAATACTAGAACTAATACGGTACTAATACGGTAGTGGCAATCCTGAAGGAACACAATACAAGCAATATTAGAATCCCACCCACCCTGCATCTTATACATAACAGCGAGAAATGTAAGCGAATACATCTCATCTAAGACGTACATATGCGCTGAATATCCGAACAGAGACTAAACATTCACGCTACGCAGTTACATGCACAATCAGTCCTGACACAATAAAGTTAGACAAAGGGTACACTTCGGCAAAACTTTTACAAGGTATTGCCTGGTAGTTAAATTACAGGAAGACCGACCTTCTTAGATGGTGAGGAACTTGGTATAAACCTTGCTACCCAGTGTTGATTTCTTCACTCGTGGAAATCTAAAGCATCCACATTTAAAACATGTCAAATTACCAATATTCTCGATCCGCCAACAAGCATAAATGAATTCACATAGATATTGTCTAATAATGCTCATCTTTCCTCACCATGCCCAGCACACTCTGGGAGGACCCCAGTTCCAACGCCTTACCACATCTTCAGCAGAAAGCAAAATGGTCTCCCCACTATCCCGGACGTGCGTAATGACATCACCGTCTCCCTTAAAGGCACAGGCAACTATCCTGCATTACCCGGATGGATGCCTAAGTACACTTTTAACGATACTGAATGAGTTCCGATGGTCACCCGGATACATGAACTCTAATATGTAGGCAATTGGCATTGCTGCCGTGCAGGACAAGGGTCTGACAAGTCAACCGGCTGACTCACGCCTCCGACCAACTGTTCACGCACAGTATCCACAGCATAGTCTGAAATGTCAGTAGTAATGGCTATGGGTGCATTGGGGAGCAGGTGCACCAGTTGAGTCATGTTGGAAAAAGCTTGTTTGGTATCATCAACTACCCTAGTCATGTCCACTGACCAGTCAAGCACTTGATTAGGGGTATTGCCTTTAAGCGTTCTGGACAGAGGGAGCAGCTCGCGGATTGAAGTGGTGATAGAAAGTCACCATACCCGAAAACTCCTGTCATTTTTTTAGTAGTGCAGAGCAGTGAGAAATCCATAATAGCGGCTACGTTTGATGGGAGGGGTTTCGCACCTTCTGCGGAGATGCAATGGCTGAGGAAGTAAATGGTTGACAACTCAGACTGGCATTTAGCAGGGTCAATCTGTGTTGGCTTAAGTGCTCGAGAAGTGTGGAGAGATGAGATACGTGTTCAGATTTAGATGCACTGGCAACAGATATGTCATCCAGGTAAACAGAAAGAAAATCTATGTCTGTTAATACCGAGTCCATCAGCTGCTGGAAAGTCTGTATTGTATTTTTCAGCCCAAACGATTAGTGTAGAAACTCAGAGGCCAAATTTTTAGATTATGAGAACACTCAGTCCTCTTTTATTGTCATTTAGAAATGCATACATGCATTAAGAAATGATACAATGTTTCTCCAGAGTGATATCACAGAAAACAAGACAAACCAAAGACTAACACTGACAGAACCACATAACATAGAAACATAGAAACATAGAAAATAGGTGCAGGAATAGGCCATTCAGCCCTTCGAGCCTGCACCGCCATTTATTATGATCATGGCTGATCATCCAACTCAGAACCCCGCCCCAGCCTTCCCTCCATACCCCCTGACCTCCGTAGCTACAAGGGCCATATCTAACTCCCTCTTAAATATAGCCAATGAACTGGCCTCAACTGTTTCCTGTGGCAGAGAATTCCACAGATTCACCACTCTCTGTGTGAAGAAGTTTTTCCTAATCTCAGTCCTAAAAGGCTTCCCCTCTATCCTCAAACTGTGGCCCCTCGTTCTGGACTTCCCCAACATCGGGAACAATCTTCCTGCATCTAGCTTGTCCAATCCCTTTAGGATCTTATACGTTTCAATCAGATCCCCCCTCAATCTTCTAAATTCCAATGAGTACAAGCCCAGTTCATCCAGTCTTTAAACATACAGTTACAGCAGTGCAAAGCAATACCATAATTTGATGAAGAACAAACCAAGGGCACGGTAAAAAAAGTCTCAAAAGTCCCTGAGTCAATCGACTCCCGAGTCCCCGATAGCAGGCGGCAAAAGGGAGAAACTCCCTGCCATAAACCTCCAGGCACCGTCGACTTGCCGATGCCTTGGAAGCAGCCGACTACAGCCGACACTGAGTCCATCCGTCTGAAAACTTCGAGCCTCTGACCAGCCTCTCCGATACAGCCTCCCGAGCGCCATCCTCTGCCAAGCGCCTTTGACCTCACCCCGGCCACTGAAACAAGCAAAGCCGAGGATTTCAGGGCCTTCTGCTCCGGAGATTCCGGTTACCACACAGTAGCAGCGGCAGCGAAGCGGGCATTTCAGAAGTTTTCCAGTTGTTCCTCCATATTCTTACGTCCGTCTCCATCAAATCAGAATTGTGCACGGTCCCCTACTTGACAGATAACAGATATTCATCACCGAAGAGGCCGCGCGCGCCGCCGTTGCGCTGCCATCTTCTCCTCCTCCAAATGGGGTTATCACAACTGTTTAGGGAATGTCCTCCAAGCACCCAGGCACCTGATGGTAGCCGCGAACTAGATCAACGTTGGAGAAAATTAACTTTCTGGCTAAACGTGTTGGAAAGTCTAGGATGTGTGGGATCCAGTAACGATTGGGGGTGATGGTCTCGCCAAGGTGTCAGCAATTACCACATGGGCGGCAAACACCTTTGGACTTAGGGGTCATATGGAGGTGTGAAGCCCAGGAACTATTCAATCAGCCTTCACAGTTGCCGGTTTTTCTGGGTCCAGTCTATGTGCGAGGGCATGGATTGGTTGGCTAGTTGTGGGAATGTGCTGCTCGACCGCATGTTTTGTGACTGTAGTGGAGAATGTGGGCTTGGTGAGGTTTGGGAATTCGCCCAGAGTTGAGTAAACTCACATGTGGTGGTGCATGCACATGACAGATTTGTTGCGGGGAACTTATTGGGAAGCAGTCCTTGAGATCTACAAGTTTTTAAGATCAACTGGTAGTCCTTGGGTACACAGGGAAAGGAGGAAGAATACTGCACTGCTGACTAGTTGAGTGTAGACTATCAGCCATTTTAGCAAGCTCCCTATAGTCCTTCACCAGTGCGTTAGCGAAAGCTGTGCAAACTTGATCAGGCACTGCTGCATGAAGGATTCTGTAAAAATAAAACAAGGATGGTGATTTCCCCGGAGAGACAGTGTGTGGTCCATTAGCTCCGACGGCTTAGCATCGGTGAGGCTGGGCAAGGAGAGCAGCTGTTTGTGTGCTCAGACTCTGATCGTCCAGAAGTCTGTAAAAGGTGAGTTTTCAATGATTGATAGTTATTGTGTTCAAGCTGGTGTTCAAGTAGCCTCACCGCTCTTGCAGCCGAGGATTTTCTGAGCAATGCTACCACTTACTAGAATTTGATGTGATTTCTCGCAGCGCGAATTGGGTCTCGGCTTATCAAGCCAAATTTGGTATTTTGCTTCCAAAACTCTAACAATTTCAAAGCAATTGAGTTGGCCGACTTGTTCAATAACTCTGGAATCATCGTAGAGCATTGGGATCACCAATGTAGGTTTTTGCAAATGAAGTGACATGAGACCTTTCAACGTTCAAGAACAAAATGTAAAATTCATTTATTGAACTCCAAAAAACTGAACATCCTTTACGTAGTTACATCATCATGTCAGACCAGCCTTTTAAAGTGAAACCCCAACTCAATGTTGCTGATTGTGAGTTATGTGCATTTCAACAATTATGTTAGCCTACACACCAAACAATGCATTGTCCACTATAGCTATCGTCATCCCTGCTGCCAACAAGAAGTGAATTCTCAGCACAACATGATTGTGATTTGGGGAAGGTTTGAAAACGAAAGTAACTCTCAACTGTTTTCAATTCAAAACTTTTGCAAGGAATGACTAAGAAAAAAATGAAAATAACACAGATTGCATCAGATCCATGGATAGAGTGTAATGATATATTTTTCATTTTTACTTTAGTAATAATATATCTATCCTCCGCAGTTTTCTGGCAGGTTTCAATGAATTTCCTCATTGGTACTGTCAATTCTAAGAAGGATGCAGCTGACATCTCTTCAAAATTAAACACTCTGTGAAGTATGTTCCTGGAATCCAAAATGGAATGGAGTATATAATGCAAATTTTGTCTGAACTAATTATTTGAAAGAAACCATTTAACTTCTGATTACTGTCTGTTACTTAACTGATAACTTCCTAATTCACATGTGCTTCACAGATAGTGGCCATTGACAGTGATTATAGGGTTGATATTTTGCTCCTTGCCATTACACTAAAGTAGATTGCGAAGAAACGGGATTGAAAAATCAGGTGCCTTAATTTCTTTTGACCTAAACCCTTTCTTTCCCCACCAGACCCCCATGATCTCTCAGCCAGCTGCATAACTGACTGAAGAGCAATTTCACACATTACATGCAAGATCCTTGTGAAGGAAGCTAAAGTGATTAAGAATATGCAAATGATGCCCGACATAATATCTCACATCCACATCTTCATTCACTGTTCCTCTTTCAAGCCTGTTTTGAATATGCATTGGGGAACCTGCAGCAGCGAAAGCCCATTTTGCAAAGGAACCATTTAACACAGTGCCTCTCAGCCTCTTCAGATAATAGTACAGAACTATGGCATAAAAGAGGCTGGGAATACGGGCTTTAATTGATCATGAGTGAAAAAATGATTTTTTTTCCTTAAAATGTTCTCAATGATTTAATATTTCATTATTAGTTATTTTATTCAGATCAGGTTCAAATTCAAAGTAAATTTGTTCTCAAAGTCCATATATGTCAATATATATCTACTTTGAGATTTACCTTCTTCCAGAGAACAAAGAAATACAATAGAAGCAAGGAAACACTACACATAATATTGAGAACGTGAGATGCAAAGCCCTTGAAAGTGAGTCTGCTGGTTGTGGAATCAGTTCAGAGTAGAGGTGAATGAAGTTATCCACGTTGGTTCAGGAGCCTGATAGTTGAAGGGTGATAGCTGTCCCTGAATCCGGTGATGTGGGACCTAAGGCTCCGGTATCACATTCCTGCATTGAGAGGAGAGCGTGATCTAAATGATGGGGTCTTTCATGATGAATGCTGATTTCCAGTACCATACAACCCTGACATTACCAAAGAACCAGGCAGGTTTAAGGTTCAACCAGTGAGTGTTTGACACAATGTTGCCCATAAGGAAATGCTGCCAAGTGGCAGGTTCCAGGCCACAGGACTATGTACTGAGGGACACTCTGAAGCTCGAAGCAGCTAGTGCAAAGGCTCTGTGGGGAAAGACCATGGTCTAGGGTCCCTCCATCACTGGACATTGAGGGACTGAGTGAAATGAGAAACCCCTCAAATAACTGAAGTTCCTAATACCCATAGGGAGCCATATGAGTGGCATTGATGTTATATAAAAATATTGGCTAACATTACTAAATATATTGATTAAATGACACTGAGAATGTGCTGTGCTGTGCTGTGTTTATTGCTTCATCTATATGTTTATTTATTTAGAGATACAGCGGGGAATAGGCCCTTCTGGTCCTTCAAGTGGCATCGCCCATCAACTCGTGACAACCCTGATTTAACTCCAACCCAATCTTATGACAATTTACAATGACCAATTAACCTACCCGGTATGTCTTTGGACTGTGGGAGGAGACCCAATCATCCAGGGAAACCCACGCATTCCACAGGGACCAGGATCAGGCTGACATATGTTATGAAATCTTCAAAAGTTCAAAGTTCAAAGTAAGTTTGTTATCAAAGTACATACATGTCAACATATACAACCCTGAGATACATTTTCTTGTGGGCATTCACATTACATACAAGAAATGCAATAGAATCGTTGAAAGACCACACCCAACAGGGCAGACAAACAACTAACGTGCAAAAGATAACAAATTTTGCAAATACAAAAAGAAAAAGATGTAATAATAATAATAATAGTATAAACAAATAACTAATAAATAAATAAATAATCAATAAATATCGAGAACATTGAGAGGTTCCTTATGGTTGTCTTAGCTGGGAGAGGTAGTGGGGATAAGCTCCTTCTATCTAATTAAAACCCCCCAATAGCATGCTTCACAAATAGCCTCTGAAAGCCAAGTCCAGCTCCTGGCCTTCACATGTGGCTTACCTTTTCTGCTGTCAGGAGAAGGGGCAAAGATGGGTTACTGGCCCCTTAAAACCAGTTGCTTTGGGCAGATGGGGCTTGTCAGCCATGGTTGTCAGCTCACCTAGAAGAAGGAAACCTCTGCTGCCTTGTGGCTATACCCACTCACAGGGATGTCTTCAGGAGCAAACCATGAGGAAAATCCAGAGCTGGAGTCCGTAAGGAGGTATTACATTTAGTTCAATGTCAACTGGTAACTACTATGACACCACTGGTGCCAAATTGTATCAGTCTCTGCTATTCCTTTGGATTCACCAGCTGCATGGAGAGGGGTAGCCTGCTGCATGGACAACAGCTTGCTCTCCATATTCTACTGTCCCGGCTTGCATATCACATAGACAGCTAGGACACAACATCCATGGTCAACCCTGACCAACGTAGGGACTGATCGAGAGCATGAGGTGAAGACTTAATGTTCAAGAGGTCTACGTGGAGGAACTCCTGCAGTGAGGAATTCCTGGGGCTGTGATGATTGAACTCAGCCATCTTCCTCTGAGCAAGCTATGACTTAAACCTACCAACTACTGGAGTGCTTGCCTCTCTGATGCTCACAGCGAACTATCTCCATCTTTTTAAAAATACCACTGATACCAATCTAAGAAAAACAAGCTCATGTTAGTGTTTCCTTTTCAAACTATACATTTGCAAAATGTATATCTGTATCTGGTGCTCCCAGTGCGGCTTCCTCTACATCAGTGAGACCTGATGTAGATTGGGGATCACTTCTTCATGCACCTTCACTCCATCTGCCACAAAAGATGGACTTGCCCATTGGCCAACCATTTTAATTTTCCATTTCCATTCTGACATGTCAGTCCATGAACTTCTCTACTGCCATGATGAGGTCACTCTCAGTTTGGAGGAGCAATACTACCTCTTCCACCTGGGTAGCTTCCAATCTGACAGTACACACATTGATTTCTCTGTCTTCTGGTAATTTCTCCCCCTCCCCTTGTCTCTTGTAGTATTCCCCATCCTGGTTCTTCTCTTCCCCTCTTCCCCTGACCTGCCCACCTGCTCCCTCTGGTGCCCCTCCTCCTTCCCTTACTCTTATAGTTCAATGGTTCAGTAGTTTGATTTAATATCAGAGAATGTATACAACATGCAACCTGAAATTCCTACTCTCCACAGACATCCTTGAAGCAGAAGAAAACTCCAAAAGAATGAATGACAGAAAAACGTAAGATCCCCAAAGCCCCCTGCCCCCATCACACGCACAAGCAACAGCAAGCAGCATCAACTCTCCCCCCAACTTACTGTAGCATAAAGCATCAGCATTCTCACCACCCAACATGCCAGCAACAGCGAAGCCCCCAGAGGGAAACCATGGTCTACAGTACACCAAAATCTAACTGTTTACACCAACATTTTCGACACCACAGGGGCTCTCTCTCTCACTAACAATGGAGAGACAGATATCACTTCTTCCACAGCCAGGGGGGGAGACAAACAGTCGCTTTTTCGATTTTACAGTCCACTCTTCTCTGCTATCTGATTCCTTCTTCTGTCCATTACCTATCACCTCCCAGCTTCTGACTTCACCACCCCCACCCCCCATCCACTTACCCTCCCTCTCATCTGGTTTCACCTATCACTTGCCAGTTTGTATTCCTTCTTCTCCTCCACCTTCCGATTCCGATTTCTTCCCCCGTCCTTTCCAGTCCCGATGAATAGGCTCGGCTCGAAACTTTGACTGGTTATTCCTCTCCACAGGTGATGCCTGCCTGTCAGTTCCTCCAGCATTTTGTGTTTGCTACTCTCTGGATTATTTCACATGACCAAATTGGGGGAACTTTCTTAAGAAATATTTTACGTGCCCAGCGTCCAACCATGAGAAGCATTTCTCCAATTTCAAGCTTGCTATAACACTGCTCTCAACTGTTGGCTTTCATACAGAGTGACTAGGTCAAGGCTGTGAAGCATCAATCACTCATATTTTCTAACAAAATCACCCTATGTACACACACATCTATACACCATTTTCTAAGTGGGTTTTAATATTCAATTATAGTATTAGTGCCCAAGGTCGAATGATTTATTACTGCATTGAAGACAGCCCAGAGGCTTGGTTGTGTTAATTGATATTTAATAAGGCATGCACTCCATTTAGCTGTAAAATTCACCCAATCCTTTTAATGTTAATAGTCTGCACACTCTACTGTCAAATATTTTGATTGAAATTCTTGGCTAAGATTTGCCTGAGTAAGTACAAGAAAAGGCCTGTTCTGATTGCCTGTAGACTCCTGACTTTGGTTCGGAGAGCTGAGTCTTAATTGGGAATTTAGACTGGCTTTGATAATTATCTTTATTTGCCAGTACCATTAAACAAAGTACATAAACTTGGTAAATCCCCAAAATAGCAGTAGGGTGGTTATGGTGTACTTATATAAAATTCTAGTAAGATGGCAGCTTATTGCGTATTTGGCAACAAAGGTGTGATTGCTGTGAGAGGGCGCAGCAGAGTGTTATCTGACGTGGAAGCTTCCGGTTATGAAGAGAGCACGGGTAGGCTGGGTTTGGAGGTAAAAGATACAGCATTCTCACAATAATTTTCACTTTTCTCACTCTAGCAGGTGTGCAGGAAGTTAAAGTTAGTCAGGATATCAGGATGAGCAGCCCCTTTGGTTTCTCGTGGAGCAGCCTGAACACTTGGCCAATCAGCAAGCACGAGGAAATCTGCAGATGCTGGAATTTCAAGCACCACACACATAAAAATTGCTGGTGAACGCAGCAGGCCAGGCAGCATTTATAGGAAGAGGTACAGTCGACGTTTCGGGCCAAGACCCTTCGTCAGGAGGAATTTTTTTGTGTGTTACTTGGCCAATCAGAGTTGGCAACTGTTAGAAGAATGCTGGACTAAGTAAGATGCACTCAAGCCAAACTTCAGCAAATTAACTTCTGTTTTCTCCATACAATACTGATAACAATGTGTCCTCGAGTGATCAGACTTGCCAAATAAAGTATCATACCCACTATCCCAACTTGATACCTGGACCTTGAATGTCACTTCTGTTTAAACCCAAATCAAGTTCATAGCTATATAATTGCTGGTAAGCCATCCAATTCCAGATGACTAAACATTTTTAACAATTATAATTTGTGTTGGAAGATTCTGGGCTTTTCATTGTAGATTTTAATATTCTAGTTGTAAGGCAACAAGTGGACATATTCAAAGCATTTCATTGCTCAGAGCAGAAATGTATCATGTGTCTGAAGCCCCTGAACAATTTGTGCTGCACTTGCAAAGGATGAGAGAAAATGAGGAAGATCTGAGGAACACAGCTGCCTGCCCGTGCCCCGTGAGACTGCAGGAAGCCATCATCAAGCATATGCACCTGAGGCACAAAGAGAATTCCTGGAAGTTGTTTTTGGAACAGCAGGAAGATACAGAGCCTGCCATCTAAAATAAGTGTGGGGAAATTGTTGACTAGTCCAGAGATTAGAACAGTAAGATGTCAATAGAAGATATTTGCTTAGAGGCAGAAAACTTCAACTATCCAATTTTCATGTTCTAATTGATGGGAGGTGGGGTAGAGATACATCTTGACCAAAGGAGATGTAAGGAGCTCCTTCCCTCCGCTAGCCTACAGGTCACCCTTGGGCAAGGTGTAGCACCTGCTTAGCCCCCTGATCAGCGTCACGTGACGCCATGGGAGCAGGTGGCAGCTGGTCGTATTAACAGCTGATGCATATCACAAGTCATATCACAGACAATCTCTGAAGAGTACTAATAATAGATGGGGGTCACCTGTCTTGTGAGGACACTGCCCAGATGAAGGCAATGGCAGGCCACTTCTGAAGAAAATTTGCCAAGAACAATCATGGTCATGGAAAGACCCTGCTTGCCCATGTCGTACAACAGGGTACGTAATGAATGAACTTCTAACTAAAGTTGGAAAAGGTATAACAGTAAAGGAGATGCTTTCATACCAGTAAAAGTAGTGATTAAAAAATAATGTTTTTTATTATTACGTCTCAGCCTGAGACATCAACTGTTTATTTCTTCTCTTATATACTGCCTGACCTGCTGAGTTCCTTCAGCGTGTGTTACTACTAATAATTTTTTCTCTGGTTTCCTAATAAAGTTATATGAAATGTAATATGGCCAATAATCGTGAAATTTAATAGTTCTTTCACCCGTTCTAGTGAAATGTATTTTTAATATATTTGTTGAGGGAAGATTTGTTGACAGCATTGCTGTCAAGGCCAGCATTTGCTGTCCCTTTTTAATTGCCTGAGACAGTGATGGTGAGCTACCTTCTTGAACTGTTGCAGTTCCTGTGAAGAAATAAAAAAGTTCCAGCCCTATCCTTACAAAAGCCTTTGAACCTGTGAATGGAAAGGGACTGTGCAGAACTTTTCTCTAATTTGCCCCACCTCAGAAAAGCACCTCAGCTCTGTGTTAGTGATAAGATGCCATGCAAGCCTTGATTCTAGCCAACAGAGGTACCAAATATTAAATAGAATCAAGTAAGGCTACATCTTACTCAACACCCTTCTTTAGTTTTCATCTCACTAATGTCGCACTTTACCTTCAGCAGGTGTCCTAGTGATGGGGGCTAATCTACAGGATGAATGAGAAAATCATCACTGTCTGTCACATCAGTCACTGAGCCGTCATGTCTAGATGTTTGCGTTTGCACACATCTGCCACATATCCAGATATTCATGTTTGCCACATATCCGGATGTTTGTGTTTGCCTCATATCCAGATGTTCGCATTTGCACACATTTGCCACATATCCAGATATTCATGTTTGCCACATATCCAGATGTTCGTGTTTGCACACATATCCAGATGTTCGCATTTGCACACATTTGCCACATATCCAGATGTTTGTGTTTGCCTCATATCCAGATGTTCGTGTTTGCCACATATCCAGATGTTCACAAATGCGCACATTTTGAGGGTCAGCTCCAAGTTATTGATGACTTTTTGAAGCATTCCAGAACTGGACTTTTTCCCAAACTCCAAGTTCCTCTAACTCACTCACCCATGTTGCATAACATCATACATTGTTGTCCCTCACTATATAGATTTGGGCATGACGGTGTTAATTTGTTGAGATGTTTATTACAATTGGAGGTGAATTGAGAATATTTATTTTCCTCTTGTTGAACAGTCCAAAGAAGGGGCCGTAACCTAACTCCAGCTCGAACTTTAAGCTTATGCCCCCTTCTTTGGTTGCACTTCTTAAAAGGCTATTGGAAGTGTGAAGCTTTGATATTGGGTCTCCCAGAAATGTCTACACCGAAGCACGAACAAAAATCCCGGAAGACCTGAACCAATCAAAGAGCATCTGTGAAATGAGAAACCAGTTAATTTTTGGGTCGGGGACCTTCCTCAGAACTGGCAACTTCCTCCTCTTGCATTTCAACCCCAAATCTATACTGAAAGAGAAACAAGAGTTTATGCAGGGGTTTCCCATAACTTAGTGCTCTAAGCACAGGTATCATTCTGATGAATGTAGACCGCTGGTATGTCCATCCTGAGATGTGGTGTTACAACACAAAAAATAGAGGCCTTTCAGTTTGTAGTTTCATTCAATATAAAAGCCAAGCCTTCACCTACAGTCCATTTCCCTGTCTGATCAATCACATTGAACACAGTATAGATCTTCCCCAGGTTACACCAGGGATCCATTCCAGAGAAAGGTTTGCGATCTGATCAGTTCATAAGTCAGAAATGAATGGACTCAGCCATATATTTGCCAAGATATTGCTGTACTCCCACACAGCACAAGATGCTTGCTGCCCACTTCACCAGTCTCCCAAACACTCATTGGTATGTATGTACCCATAGGTGGTGTGTTCATAACCTGGGAGGAACCTGTATTCTCAATGCTCTGTTGAACAACACAGCCAGTCACTGGGTTCCATTCCTGAGAACTGTCTGAAAGCCAAATACACCATAATTCAGAAACATCTGTTTTCTGCAGTTATCCACATTGTATTTCTCTGTATACACTTGCTAGAATTCTGTCACTTCATTGAACAATCACCCTATCGCTTAATTATCACTCATAATTAAGCTAATGGAATGTGTACCGCATACCAGGAATGCCAGGAAACATTATTGTTATTATTGCTATTATGATCTTGAAAATGTCTTTTAAGCTTTCTGGGAGAATTCCATTAATGTTGGATTTCCATGAGTCAAGTCTTCCTTAACTCAGGGAGCCACTATACACAACAAGTTCCCTCCTTTGCATTTTATTGCTCTTGCTGTGAGCGCTGTCATTCCAATAACCATTTAATTATAGCAGTGAATGTCCTGCAACTTTCTGAGACTTCCGTGGATCAAGCACAAGAAAATAGGAGCAGGAGTAGGCCATCAGGCCCCACAACTGCCACATACTCAATGTGACCTATGATGCCCTCTATTCCTCTTCTATGCCAGTCCCCCATAATCGTCAATTCCTCATTCTTTCAACTATTTATCCATATCCAATAAATCCAGTGATCAGCTTCCACCACCCTTGGAAGCGGAGAATTCCAGACGTTCACTGCCGACAGAGGGAAGAAGTTTCCCATGTACCTTATTGAATGGCAACATCACCATGCTCATGACTGGATAGGTTCCCCAGCCTCGCTGATTCACCTCAGTTTCCAGTTTTTCACTACTTAGAATACACCCTGGTCAATCGTTCTCAGGTCTTAGGTGGATGATCCCAAGAAGGGTTCCACTGACCGTTTATAGACCGAGTTACTAAATTGATCACGGCCTTTTATCAGCTTTCTGCTTCCACCCACTCTACCAAATATGCCACCTAAATTGGTGTAGGCACAGTTCTTTGCTAAAAGGTTTCTATTCCTTTTATCGAGGCTATTGATAACTGTGATGAACAGATCAGGTCTCATTGCAGGTCATTAAGGGTGAGGCAGAAACAGGGAGTGAGGTGGGGGACAGAGGCAAAAGCACAGGTCACATTCTTTCAAATGATATAATTTTAAATATTATTCCTGCTCTCTGTCTTTTACATCCCAGCCAGTTTCCTGCCTCATTCATCTAGTTGCCTCTTATTTAATGCACTTCTATTTTTGCTTATGATTAATTCTGTGAAATATTTTTAAAAGTCTGCATAAATCGCATTAATAGTTGCCCCGCACTTTTAAGTTAATGAGGTGCTCACTGTTTCATTTTGTCTTTATAGGAATGACTCCAGTTCACATGTGTCTGTGCTTGTCAGATTCTAGCAACCTCTGCACAATAGGCATTTTATCAAACAATGGAATGACATTGCCTGTGATGCTTACAGCAAGAGATTCTTTATAGCTCTACTTTGCTAAAGAGAACCTAGAATAATAGTGGTGAATCCTTGCAGACATTTTGTTAACAGATGGCAATATGGATAAATACACAGATGGCATAAAGTGTCAGTCACGATGTTTGATAATGCTTTCCTCATTGTCACACATCTGCTGTGGTTGATAACAGGAGATTTATTTCTTTATCATGTGGTTCCGGGAAGTTTCAAGGTTAGATTCAACTTCAGTTCTTATTGTAAACTTTTCCCTGAGCATTAAGATGCCACAAAATTCAACTGGCTAACATTCGGTTTCAAGTGTTAAGCTACTAATTTTTTTTTTCCAGAATGATACCCATTATTTCTAGACCATATTGCATCACCAGTAAAATTCAACTGCATATATTCTTTCCGTGAACTCCCTTGTGATCCCTAAATTTCCTACCACTGTCTGTAAGGCACTTGTATGTACTCCCCATGACTGCATGGCTTTCCTCCCACATCCATGGATTAGTAGGTTAATTGGTCACGCAGGTGGAATTGAGCAGCACAGGATCGTTGGGCAGAAGGGACTTTAACTTTGCTTGCATCTCAAAATAAATGTCTGGGTCTGTCTAGGTATCATATCCGATGCGGACTTTGGTGACCATGGTTTTCCATATAGATCTATCCTTCGTTTTTTTGGATGACTTCCATTTCCTCAATGTGTAGCCACCTGGCTATGCTTTTGATATTCATAAGCTGAGGTTTTCCTCTAGGTTTGCTCCCCTCAATCTTTCCAGAGAGTATGAGTTTTTCTAGTTCATCTTTCCGCATGATGTGTCCTAGGAATCTGAGTTGTCTTTCTCTTATTGTTGGTATGAGTGATCGAACTGCTTGGGCTCTTCTGAGAACTTCTTCATTTGATGTGTGTGTGGTCCATGATATTTTTAACATTCTCCTGTAGAACCATAATTCAGCTGCTTCTAGTCTCTTTTCCATTGCTGGAGAAATGGTCCAGCATTCACTTCCATAAGTCAGGATAGAATAAATGTAGCATTGCAGTATTCTGTTTTTAATGTACGTGCTCATCTTTCTGTCTGCTAATATGGTCTTCATTTTTTGGAAAGCTTCTTTCGCCATTGCCATCCTGTATTTGGTATCTGTGTCGCACCTGCCATTACTTGTTATTATTAGGCTGCTAAGATAAATAAATAAAATAAATAATTTCAATATCAGGAATATTAGGGATGATGTCATTCCCTATGGACCACACTGCTGGGAAACATATCCTGGTGACACAAGTCGGTGGAAGTCCCACAACAATATAGGAGTGTCATAATAGTTGGTCAACAGGGTAGGCAGAGTACTTACCTATACCTTAGCCATCCAACAGTCCCTCTACCTCTGACCTCTGCCACACCCTTCAACTATGTCATGTGCCTCAGTTCTGTAGTTCCCTGCTTTCCACGGGCCTCTTCATTTCCTGCATAATCTCCTGATGACCTCGAGTTCTCGACCCCAATTCTGCGTCCACAAATGCTGGGCACTGATGCCCCCTACTCTCACTGACCACAGGCCTCACTGAGAAACTAATAAATGTATTTGAATTTCTTGGTAATGACTATTTTCAAACAAGATGAAAGGAATGACTTTATACCACTTAGACTAAGGCTAATTCCAATACAATAAATTCATACATTTTCCTCCTAAAGGCATTGATTTTGCTGCAATGTTGCTATCTCAGGTTTAGTAATTAAGCTTCCAGACTTTACAGCAGGATTTGTTGCCAGAACGATTATGAAGTAAAGTCATAAATGGTAGTCCCAGAGTTTGAAAAATGCTTAAAGGACTTCATAATAGGATTATTTGAGAACTTCAAGTAAACACAGAAATAAACTCAGATCTTCAACAAAATCTAACAGCTGAAGACATGAAAAATGTTACAGAAGCATTATCAATTATGTTTTTCTATTCCACCAGGGTCCCCAATGAATTACTTTTATAGCAAAACACATACCACTACAAGCCAATCAATACACGCTTCCTCCTATCCATTCTACTTATGATTTCATTTTGTCTGTTGCAATCTGAAGGAATTTCAAACCAAGATTTATCTATCTATATATCTGGAAGAAATTTGGCAAGGTGTAAATGTGAATAAAAATTGAATTATCTAATCTGATAATTGAGAAAATAGCTACTATACATCCATATTGTGAAAATGAGGAGTGAAAAATACAGTTGGACTTTGGATACAGACACAATTAACAGATATACAGACTGAGGCTCAGCAACATTTTTCATCCTATCTTTCCATCACCTTAATTCAATCTCTTTCTTGTGCTAAAATCGATATGTTGACCATTAGTTCTGGCTTGGAAATGAAGATGGGACAATTTGTTTCTGTTTCTATTTATGTATTTTTATTTTATTCAATGATTCATGGGATTTAGATCTTGACAACCTCTATTGTTCATCTATCATTGCTCGGATGCAAATCAGGAAAGGTTCAGGAACAGTTATTATCTTTCAGCCATCTGTCCCCTGAACCTGTGTGGATAACTTCACTCTCCTCAACTCAGAAATGATTCTACCAACTCTGGTCTCACTTTCAAGAACTCTACGACTCATGCTCTCAGTTTGTTTGTTTGTTTACTTATATTTGTACAGTTTTGCTTCTTTCGCACATTGTCTGTCAGTCTTTATGTGTAATATTTTTTCATTGATTATATTGTATTTCTTTGTTCTACTGTGAATGCCTGCAAGAAAATTAATCTCAGAGTCGTTTTTGGTGACAGCTACATACTTCGATAATAAATTTACTTTGCACTTTGAACTTTGAAATATCTTGCAAGATATTTCAGAGAATGGTTGAGAGTCAATTAAATTCTTAGAAGTTTGCAATCACATGTAGGCCAGATGAAGTAAAAAAATCTTTCCCTATGAGGACACCACTGAACCAGATAGATTGTTTACAAAAGACTGATAGCTTTATTGTGGCCAGTAATATTACTTTCTGCAGAATTTCTATGGTAATTTGAATTTCTGTTCATCATCTGTAGTAGTGAAATCATAGCTCACAGAATTGAAGATTTGGACCTTTTTCAACTCTGCGCACATTTTGTCCAGTTTACTGTGCAATGCAGGAAAACTTTCATATATCTGAGCTAAGTAGATGTTGGTCTTTTCCAAGAGAGTGGACCATCCATCCACTCTCTTTTTCATGGCATTCTCGACAGAGTGTCAAGAGTTGTGAAAGATTTACCATAACAGTATTGCGTAAACCTCATTCTGAATCTTTGCAGATGTGGAGGTAAGTCATCCAAGTGTTTCGAGCTGATGAGTCTGACAAGTGTTTTGTGGTCTGTTTTAAGTAGCCGCTTAATCTTTTACAAGCCCCCATTAGAGCTAGCATCTCCTTTTCGATTTTGGTGTAACACTCTTCACTGGGAGCCAGTGCTCTTGATGCATATGCCACTGGTTTCCATCCATCACTACATTTTTGCATGAACACTCCCTCTAAGCCAAAGGAAGAGGTATCTGCTGAGACCTTGGTCACTTTGTCTGAATCAAAGTACGCCATTGTTGATGGAGAGATTAGCTCTGCTTTAAGTGATGAGAGTGACTACTCCTAGTGCAACCCAGGGCCAACATTTTTTTGAGAGAGGAGTGGCTTTGTTTTCTCTACCAAAGCTGAAATGAACTTTCCCAGCTGGTTTACCACACCAAGGAAACTGTGGATCTCTGATACTTTTGTAAATTGTTCCATGTTCCAAAATCCTGCAAGTTTTTCTGAATATGGTTGCACTCCCTCTGAGGACAGTTGGTAGCCTAAGAACTTCACCTCCAACTTTGCAAATTCACATTGCTTTTTGTTCAGGGTGATTCCAGCCTGTTTCAGTTTATCCAAGGCAGCTTCCACTCTTTTCTCATGTTCCTCACTTGATCCTCCGAAGTTGAGTATATCATTCACGTGGCAGACCATTCTCTTCACTCCCTCCAAAATCTGGCTCTTCCTCTTCTGAAAGACTCCTGGGGCTGATGAGATTCTAAAAGGGAAGCTCTTTAAGGCATATTATCCATAAGGTGTGATAAAGGTTGTGAATTTCTGTGACTTAGGAGCTTAATGGATCTGCCAGAATCTTGAGTTTGCATCTAGTTTGGTGAAGAACTTTGCTCAACCCAGCATACTCAATGTGTGCTCAACAGAGGGCAGAATAAGCTTCTCCTTCCTCACTACATTATTCAATTTTGTTAGATTAGCACAGATCCTTACTGTGCCATCTAGCTTGAGAACAGGAACAATGCCTGCATACCAGTCAGTTGGTCCATTCACTCCAGTTATGACGTCAAGTGCCTCCATTCTCTCAAGTTCAGCTTTGACTCTGTTCATCAATGGGACTGGTGTCTGTCTCGCTGTGATCAGAGAGCAGCACGTCACTCATGGCCTCGGCTGGATAAGGTACTCCACTTTTAATACTCCCAGACCTGTGAACAACCCCAGGCACTTCTCTTGCCACTGAACATTGTTTAACATATCCAGCCTTGCAATGTGGTTCAGCTTCTCAATGGCATGTCATCCCAGTAGTGGTGAGAAGAGATTCTGAACAAAGATAGGTATCCTCTTTTAGCTGTTTCTCATTTTTACGGATGGAAGTAGTAAAAAAAATCTCTTTCACACTGAGCTTACGTTTCCCTGACCCCATGGGCACTTTCTTTGTTGGGTTAAGTGTAGTGCCTGTTTTCTTTCCCAGCTTTGTGAATGTACACTTGGGTTTGGTTGTGGTATCTGCCCCAGTGTCCTTTTTGAACGCCATTGCCTCATTTTGCAATTGAACTGTAGTACACCAGCCTTGTCTATTTGAATCTAAAGACCCAAAGAAAGCTCTCCCTTCGTCTGAATTAAGACCTTCTTTGAACGCTCCTGCAGAACCGTTATTGGGTGATACTGGTTTTTGAAATGGCCAACGTTATGGCACTGGTGGTATTTCACTTCTTTTGCTGGACAGTGCTCTTTGACATGGAATAGAAACTTATTGAACTTATCGCATCTCCTGCAATTGGTTATGTTACCTGCTCTTTGTTTCACTTGTCTGTTTTGTTTGAGTTGAGCTCTACTGTTTGCTCTTTCCCTAGTCTTTCTACCTGCACCCTGTTTCCTCTCATACATTACATTTCGTTCTTCAGTGAAATATTTTTGAATTTGTCCTGCACTGTTTTGTACTCCTTTTTCTGAGCATCTGTCAGTCCTAATCCATCCATGATGTCATCTGTTTTGTCCCCCAAGCAGTATATCAGTGTACTTACTTGATGCTCTTCTGAAGCCTGAGTGAGATTGCATGTAACCCAAAATTTCTCAAAGCATCTGAGTCATCTCTCAATATCCCTTGGTTTAGAGAAGTCAAATGTTGTGGGTGGGTGAGGGGGCCTTTACTAGGTAAGTAGATATAGGTACTGTAGGTATTTGCTCTATTTTCCTGTTTGTTTATTTATTTGTTGTTTTATTTATTTGGACTACACACGACTTTTGTTCTCTCCCTGAGAGTTTGACTGACTTCTCTGGCTTCTCTATGGTGTCTGTGTCTCCTTGCACTTCCCCAGGCTAGTGGCCCACAGCTTATTGAAATGTATTCACATTTGGGTGCAGCCTGAAGACGTTGCCTAGCAAACCTGACCAGTTCTAAGCTCAATTCGCTAACCAGCAAAGGCAGCTTTGGTTGCTAAGTCCCTGGGTATTTTTCATAAATATTAAAGGTTTCAAAGATTTCAAAGGTACATTTAATGTCAGAGAGATGTATACAATAAACATCCTGAAATTATTTTTCTTCGCAACCATCCACAAAAGCAGAGGAGTGCCCCAATGAATGAATGACAGTTAAACGGTTAAACAAATATATGCAAATAAGAACAGTCTTACTGCAAATTCTTGTTGCAGATCTCCTCTGGGTTGTAGCCTGAATTCATCAATAATCTACCACATCTGACACCATGTTGTGTTGGATATTAAGGAGAGTGCAGAGCACACCAGGAGGCCAATATGCAGCATATTTAACTGAACTTTATTGATAACACTTCTTGTACAGCAAGTGAACTCCTCCCACATGGGAGTGGCTAACTGAGTGGTATAGGAATAACACTAATAACTACCACTGCAACCTTCAGAGATGTTAACACCCAGGAACCTGAAATTGCTCACCTTTTCTATTGCTGATCTTTCGATGAGGACTGGTGTGTGTTCTCCCGAATTCTCTCCCGAATTCTCCTTCCTGAAGTCCGCAACAGTTCCTTGGTATTACTGACATTGAGTACAAGGTTGTTGCTTTGACACCACTCAACCAGCTGATCTATCTCACTCCTGTATGCCTCCTTGTGACCCTCTGAAGTCCTGCCAACAATAATTGTGTCATTGGCAAACTTAAAGATGGTTTTTGAGCTGTGCCTAGCCACACAGTTGTGGGTATAGAAAAGGTAGAGCAGTGGGCTAAGCACGCATCCTTGAGGTATGTCAGTGTTGATTGTTAGTAAGGAATTGTTATTTCTCATCTGCACTGACTGTGGTCTTTCACTGCCATGGATCCAGTTGCAGAGGGAGGAACAGAGACCCAGGTTTTGGAGCTTGTTGAGGGTATGATGGTGTTGAACGCTGGGCTGTAATCAATAAATAGCAGCCTGATCCAAGGTCATGTGGTGAGCCAATGAGACTGCATCCACTGTAGATCTATAGTGGCATAAGGCAAATTGCAGCAGGTCCAGGTCCTTTCTTGGCAGGAGTTGATTCTGGCCAAGACCACTCTTTCAAACACTTTGTTGTGTATTTGATATTTCAATAATATTTGAGTAATCTTGTATATATTGCTTGATAAAGCATTCTTGCTCATTTAAATAAGTAATTATGCATTAACAGTTAAAGTATATTAATTGCATGTGGGCACAAGTGGGCACGTAGCCAAGTGGTTAAGGCATTTGACTAGTGATCTGAAGGTCGTTAGTTTGAGCCTTGGCTGAGGCAGCGTGTTGTGTCCTTGAGCAAGGCACTTAATCACACAGTGCTCTGCGACGACACTGGTGCCAAGCTGTATGGGTCCTAATGCCCTTCCCTTGGACAACATCTGTGTCGTGGAGAGGGGAGACTTGCAGCATGGGCAACTGCCAGTCTTCCATACAACTTTGCCCAGGCCTGCGCCCTGGAGAGTGAAGACTTTCCAGGCGCAGATCCATGGTCTCGCAAGACTAACGGATGCCTTTAATTTAACTTAATGTTAATTGCATATGTCATCATGCTACCACACCTCATTTAAAGTAATGTCAAAGTTACACCTGCATTCCTTGAACTCCCGTGCTTCTTTAGTTAATTTAATGTTTTGAAATTACAAAGTATTACACACTTCATAATAGTAGATGAAATATGCTCGTCACCTAATCAAACATATTGTATCATTTCTTAATGCATGTATGCATTTCTAAATGACAATAAAGGAGGACTGAGTGTTCTCATAATCTAAATCTAAATATTGATCATTGTAAAATTGATTTATTTTATCACATACACCAAAATATATTTGAGTTTCATAATGAAGAAAAACTGAATGGATCTTAGAAGTTTAAGGTTTGTTAATTCAATGCTGCAAGATTAAAAAAATGGCATTTTCAGCAGAATGACATTGTTTATTACGAATTAAGTTTTAAAGAGGCACACATGAACATAGAGCTTTATTTCATTTAAAACCAGTAACAATTGAATTAGGCAGTTAATTCTAAAAAAAGTTTATGTTTAAATATTTAACTGGACTACTCACTCCAGGGCATGAAAAGAGGAAACTGTAAGGTGTCTCAGCTTTCAGAAAAATGCAATACAAGTGTATTTAATTGAAAACATAGTAACATGTTGAGAATGAACAGTAGACTGGATAACTTACAGGGCACAAGTAGTTAATAAATGCAGGACAGAATAGACAAAAATTGATCCATGCAATGTTGAAATGGCTAAGAGATCTACATGCACAAAGTAAACTCCAGGGCAAACTCCAGCTGAATCATCCCAACCTTGCAAGAACCTTGGCGCACAGAATTGTTAACAGAAAATGTGAAGGTACCGTACTTGGGAAAAGGACAATGATTTCAGTTCTAGCTGCAGCTCCCACATGATCATTGTGATCCAGGGTTTATACTGCATCATGAATAAATTCACATGAATGATGTCAGGAGAGATGTTGGCATTTTTCAGCAGGAGTCCAACTACAGCTGTGATTTGTTAAGAATTTCAAAGTTTAGCCATAGGCTGGTCCTGTCGACTTGACAATCAAACAGTTGAAGTAACTGAACATTAGCTTTTGAGATATAATTGAGTAATGATAGCAGGGTCTAACATACACGGCCTAAAATGTACACCCTTTTCTTTATAAATTCACCAGAACATACTTTAAGCATGATATGGCTATCGATTTTATACTTGCAATAGCTTCAACTGTCTGGAAATATAGATAAATATTTACCACCCCCATAATCGCTCTTTATATAATGTATCTTTATTAATTCACCTCCCACTTCACTGAATATTCAAAATACATTTGTCATGTTGTATTATTTTAAGGGACTTTCTTAGAGGGAAGATTGAAATAGGGGCTAACTGTCCTGTGCCAGTTAGTCACATCTTTTTGAAAGTCTAGGACCGGAGGAGAAGAACTACACCATTTAACATTCTGAAAACAGTTCCAATATTCAATGCAATAATGATCTGTCTAGAAACCACTTCCATGCAATGGATTATTTTCCTTATCAAAAAATTATCAGTCTAAAAGTGACGGATGATTTTGAACCATTGACCAGCGCAAGTGGTAAATGCAAGCTTGATTTCAACGTTTATGAGCAGTTTAGATAGGTATGTGAATGGTCGGGGTACTGCGGGCTATGGTCGACGGGAGTAGGCAGTTTTAATAGTTCAGCATGGACTAGGTGGGCCATTGGGCCTGTTGCTGTTCTCTATTTTTCTATTACTCTGAGACAGTTCCAGATTTCTTCTATCTCTGCATATAGAAGTGAAATCTTACTTCATCCTTTCATTCCTCGGCCTATTGGACCAAATCATACTGACGGTCATTGGATCAGGATGAAATAGCTGCCTGTCAGCTGCTCACTCCTCAAGGAATCACTTCACATAAGCTTGGCCCGGGAGTGGAGAACTGAGTAATTCCAAAAGTCAGATACATCTGACCTTCTACTTGGTTGTTAAACCACCATAAAGATGATTGGTAGTGCATTGGCTCACTGGAGACACAAATGTGGATGTACTTTGTATCACATTCCATGCCCTGGAGAATTGGTGCTTAGATGTGGCTCTATTCATCTGAATGGATCTTGAACCATGTAATAAAAGATAAGTGTAGGCCAGTGTTTCAGTTAGCTTAGTTTGATATTTTAAATTATTTGTGCATGTTTTAATGCGAGCTTAATTGAATTCATTACTTCCATAACTTTTTAATCTGTGTTAATTGTTTCTAACTCTGATAATCAGAATCATTTAGCAAGCTATTAAAAGAGTTTGCACACTTTGCCAATGGTCATCAGGGCATTCTGAAACTGTGTTCGGAGAAACACAGAAAGCCTTCTGTACCTCACTGAGAATCCGTCGAATGTGGAGTGGGAAAGGGAATCAACTCGTTCAGCTGCTTCTAAAGTAGGTGTAATTGGACAAGAACTGTGAGAAACGTCCAGACATTTGGCTAGTACTGCAATTCTGTCCATTGTTTAGATCATGCCACCTTGTCCTTGACTTCACAGATAGAAAAAGTAATTTTTCAATCAATTGCCCTTAACAACTTCAATCAAATGATTGCTTAGCATTTTTATTCAAGAGGAATACAGTCCTACTTCATATAATTCCTCCTTGTAATTTAATCCAAGCACGAGACGTCATTCTGATAAATCTATGCTATTCTCTCCACAGTCAGTAGGTCTTAATATGTATTCACCTGAAATATTCACAAGAGATTAGTATCTAATCTTCTATCTTCATCTGATATGCTCCTTTGTCATTTTGTGCGGCTGTGTATTTCGTATCAAGTGTATGTATGTGGACCCTAAGCCACTTTAGACATCCAATATATCTAGCTTTCCACCAATTAGAACATTTTCTAAGTCATCCTTTTAAGGTCTGCTATATCTCATTGCAGAAATAGAGTGAATACCTGCAGCTCTGACACTCCTGTCACTTTGGGTACCTGCCTTTTGTCCCTACTCTCAGACCCCTTCTACATTTCTAATTTTCTATCTAGATCAACCATTTATCTTCCATTCAGTTTTAGCTGGCAGATTCTTATAAGAAGCTTTCTTAAATAGCTTGTGGAAGTCTGCAAATAATATCCGTAAACACACCACTACTTTGGTCACATCCTTGATAAAACGGAATCTCGTTTCTATGCCTTCAGCCCTTGTAATCTGTTATTTATTTGCAAATATACATTTAAAAGAAGTACTGTATAAATTTCCAAGAGTGCACACTTACTGTATTTGGTTCCTATTGAGAATTTTATTTTATTTTTAGAGATTTAGCAGGGCAACAGACCCTTCAGCCCGATGGGGCCCGTGCTGCCCAGTTACACCCATGTGTCCTGTTAACCTGCTAAGCCATATGTCTTTGAAGTATGAGAGGAAACCCATGTGGCTACGAGAAGAATGAGCAAGAATGTAAGACTATTGCATTGCTTGTGATGCAGGTATAGTACATGACCTTTTTTTTCCAAATAGAACCAACACACACACACACATACCAAAAGAAAATAGCAAGTTTCATGCTTAAGGATACATTAAGTACATTTGTACATTTTTAAGGTGCATTTGAAGACTTCTTAATTCTTAACCAGTAACTACTCAATAACAGATGTTCAGCTAACAGGTCCATAATTCTGCCTCCATGGTCCAATTGCTCATGAAGGGGGAAAGAGTTAGATCGAGTAACTACCTGCCCATCAGCCTAACATCAGTGGTTGGCCAGGTTGCTCAAGAATATTCCAATAGAAAGTAGAAATTAGTTTATATAAGTATGGATTAGCTGAAAACTGACAGCATTTATTAAAAAATGGGTCAATTAGCTCAATTGTCAAGAAATTCAAGGAAGGTGATGCAGGTAGTGTGATTAGTATAATCTAAAGCAGACAGTTGACAAGGTCCATTAACAGTGTACCATTAGAATAGTGAAAGCTCACAGCATCCAAAAGGAAGGATAGGTTGTGTTCAAATTTAACATAGTGGCGGGAAAACAATGCTTATGATTAAACAAGAGTTTTTGTGACTGATGTCATCCTTATGATGCATATCATCAGGGCTTTTCGACCTTTGGGTTGTGCAGGAATAATTCACACTAAAATGTAAGAACCTTGACTAAAAAATTTCCAGTGGTCAAAACTTAGTTTTTGTCATGGATAGTGAGGAAAAAAGTTGCAGACGGCAGAAAGATAAGAATGGGCTATTGCTGGGTGAAAAAAATAGTATCTTTCTGCTCCTAGACACATCTGACAACCCATTTCGGATTCAGGGCCTTTAAAATGCCAAAGTAGAACTCAAACCTCCAGATGATACCTGCTTCAACGCTGATATCTGCACCATTCACATTGCATGTGACACCAATTAAGGATCAGATGCTGACGATGTCAAGCAATTTGGCTCTTGTACACACCATATGCCCGCAGGATCAACAACAAACAAATGGGAGAGGCTATACATGTGCAAAGTTCTTAAATGCAATTATCAGATATGTTTTTGATAACATTTTTTCCATAATACATCAAGCATTGTGTCACAACACAGAAATGAAATAAACTGTGATATTAAAGAAGTAATCAAGGATCAAAGATCAACGTTATTGAATGCTGAAAGGCCTTAATAGAGTAGATGTGGAGAGGATGTTTCCTATGGTGAGAGAGTCTAAGACTAGAGGACTAGAGTCTAAGAGTAGAAGGATGGGGATGAGCAGAAATTTCTTTAGCCAGAGAGTGGAATATCTGGAATTCTTTGTCACTGGCAGATGTGGAGGCCAAGTCTTTATGTATATTTAAGGCAGAAGTTGATAGATTCTTGATTGGTCAGGGCATGAAGGGATACAGGAAGAAGGCAGGAGATTGGAGCTGAGAGGAAAATTGGATCAGCCATGATGAAATGGCGGAGCGGACACGATGGGCCAAATGGCCTAATTCTGTCCTATATCTGATGGTCTTACGGTTATTTGCCACGTACTTTTACATGTACTAGGAATTTGCCTTGATGTGTTGGTGTGGCATACAATTAAAAACAATATTCAAGATTATAAATAATAAAGAATTATACAAAAATAAAGTTTTAAGCATTTACATGGAATAAAAAATAGATAGATACATAAATACCAGGATGCATTTAAAATATACACAGCTTTATAAAAAGAGATTGTGTGGCATATATTAACTCGAATAATATATTTTCCTTGTCACTACTCCAAGCCCACTGCCAACATCGAGAGTGCCAGCTTACCACAGGGGTTGAAGCATCAAGTCCCAGTAGCTCTACTTTCACTTCTACATGGAAACTGTAACTCTGTCCCACCATCCCCATGATGCACTCTCCTAGCTGCAGCAGAATCTCCCTCAAGATTCCATTATGTAAAATTTTAACCCATTTTCTGGAGACATTGTTAGCCTTTTGTGGAAGCTCAGACACACGTTATCACAAGGATATTACTGTTCCCTCATGATTTCTTAACATGTAAACTGGAACTTAAAATACAACTGAGAACTTGATGATCTGCGAGACAAAACACATTCCAGCGGAACTACAGGAGAGTATTGAGGGTGTGACAGAGTAGAATGAAGCAAAACTGATGCACTTCACAAAAGCTTCCACACAAAAGTTAAGCAACTCATATAAAAGTTGCTGGTGAATGCAACAGGCCAGGCAGCATCTCTAGGAAGAGGTTCTGTCGACGTTTCGGGCCGAGACCCTTCGTCAGGACACAAAAGTTAAGTAGATTCTTTTGCCAGTAAAGAGATACAAGTAAAGTGATATTAGTTTACATAAATATATACTTTTTCTTCACGGGGAGGGAGTCCAGAAACAAGGAAGCCTTTGTCTTAAAGATTGGTGGAGGTATCTATTATGTTTTGTAACTCCAAAACTAATTGAACAAAAATTATGGAGACAGGGATAATGGGTCTACTTTGTTTTAACTTTCCTTTTCTTTAGTGAGTTGCACACTTATGATGTATGATGACGTACGCCATTCACGTACTTTTACTATAGCCCATAATGAATTATATAAACAATAATGAAAGTTTAATCAAACAATAGATTTACAATATCACTCTGATATTACTGAAAAATTAACTGCATAACACTCCTCCCTGCTTAACTATAAGCTGCAAATCAATATAAAATGCATCTCAGCTTATATACTTAATTTACTGTATATACAGTTTATTGTATAACTACTATATAGATATGCACAGCATAGTAAATTTTAAATAGTCCTATTGAGGCCTAAAGGTTTAATCTCTGTGGAGGATTTCTTGCTTTTGTGGGATAACTTCATTCCTGACAAGTGGGGGTCACTCTGCTCATTAGGAGAGACTTGTGGCTGTGATACAATCTCAGGTTCTGGGGCCTCCTCCGTGGTGGTTGTAGGCGTTGACCCTGAGACTGCAGGAGGTGGTTTTGATAGCTCTGGCCACCTTTATTCATGAACAACTGACTCTGCTCTCCTCAACTGATCAATGTATCATCTCCAAATGGCATCAGTCATAATCTCCACTGTGTCGAGGAGTGGTCCAGTTCTATCCTTAATCTTTCCAAGGACACATTTCTGATCACCTCTATAATCCCTCCCTAGGACTGCTTATCCAGGAAATGAACATGAAACCTCCTCGTTTGAGGAGCCCTCAATTGGTCTCAGCTGTTTGCTCTGCGTACTCCTTCTCAGACTGGGTTTGAGGAGATCCAAGCATGAGTGCAGAGGACAACCCAGGGGTGGCATAGCTGGTGAGTAGCTGGTTGTGGAGTGTGCTCCATTGCAATACGCAAGGAGGAGATTGGGGAGCTTCTGATTCAGCGTTAGTGTAGTGTGTTCTGTTTCATAGTTCTCAGGGTGTTCTTAAGACTCTGGACGAACCTTTCCACCAAGCCCCCTTTGTGGCTGGGTGGTACAGTGCCTATGGAATATACATTATTACACTCATTTTCAGGAATAACTAAAACTATTCAACTGCAAGCTATTGTGCATTGTCATTGACAAGTGTTCTGGAATACCAGTGCTTGAGAAGTAGCTTCTCAACACATCAGCAATGTGTGAGGCTGTAGTGGAGGCTATTGGAAACACTTCTGGCCGCTTTGTAGCCGTGTCCACTACTGCCAAGAAATATGTGCCCATGAATGGCCCTGCACCTGAATTCTTTGCCTGCACAATGCATGCTATTCCCAGGAGAGTGTGACATTGCTCTTAGCACGTTGCATTCTAAGCAGTGCACGGCAAGCTGTTCGATGTACTGATCTATCCCACTTCTGGTTGTAATCTGATCGAATGCAGGCAGCACTTGGCATGGAACCTGCCTAATGTTTTATCCCATTAAGTGATAATTTATTATTAATTCCTAGTAAATAGCAGAATCAAAATATATAACTACACTAAGGCAGGATATACTGGAAATTTGCATTAGGTCATGTTGATCTTTATCTACTCAGCTTGGCAGTCTGATGTACCCTCCTGCTTCAAACAGGCTTTTCTTATACTCATGCCTAAAAAGAACTTGCCTCATTGACTAGTAGCATTTACATTCACAGAGATCAATTTCTGCCTGAGAAGCAACTTGGATCCACTTCAATTTGCCTACTGGAGAAAAAGGTCGACAGCAAATGCTCTTTCATTGGCTCCTACTCAACCCCAGAACATCTGGACGGCAAAGATGCATATATTAGGATGCTCTTTATCAACTACAGGTCGGCATTCAATGCTGTCATCCTCTCAAAATTAATCAACAGGCTTCAAGACCTAGGCCTCAGCACCTCCTTGTGTAATTGGATCCTTGATTTCCTCACCTGCAGACACTAGTCTGTTTGGAATGGCAACAACCTCTTTCACAATCGCCAACAGCACAGGTGAACCACAAGGCTATGTGCTCAGCCCCCCGCTCGCTCTACTTGATCTACACTCAGACTGTGTGACTAAGCACAGCTCCAATTCCACATACAAGTTTGCTGACGTCACCACTGTTGTGGGCCGAATCAAGGGCGATGATGAATCAACATAAACGAGGGAGATTGAAAATCTGGCTGAGTTTTGCCACAGCAACAACCCCTTACTCAACGTCAGCAAGACTAAGGAATTAATTATTGACTTCAGGAGGAGGGAACCAGAGGTACATGAACCAGTGCTCATCAGAGGATCAGAGGTCGAGAGGGTCAGCAGGGAGCGCTCATGGAGTGAGGTTGCCTTTGGCTTCGCTCCATTCCCGTTATCTTTTTTTTTACCTATGATCTCCATGTTATCTTTTCAAAGGACCTGGTCTGGGCCCAGCATGTAAGTGCAATTACAAAGAAAGCATGGCAGTGCCTCTACTTCCTTAGGAGTTTGTGAAGATTTGCATGACATCCATAGATGTGTGGTGGAGAGCATATCGACCCGTTGCATCTCTGCCTGGTATGAAAACACCAATGCCCTTGAACAGAAAAGCCTACAAAAAGTAATGGATAAAGTCCAATCCATCACAGATAAAGCCCTTCCCACCAGTGAGCACATCTACATGAAGCCATGTCGCAGGAACTCAGCATCCATCGTCAGGGACTCCCACTACCCAGCTCATGCTTTCTTCTCGCTGCTGCCAACAGGAAGTAGATACATGAGCCTCAGGACCCACACCACCATGTTCAGAAAGTTATTTCTCCTCAACCACCAGGCTCTTGAACCAGAGGCGTTAACTTCACTCGACTTCACTTGCCCCATCACTGAACTGCTCTCACAAACTATGGACCCACTTTCAAGGACTCTTCATCTCATGTTCTCATTATTCATTGCTTATTTGTTTATTATTATTATTTCTTTATTTTGTATTTGCACAGTTTGTTGTCTTTTGTATACTGGTTGAATGCCCAAGTTGGTGCTGTCTATCAATGATTCTAATATAGTTATTATTCTATTATTGAGTACACCTACAAGAAAATGAATCTCAGGGTTGTATGTTGTACTTTGATAATAAATTAAATTTGAACTTTGAACTATTGAAACTCACCAGGCAACATAAACCTTTCATTATTCCGTCTTTTTTTCACTCATTTAGTTACGCCATTAGCAGGATACAGTAGAGCTTCCTAAAATCTATTTTTATGGATGATACAAATATACCTGATCAGTTAATCATTGTAAATCATTTGAGTATGTCTATTAAAATAGGGTCCAACAGGGTCAATACATATGCATGATCCCAATATGTACAAAAGATATCAATACTCAGAATATTCTACGTTTTCCCCCTTATATACAGAGACTGACTTTCTATGGACACTCACCAAGACGATACGAAAGTCTCTAGATGGTTGCTATACACGAGTGCTCCGGATGGCTCTTGATGTGAGTTGGCAACAGCACATGACGAACGTCGAGCTCTATAACAACCTACTGATGTTCACCACTAAAATCGATGCGAGAAGACTGCAACTAGAGGGGCACTGTCTACGCTATCCTGAGCTACCTGTCAGCCTAGTCATCATATGGGAGCCCAAGCACGGGAGGATGAACCCTGGGCGCCCTCCCAAGACTATGGTCAACACGCTCCTAGAAGACAGCGGCGCGGCTAATGTAGATGAACTGAACACACTGATGAGGGAGAGGGAGAAGTGGAGAGTCCGTCATCGTGCCCGACGCCGGCCCCCTAGGCCTGAGTCGACATAGTAGTAGTAGACTTTCTATGTCTTTCCAGTATTTACTAGTTTCATTACAAACGTTCAACTTTTGTATTATTTTAATTCTCATCATAAGAACCCATGATCCTATGTTTAACTAGCACCAGGGCTGCCCTCACACTTCCAGCTAAAATTGTGTACAAACAATATGCAATGGATTCTCTTCAAATTGTATGCATCCTTTCCAATTTTCTGGCCATTTTTAGCTGTTAGGAGAATTCAGTGATGTAGTATTAGAAAATAGAACATCGAACGTTACAGCACAGTACAGAACCTTTGGCCCCTGAAGTATTGACCTTTAACCTATTCTAAGGTCAATCTAACCCCTCCCTCCTACATAGCTGTCTATTCCTCCATGTGCAATCTAAGAGTTTCTTAAACATCTCTAAAGTATCTGCCCCCATTACTACCAATGGAGGTCATTCCATGCCCCCCCTACGCTTCATGCAAAATACTCACCTCTGCCATCCCCTCTATACTTTCCTCCAACCAACTTAAAAGTATGCCCCTTATATTAGCCATTTGCACCCTGGGAGAAGTCCACTTGATCTATTCCTCTTTATCATCTTGTACACCTCAATCAAGTCACCTCTTATCCTCCTCTGCTCCAAAGAGGAAAACCCTATCTTGATCAATGTATCCTTATAAGGCATGCTCTGTGATCCAGGCAGAACCCTGGTAAGTCTCCTTTGTACCTTTTCTAAAGATTCCACATTCTCTGCACCCTCTCTGAAGCTTACTGCTTACAGATTAGTGCAATAGAGTGACACTGAAATAAGGATCAGTTATTAAATTGCTGAACAGTGGAGCACACATAATGGAACAAATAGCGAATTCCTCTTCTACTTCCTACGTTCTTACTTACAACAACACAGAAGGATTGCCTTTGCTTACAGATCCATGCTGGTTCCCTGCAGAGCGATCATTTCTACCCTCTCCTACTTGCCCTGTAGTTCCCTCCACAATTTCTATCAGCTTCGCTTTTATTTTGATCCCATCTCCTTACATCAGGGAATGAGATATTGGAAGAACCCATAGCACCCAATGGAAACCCATGCAGTCCTGGGAGACTGTGTAAACCCCAGACTGGCAGCACCCAATGTAAGGAGTGAACCTGTGTGGTAAACCATATATATATGTTGTAACTGGGATACTTGTCTGGACACACCCCTCTGCTGACTGCCCCTGTGGCTCCTCCCACAGACCCCGGAATAAAGGCGATTTCACCATTGCTCCTCCCCCTCAGTCCAGGGGCAGACACTCAGCATGCTGGAGGTCACATTTTACTGTGAATAAAAGCCTTTCATTACTTACCCTACTTACAGTCTTTTGGAGTTATTGATGGTGCATCAACCTGGCTCCTTGGAGCTGTGAGTTAGGAGTCTGATTATCACTTCCACTATGGTTTCTGCCACTTCACACCTGTACCACTGCATACCACTACATCTGGTACTTCAGACACATAACTAATAGAGGCTCCAAGAAACATAAAATCTTGTCATGGTCACAACACAGACAGTCCTTCAGCTGATCAAATCCATCTGAGTCTCATGAGGCCGTTTCAGCTCTGTGAGTTATTTTGCCTCAAATGCCCATCCAATTTTCTTTTGCAATCCTTATTTTCCATCACCCTTGCAGGCAGAAATTTCCAGATCATCATCAGTCTCGGCATACAAAAAGTTTCTCTTCACAGCGCATTTTCTCTTTTGCCATTTTCTTTAAATCTGTGGCCCTAATGAGAGCAGCTTCTTCCAGGTTACCTTTCCCAATGTTTGACTCTTGCCCCCTATATATCCAGCTGTTTAGATATATCTCACATCCCTGAGGAACAACACTTTCAGTCTATATTGCAAACTAATCAGCAGTAATGTCTTCTATCTTTGTGTCTTTGTTTAAATTCATGCAGCCATTGACCCCATTGCATGACCTCAGCTTTGTTTAGGATAGAGGACCATGGAATATGGAACCCTTTTCAAGATGAGAAATACTGGTTACTTTACGACTATTAGCAAATGCATCTTAGTACCGATTTACTCATCCAAAATGTCATTAATTGCTATTGAGCTATGAATTCCACTACAATACAGAGTTGCTTATAATTTAAGGTCCATCGCACATCAAATCTCACAGCATCAATAAAACAGGCTTACTAATACAAAGCCATCAGTACAATATTTTCACTTAGTGTTATTTGCCACTCAAAACACAGTGCAGTTTAGCTCAAATCTCCAGCAATTTTCAGGCTATTGGACCAATCCTTGATGAATAGTTGTCACAGTTTTGTTTTGGAATAATTGTGCTTAAAGATGAGAATACACTCAGTGACCACTTTATTGTACCTAGTAAAATGGCCACTGAGTGTATATTCATGGTCTTCTGCTGCTGTAGTCTATTCACTTCAAGCTTCCATAAGACCATTGACATAGGAGCAGAATTAGGCCATTCAGCCCATCGAGTCTGCTCCACCATGGATGATCCCAGATCCCCACTCAACCCCATCCACCTGCCTTCTTGCCACATCCTTTGATGCCCTGACCGATCAGGAAATGATCAACTTCTGCCTTAAGTATACCCATGGGCTTGGCCTCTGTGGTGTTCTCCTGCAGTGTGTTCAAGCTCTGACTAAACACCAAGTTAAACCGGAGCCAATGAAGACAAGAGTCATAGTAAGGTTAACCATTTACTGTTCATTCTTCCACATTAGCATCGTATGGTGAAAACTGTTGGTAAAATAATACAAACATATACAGCGTCTGTTTCATTCTGAAGACCACACGTGCTCTCTTCCTTTAGCGAGTGTCTCCAGCCACACCGAGTAGCGGGCAAGGAGGGTCGTGTCAAACTGCCGCCAGGCCCGAGCCCACCCGCGTTTGAAATTGAAAAGCTGAACCGCCGCTTCCTTAACAGAAACTGCGTTAATATTTTTACTTCAAATACGTTCATAGGAAATTACGGCGTTGCTTCTATAGTGTTCCTTTGTGGGTAGAAACGGAGCTCTTCACAATCATGGCACCCCCTTCTCACCTTCCTGAACCAGAGGTTACACATAAGACGCGGCGAAACCGGAGGTAACATCATCACATGTCATGGTATACCATAGACAATGAATTTACTTTTGTTATACTGTAACTTAATTATGAACCTTTAACTTTAACTAGAAAATAGTTACAAACAAATCATTTAAAGCATAGACCCAACAAAGTCAAATAAATGCCTTAAGGGCAACACAGCCTCCACCGCAGTCTGTGGCAGGGCATTCCGCAACTTCGACGTGTTGTGTGTTGAGGCACTCTTCTGCACAGCGCTGTTGTAATTTGTGGTTATCTGAGCTGCTGTCGCCTTCCTGTCGGCTTGAACCAGTCTGGCCACTCTCCACTGACCTCGTTCACTAGCAAGGCGTTTTTTTGCTCACAGAACTGCCACTCGGTGGATGTCTTTTTTTGTTTTTTTTTCACATAATTCTCTGTAAATTCTAGAGACTGTTGTGTGTGAAAATTCCAGGAAATCGGCAGTTTCTAAGTTACTCAAACCATCCTGGCTGGCACTGACAATCATTCCACAGTCAAGATCACGTAGATCCCATTCTGATGTTTGATCTGAACAGCAATTGATCCCCTTGACCATGTCTGCATGCTTTTATGCATTGAGTTGCTGCCACATGATCAGCTGTTTAGCCATAGTGAGTAGGTGTACAGGTGTACCTAATAAAATAGTGTAGTTGAACATTACATAGTAAGTAATATACTTTCCCTCTACTTGGCAAGTCATAAATATATGAAGTAGGAAATTGAAAACAGATGGAAGGATTAACCCTAAAACATTTCTTTTGTTTTATCTTTATTGACGCCGACTGTATTTCTGGAAAGACAGGATCTTGCTTCACTCTATAGTCATGCCTCCAACTGCACAACAGATTCAAGAGCGTGATGCTCTAATTTAATGACAATATTCTTCCCACATCACAGACTGCAAAGCTCTGTTATGTAGCTCTCCATGAAATTGATCCAAGCTATCTTTTGCTTTCCAATTTACTAAGTACAGAAGACTGAGCTCCCCTTTAACCTCGTGAGGGCCCTTGGGTGTTGATGTGAAAGATAGTGATTCATTCTATGAAATGGTGTGGAGGAGTTGGAGGTATTTGAGATTACAGGTGTGAACTCCCTCAGGAAATCATCGCAAATAGTCACACATTGCTTTTCACTGGGTTTCCAGAAGCAGATTACTGGCAGAAATAACTCACGTCAACCACTGTTTAATTAAATTCGTATACACCTTGATAAGAAACTAGCTTGGATATGGCCTAAACAATTCTTTCTATGTGGTCATGTAAATTTATTTTTTTTTCTCTTTTTGCTGAGTTAAGTCATAAGTGTCTGGATTAGGTAAAAATTTGACAACTGTTCTGGTACTGCTTATATAAAGGAGAACCGTAGGCACAATTTGAAGAAAATGTTCAGCTTACATTTAGTAAATCATCTGATTACATTGTAAAACGGACTAAACAGATAACAGTCTCCTGAGTACTAAATTGTTAATTGAATGATGAAGCAACCCTTACCATTCAGCTTCTAATTTAATAATTGTAACCATGAACAATATGGTACTTTTAGAATTGCAGGTGAAAATTATATTCCATAATTTTGGGAAACTGGTGTAAACTACCTATAAAATGTAATTGAAAAGGTTGTGAGCATATTCAAAAATTTCTTTGATTTTAAATTGGAGGTTAATCTGCTGATTTTAGTAGAAGGACACATTTATATGGACATTTCTTTATCTGCTACAGTGTGTAATGAGTCTCACGCTGTATGATGTCTTGAAGACTGTGGCCATCTATCATGGCTCCCTGAGCACCTTTTGCTTCATACGGCAGTTTAATTCTGAATCAGTCCTTCTAAACTAAGGGTGAATTTTCATACTGATTATCCTTACAATTATTGATGAAGTTCACAGGTACAAAATGCCAGTAAGCGAGATATCCGCACTCTGAAATAGACTAAATCAGAATCTTTGTTGTTTCTGTTCAATTTCCATTTTATATATTGCTGGATAGGTTCCCACTCTAAATTAATCCTTCAAATTTAAAATTAAACCTCCATTAACCATAATTATAAAACAAGAGACACTGATAGATACTAAAACAGTTCTAACAAAGACTGTGGTCTGCTTACCAAAATGTCGAATAAAGCATATTGGCTATGTGAATGCAGAACAATAATGCCATTTCTCTGAAAAATGTGAAACATGTTGTCTCGACATCAGTATTCTATCTGAACAATTCACTTAAGCATCTCTATTTCTCTTGCAATTTTTCAGACACAGTGTTTTTTGTAAGTAAGGAGTCCCAGCGTACAGTATTATATCACTTGAAGCAGGCAGCCTTCCAGATATTCCCACTGCTAAGACCTTCATTGAATTAGTAAGAAGAAGCACGGGGTGAGTCACTTCTCATGAGGCAGAAGCTGAAGGAAGATTTGGTTCCAGATTGGCATTGTGACCTTTCTTATACAACTGCATGATACGGATTGGCTGAATGTTCTTAAATTGTCAACTACAGCCCAGAAAGTCCATTTAGCAGTCAAGACTAAGTGAGATCACATTTCTCTGCAGTAATAATGTTCCCAGAGTACGTTCCAAAAAAAAGACAGAGTATGGGTGCAGATTTTCACTGAGGTAAGCTTCCTCAAACAATTCTACTCAGGGAAGTGAGATGGCGCTATTGGCTGTTACAGATGAAACAGTTCTTTGCCAATTCTAAGCCAATACTTTGAGAACCTGCCAGTTTGCCCAATTTTGTGCAATTCACCATGCACAAAAGAAACATTAGGCCCTGAATTTGAGAGCAAGAAAGACCAATGAGTCAAATGTGTATTATTGGAGGATTGCTTTATGAAGAAATATTCATTAAGCAAGGGTGCATAAATAAGGGAACCCACTTACCTTTCATGTGTCTTGACGAAAGTTGTTTGGTTATTGAAAATTAGCATAATTAGCAAAGCAAACAGGCTGATGAGACCTTGAAATACTGGAAACAAACAACAGGACAAGTTAACTTGGAGAAAGGGAAAGAATTATCGATAATACAGCATCATGTGAAACAGTGTATACACTTACAAATGGGCTGTGTGGTTTTCAGTATGCATACAGGATCAACCTTCCATACATTTCCCCCAGAGAAATGCATAACTTAGTTTATAGTTATGACTTGCATTTGTAAAAATTTGGAAATTTTAATTTCCAATTTTAGTGGCAAACTGGGATGGGAATCTGCCCTGCAACATCTAAAATGCAACTCGCTGTCAAGTTCAGGGCTTAATGTTTCTTTTGTGCATGGTGTATTGGACAAAATTAGGCAAACTGGTAGGTTGTAAAACTATTGGCTGAGAATGCCAATATCTCAAAGCTATGATGTTGCAAGTTTCAGCATTAGTTCTAGCATCTCCCTTTTGGTGCACCTGAAACTGAAGCAGTTTCTCCAATAGTTGTGAAGACAATCCATATTAAAAGGCCCTCTGTGGTTGGAAAGGGACATTCAGAAATCTGGGAAGCTGAGCTTGAATCAGAATCAGAATCAGCTATATTATCTCCAATGTATGTTGTGAAACATGTCCTGACGAAGGGCTTTGGCCCAAAACATGGACTGTTTATTCATTTCCATAGATGCTTCCTGACCTGCTGAGTTCCTCCACCATTTTGTGCATATTGCTCTGGGTTTTCAGCATCTGCAGAATCTCTTGTGTGGTGAAATTTGTTGTTCCATGGCACCAGTGCGGCGTAATACATTTTAAAATCTGCAAGTGGCAATGAGAAATACAAAATAAATTATGATGATGGCTGGCTCTTCACTTGCAAAGATCGGGAGTGAAGATGAGTCCTCAGGATCATTGGTGAATGTTGAAGCCGATTCTGGATCTGCAGACTGTGGATCAGTAGGGACATGGGAACAGCTGGGATGCAAGTGCTTGGTAGCAGGATCCTTCCTGCGTCTCCTCTTCTCTTCAGCAGTCGCCTCTGCATTCCTCAAATTTCTTGGCTGCTCCATGGATCAGTGTTCTCCAGCGACGTCTGTCACATGTGGGCTGCTGCCACTCATTGGCCTCAATATTTAGAAACATAGAAACATAGAAAATAGGTGCAGGAGTAGGCCATTTGGCCCTTCAAGCCTGCACCGCCATTTATTATGATCATGGCTGATCATCCAACTCAGAACCCCGCCCCAGCCTTCCCTCCATACCCCCTGACCCCCGTAGCCACAAGGGCCATATCTAACTCCCTCTTAAATATAGCCAATGAACTGGCCTCAACTGTTTCCTGTGGCAGAGAATTCCACAAATTCACCATTCTCTGTGTGAAGAAGTTTTTCCTAATCTCGGTCCTAAAAGGCTTCCCCTCTATCCTCAAACTGTGGCCCCTCGTTCTGGACTTCCCCAACATCGGGAACAATCTTCCTGCATCTAGCCTGTCCAATCCCTTTAGGATCTTATACGTTTCAATCAGATCCCCCCTCAATCTTCTAAATTCCAACGAGTACAAGCCCATTTCATCCAGTCTTTCTTCATATGAAAGTCCTGCCATCCCAGGAATCAATCTGGTGAACCTTCTTTGTACTCCCTCTATGGCAAGGATGTCTTTCCTCAGATTAGGGGACCAAAACTGCACACAATACTCCAGGTGTGGTCTCACCAAGGCCTTGTACAACTGCAGTAGTACCTCCCTGCTCCTGTACTCGAATCCTCTCGCTATAAATGCCAGCATACCATTCGCCTTTTTCACCGCCTGCTGTACCTGCATGCCCACTTTCAATGACTGGTGTATAATGACACCCAGGTCTCGTTGCACCTCCCCTTTTCCTAATCGGCCACCATTCAGATAATAATCTGTTTTCCTATTTTTGCCACCAAAGTGGATAACTTCACATTTATCCACATTAAATTGCATCTGCCATGAATTTGCCCACTCACCCAACCTATCCAAGTCACCCTGCATCCTCTTAGCATCCTCCTCACAGCTAACACTGCCACCCAGCTTCGTGTCATCCGCAAACTTGGCGATGCTGCATTTAATTCCCTCATCCAAGTCATTAATATGTATTGTAAACAACTGGGGTCCCAGCACTGAGCCTTGCAGTACCCCACTAGTCACCGCCTGCCATTCTGAAAAGGTCCCGTTTATTCCCACTCTTTGCTTCCTGTCTGCTAACCAATTCTCCACCCACACCAATACCTTACCCCCAATACCGTGTGCTTTAAGTTTGCACACTAATTTCCTGTGTGGGACCTTGTCAAAAGCCTTTTGAAAATCCAAATATACCACATCCACTGGTTCTCCCCTATCCACTCTACTAGTTACATCCTCAAAAAATTCTATGAGATTGGTCAGACATGATTTTCCTATCACAAATCCATGCTCACTTTGTCCGATCATTTCACCGCTTTCCAAATGTGCTGTTATCACATCTTTGATAACTGACTCCAGCAGTTTCCCCACCACCAACATTAGGCTAACTGGTCTATAATTCCCCAGTTTCTCTCTCCCTCCTTTTTTAAAAAGTGGAGTTACATTAGCCACCCTCCAATCCTCAGGAACTAGTCCAGAATCTAACGAGTTTTGAAAAATTATCACTAATGCATCCACTATTTCTTGGGCTACTTCCTTAAGCACTCTAGGATGCAGACCATCTGGCCCTGGGGATTTATCTGCCTTCAATCCCTTCAATTTACCTAACACCACTTCCCTACTAACATGTATTTCGCTCAGTTCCTCCATCTCACTGGACCCTCTGTCCCCTACTATTTGCCTGAAAGAGCTGCAGCTTAAGTTGATCGTTGGGCACCACGATCTCTCTTGCCCTGAGAGAGTTCTCCGTAGAGTACAGGTTTCACCCGCCATCCGAAGTTAGAGCGTTCCTATGAAACGGTTCGTAAGCTGGAATGTCGTAAAGCGAAGATGCAATTATCATTTATTTATATGGGAAAATTTTGTGAGCGTTCGCAGACCCAAAAATAACCTACCAAATCATGCCAAATAACACATAAAACCTAAAATAACAGTAACATATAGTAAAAGCAGGAATGATATGATAAATACACAGCTTATATAAAGTAGAAATACTTTTCCACAATCATTGCTTGAACTGTTTTCCGTAGCGGAAATCTCATGCAAGCGCCGTCAGCAAAAGCACGGCGCAAGCGCTCTCCAGCAACCTTTAAGCTATGAACCTGCCAAATCATACCAAATGACACATAAAAATACACAGCCTATAGAAAGTAGAAATAATGTATTACAGTGTAGTATCACTTACGGGAATCGGGAAGACAGCGCAGAGCACACTGATGATAGTGTGTTAGGCTGAGTCGTCGGAGTTTGGGTGGTGCAGTGGCCCCCACCCTCCAGGCTGCTGACCGATACTGGTCCGTGAAGCATGCAGGGGTACAGCGGTAGCCGGGAGGCCCAAAGCACATCTTTAAGAAAAAAGCCGAAATAAACATGCTAATTAATTAGGTGCTGCCCGGCACGTAATTGTCGGCCCAGATCAGAGGCAATGCAATCGGCAATCACCTGTACATCTGGAGTTTTGTGGACAGATGCAGCGGGTGGTTCTTCCACAAACGTTTCTGGAGGTGCCCGAAGGCAGTACTGGCTCTGGCTAGTTGATCGTCATTTCATCCGTCCCCACAAAAAGATAAAGAAGCAGTGCAAAAAGAGAGAGCAAAATATTGAGGGAGTGCAGCGGAGGTTCGCGAGGTTAATTCCCGGGATGGCGGAACTGTCAAATGTTGAAAGATTGGAGCGACTGGGCTTGTATATACTGCAATTTAGAAGGATGAGAGGGGATCTGATTGAAACATATAAGATTATTAAGGAATTGGACATGCTAGAGGCAGGAAACATGTTCCCAATTTTGGGGGAGTCCAGAATCAGAGGCTACAATTTGAGAATAAGGGGTAGGCCATTTAGAACGGAGTCCAGGAAAAACTTTTTCACCCAGAGAGTTGTGGATCTGTGGAATTCTCTGACCCAGAAAGCAGTGGAGGCCAATTCTCTGGATGCTTTCAAGAAAGAGTTAGATAGAGCTCTTAATGATAGTGGAGTCAAGGGATATGGGGATAAGGCAGGAACTGGATACTGATTGTGGACAATCAGCCATGATCACAGTGAATGGTGGTGCTGGCTCGAAGGGCTGAATGGCCTACTCCTGCACCTATTGTCTATTGTAAAATAGTGAGGACGTGGTCATGGATTTATGGACTGTTCAAAATTCTGATGGCAGATGGGGAACTGTTCCTCAAATGCTCAGTTATTTTTGTCTTCAGGGTCCTGATGCCAGTGGAAAGAGGACTTGTTCTGGGTGATGCGGGTCCTTAATGATGGACGCCACATTTTTGAGGCATTGCCTTTTGAAAATGTCCCCAATGGAGAGGAAGCTAGGTCTCATGATGGAGCAGGCTGAGTTTACAACCCTCTGCCATTTTTTTCTGATCCTATGCAGTGGCCTCTCCCTAACAGACAGTGACACAACTAATCAGAATATCCGCAGTACATCTGTCAATACTTACTAGAGTTGTTGGTGACATACCACATCTCCTCAAAGTCCAAATGAATCGCAAATGCTCAAAAGGAATTTGCAAGGCCTGAACTTGATAAATAGAAGATTCATGAGCCTTATGTCTACCATTGGAGAATTGTGCTATGAAGAAAGATTCAATAAATGTGGACAGTTGAGAAAACAGAAATTTGTTTACCTTTCATGTGTCATGGTTTAGTTGTTAAAATTTGCGTAATCATCAAAGCAAACAGGCAGTCCTGAATATACTGGAAACAAACGGCAGGTCAGGCAATATCTGGAGAAAGAGAAAGGCTGTTAACATTTCTGGTCAGAGTAACATTCTCTCTCCACAGATGCTGCTTGAAATGCTGAGTATTTGCATTATATTCTGTTTTCATTTCAGATTTCCAGAAGTTTTGAATTTCACACTGTTCCTGAAATTCACTGGGGACGCTGCCATGAACATCCCTGAATTACATAACCTATGCTATAGAAACAACTCCTTTATATACATTAACGGTATTAAAAACAATAATGAAAACATTAAAGTAAGAATGCTTGGAGAGCCCTAATCTGAAACTCTGCTGTCCAGTGCTTAACTCTCCAGGCAGATGGAGTGGAACAAGTGGGAGAACATCTCGCTTACAGCCTGAAGGTTTGATCTGTGATGGTACTGGGTTTGCTGACCATGAAGATTCTAAACTCAAACAAAGCTCTTAAGCCCTATCAGGTATAAATAACCATGACTACTCTCACTAAAGGGATATCATACTGTAACTACCCAATCTTCAAAGGCTAATTTACTTCCCTGTTTATTCTCCATGGCAAGTTTAGCTGCCAATATTCACTCTTTGAGTAGTGGACCCCCACCTCCCTACCAAGGAAAAGATACTTCCAGCAAACAAAGTAGTTTGACACATACAGTTAGTTCATTTCTTTACAGTGATATGCATATGAATCCACACATTTAAAACTCATAGAGGATTTCTATCTTAAACATTTATTTCCTAATTACGAACTGTTTCCAAAACACAAAGCATTTCTTAAAATCAAAGGATGTCCAAAACACAGTTATAATTTCTGCAAACTAAAAAGACATACCATAATGTAGATGAGCAAGTCGTCCATTGCAGAAAGCAAATCTACAAGAACTGATTCTATTCATCCCATCTTCCTGTCATTCTTCTGGATGTTCTTCAACCACTCCTAATAAGCCTGAACTACTCTTCATATTTATACCCTTTTTCTACCACTAGGGTGACTTCACAAGCATATGGTATTTCCTTAGATGTTTTTCAACACAATGGTCTAAAAGCATTTTGGAGATACAGTACCTTAGCTTCCTACCAATAATGCTGTATAGCTGTGAAGCTAACTTCCATGAACACATAAAACTTTCCAAATGTAAACACATCATAGTTATTGATATACTAAATAATATTATCCAGCTGTCTGCAAGCTTCCTTGAACCAAGCAACTTAAGATTCAGCTTGTCTGTTTGAAACAACCCATTTCTTACACTGCATCTTGAACAGCAATAAAATAGATGTAGTGAGCTAAACCCAACTTCTCCTGGACAGAACTTCGACTATCCACAAAGCTTATTTGCAAAGCTAGTATTTAGGCAATTCTTGTTTTAACCTCAAGGTTATTAGTGCTTGCCATTAACATTTTGAGAACTGAAGACTGACTTCTCTTCGTGATCAGAAGTCAAACAACTGTTAGTTGGAAGTTTACTTACAGTACAACTGTTCATGATCTTACAAGTGGCAGATGTTGTGTTTTGAAAGCAAGGTGAGCAAACAACCAAGAAAGAGAAAGAGAAGTGAGTATCTATCACAGATCATCATCACTGGAGCTCTCTATATGGAATTTGTACATTCTCCTTGTAAAGGCCTGGGTATTCTCCAAGAGATGTGTGGGATGGTAGGCCACTGTAGAATGACCCATCGCACAGGTAAGGGGTAGAAATTCGGAAGATTTGATGGAAAGATGAAGAGAATATAACGGTTAGAGTAGGATTAGTATGCTCAAACTCATAGGGATAAATGGCCTGTTTCCATGTTGCATCTCCCTAGGAGTTTATATGCTGCACACCATTTACTGCAGTGAGGACCCTTAAAAAATGCCAAAGAACTCCTTCAAATATGAGTTTGATGCTGGCTTGTCCTTTTAGTTAGTTGATTAACTTTAAAGGGAAGCTGAATAATTGTCTTTTAGCTCCAATCTATATGTGAGTATTACACATGCATTGTATTCACTTTGGCACATTAAATTGCCTACAAAGCTTATTCTACAACTGCTGCAACAACTCTTCCTGCTCAGAACACTTCACCAATGCTAGCCTGCTTGTCTGCTGCTTTCAGGACTATATCAGACCAGTTCAAGTGTGGTTTTGTTTGATTTCCCCTGGGGATGGAGAATGAGGAAGAGCAGTCGAGGCAGCAAAGTAAGGAGAGAAGAGGACGGTACTGCAGTGGGGTAACCATGATATGACATCTTTAGGAAGCATCTTTTTTGTTCAGCCCTTTCATTTGGGTTTGGAAAAATGAGGAAGCACAGGTTACACTGGGCTTCAATGATTACAACCCTTGGTGTACATTAGTTAGTACTGCAGAGCATGGATTTGATTTGAAAGAACAATACATTACTATTTTGCTAACAACTCCTGGATTTAATGTTTGTTTAGTATACTGCAAATTAAAAATTGATAAACATAGGAGCAATTATTTTTGCTTTTGTCAGTCCCTTCAAGATTCATTATTGGCCTGTTCTTAATTTCACTAAAGAAGAGATTCATATTTCATTGTAGTTCATGTTATTTGTTAATTATTTCACATTAAAAATAAATTTTCAGGTCATGCATATTCACAATTCACAGTACTTTGGTTTAATTCAACAGATTGTGGATATTTTTGACTATAATTTTATTCTTGTAATTGGATATAGTAATGAAACTATCTTAATCACTGTAATGGCATGTAGAAATTAATCAATAACAACAGGTCTTTAATCAATTGCATATTTGTATTCTTTCATTGGGCAAAATAACCTTGTACAACATTATTTAGGAGTCATGTTGTGACTAATAAATAATATTGAAGCAAGTATGGTAAAGGCTCCCAGGGCATTCCTCACAGTAAGTCAGACATTTTACAACAGTGGAGGCAGTACACCTGGGAAATATCTTATCAATGACAACAGCTCACTTTCATATAATTCCCTTCGAGAAGTGAAAGGTCTCAAAACACTTTAAAATGGCATAATGAAAACAAAAGTGCATGCTGAGACAGAGAGGGAGGTATCAGAGCGATGAAAAAGATGGATTTAAAGGTCAACTTTACAACAGGAAATAGAGACGGAGAAGCAGAAGGATTTAGGGAGAGAACTCCAGAGAACTAGCTAGTTGAATATAGTTGAAAATGTTTTTTTCTCTCTGCTGCATGGTGAATCTCCAAGAACAAAGGGACACTGTAAGTTTGGATTCAGTGCATACTGAACAGAGTGCCAGAGGTTTCCTAATCAATATTAATTTTCCTGCTATGTGTAAGAATGGAAAGATAAAAATTAACAATATTGGTGAAACAAAATGTCACGATGACACCAATATATTTTGTCGAGCGATAATTCTGTTAAACTAAGCAGACTGAGCTAAGAAATGGCGTCAATATATATCAGATTCAGAATCAGAACAGGTTTGTTATCATTGATGTATATCATGAAATTTGTTGTTTTGCAGCAGCAGTACAGTGCACTACATTAAAATATACTATATGTGACTGGGTGACCGTCAGATCTTATTCAGTATCGTTAAAAGTGTACTTAGGCATCCATCCAGGTAATGCTAGAATAGTTGCCTGTGCCTTTAAGGGAGACGGTGACATCATTACGCACGTGCGGGATAGTGGGGAGACCATTTTGCCTTCTGCTGAAGGCGTGGTAGGGCGTTGGAATTGGGTTCCTCCCAGAGTGTGCTGGGCATGGTGAGGAAAGCTGAGCATTAACTGACAATATCAATGTGAATTCGTTTATGCTTGTTGGTGGATCGAGAATATTGGTAATTTGACATGTTTTACATGTGGATGCTTTAGATTTCCACGAGTGAAGGAATCGATGCTGGGTAGCGTGGCCTATACCAAGTTCCTCACCATCCAAGTAGGTCAGTCTTCCTGTAATTTAACTACCAGGCAATACCTTGTAAAAGTAGTGCCAAAGTGTACCTTTTGTCTAACTTTATTGTATCAGACTGATTGTGCATGTAACCGCGTAACGTGAATGTTTAGTCTCTGTTCAGAAGTTCAGAGCGTGTGTACATTTTAGATGAGAAGTATTGGTTTACATTTTTCACTGTTATATATAAGATACAGGGTGGGTAGGATTCTAATGTTGTTTGTATTGTGTTCCTTCAGAATTGCCACTACCGTGTTTGTACCGTACTAGTTCTGGTATTTTTATACTGCGTACGCACTTCTGTCCATACACAAGAGTGTGGATCGGAAGTTAAACTGAGATTGTAATTTGCAAGAACTGGCTGTAAATTCGTTCGTTTTGTCTCACGACCCTCTTCTGGCACTTAAACATCTAAAACAGATAAAGGAATTAAAACCCGGAAAAGTCTTTGTTGTCCTGTGTGTGTACTTTTCCCCAGGCTACATATAAGTTACAATAAGGTTCCAAATAAATAAATAAACATAGCAAAAAAGAGAGCGGAATAGTGAGGTAGTGTTCATGTATTCAGAATTCTGCTGTGGAGAAAAAGAAACCGTTCCCAACATGTTGATTGTGCATCTTCAACTCCTGTACCCCTCCCTGATAGTCCTAAAGAGGAAGGGCCTATCCTGGATGCTGAGGGCGCTTTGTGACAGATGCTGTCATCTGGAGGAATCGCCTTTTGAAGATATCCTCCATGGCGGGGACACTACTGCCCATGATGGAGCTGTGGGAGTCTACAAGCTTTTCTCAATCCTGTGCATTGTTGCCTCCGTACCAGATGGTGATGCAACCGTTCCGAATGCTCTCCATGGTACATCTGCAGAAATTTGGTGTAAAGTCTTCGGTGACGTGCCAGATCTCCACAACTCCTAATAAAATTAGAGATGCTGGTGTGCCTTCTTCATAATTGTAGCAGTATGTTGAGGCCAGGATAGACCTTCAGAGATGTTGTACACCTAGGAACTACTGATCCCTTGATAAGGACTGGTATTCTCCAGACATACCCTTCCTGAAGTCTACCATAAATTTCTTGGTCTTACTGATGTTGACTGCAAGATTGTTGTTGTGATACCACTCAACTAACCAATCTCTTTCACTTCTATATGTCTCCTCTTCACCATCTGTAGACCTATTGTGGAGGCAGGCAAATCGCAGCGGGTCCAGATCCTGGCTTGCTGTTCCTCTCTGCGTCTTATGGTGCATTGAGCCGTAACCTTGCCACCTCTTTAGCATTTCTCTGTTTTTTATGAGGTGAGTTGCTAGCTCAACGCTCAACCTAGCATGGATGGAAAGTGTGCAAGGAGCCAGCCAGATTCGAACCTGGGACCCCTCGCCTTGAGGTTTAGTGCAGATGCCACTACCCCAGCCAAGGTCATTGCTTAGGCAGGAGTTAATTCTGGCCATGACCAACCTTTCAAAGCACTTCCTCACAGTAGGTATGAGTGCCACTGGGTGACAGTCACTGAGGCAGCTCACTCTGCTCTTCTTGGACACCGGCATGAGAGATGCCCTTTTGAAGCAAGTGGGAACCATTAACAGCAGTAGTGTGAGATTTATCTGCAACAGTGAGAGATTGAAGACTCTTTGGATTTCATTGGAACTGAAATGGTTGGGATTTTTAGGACATAAAGACGTCCAGAGTTAAAGAGCACTAAGATGTGAAAGCTCGTAAAATTGAAGTGTACATTTCCTAGATCATTTTAAAGATTAAAGATTAGCTTTATTTGTCACATGTACATCAAAGCATACAGCAAAATACATTGTTTGCATCGAAGCAAATCAAATCAGGGAGGATTACAACGGGCAGTCCACAAGTGTCACCAACATGGCATGCAACTAACCCAAAGCATCTGGATAGACCCTCTTCATCATTTCTCACATCAGCAAAATCAGTAAAAGCTGCCAAGTGCTGGAATTGTGGAATTAAAAACAGGTTGAGCTGCACCTGTGGAAAGAGAAACATTTCAGGTCAAAGACAGTTAATCGTATCTGAGAAAAGGAGAAAGCAGGTTAGTGTAAGTAGCAGAGAAAGTGGGACAAGGGAATACATGGAACAAAGTGAATGTGTATAATAGGATGATATGATTTAGCTGCTGAATAGAGCGTTAAGCTTCTTTACCATCCCCACATTATGAGACTTTTCAATGCAATGGCAGGAGGTCGAACACCTTTCTTTTCACCTCTTTCCTACCCATTATCCAGGGGAATAACTTATATTAACTATCTTCAAGGAAGAGCATAAAGCTGAGGCTACTTCAGCAGAGGCAAAGGTGTATGAATCTGCAGCTGATTTAGACAATGTTCACAATGTACAACCAGAATCAGTCATGTTTTGCTGTCACGACAGCCAATGCTGCTTACTAAAGTAAATGTCCAGACACAGTTTGGCTATAAAAAAAAGACACTGTTCTAGCTCTACAAGGAGAAGCTGTCCACACCACACAGCTAACATGCCTTTCCCATAGGCCAGGTATTGACAGTCAAGGTCTATAGCAACAAAGACCCACAACCCCTCCTTCTGCAACATGATCACAGCAAAACCTCAGTCAAGAGTTGCTATCGATACCAACCCCATTTGCACAGAAATGGACAGGCTGAGCTTCCATCTAATCCAAGACACACATTTGACAAGCCAGTCTCCATGATACCCTCATTCAGGAGCTGCAGGTGCAGTAGATTTGACTTGGTATCTGACTCATCGAGACTTAGTTACAGCAGGACTAAAAGTGTTTAACAACCAGTCTGCCAGTTACCTGTTCTGAAAGTCAAGCCTTTGCAATGGCATGGAAGGAGTAAATCTCAAACTCAGTAAATTGCTAGTCCTTCTCTGTAAGTTGCTTGATGAAGACTCACTACAACATGAAACAAGAGTTAAGGCAGTAATAATCCACATTAATAATCCAGCTGTGGGGATACAAGTGCTGTGATAGAGGTTGGATAAATGCTATGGCTCTCCAGAGGTAATTGAAGAACTTCCCTTTGGCAGACTCGATAAGTTTCTAAAGTTCTCACACAAAGAACCATGGAAGCTATTGGAGTTTGCAGATCAGTTGTCAGAACTGCAAGCTGCAAAAACTGAGGCTTGCCTACTAGGATCTCCCCCTCCCCCTCCCCCTCCCACTTTCAAATCTCTTACTAGCTCTTCTCCCAGTTAGTCCTGACGATGGGTCTTGGCCCGAGACGTCGACTGTACCTCTTCCTAGAGATGCCGCCTGACCTGCTGCGTTCACCAGCAACTTTTATGTGTGTTGCTTGAAATTCCAGCATCTGCAGATTTCCTCATGCTTGCACTTACCTACTAGGGCCATGTTTCTTAGATGTTGCGAGAAGAATGACCCTAATAGTGGAGAAACCACCAAACGACATGCAAGAACAGTGGTTAACTGAAGGATTCAAGGACAAAACAAAGCATCATCTCAACTCTTGGTAACGTGTCATTCAAAGAAATGTCACCATCAAAAGCATGGAAGACCAGCTCAAAAATTGTGGACCATTCTCTGATGCTACTTCAAATGGTACTCCATGTCTCACAAACGCAGTTTTCAAGAAGGTGATGACTGCATTGCTGGACGTTGATCGCATTGTTGCAACTTCTGGGTAACTAGAAAAGTAGTCTCTTACAACAATATGACACTTCCCATTACAAGCAAACAAATCCACTCCATCTTTGAGGCACGGCCTGTCTGGTACAGGGTGTCGTGTAAGCAATTCTACTTGTTGTTTTTGTTGTGGATAAGGCATATTTCACACGAAGCAAAGGTCTGGCCAGTACATCACTTCACGAGCTCGACATTTACGTGTTTCCTCACCAAGATGCCTTTTGTGTATCTTCTGGAACATTTCCTTGTGTAGCAACACTGGAATCACAAACCTGTTCCTTTGAAGACCATATCTTTCACTACTGACAGTTCAGCTCTGCATGCCCAATAATCCCAAATGCACATTGGACAGTCATTCTTAGCTGTTAGACATCCTTTCCATATTGCATCTCTGAGTTCTTTCATTGTTTCATCTGACCCTGCTAATTTCTTAATCTGGTCTGTTCTATAAGGAGATACTAAAAGGGAGGTGACAATCATGTCAAAATAGGAAAGATGGCAGCTTGTTCGGTTGCAGCGGCTTCTATGCAGCCAATGTAAAATGCTACTGTCTTATTAAAACTTATTTTTAGTGATCACGAGATCCTGCTTTATAATAAGAACTTAAACTTCTGCAGTTCTACCCCATCAGCGAATTGCTCGCTGGCAGAGAAAATGAAGGTGCTGCTGGCTGAGTTGAAGAAGGCTTACAGCCTAATAACGAGTATTGGTCGCTTTCCTTGTGATCGTAAGACCCTTTTGGACATTTTTAATGCAAGTTCGATCCACTGATTTATTGGTGGAGTGCAGGGGCGGGCGGCGAAGTAGCTGTGTGGCCTTGGTCATAGCGACGACCAGGCCTCAAGCCACAATGTCACATGTTTGTAGCCGAGAGGAGGGAGGCATCGGAGCTGGTGCGTTCCACTGTGGATAGTCTGGTGTGGCGCCTAGGCCAGAGCTGTGTTGCCCCCACCCACCCACCCACCCAGTGTTTGCTTGGCAGAAACAAGCTCTGTTGTGGTTGTCGGCAGATTTTGGCGGTGTTGGATGGCTTGAGTCTGTATCTTTCCATCTTACGCAGGCTACCTGCTTTGAGGTGGGTGTGATTGTTGATAACAGTGTTTTGCACCTTGGTCCCAGAGTAACACTGCCACGTTCGGCTGTATTCATGTACGGTTGAATGACAACTAAACTTGAATTGAATTGAATTGAATAGGCCTCTACATCTGCATTAACCTCTTGGTCACTTTCTTCTTTCTTGTCAGCTTATCGAGACAGAGCATCAGCAGCAAACATGTATTTTCCTGGTGTGCAGATCATCTTCACATCATATTACTGCTGCCTTATCAATATACACTGCATTCTTCAGCCATTCAGCGGTTTGGGCCAATGGTTTATGGTCTGTTTCCACTTCAAAAGCTTGTCCATAGATGTACTGATAGAACATTTTGCATGCATATGTGCTGGCGAGAAGCTCTTTCTCTATCTGTGCACAATTGACTTCCACACTTGTTAAAGCCCTTGATGTACAGGCCAGAGGTCGCCATGTGTCATCATGTTGTTGCAGTAGCACTGCTCCAAGGCCATGACAGGATGCATCAGCTGAGGTCCTAGTACATCTTTCTGGATCATAGAAATTCAACACAGCTTCTACAGTTATGACTCTTTTCAGTGTAGGGAAACACTCTCCTTGCTCGTGAGACCACATCCACTCATTTTGCTGCTCAAGGAGTGACACAGTCGAGGGATGAACTTGGCCAGGTAAGTCTTCATCCTCGAGAAACTTCTCATCTCCTCCATGTTTTCAATGGCTGGTGTCTTTCTTGGGTCAGGCTTCACTCCTTCTTTACACATGAATATCTGTGTCCTAGCATTTCTCTTTATTTAATTTCAAATTGACATTCTGTGTTACATCAGGCACTTGTCTCCTTTAAGTATCATGTTCATCCTTGGCAGACCCCCCAGGTGATGATCGCATCCGTCAAGATTTCAACACCAGGATTGACCTCAAAGATCATGTAGGTGGTTTTATGGAGACTTCTGGTGCAGACAGAATCTCATATGGTAGCCAAAGAAAGTGATACCTTCCCTGTAGTATGTTAAAAGTACACAGTCTTGAACTTGCCTCATCAAGCTTCATATGCCAAAACCCAGATGACACGTCGAACTTGCTAAACCAATTCACCACCTGCAAACCGGGACATGATATCCTCCCATGTTCACAATTTAAAATGTTCTTTCATGACAGCTTTATTGAGATCTCTTGCGTCTAGACATATATGCAACACTCCATTTTTCTTTTACACAATGACCAGGGAGTGCAACCAATCTGTTGGTTCTTCAATTTTCTATATGACATTCATCTGCTCCATGCATGCTAGATCCTGTTTAAGTTTGTCAAAGTAGAAACAGAACTTTCCTGCATGCATGGACATCAGGAGTCACTCTCTCATCTATATGAACTTTGTATCCAAATCCTTTAAAGACATCTGTGTACTCTTCCATGTGTGTTGTGTGGTCATCTTTGGTCTGTGAGGCCACTATGAAAACTCTCTTCACCAGGCTGAGTTTTTCACTTGTACTCAGAACTAATATTGGCTGTATTCTCCTTTCTACAGCCTGTAGCTGTGACTTTAGGTGCTGCCCATTTGTGCCTGAAAGTTACTATACAGCTGCCTACCTTTTACTGGTATGCTCTCTCCAGTGTAGCCTATCACGCAAATCTTGTTCTTTACTGTGAGAGTCTTATAATCATCCATGGATAACAGATTGGCCTGGGCGCTGGTGTCAAGCTTGAATGGAATTACTGTCTCATTCACAGTTATTGGAACAATGCATTCTGTTCTACCAGTACCAGCAGTCAGCAGACAATCCACAAAGACTTCCTTAATTTCCTCATCAACCATATGCACCTTTCTCTTGGTAGCTCCGTTTTGCAGCACTTTGAAAAATGATTCTTCTTCCCACAATTATTGTAGGATTTTCCATAAGCAGGGCACGCCTTTCGAATGTGACTACCTCCACATTTGCTGCATTTGCTGTTTGAGCCTTCTTCTTTGCTCTGCTGTTGCTTTGGGAAACGCCTCGTGCACAGCTCCTCTGTTTTCACAGCATGCACTATTGTGTCTGCCCTCTGCAGCTCCTTAGCTCTGCTGTTCTGCACATATACAGCCTTTTTGAGCGTTAAATCTTTTTCACGTACTAGTCTTTCTCTGAGACCATGATCTGGAATCTCCAAGTTCACAGGACTTACTCAGTGTGTGAAGTCAGCTAAGTACTAGTCGAGGCTAACACCTTGTTTCTGATCACAGGGGAAACAAAATGTCTCTCAAACGTGATGCTTTTACTTGGGACAAAATACTCCTCAAATTTTGTCATCAGAATTCAATATAATAGTTGTCCCATCAATTTGAAAGCCATTATAGATGTTCAAAGCATCTTCGCCAATTGCGTGCAGAACAACAGGTGCTTTCAATTTTTCATTGGTCCCTTGGGCTCTGCTAGCAGCTAAGTATATGTTGAATTGCCAGCTGAAGCATTTCCAGATATCAGTTAGATTACCGTTAACTGAATACGTGCGGGAAGACTTAGCTTATCCATGATGGAAACTCTCGGCCTCTCACCTGAACCTCTCTTTGTCTACTGAACTTGGGGTCAACGTGTTCTTTCACCTTGCTGGCCAGCTTCTGTCTGTCTGACCTCACTTTCTGCTAGCACCTTTCATACTCACGCAGTCTCCTTCTCAATCACACACAGTATTCACTTACTCACCGTGTTTAGACCTCATGCCATTTTCTGACACCACATTATGTTTACTCTTAATAAAGTCAAGCTTAGCGTGGGATTACGCTAGAACATTTTATTACTAAACTCCTGCTCAACCTTGTGTGCACGCAACCAGGTCGCCATCATAGCTTTCATTTCTGGGTGAACCCCTCGCATTGCCCACTGGGACCTGAAATCATTTTTTATGCTCACATAATAACACAGTCTGCATCTTCTGCAATGTGTCTGCTAAAGCTGTTGCTGCTGGATATAGTGAAGTTGGGTTCATCCTGAGTAAGGCAAAACTAATTTCAGAGTTAGTTTACCTAATCATCATTCCAGAAAAGCACCATGTCACCTCTCTGCTCATCAGGCATTGCCACGACCAAGTTTGTCATCAAGGACAACATTTTCAAACTGAGAATGGTTAAAGACTGTGCAATAAGTCTGTTTCCAAGCCAGTCTCTGAGACTATCCTTCTTTTGCTAAAGACTTAACAAAACGATCACAAATAATCTTTTAGTTTCAGTCGCAAAGTTTGACATCTTATGGATGTCAGGCGGGAAGTGTTCTAGCCTCTAGAGGAGCTGTTCATTTTGTTTGAACGTCACCTCCTGCACATAGGCTGATTTTTATATCATTTCCTGTGTGGGTTATTTTGGATTTCAGCTTGAAGCACATAGTGGAAAGACATCCATCCCCATCTTTATTTGCCCTTGAAGCAGCAATATCTGTGAATCTTAAGTTTTGTTACTATCGGCAAGCATTTATTTATTGAGATTCAGCGTGGAATTGGGCCATCTGGCCCTTCAAGCTTGAGACCGAGCAACCCTCGATTTAACCCGAGTCTAATCAAGGACAATTTACAATGACCAATTAATCTCCCAATCAGTACATCTTTGGACTGTGGGAGGAAACCGGAGCACCCGGAGGAAACACAGGTACTCACGGGGACAACGTACAATTTCTGACATACAGTGGCAGGATACTGTATATTTCATAGATATATTTCAAATTAAGTTTTTTTTTATCACTTGTTATTAAGATATGGGTATAACCTTGGTTAACACTGATGGTGTGACTAATCAACAGTATATTCAGCCATGTAGTGATTCTGCTTTGAACTTAATATGTATTTTACTTAACTTTTTGCAGTTTCAGAAGTAATTATCATTAAAAACCCTGAAGAGAGCTTCTATGTTGGGTGATTTTTGAGTATTTAACTCACAGCATTGCTTTTGTATATCCGCTCGGCAAGGGCAGAGGATTTTGCAATCAGAAATCTGATGGCGAAGGGGAAGAAGCTGTTCCTGAAACATTGAGTGAATGCCTTCAGGCTCCTGTACTCCCTCCTTGATGGTAGCAATGAAAAAGCAGGAATGTACGGGGCGTCCGTAAAGATAGATGTTGCTTTTTAGAGGCATCATCTTTTGAAGGTGTCCCCGATAGTTGTGAGACAAGTTCCCATGATGAGTTTACAACTTACTGCAGCTTTTTCCAGTCCTGTGCTATGGCCCCTCCTTACCAAATGGTGATGCAGCCAGTTAGGATGTTCTCCATTGGTCATCTGTAGAAATTTGCGAGTGTTTGGTGACATATTGAATCTCCACAAAGTCATGATGAAATATAGCTGTTGTCATGCCTCTTTGCGATTGCGTCAATATGTTGAGCTTCAGAGATGTCGACACGCAGGAATTTGAATCTGCTCTCCCTTTCCACTGCTGATCACTCAATGAGGATTGATATGTGCTCCTTTGACTTCCCCTTTCTGAAGACCACAATCAATTCCTTGGCTTACTGTCATTGAGTGTAAGGCTGTCATTGTGACACCACTCAGCCAGCTGACCTACCTCACTCATGCACGCTTCCTTGTAACCATCTGAAATTCTGGCAGCAGTAGTTGCATCATCAGCAAATTTATAGCCGGCACTTGAGCTGTGCCTGGCCACACAGTTGTGGGTGTTGAGAGTAGAGCAGTAGGCTGGGCACATCTCCTTGATTTGCTCCAGGGTTGATTGTCAGCAAGGAGGAGATGTTATCTCTGATCCATACTGACCGTGGTCTCCCAACGAGGAAGTCAAGAATCCTGTTGCTGAGGGAGGTACAGATGCCCGGGTTTTGGAGCTTGCTGATTAGAACTGTGGGTATGATTGTATTGAACATGGACCTATAATTAATAAACAGCAGCTTGCTATTATCCAGGTGACCCGAGGCCAAGTGGAGAGCCAGTGCGATTGCATCCGTTGCTGACCCATTGTAGCGACAGGTCTTTGCTTAGGTAGGAGTTGATTCTGATCACGACCGTCCTCTCAGGGCACTTCATCACAGTAGCTTTGAGTGCAATTGGGTGATAGCCATTGAAGCAGCTCACCCTCCACTTCTTGGGCACTTGCTTGATCTTTGCCTTTAGGAAGCAGGTAGGAGCCTCCGACTGCTGTAGTGAGAGTTTGAAAATGTCCTTGAACATTCCAGCCAGTTGGTTGGCACAGATTTTCAGAGCCCTACCAAGTACACCTTCAGTGCCTGACACCTTGCAAGGGTTCACACTCTTGAAAGATGTTCTGACATTGGCCTCCGAGACCCAGATCTGTGGGTCACAAGATGCTGCAGGGATTTCTCACGGGCGTAGTTTACTCTCTTTTTCAAAGTGTATATAAAAGGTGTTGAGGTCACCTGGGAGTGAAGCATCACAGCCATTCATGATGTTAGGTTTTACCTTGTAGGAAGTAATGGCCCGCGAACCCTGCCAGAGCAGACAAGTATCCGATTCCAACTTCAATCAAAAGTGGTTTTCTGCACTTAAACTAGCCTTCTGTACGTTGTACCTGAACTTCTTGTGCTGTGCCCGATCATCAGTCTTGAATGCCACAGACCCAGCCTGTCCTACAGTTCAATGCCTGTCTGACAGAAGTTCTCTTTGTTTCACCCCCAAGTCCCTCCACTTTCTCTGCTGCTTACACTAATTTGTTTTCTCATTTCTGTTGAGGAGGGCTTCGACCTGAAACACTGTCAGTCTCTCAGCCCATAAATGCTACCTTGACTCCCGAGGGTTTCCAGCATATTATTTGTTTCATCTCAGTTGTAACATATGGATCTAGTACACAGAGCATGGCAATTCCACATCTGACAAATGACCATCTGTGAAAGGCAAGACTTGAGAAACTCTCTAAGTAGCTGGATTTCAGAGTAAATAATTTGTATTGGATTAGAAAAATTCACCAGTCTGACAAGGATGTGCAAAATCAATCAATATGCCTTTTTCTCCGTAACTTCTGCCATCTTCTGCCGTGGAGGCGGGAGGAGAAGATGGCGGCGCGACGCGGTGCGTGCAGCTCTCCGGTGAAATGATATCATATTTGTAAGTAGGATGCTGTGCACAATTCTGATTTGATGGAGACAGACGTGAGAAGCAGAGGAACATCTGGAGAAAACTTCTGGAATGCCCGGTTCGCTGCCGCTGCTACTGTGCGATCAAGAATCTCGGGAGGGAAGGCCCCAAAATCCCCGGCTTTGCCTGCTGCTGGCGACCGAGGCTGGGGTCGGTGCTCGGTATTCGGTGTCAGAGGGCTGATCGGAGGCTCAAAGTTTTCGGATGACTCAGAGTCGGACTGTGGTCGGGCATGGCAGAGAGAGTTTTCTTCCTTCTCCCGTCTGCGTGAGAGGTGGGACTTTCGAGAGACTTTGAACTTTTTTACTGTGACCATAGCCTGTTCTTCATCAAGTTAGCGTATTGTTGCACTGTTGTATCTATATGTTATAATTATGTGGTTTTTGTTAGTTTTTCAGTCTTGGTCTGTCCTGTGTTTTTGTGATATCACACCGCAGGAATATTGTATCATTTCTTAATGCATGCATTACTCAATGACAATAAAAGAGGACTGCGTGTCCTCATAATCTAAAATCTAAAATCCAATGGGATCCCACCACCAAGCACATCATTCCCTTCCCCCCACTTTCTGCTTTCTACAGGGATCGCTCCCTACGCGATTCCCTTGTCCCTTCATCCCTCCCCACCGATCTCCCTCCTGTAAGCATTACTATTGGTACACCTGCCCCTACATCATCTCCCTCAGTACCATTCAGGGCCCCAAACAATCCTTCCAGATGAGGTGACATTTCACCTGTGAGTCGACTGGGGGTCATCTACTGTACCCAGTGCTCCCAGTGTGGTCACCTATATATTGTTGAGACCTGACGTAGTTTGGGAGATTGCTTCGCCGAGCTCCTACACCCCATCCACTAGAAAAAGCAGGATCTCCCAGTGGCCACCCAATTCAATTCCACTTCCATTTTCCATTCCGACATGTCAGTCCATGGCCTCCTCTGCTGTCACGATGAGGCAACACTCAGGTTGGAGGAACAGCACCTTACATTCCGTCTGGGTAGGCTCCACCTGATGGCATGAATGTCAATTTCTCAAACTTCCAGTAATGTCCCACCCCCCCATTCTCCTTCACCATCCCCTTTCCCCATTTCCCTCTGTCACCTTTTCTCCTTACCTGCCCATCACCTCCCTCTGGTCCTCCTCCCCCTTTCCTATCTTCCATGGCCTTCTGCCTTCTCCTATCAGATTCCATCTTCTCCAAACTTTTATCTCTTTCACCAGTTCACTTCCCAGCTCTTTACTTCAATACTCCCCCTCTCCTGGTTTCACCTACCACCTGCAACCTTGTACTTCATCCTCCTCTTCCCCCACCTTCTTACTCTGACTTCTCATCTTTTCTCTCCAGTCCTGATGTAGGGTCTTGGCCCAAAACATTGACCTGAATACTCTTTTCCATTGCTGCTGCCTGGCCCGTTGAGTTCCTCCAGCACTTTGTGTGTGTGTATGTGTGTTGCATTTTATTGACTATGTTCATACTGGCTAAAAGTGTGTAAGTGCCTGGAGTGAAATACACAGGTGTGCAACTACAGACTTTAAAAAGCACAAAAAATTCAGCTACATCCATGCAATAATAAACCCCTTCTATTCACTGGATCACATGTATTGCATGGGTTCTTCACCATCTGGTGTGCGATCCTCAGTCAAAGCATTATAAAAGATGTAGCAAAAGATTTAGATAAACACCTGGATAAGAAGGGTTTATAAAGTAAAGACGTCATGAATCTATGCCTTTGTAAGATCTTTGCCAAATCTTACAGTACTGTGCAAAAGCCTTAGGCACATATAGGTCTCAGGGTGCTTAAGACTTTTGCACAGTACTGTAGTATTTTATGTATCGCACTGTACTGCTGCCACTGCAGCAAAAAAATAACAAATTTCATGACATATGTGAGTGATGATAAACCTGATTCTGATATGGATCTCTGTTGTGGACTGAGAGTGGGAAGGGGGCAGGGAGAGGGGAATCATGGTTGGGAAACAGGGAAGGGAGAGGGGAGGGGCAGGAAGCACCAGAGAGACATTCTATAATGATCAATAAACCACTTGTTTGGAATCAAATGATGCTGCCTGGTGTCTCAGGGCTGGGTGTGCCTGCACCTGTGCCATCCATGCCCCTGGCCCTCCTTCTCGGCCACCTGTCCGACACCCCTCCCACAGCGCACCGCCCTCGTGATTCCAAGTATCCTTTGCGCCTTCCAGATTTACAAACTCACTCTCTGATCCCCGTTGACAAATACAGAACTGTGCAGAAGTCTCAGGCATCCTAGCTATTTAAACGTGCCCTGAAGCTTTTGCACAGTACTGTATCACATATTGAGCCAAAATCACAAAAGACTCATATTGGAAAGCTTTGTAAAGCTGGCCCTCAGGATATCCAGTGCTAAAAGGTTTTTGAGGATTTCAGCATTGAATCAGTCCTTACGTGCATTCACCTATATTATCAATACGTAAATTGATCAGTAACTTCAGGAAACAATAGGTGCATGATAAAATGTCAAAAGAAGCAAGAATCATTAACACAGAAATTCTAGCTGGAAGAGACCACAGAGATCCTTAAGCCTGCAGTCATTCAGTAAGATCATAATTGATCTGATCTTTGGCTTCTACACTTTCATAGCTTTGTTTGCAGTTTAGTCCAAATATCCATCTGTCTCAGATCTAAATTTATGCCCCTCTCCTCTCTTATCAGATTCCTTCCTCTCAACTCTATTTCTCTTCAAGCTATCATCTCCCAGCTTCTCACTTCATCCTCTCTCCCCTCCCCTGGGCGACCTTCTGCCTCACCTGGTTTCACATATCACTTGCCGGCTGGTACTCCTTTTACTGGCTTCCTCCCCCTGCCTCTCCAGTGCTGACTGTTCTGGGCACCGGCCCAAAACATTGACTGCTCATTCCTCTCCAGAGATGCTGCCTCGTCTGCTGAGTTCCTCCATTGCTTTGTATGTATTGTTCTGGATTTCCAGCGTCTGCACAATCTCTTGTGTTTATACAGTGTTAGATCTTGGTCTGACTCACTGTTCTACAGTCACAGTCCGTGATCTTTCCTTGCCCATAATTATCCAGTCTGGATGTGAAGGACTTATTTGGCTGGTGTTAAACAGCCCAGAATCCACTGACATTGACTGAATTGCCATAGGCACCTTCACTGGCACACCAAAGAAGCTGACACCTGAGACTGTCCTCAGCTTTGATAGCCAGAGAGCCAAAGGCAACTCCATTTGCAGACTTCTAAAATTATAAAATTGAAGGAAATTGTCATGAACGCTTCAGAACAGCACAGGGCGCTGGAGATCTCCAACGCCCCTGAACGTCGTTGATTTGTTTTAACTATAAACTGTTAAGTGACTGGTATAGTCATCAAGTTTTCCTTTTGTTTCTCCTGCCACTTGCTTTTAGAATGCAGGTCCCTCGTGTATCTTGATTTCCGTTCATTGAGATTTGATTTTGATCTGCATGGGATTGCCATGTGATATCCAATATTTAAGTTTGTCACAACTAGCGTTCATTGCTGAGTCCTGAATTTGGGTAAGTACATTCTGGGTCATTCGTTACTCTCTGAATAAATCCTCATCGTTACTTCCTACCTTCGAGTCTCGAGTTTACTCTGTAACTAGGTTCACTTGCCTGAAGATCTCATTACAGTCAAAGTTTTTTTTAATAGTATAAAACAATTAATTAAAAACCATAAAATGATTGTCTACCCCATCCTAAAACTTGACTACCCTTGTACCTCCTAAACAGTAGCTGTTGAATTTGAGTAGAAATCCTTGTAGTTGTAAGCAAACCAAGCTGGGGAAATGTATTGCAACAATTGGCTGCAGGAACTCTGCAGGCTGAGCAGCATCAGTGGGGGGAGAGGGAACGTTAACCTTTTGTGCCGAAATCCTGCAGTAAACTAGCAAAAATTAAAACGAGCAAAAACTAGTGACTCATTTGTGAAGCTGCCCTTTAAAACAATAATGATATGTCAAGGTACATTTTTAGTGATGGAAAACTTTCAAACATCCAGAGTTTCTGTGATGCATTATACATGTGCAAGTCTTCCTCTTTTAAACCACTATCTGCCTTTATGTGTGTTTTCCCTGGTGTTCATTCATAATTTACTTGATTTATTAAAATTAAGATCATTGTTGAGTGGACCCTGTGCTATAGCCTTTATCAGTGATGGCATAAAATTAAAAATGAAATGAAAACATTGTTATTTAATACAGTTGATACTTTCTATGCTCATTAATTAACCCTTTCACTTCTGTGATCACAGAGACAAGAGTGATGGCAGGTGAGTCCAGGCGGCAAGGCATCACAAGCTGTCTGGGCCATTCAGTGACAAGGCCAGCAACTTAAAGTTGGAAACACTCCATTCTGTGTGGAGCCTCACCCAGCAGCTTCCTCACTAGTTCAGACTGAATCTGTCTGGATGGCACGCAAACACTTGGAACACATGACAATAATAAAACCAGTACTATTGGGGCCACCCCAAAGAGTTGTTGAGGCGAACAGACAGGTTATCTGAACCTTGATATTTGAGGTCCAGAATGCAGATAATATTTGCATCTGTGAATGATCGGAGATCAAGTTCCAAGCCATTTGTTGATGTTTTCACTGAAAGATAGAGGAGTTGGGACTTTACACTCAATGTTCACGACCAACAAGTGCCTACTATGCCTCGAAGCCTTAAAGAACATGGCGGAGAACTGAAATGGCAGACCATGAGACCAAATCCACTCACAGCAATACCAGGGCAGAGAATTGAAGTAATGAACACCAGCCTCCTGTTTCATAAGACCATAAGACATAGGAACAGAATTAGGCCACTCAGCCCATCGGGTCTACTCCACTATTCCATTATGAACAATTTATTATCCCTTTCACCCCATTCTCCTGCCTTCTCCCTGTAGCCTTTGACATCCTTACTAATGAAGAACCTATCAACCTCTGCCTTAAATTTATCCAATGATGTGGCCTCCACAGCCATCTGTGGCACAGAGTTGCAACTGTCTGGTTATAAAAGAACAAATCCTTTTCATTTCTGTTTTAAAGAAACAGGTTTGTATTCTGAGGTTGTGCCATCTGGTCCTAGACTCTCTGTTGGAAACACGCTTTCCACATCCACTATATCCAGGCCTTTCAACATTTGATACATTTCACTGAACTCTCCCCCTTAGTTTTCTGAACTCCAGCAACTGCAGGCCCAGAGCCATGCATTAACCCGTTCATGCCCAGATCATTCACATCTGACACCCCACAAGAGAATCCGACCTACGAGTGAAAGGGAACAGGAACGGGAGTGCACAGAGAGTTCATGTTGGCAAACTGTGACTAAAGTATTAAAGTACAAGAGATGATCTGGCTGCAAGAATTGGAAGGAACAATGCTAGATGACACAGTTAATGGACAGTTTGTGTTGATAGCTATTGGTGGTGTTTTGAATCAAGGGGCCTACCATAATGATCCGAGCTGAGGGTTGGATACCTTCTCATCTGACAATTCAGCTTTATGTTACCACGGCTTCTTCATCCAAAGCAACAACCCTCATTCAAAATAGTGGTATGTGTTGTGAACTTAATATTTCAATAATATTTTTGTAAATTTATTTGTATTGTTTGATTAAGCAGTCGTCTTCATTTAATTAATTAATTACGGGTTTTATGTAAAAACATGATAATTGCAGACGTCATCACACTACCATGTGATATGTGCTTAAAGTAAACTTGAACTAGACCCTATTTCCCAGACTCCAGTCTTCATTTGAGTTAGTCTAATGTTTTGAAGTTACAAAACATAACATTGATGACGAGTTAATTGTAAAACAAACCCGAGATGGCTACCGACTTGTTAAAGTGGCAGTGAGATAATTAAAATAAAATAAAACGCAGCAACAGCAACGTTGGAATAGAGCAGCACGTGTTCTTCAGAAGGGGGGACACGAGCGAGTTTAAAAGAGAAAGCCATAAATGGAAGAATTCAGGGTTCATAAAGAGTGAGCACTGGGTGATAATGATGATTTAAAAAAATCAGAAATGGCTGGCTACAGCAGAAAGATTGACGATTTTGATTACACAACGGATAATCGGCTCATGCATACTGAACTACTGGAACAGTATTTTGAAGTAAAGGAAAGAGCCAATGAGAAGCAAGTGCCAATTTTGCTGAGTTCATTGGGTTTAAAGGCATACAGTTTGCTTGAAAGTTTGACTGCTCCAACCAAACCATCAGAAATGGTGCTATTGTAAAAGTGATGCAGGAGCAGTTAGAACCAAAACCATTGATGATGCAGAACCAGAACACTTTAGGTTTCATAAGTAGAATCAAAAAGAAGGGGAGTTCATTTCAGCATATGGGGCTGAATTAAAGAGATTGAGCACTGTCAGTTCAGTAATGATCTGTATGATGCACCGAGAGATCATTTAGTTTGTGGAATCTTAACAGAAAGCACTTAAAAATTGCTCCTAACAGAGCAGTGGAAATCTATGTTTCAATGGAAACCACAAAGGTGCAATTGAGTTACAGTCAGGAATGAAAGCGAGGGTGATTAAAGTTTCAGCATCTAAACAGAAATCACCCTGGCCAAAAAAATTGTGTTCCCAATGTGGCAGGACCTCACATACTGTTCACCAAACAGATGCAGATTTAAAGGTGAAGCTTGCAGAAAATGTAACAAAGTAGGACAATTACAAACTTGTACAAAGAGCACGTCAGGCAGACAAAAGTAAATCAACTGCACAGGGAAGAGAAAAAGCTAAAATGTCAAGTTAAAGTTTCAAAAGTAACACTAATATGCATGCTATTGATGAAAAATCTAATAATGATGAGAATGACTCAAAACAGTGTAGCCCTGAGATTAACAATATGAAAATTAACGAGCAATGTGATTTATGCCAGAAATGAGCAGCAAATTAGGTCAAATGGAATTTAGACACTGGTACATCGGTTTCAGTCATTCCACAAAATGAGCTTGGATTGCATTTCAGAACTGAAACCCTGCAGGTATCCAATTAAGAACTTGTACTGGAGAAAAGATAACTCCCATGGGAATGACAGTTGTGACAGTGAAGGACAATGACCAACAAGCCAAATTGAGCTTGTATGTGGTAAAAAAGCAAAAGGACTAGCATGTGGGGGTGTGATTAGTTAAAACAACTACAACTTAATAGGAGATCCATCCTCCACTTGCATGTCACATCCTCTGCTATTAAGCCACCATGCTGAACACCATGAACTATTGCCCAACAGAGGACAAACGGGTGTTCATGCCAACTTCTGTGCCTCTGGTTGGAAAGCATATTGGAACAAGGAAGGACCATGCTGTTCATGCTCGTGAAAGTGATGAAAGCAGTGGTCTGACTACAACAGTTTTACAGGCAACGTGTCTGAGAAAGCTTCTGATATATTAATCAGGCAGTTACTTGTGAAATGTGGCTTGGTTTTAAGAGAGTTCACTGAGCTTCAGGAAAGTTGCAAGCATTTGGCTTTTGTCAGTATAAAGAACCAGAAACTACTCTGCGTGAATTAAGGTTATCACAGGAGCTTCAAAAGGGAGACAAAAGCTGCTTGCAAAGTAGATGCAAAGACCAAAGCCCAGCTGGCCAAAAAGAAAGGAGTCAATAGAGATACGAAAACATAGGAATCGTCTGATGATGTGAAGGAGAAAGAGAATAATGTGAAAGAGCGAATGAGTTTGAGAAAGCAAAAGAAAGGGATTGAAGTAGATCCAGAGAAAGAAAAGGAGAAGAAGGGTGTCCAGAGCTGTCAGAACCACATCCTGCAGTCTTAGAGCCAACTCCTACTACCACTGTGGAGGAGGCCCCAGGACCTGAAATTGTTTTCACAGCCACAAGTCTCATCTGCCAAGGAGAGGGATCCTCCCCTGGCCAGGAAAGGCATTATTCCTAAAGAGCAAGAAAGCCTCCTCAGCGATTAAATCTTTAGGCCTTAATGGGACAATTTATAAGCTTACAATACTGGCGATTTCTGTATTATATAATATATGATGTATATAGCTGAAATACATTCTTTATAGAGTTGGAGTTTATAGCTAAACAGGGATATATTGTGTATTTAATATTTCAATAATATTTGAGTAATTCTATATATATTGTTTGATTAAATTTTCTGGTTCATTTAAGTAATTAATTATAGGTTATATGTAAAAAATAAGTTGTGAACATTATAGTACGCAGTTTTTTCTGCAACTTTAATTAACATTAATACAATATCAATGTCACCAGACGATGGTGACTCCTTCTCACTGTTTTAAACCTAAATTCTCTGACTCTAAGATGACCTTTCATCCTAATGTCTTCTTTATTGTTTGCAACTGTAGCATTTTATTCTGCATTCTGTTATTGCTTTCCCTTGTACTGCCTCAATGCACTGTGTGATGAAATAATCTATATGGATGGCATTGCATAGCAAAGGGTTTTCATTGTACCTCTGATACATGTGACAGTAATAGAAGATTTTACCAATTTTCCACACTGCGCTCTGACAATAAAGTTTCATGGTGAGACTTTGGAAAGCGTGGATGATTTCTCATATCTTGAGAGGCACCTCTCAACAAAGGCAGACATTGATGTCAAAAGTCATCTTGGCTGTAAGGCAATGTGAAGCTTTTTGGTCCATTGGGCAAAGGAATATTCAAAGATTAAGACCTCAGACCTGGCACAAATCTCATAGTCCATTGGACGGGCATGATCCTTAACTTCCTATACCAGAACTGGCTACAGTTGGCATCTCAAGGCACTGGAAAATGCTATTGATGGTATCGTGAAAAATCTTCCAAATTCCATGCAAGGATAAATGAACTGACACCAGGTTAAATTGATCTCGAAAAAAATACACATCATTTTTACAAGATTTCACGTTGTAGGTGCTCTTTATTTCTGGATGATATTTTGTCTTAAAAATCCAATTCATTTCTGTACCCATGAATTTATATATGGGATTCCCAAACATAACTAACATCAAACCAACATTCCCAGCACTGAGGTCCCAGATATACTCAACAACCGGTGTAGGACACCCACAATGTCTAGCAGAAAGACACTCTATTCTGAGCCCTGCATTGCTCAAAGTAGAAAACAAACATCCAAAGTTGAGAACATCAAGTCTATGTATCAGGATACAGAGACTTTTTGTAAGTGTTAACTCACCTCGCAAACTTCTCACCTGCACACTCCATCAGTCAACAGCAACCCACTGTACCCTATCTATGGAAGAATGAGCAATTTCCATATTGGCTCCATTAGCTACCTCAGAACCTACAAAACTGAAATAGAAGGAGGTCATTCATGGTCCTGAGGGACTGTCTCTGAAGGGGATGATGAGGCAAGTTAGGCAAATTCTCCTGTAAAGGCGCCATCCTCTTGCTGTTTTCAGTGGAGTGGGATATCCAAGCAGCAAAATATGGTGATCTCATTTCATGACACTGGTCCCAGTCTCTGAGGTTGAACCTAAATATCCTTCACTCACTTGCCAGCTGTGGTTCTGTTGTTCAAGAAACCTGACTTAATTAAACCTGGCCAATCGAACACTGTTGCACACATATCCTGAAAGAAAGCAGGAAACTAATCCACTGTGTGTAAGGGAAACAACAATAGCAATAAATTTGAACTTTCTTCAAATTACTAATACTTCTGTAATTATCCAATATCACATAAACTTGGAGAGTAATATTAAACAAATTCTGCTTATATAAATCTCTCCTACATTTTCAATTAGATCCAAGTTTAGGTTGGTAAATATGGAATCAGCTACTAAATGCTCCAAATCTATTCCATAATGTACTGAATTATGTTTTTTCAGGCAAGTGATTTAGCAAAAATATCACTGGTTTCCTTGCACAATTCATGTCATTGTATAAAATTTGAGGGGGTTGAAACCTAGAAAGTGCCTGTAGTAATTGGTCAGATCTCTCTGACCAGTCAGAATAGCAGACAAAGAACCACCGTATTAATACATTATGCATTCATCTGCTATTATCATAACTGCATTATCTTTAGATTTATACACTTTGTCATAATTACAAGTATATATTTTCAAATTGGCAGATACTAAAGACTTCCGTTCTCTTCAAATCATTACATGCTGTCATCAACTTTGGCTCCACAGGCCATGATTGAGGCTCTTGGCCCAAAACATCGGCTGTTTAGTTCCCTCCTTAGATGCTGCCTTACCTGCTGAGTTTCTTCAGAAGATAAGTATCTCCACAGATGCTGCCTTTCCTGCTCTGTGTGTTGGTCAGGTTTACCTCTCAGGCAGAGGTAGACTGTGGGTAAGTGTCACACCTAAGACAAGAGTCTACACTCCTGTCTCAGTATAGCACTGAGCAAAAAACTCACCAGAATGAATGATTATCTGCTGGAGGTTCTACAATACAGCAGTGTCTGTATTTGATTATGTACTTTATTGGTTGTAAAAGATTATGAGGTTGGCAAAGGCAAGTTTTATTAGGAAAGTTCGTTCTCTCCTTGGATGTGAATCAGACGGTCTTATATAGCAATGCGATATTGAAAAATGAAGTCTGCCTTCCTCTAAATGTCTGTACATATTTCAATGTGTGAATGAGTGACACAATCTGGTGACAAGAACCAGGAATATTAAGAATTTTTTGTGCGCTATAATGAGTTAATCTTTCTCCTATTTATGTTAAAATGTGACTCCCCATGACTTTCAATATTTGCATTAATACCAGTGAGATCAATCGAACTGTAATTTCGTTCAGTTTTCCATTCTCCTTATTTAGGATATACTCTCTTTTTTTGACTTGCATGAATGCAGTATAGACTATCCAATCAAGTCACTATTTTAATGTATTAGAAGCCAATTCAGACTTAATATATTTGCTACTTGCAAGAAGTTATGAACTGGGCAGCTTTATTATGCTGTCACCAAGTTGGAGTGATGAAAGCATGTTTTTCATTTTTATGTTGACCCCAAGTAGATTTTCCTTCATTGCATGGTTGTATAATCGGTGCACCTCGAAAGCTTAGCAGTGAATAGAAAAGGGAATTATAGTCATGCAACTGTTCCCTGGCAATAGTGCTTTTCCGTGAACTGAGACTGTGACAAATGTCAGGGAAGTTTAAATCCCATTGCAGGGGATGCTAACGTTGAAAAGACTAAGTATAATATGAACTAAAAGTCCTTATGAGAGAGCAGTCTTGGGTTCATAAAAAATCTAGTCTGAATCCGCAAAGTTTTTCCCAGGGGATTTTTGAAATTCAGTCTCTTGTCCTCAAGGCTGATTTTCAGTCTCAAAATTCATGGAATGCCCATAATCTTTCGCTGGTGCACTCTGTTCCTCAACACTGCTTATTATTCAGTCTGGGTTAATCTGTCTTCGCTGGCTGGTTAACCACTGTATGGTCTCCTGTTTCCTGAGGGAGATAATGAGGGGTTGACCACCAACCAATACCTTTACCTAAGGTGGTTAAAACCCAACCAACAGCACGGGCTGATTTAGCCTGTATCAAAGATTATACCGCATGGTGCCCTCTGTTCTTAAAGAAACCACCAGCCTTAAAACAATGAAATAAACATATACAAGGGTGAACTACCATATTTAAACACAAAATACTCTGCAGATGCTGGGGTCAAAGCAACACTCACAACATACTGGAGGAACTCAGCAGGTCGGGCAGCATCCGTGGAAACGTTGAGTCAACGTTTCGGGCCGGAACGTGTTGTGAGTGTTGCAACTACCATATTTACATGCATAGTATCAATTAGCTATCTACAGAAATAAAGTCACGCAAATTACTAATTTTCACTGATTTATATATACAGATTTATGGGCTTAAACATAAATTCAAAGTTTAAAGTCAATTTATTATCAAAATACATTTATGTCACCTTGAGATTCATTTTCTTGCAGGCATTCACAGGAAAACAAAGAAATACAATGAATGAAATAAACTACACATGCAAACTGACAAACAGCAAATGAGCAACGGCAATCTGTGCAAAAGTAAATAATAAAAAATACTAAGAACATGAATTGTAGAGTCCTTGTGGAATCAGTTCAGGGTTGAGGTGAGTGAAGTTATCCATGGTTCAGGAGCCTGATGACTGTTGTGTAATAACTGCTTCTGAACCTGTTCCTGTGGGACCTAAGGCTCCTTGACTCTCTTCCCAGTGGCAGCATTGGGAAAAGAGCATGGCCTGGATAAATTCTTCATCCTCTTGAGTATAAAACTTAAAATTCACTGCTGGCAGTAGTAAATCCAATGGACCATTTTTCCAGACAAGTTCCATGACATCCTGCATTGTATCTGCTACCTTAAAATCATTGTCACAGTAACTCTGACTGACTAGATATTTTACAAACATCAATTATTGGCATTAAACTTTCTAAAGAAAAAGATTAGCTTTATTTGTCACTGTACACTGAAACATACAGTGAAATGTGCTGCTTTAGTGTCAAGTCAAATCATTGAATATTGTACTGGGCATCCGGCAAGTGTCACCACTGGTCTGGCAGCAACATAGCGTGCATAAAACTCAGTAGCTCTAACCGTGCACCTTTGGAATGTGGGAGGAAATTGGAGCACCCAGAGAAAGCCCATGTGGTCATGGGGAGAACACACAAACACCTTACAGAGAATGATGGGAATCAAACTCTGATCTTACAAGCATCTGTTAAACATTGGGCTAACCATGCAATTGAAAAGACATCACCACAGCAGCCAGTGTTCACTATCCTTTCAGTAGATTCTTCTCATGCCTCAGCCATTGCTTGGAAACTCCAGTAAAGTGGGTCTTTCAAGTTGTTCGAACAATTTATGGATTTCTCCTCTGAACTGCATTTTTTCACATATTGTGAATGTTTCCTTTGTTCTGAGATTAATAAATCACCATCTGTATGATGGTTTATCATACAGTACCAATAACCAATCTGGGCTTGGTTTGTTGAAGATGTACTGTCCTTCAGTCTGGGACATCTTACTCTGGTCTAACTCTTTAACCCACTTGTAAGATCTTCTGACGAAGGGTCTCGGCCTGAAACGTCGACTGCACCTCTTCCTAGAGATGCTGCCTGGCCTGCTGCATTCACCAGCTACTTTTATGTGTGTTGCTTGAATTTCCAGCATCTGCAGAATTCCTGTTGTTTGTAAGATCTTCTGTAGTTTTCTTACCCAGCCTCAAGGCAGCTTATGATGGTGTTTTGTTACGGGCATCTCCTGCCCTAATACCTTGCTACCTTGATAATCCACATCCAGTTCACTTGCTGACCAGGATGATCATTACTGAATGTTCAAAATATTGTTTTGTGTCATGGAAGGTATCCTTTATTGATGTTACCTACTCATTTCTGGGGATATCATATTCCTTTTCATTGCCTTCTGGCTTCATGTCGCCGAATCTTTTCTCAATCTTTCCTCAGCACGTGACCATTTCACATTTTGGTTCAATTCCCAGCTTGCCTTCTTTGAGGAAAGCCTCACGTTTAGATGTTGGGCCTTAGACCTGGCTTCAGATTCCTCTTCAGATGGATTGTTGTCATGTTCCACCTGCAATGGTAGTTATGCAGCGCTACCCCTTGACCATCACACTTTCTCTCGCGGACTGAGATGTCTATCTTTTCAGCAGTTACATCTCAGGTTATACTTTTCCACCTTGTCTCAGGTATGCAGTACTGTGCAAAAGTTTTAAGCACATATATAAAGCTGGGGTACCTTAGACCTTTGCGCAGTAGTGTATTTGTCAATGTTAAGTGGAAATCTGGCAGGATCGAAGGATTTTGGGACTGGAAAGCTATAGGAGGGGTGTGGGACTGGTGGCTGATGAGTGCCAGGGGTAGGGGGGGGGTGGCATGGGTGCACACACACCCAGCCCTGAGACACCAGGCAAGGTGATTTGATGCCAAACAATTGGTTTATTGATCAGTACAGAACATCTGTCTGGTACTTCATGCTGCCTTCCTTCTCCCTTTCCCTTTTCTCTAGCATGATTCCCCTCTCCCTGCCTTCTTCCTACTTTTAGTCCACTATAGAGACCCATTTCAGAATCAGCCTTATCATCGCTCACATGTCAATAAATTTGTGTTTTTTTTGTGGTAGCAGTACAATGCAATACATAAAATTACTACAGTACTGTGCAGAAGTCTTAGATACCTTAGACAATAGACAATAGACAATAGGTGCTGGAGTAGGCCATTCGGCCCTTCGAGCCAGTACTGCCATTCACTGTGATCATGGCTGATCATCCACAATCAGTACCCCGTTTCTGCCTTCTCCCCATATCCCTTGACTCTGCTATCATTAAGAGCTCTATCTTAGCTATATTAACTGCATGTGCCTAAGACATTTGCATAGTACTGCAGGTGAGATGATCTTGTGCCCTTTTTCCCCATCTCGACATCATTGGATTGGCTCAACTCTACATCACTGGATTCCAGAACTCTTGTTTGAGAGTGCCTCAGGACATGCACCTCGTTTCCATCTCTCCAGTGAACAGTGAGGTGACCAGAAACAGACGTGATTCCTGGATCTCTTCACTACCCTATGATAAGATCCCCTGTGGGTGACTCCTAGTACCTGGTGCACCTTCCGGATGGGTAACTATAACACACAAAAGCAGTCAAGTTCTGCACTGCACATCAATGGTTCATATCCAACCCTGCCCCCACACATGACTTAGAGGACCCATCCTGAATATATCTTTAATTTCATTTTGCCGCAGCTCAGTAGAAGGTGGTGAAAATAATTCCAATCCTTGTCCTAGCATGCAATAGACAGGTCTGTTGACTAATCAATCAATAAGGTGAACCCAATTTTGCTGACTTCAGCTCTGAAATGAGCATCACTCAGAGTACCATATCTCTGCTACTGATTCTAGCACGTGAATGATCTCCCAGCAGGACTGTTCACACTCTTACCACTTGCAGCTGGGGCAAAAGTGCTTTATTACATTTATCGGCAATTACTTTCTTCAGGGACCTTCACTTCCAGACAGTCTGTCACTATTTATAGAACTGGGCAATCTGGAGTGGCAATTCTGAGACCTGGTGCCTCCAGGCAGATCCATCACATAGCCAGCTGCCTCCTTTACCCAATCAATTTGCAACATTTTTTTTGTCATTTGCATTCATGTTACCTATTAGTTTCTCACAAAACACTCTTGAAACATTCATGTGCACTAATGGCATGGTAGTACAGTGGTTAGCGTAATCTCTTTACAACGCCACCAATTAGCTATTGGGGTTCAATTTCCACCACTGTCTGTAAGGAGTATGCATGTTCTCCCTCTGACTGCATGGGTTTCTTCTGAGTGCTCCATTTTCCTCTCACAGTCCATAGATACACGGTTGCCGTTAGTAAGTTGTGGGCATACTATGTTGGCGCCAGGCTGTTCAGCACAATCCTTGGACTGTGTTGGTTGTTGGCACAAAATGTGGCAAATAAAGCTATAATCTTCAAATCTTTCATGTGAGCTGGCTAAGAAGAGGACCACATCGCCACTGCCGTATGTGAGCTTGTTCCCTACCTGCACCGTGGAATCTGTATCCAAAGCAAAGCTGCTTCACATGTTAAGCCCCATCGACAACTGATGGTTATTCTATTCAGCTCCTCAGGCATAAAATCTTCCATGTCAAATTGGTTTTCAGGATGTAATAATCCGACAATGTTCTTTGTAAGATGTTTTAGAAATGTCACCTTCTTTATCAGAGTCCTCAGCTTGTCCACAAAAACTGTTTGCTCTTGTCCCTGGTTCTGTGTAAAACTTGCAGCACTCTGAAGTTATAATTTTAAAGCATCCCCTCAAGATTTCTATGTCTGCAGAGAAGACTTTCCAGATTTATGATGATCATATAACTCATGTTTCCATCACTACCATCAGCAAAATATTATCTTCTTTGTGTTTATGGTTGTGTTGTCTGTTCTGTGTTAATGCCAGGATTTTGACAATGTTGTTAAGTCTTGGGAACATTTCCACTTGCTTCATATGCAAGACAAATGCTGGGACTGATGGAAGACATCAGTTTAACTAAAACATTCACTCACTGTTCTACCCAGTGAACCCCATTCGCAGTTAGCAGCTTCCCTGCTGCCCCCATAAACAGTAATGTTCATTCATTGCCTGTGTAGAATCTGTATGCTCATTTGCACTGCCACTTGCTAAGAACCAGATGATTGGAGGGTAGCAAATGTTATTCTTTTGTTCAGGAAAGGTAATAGGGATAAACCTGAGAGTTGGATTGGCTTCGACGGTGGGCAAATTATTGTCAAAGACTTACATGCAGTTGGAGAGGCATAGTCTGATTCAGGAGAGCCAGTAGAACTTTGTTAGGGGAAGGGCACACCTCACCAGCCTGATTAAATTATATAAGGATGTGACAAAACATATTGATGAAGGAAGAGCAGTGAATGTGGTGTATATGGATTTTAGTATAATGCTTGATAAGGTTCCCCATGGTAGACTCATTTAGAAAATTGGAAGGCATGGAGTCCAGGGACACTTGGCTGCCCATGGAAGGCAGAGGGTGGTAGTACAACTATTTTCTATAGTGAGATGTTTTCTCAATGTGTTGCAGTCATAAGATGTAGTTTTTCATTCTGTGTCTGATCCTGTTGTTTTCTACTCTGTTAATGGATGTTGTTGAGTGTTTTTCTTCCCTGCAGAACATTTCTTCCATCAGAAGTGCATTACTTTTAAAATATATTTTCCCTTTTTTTTATTAGTTCAGATTTAAACTGTGCTGCCCTTCAAATAGTTTGCTTGGCGCCATTCTCAATCCCGTGATGGCTGAAGCATTCTAACCTTGACTTGGATTAGCTTTAAATCTTGGATGAAGCAGGTGGCGCCCGGTGGCAAGTTCTCATTATTATACAAGAAGGGAAAGGATAGAATAGATGAAGCTTGAAGGAAACTCTGCACACACAGGATAGGAAAATGGGAATACATTTACTCAATGAGCTGTGCAGAATTAACTAACAATGAAGAAAATAAAAGGTTTAGGATTATTGGCAGACAGAGCCAATCCTACGAATGTGCAGGGGAACGCACCAAGAACACCAGAATGCTGATTTCCGTAACTAAACCAGAATGATGTAAAAATGAAAAGGTCCAGCCCAGCATACTGGCCAGATGAAATTTTGACTTCTGTGTCCAGTTCTGATCATCTCCAAAGAAGGCAGACAGACAAATACGAGGAAATCTGCAGATGCTGGAAATTCAAGCAACACACACAAAATGCCTGTGGAACGCAGCAGGCCAGGCAGCATCTCTAGGAAGAGGTACAGTCGACGTTTCGGGCTGAGACCCTTCATCAGGAATAACTGAAAGAAGAGATAGTAAGACAAATGCCTGAAGGTACCTTGTGGAAAATTCTAGGAGGTTCCAAGCTTGAGCTAAAAGGAGAGCCAAATACAAAACAAAAATGTTGGCCTGAAAAGAAGAATGATCTGAAATGTAACCTTATAAGGACATGTAAGGGAAAAGGGTCTGTTCCTTTAAAGTAAGTTGAAAATTTGGGGCATAAGTAGAGTCACAAGTGACATTTAAGACTAATATCATAATGAGTAATTAATTAAATTGATTTCCAGAGAGAAGAAGGGGAAAAAGAACATTTGAATAAGTAAATGCTGAATTGGAGTGAGTATGCAATTCTCAATGGTTTCCAACCTGGGGTCCACTGACTCCTTGCTTAATGGAATTGGTCCCTGGCATTAAAAAAAGTTGGGAAGCCCTCTAGATGAATTATGATAATCTGTTTATTTGTGGTACCTTGTGAAGTCAAGAGTTGATCAACAAATGAAAAACTAAACAGATGCCGCAATGGTCAGTACTGAAGCTGAGAAGAGTTAAGCCCAAAATCTAACACCGCATCAGTCCTTGCGCAGAGTGTTGCTGTTCTTTACCTTGGTTTAATGGATTGGAAGGAGAACTTGCAATTGCTTAAAACTGCAGTACACACTTCCAGTTGACTGGATATAAAAGGCATTTATAATCTCAACCCTCCATCTAATTCAGTTTTACTTCAAAAACTGCCCAATGCGTGACAATCTTAATGTAGTTTGTAATAAATCTGATAGCTTAAATCAAGTGAAAGGGAGAGATTCTAGAAAATAAATAGCAGAGCTGAGCGATTTGGTTACCGCAATAAGAAAATACATTTGAATAAACTATTCATGTGCACGTTGGATGATACTCAAACTTCAGTCTCAACAATTAATAGTTCATCATTAAATCTATTAAAGGAACATCAGTTTTAACTTCTCACTATTTTGAGACAGAGGAAAGAGGATGTGAGCTGATAGAATACTAATATACGTGGAATAATGTTACATGATGGATGAGCGTAATAAATTGAATTTGGGTCCTGATATTACTCCCCAGCACCTAACGTTTTAAATAAATATTAGCATATCAAGTGTTCATTTGGGTTGTTTTGTTACAGCAGGGAGATTAAATGTCTGTCACATTGTACACCTACCATATGGGAAGATGGAAGTGTGTATAATTGTCCCTGAACATTTAAGGTTGAAAGTTAAATTGCTCTCACTAGGCACAACAGCTCAAAAAGAAAACAACTGCTTCCCTGTGAATTGACAATGAGCAGTTCTGCTTATAAAAAAACTAACAAGAAAAAATTGATTTCTTTATTAATTACTTCAATATTTTAACATTATAATGTGATGTCAATAAGGGATGAAGCCATTTAATTTTTATATATTTATATATTTTTGCACATTTCTTCTAGCATATTTATAGTAAATTGCACGATATGTTCAAAGTTCAAAGTAAATTTATTATCAAAGTACATATTATATACGATGTCACCTTATACCACTGTGAGATTCATTTTCTTGCAGACATTGAAAGGAAAATAAAGAAATAAAATAGAATTTGCAAAACAATAAATAACAAATTCTGACAAGCACCCAATGTGCAAAAGAAGTTAAATCATGCGAGTTATTTTTTAAAAAGTAAATAAATATTACTAAGTTGTGGAGTCCTCGAAAGTGAGTCTGTAGGTTGTGGAGCCAGCTCGGCATTGAGCTGAGTGAAGTTATCCATGCTGGTTAGGAACCTAATGGTTGATGATATGGGATTCAGTTTATTTTCAGCAATAATTTTTCATTGTTGCTTTGCTCGTAACATCAACAAAGGGAACGGAACTGTTTCTATTACAGGCAAATCACCCATATAGCAGCCAAGTGACAGTAAAAACTAGCACCAGCACATTAAGGTTGACAGTGCTGTTAAGAAGGTGTATGGTGTGTTGGCCTTCATCAATAGTGGGATTGAGTTCAACAGCCATAAGGTAATGTTACAGCTATATAAGACCTTTGTTAGACCACAGTTGGAGTACTGTGTTCAGTTCTGGTCACCTCACTGCAGGAAGGATGTGAATGCTATAGAGAGAGTGCAGAGGAGATTTACATGGATGTTGCCTGGATTGGGGAGCATGCCTTATGAGAAGAGGTTGAGTGAACTTGGCCTTTTCTCCTCGGAGCGACAGAGGATGAGAGGTGACCTGATAGAGGTGTACAAGATAATGAGGGGCATTGATCATGTGGATAGCCAGAGGCTTTTTCCCCGGGCTGAAATGGCTAACATGAGAGGGCATAGTTTTAAGATGCTTGGAAGTAGGTACGGTGGGGGGGCGGGGGGGGGATGTCAGAGGTAAGTTTTTCACACAGAGAGCGGTGGGTGCGTGAAATGCACTGCCAGCAAAGGTGATAGTGACTGATACAATTGGGTCCTTTAAGAGACTCTTAGATAGGTACTTGGAGCTTAGAAAAATAGAGGGCTGTGCAGTAGGGAAATTCTAGGCAGTTCTAGAGTAGGTTACATGGCCGGCACAACATTGTGGGCCAAAGAGCCTGTAATGTGCTGTAAATTTCTATGTTCTCTGTTCTAATTAATCTAAATCTAAGGACAAGAGATAATTGATTAAAAAAAAGAGAAAAAGGAATTTGAAACTGAGGAAGGTGGATGGAATGAAGATCCCGCTGATGGTAGAGCAAGGCCCTGGACCAGCACACAAGACACTGAAGGAACTCAGACAGTTCAGGCCACATCTTTGGAGGGGTATGGACAGTCAACGTTTCTCATTGAGACCCTTCATCTGGACTAAAAAATAAAGGGACCATAAATAGAATAAAAAAGCTCTAATTCTTCCCTGCATTCTTTTTATAAGTGACGACCTCCCCTCTATCTTTCAGTCCAGATGAAGGGTCTTGAACTCCCCACAGATACTGAATGACTAGCTGAATTTCTCCAACACCTCATTTATTGCTCCATATCCCAGCATCTGCAATCCCTTGTGTCTCTGGGACCAAAAGCCTGAATAGTCTGTTCTTATTAAACAGAATGCCATCTATTGTTACTTTTGCATAGATCCTTGAGATTTTTCACTCTTAAAGTTACATTATTTAAATCCATTGTACTGTGAGAAAAGCAATTATTTGCTTACATATTAGCAGAACTCCCATGGCATTGTGCATGTGGAATTGAAACATATAACTGTAGTGACAGCTATTGTATATGTTGTGCAAAAATGAGAAAATCTGCAGATGCTGGAAATCTAAATAACACGCACAAAGTGTTGGAGGAACTCAGCAGGCCAGGCAGCATCTATGGAAAATGTAAACAGTCAACGTTACGGCCCAAGACCTCAGTGGTGGAGGTGATGACACATCACAACAGCAGTGAATGTGAAGGAAGACTGCAGCAGTGAAGGGTCCTCAGTCACCTTGCGTTCCATCCCACTGGACCCTGATGCTGATATACCAAGGACTGTGTGGTGGCTGCCTGTGCTCCCTACATTAAACAAAGCCACGCACAAGCATTCTCCATTACTGATGTAATATGGCCCAAGTGCAGAGAGACAGAGAGACAGTGAAGCAGGTCGACAGTACACTGACTTTAATGGGAACTGTTGCAGAAGTTAAAGGAAGAAGGTAAACAATAAACGCTGAGCCAACAGGGCCATTAACTAAAATTCTCAAATTGGAAATTAAATGCCAATACAGTGGCTGAAAGCAATATCCAAATACTAAATGAATAGTGCTTCTGTCCAGCGTCAGTCGAAACGGTTGTCCGGTTTCCCCGACAAGGACAGGCATGGAGGGTAACATTGCTGTGCCTTGGGTCAAGTCTCGATAAGACTACAATGAAAAGAAGGGAGTTAAATACACCATAATGAAGCAGTAATTAGCTGGAATGTGCATGCTCATGTATACCAAGCGGTCTGTATCACCACCCTCCTTTATAGCTGTGAAGCTTGGGTAACCTACAGCCGTCACATCAAGTCCTTGGAGCACTTCCACACAAGCTGCCTCCAGCGCAGCCTGGGAATTACTTGGTGTCAGCGGGTGCCTCACACTGAAATACCTGTAAAGACCAACTGCAGAAGTATTGAGGCCATGATCACCCAGCGTCAGCAGCAGTGGCTGGGGCACGTGATAAGGATGCCTCCATGTCGGCTACCCTGCAGAGTGTTATACGGCCAGCTACATCATGGTCGACGCTCAGCTGGAGGACCGAAGAAGCGCTATAAGGATCAGATGAAGAATGCTTTAAGGAAGTGCAAGATCAGACCCGAGGACCTGGAGGAGGTTGCTGCTGACCGTACCACTTGGTAACAGCTGTGTAGGGACGGGGTTTGTATTCTGGAGATGGAAAGAACCACCAGAAGACAGCAGAAGGGAGCCAGGAGAAATGCAGCCATGGTTGCCACCACTACCACATATACATGTCCCACCTGCAATAGAGCTTGTGGGTCCAGGATAGGACTGCATAGTCATCAAAGATCTCATCGTTAAAGGAGTGGATGTTGTCATCGGCTTTCGATGGACAACCGAAGAAGAAGCGTGCTCACAAGTGCAATTGCCAAACCGGTTGCGCAGCCTGCCGGGGGTGGGGGAGCAAGTTGACCCAACAGCAGAGTCCATGGTTGTGACGAATGGAATCCACCCTGACTTCCCAAATTATGTGGAGCCTGGATCGGCATCTACAGCCACTTGAGGATCCATGAAGAGATTACCCCTCAGGAGAACATCATTGTCAGTACTTGTGATCACATGACTAGTATTAACTCCACCTTTACTGACTGAATAGATTTATTCCTGTTTTTGTTACACTGCTTTCTGTTTTTTCAGAGATTAATTTTTTTATGATTCACCAAAATATTCATAACTCAGCCTACTTTCAGTGAAAAGGCAAAAGAGTGCTCTTTATTTTACTTTTGTCCACTGGTGCTAAATTTCAAGATTGTGGCTGCAGGTCTCACGTGTGGCTACTGACAGACAGACCTGGGCAAGGCAGAACTTCCACTCATTGAAAGCTGCGCTTCCAGCTGCCCAACGAAGTTATTGGAATTATAAATGTATGGGCACGTGGCCAAGTGGTTAAGGCATTTGACCAGCGACCTGAAGGTCGTGAGTTCGAGCCCCAGCCGAGGCAGTGTGTTGTGTCCTTGAGCAAAGCACTTAACCATACAGTGCTCTGTGACGACACTGGTGCCAAGCTGTATCGGCCTTGCCCTTCCCTTGGACAACATCAGTGTCGTGGAGAGGGTAGACTTACAGCATGGGCAACTGCTGGTCTTCCATACAACCTTGCCCAGGCCTGCGCCCTGGAGAGTGAAGACTTACCAGGCGCAGATCCATGGTCTTGCAAGACTAACAGATTATATATTATTTAAATATTATTATTTATTAAATAATAAATTATTATTATTTAAATGCCTCAGAAAATTTGGACCCATCGCAACAGCCAACACTCAGCCTTTCCTGATCATTGAGGATCCATTCCTAAGCTCCCACTGGTTAATTCTGAGGAGCATAAAACAACATTTGGCTGGTCTCTGGCACCTTTTGAAAAGTTCCCTTTGTTATGTTTTCAGTCTGACTGGATACCATCCGGTTAAAAAAGAACCATCCACTCAAGGTGGTAAAAGCCCAACGTGCAACTAGAACTACTTCCCTCTTTCTTAGAAATCCAACCTTCCATATTATTGCATTATCTGTGGCCCTTTCCCTCACTCTCCATTTGCTATCTTTTTAATGCATCTCCATCCTTAAACCAAAAATGTTGGGAATACTCAGCAAATCAGGCCGTTAACAGAAAGACACAACTGAAGTTTCAGTCCAATGGCTATTCTTGAGAATGTTTGTTTTTTGTTTTCAATATCTATAGGTTTTTTTAACTTACCATCTCAATTATATTGCCTAAACATAAACCACAGGCACAACTTATTGATAATAAATTGGAGACCAGGACTGACTGGGATTTGGAGTTCTTTCGGTCAGGAAACTTCAGTAGATAGTATGGGGAGTGATCTCATTGTGATGTACTAAATCTAGAGTAGACGCAAGACATGGTAGATGCTGGAATCTGGAAAGGCAAACAAACTCCTGGAGGAATGGGGCAGGTCAGGCAGCATTGTGGAGAGAAATTGATATTCAATGTTTTTGGTGGAGACCTTTCACCTAGATACAGATGAAGAGACTTGACCCAAACATCTCAATGTCCATTTTCCACCGCAAATACTGCCTGACCTGCTGTGTTCCTCCAGTATCTTTCTTGTAAATCTAAGAGGGCTTGAGCAACTGCAGATTAAGGACGTACATAGAATGGACTATTCAGGATTGAGGTGAACAATAATAATGTCATAATCCCCAAAGATACTTGTATATTCAGGGCAAAAATAAATACATTTTTGGAACTTGGGAAACCACTTTATAAGTACATAGAGTGAACGAGTAGTATATTTCAGCCATAATGCTATTGAATGTCATTTTCAGTGGACTTTGTAGTCTGCTTTCCCTGCCGTATTTTTGATTTTGCCTGAATTTAAACGTAGGACCTTATTAATGTCTTTAGACTGCAGCCACAACCAACTAGGGGTTAGGCTGATTAAAAAGAAGTGATTGCATTAAATGTACCATTTGGAATTTTGGAACTATTAAATAGTTTGGTGGTCACTGTTTATGAGGCATATAGACAACACATGAACAGGTAGGTAATTGAGAGATTCAGATCATGTTCAAGCAGATGTGGTTTAAATTATGGGCCAGAGGGTCTGTTCCTGTGCTGTATTAGTTCTATGCGTTATTTATCTGTTTCAGACACAGTGACACAGTGGAGACAGGACGATGAACATTCCTCTTGCTTGGTACTCTCGGACCATCTGACTGCCTTTAAAACATTAAATGCTTCAGGTTGATGTGCAGAGACTGAGGGCAGTGTCTTTGCATGGAGGAGAAATTGAGCCAACTGGACATGCAGGGAGCTTAAAAAAATGGGGATCACAAAGCAATCTTGTTGAATGAACTATTCTTTGCTAACCCCCTTTTAGAAAAGCAATCTTGTTAACTGAACTGAACTGGAAGAAGATGGTGCCAGCAAACAATGTGATCAAGGTTGACATCCTTCAGATGGTTAACAAAACTACTTCTTTCACTTCTTTTACGTTTTCTTTTTCTTTCAAATGTGGTTCTGCTACTGTTGGAGCCTGTGATCTACATTTTGGTGGTGTGTTTTCAGGTTGATAGAGCGATCTGTCACTTTGCTGTCTCCAAGGCATTCACAAAAAAACACAGAAGCATAGAAAACCTACAGCACAATACAGGCCCTTCGGCCCACAAAGCTGTGCCAAACATGTCCCTACCTTAGAAATTACTACGCTTACCCATAGCGCTCTGTTTTTCAGCAAGGTTTCGAGCAAAGCATATGGCCTCAAGGCCAAGAATCCTGAAGATGGGGTGTGAGCCCATGATCAACTCCATTTCTCATTGATTAAAGGGCCGAGAAAGATTGAAACCATTGAGATGAGTGCAGAAGGTGAGGGGGTGTTAAGCGCCTTCTACCAGCTGGCTCACTGCTGCCAGAGGAAGGTGTCTGCATATTACGGTCTTGCTCTCCTTCTAGCTCGCTGCTTCTAAAGGAAAGCCCTTGCGTTTGAATGGCCTTTCTCTCCCTCGATGCTCTTGGAGGATGGTACTAGAGTTCTTGGGAAGGTTTTTTCAACATGGATTGTGGATTGGACTCTCTAGTTCGTGCTATGATGTGTTTCTGGCTTCTGGTCACTCCTTTTTTTGGTGCTTTTTTTGGGCAATTTTGAATTGGGGTGGCCTGTAGACAGCAAACATTGAGCTGAGCTGAACATGCATGGACTCTTTTTGATGTTGTGTTTTATATTTTGTATTTTTTCATTCTTGTTTATGTTGCCAGTTGTGTGACTTGTTTTTTTTGTGCATGGGGGTGGGGGGATTGCTGTTTTCCTTTGAATAGGTTCCATGGTTTTTTTTTTCTCATGGGTGTCTATGGCGAAGACGAATCTCAGGGTTGTATACTGATTACATACTTCGATAGTAAAATAATCTTTGAGTCTTTGCTAACCCTCTTTTAGAAAGTAAAGAAATAAACTTGTTACCTTCAAATTATAACTAACTAAATCAGGTTTGAATGCAACTGTATGCAGGCAGGTGGTGAGATCTTTACTTAAGACCACAGAGAGGACAGTCTCGTCCTTTTTTACTAAATAACAATTGCCAAGAAATCTCGTAATGAAATTTCCTACAAGCTTCAATATTCGTACTTCCTTTGCTTGGCAGCTGTATTAATAATACCTTTATTGCTTTCTGTTCTATCACTTTAACAGTAAATAAATGAAATGGAGATGCGGAAGCATACAGAATACATTAGAAATCTCCACTAAAGCAAAACTATAACAAATTTCAAGGCAGTTTTTACCTGTCACATTGGAAGTGCTGCATGAAATTAGATAAACAGAAGAATGCATTCAATTAATTTTAAGTAAGGTGAAACTATAAACAATACAAGAAGTAACTTGTTTATCTTTTCTTGGCATTGATTGAAACACAAGACAAATATTGATTGCTTCCTTAAGTGTGTTTTCCTAGATAGTCTCCATTTAAGTATTTGAAATAGACCAGAGAGTGAGATTTTTAGTAAGCAGATTCTGGCAATTCCCTGTGTCCGATCAGTCACGATGTCAATTAGAAATCACCTCAGGAAATATGAGCACGGGCTGGGAAATTCCAGTCGGTCAGTTCCTGAGTCTTGTAAGCCGACAAGGGAGATTTTGCCTCAGGTAGCCCTAAGACACGGATTCCCAGTGAAGTCGAGTTCTCTAACCGACAACATTGCTGCAAGCATTTTAAGATTGAAATGATTCATTGCATGAAATTATGCAAATACCCTTTGTCAGATTTTTTTGATTTCATTAAGTTTGGCTCCTTTTTTCCAACATCAATAAAAGTGCAAGTGAGTGGGTAAAAAGACTATCAAAGGGGGATTTGTTTTAATTGGCATGGTTACATTTGATAACTGCTCATAGTTGATTATTTTGTTCCTATATCCCCGTGAGTGTTTCATTCTTAGATTGTTCGCTCATTTTCTCTGCTTATGACCTTCACAGTCTTTCCCATTCAATCTGCATCACTGTACTTTTGTATCTATAGTACTCGAGTCAGTCACATACCACAATAGGTAAAATACAGTATATATCTGAAAGCTCAACTTTCTGTTTCAGATCACATCGGGTAGCATCAGAAAAAAATGCAAACTTGATAGAGGACTTAACACAAATGTTTTAGGAATGGACATGTACTGGCAAAATTAATTACAGTGGATTCTAATTAATTGGTCTATCGGTTAATCAGGACAGCCGCTTATTTGGGACGACTCTTAAAGAGCAAGAACTAATCGAGAAAATAGCCGGGCAGCACACACAAAATGAATAATACTGAGAACATGATTGTGGAGTCCTCGCAAGTGAATTTGTATCTTGTGACATCAGTTCTGAGTTGAGGGGAGAGACGTTATTTATGGCAGTTCAGGAGCCTGATGGCAGTAGGGTAATAACTGTTCCTGAGCCTGGTGATGTGGCACCTGAGGCTCCTGTACCTCCTGGTAGTAGCAAGAAGAGAGCATGGCCTGGATGGTGGAGGTCCTCGATGATGGATGCTCCGTTCATGTGGCAGTGTTCCTTGCAAATGTGCTCAATTGTGGGGCCGTGATGCAACCTGTCAGGGTACTCTCCACTGTGCATCTGTAGACATTTGTCCAAGTTTTAAATGACATACCAAATCCACTAAATCTTCCAAGAAAATACAGGTGTTGTCTTCTCTTCTTTGCGATGGCACTTACGTACTAGTTCTAGGGCAGATCCGCTGATACGATAACACTAAGGAATTCAAGCTTACTAATCCTCTCTACCTCTGGTCCCCTTCTGAGGGCTGGCTTCTTTATCCTGTAGTCGATAATCAGCCCTTTGGTTTTGCTGACATTGAGTGAGAAGTTGTGGTAGCACCATTCAACCAGATTTTCAACCTCCCTTCTACATGCCGACTCATCACCACCTTTGATTTTGACGGCAGTGGCCTCTTGTTGTTGCAAGGACGTGGCTGGGGATGAACCCAAGTGCAGGACAACAGATGCTGAGGCAGAGTCGTTAGGCATAGCACCTCCCTGAACGGGGAGCCGATATCCAGGAGACGATGCGGAGCTTAGAACTAACAGTTCTCAGGAATAGGAAACAAAGTTTACTCTCACAAGAGTCAACCAACGAACTGGCAGCTTCTTGTTGTGGTCACAGGGTTTTTATCCTGCCGTTTGATGGGAAGCAGGTGCGTGTAGTTAGTGATACCTGGGAATGATTGGAATCTAAATGAGGTGATTGAGGCCCAAATCTTGAGGCAAATTGCAAGGTGGGGATTGCCAGACGGGACCATGACACTTGTATGATGAGATGACCTCGAACAAGAGCAAACCCGCAGATGCTGGAAATTCAAGCAACGCAGACAAAATGCTGGAAGAACTCAGCAGTTTCGGGCAGAGAACCTTCAGCAGGACTGGAGAAAAAAAAAAGCAGTAAATTTAAAAGGTGTAGGCAGGGGAGACCGGAAGAAGGAGGGGTGAAGTAAAAAAGCTGGGAAGTTTATTGGTGGAAGAGATACAGGGCTGGAGAAGGGGGGACCTACTAGGAGAAGATAGGAGGTCATGAAAGAAAGAAAAACGGGGAGAGGAGCACCAAAGGACAGGCAAAGAGGTAAGGTGAGAGAAGGAAAAGGGTATGGTGGGAGAGAGGCATTACCAGGGAGCACCTATGTTACATCTGCCAGGAGAAGCAGGATCTCCCAGTGGCCACCCATTTTAATTCGGCTTCCCATTCCCATTCCATGGCATCCTCGACTGTCATGATGAGGCCACTCTCAGGTTGGAGGAGCAACACCTTATATTCTCTCTGGGTAGCCTCCAATTTGATGGGATGAATAACGATTTCTCAAACTTCTGGTAATGCCCCCCACTTCATCATTCCCCATCCCCTTTTCCCTCTCTCACCTTATCGCCATGCCCGCCCATCGACTCCCTCTCCTTCCCTTTCTTCCATGGCCTGTTCTCTTCTCCTATCAGACACCACCTTCTCCAGCCCTGTACCTCTTTCACCAATCAACTTCCCAGCTCTTTACTTCACACCTCCCCCCTCCTGGTTTCACCAATCACCTTGTGTTTCTCCCTCCCCTCCCCCCACCCTTTAACTCTACTCCTCATCGTTTTTTTCTCCAGTCCTGCTGAAGGGTCTCGGCCCAAGACGCCAAACTGTACTATTTTCCATGGATGCTGCCTGGCCTGTTGAGTTCCTCCGGTATTTTGTGTGTGTTGCTTGAACTCTTGACCTCAGCATCGCACTTTATTGTCTGCCCTTCCTCTGTACTTGTAACTCTATATTCTGCATTCTGTCATTGCTTTCCCCTTGCACTAACTTGATGTGTCGACATGGTGAAATGATCTGCATGGTTGGCATGCAAACTGAAGCTGTTAACAATAATAAACCAATTAGCAATGACGAAGGTGTTTATCCATTTTCCTATATGGCTCTCCCCCATCGATTCTCCTTTCTGTTCCCACATTTCAAAAGCATCCTGGTAGGTTAGAGACCATAAATTAATCAGCTCTCAGAAATGGTTGACAGAAGAGTCAAAGGGAAGTTAATGGACATGTATGGGAGAAGAGAAGTTGCAAAGTATAAGGAAATAAGGAGAGGTTAGCAGGACCAAGTAATTGCTGTCTGGGTGCTGGCATGGACCTGATGGATCAAATGGCCTCTTTCTATGTCAAACAGGTAAAAAATACGTGAAAGCACAGAGGAACATCTGGAGAAATTTCTGAAACACCCATCCGCTGCTGTCGTTACTGAGCGGCGGGGAATCTTTCGGAGGGCAGGCCTCAAAATCCCCGGCCTTGCCTGCTTTTGGTGACCGAGAAGGAGGTCGAATCATTCGGACAGAGATGGCGCTCAGTAATCGGTGTCGGAGAGCTGATCAGAGCTCGAAGTTTTCGGATGACTCAGAGTCGGATTGTGGTCGGCATGGCAAGGAGAGTTTTTCTTCCTTCTCCCGTCTGCATGAGATGTGGGTCATTTGAGAAACTTTGAACTTTACTGTGCTCACGGACTTCTTCATCAAGTTATGGTATTGTTACACTGTTTGTAACTATAAGTTATAATTATATGGTTTTGTCAGTTTTTTCAGTTTTAGTTTGTCCTGTGTTTTGTGATATCACACCGGAGGAAATAATGTATCATTTCTTAATGCATGCATTACTAAATGACAATAAAAGAGGACTACATGTCTTCATAATCATAAATAAAGGTAGTAGTGACATCTCAGGTCAAACCAATACGCGAGTTAAAGCTGGTGGTCTTGTCATGCACCCATTCATTGCCTTTATGATGATGAAAGTTTTGATTTGAGTAAAACTGTCAAAGCCCTGATGAGATAACGCTGGGAGCTTTATTGTAGATAAGAGGGGAAAAAAATCAATTTTTAAACATCTTTCATGGCCTTAGGTTATTGCAGAACATTTTAAAGCCAATTGATTAATCATGAAGTGCAATTTGCTGAGGAAATGCAGCAGCCGATTTATGTAAGCAAGCTCCCTACAACAACGATATGGTAATAGATGAAAAATTTTTTTTTCTGATGCTGAGCAAAGAATTAATATTGAGAAAACACTATGAAAATTTTCCTCAATATTATACGATGGGATTGTTCCATCTAGCTGACAGACAAATTACCTCTTGTGTTAATATCTCACCTGAAAGCCTGGACCTCAAATATTCAGCACATTCTGATGCCTGGACTGAAGAATGAGCCAAGAATGTTGGATGATCTCTGAAGAGGACATTGAACCCAGACCCAGTACAGATTTAAATTCGGATTCATTTATTTACCACATCAACAATGAAACATACAGTACTATTTTTTGTGATAACAAACAAACCAGCCTAAGGGTATGTTGCCCCATATTTGGATGCTAACATAGCATGTCCACAATGTTCAGCAGAGCAACACAACATCAACAAAACAGAGCAACAGCAGCAAAACAAGCCACTTTCTTCCCTCCCACACACACACACTTAATCACATTCACAGACAAGCCCAGCACAGGCTGCCTCCAAAGTCCTTGTTCCTGGATTCACTGACTCACAGATATTTGGCCCAGACTTGCAGTAGCCACCAGTGACTTCAGTCTTCAACCTTTGGACCTCAGGTTCTGGGCTCGCTGTCTACAGTCTTTGACCTCTGGTACCAAACCTAGGACTCACCAGTCATTGTCTTTGAACTTTGGACCTCATACTTCAGACTTGCACAGGCCTCTGAGCCAGGGACTCCCTTCTTCCTTGGGCCCACCAATCCAGCATCCACCTGTGAAGATTATTGGCCTTCTACTTCAGAGTGCTCTAACCTGGACTCGGGCTTCTGCCCTGACTCTTCATTTTACTGCCTCTGATTTCTAACTCCCCTCATCACTGTCCCCAAACCCTAACCTGTCCTGTATCTCCCAGAACCATGCCTACAAGTTTAAAAACTATTGAGAACACAAGAAATCCTGCAGATGCTGGAAATGCAAAGCAACACACACACACAATATTCTGGAGGAAATCAGCAGGCCAGGCAGCATCTAAGGAAACCAATAAACGGTCAATGCTTCAGGCTGAGACCCTTCTTCAGGACTGGAAAGGAAGGGGGAAGACATCAGAATAAACTGGTGGGGGGAGCAGAAGGAGGATAGCTGGAAGGTGATAGGTAAACCCAGGTGGGAAATTAAAAGACTAGAGAGGAAGGAATATGAAAGGAGAGAGGACCACAGGAGAAAGGGAAGGGAGGGGGCACCATGGGGAGTTGATAGACAGCTGAAAAGAGGTAAGAGGCTAGAATGGGGAATAGAAGAAGTGACACGAGGAGGCCATGGACTGACCTTTCAGAATGGGAATCAGAATTAAAATGTTTGACCACAGATGTACTGCTTTTTGCAGATGGAACAAAGATGCTTAATGAAGTGGTCCCCCCAATTTAGAGGATGATGCATCAGGAGTACTGGGTACAATGGACAATACTAGCAGAGTCACAGGTGAAGTGCTGCCTCACCTGGAAGGACTGCGTGGGGTCTTAATGGTGGTGAGGAAGGAGGTGACTGGGTAGGTCTACCACCTTGGCCACTTGCAGTGATAAGTGCCTGGAAGGAGATTAGTGGGGAGGGATGAATGGACAAGGGACTGATCTCTGGAGAAAGCAGAGAGATGGGGGAGGTAAAGATGTGTTAGGTTGCAGGATCCCTTTTGAGATGGTGGAAGATATGGAGGAGGATGTGTTGAATACAGAAGCTCAAAGGGTGTGTGTAAGGATAAGAGGAACTCTATCACTGTTAAGGCGGCAGGGAGATGGGATGAGCGTGGATGTCTGGGTGATGGTGGAGATGCATGTGAGGGCAGTATCAATGGTGGCGAAAGGAAAACCCCATTCTTTGAAGGAAAGCCTTATCCTGAGAACAGATGAGGCAGAAACGAAGGAACTGAGAAAAGTTAATAGCATTTTTACAGTAGACTGGATGGGAAAAAGTGTAGTCAAAATAGCTGAGGAGTTCATTAGGCTTATAAAAGATGTCTGTAGATAGTTTGTCTCCAGAAAGAGAGATTGAGAAAGTGCTGGGAAGTGCCAGAAATGGACCAAGTGATCTTAAGGGCAGGGTGGAAGTTGGAGGCAAAGTTGATGAAATTAACGAGCTCAGTATGAGTGCATGATGCGGTACCAATGCAGTTGTGAATGTAGTGGAAGAAGAGCTGGAGAGCATTTGCAGGGAAGGGTTGGATCATGGACTGTTGTAAGTAACCGAAGAAAAGGTAGGCATACAGTAGTTGGGGCTCACGCAGGTGTCCATGGCTACTCTTTGAGTCTGCAGAAAGTGAGAGGAGCCGAAGGAGAAATTGTTGAGGGTGAGGACCACTTCTGCCAGATGGAGGAGGGGAATTGGTTAGTTCTTTTATTGAGAAAGAAATGGAAAGCTTTAAAGCCTTCTTGTTGGGGAGATGGAAGTGATTAGGGACTGGGTATCCATGGTGAAAACGAGGTGGTCAGGGGCAGAGAATAGAAAGTTAGTGAGGAGATTGAGAACATGAGTAGTGTCTTGGACACTTCCCAAGCATCTTGGGATGGGACTGATCCATGGGGGATAGAATGGGGTCAAGGTATGAGGACACAAGTTCAGTGGGGCAGAAGCAGGCAGAGACAATGGGCCCAACCGGACAGTCAGGTTTGTGGATCTCAGTAGGAGGTAGAAGCAAGCAGTACGGGGTATGGGATCTATGGGTTTGGTGGCAGTGGACGGGAGTACTGCAGGTCTGATAAGGTCTGCAATGCTGTCAGAGACAGGTTTCTGGTAGTCTGGAATAGATAAAAAGAGGAATTTGAGAGTTTCTGCCTGGACTCAGCAAGGTAGAGGTCAGTCTGCCACACAACAACAGCACAAACTTTGTCTGCGGGTTTGATAGTAAGAATGGGATTGGTGCATAGAGGGTAGAGGACAGTGCAATCACAGGGGTTAAGCTTCGAGGAGCTGTGAGGAGGGCTGAAGTTGGGCTGGTTGGTGTCTTGAGTCTGAGTCATGCACTCAACAAGTTGACCTCAACAGTCGATCTACAGTACAGCAATGGTGAAGAAAAGAACTTTGCTTCTCTTTTATGATAAGGTCCAGTCAAGAGTCAGCACTGCAGTACAAGGTGCCACCGGGGAATAAAAGAGGAGCAACGGAGTCCTACAGATGGGTGGGAGTGGAAAAAGTGGCAACTCACATATTCACATATAGTGTATGTTCTACCTCAGCAATGCGTTCCATGTTATAGATCTTGCATGTATAATATCTACCAGAGCCTGACCTCAGTCCAAACATGGATAAAAAAACTGAACTCCAGAAGTGAAGTGAGTTTAAGTGCCCTTGAATCTAAGGCAGGATTTGATGGAATAATGCCCTGGTTAATCTGGATTTGGTGGGAATCAGGGACAGCACTCTGCCGGGTAGAATCGAACCTCGCACAGTGGAAGGTGGTTGTAGTGGTTAGAGGTCAATCCTCTCAGCCACAGGGCAGCTCTGGAAGAGTTCCTTAAGGTTGTGTCCATGGCCTAACTATCTTCAGCTCTTTGTCAATGATCTTCCTCTGACGGTACGGTCAGAGATAGTGCTGATGATTGTACAATGGTCAGTAGCATTCACAACGCAAGAGTCCACAACCAAATGCAGCGAGACTTGGACAATATCCAGGCCTAGGTTGATGGGTGGAAAGTAACACAAGTGCCAGACACAGATAATATCCAGCAAGATAAAATCCAGTTATCACCCCCTGACATTCAATGGCATTGCTACCATTGAACCCTGACTGTCATATTCCTGGGGGGCGGGGTTCCCCTGAGCAAAAACTGAACTGGAGAAGACAGTACACAATGCAGCTAAAAAAGCAGGTCATAATCCCGGAGCAAGTGCCTTACCTCTTATGTCCTCAAACCTTGTCCACCATCTACAAGGCTGAAGTCAGGAGAGTAATGAGGCACTCTCCATTTGCCTTGATGAGTGCAACTTCAGCAACGCTAAGGAAGTTCAAAGCACACAAGACACTGCGGCCAGTTTGACAGGCACCCCAGCCATAATTATCCACCGACTCCACTATCAACGCACAGCAGCAGCAGTTCGTGGCATCCACGGGACTCACAGCAACAACTCAACACAACTCGTTGGATAGCAACTTGCAAATCTAGAGGGCAACAAGAGCATGGGAACTCCACTGCCCGGAAGTTGCCCTCCAAGTCACACACCATCCTGACTTGGAACTGTCCCACTTCACTCTTGCTGTGTGAAAATCCAGGAACTCTGTCCCTAATAGCAATGTGGGTGCATCCACACCTCAAGGACGGAGTCATTCAGAAAGGAAGCTCACCACAATCGTCTCAAGGACAGCTAGAGAGCGGTAATTAAATGCCGGTATGTCCCTTTAATGAATTTACAAAAATTCACATCGTGAATTTTCTCTTGCTTTCATGCATTCTATGTCACATGGAGGTGACACGGCGGTGCCAGACTGTAAGACTGGGGTTCAATTCCCACCACTGTCTGTAAGGAGTGTGTCTGTTCTCCCCGTGACCGCGTGGGCTTCTTCTGGGTGTTCCGGTTTCCTGCCACATTCCAAAGATGTACGGTTAGAGTTCGTGTGCTGTGGACATGGTCTGTTGGCACCGGAAAACGTGGTGACACTTGTAGCTGCCCAGCAGAATACTTGCTGATTTTGATGTACATGTGACACATAGAGCTAATCTTCAATACACACACAAAATGCTGGAGGAACTCAGCAGGTCGGTTAGCACCGATGGAAATGAATAAACAGTTGACATTTCGGGCCAAGACTCTTCATCAGGATTCGTTTCAGACTGAAATGTCCATAGATGTTGCCCGACCTGCTGGAATTTCGCTGGTATTTTGTGGGTGTTGCTCAGGATTTCCAACATCCTGAAGAATCTCTTTTGTTTATAATCTTTCATATATCCCAGTTTCTAGGCAAACACTTGGAGTACAAGGAAGGGAAATATTCAATGCATAAATTTTTAAACATTACACAATGGCTCAGTCATTCCACATCAACCATACTAACACTGCTTAATTGTCATAAAATAAACACAAAACTCGCCATCCCAACGCTGTGCACTGCCACCCCCCTGACCAAGACCTTTCTTTGGAAACAGAAAATAAATCAGTGCAAGAACTCATTCAAACTAGGAAATGCAGTCAATCTGGTGAGAAGCAGAAACACATCTGACAGGATAAAAATAAGATGAGAGGATCTCTGTTGACTGAAATGGCTTAGACTTGCAGTAAATCTTAGTCCCTCAATGGCATATTTCATTCCATCTCTCCCTACAGCACTAAACCTCTCCTGCCGAAAAATCCATTCAGCTCAGTGATTTCTGTGTGGTGTGCGGAGACTGCGAGCTCATTGAGTTGCTGACTGATTTCTCTGACAATAACGCGATGGTTTGGTACTGCCCAGTGTGGTATCCAAAGCACAGTTTTTAACAGGCAAGTAATCTGAGCGGTCATTAAAACGAGACTAAATAGTCCCTTCTCAGCACTCAAATCTACCTGCTGTTGCTGGATTAGGTTCAGGTTATGCTTCTGTGGCAACTGTGGCATGAGCAGGAGAGAAAGCACTTATATATATATCGACATAAATAAATTTAAAACAAAAAAAATATATATACTGCATCCCTCAGACACGTCCAAAGTGCTTCACACGTGGTGGGATTCTTTAGGACCATGTTCAGCCTGCTTTGCACCAATAATAGTCACCGATACGCTGCAAGTCCCATAGATGTTAATTTGAGCAAAAATCTGTTTCTGTGATAACTGAGGGAACCATGATGGCCAGTGATTTAAGAAAAAAAAATCTCCTTCCCTTGAACCGTCCTCAACCCCATGTGGTGACTGTTGCTAGGATACAAATTTATACCTAACATCAGCTTGTAAGAATTTGCTTCCTTCACAAGCTATTCCAGACGGTGAAGGCCTTGAATCTGTTTGATTGCTGGGGGCATTACTTGTGCTCCATGCCCAAACATTCATGCTCTCAGTCAAAGACAGTGTTTCTTTTAATGAGTAGAAATCCTTTGTTAACTCTCCACAATTCATAGATCCCAAGGCCAGCTGGAAAGCTCTGACTGGTGCCCAAATGTAGACAGCTAATCTCATTAGACAGGAACTGCATAGTAAGAGATTTATACAAAGTCATCAAGGGCACCGTCAAAAGGCAATTCCTCAAACAGCTGGCATCTATCATTAAGGACCCCAGTCTTCTAGGATATGCTCTCTTCTCATTAGTGCCATCAAGGAGGAGGTAGAGGAACCTGAAGACACACACTCAATGTTTCAGGAACAATTTCTTCCCCTCTACATCAGATTTCTGAATGGAGGATGAATCATGAAAAATACCTTACTATTTTTTTCCTCTGTTTTTGCACTACTTGCTTAATTTAATTGGTTATACATTGTATATCCATCTCATTGTAATCTATAGTTTTTTGAATTATGTGTTGCAATGTATTGCTGCCTCAAAACAACAAATTTCACGACATCAGTCAATGATATTAAACCTGATTCTTTTCTGAACCTACATTTACATACCACCATTCATGTCCTCAGATTATTTCAGAAAGCTCTATAACCTAATAACTATATTGGAATTTAATTGCTTCATACTGAAGAAACACGGCAGACAGTTTGCGCAAACAAGTGGCCAATAGTCATGCACTGATTTTATTGTGATGATTGAGGAATAAACATTGCCCTAAGCACTGGGACAATGTATCATCTGAATAGTTTTCTGGGAAAGTTTACATCCATCCAAGAGGGACAATCAAGGTCTCATTTCAATACATATTCCAAAGATGCCACCAACAGAAATACAGCATGTCCCAAGGACTGCATTAGATTCGAATTTTGTGAATTATCTATAATTGGAACTCAAATGGATATGGCCAGAAGGCATGAGCTCAGCTGTACTGGAAGGAATAAATAGTTAAATTGGTGGGTTTCTGCATGCAGAGAGAAAGAAATACCTTTAACATGCCAAAGCTATAATGCTGGATTAGTGAGAACTGAAATAGCAGAGACTGCAACCTATTTCAAAGATACATGTCTTGAGATAGGAGATGGAGATTTAAAGCTTTCTAATTAAACTGTTATAACCTATAATCTGGCAATAACGACACAATTTATAGACTCTGTTGGAAGGAGACCCATGAAAGGCTCAATCCAAGCTTTGCTTTTAAAGACAACTTGTTGGCATAATGCATTACAGGCCTACCTTGCCTGTAATTGCCAATGTCATGTGAATCAACTGTCATCATCATCATCAGGTGCCATGCCCAGTTTGAGCTTTGACTGCCATGGCCCACACATTCCTGTTTCAGGTCAAGTGGATCAATTCATTGGTATTCATTTCCAATTCTCTGGCTGCTGTCTCCATCATCATTTGTCTTTGTCTTCCTCTTATTTTCTTCCCTTCAATCTTTCCCATAATTACCGTGCACTCTAACTCCTCTTTCCTAATCACATGTCTAATGAAGTTACGTTGCCTTTTCACGATCTCATACATTATTTCTTGTTTTGTGTTTGCTCTGTTCATGACATCCTCGTTAGATATTCGTTTTGCCCATGATATTCTTTACATCCTCCTCAAAAACCACATCTCTGCTGCTATAATTCATTTCCTCATGATACTAGATATTGTCCAACATTCTGAGCCATATAACATAACTGGATAAACATAACATTTCAGTACTCTGAGGCGGGTTGTCGTGCCTAGTTTAGTATTGGTCAGTATACTCTTCATTCTTGTAAAGGTGTCTTTTGCCATCCCTATTCTTCTTTTGATGTCCATGTCACACCTGCCATCTGATTTCACCCAGCTTCCTAAGTAGCAAAAGTTCTGTACTTGTTGTATGTCTTCCCCATTTATTTTCAGCCTGCAGATAGGATTCTCCTTCTTTTTGGATATCACCATACATTCTGCCTTTTTGCAATTGATAGGTAGACCCAGTTTTTCACTTTCTTCAACAATTATATCAATTAAGTTTTGTAGTTCTTCCCCCATACTTGCAATTAACACAGTGTCATCTGCATATCTGAAATTATTGATGTTTTCACCACCAACGCTGATTCCCAAGATGTCTCTTACTTCTCCATCTATTCTTAGAGCGGCAGTTTGTTCCCAGTACAGATTTCTGATTAGGCGGAGGTCTTTCGAATCTAGATCTAGAGTATTCTGTAATATTTCAAATAACTTATTGTGCTTCACTTTATCAAATGCTTTTGTATAGTAGATAAAACAAACAAACAAATCTTTTTGCACTTGAATAGCTCGTTCTGATAGTATCCTTAACATCAATTTTGCGTTTCTTGTACCTTTGTCTTTCACAAAACCACATTGTTCTTTGCCTATTTCAGCTTATATCTTACTTTTAGCTCTTGTCATCAAAATTCTTAGAAGTATCTTGGTGATCTGACTCATTAAACCTATGGTCCTATGTAATTCACGTTCTATTGCTCCAGCTTTCTTCGGGAGAGTGATAAATACTGATTTTTTTCATCTCTTCTGGTATTATTCCAATCTCATAAATGCCACTGATTAAATCAGTAAGTTTTTCAATTCCATAATCTTCAAGGGCAATAATTTGTTCTATTACTAATTCATCAGCACCTGCTGCCTCTCCTTACTTCATCTTATTTATTGCATTACGAACTTCAGATTTTAAAATACTTGGACATTCAATGTTTTTCTCAATTTCTGGTCTTTTGCCTCGATCGTCTTCAAACAATTCCTAAATATACTTAGTCCTTCTGTTCATAATCTCATCTTTTTCCATGATAGTGGTACTGTCCTGTGCTTTCAAACATCCACCTGAAGAACAGAGGAGCTTTTTACCAGTGATATTCTTGATTTGTTGATGTAACCTTTTTGGATCAGTATTCTTTCTATTGGATTCTTTCTATTTGCTCAAATTCCTGGTTTAACCATTCTTCTTTGGCTTTTTGACATAAGCTTTTAACTTTTTTATCTAAGGACTTACATTCTAGAGGACTTGCTTTCTTCCATCTCCTTTCTTCCATTAGATTTTTGATTTCATCTGTCATCTATTTATTCTTTGTGCTTTTTTCTTTTTTAGGTATCACTGACTCTGCTGATTCTACCAAGGCATTCTTTAGAGAGTTAAATTTCATTTCTACATGATTGCTATCATCTTCAACAGATTCCAATTGTAAATTTTTGTCTTAAGTTTTCTTCTTTAATTAATTGCGAGTAGTCAAGGGATTGTTCAGGTTTTTGCTTCTTTAGTTTTTTAAGTTTTACTTTTACATGACATATTACTGGATTATGGTCACTATTACAGTCTGCACCTGGATATGCTTTGCATTAAGTCACTGAGTGTCTAAATCTTTGGTTTATAGTAATAAAGTCAATTTGATTTCTAGTGTTATCACCTGGACTTTTCCAGGTCCACAAGCGTCTTGGATAGTTTTTAAAGTAGGTATTCATAATGACCTGATTATTCATCTTGCACCATTCTACCCATTTCTCACTTCATTCATTTCTTTCCCCTAGTCCAAATTTTCCTATGGTATTTCTATCAGCACCTTGTCCTACTTTAGCATTTAGATCTCCCATGACAATAACAATATCTTGAGATTTGCATCCATTCTTTGCTTGTTCAAGCTCTTCATAGAATTTATCTATATCTTCATTTGTTCCATCTGTTGTTGGTGCATATACCTGTATAATCGCTAAATCAAATGGTTGTCCTCTGAATCTAACAAGGAGCATTCTTTCTGAATTTGCCCAATGTCCTAAAACACTTTTTGCCATGTTTTCATCCATAAGAATTCCTACTCCATTAGTATGGGATGTTCCACAAGAATAAACTGGTGTTTTATTTCTAATCTGACATGTTCCAGCACCTATCCAATGAACTTCGCTAATTCCTTTGATGTGAATCTTTAGTCTTTCCATTTCATTTATCACATTGTCCAATCTTCCTGCTTGATATAGGGTTCTTACATTCCAAGTGGCAATAATTTTCTTTTGTGTTACTTTAATTTTATGACCTGTAGCTTGATGACGGTCGGGGATCCCCTGCTGGCCAGAATCAACTCTACCGAGCGAAACATCTTCAGAGTGGTCTTGAAGATCCTCTTGACGCTGTTGTTGTGTGATACATTTTGTGAGTTTGACCATGGTTTTCTTAGCAAATTGCAAGGGTGGTTTGCTATTGCCTACCTTTGGGCGAACTAAAGAAATCGCCATTTCTCTTCCCAAATGTTCATCCGCCTATACTATAGCCATTGACATTTGAGGTCGTAGCTCATCCGGCTTCTCTGTCATAAGTTCAGTTACTGAACCTGCCGGATCCGCAGTTGGCCTTTGCTCGTATCCTGAGCAGAAACCCTTGCAGGTGCTACCGTTCTGGGTCAGAGCGGCCCTGGGAGCAATGAATGACTAACGGATAACTCCACTTTTCCCAGAGCTCTGAAAGTCCCCAATCAGAGCATCATCACCGGTCGCAGTTTAGAGTCATACCCAGGACTGAAATTCGGAACCTACCCCTGCCTCTGCCTGTTTACTCTGAAGCCTGTTGAGCCAAAGCCGTCCCACTCTGACTCAATCCGCTCCGACGATGGCCGCTTCGCTAGATGAAACTTCTTTTATAGTGCGCTAGCTGACCGACCGTCTTCAGCTCCTCCGCTCCCAATTGGTTGGCCATTTAAATCAACTGTACCTGCACAAAATGATAATGCTTACAGATAAACAGGTGATCTTTAATCATCCATATCCTGTGTCTTCCCATTGCAATATTTCTTCAAGGTATCAAAGATTTTTGTCTTCTTTGTTTTATCTGGAAGTTTATTCCCTAAGAATGGTGTGAAGAGGAATTTCATAATATCTTCCACAATGGTATCTTTCTTCAGTTGAAACCCACTCTATAATTGTACAAATACCAATACTTTTAAGCAGCATCCTAAGAAACACGTTATCTTAAATACAACGATAATACCAACACAATCACTCTTTCCTACTCAGATGCTGATAAATGAATATGTGGCTAAGAAGCTAATCTGTGCAATGCCAGAAAACCTTGAATTATGCTGATGAAAATTATGTTTATGCTGGTATTAACCAACTTTTGGGTTCATATAGAGTTAGTACCAGTTGGAAATAGCGTGAGGTATTTTTGATGTGAGATTTTTGTGCAGTCGTGCTGTTTCTCTGCCATCCATCTTGCCTATATAACACTAAATGTAGTGTAATACCTACAATCTATTTCTAACAAAAACCTAGCCCACATCAACCTTAATAGCAACTGGAGCTGTTCACTTGCAGAAGAACCAATTTCTAATATTGTTGAAGGTTCGGACTTAAAATAGTTAAACGCGCAGATGGATCTTTCCTGCAATTATAGTCATGGTGAATCAGACCACTCTGCACAACATTCGTGAAGTAGACTGACCAAGCTGAGATTAGGCCTTTGGTGAGACTTTTGACCAAACAGGTGGCATGGAAACCTTTCTTGTCAGCACTTCCCACTGGAGTAATGATTGTGCAGCCTACCCTTCCATGTGGCTCTCCACATTCATATCCACAAGCAACATACAATATACCACCGATATACATGGGCCCCTGTCAGATTGCTCTCACAATTAAATTCAGGGTCATCTTCACTTTCAGGGATATTGCCTCAGGATCTCTTTTGACTCTCTCTATTAAATGATGTCACATGTGATACTCCGCATTGCAGAGATCAAAAGATCTCAACCATCGAAGTGAGGAACTGAAGCAACCTCCGTACTTTTATGACTGCAGCACTCCAGAAAATACGAACCTTCGGAGAACGCTCTCAGGAACTTATAGACTTTTCCCTGCCCATGTTTTCCAGGAACCTGTGTACTCTGTTTGACTGATTCCTCTGCCTCCCTCTCACTATCGTACGACTTATATGAAACATATAAGATTATTAAGGGATTGGACATGCTGGAGGCAGGAAGCATGTTCCCGCTGATGGGTTAGTCCAGAGCCAAAGGCCACAGTTTAAGAGTAAGGGGTAGGCCATTTAGAACGGAGTTGAGGAAAAACTTTTTCACCCAGAGAGTGGTGGATATGTGGAATGCTTTGCCCCAGAAGGCAGTGGAGGCCAAGTCTCTGGATGCTTTCAAGAAAGAGATGGATAGAGCTCTTAAAGATAGCAGAATCAAAGGTTATGGGGAGAAGGCAGGAAAAGGGTACTGATTGTGGATGATCAGCCATGATCACAGTGAATGGCAGTGCTGGCTCGAAGGGCCGAATGGCCTACTCCTGCACCTATTGTCTATTGTCTATTGACTTGCTCATTCCTTGCCCACGCACCCATTAGTGGAAGGAGTACTGACCATATTGTGGTGTTACCTTTCAAAGACTCATTCCTGAGTTCAGAACAATGAGTAATAATGATGCTAAAATGTGAAATTCATCTCCTTACCTCCACTTTTCCTGAGACAGAGATGAGTTTTATGGGAGACACATGATTTTTTTGAACTGGCAGCAAAAATGCTAGAGACAGTTTTGATAGCTCTTAATCACAACGAAAACTTCAAAACTGAAAATATATTGTAACAAACCCTTCGGCCAGAGTTTTTTTTCCCACTCTACAATTGCCAGCAATCTATGATTCATTTCCAGCATTAACAAGTTTCATTGCTCTTTGTTGACAAGAACCAGGCATATTACTCAATGTAAGGTCTAGCTAGAGTTTTGCAATGTTTTGTCATCACTTCCTCTGATTCAGACTCATCCAGTGTGCTTTCTACGTCAGCTCGCTCTTGCCATTCCTTTGGTTGCACAAGATGAACCTCAAAATCTCTTGTTAGTTCACTTTAATCTTCTCCGTTTCTGTTTCAACACCATTCAAGGACTATGTGCATTGACGTATTTTTTCATTTCTATACACAGTCATATGAATATCTATTATTTTTCATTATTTTTAGTTTAAGTTCTATCATAGGAAATGTAAATTTTTTCGGTGCAATGCAAATTATTTGCACCCAAGCAAGAATCACCCTAACCGATTTTAATAAGGAAACTCGAAAGTTTTCCAGGTCCAATTACAATACAAAAATTGTATCAAACTTTCCATTACTGTTGCTTTTTGATTTTCTGTCACCGAACCTACGCTAACCGATCGAATTGAGTATAAAGGTAGAATCATGATAATGCATTAGTTTAACAATAAACAAAGAATTTACTCTTCAAAGGGTTAGATTTTAAGTGCACTGCACTACAATCTTAAGTCACTGCAGCTGCCCCAACATGAGTGAATCATATTGACAATAAATTCCCATAGCTCTACAAAACGCATTTCTGTATGTGCATCAGAAATGCTATGGATCTGTGACTAAGCGTTGCTGTTTCTGCAGGGAATTATTAACCCTGAATTCAAATACCCCTAATGATGCAATATGTAATGCCCTGGTTCATATTTTTACTGTTATACTGTATGTATTTCATTTTGACAGTTCTGTAAGAGCAGTCTGTTCTGTTCTCATCTTGTTTGGGTTACTGCTGAAGATAAGAGATGAGGAGAATTATGTGCCATCCAATTAGGATGGTCAAATTAAAGGTAGTTTCCCTGGTGAGGGACACTAAGCTTGGGCTTGAGGCTTTTGTTCGAGAGGAGGTGAAAAGGGAAGATGCAGGAGGGAAGAGGTTGTAGGATTCGACCCAGAGTGGGACCGTGATTCAACGAAGCCAGGGATGAGATCGATTGAGGATCAGCGACTATGGAGAAACTGTGAACTCCAACTTGTGCACATCAGGCCACGTAAATAAAGTAGGCCCTTTTCCTTTTTTTTTGTTCTTTTCTTGAATAACCCTTTAGTCAAATTAAGAATCATAAAGATAATCTTTTAATCATATGCAGTGTGCTGTCTGTTATTTTGTGGCACTGATTTGTAACAGGGTAACAAATTACACAGCACCCACACAGACCGGGGTTTGGGGTGGGAGAGCACCTCAATCTCACGAGCTTGGCAGGGCTGGACGTTGTCTTCCCTAGACTTACGCAGCCGAGGAAACCAGGGGGTTTCAAATATTTCCCAATGTAGGTGCAGTATCACAGTAACATTGTCAAGATGTCAATATTCAATACACTGGTTGTTTGAATCTCCTTTTGAGGTTTCAATTCTATATTGCCTAAGATATCTTCAACATATTTTGTTCAGAATCAGAATCAGTTTTATTATCACTGGCACATTGTATAATTAAGGAATTTGTTTACTCGGCTCTGCGCTGAAATGAGGCCGAATCTGTGGCCTGCTCTGACTGCTCCGGGCTTCCTGCCTGTGAACTCACTTTCGTTCTGAATACTATTTGCTGGCTTTTATTACTTGCACCATTTGATTTTCTCTCTCTCTCCCTCTCTCTCTCTCTCTCTCTGTGCACATTGGGTGTTTGATGGCCTTCCGTTTTCTTGTTAGAAACATAGAACCATAAAAACGTAGAAAACCTACAGCACAATAGAGGCCCTTCGGCCCACAAAGCTGTGCCAAACATGTCCTTACCTTAGAAATTACCTGGGGTTACCTATAGCCCTCTATTTTTCTAAGCCCCATGTACCTATCCAGGAGTCTCTCAAAAGACCCTATCGTATCTGCCTCCACCACCATCGCCGGCCCCCATTTTCCACGCACTCACCGCTCTCTGCGTAAGAAAGTTACCCCTGACATCTCCTCTGTACCTACTTCCAAGCATCTTAAAGCTGTGCCCTCTCATGCTAGCCATTTCAGCCCTGGGAAAAAGCTTCTGACTATTCACACGATCAATGCCTCTCATCATCTTATACACCTCTATCAGGTCACCTCTCATCCTCCGTTGGCTGCCAGTGACTAGTGGTGTTCCACAGGGGTCGGTGTTGGGACCACTTTTTTTTATGCTGTATATCAATGATTCAGGTAACGGAATAGACAGCTTTGTTGCCAAGTTTGCAGAAGATATGAAGATTGATGGAGGGGCAGGTAGTGTTAAGGCAACAGGTAGGCTGCAGAAGGACTTGGACAGATTAGGAAAATAGGCAAGAAAGTGACAACTCAAATACAATATTGGAAAATGCATGGTCATATACTTTGGTAGTAGAAATAAATGTGCAGGCTAATTTCTAAATGTAGAGAAAATCCAAAAATCTGAGATGCAAAGGAACTTGAGAGTCCTCGTGCAGAACAACCTAAAAGTTAACTTGCAGGTAAAGTTGGTGGTGAGGAAGGCAAATGCAATGTTAACATTCATTCCAAGAGGTCTAGAATACAAAAGCAGGGATGTGATGCTGAGGCTTTATAAGGCACTGTGAACAGTTTTAGGCTCCTCATCTTAGAAAAGTTGCAAGGATGATTCTGGGAATGAAGGGGTTACCATACGAGGAACATTTGATAGCTTTGGGTCTGTACTCACTGGAATTTAGAAGGATGGGGTAGGATCTCATTGAGACCTTTTGAATATTGAAAGGCCTAGACATGTTAGATGTGGGGGGGTCTAGGACAAGAGGGCATCCACTTAAAACAGAGATGCCGAGAAAATTCTTATGCCGGAGGGTGGTGAACTTGTGGAATTTATTCCCACAGGCACCTGTGGAGGCCAGGTTGTTGGGTGTATTTAAGGCAGAGCTTAATAGGTTGTTGATTGGACACGACATCAAAGGTTGCGCGGAGAAGGTGGAGGAGTGGGGCTAGAGCACAGGAGAAATTGGCCATAGCAGAATACTGCATTCACAATGGCCATAAAATTGGCATCATTGGCATAAAAGTGCTGTGCAATGCCAATGGCCTTTGGGACCACATGGTAAAGGAACCCATTGCAATAAACCTAGAGGAAAAAAATTTTAACAAAGACGGAGGTCTCGCTTAAGTAAAAACTGGAATTCCATTGTAAACAAGGTGAGAGAGCAGAAACCTGATTGGATGAGAACTAACCAATCAGGAGAGACGGACTACTGGGGTAAAATACCACCAGACTAGACGTGCCCAGGCATCATCCCTGATGAAGATGGCAGAGTTTGGCATTGAAACGTTGGTTATAATAGACACCTATACCCAGCTGGAAGCCTGAGAAGAGTTTATTCCTCTCTATGGATGTTCCTCATGACAGATTAGTCTGTCAACTCCGATCATTGGGTCGGATCCGATGAGTGCCATCGATGGAATTGTATCCTTGCAGGGTCTGAATGTGCCAAAAAGGAGTTAGTATGAATCCAATACCGTGGGCGCCACGGTAGTGTAACAGTTTGCGCAATGCTATAGCAGAGGGATGTTCGGGAATTTGCAGTTCAATTCTGGCCCCAACTGTAAAGAGTCTGAACATCTTCCCTGGTGAATGCTTGGATTTTCCCTCGGTGCTTCAGTTTCCGCCAACAGTCCGAAGATGTACCGAGTAGGTTCACTGTAAATTGTCCCGTGATTAGGTTAAGGTTAATCAGGTTTGTCGTGTATTGTGGTGTGGCTCAAAGGGTCGGGAGGTCCTACTCTGCACGGTATCGCTAAATAAATAAATGATCGGGGAAATCCTAGCCAGAATACGTACTGATGAAGATATTCTGTGGCTCTCTTCAAATGGTTAACTAATTTGCCCCACTTACCATGTGTTCTCGTATTGTGTAAACAGGTCAGATGGAGTAAGTGAGCTTGATGCTTCAGTGTGACCCAGCTTGCATCCAAAGACTCTTCCAAATGATTCATTTCTTTGGTTGCTTTTGGAGCCTGCTGACAAGTGAGTTAACTTATCAGCTCTGGGTTTTTATTATGAGCTGCAATTGCATAGTCTCTGCTCACACTATGATCCTGCAATGCCAGCATGGCCATATGCTTCATGCTCATAATTACAGGACGGCCCAAAGGTTTATGGTATCACTCCAGAAAGGAAAGAAAAAGCAAAGGTGTGGAAATACATGTTCGCTTCAACACACACACAGAAATGAAGTGTGCTGAGCTTCACAAGACTTTGCATGGTAGTGCATGGTAACTGTTTGCAATCAATGCACCATCCAAGCCAGCACCCCTAAAGCAACAACACACTACTGTTGGAAGTTATGAATGGGCTTGGCACAAGTTGGCTGAGAAAATGGTGAGATGAGTTCAGACAACAGTCAGGAAACTGCCATGGCAGAGAGGAACACTGTGAGGCAGCGTCAGAGTAGAGACCCTCTTCCACCCCTCTCAGTCATGCCATGCTATCCTGGAGCATAAAAGCCACTAATGAATGAAAAGCAGAAATTTGACTTTCAGTTACAGCTGGCCAGATGTCATTGGCATCTGCTGCTTTGAGGTCCCAGAGAAGACGTCTCTCTCTTTCATATGATGCCCACCCAGATGTCTCTTCAGTTAGTCTTTCCCACGTATGGTCCAGTGAGTGTCCTTGCAGTTTTTTTTCCCAGTGCATGCACAGTTCACTACTGCATCATCAGCCTCAGACAGTGCATGGCAGTAGATGCATCTGCTGCATGCCCAGCATCTTCCATGCACAGGTATGTTATTGCGATCTGAAGTTCCATAATCCCACAATGTGGTTTGGATTGCATTTTGCAGCTGACCGAATGCTAGAACTTAGACATGAAGCACGTAGAGCCATGTGGTATTTAAATGAACATCTATGTCTCAGGAAACAGTAGGGATGATTCTGAGGTTATAGGCAACTATGGATGACCTAAAATGAGAACAAGTCTTCAGGAAATAAAACCTGAACACAATTTAACTTTCAACTGATACTTTGTGCCTAGTGAAACCAATCATGTAGGAGTGAGATACTCTCTGTTCCATTGAACTGCAGTGGGAAGGACATTGTAGATGAATCTTCCGGCTATTAGCACATTATTAAAGGAGTTTACCTGCCACTTAATTCACAGTGCTGGACAGATCTTTGTTTTGTCTCATAACTCTCTGGTTGGTTGCATGTTCATGGAGCTGTCCCTCAACACTGTAACAAATGGGGTAGATTTTGGGTGTTTGGCTTTTGGGACAGATGTTAGGATTAAATATTCAAATAGGTTCTGTTAGTTGGGTTGTGATGCCATTGTAAATATGTAATTCCGTAAATGTACCTGACTATTCCAAATACTAAAGTTAAGTAGGTGATTATAGCAACTGAATCTGTAGTCGACCATTATTGTTATCTTTGCGTTGATGAAGTACAAAACATTGTATTAGAAGAATGAGGTTCTCCTGGCTTCTCTCTCGTGGAGGTTTACTGTGTAAATAAAGACTTCTATATTTATTTATTTTGATTTAGGGATACAGCACAGAACAGGCCCTTCCAGCCTAATGAGCCACGTCGCCTAGCAACCCCACTTGCTTAACCCCAGCCGAGTCACAGATAATCTACAAAGACCAATCGATCTACTAACCAGTACGTTTTTGGACATGAGGGAGGAAACTGGAGCATGCAGAAGAAACCCATGTGGTCACGGGGAGAATGTGCAAACTTCTTAGAAACAGTGACAGATTTGAACTCTGACCTCTTGTAATAGCGTAGACGCACGGTACCTCTAGAAAGTGTTCGCTCGTGGGTGGCATCTAATGCATTACAAAAAAAGAGAGAAGTTTACTAAAAAAGCTGGACAATTAACGAGGCTTAATGTTCCAATCATCATACATTGTTCCAAATCAGGGAAGCCACATGATTCTCTTCTCTATCAGAATCGCAGCAGACGTACAGAATATTGTCTCCTAGCATATAGATACCCAACACCATTCAACTTCAAACCTTGTATCTCTGGGAGGCCCGTGTGCTCACACACCACAGATGGCAACACTTACTCCTAAGTCTATTTTGCTTCATGAAATATTTACATTAAAGAGGCTGTATTTTCTTGCTAACTTACACTTTACACTCATTAGAGGAATGATTAATAGTAGTGTCAAGCTCTGAATATGATCATAAAAGAACAATTTGTCTATTGTTTTAACATACATAAAGTAGGAAAGAAACAAACTTTAGACGTTTCTGTAAAATTACTGTTAGTTTTGGATAATATCTTGGATAACTGAAAACTTATAAAATAAAATCTATAGCTCACACCTGGGCATTTGTCTTTGCTACATCAATTTCAGGAAGTCACCTTTCTTCAGTCAAAAGCACAGTTAGATTTTCCTTACTCACTTTACCTCAAAAGAAAAAGCAACCAATTTTCAAAACTTACTTCGTTAATTGCAGTAATGTAATGTGTTGTATTTTGCAATGTAATTAAAATGAGCAAGGTAGAAATACAGACGTAACTGATAGATTTGTCATATCTATTTTTTGAAGAAACACTGCTGTACCAAATGCATCAGTGTATAAATTGCCTCCAATCTAGTTGACTCTTTCCAAAAATACCCAAAGTTGAATGCTATAGTCACAAGCACATGAAAATCTGCAGATGCTAGAAATCGAAAGCAACATGCCGGAGGAACTCAGCAGGCCAGGCAGCATCTATGGAAAAGAGTAAACAGACGACAGTTTGGACCGAGACCACTCTTCAGGACTGGGAAGGAAGGGGAGAAGTCGGAGTAAGAAGGTGGGGAGAGGAGGAAGAAGTTCAAGGTGGCAGGTGACAGGTGAAACAGGGCGGCAGAAAGGGAACTGAGAAGTTGATTCGTGAAAGAGATGGAGGTGGGGGAATCTGATAGGAGAAGACAGAAGTCCATAGAAGAAAGGGAAGAGGGAGGTGATGGGCAGGTAAGGAGATACAGTGAGAGAGGGAAACAGGAATGGGTAAGGTGAAGGACAGGAGTGGGGTGGGCAATTACCGGAAGTTAGAGAAATCAATGTTCATGCCATTAGGTTAGAGGCTACCCAGATGGAATATAAGGTGTTGCTCCTACAACCTGAATGTGGCCTCAATGTAACATGTCAAAATGGGAAGTAACACTTACAACACGCTGGAGGAACTCAGCAGGTCGGGCAGCATCCATGGAAAAGATCGGTCGATGTTTTGGGCCGGAACACCGTGAGTGTTGCTTTGACCCCAGCATCTGCAGATTATTTTGCGTTTAAAATGGGTAGTAGAATTGAAATGGGTGACCACCGGGAGATCCTGCTTTTGTGGCGGACGGAGCAAAGAAGCTCGTCAAAGCAGTGTCCAAATTTATGTTGAGTCTCACCAATATACAGGAGGCCAATATGCAGGGCCCCGAATAGTCCTTCCAGGTGAGGCAACACTTCACCTGTGAGTCTGTTGGGGTCATCTACTGTATTCGTTACTCCCGGTGTGGCCTCCTATCGGTGATTAAGGGTCTCGGCCCAAAACGTCGACTGTTTACTCTTTCCTATAGATGCTGCCTGGCCTGCTGAGTTCCTCCAGCATTTTTTGTGTGTTACTATAGAATGTTTTAGTGTTTTTCTCGTGCTTTCTTCCAAATGAATATCTGTAACCATAGAAATCATTGAGACAGTTTACAACTACAGATATTTCTGATCACAATTCAAAGTGATGTAAAAAGAAGAATCTTATTCAGATCATAGTCTGATGTTAAGAATACCTTTGTAATCCTAGTAGATACAAGCTGTTTTTCCCCAACTTTTGGACTGAACAAATGAGAAAAGAGGTGAAATAATTGCTTCACATGTCATTATTTTAGAGATGTAACAGAAATCTCGAAAGGTGATTACTTTGCATAGTGAAGTGCATAGTTGCCTCTTAAATAAATGCTGGCATCATTACATGAAAATGTAAAACATGTAGGATTGCATATAAACAAGCAATTCAGTAGCTTCAGTGATGTTCTGAAGGCATAAATTCAAATCTTACCAACACAGCTGGCAAAGTTCAAATATTAATTGAGTAAAATAAATTTGCAAGAAAAAATGTATCAGTAACCTTTATCATGAAAATGATGGATTGTTGCAAAAAAGCAGCAAAATGATTCCTAATGCTCCTCAGGGAAAGAGATCTAATATCTATATCCATCTGGATCAGAGTGTGACTGCATACCCACAACAGTACAGCTGAGTTTTAGCTGTTTCCGCATTAGCTACATATCCTCACCATCTGGGCAATTACTGGGCAGTGGTCTGCACGAAATGACATGAGAGCTATACAGGGAAAGGAGGCACTGTAGTGAATCGATGAGCAATTGTCAAAGCCAGTTGGCTGAATGCCTCCTCACCAAAGCAACAAGCTCTTGCTGAGGTGATAGTGAGAAAGGCCTTCACTGTCAGAAAGAGTCATACATGAATGCTGCCCTTTGGCCTACCAAGCCCACGCTGAACATCGGTCACCCATTTCTGCACTATCCTACCAATGTTCCCAAACTTGACCGAAATTAGGTCACTAGAGCTGTGAGGCAGCAGCTCTAGATTGATGGGGTTGAAGTAGGCCCATTATCACGCCGGAAAGATGCCTTCCTGAGCCAGTCCCATATGCCTTTGCATTAAACCTGCTATCCATGTACCTGTCTAAAATTTGTTTAAGTATTGTTGTTCCCCCACCCCAACCCCCACCCACGACCACCACTTCCATTGGCAGCTCACCACTCTCTGTGAGAAAAATTAGACCCTCAGATTCCCCTTAAGTCTTTCCTCTATCATGTTAAAAATATGCCTTCTAATTTCGGATTCTCCTAACCTGGGAAAAAGACTGTGACCTGCACTTTATCTATGCTCCTCATGACCTCTATAAAATCATGCTACTATGCTCCAATAAACAGCTTGAACCTATCTGATGTCTCCTTGTAATTGGAATACCCCATTTCTGGCAATGTTCTTGTGAATCGTTTCTGTACCCTTTCCAGCTTAACAAAACCCTTCCTAAATCTAGGCGACCAGAACTGCACACAATACTCCAGAGTGGTCTCGCCAGCATCTCGTACAGCTGTAATATGATGTCCCAGCTCCTGTACTCAATGCCCTGACTGATGAAGGACCTGTCACTGCCTTATATCTCTAAATGAAATAAAAATAAAGTGCAGAGACTAATGGAATGGGTAGATACTTGGCAGATAAAATTCAATTGGTAAATTTCTGCTGTGATGGATCTGGAGGAGAGGAGGAAGGAGAAATCAATGGCTTTATGGTTGATTCTTAACCGAGATGATCTGGCGAGGCCTTTCACTTTTTTCACAGATCCTTCAGGACAATCAATAAGGTGATTACAAAGACTTTACCTTACTAGCTGAGGCAAAGAAAATAAGAGCAGAGGAGTATTCTAGAACTATATCCAATGCCAGTTTAACCACAACTTGAGGATGATCTGGAGTTCTGGCCATGTTCCAGGAAGGGTGTGTTTGCAGTGGAATGGGTGCAGAGGACATTTACCTGGATGTTGTCAAGACTGGAAAACTGGGGAATTGTCGGTAAATTGGGTTTGTTTCCTTTCGTACAGTGCAGGCTGAGAGAAAACTGAACTGACGTAGATCAAATTCTGAGAAGATTTAGATGCAGTAAATAGGAAGATCTATTTCCCTTAACAGAAGAACAATAAAAGAGTTGACACAAGTTTAAATTCATCGGAAGAAGGATTAGAAAGGATATGAGGGGAAAAAAGCTTTTTTGTCCAGAGGCAGGCAGATATCTGGACTCACTGCCTGAAGGGGTGGTCTATAAAGAAACCCTCATCATATTTGAATGGTATTTGAAGGGTTATGGTTCTTGTGTCAAAAATTAGGATCAGTTCTCAGGAAGCACAGACATGACAAGTTGAATGGCTTCCTGTGCAGTAAATCTTCATCTGAAATATTTATAATACCCCTTACATACAGTTCATATTCTATACCTTCACAGTATGGTCCAGGTCAATTTTGACCTGGCCCAAGAATCAATCCCCTCATAACAAGTGTCTATACCAAATTTTGAACCACAGATCTATTTAGAATGTGTCAATAGCCTATCTGACATTAATAAATGGGTGATTAATCCTTATTTAATGTTTCAGAGATCTAAAAATCCACTTCAATAGATGTGGGTCAGATTTGACCCGGAACAGCCTCAATGTACAATGTAGCACCTGTACAAAAGTATAAATATTTTCATTTTTGCGCATTCTGGGTCACTTTAGGAAAAGTCATCAAATTTTGGCTTTAAAAAATGGCATTTAGGTTGTTTTTACTGCTGTCAGATGTCAAAACGGGTCAAATTTGACCTGAACAGTATGTAAGGGATACACTATAGTTTGAATAAAACTGAATGATGGACCCGCCATTGATCTATGTGGTGGATTTGTCCCTGATAAAATTATATATCCCAGGGAAACATGCAGACTCCTGCTTTCTGACATCCAGACTCTCGTCCCAGAATTGGGAGGGGTCCCTCAGAGGCTGGTCAAGTTATACTTTGGCATGGTCATACACAATGAAACAAAATGGCAGACATTTTACACCATGATGTGTCCAATGCTGGTCTACAGTTAGACAGAGTGAAATTAGGAGTCCACCGCACTGACTGGACCCGTGATGTATCATGCAAATATGATAAAAAATGCAAAGAAACCACGTTGGTTGACACTCTTTGCACTCTTTTGATTGATGCATCAGTACTCCCTCATGTTAAAGCACCACTTGAGGAAGCTCTGAAGAGTAAGCAGAATATACTCCTACTCATGGGGTTGAAAAGTCCTTTGACAAAAGGGACCCAGTAACACCAATGATTAATCTGGTCAATTGATATAGCCAACAGAAAAGCATGCAGAGAACTGACAAAAGAAAATACCTTCTACTCACTAATCAACCTGCTGTATCACCAACTGTCCAGTATAATATCGGTGGGAATAACTACCATATAATATGTGGGGTGACTGATCCAGTTACACACTTGGGATACTCTCCATCAAGCTATGTAGCACTATCACCATGAAGTGTGGTGTGGATCCAGAGCAGTAATCTAAAAGCTATAGGTATGAAACTAAGAGAAGTTTCAGAACACATCTACCAGCTCATATCTAGGTGTCCTTAATGGAATGTGGATCAACTGGGACAGAGTTGTATTTCATCACAGCCTTTAACTTCAAGTGCTGGCTTATCCCCTATTCATCATCAGCATCAGCTGGAAGACAAGGCCAGAAGAGGCATCGGACAACCATAAGAAGACAGAGTCAGGCTGGTAAGCCGACATCACAGGACAGCATACAGCAAGAGCCCTGTGCTACACACAGAACTGACCAAGCCAATAACCAATGGATTAAAATCAATGGTGGTGAACATGTAAACTGCCAAAGGACGGATGAGGCTGCATAAACATCACCATCCTCAGAAGGCATGGATTAAGTGTTCAGAGTGACCTTCAGCAGGAAGAATTGATAGAAGAATTTATCTCAGTCCATGTCGAGGTCTCCACCAGTACTGATGTCAGTTTTCAGCCAACTGGTTTTAATCTACCTAATACCAAGAAATGGCTACTCGATTCAGCAAAGACCATGGAAATTATCCACATCTCCAGTTATGTAGAAGAAACAAGATTTGCTTGCCTGGGCTACTAACTGCAGGACTGATGAAATCCAATTCAATCAGATACCAACCCTTCTCCATGACATACCCTCATTTCTGAGTCAGAATCAAGTATCACAGCTGCACTAAAATTTCTGCTTTTCCTCCATGGGAGAATGGAGGGATGCTACCCTTGTCAGAAGTGTTGTTCTGCCTGCTCTCCCAAACAGACTAAAGACCTGGGGTGTTATCCTTTACCTCTTAACCAAGCTCATTAAATCAGATTACCTAGTTATTGCCAAATTACAATTTGTTGGAGCTACCTATGCACAAATCGGCAGCCATATTTCCTCGATTACCATCCTTGATAACATTCCTACACATGAAAATTTCCCCATTCCCTTCAAATACTTTGAGACTTCCTGAAGTTGTAAAGAGTGTTATTTTGATGGAAAGCAACACACACAAAATACATTTTCCTTTTTCCCTTTTTGTTCCAGACCTGAAGAAGGTCCTGGGCCTAAAATGTTGCATATTTCCTTGGATACTTGCCTGACCTGCTGAGTTCCTCCAACATTTTGTATGTGTTGCTTTGGATTTCCAGCATCTTCAGAATCTCTTGTGTTCATATTTTAAGGGAAATCTTTTTTTTCTTTTATTAATTAGCGGTCATTCAGCAAGGTGCAGGAAGCTGTGCGCTACCAGCGGATAACCACTTTGAAACTTGATTAACAATTTTCAGTTTGGATTCTTTCAGGACCATTTCTTTCTAGACTACATTACGGGTTTCAGGCATGATCTAATCTGGGATCTGAGAAATATCGAAGTAAGTGCGGGTCAGTAACTATCTGCCAACAAGAGAATGTCTGACTATTTGCCCTTCATGTTCATCTGTATTAGCATTGCCACATAGCTCTGACAACGTCCTTCATGGCAGGCTGCTTGGAAAGGTTAGATGACATGGGATCCAGGGGAAGATGGTGGACTGGATTCATAAATGGCTAAGTGGTAGACTACACTGAACACCCTTCCACTCTCTTCCTCGTTGATTTCAACCTTGCTCACCTCTTTGATCGGTGAGAAATGGAGTCAATCAAGGCTCGCGTCCCGTCCCCAGGCTTCCTGGCCTCCAGGACGCACACGCCACTCCAAACTTCACCGAACTTCCTCCGAGACAGCAAAGCACCCGATCGCTCAATCAACCCAAGACCACTCCATCAAAATGTAAATCACAGGTTCCAATTGTACCAGAATCAGATTTGAAAGAAGAAGAAGTAAAAGAAGTAGTTTTGTGAACTGTCTGAAGGATGGTCACATTGTTCACTGGTTCCACCTTCTTCTGACTAACTTGCTAGAGTTGAGTCAAGGAGCTTGCTTCCATGCTGTATCCCCTAGGCGTTACCGTTGAGCTGATTTTTAGCTCTACAACACTGCGGCAGAAGCAGGTGTGGTGGCATGTGCCCGTCATCTAATCACTTCGCTTTTCATACCCTATGCGCTCTCTTCCTTCTGCAAATGGATGGAACGTGGTTCACTTGCTTGGTGCAAATGCAGCAATACTCACATAACTTGATACACTCCCGGTCAAACAGCACCACTGACTGGCTCCTCTCCCACCTCCCTACAAATCGCTCTTACATCACCACTGCACTTGGAATTTGTAATGCAGGAGATGTACATCAGCACTCCCACAAATATTCTTGTACCGCATCCTAAACCTGTGATTTTTACTGGCTCATTTAACAAGGGCAGCAGCTACAAAGAAACACCATCATCTGCAAACTTCCGACCTTGTCCTTGCCGGGAAATGGAATTTCTGTGTGTTTAGAGGAAGGATATGTATGAAGGAAAGATAAATATATGGATAACGACAGCTTTGGAGCTCAAGAGCCCATGAAGGACAAAGGTCCCGTCAAGCAACGGTATATTAGCGAGGGAGAAATTATTAAAGCATTGTGCACTGCTATAAAAGAAAGGCACGTAGTGCTTTAGCAACAGATCCCTCAGTGCGCAATATTGCTTGACTGGGACTTGTCACCCACTGTCTCCTTAGTTTGTAAGCTATCTTTTACAAAGCAGTCAGAGATACAGAAGGGAGCACCATCATTTAGCCAAAATACTGAACAAAGAGGCTGAAAGATTGGATGTGGTGTGGATGCCTCATATATCATAAGCTGATACATTAGGGCAACCCAAGCTAACTGTCTTCTAAAAGAATTCTAATGTTCCTTTTTTTTTCCCCTCAGAGTGCTCTCAGGATAATCAGAGCACAAAAATTTACAATTCTGAGCAGCTTGAATGAAACTTTGCAAAGGAAGAACATTGTATAATTCATGAACAGGAGGAAGTCTGCAGACGCTAGAAATCCAAAGCAGTGCAGACAAAATGCAGGAGGAACTCTGCAGGTCAGGCAGTAGCTATGGAAAAGAATGAACAGTCGACGTTTCAGGCTGAAAACCTTTTTTCATTTTTTTAACGTAATTCTATTGGGAAAATAAACTGGTACTGCTATTACTTAATGCTTATTACATTGTTTCTTATGCAAAATGGAAGAATATTGATAAGGTTGATGCAAAATGTTTTCATGATAGAGCAAATAAGACTGTAGTTGTCATGTATGCAAATCACACGTTGTGGGAGTCCGAGCAGTATCTGCACTAATTGGAATATTTGCTCATGACCAAGATGATCCGGACAGTCAACGTTACAGCTCTGAGCTGAAAGGCTGAGTGCTGATTGACAGAGAGCACGGTAAGTAGATGGGAGGATAAGAAATCACTCCTGAGATGTTAGAGTTAGTATGATTCAGTAATCAGAGATGAACACAGTCACTTCGCTAATCTTCTCCATCCAATTCATCCTCCTCCACCCATGTTACAAGGAGGGCTTGCATTTTCATAAAAATAGCTTGTAGCATGATATTTTGTAACACACACTTCAAAACTTCTGATCTGAAAAAGAATTGTTCTTATTTATTTACTGCTTTCACATTATTTATTCACTACCCCAGATTTTAGGGTTTGAGAATTCCCAGAGGGTGAATTTCTGTTACTGAACAGTCTGAATGTTGGGGTTGTTTGTACTCCTGACATTGAACTGCATTGTTACTTCCCATTTCCTTCTGGACATCCCTCTTCAGTGCCTCCGTGGATATCAGAAGTTTCTTCTTCTCCCTTCACCACGCACTCAGATCTCGACTGTATTCCCAGAAAATTTCAATAATCTTTCCCTTGTGGCATAGATTCTTTTTCCAGAAAAATAACCCCGTGTGCGATACACAGCATATCTCCTCGGTAAGTGGTGTAGGCAGACTTTAAGTGGCATTAGTGTCACACCATATTGCCCAGGTAAGTGTGTGCAACCAGTGAAGAACTTGGGCATGTTGGCATTGTGCGGCAATCATTTAAAGCAACTCTCTTTAGCGTCCTCCGTGCAGTAGAATGAGCAGACCTGACTTAATCATGTTGCATTGAGTTGTCAGTCAAGTTACATGATCAAGTGCAGATTTTGAACTTGCTGCCTGTGTGTATAACTACTGTGTGTACTGGTCATCGCTAATGGGCAACCAGCCTGCTTTTTAAAAAAAAAAAATTTTGAATTAACTTAACGCAACAATCTGCTGAAGGAAAATGGCGGGTCAAGGGGCATCTGTGGGAGGAAGGAAATTGTCAATGTTTTGGGTCAAACCTCTGCATCAGGGTTTAACGTAATGTTCAGCTGGCCAAGTTGAAAACACAGCTGACAACCTAATAATTGCCAATGATGTTAGCAAGTTCACTCGAGAAAGGAAACAAATAATCTCTTTATTTTAACCTCTTCTATTGATATAGTGGAGGGAGCAGCTTAATATGTTGTTAGCATCACTGAGGCCTGAAACAAATTAGAATCTAATGCTAATCACTAATTTCTGATCCAGTACAAGTCACAGTCGAAGTTATTGTCATATGTGCAAGTACATAATGAAAAGATGCAACAGAAAACTTTGCTGCAGCATCACAGCATGTGGCTTCACATAAGCAGCATTTGCAAGGAAACAAATTATACACAATTCCTACAGGACGGAACACAATTAAAACAAAAGAAGTGGGGCTCATTTCAGTGCAATGTGATCAAGGTGATTAAATAATATCTGCATTTTGTTTTTCAAAATCTGAAATATGTAATGGGAAGAACTTTCTGGAGCAACAGCTGGAAATTTGTAGTTGTAATGACTGTGATATTATTAGTGCTTGTTGTCATTACACGATGAAACTGGCAGTTTTCTACACACGCGCGGCAGAAATCCCAACGATGCCGTCAGCTATTCAGAACCCCGACTCCCTCTAGTATGCCGCACGGTTTAATGCCCTTTTTCAATCGAATCAAGAGAAGTGTTTGAATTGATGAGAACTTAAAGGGATTTACAAACAAATCTCATTGTGAAATATTCAGAAGATGTTATACTGCGCTGCAGAAGGTGCAAGTGAAAATTGAAGTTTTAATGATGTTCCAAATCAATAACTGCTTAACACATTGGCAGGCTTGAAAAAAGTATGTAGACACTAATACCCTCAGAGAAATAAATCAAAATAAAATGGGGTTTAATATTTAAATAAATTAGTATGCTTATACATACTTTTCTATATTAATTAAAAACTTTACTGAATGCTTAATAAAATGTTTAAACAGTAATTTCAATTCCACTTTTTTTTGTTTCTGATTTGCCATCTGTGAGAATCTTTAATATGATTGGTTTCTTGGTCTGTTTAGACACATTATAATGGTCGGATACTGGAGACAAATCTGAACTAATAGTTAACAGGGAAAAATAATTTTAGACAGGAAGTTCCTTGGAGCTTACTGGTGGGTGGCTTCCTTTGTGGCCAGAGAGGAGTTCCATCACCGCATTCTGGGGCCTCCGTTGGTCAGGTTCATCATGGATACTGCGTTCCAGCTGTCTAGATGCACAAGCCGGGGCAGTTCGATATGGAGAGCTAGCTGTTGCCCATGTAGCAAGCTCCCCCACTCCACACATCTGATGAACCCAAAGGAACAGCAGGGCCCGATACAGTTTGGTACCAGCTGCATCGCAGGAGTTGCCAGTCAGCATTGAACTCTACGTAGGTCTGCCTCAGGGACTCCATCTCTGGATTTATCCCTCGGTGTTTACTCCCAAAGTCTTCCCCATGAGCGGGTATAGCTGCAAGGTAGCGGAGGTTTGAGATCAGAGTTTTCCTTCTCCTGGATGAGCTGCCAAACCACGGCTGATGAGCCCCATCTGCCCAAAGCGACTGGTTTTAAGGTGCCAGTAACCTGCCTTTGCCCCATCTCCTGACAGTAGAGATGGTTCTGCCAGACTTAGTAGCTAAGCTACACGTGAAGGCCAGGAATTGGACTTGGTTGTCAGAGGCTATTTGAGGCACACACCATTGGGAGCATTTAATAGGTAGTGGGAGCTTGTCCCCATTACCACCCCCAACTATAACAACATTAAGGAACCCTGCATTACTGGTTACAAATCCAATGCATTACCTCTGTGACCTGGGTCATTTATTCACGATGGCAAGAAGTGACATTGTGCTAAAGTGGAACGACTGTAACAGCAAAAAGACAACGGCTGTACAACAGTGAGTGGGTGATTGGCAGTGTAATCCCAGTTATAACAGCTGAGTGGAATTGGGTACATCCTTGTGGGAGAAATGGATGTGTGCAATTACCGCGGCATGTGAAAGAGTGTCGCTGATTTTGCTAACTGCAGCATTAACCGGGGAAGTAGCGCACAGATACTCACAGTAGTAAAGTAGGCAATTTATTGTGTTAATATTTGATGAGCAAAACGTGGCTGAAGTTGTCATTGTTCACATGCATAAAGCATTATCAAATAGAAAGGATGAACCCAGAATACTGGTCAAACTATTCAGCTTGGTGCACAATGGAAAGACATGGCGAAATGGGAATTTGAGGAGAGAAGAGGATTTTTCACCTTCATTGGAAAAACTATCATTATTACTCTAGTAGCTTAATAGTGCCAGCATAATAATAGAAATCCAGAAAATGGGCGCTAAAGATGTCATGGCTTCAACTAGCAGACTCAGGGTTATATCAAGTGCCATTAATCTGAAGGAATCTATATAATGTTTGTTGTTGCTTGCCTCACTGTCTAACTATAATTAAGACGATGTCTCAGCTGAGTATCACACTGACTTCATCTATTAACCCTTGGAGGATATGTTATAACTAGACTTAATCTCCTCTGTTTTCCTCATCCTCTTCAGAAGCCCAGCTCAATACTGAGCATGAAACCCCTGAGGTTGAGTCAAAACCACTGCAGTAAACTCATAGTAGTGAGTGAGATATGCACTGTACTGTTGACATTTCATTTCCTGAGATCTTTCAGGCTCAAAGCTTTGGAAACTGATAGAAACAGCTAAATTACTGTCTTATCTGGTTTCTTGCAAGCTTTAAGCTGAAAGTCCTCAAACATATTTTTATTTATTTGTGGTATAAGGTATCCAAAAAATATATAACGCCAAATCTGAGACAACTCCACACTCTTCTGAATGTTTATGAATGGGAGGGTTAGGATTTGGGAATAATCCTCTAGGACAGGGATTTCCAACCTGGAGGCCATTGCTTCATGGTATTGGTCCATGGCATAAAAAAGGTTGGGAACCCCTGCTCTAGGAACATTATTGTGTTCCATCAATTAAAAGAAAGCAGAACAGTGGGTACACTCAGCAGGTCAAGCAACATCTGTGGACAGAGAAAAAAGATTAACATTTCAGGTCAATGATATTTTGGTAGAGATAAAATGAGTAAACAGCAATGACAGAGGTCGGTGATAGGATGCAAGGCAGGTGAGATCACCAGCATTTTCTTTTCATTCTCCCCCACCTGCAGTGTACTTCACGTTTGAGTTTGTAGTCTATGGATTTTTAGCCTTCAAACATGCATGAAGAGCTGCCACCAAGTGACATCCATGCAATTACACCCCATCACTCATGAGTGCCATTAGGGAGAAAGACAGACTACTTGAAGGGAAGAAATAGGCATCCACCTGCACCTCACAAGGACATATTTAAATTGTGTACTGTTCCACATTTGTGTGCTTCCTTACACAGAGGAACTGTCTCATCAGTGGGTATGAAGATGATATTAGTATTTAGCACTTCATGACCTACCAGCATATGCATGAATTTGTTTGAGAAGATAAGCTGGAAAAACAGATGACTTGTTAACTGCAAATGGTCAAATAGTATAACAACATTTATCCACAGTTTTGACTAGTTGAAGCCCAGGTACATTGTGGTGTGAGATATAACTCACACAGAATGCTGAAGGAACTCACCAGACCAGGCAGCATCTATGGAAGGGAGTAAGCAGTCGATGTTTCGGGCCAAGACCCTTCAGCAGGACTGGGTAGAAAAAGATGAGGATTCAGAGTTAGAAGGAGGGGAAGTGCAAGGTGATAGGTGAAACTGGGACTGGGGGCGAAGTAAAGAGCCGGGAAGTTGATTGGTGAAAGAGCTACAGGGCTGGAGAAGGGGGAATCGAACAGGAGAGGACAGAAGGCCATGGAAGAAACAAAGGAGAGGGTGCCAGAGGGAGGGCAGGCAAGGAGGTAAAATGAGAGGGAGAAAAGGGGATGGGGAATGGTGAAGTGGGGGGGGGTGGTTGGCCATTACTGGAAGTACAAGAAATCTATCTTCAGGCCTTTAGGTTGGAGGCTACCCAGACGGAATATAAGGTGTTGCTCCTCCAACCTGAGTGTGGCCTCATTTTGATAGTAGAGCAGGCCACGACTGACATGGTGGAATGGGAGGCTGCTAGGAGATCCCGCTATTCCTGGCGGACAGACCTCAGGTGCTCGGTGAAGCGGTCTCCCAATCTACGTCACTAAGTGAGGCCAAGTGGGTCGGGGAGTGGCAATGGAATTGTGCTCCTCTCACTGGTCATGTGTCAGTGTGCTGGATACACGGCCCCACTCTTGTTAGGAGTTTGAACAATGAAGCAATCCCAAAGATCTGCAGCTTCGTAGGTGGAGCCTCCCGAGCAGGAATGTGGAAACTGGAGTCCATTAGTCAATGACTTTGGTCATTGGACAATTGGCCATTGTACATTATGACAGTTCGTACGGGCTCCACATAAATCACCAGGTCCACAAATTTACGAGACCCTCTTTCTGGTTCAGCAGACTCCCTAATTCCTGGACCTATCTTTACCGGTTACAGGTTTGCTGAACTGCCCGATGTTCTGGATGTCAAAACTTGCGTGCTCTTCCCCATTCATCATCTCCCACTCTTCCTCCACTGCTCCGTACTCTACTACATCAATCAAGCCTGATATTGAAATGAGTCATTGCCCTTACTGACACTACTGGGGGACTGAAAAGAGGCCAGGAGATCAAATCGATAAATGATTATAATGACAGGCTAAAAGGCTGTTCAATGTATTTTCACATGCAGCAGAGAAAACCTGAGCACTCAACTCTACCTGTTCCAGCTCACCATTAACTGCTGGCTAGTTTCAGGTTGAGTTAAAGTTAACAAGGTTTCTTAAGGAAATAACCCTGACAGCTGGATGACCTTGATAAATCCCTGATAGAATGGAGAGGAATTGGTACAGAGCTCATTGCTGGAAAGCAAGGCATTAAGTTAATATTTGTTGGGCAATGAAAATGAAGCTAAGAGGTATTTTCCTCTACAGGCATCGTAAGTGATTATCACAAATGATATTTTTTTTGCATTTTCAGTGTGCTTTCCAACCACATACCAGAGGAGTACTGCACTGTATGAAATGCCAATTTTTGAAGGCATTCCTCAAGAGACACAAGCTATTGAGCATCTGCAGAGTCTTGTGTCTCCATTGTAAACAGGGGACTTGATTGTTCATTCAGGGGTACCTTAAAAATCTCAAAGCCCGATTCAACTATCCTTGGAATCTAGGGCAAAATTTGTCCTTTAGCTAAAATTGCTGAAACAAGTTATCTGGTGATTCCTTGCTGTTTGCTGGACTGCGTCTTTCAAGGGCACAACTGCCAAATTTCCTATTTTACAATGCGAATGCTTGGACTCTGTTTTTATCAGGACAGCAATGGCTTGCAGGAACTTGTGTTCCAGAAAGGTAAAAGTTGATCAATACTTTGGATATGACAGTGGCTAATTAGTTATGTAACGTCAGAGGTAAGGAAAAATGCATTAATGCTTCACTTGCTTGTTAATTCCACACACCACTCTGTTTGCTTTACAATCTAGAATTTCAATCAACTCTTTCTCTGTAAATGAAGACTGTTGAACACAATGAGTTTGGTCTTTATAGTGTTTTCTAATAATGCGGAATATTGTTTATTTATTTACGCTTTATTGCACGATTAAACATCAATTTACAATTAGTAACATCTTGAAAAGGGAATAGAAGTAAAGTCTTTCAGCGCTTTTGCTGGAGAGTTGTCATGGCAACTGGCCAAATGTCAGGATGTTCTGATAAGGCAAGTTCAGAGTTCAGACAATGCCAACAATATTGTCTGTACTAGTAATAAGGTGCCTCTCTACTTAGCTTTTTGTTCACAGTTGGTCGGTGGGCGGTGAGGCCTTGATAATACTCAGAGCAAAGAAGAGAAATAAACCTACTCTTATTCAATGGAAAAAATACAGATATTTTATCTCTATCTGTATGTTCCTATGTGTGTGTGTATCTACACTTGCGTGCATGAGTGTTTGCATGCTGGAAAGGGATGCGTTGCTGCCAAGTGTTGCTCAAACTTGTGGGTTGAGGGGTGCAGGGAATTAAAGTGGAAAAAAAATCCAGAAAGTAACTGGAGCAGTTATTGGGCTTGAGATGTGTTGCTGCATGCAGTGCTTGCATATTCGCAGAAAGGTAAAAAAAACAATGAGTTCATCATTTGGAATAGTTTTGGAACTAAACAGGTGGGGACTTGAAAATAAGCAGGAAACTTGGGTTGCAAGATTAACCCAAGTTGTTAATGCATAATGAAAAACATCTTCCTACTTCTGCTCTGTACAGCATCTGTGACTTTAAGAATCTGAGCTTTGCTGAATATATGATAGTGGCCAGTGACAAAGCAGCAACATGGCATGGATCTGTAAGATATGAATGTTGATTCAATATATTTTGGCTTCTTGGTTTTGAAGGTGACTAGAAACATCCCACGTGATGCCGGAATCTCACAAGGCTTGTCATCCAGGCTTGTGCAACCACCTCACAGTGTTAGCAAAGGATCTTAGAAATTGATCCAGATGAAATATCAGCACATTCCTGTAAACCCTCACCAAATTTTATAGGTGCAACCGTAGAAAACTTCCTATCTGGATGCATCACGGCTTGGCCTGGCCACTGCAAGCACCTGTGGAGAGTTCTGGGCACGGCTCAGCACGTCATGAAAACCAGCCTCCCCTCCATGGACTCTGACCGCACGTCACACCACCTCAGAAAGGCAGCCGGCACAAGCAAAGACCCCTCCCACTCTGGACATCTTCTCTTCTTCCCCCTCCCATCGAGCGGAAGATATAATATTTAAAAGCATGATCTACCGGGCTCAAGGAAAGCTTCTATCCCACAGACCTCTTGTACAATAAGATGTACTTTTTATCTTAAAATTTACCCTGTTGTGGCCTTGCACATTATTATCTACCTACACTGGACTTTCTTTGAATCTGTAACACTATGTTCTGTATTCTGTTAATGCTTTTCCTTATACTACTATAATGTGCTGATGGCATGAAATGATCTGTCAGAATGGCATGCAAAACCTGAATTTTCACTGTACCTTAGTACACGTGACAATAATAACAAATTACCAAAAGCACCTTAGAACCAATGAAATATTGTTTGAATAAAAGTCAATATTAGCAGACAGGAAGTGTAATAAACTGCTTGTGCAGAACCCATTTCAACAAACAACATTATAAGACCTTAAGATATGGGAGGAGAATTAGGCCATTTGGCCCATCAAGTCTGCTCCGTTACTTCATCCAATTTTCCTCTCAGCCCCGATTTCCTGCCTTCTCCCCGTGTTCCGTCATGCCCTGACCAATCAACCTTTGCCTTAAATATGCTAACAGACTTGGCCTCCACAGCTGCTTGTGGCAATGACTTCCAGATTCACCACTCTCTGGCTAAAGAAGATCCTCCTAATTTCTGTTCTAAAAGATGCCCCTCTATTCTGAGGCTATGTCCTCTGGTCTTAGACTCTCCCACCATAGGAAACATCCTCTCCACATCCACCCTATCAAGGGGTTTCGCCATTCAATAGCTTTCAATGAGGCCACCACTCATTCTTCTGAATTCCAGTGAATTCAGGCCCAGAGCTATCAAATACTCTTTATGTGACAAGCTGCTGAAACCTGGAATAATTTTCATCAGACCTCCTTTGAATCCTCCAATTTCAGCACATCTTTTCTGAGATAAGGGGCTCAAAACTGCTCACAGTTCTCCAAGTGAAGCCTCCCCAGTGCTTTATAAAGTCTCAACATTACATCCTTGCTTTTATATTTGAGTCCTCTTGAAACGAATGCTCACAGCACCTTTGCCTTCCTCACCACAGACTCAACCTACAAGTTAACCTTTAGTGAATCCTGCACAAACGCTCCCAAGTTCCTTTTCGCCTCAATTTTTTTGTATTTTCTCTCCATTTAGAAAAGAGTCAACCCTTTCACTTCTTCCACCAAAGTCCATGACCATACACTTGCCGACTCTGTGTTATTCCATCTGCCACTTCATTGCCCATTCTCCTATCGACCAAGTGATTTATTTTGATATTGTTGGTACAGGTATTGATATAACTGGGACAACAGCACGAAACATTTTGATTGCATTCGACATCCCACAGCTAAAATTTGTATCTCATCTTCCAGTAACATGGCGCTGCGCTCAGACGCAGTGGCCTCTCAGGAGCCAACCAGAAGTGTTTTTTCTTTCTTAAATGTCTTTTTTACAATTGCAAGACAATGCGGGACTCCAAGACCTTTAGGTTCTGCAGGTCTACTCCATCAGTGAGCTGCTCGTTGGCAGACGAGCTGGACTTGGTGCAGACTGCGTTGCTGCCAGCTACAGGAAGGCATCAGAGTTGGTGCACAAAGGCGGCGTGCAGTGTAATCATGGGTAATTGCCTTGGACATTTCTCTTACGATCGCAAGACCCTATTGGGCATTGATAATGTAAGATGCCGCAGGGCTGTTTCCCCTGTTCGGTGATGCAACAGATGGCAGGGAAGCTGCGTGGCCTTGGTGTTAGCAAGGAATAGGCCTCAAGCCACGGGCTTGCCTACTGCTTGAGTCAAGGAAAAGAGTCACCGGAGGCATTGTAATGTGGCATCCATGCTCGATTGGGGGCTGGCCTCTCCTGACAGTCCTGCCCTCCAGTGTTCGATGACATATATATTTCTTTTTGCATGACTGTATGTATGCTTGTTATCTTATCTTGAATGGGCTGTGCATATTTTCCACCTTGGCTCCAGAGGAATGCTGTTTTGTTTGGCTGTATTCATGCATGGTTGAATGATAATTAAACTTGAATTTGATTTGATTTACACATGTCTGAGAGCATACTCCTTCAATTCTCCCCTGAAAACTGTACCCGAGACATTGAAGCACTCCTGCTGTAGCTTGTTGAACTTGGGCTAGATTTTATGCGCTTGTCACCAGTGAAGAATTTGAATCCCTGGTCTCCTGAGTTGGAGGTTGGACCACTACGCAGTCAGCAGGCACATGTCCACTTGTACAACAGACACTAAAATGCCATCTCTGAGGCACTGGACTTTGATGCTTTCTTTACCTGAAGGAAGAACACGGATTATCAAATGTAAATGATTCTGTATTTTGACAGATGCTGAGTCACCTCTCCAAACTAGATACAAAATGCCAGTTTCTCCACTTTGATTGTAAATTGAATGAAAGCTATTTTACTATCTCCCTGATTCTTAAATAAATTCTGTAGAAATTGAATTCTGAGGAAATAGAAGTAACCAAAAATTCAATTAAAGATTAAGATAGAAAAAGATTCTGATGCCTGGAGAATTTACAAAAGAATCAAAAAGGACATATTAATGTTTAGATAGGATTGATAGGAAAGGGCTATAGCAAACTTTGGAAGGAATTTCTTTTTTTACAGTACATTTAATGCTAAATACTGTATAGTAATAAAACAGAATTATTACTAGTTGTTACAAAGTGACTGGCACAGATTATAGAGTATTAACAATAATAGGCATATGAAAATTGAGATAACAGCCTTCAAGCTCTCCTGGAGAGATTCCTCATTGCAAGATAATATCACTCTTTTCTTCATGAGATATGATAATATAATTTAACTAGGTTTTAACTAAATATTGGATCAGACTGAACTAGACTGAATGAATCATTCGTTCCCCCCCACTGATCTCCCTCCTGGCACTTATCCTTGTAAGTGGAACAAGTGCTACACATGCCCTTACACTTCCTTCCTTACCACCATTCAGAGCCCCAGACAGTCCTTCCAGGTGAGGTGACACTTCACCTGTGAGTTGGCTGGGGTGATATACTGCGTCCGGTGCTCCCGATGTGGTCTTCTATATATTGGCAAGACCCGACGCAGACTGGGAGATGTTTTGCTGAACACCTACGCTCTGTCCACCAGAGAAAGCAGGATCTCCCAGTGGCCACACATTCTAATTCCACATCCCATTCCCATTCTGATATGTCTATCCACGGCTTCCTCTACTGTAAAGATGAAGCCACACTCAGGTTGGAGGAACAACAACTTATATTCCGTCTGGGTAGCCTCCAACCTGATGGCATGAACATTGACTTCTCTAACTTCCGCTAATGCCCGACCTCCCCCTCGTACCCCATCTGTTATTTATTTTTATACACACATTCTTTCTCTCTGTCTCCTTTTTCTCCCTCTGTCCCTCTCACTATACCCCTTGCCCATCCTCTGGGTTTTTTCCCCCCTCCCCCTTTTCTTTCTCCCTGGACCTCCTGTCCCATGATCCTCTCATATCCCTTTTGCCAGTCAACTGTCCAGCTCTTGGCTCCATCCCTCCCCCTCCTGTCTTCTCCTATCATTTTGGATCTCCCCCTCCCCTTCCCACTTTCAAATCTCTTACTAGCTCTTTCTTCAGTTAGTCCTGACGAAGGGTCTCGGCTCGAAACGTCGACTGTACCTCTTCCTAGAGATGCTGCCTGGCCTGCTGCGTTCACCAGCAACTTTGATGTGTGTTGCTTGAATGAATCTTTAGATCCTTAAGTAAAATATATGGGAAAGAAGGAAGAATAACAATTCATGGATTACAATTTGTACTTGTGTGACATTTTAAGGGAGACGGATTCCAAGCTGCTTCACAGAAATAATGGTGTCTTTGCTAAAGACGGGAACTGCCCAGAATCTGAAGGAAGTATTTCTGGATTATGTTCTAGGATCACTTAGTTATAACATTTATGTAACATACATCAAAGTTGCTGGTGAACGCAGCAGGCCAAGCAGCATCTATAGGAAGAGGCGCAGTCGACGTTTCAGGCTGAGACCCTTCGTCAGGACTAACTGAAGGAAGAGTGAGTAAGGGATTTAAAAGCTGGAGGGGGAGGGGGAGATGCAAAATGATAGGAGAAGACAGGAAGGGGAGGGATAGAGCCGAGAACTGGACAGGTGATAGGCAAAAGGGGATACGAGAGGATCATGGGACAGGAGGTCCGGGAAGAAAGACAAGGGGGGGTGACCCAGAGGATGGGCAAGAGGTATATTCAGAGGGACAGAGGGAGAAAAAGGAGAGTGAGAGAAAGAATGTGTGCATAAAAATGAGTAACAGATGGGGTACGAGGGGGAGGTGGGGCCTTAGCGGAAGTTAGAGAAGTCAATGTTCATGCCATCAGGTTGGAGGCTACCCAGACGGAATATAAGGTGTTGTTCCTCCAACCTGAGTGTGGCTTCATCTTTACAGTAGAGGAGGCCGTGGATAGACATGTCAGAATGGGAATGGGATGTGGAATTAAAATGTGTGGCCACTGGGAGATCCTGCTTTCTCTGGCGGACAGCGCGTAGATGTTCAGCAAAGCGGTCTCCCAGTCTGCGTCGGGTCTCACCAATATATAAAAGGCCACATTGGGAGCACCAGACGCGGTATATCACCCCAGTCGACTCACAGGTGAAGTGATGCCCCACCTGGAAGGACTGTTTGGGGCCCTGAATGGTGGTAAGGGAGGAAGTGTAAGGGCATGTGTAGCACTTGTTCCGCTTACACGGATAACATTTATGTCCAATTATACTTGATTCCTTCACCAGAGTACAGATATTTACTCTGTATTGATCAAACTATTTTATTATCCCAATCATCTGTTTAGTTTGCCCCTCCAATATGCAAATCTGAGGCATTCCAAATGAATATTATACATTATTAGATTAGATTAGATTATGAGGACACGCAGTCCTCTTTTATTGTCATTTAGTAATGCATGCATTAAAAAATGATACAATGTTCCTCCAGAATGATATCACAGAAACACAAGACAAACCAAGACTAAAAAAACTGACAAAAACCACATAATTATAACATGTAGTTACAACAGTGCAAAGCAATACTGCAATTTGATAAAGAACAGACCATGGGCACGGTAAAAGAAGTGTCAAAGTCTCTCAAAAGTTCCATCATCTCGCGCAGACGGTAGAAGGGAGAGAAACTCTCTTCCTGCCATGAACCTCCAGCGCCGCAAACTTGCCGATGCAGCACCCTGGAAGCACCCAACCACAGCCGACTCTTGAGTCCGTACAAAAATCTCGAGCCTCCAACCAGCCCTCTAACACCGAGCACCACCTCTGCCGAGCGCTTCGACCCCGGTCCCTGCAACAGGCAATAGGCAAAGCTGAGGATTTGGGACCTTCCCCTCTGGAGATTCTCGACCGCACAGTAGCAGCGGCAGCGAAGCGGGCATTTCGGAAGTTTCTCCATGTGTTCCTCCGTGCTTCTTACGTCTGTCTCCATCAACTCAGGATTGTGTACGGCACCTACTTAACAAATACGATATCATTTTGGAACGGCCGCACGCGCTGCGTCGCGCCGCCATCTTCTCCACCCCTCTCTTTGGAGGGGAGGCCTCCATTATAATATCCTTACATTTTATCATTTGGTGTTTTATTCACCTTGAGGTCAGTAAACTTTCTTTTCTGAGGTGCATGCTAGACTTTGGTTATTGCCTGATCTAACTTGTTGAGAAATCTGCAGAATAACCTCCTCCATTTTACATTTAGCATTACAAATCACTTGGAATGAAGCCCAGCTGGTTCCTCGTGCCCATTAATGCCTTGCACCTAGCTATCCTCAAGATCCTACATCAACTGTTCATTGATTGTGATGACGATTCTTCAATGTTAAGTTTAGGCTAACGCTTTTGTTACTTTGTAGATGCAACATAAAATCTTGAATGAGACCAGCCTCATGTAGCTCTGAGCCATAGAAATGACATTCATTTTCCCACCCTTCCAGGTAACTGAGCTCTGCTGCTGGAGCTCAAAGTATGTATATGCCACCATATGTATAACGCTGAGGTTTATTTTCTTGCAGGCTTTCACAATGGAACAGAGAAATGCAATAGAATCATGAAAAAGCAAGGACTGACAAACAACTAATGTGCAAAATAATCGTGCATTATAATAAATAAATAATACTGAAGAGTCTTTGAATGTGAGTATATTGGGTGAGGAATCAGTCTGTAACTGCGGTGAGTGGTGTTATCCAGGCTGGTTCAGGAGACGGATGGTTGAAGGGTAATAACTGTTCCTGCACCTGGTGGTTGTAAGACCTAAGGCTCCTGTACCTCCTTTGTGATGGCAGCAGTGAGAAGAGAGCATGGCCTGGATGGTGGGGGTCCCTGATGATGGATAATGGATGACGGATGATGGGGTACTACCACTGCTCACAATGCAATTAGGGCAGGGAGCAAAATGATCAGCAAAGACCGATAACCGGGGAGCTCTGCTGGAAAAAAAGGATGAGATGGAGTTAAATATGGAGCTAATCTTCACAACTGTGAAGATTATATGTAAAAATATGTGAATAGCATATGTCATGATACTATCACATGGTACGTGCGCACCTTGCTTAAGGTAAACTTGAAGTTAGACCCACCTTTTGGGCCCTCACTCTGTAAAAAGTGCCCTCACTCTGTAAAAAGGGCACTGGAGGAAGATACTGGACAGTAAAACCCAGCAAGACTTAATAGCCACAGAAAGAAACAATAATGTATTATAATACTCCTTCTGCCCATTGATGTCCTGAGATCAGATCTAGTATAAGGTGTTCAACTATATTTATTTAGGATACAAAAATGACTTCACCATCAAGAGTAATGTCATTGACTGTTAAGTGGCTTTGAACATCCTGGTAAGTGATTCCTTACTAGGATGTTCAAAGCCCTTATGGTGCATTCTGATAATGCATTCCTTCTATATTGACTTAAAACAGGTTGCAGATTCTCAAAGGCTCACTTTTAAACAGTTATATCTAAAATATCTGCCACGACTGCTTTTCAGAGGTGTGCCTCTTATAATATCTTCAGCAGTCAATGGAGATACTCACGTATTTATCCATCGGACATCGGTGCCAAATGCAATCTGACGTCCGCTTAAAGCTGTTCAAGGCTGGTAGGTTTTATAACTTCAAAACATTCCACTTATTCAAACAAAGACACGGGAGCCCAAAAGGTGGGTCTAACTTCAAGTTTACCTTAAGCAAGGTGCGCACGTACCATGTGATAGTATCATGACATATGCTATTCACATATTTTTACATATAATCCATAATTACTTAAACAAACAAGAATACTTAATTAAACTATATACAAGATTACTGATACGGTATATCATTACAATATTAAATTCACAACAAAAGCCACTTGAAGAAGTTCTCTTCTTTGCAAAAGGAGATTCTTGAGCCCTCTCTCACTATTCTCTCTCTGTTGCTTCTCTTGCTCTTCTTGAATTCCTGACTCACCCCTCCCCTCACTGGCTTTCTTCCCTGTACCCAGAGCTTCCTACCTTTCTTATGCCATGGACCAATACCATTAAACAAGGGGTCTGTGGACCCCAGGTTTGGAACCCATGCCCTACTCTCTCAGTACTGATGCACGGTCTCAGAGTGTCAGCCATCCCTTTGCCTCCACAGATGTTGCCAGACCTACGAAGTCCTTCCAACTATTGTTAGTTAGCTCAAAACATTCAACCCCATGTCCACCTGTTTAGAGCTGAGTCTCAGTACAGTAACTGAGTAACAAGCCTTAAATCTTGATTTATTTTTGACTGTAAAAGTCATTCCTTGATATTTTCCTTATTTGTAATAATAATTATTAATTAATGGCTCTGTCTGTCTAAGTAGACAATGGATGTGCCCGGTTTTCCGGGGCGCAGACCTGGGTGATTAATATGGAGATCCTGGGCTGCCCAGACATCAAGATCCCCCTCTCGGCCTCGTGGATGTGGTCCAAAGCAGTACATTTGGCATCAGCTTGGCTGCAACAGCTGCCAGGAGGTGACGCGATACGTACGTCATCCAACCGCCTTAGGGGCTCCACTCCGGATTTGTGTAGGGTTTACTCCTTAGCCTTCTCTTCTCCCAAAGATACCCACAAGGCAGTGGGTTCCGTAACCCTGGATAGGGGCCCAGACCGGGTACTGTCAGCCGGAGCCAGCTGAGCCCGGGACTCGTGTAAGGCAGGGTCGTCACGCCCTGTAGTAGTGACATATGGAGCCACTACCCACTACCCCTAATAATATCCAAGTACATATTACAGCACTTTGGGTGTTTTATTGCAGACTGCTATGGATTTTACTTTGAGAGGGAATGCCCTCAGCTCTCAGTAAAGATCAGATTAAACATTACAACATCAAGACATGAACAGGAGAATGGATAACATCCTACAGTACTGTGACAAATGAGACAATGTATTTAGTGAAAATGGCAATGGATATGCTAGAACCGTTATTAACATGAAGTCATAAAGGAAAGATGTTTGGAGTCATGGAGCCATAGAGTGCTACAGCACAGAACTGGGCCATTTGGCCCATCTACTCCATGCCCACCTGATCCGATCCATCTGCATCCAGCTCATGGCCCTCCACCTATGCAGCTATCCAAATATCACTTAAACTTTACAATTTAATTCATATCGGCTGGCGGCTTGTTCCACACTCGCGCCTCACACTGTGTGAAGAAGATCCCCCTCACATTCCCCCTAAATATTTCAACTTTCACCCTAAACCTATGACCTCTAGTTTTAGTCTTACCCAGCTTGGGGGAGAAAAAAACTCACAGGCATTCACCCTGTATATATGTAATAACCTGGTTAAGAGTTTTACTGCTATGATGTAGGTATTTCATTTTAGCAGTTCTGTAAGAGCAGTTGGTTCTGCTTTCAGCCTGTTTGGGTTTGAGCTAATACAAGAGGCTTTGTTGTTCATCTTAGGTATGCTGTGTCAGGCAATCAGGATGGTGGAACTGGGAGGTTCTGGAGAAAGCTGGGCGAAGAAGTTTGTGTGACGGACACTAGTGTGGGTCGAGATAGTTTTGGCGGGAGTTCGGAGAAGACAGGAGGGAAGATGGCTGAGGATGATGCCCCAGTTGCACAAGGTGCTTTGTGCAGATGAATGGCTTCAAGGAGGAAGGACCAGTACTCCTGTGGGAAAGCCCACTTGCTCGAGATGGATTTCGAGTGACATTCAGAAGGTGGTATGTGCTTTCCTGCAGACTAAGGGTCTAGAACATGAGTTACAGACAAGTTCAGGATGAGCTCCAACTTATGTGGACTGGGTTAATTGTAATGGACCCTTTTTATTTTTTTTCTTTTCTTCTTCTTACTAACTGTTTGATAAAGCTGGCATTTGTAAATATAGTTTATTTATAATTGCCAACGAGCTGTTATTTCTTGCCAACGACATATTGCATGGGGGAAGTATTTACATAGACTGGGGCTTGGATGGGTGAGACTTCCCAACCTCCTTGGTTTGGAGGGACCCAAGTCATATCTACCTTAGACGTACGGAGCTGGAGAAAGGTGGTTTTCTCACTGCTGAGTCTGATGGCTGTTAGTGAGGGACTAACGAGCTGTATCTATAGAGACACCCAGTAAAAGAGGGTTTCATATACTGCTGATGATTTTGATATGTTTCACTAATGCAACTGTGTGGCGTGTGGCCAAGTGGTTCGGGCGTTGGACTAGCGATCTGAAGGTCGTGGGTTCCAGCCTCAGCCGAGGCAGCGTGTGTGTCCTTGAGCAAGGCACTTAACCACACAATGCTCCAGTCTACCCAACTGAGAATGGGTACAGGCAAAAATGCCAGGGGTTAACCTCGCGGTAGACTGGCGTCCTATCCGGGGGGGGGGGGGGTGGCACCGGCCTGATGGGCCACAAGGCTCGTGACAGACTTTAAAACTAATGCAATCGTTTGTGAAGCAAAAATAACCACCTGAGCACTGGTTCTACTCTCTTGAGAATGATAGTCGTGGTCTGAAGGGGCGAAGATTGTGTTAACTCCCTCACAAGACTCTGCAGATCTGGAGCAACAGACAAAACACTGGAGGAACTCAATGGATCAAGTAGCATCAGTGGTGGCTGGGGGAGGATGTTGAAACCATCAGCTCTTTGGTTTGAAAACCTGCATCAGGACTGAAGGTGAGGAGGGTGATGGTTAGTATAAACAGAAGAGTGGGAATGGTGAGATGGGATCCTGAGGTGAAAGATGGACTGAGGAGAGGTGAAAGATGAATGGTAGATTGTGTCAGATAGGGGACGGGGTGCGGAGTTGGAGATCGTGGCTGGTAGATGGAGACAGACAGAGAGGGAGAGAGAAATAAATGAGAGGCAGAAGGAAGGCATGAGAGACAGGTTGGACACAGCCACTGAAAGGTGATTAGCAGGGAGACAGCTAACTCCAGGTAATTGATTTTGCCTGCAGATTGTTCAGCAAGCTTACTCTGACTTCAAAATTGATGAGAACTTATGGATTACTCACGAAGTGTAAAAGCATGATGTGGCCTAGAACTTGCTAGTTGTAACCTGCTACCCTTACTCATTGCCCTCCTGAAGTGATTTGAATGAGCTGTTGAGAGCCTGGCTTGCTTACCCTAAATTCCCAGTGGGTTCACCTAAGCAGTAGTAGGGCCTTGAATAATGAAAAGAGCTGGCACTAAAACACACACAAAATGCTGGAGGAACTCAGCGGGTCTGGCAGCATGGACGGAAAAGAATAAACAGTCAGCGTTTCGTAGAAGGGTCTCAGTCTGAAACGTTGCCTCTTTCTCTTTACTCTTTTCCATAGATGCTGCCTGACCTGTTGAGTTCCTCCAGCATTTTGTGTGTGTCGCTTTGAATTTCCAGCATCTGAAGTTCTTCTAGTGTTGGTGTCGCACTGAAACCTGCCTTTCACAGCTGGCAAGGTCCTGCCCATTCACAGCTTTGCCAGCTTTCAATTTCTAAATGACCCAGAAGGTCTCAGTGTCAGAAACACTGATACACTTGTAAAAATGAAATAATTAAAAATAATAAAATCATTTAAAAAATCAATAAATCAAAAAAAATGTAGGGGCAGCATGGTAACGTAGTGGTTAACATAACACTATTACAGTGCCAATCACCTGAGGTCAATTCCACCATTGTCTGAATTGCTCCCACATTCCAAAGATGTATGGGTTAGTAGGTTAGTTGGCCACATGGGTGAAATTGGTTGGCGTTGGCTGTGGGCCTGAAGGACTGTTACTGTGCTGTGCCTCTAAATAATAAAATAAATCAATGAATATGCATTCTGACTAAATAAAATATAAATACTTGAATAGGAACTTACAAATTTTTTCTTGCAGCTCAATAATCTCCACACAACATTGAGTATCATTGCTTATCTTTTGCCTGTTCTGACCTTGACACCATGAACAGCACGTACAGGGAGGGTCCGGCAGCGCTTAGGCACTAAGCTTTGGACGTCTGCATTCACGTGGGAGTACCGAAACCGGCTAGCACTGACGCTGAGAAAGGCGTGCAGCACTTCCCGGTAAAACCCCAGCCGGATTCTTCAGGCCGTACACTTGCAGACTGTTACAGAAACAGCAAAAGAATTCAGCGTGCAATGTGTCAGCTCTGAATGCAACAGATTACAAGCTGCACGACTTTGTCTTAAATATTGACAGCTACCTTCATCACAGCAAGTGACTGCAATAGTAAATCACTGTCAACAAAGGCAATGACAAAACACGGTATAAGCGTAAAAAATCATTACTAGTAGGAGCCTTTTGTTAGATTAAGTGCACTTAAAACAATGAAAACAATGATAGCCCTCAAACAAGTATTAATGAAGAATAACTGAAACACGGAATGGACTTTAGAATAATATATCTTTTATTAATGCAGATATAAATTCCAATGTTACATCAATAGTAGTTTGTAGCTATGATCTGAACTTCAAGCCATTCATACAATGATTTGAGATTCTTTTCATAAAAGATTGTGTAAACTAGGGGTTCCCATCAATAAATGGTAGGGGTCCATGGCATTAAAAACGTTGGGGACCCCTGGTGTTTGCACTGATAATCCCAATGCCATTCTTAATGAACCCTCATGACATTCTGACAAGGGCTGACTTTGCCCACTTCCTTTTACAGTTCTTCCTGAAGTCATTGACTTGGCAGAACCACAGCGTCGTGGGTTAATGTAGCCATATTCCCTCTTCTGTTCTGAGCAGTCCGAAACACAGACAGAAGGCTCTGTTTTTGTACAACCCAACTTCACAACTCAGGATGCTCTGAAGTGTCTAACAGACCATAAAAGATATGAATTGTAGTTACTATTGAAACCAAGACAACTTCGCAGTTAATTTAACTGTTCAAATAATAGCATTGTAAATCTGAAATTTGTCTTCAGTAAAAAGTTGTCTGAGGGATGAATGTTAGCTAGAGCATGGCCTTTGTATTTACTCTGATGACTTTGCTCTATTATGTCCACATAAAAAGACAAGTGGAGCCTTAACTTCATCCTTCTCCTGAGAAATAGAAACTAGGAATGTACCTTCCCAGTTTACCAATGAGGAATCAACTCAGATGATGTACTGAATAATGGACTGAGGCTCTATGTCTCTGAAATTGTAATTTGCCATCATTGTCCAGAGACTAATAGAGTATAATCCGCGTGATTTTCAAAAAGATGTTTGTCCACCCCTCCCCACCGCCCTCCAATTTATAAAACTGAGAGTGTAAGCCTCGAGCTTTGGAGGCAATAAAACAAAAGTGACTTTCTTCCCAAGCAACTCATCATCATTTCTAAGAAATGTGAAAAGGAGTTAGATAAATGCAAATCTCTCCAAGTGATGAGAGGTGGCCTGCATGTATTACCAGTGGTTTTACTGTGTGATGATCCGGGTGCATTTCAAAAATGACCGAACTGTAGCTCCTCCCTGAAGTTGTTAATAACTTAGCAAAGGTAGACATTCCAACCTGGGCTCAACCTGAGCTGCATAGCTCAGCAATGCATTGTGGGGAAGTCATATAATAGAGAACATAGAGCATAGAACGTTACAGCAGAGTGCAGGCCCTTTGGCCCACAGTGTTGTGGCAGCCTTTTAACCTTCTCTATGATCAATCTAACACTTCCCTCCTACAAACAACACACACAAAATGCTGGAGGAACTCAGCAGGCCAGGCAGCATCTATGGAAACGGGTGCAGTCGACGTTTCAGGCTGAGACCCTCCTGCAGGACTGGAGAGAAAAAGATGAGTAGAGTTCAGAGGTGGGGGGGGAGGGGAGAGAAACACAAGGTGATAGGTGAAACCGGGAGGGGGAGGGGTGAGGTACAGAGCTGGGAAGTTGTTCGGCGAAAGAGATACGGGGCTGGAGAAGGGGGGAGTCTGATAGGTGAGGACAGAAGGCCATGAAGGAAAGAAAAAGTGGGGGAGAAGCACCAGAGGTACCAGAGGAAGACAACGAGCAGACAAAGAGATAAGCTGAGAGAGACTATAAAGGATAGGGACTGCTGAAGGGGTGGGAGGGGTCCATAATCTGAAGTTCAAGAAATCGATGTTCATGCCATCAGTTGGGAGACTACCCAGATGGAATATGAGGTGTTGTTCCTCCAACCTGAGTGTGGCCTCATCACAACAGTGGGTACAATTGCCCTCCATTTTTTTTATCATCCATTTGCCTCTCTAAGAATTTCTTAAAAGCCCTTAATGCACCTGTCTCTACCACCACACCTAGGAGGGTGCTCCACACACCCACCACTGTCTTTGTAAAAGAAGACAGGTCTGAATGTATTTGCATGCTGAATGATAATATTGTAGCGGAATTTCCGAATGTCAGTGCTGCATTTTGAAACAACTAAATACATTTTGTGATGGGAAAATTAGTTCATTTTGATGGACTCTATTAATATTGTATTGCCCTAAAGAGAAGTTATCTGCCATGTTTGGATTTAGCAGGCTTGTTACAGATAACAATAACAGCTCCATATAGCAGCTTTAACATAGAAACGAATCCCAAGGTATTTTGCAAAGGCATGGGGAAAATGAAAGCAAAAATCCTTTTAGACGGTGCTGTTTTGCAGACCATACAACAGGAATTTTATTTTTTGTCTTGTGCTGGATATTGTTGGTGAGAGCTCACCTGTCAGACATAAACATGTTGTTGTAACAATGGCAAATGCAATAGAGAAACAGCTGAATCATTTCAGGCCCCAGTGGTTACATGCCAGTGTACAGAAACCCTTTACTTAGAATCAACAACGACCTGACTATCTGGCGAGGAGGACAATTGGGACAGGCACCAAGGTAAGAAGAATTGTGGTTTTACTTGCTGATGGAAGTCAGTTACAATAACGTCTGAGTGAAAAATGGTGAGTTCATATCTTATTCTACTAGCAGATGATCTGGGTTAATAGTCCCATGCTGTTTTTCACTATCAGATGAGGCATTAGGACAGAAGGTGTTCACTCACCAATGATGTATGGTAATGCTCTGGGGTTCTCCCAATACTGACTGCTTTGTAGGTTCCTAATGGTGTCAGTGCTTGGCTTAAATTAATGAGCTACCCAGAACTTGCCACACCCAGGAATTGGCAGAAAAGATGTTCGACAGATATCAAAGACATTGTAAAATTAAAAATTATTATAAATTAAATAAGAACTTTAAAATATTTTAAATCCTTTTGAGTACTGAGAATATTATTCAAATGTAAATTTTTTTATACTTATACTTCTCCCTCACTCACGATCCACTCCAGAGCAACAGAACAGGTTCTGGGGGCTGTTTCCCCAGTGTTGATTGCTGGGGTATTCAGCAATGTCTGTGCTTCACTGTGAGAGGTCTGCGGTCAGGGCATGGCTGGGAAATTTCTGACAAGCTTGGCTTGCAGGCATGGGGTATTCACCCGTATACAGAAGTCCCGGACTTCCTGGCAATCACCCGGTTCACAGTTGGGAGAACAAGTGAACGTGAACAGTGGCCATTTCTAGCTCATTCCATCCCACTGAACTGAGGCCTTGAACAGATTGTAAAGTTCCCATGACGCCATTGTGCAGAGGAACATGGTGGTTATCTCAACTATGATGTTTATCTTTCAGTCGACATTCTTTAAAACCAATTATGATGTTAATATGGATTTCCAGCAGTGAGGTGCTGTTGTGTGCCATGTTCATGCTTCACAACAGAGGATGTCAGCTGTGTTAAGATGCCTAACGTTGTGAAAGCTGCTGGGCTAATGTAAGTCCCTCTTTTGCCAGATCCACTTGATTCCCAAAGATTTGATTTGCAGGATCTCCCAGTGGCCACACATTTTAATTCCACATCCCATTCCCATTCTGACATGTCTATCCACGGCCTCCTCTACTGTAAAGATGAAGCCACACTCAGGTTGGAGGAACAACACCTTATATTCCGTCTGGGTAGCCTCCAACCTGATGGCATGAACATCGACTTCTCTAACTTCTGCTAATGCCCCACCTCCCCCTCGTACCCCATCCATTATTTATTTATATACACACATTCTTTCTCTCTCTCTCCTTTTTCTCCCTCTGTCCCTCTGACTATACCCCTTGTCCATCCTCTGGGTCCCCCCCACTTGTCTTTCTCCCCGGACCTCTTGTCCCATGATCCTCTCATATCCCCTTTGCCAATCACCTGTCCAGCTCTTGGCTCCATCCCTCCCCCTCCTGTCTTCTCCTATCATTTTGGGTCTCCTCCTCCTCCCCCTCCCACTTTCAAATCTCTTACTAACTCTTCCTTCAGTTAGTCCTGACGAAGGGTCTCGGCCTGAAACGTCAACTGTACCTCTTCCTAGAGATGCTGCCCGGCCTGCTGCGTTCACCAGCAACTTTGATGTGTGTTGCTGTGATTTGATTCTGGATTCCAGTTTATTTTTCTTTCTCTGGTAGCAGTGTTGAATCCACTGACTGAGGGTCAACATGCTCCCAACATGATTATACTGATCAAACTAAACACAAGTCTTTGTGATGCTGACACATCAGCACAATCACTTCTCATTATGGTTTGGATCTGACTGATATTGGTGAAATAAAAGAACTAGTGCAATCTATTAGAAAAGCAAGAAGAGCAAGAAACAATTGCATACAGTCATTAACAAATCATAACTCACATACATCCTTGTATCACAGAGCTCCAAACAAACCAGCCAGATAACAAGTATTTGCAGCAGTCACAAACCCGGTTAATTAGCTAAAATGAAACGGGACCTACTGGGAATCCACCTCAGATCAGGCCGCATTTGTGGGAAGCAAAGCAAAGCAAATGCTTTGGATTGAAGATTTTTCTCAGAACTCTGTTATGGGGTCATAGAGTTATACAGCAAGGCAACAGGCTCTTTGGCCCAAACCATCCAGTTTCTATCAAAATGCTAATCAAGTTCCGATGAAGCGTCCCCAACTTCAACCATTAACTGTTTGTCCTCCCACAGCTGTAGACAGACCTTACGTTTTTTCCAGCACTTTCTGTTTTATTTTAGATCACCTGCATCTCTTTTGAACCCCCTCCGGTGCCAGCACATCCTTTCTAAGATAAGGGGCCTAAAACTGCTCACAATACTCCAAGTGAGATCTCACCAGTGCTTTATAAAGACTCAACATTACATCCTTGCTTTTATATTCTAGTCCTCTTGAAATGAATACTAACATTGCATTTGCCTTCCTCACCACAGACTCAACTGCAAATTAACCTTTAGGGAATCCTGCACAAGGACTCCCAAGTCCCTTTGCACCTCAGTGTTTTGAATTTTCTCTCCATTTAGAAAAACTATCTCATCGGCATTCCAGAAATTCCCCCTCTTGGAATTCAGCACCAACTTGATTTGCCCCAATCTATCTGCAAATTGAAATCCCTATGACTATTTTCTTTTGGCATGCATTTTCTATCTCCTGTAGACTACATCTTTACTATTGTTTAGGGATCTGTAAACAATTCCCATCAGTGTCTTTTTTGCCCTTTCAGTTCCTTTGCCTTGCCCATAATGATTCAATACCTTCTGACCCTATGTCAACTCTTTCTAATGATTTGATTTCATTTTTTACCAACAGAGCCACACATCTCTCATTGGCTACCTGCTTTTCCTTTCAATACAATGTGTATCCTCGGACATTAATCTTCCAGATATAATCTTCTTTCAGCCATGATTCAGTGATACCTACAACATCATACCTGCCAATCTGTAACTGTGCTACAAATTCATCTACCTTATTCCGTATACTGCAAATATAACACCTTCAGTCCTGTTTTCACCATTTTTGATTTTGTCTGTCTTTTACATTGCAACTCATCCTGTTGGCTGTAAGTCTGCCCTGTCATCAGCCTCTCCTTGCTAGCAGTCTCACTACACATTGCCTCTGTTTGTAAACCAACTACCTCAGCAGTCCAGTTCCCATCCCCTAGCCAATTTAGTTTAAACTCACCTGAATAACTGGCAAATCTGCCCACAAGTATATTGGACCCCATCGGCTTCAGGTGTAACCTATCCCTTTTCTACAGTTTGTACCTTCCCCAGAAGAGATTCCAATGATCCATAAACCTGAACCCCTGCCCCCTGCAACAGTTCCTCAGCCACATATTCACCTGGCATGTAGCACAGGCAGCAATCCAGAGATTACTACCCTGGAGGTCCTGTTTTTCAGCTGTTTAGCGAGCTCCCTAAAATCTCTCTTCAGGACCTCCTCATCTTTCCTGCCTATGGCATTGGTGCCAATATTCACCAGGTCTTCTAACTGCTCGCCCTCACCCTTGAGAATGCCATGGACCTGATCTGAGACATCATGGATCCTGGCATCAGGCAGGCAACAAATCATCCAGGATTCTCTATCACACCCACAGAATCTTGTATCTATTCCTTTGACTATTGAATCACCTATCAACACTGCAGTCCCCACTCAGTGCCAGAGACCTGGTCATTGTGGCTCCCCTGGGCAGGTCATCCCCTTCACAGTATCTAAAGTATACTAATTATTGAGGAGAAAGGCCGCAGTTGTACTCTGCACTGGCTGTGCATTTCTCTTCCTTCTTCTTCCAGTCACCCAGCTACTCGTCTCCTGGAATCTAGGGGTTCCTACCTCCCTGCAGCTCCTATCTATCATCTCATTTCCCATCAAAGGTCACTGAGCTGCGGCTCCAGTTCCTTAATACGTTCTCCCAGAAGCTGCAGCTCGGTGCACCCGGTGCAGATGTGTTTTTCCAGGAGACCGGAGGTCTCCCAAATTTCCCACATCCCACTCAGAGTACCAATCATTGCCCCTGAGTCACTCTCACTACCTTACTCTGCCCTAACAGACGGGGAACGAGCGGAAAGAGAAAAGCTTACAAGATACTTTATCTCCTCCAAGCCTGATAAGGCAAAGCCACTCTAAAACTGGCCACTCAAAGAAAGGCTGCTCCATTTGCACGTGCTATTTTTATTGGCTCTTTCTCATTGATTTGTCACTGCCTAACTCAGAGACACTGCTGCAAAGTTCCACCTTTTAAATCTTAATCGTGGTCCTCATTGAAAGTTATCTCTTTTAATGCACTCCCTTTTGTTGATTTTTCCAAGTCAACATGGTAAGATCATGACCAATATTTTTTTCCTGATATTAAGCTGAATGTTCCCACACTTTGGTGGACTGCAGATCCATGGATGCCTGACGAGATGCTAACATTGTGAAACCAGGGAGTAGGCTGGGTCTGAATGTCAACTAGTATCACGAAACAAGGAAATGTGCCCTTTCAAAGTTCAAAGTAAATTTATTATCAAAGTATACATCACCAGATACCACATTGATTTTTGTATTCTTATGGGCATACTCAATAAATCCATAATAGAATAATAACTCTAATAGAATCAGTTGGAGGGAGGAGAAGATGGTGGTGTGACACAGCGTACGTGGGCGTTCCGAATGATATCGATATGTGTAACTAGGGGGCCGTGCACAATCCGGATTTGATGGAGACAGCTGTGAGAAGCGCAGAGGAACATCTGGAGTAACTTCTGAAATGCCCGCTTCGCTGCCGTTGCTACTGTGCGATCGAGAATCTCCGGAGACGAAGGCCCCAAAACCTCAGCTTTGCCTATTGCCTGTTGCCGGGGCTGGGGTCGAAGCGCTCGGCAGAGATAGTGCTCGGTGCTCGGTGTCGGGAGGTGGTCGGAAGCTCGGAGTTTTCGGACGGACTCGGAGTCGGACTGTGGTCGGATGCTTCCGGGATGCTGCATCGGCAAGTTGGCGGCGCTGGAGGTTCACCGTCTGCGTGAGATGATGGGACTTTCGAGAGACTTTGAGACTTCTACTGTGCCATGGTCCGTTCGTATCAAATTACGGTATTGCTTTGCACTGTTGTAACTATATGTTATAATTATGTGGTTTTCGTTAGTTTTTAAGTCGATTTGTCATGTGTTTTCGTGATATCATTCTGGAAAAACATTTTTGTCATTTCTTAATGCATGCATTACTAAATGACAATAAAAGGGGACTGCGTGTCCTCATAATCATAATAATCAATGACAGACTGCATCAACTTGGGCATTCAACCAGTGTGCAAAAGAGAACAAACTGTGCAAATATACAAGGAAAGAAATAATAAAAATAAATAAATAAACAGTAGATATCAAGAACATCAGATAAAGAGTTCTTGAAAGTGAGTCCATAGGTTATGGAAACATCTCAATGATGGAGCAACTGAAGTTGAATCAAGTTATCCCATTTGGTTCAAAGCCTAATGGTTGAGGAGTAGTAACTGTTCGGGTAGTAACTGTTTCTGAACCTGGTGACGTGAGTCCTGAGGCTCCTGTGCCTTCTTCCCGATGGCAGCAGCATGAAGAGAGCACGTACTGGATGGTGGGGGTCCCTGTTGGTGGATGCTGCTTTCCTGCGGCAATGTTTCATGTAGATGTGCTCAATGGTTGGAAGGGCTTTACATAAACTACCCTGAGATTCTTTTTCAGTAGGTACACTTAGCAAATCTATAGAACAGTAACTGTAAACAGGATCAAATCTATAGAACGGTAACTGTAAACAGGATCAATGGACAACAGACTGTGCAAATGTAAATATAAGTCAATAGAAATAAATAACAAGCTTGAAATAACAAGATAAAGAGCCCTTAAAGTGAGACTGTCATTAGTGGGAACATCAGAAGTAGAATGAGTGTAGTTATCCCCTTTTGTTCAAGAGCCTGGTGGCTGAGGGGTAGTAATTGTTCTTGAACCTGGTGGTATGAGTACTGAGGCTCTTGTTCCTTCAACCTGATGGCAGCAGTGAGAAAAGAGTGAGGATCTTTGATGGTGGATGCTTCTTTTCTATGGCAACAGTTCCTATAGATGCACTCAATGGTTGGGAGGGATTTACCCATGATGTACTGGCCGAAATCCATTACCTTTTGTAGAATTACCCACTCAAAGGCATTGGTGTTCCAATACCAAGTCAAAATGCAGCCGGTCAGCACACTTTCCACCACACATCGATACAAGTTCACCAAGTTTTTTGATGTCATGCTGAATCTCCGCAGACTCCTGAGGAAGTAGAGGCACTGCCGTGCTTTCTTTGTAATTATATTTATATGATGGGTCCAGGGCAGGTCCTCTGAGATAGTGACACCCAGAAGTTTAAAGTTACTGCCCCTCTCCACCTCTGATCCTCTGATGATTACTGGCTTATGGATCACTGGTTTCCCTCTCCTCAAGTCTACAATCAGTTCCTTCATCGTATTGACATTGAGTGAGAGTTTGGTGTTAGTACACCACGCAGCCAAATTTTCAATCTCCCTCTTGTATGCTGATTCATTACCCCCTTTGATACAGCCCACAACAGTAGTGTCATCAGCAAACTTGTATATGGTGTTGGAGCTGTACTTAGCCTCATAGTCATAGGTATAAAGCAAGTAGAGCTGGGGGCGAAGTACACATCACAGTGGTGCTCCCTGTGCTGATGGATATTGTGAAGGAGATGCTTTTGCTAGACCGAACAGACCGGGGTCTACAAGTGAGGAAATACAGGAAGCCCAAACAGTCCTTTCAGTTGAGACAACACTTCACCTGTGAGTCCGCCGGGGTCATGTAAATCTGGTGTTCCTGATGAGGCCTCCTCTACATGGGTGAGCTCCGATGTAGATTTGGGATCACTTGGTTGAGCACCTTTGTTCTGTCCACAAAAATCAGGATTTCCAGGTGGCCAACCATTTTAATTCCATTGCTCATTCCTATACCAACATCTCAGTCCATGGCCTCCTCTGCTGCCATAATGAGGACCTCTCTGGTTGGAGGAGAAACACCTCATATTCTCCAAGCTGATGGCATGAAATCAATTTCTCCAACTTCCAGTAATTTCCTCTCCCTCCACCTCTTCTCTTTTCCCATTCCCCATTCTGGGTCCCCTCTTACTCCTTCTCTTCTCCTCACCTGCCTATCACCTCCTTCCCATTCTCCCATGATCCACTCTGTTCTCCCATCAGATTCTTTCTTTTTCAGCCCTTTACCTTTTGCCCCTATCACCTTCCAGCTTCTCACTTTATCCCCTCCTCACCCTCCTACCTACCCCCTCACCTAACTTCAGCTATCACCTCGACCTTGTACTCCTTCCCATCTCCACACCTCCTTATTCTCATTTCATCCCCCTTCCTTTCCAGTCTTGATGATCAACAGAAATAGAACTGGCCGAGGGACAATGGAGGGTGTGATCCAATTAAAAGCAGCGGCTATCAGTAAAACCATCCTTACAGTGAGGAAAGCAATCACAACAGGGACCTGTAAAGTCAACTCTTTAGAATTCTCCATAGATGATAGGAAAGATGTCAATAAGATTGAGAGAGTACAAAGGAGGTTTACTAAAGTGTTGCCTGGGTTTCATCTCCTACAGAGAAAGGCTGAACAAGTTAGGTCTTTATTCTTTGGAACGTAGAAGGTTGAGGGGGGACTTGATACAGGTTTTAAAATTATGAGGGGGATTGATAGAGTTGACATGGATAGGCTTTTTCCATTGAGAATGGGGGAGATTCAAACAAGAGGACATGAGTTGAGAATTAGAGGACAAAAGTTTAGGGGGTAACATGAGGGGGAACTTCTTTACTCAGAGAGTGGTAGCTGTGTGGAACGAGCTTCCAGCAGAAGTGGTTGAGGCAGGTTCGATGTTGTCATTTAAAGTTAAATGTGGACAGGAAAGGAATGGAGGGTTATGGGCTGAGTGCAGGTCGGTGGGACTAGGTGAGAGTAAGAGTTCGGCACGGACTAGAAGGGCCAAGAAGGCCTGTTTCCGTGCTGTAATTGTTATATGGTTATATGTTGCCTGACCTGCTGAGTTACTCCAGCATTTTATGTGTGTGTTTGCGGTAACAAAGCAATATTGTCTGCTCTGTTTTTACTTTGATCTTGCAAAAGTATTTATGAAAAATTGTAAGCTTGGAAGTGACAGAATGTGACTATATTACATTTCCACTCGGTAAATAAAAGTGAAATATTCCTCCCACCATCGCTTGAATTAAATATTTATTAACATTGTTGTTAAATGCCGATGTTATCACTGCTAATTGGTTCTAATGATACAATTCGATAGGTGTAAAAAGTATTCATGTCAGAAATGACAATAGATGCAGCGCTTTGACTATTAAAGCATCAATTAGTGATAATAGACCTTTCTGTGAATAGCTTATATCAGTTCTAGCATTCATTTTTCTCTTCCACATAGATTAAGATGTCATGGTCTCTTATTGAAAGACATTGTTTCAAGCTACAACAATTGAAATAGTTAAAAAAAAATCACCACTTTACAACATCTGTGTTCTGTCAACTTTAGAAAAAGCAACAATGACTAATCTGGCAACAGATTTGTATTTTATAGCAAATCATATGAAAATCCAAGGCCCACAGGCAAGGAATGTGTAACCAGTCTATGAATCCTTTCCCTGGACCGTGACAATTCATAGCTAACCCACGTTCCTCAGCTCCACCTGAACAGGTTGAAGATGAGCGACCAATCAGAAGTCTGGACAGAACATGAAAAGCACCAAAATAATAAATGAAAGATTAATTAGGAAGGGAAAATTAAAGAGTTAAACAAAACTAATGTAAAAACAAATAGGAGTTTCTCACAGCTTCTGAGATCCTCCAGCAGATTGCTTCTTGCTCCAAATTCCAGCATTTGCAGTCTCTAGTATCTCCAGATATTTTAAAAAAAGAGTTTACAGAGATCTACAGAAAGTGGGCTTGTGTTTTAATGATGGGAAATAAGGTGACAGAAGGCTTAAGCAGGAATTTTGCATCTGTGTTTTGTTCATAATTGCAAGAGACTTCAATCATGTTAACATGCAGGATGTTCCCAGAATGCATCCTATACAGTCAGGACAGCTCACTAATGCCTCTACTTTCTGACAAGGCTGATGAGAGCCACACTGTGCACATCCATACTCATGTTCTTCTACAGATACACAGTAGAGAACATCCTAACATGCTGCATCGCTGCATGGGACGGAAACTGCACTGCGGCGGACAGGAAGACTCTACAACAGATAGTCAAGTCTGCCAACGCACGGGCACCAGCTTATCAGCCATCGAAGACATATATAGAGAAAGGTGCTAGAAAAGGGCCCATAACATCTTGAAGGATCCCACCCATCCTGCTCATGGACTGTTTGCCCACTCCCATCAAGGAAGAGGCTACATAACATCCATGCTAAGATCACCAGACTCTAAAACAGTTACTTTCCCCAAGCAGTAAGTCTGATCAACATCTCCACTCACTAAACCACCTCTTCACACCCCTAACCACCTCTATTTTATTATTTTCTGCTGGAGTTGTTTTATGTACAGACACTCCTGTGCCTAGTGTCACTTATGGGCATACAATCAATCTATGTATATAAGCTATCTTATGTATTTATATTTATTGTGCTGTTTACATTCGCGTGTTCTTTATCTTACTTTTTTTTGTGCTGCAAGGGATCTGGAGTAACAATTATTTCATTCTCCTTTACATTTGTGTACTGGAAGTGATGTTAAACAATCTTGAATCTTGAATCTTGTTACTACAGCAGATATAGTATTCCAAGCATAGCTGTAGATTGTGAATTGGATGTAAGGAAGGATCTCAGAAATTTACAATTGCCAAGGAAGCAGTTTGGAGTAAATTGTCAGAGCTGTACGCCAGGAAGTCTCATAGCATCTCGTAAGAAGCGGTCAGTGAGATATTTGATGTGTTAATTTTGATTTTCTAAATTCTGCAGATTGGCAGAACTTTTCATTCAACTTGAAAATAGCAACTCTTTCATTCAAAAAGGGATGAAAGGAGGAAGCATAAACCATAGGGAGTTACAACTATCCAGGGAGATAGTTGATCTCTTAACGTTTTCCTTCACCTTGTAATCTGAATCATGACTAGACATTTCATAGATTATATGTCAAAGCACCCAGCCTCATTTAAATGCATTGCTGATTCAAATTCAGTATCCTCTTCCGAAGACTAGGTAAGTTTCCCAAGTCGATACCCTGCATCCTAAACTAAACACTTCCATATTACTTCAAATGGTGAGTCTACTATTTTCATGGAGACTCAGTGCTCCCATTTCTGAATTTTAATTTACACCTTGTCTCTGTTTGTCAAAGATCAGTGATGGCATAAGAACTGCCAGGCATTCGTTCTAGCAAAGACAAACAGTAAACACAGCTATAAACTATTACAGGCTGCACAATTTTGTCACTGAAGGATGTGTATTTTAGCTGCTGGACAAGTGCGTTAAAGTTGGGCCCAGAAAGATGAGTATGAGAAACGGGAGGCGCGGTAACGTAGAATTTAGCATAACGCTTTTACAGCGCTAGTGACCTATGTTCAATTTCCTGCTGCTATCCGCGAGGAGATTGTACATTCTCCAGATGACCACATGGGTTTCCTCTGGATGTTCTGGTTTCCTCCCACGCTCCAAAGACACATGATTTAGTTAATTGTTCACATGAATGCAATTGGATAGGATGCACTCATGGGCCAGTACGCCTATTACCGTGCTGTATCTCTCCTGAAAAAATAAACTCCAATTCCATGCACTAACAAACAACTTCACATCCTGAGGAACAATGGCTTCTCTTCATAACTGCATAATGTTAACATGATGCGGTTACCTCTGCATCGGTTACATGAAGCTGTACCTGGACACCCTTTACTCATGTGCAGACTGATCCTAACATTATGAAGGAGTCACCATTCTAGTATTTACCCACTCCCAAACACTTCTTGATGTATGTGCTCTTACTTTCTGTATGTGCACAGAATCAACAGTTGAAGCTAGACTACACGTAATCTGCCTGCAATTCAGAAATGACAATCTCAAGTATGAAGCCTGCTACCTCACCTCCTGCAGCCCCTTGATTAGAGTTTAGAATAATTGATACGGAGAAAAGACATTTAAAGCTGATTTTTTGATTTTCTAACATGCAAATTATATTGAGAATAATCAGAACAACATTTAATTGCAAATTAAAGAGAAATCCAAAACAAGGATACATTTGTACTCTTCACTAATATGAAATGGTGCAGATTAATCCTTTTGGAATGACCATCTTTGTTTACAGCTGACAATTACAGTACATATTTGGAATTTGGTGATCGAAAATTTCTCCAGTTAAACTGAGGGAAAGTTTAAGAGGTTCAGCCATGCGCCACCTCAAGACATTTGAATCGAGTAGAGAGGATGTTTTCCTATATAGTGGGGGAGACGAGGACCAGAAGGCACAGCTTCAGAATAAAAGGAAGAACCTTTAGAACTGATATGAGGAGGAATTTCTTTAGCCAGAATATGGTGAGTCAGTGGAATTCATTGTCACAGATGCCTATGGAGGCCAACTCATTGGATATACTTAAAGAGGAGGGTGATAGTTTCTTGATTAGTAAGGGTGTCAAAGGTTATGTGGAGAAGGCAGGGGAATGCATTGAGAAGGATAATAAATCAGTCATGATTGAATGGTGGAGTGGGTTCGATGAGCTGCACGGCAATGGTTTTATTTCATTGGGACTTAATAGCTGGCTGATTTTTCACAAGTTACTGAATTCCAAAGTTATTGATCACCTTTTGTGTGCTGTGAGTGGTCTGAGTTTCTTTCAAAAATCCTTGTTCAAGAGATTTGTGTGATGGATAAAGGGAGCAAACATGATTATGTCCAAAGATATCCTTATAAGTGTAAGGCCCCGATTCCACTGACAGTTAATGAACCTGGGAGATAGAATGCTGTACCAGCCGTCTATGACACCCAGCGACAAAGCTGCCTATGCCTTGCCAATCAATCCCAGAGTTGGTCAAATTGTTACTTGGGACATACTTCCAATGCTGTGCTGAAAATTGGAAGATCCATCCCATTTAGGTTAGTGGAATAAAATTCTGCTTTGTCTGTGCCCTGCACCTTGTGTCTTTAAGCATCCTTCTGTTACTCAAGTTTAGATTCCTAAAAGCAATAGAGATAAATGAAGCAACATACATCAAAGTTGCTGGTGAACGCAGCAGGCCAAGCAGCATCTATAGGAAGAGGCGCAGTCGACGTTTCAGGCCGAGACCCTTCGTCAGGACTAACTGAAGGAAGAATGAGTAAGGGATTTGAAAGCTGGAGGGGGAGGGGGAGACTGCGCCTCTTCCTATAGATGCTGCCTGGCCTGCTGCGTTCACCAGCAACTTTGATGTATGTTGCTTGAATTTCCAGCATCTGCAGAATTCCTGTTGTTTGAGAGATAAATGAATGTCATTATCGTCAGGGTTCATCTCTACACATTAACCAATGTTATGTTTATCTTCTGGAAGACATCCACAAATTCATATGGTTGTACTTGCTGTTGGTTGTCAGGCTGCAAGTCCAACTCTTACCATTCAGTCATTTTGCTCCATGCAAAAGGACTTCATCCATCCGTCAGTGCTGTTTGGTGACCTCCACAGCTGGACTGAGCCCCTCAAAGTGGTTCAAGGTTACCTATTAGGATTTATCTGTCACATACAATAGCTAATGTTTGATTTCAGCACCATTAACAGAGGTTCTTCTTCTCAATGGTTTTAATTGGGTGAAAGATATTAAAACATCAATGGCTCAAAATGTGTACAGAATAAATGATGTGTGTTCCTGTTGGTGGGCTGAAGTATTCAGTGGAAATACGATTGATTAATTCTTGTTTTAAATATTAAAATAGTTCACAGAATGCAAACTGAACCATATGGTAATTTCAAATATGTCACTCTGAACGGTTTCCGCTTTGAGATCTTGAATTTCATTCTCGAAACAGTTTAACCTACAGGTCAGATGAATTTATTAAAAAATTGAGACCCATCTTTCATTTTTAAACCACACCAGATGTTAGTTTGGTGGTTAGGATTTTCTCTGAGCATCACATGCAATGAAATTATAAACGTTTCATAAAGAATAGGTTTATCATTTGGTTGCATTTTACACTGGGGATATCTTCTGCCTTAATAGCTGAAATAGCTTCAGTCTCATCTTGATCTCCTAAACTTCCTTCGTCTGTGAAACACTGGCATTCATTTTTTGTCATAGAGAAATCCAAAGATGAGCCTTCAACTGCAAGCTTCATGGAGAGAGTGTAGTTTAGGCACAGAATTCAGAACATGGAGATGTTCAATCTCAGTCCTATTCAGATTCAGACTTCAGATTACTGATTCAGATTTAGATTTATTTATCACATTTACATCGAAACATACAGTGAAATGTGCCACTTGTATTAACAACCTACACACCCAAGGATGGAGGCAGCCAACAATTGTCACCACACATTCTGGTGCCAGCATAGCAGGCCCACAATGCTCGGCAGCACAACGCAGAACACAATGAAGCAGAACATACCAAACAATAAAACAGCAGCAGCAAGACAAACCCCATAGCTCCCTAGTCTTCATCCACGCACGTACACAATTCACTAACACTGAGACTGGCTGCATTTATCGGTCTCCAGTGGACTTGTGGTTTCGCAGACACTGCACCATGACTTCCCCAGCAGAAGTCTTCCTTCTCTGCTTTTTCACCTGCTCTTCCCTAGGAACCATTAATTGGGTGATGTTTGTAGGGCCTAAGATCCATTGAAATGTGGACCACTTATAACTATGGTTAACCAAAGTATCATTGGTACATGTACATTTGAATTTTTCATGACAGAATTATTAATATGACAAGGACAAAACCGAGTAAAACTGCAACTGATCATTATGATGGGTGCTGATTTTCATCAGGCTGTCGAGAGAGAGTTGGTCTGATAAGAGATTGCACTACATAAGAGGTGAAGGTCAATCCTGATGATACAGGTCCAACTGGAAAATTTCCTTTGCTTCTAGGTTTTGGCTTTACCCATTATGTTTTTTTGGTTTTCAGGGTGGAAATGGAGTGGCAGTGAAGAGAGGCTTAGAAGGAAGGATGGAGGAAGGACTTGTCTCATCAAGAAATACTTACCCAGACACTGTGAATGCTGAGTTTCACCACCTCATATTCCATCAGGTAGCATCCAGTCTGATGCTATCAACATTGATCTCAACTTCTGGTAATTTCCTCTGCTCTCCCCCTTCTCAGTTTTTCCATTCCACAATCTGGTTCCTCTCTTACCCCTCTTCACCTGCCCATCACCTCCCTCTGGTGCCCCTCCTCCTTCCCTTTGTCCCATGATCAACTCACCTCTCCTATCAGATTTCTTCTTCTTCTTCAGCCCTTTACCTTTTCCACTTATAACCTCCCAACTTCTCACTTCAGTCCCCTCCCCGACCCACCTACCTTCCCCAAACAGGAGAAAATTTGCCATGCTGGAAATCCAAGCAACACACACAAAATGCTGGAGGAACTCAGCAGGCCGGGCAGAATCTATGGAAACGAGTGCAGTTGACGTTTTGGGCCGAGACCCTTCATTGCCTCAGCCTGAAACATTGACTGTACTCTTCTCCATAGATGCTGCCTGATCTGCTGAGTTCCTCTGGCATTTTGTGTGTGTCATCTACCCTCCCCCCTCACCTGGCTTCACCTATCACCTTCCAGCTTGTACTTATTCCCTTCCCCCAATTCATGCTGATTTCTTCACCCTTCTTTTCCAGACCACATGAAGAGGCTCAGTCTGAAATCCCAATGGTTTACTCTTCTTCATGGATGCTGCCTGACGTGCTGATTTCCTCCAGCATTTTGTGAATGTTGCTCTGAATCTCCAGCATCTGCAGAATCTCTTGTGTTTGTGAGGAATGGGTTGGTATTTTCCTCATGTTTATTGTGTGCTTATCGCAAACATTAAGCTGGTGTGAGAGCCCAGCCATTCTCTTCCTGTCCATTCATTTCATGTGCTTATAACACTGGACAACAAAGATTTTGCTTCCTGAATACTTTTGGATGCATCTTATAGATTTTGGGCTGCTAACCATGAAAATCACCATGTAATGTTCCTATCATGCACTATTTTTTGAAATCCCCTGTATTTGTTATTTCAATTCATAATTCAAGTCAGAATAACTGATGTCAAGATTAAGGAAGGCATATTTGTTGGTCCTTAAATCAAAGGTTCGTCAATGGAATTTGAAGTACTTCTATTAGGACAGGAGAAAATTCCATGGAATATATTCAAGGATGTTGTTGGAAATTTTCATGGCAGCTACAGAGCACCAAACTTCATGCAGTTGGTTGACAGCATGCTTCAAGCAAACAAATCTATGAAGTGCAACAGGTCACTAAAGATTCATTTTCTGCATTTCCATATGGATTTCATCCCTGCAAATTAGCTTCTGGTTAAGATAGCGCTATTGAACATATGCAACAGCTTCTAGTAGTCAAAAAGATAAGAAATCTGACTAAAAACATCACTAAAAATACATTTTCTCTGGTAAATTGTGCTAAACTAATGCTGCAAATAGTGAAGAGGCAAGCGATGATGGTGTGTTGCAGAATCCTTACAGTCGGAGTTCTGATGTCAGTACGGCTGGCCCAGGAGTGAGTCTGGATTGCTCTGGGTGCATAAGCTGATCTGAAGGGCTTGAGAGCGGCTTCAGGCTAGACGCCAGAATCTGGGCCTGGAGTGAGTCACTGGGCAGCGTGGTCTAGTCCCCTTTGCAACAGCGGTGCCTGGGTCTGAATGCAAGGTATGATTCACTGTTTAGACAATTTAAACACTGGCCCAGATTGAAGACGAGAGCTGATTTCACTCATTCTCCATGATCTCACTCATTCTTTTTCCAGGACGCCACTGTTTCATTGTTGGATCAATTTAAATGCTGGCCCAGAGAGACTGAAAGGACAATGTGTTGGATGGAACGAGAGTCGATCTTGCTCATTCACATCGATGGTCATCTTCATGATGCTGAGGCTATGAAGACTAAAATACTATAAGACATAGGAGCAGAATTAGGCCATTCAGCCCATCAAGTCTGCTCTACCATTCCATCATGGCTGATCCGGATTCCACTCAGTCCCAATACACCTGCCTTCTCGTCATATCCTTTGATACCCTGACTGATCAGGAAACTATCAGCTTCTGCTTTAAATATAACCCAGTCTGGCGTCCACCACAGTCTGTGGAAGAGCATTCCACAGATTCTCTATTCTCTGGCTAAAAAAATTCCTCCTTATCTCTGTTCTAAAAGGTCACCAGTCAATTCTGAGGCTATGCCCTCTAGTTCTGGATACCTCCACCATAGGAAACATCCTCTCCACATCCACCTATCTAATCCTTTCAACATTCGGTAGGTTTCAATGAGATCCCCCCACACTCTTCTAAATTCCCGTGAGTACAGGCCCAAAGCTGACAAATGCTTCTTATATGTTAACCGCTTCATTCCCGGAATCATCCTTGTGAACCTCCTCTAGATGCTCTAAATAACATCATATCCTTTCTGAGATATGGGGCCCAAGACTGTTACCAATACTTCAAATGCAGCCTGACTGGTGTCTTATAAAGCCCCACCATTTTCTCCTTGCTTTTATATTCTATTCCCCTTGAAATAAATGCCAAAATCGGGTTTGCCTTCTTTATCATAGACTCAACCTGTAAATTAACCTTCTGAGAGTTTTGCACAAAGACTCCCAAGTCCCTCTGCACCTCTGATGTTTGAATTTTCTCCTCATGTAGATAATAGTCTGCACTATTGTTCCTTTTACCAAAATCCATTATCATACATTTCCCAACACTGTATTCCATCTGCCACTTTTTTGCCCATTCTTCCAATTTGTCTAAGTCCTGCTGCAATTGCATGCTTCCTCAGCACCACCTACCCCTCTACCTGTCTTTGTATCATCTGCAAACTTTGTCACAAAGCCGTCAATTCCATTATCTAAATCAATGACAAACAACGTGAATGGCAGCAGCCCCAATACTGACCCCTGAGGACCACCACTAGTCACTGGCAGCTAACCAGAAAAGGCCCCTTTTATTCCCACTCACTGCTTCCTGCCTGTCAGCCATTCCTCTATCCATACCAGTATCTTTCCCATAACACCATACGATTTTATCTTGTTAAACAGCCTCATGTGTGGCACTTTATCAAATGCCTTCTCAAAATCCAAACAAGTGACATTTACTGCCTCTCTTTTATCCACCCTGCTTGTTATTTCCTCAAAGAACTCTAACAAATTTGTCAGGCAAGATTTCCCTTTACAGAAACTATGCTGAATTTGACTTATTTTATCATTAGTCTCCAAGTACCCTGAAGCCTCACTGAGGTTAGGCTAAATGGCCTATAATTTCCTTTCTTTTGCCTTCCTCCCTTCTTAAAAAATGGAGTGACATTTGTAATTTTCCAGTCCTCTGGGATCAAGTGATTCTTGAAAGATCATGACCAATGCATCCAGCTGCTGTGCTCTGTACCCGCTAATATGATGAACTGATAAGCTAGGCTTTGGGTCTACTCTGGGTTGCTTCAGGGTTTGGATCTGAGGACTCAATTTTGGTTCTAAATGCTGTTATTCACTTCAATTGTTTGCATGATCTGTATTTTTTTTCATTTGCACATTTTTTTTCTTTAATTGAGTTATTTTGGTTTTCTTGCTTCGTGGCTGTCTGTGAGCAAGCAAGTCTCAAGGTTGCATAATTTATCCATTCTTTGATAATAAATTAATCTTGAAATCTATCATGGCGCTGTCAGTGACGAGAAAGGTCTGACCGGGACTTGGTGGTCATGGAGAAATGGTATTGGGGCAACTGGACTCCATCAGTGTTGGCTGATTATTGTTGGACAGTTAAGCGAGAAACCTCAGACAATGAGTACAAACAAAAACCATCAACAAAACATTTTTTGCTTAGTTGAACTATTGTAAAGCAGCAGCACTGTTGTGCAATTAATCACATTATATTCATTACAAGTCAATTTCTTATTTCTTCAAATTCCTACGTAAAACAAGTGGCCTAAAACTATGTTTGTGTTCAGCTTCAAGTGGCCTATCATAAACAAAAACAATTCTGAGGAAGCAACATTTTCGGAAAAAAAGTTGTCCAGTGGTAATTCTAAAAACTTGGGACATCTTCGCAGGAAGAAGTAACATAAATGGTCAGACACCTGGTGGGCAAGAAATAATAGAACAGTTGATGGCGTGATTAAAGTACTGGGTAAGTCTGCTTTTGCGCATTAGGTTCTCCACAGCTGTGGAGAATCGATGTCCAGACACTGAAGGTATGTTGGAAACAAATTCAGATTCCTGAAGGAGAACAGAGAAAAGTGCAAAAAGCTTTTAAATTGAAGGGTAATGGTTAAGAGCAACAGAGTGGAATAAACGAAGAGCTCTTTCAAAGAGTGACTAAAAATGCACCAAATAGCGTTTGTTGTCCGGTTTTTAGTCAGTTTAGCAATTTAGAGTGAAAACCTTTTTATAGTCACTATTCCCATTTTGTTGGATTGCAGAAGTGTCCTCAGTACTGAAGGAGAGGAATCCACATAGAGTCACAGAGACAAAGAAAAGCACAGTACAGAAACAGGATCTGCGGCCCATCCACATAGTGGACAATGAAGTTTACTGCTCAGCCGCTTTACCCAAATCCCGTGCAGCGTGCACCTGGATAACAGAACTTTTTGACATGTCCAATCTTCCAAATGACTGGGACTCAGCTGTCTGGGAAGCATTCAAGCAGCATTATTGTGTAAGACACATGGCTGACTTCGCTTCCTTCTTTAGAATTAATGGCAGTACCTTCTCTGTGCTTCCTTTTCATGTGTGTGCACTTCACTATTTTAAAAGCCCTGGACCGTCACCCACTTTCTTGACAATGGAAGGAATTAAATCAAAACTAGGGAAATTTAAAATGAATCCAATTTACTTTCAAATTTTCATTCTGCAAAGTGTTATATACTATATCTTGTTGACTTAAATGGCATATTCAGAGGAGTTGTAATACACATATTTATCGGCATGAATTCATAGTAATGTGTGCAAATGGATAAGGACTCACCAAAGAGCAAGTTTAATTTGGATCGAACAATCCTCAATTAGCTCAGCCCACTTACTGTACAAACTCATTGAGAGTGCTGGGAAGTGTTGCTTTCACATACTGATAATGAGGGTGACATTTCAATTGCTGCAGTTCTCATTACGTTTGACTAACCATGTTTTAAACTAGGTATGAATTTTTAACCAAGGCATTACTATATATGCTCAGGGTTCTTCCTTGCAAAATTTAAGTTTTTATAAGATTTAATACAGAGGCCAACACCAATTAACAGGAGGCCGCCAGTAATGAGATGTGTAAACCTTCCACTGATTGACAGCCATTTAATTCACTCAAAATGTAATAATTTTTGAGTCCGTAGACTCTTCACACCCCCAATGATAATCAACGGCTTGTCAGTACCTCCAGTTAAACTCTGTCTTTTTGTGTGTTTCCTCCTAGCTGTCAGTCTGTGGTTTTGTATTGCCATGAGCTCTTGTCCCCGCTCCTGCTCTACTCCAGCCCCCGTATTACTGAGTACTCTGTCTGTCTGTATCTTGTTTTACAGCAGTTGGCATCCAGCTTAATGGTGCATTACCGCCACTACTGAGTACTCTGTCTCTCACCTGTTTCTCATTATTACCTGTATTGCTGCCACCTGTGTCTCATTGTGCTCCACCTATCATCTGCCTCTCTGTTTATTGCTCAGTGTATTTCAGTCCTGTGTTTTCACCTGTTTATTGCCAGATTGTGCTGGTGAATTTTCTCAAGCTTTTCTAACATTTGTATCTGTACTCTGTCTGTTTTTTTGATTCTGGTTTTTGGATTTCTCTGGATGTTTTGATCTCTGCCTGAACTTTGATGCTGACTTTGTTTGCATCTTATGATTGTACTCTGTCTGAATATTGACTCTGCCTGTTTCCTGATTCTGGTTTTTTTGGATTGCTCTGGATGTTTTGATCTCTGCCTAAACTTTGATGCTGCCTTTGTTTGCACCTTGAGATTTGTTAGTCAATTAATATTACTCTGTGCACAGTACTTGGTCTGTGATTGGATCCCTGCTCCAGTGCCCTGACACAGCTTCCATTTTCACTAGGAAATCCCAAAACAACCACAAATAGGGAGTGAAACCTTTTACTAAAGTTCATGACCCAAATGTCCTGGAAAACAAAACATGCCATTGTATAATGGCTGGGCATAGTAAGGTTCAGACAATAGAGAGCATAAGGAACAGTTACATTGAGGGGAGCTTCCAGCTTTCACTCTATGTAGGGTCTGGCATTAATTTACAATGGGTGCCTCTGTTGTTTGAACTTCACCCACTGGATCATAAAACAATAAGATATAGGGGCAATCTGCTTGCCATTTGGTCATGTTTTTTAACACATTCTTCTCTTCCTAACCCTTAAACCCCTTATCAATCAAGGGAAAAGATGGAGAAGAGATTCTCAATGCTTGCATTACTAAACCTTTATCTTTTTAAACAATTCTTTGGAGTCAGTGTTACTATCCATTAGGTGGAGGGTGAAACAGGAGCACAATATACCAGCGACTTTGCAACAGCAAGGACATAGAAACATAGAAAATAGGTGCAGGAGTAGGCCATTCGGCCCTTCGAGCCTGCACCGCCATTTATTATGATCATGGCTGATCATCCAACTCAGAACCCCGCCCCAGCCTTCCCTCCATACCCCCTGACCCCCGTAGCCACAAGGGCCATATCTAACTCCCTCTTAAATATAGCCAATGAACCGGCCTCAACAGTTTTCTGTGGCAGAGAATTCCACAGATTCACCACTCTCTGTGTGAAGAAGTTTTTCCTAATCTCGGTCCTAAAAGGCTTCCCCTTTATCCTCAAACTGTGGCCCCTCGTTCTGGACTTCCCCAACATCGGGAACAATCTTCCTGCATCTAGCCTGTCCAATCCCTTTAGGATCTTATACGTTTCAATCAGATCCCCCCTCAATCTTCTAAATTCCAACGAGTACAAGCCCATTTCATCCAGTCTTTCTTCATATGAAAGTCCTGCCATCCCAGGAATCAATCTGGTGAACCTTCTTTGTACTCCCTCTATGGCAAAGATGTCTTTCCTCAGATTAGGGGACCAAAACTGCACACAATACTCCAGGTGTGGTCTCACCAAGGCCTTGTACAACTGCAGTAGTACCTCCCTGCTCCTGTACTCGAATCCTCTCGCTATAAATGCCAGCATACCATTCGCCTTTTTCACCGCCTGCTGTACCTGCATGCCCACTTTCAATGACTGGTGTATAATGACACCCAGGTCTCGTTGCACCTCCCCTTTTCCTAATCGGCCACCATTCAGATAATAATCTGTTTTCCTATTTTTGCCACCAAAGTGGATAACTTCACATTTATCCACATTAAATTGCATCTGCCATGAATTTGCCCACTCACCCAACCTATCCAAGTCACCCTGCATCCTCTTAGCATCCTCCTCACTGCTAACACTGCAGCCCAGCTTCGTGTCATCCGCAAACTTGGAGATGCTGCATTTAATTCCCTCATCCAAGTCATTAATATATATTGTAAACAACTGGGGTCCCAGCACTGAGCCTTGCGGTACCCCACTAGTCACTGCCTGCCATTCTGAAAAGGTCCCGTTTATTCCCACTCTTTGCTTCCTGTCTGCTAACCAATTCTCCACCCACACCAATACCTTACCCCCAATACCGTGTGCTTTAAGTTTGCACACTAATCTCCTGTGTGGGACCTTGTCAAAAGCCTTTTGAAAATCCAAATATACCACATCCACTGGTTCTCCCCATCCACTCTACTAGTTACATCCTCAGAAAATTCTATGAGATTTGTCAGACATGACTTTCCTTTCACAAATCCATGCTGACTTTGTCCGATCATTTCACCGCTTTCCAAATGTGCTGTTATCACATCCTTGATAACTGACTCCAGCAGTTTCCCCACCACTGACGTTGGACTAACTGGTCTATAATTCCCCGGTTTCTCTCTCCCTCCTTTTTTAAAAAGTGGGGTTACATTAGCCACCCTCCAATCCTCAGGAACTAGTCCAGAATCTAACGAGTTTTGAAAAATTATCGCTAATGCATCCACTATTTCTTGGGCTACTTCCTTAAGCACTCTAGGATGCAGACCATCTGGCCCTGGGGATTTATCTGCCTTCAATCCCTTCAATTTACCTAACACCACTTCCCTACTAACATGTATTTCGCTCAGTTCCTCCATCTCACTGGACCCTCTGTCCCTTACTATTTCTGGAAGATTATTTATGTCCTCCTTAGTGAAGACAGAACCAAAGTAATTCTTCAATTGGTCTGCCATGTCCTTGCTCCCCATAATCAATTCACCTGTTTCTGTCTGCAGGGGACCTACATTTGTCTTTACCAGTCTTTTCCTTTTTACATATCTATAAAAGCTTTTACAGTCTGTTTTTATGTTCCCTGCCAGTTTTCTCTCATAATCTTTTTTCCCCTTCCTAGTTAAGCCCTTTGTCCTCCTCTGCTGAAATCTGAATTTCTCCCAGTCCTCAGGTGAGCCACTTTCTCTGGCTAATTTGTATGCTGCTTCTTTGGAATTGATACTATCCCTAATTTCTCTTGTCAGCCACGGGTTCACTACTTTCCTTGATTTATTCTTTTGCCAAACTGGGATGAACAATTGTTGTAGTTCATCCATGCAACCTTTAAATGCTTGCCATTGCATATCCAACGTCAATCCTTTAAGTGTCATTTGCCAGTCTATCTTAGCTAATTCACGTCTCATACCTTCAAAGTTACCCCTCTTTAAGTTCAGAACCTTTGTTTCTGAATTAACTATGTCACTCTCCATCTTAATGAAGAATTCCACCATATTATGGTCACTCTTACCCAAGGGGCCTCTCACGACAAGATCGCTAATTAACCCTTCCTCATTGCTCAAAACCCAGTCCAGAATAGCCTGCTCTCTAGTTGGTTCCTCGACATGTTGGTTCAAAAAACCATCCCGCATACATTCCAAGAAATCCTCTTCCTCAGCACCTTTACCAATTTGGTTCACCCAGTCTACATGTAGATTGAAGTCCCCCATTATAACTGCTGTTCCTTTATTGCACACATTTCTAATTTCCTGTTTAATACCATCTCCGACCTCACTACTACTGTTAGGTGGCCTGTACACAACTCCCACCAGCGTCTTCTACCCCTTAGTGTTACGCAGCTCTACCCATATCGATTCCACATCTTCCCGGCTTATGTCCTTCCTTTCTATTGCGTTAATCTCTTCTTTAACCAGCAATGCCACCCCACCTCCCCTTCCTTCATGTCTATCCCTCCTGAATATTGAATATCCCTGAACGTTGAGCTCTCATCCCTGGTCACCCTGGAGCCATGTCTCTGTGATCCCAACTATATCATAATCATTAATAACAATCTGCACTTTCAATTCATCCACCTTATTACGAATGCTCCTTGCATTGACACATAAAGCCTTCAGGCGGTCTTTTACAACTCTCTTAGCCCTTATACAATTATGCTGAAAAGTGGCCCTTTTTAATGCTTGCCCTGGATTTGTCGGCTTGCCACTTTTACTTTTCTCCTTTGTACTTTTTGCTTCTACCCTCACTTTACACCCCTCTGTCTCTCTGCACTGGTTCCCATCCCTCTGTTGTGAACTAACCTCCTCACGCCTAGCCTCTTTAATTTGATTCCCACCCCCCAACCATTCTAGTTTAAAGTCACCTCAGTAGCCCCCGCTAATCTCCCTGCCAGGATATTGGTCCCCCTAGGATTCAAGTGTAACCCGTCCTTTTTGTACAGGTCACGCCTGCGCCAAAAGAGGTCCCAATGATCCAAAAACTTGAATTCCTGCCCCCTGCTCCAATCCCTCAGCCACGCATTTATCCTCCACCTCATCGTATTCCTACTCTCACTGTCGCGTGGCACAGGCAGTAGTCCCGAGATTACTACCTTTGCGGACTGAAGACATGTTCTGGTCATGCAGCTATACGCCCCTACCCTCAGCCCTCCTCATCTCCCTGGTCTTGTTTTCTTTTACACTATCTGCCTGAGAAGTAGCTGGGACATGTTCTCAATTTTCAACAGCCTCTTGGTCGTTCTCAATTTTCAACAGCCTCTTGGTCATCATCAAAGTGGCCCCGGCCAAACATTGAAGTTGAGCCTCTGTGCCCTGGCTTCAAAGTGCCAGGGTTAATGTTGGAAGGTATCACAACACAGATGCTAGAGCCAGTTGGGTATTTTTCAGTGGCTGACCATTATAGTCCCCACCCACCCATCCATCCATCCAATTGTCATTATTGTCACAGAACATTAGGTTGGGCTCACCACAAGCAACCACTGAGGTGTCTATTTTCCTGCAATATTGGATCAACTATTGTGCATATCATTACTCTGGACCTTCCCTAACATACACAACACACCATAGCACCTTATTACCTATGAGGGATAGGGGAATGAATATCTCTCAGCAAACAAAAAAAGCCAAGTTCTATTCCTTACTCAGTCCATTTGCCAGACCCTGAATGCACGTCTGCTTGTTTGGTGCCTCTGAACAAATTTTTGTAGCAATTTCATGAATACACAGATCCACCAGTCATAAGTTAGTGGAAAATGAGAACACAGTGTAAATTTTTGTCTATTCCTTATACATATACACAGTGGCCACTTTATTGGGTCCACCTGCTTATTAATGCAAGTATCTAATCAGTGAATTGTGTGGCAGCAGCTCAATGCAAGTGTGGTCCAAGATATTCAGTTGTTCAGACCAAATATCAGAATGGGGATGAAAGGTTGTTTAAGTGACTTTGTCCGTGGAAAGATTGTCAGTGCCAGATGAACTGGTTTGAGTCAGAAACTGCTGATCTCCTGAGATTTTCACATACAACAGTCCCTAGGGTTTACAGAGAATGGTGCCTAAAACAAAAAATAGCTAGTGAGTGACAGTTCTGTAGGCGGTAGACGACAACCATGTACTCAGTGGCCATATAATATAAATTGTTTAAAATGTAAAGTATGGCTTTAAATCTTTTTGCTGTTCCTTTGCTATCAGAGATGCAAACACAAGGTTGAAAGCACTCCATGTGCAAAAATGATTTGAAATATTACTCCCAATTTCTTTTAAAAGATCAATAAGTGCTCTGATTGCTCCAGACATCTTTCTTCTTTTAACATTTCCTTCAGTGAATGTTGGTGACAGCATTGCCATACTGATTTGAAGCTATCAGAGCTCTTGGCATCAAGAGAAAACTGAATTGATCATGATGCTTAGAATTGTGAACATTTGCATTATTAATCTAACATAGAACAACCTAGTTTTTTTGAGCAGCTCGGTACTCTCAAATTCAAAGGAAGTGAAAATTAAAGTGGGATTAAGATTAGTTATAAAGCTAACGGACCTTCAATTATATTTAAAATAACTTGCTTCTTTAATTAACATCGTAATTAAAGTTATTTTCATGTTATTTGCTTCATGGAAATAAAATAGGGCAGAATTTGCTCTCAGGCTCCCCCAAGTGATTGATCACAAAACTGCTTCTTCCTCCTGTGCTGGTGGAAGGTGATTCAGCAGTGAGAAAATTATTTTAATTTTAATGGGATTTAAATAAAGTGCTTTAATATCTGTGAGTGAAATGTTCGGAGCCAGCTTTCCTCTTAGTAACTGAAGGCCAATGTTATCCCCATTAACACTTACTCTGGTAATTTGGTTGAATAATGCCTTACATGTTACCTCATGTAGGGTGAACTGATTTGCAGTAGCACTACATAGTTATTTCCCAAGTAGGAAGTTCCCATAAACCGTAATGAAATGTCTGACCAGATAATCTGCTTGAGGTGCTAAGCATTTTCAAGTAGTTGCTGAAAACATACCGCCGGACGTTATCTATATTCCAGTGGGCTTTTAACCTCCGTCAAATATAATATTCCTTCAAACTCTTCTTTTCAGCTATCTGCATTCAAGTGTAGTTTCCAATGATTGTATAATGGTTTCCAGAGGTAATTTCGGGTTTATCTACTGGTTCATGTTTCGGTTAGAACATGTTCAATATTTGCTCTTACAGTCTGTTGCCATTGTCTGAACCTTATCATGAAAGTACAGCTTTGAAATCATTCTAGTCTCCCAATTTATGATCGCTTAAAATATGTGCTTTGCAGGGACATCAGCACTTTTAGTGCTTTTAATTTTATTTTAAATTGGTAACATCTATAAAGGTAAGTGATGGTGGTTAGCATGCTTTGGGCTGCTGATGCACAATGTCATTAGAACAACTCTTCAGCCAGTCTTTGCTTGCAGGTGCGATATCAATGTGCAGTCATGCAGTCTCCTGGGAGGAGTAGAAAACAAGATAAAACCCCAGATGAGGAGGAAAAACAAGTGTGTAAAATTTCTTTGACTCCTTCAAGCGATTGAAGTTGGTCTCGATGATTCCCCCAGAGCCTGATTTGAGTGATAGCATCACCACCTCTTACATTAAGTATATATATATATATATCTTTGAAGTTAGTCACCACATCATGGTGGAGAGGCTTGTGAGTTCCTGAGATACTGAGAGGGCTGCTGTCTGGAGTTTAGCCATCAGGAGCTTAGATCCTGGTAGGGTCACCCTTGGTTGTAAGGTCAAGGGGAGATGTTCCAGACGAAGACCGCAGTGGTGGATTTGGCAGAAGATGGTAACGCATCATAGCAGCAGTGAAGGCAGAGTAAGGCTGCAGTGATGAGGAGCCCCCAGTCATGCATTCCATGCCATTGGCCCTTGACCCTAATCTGTCAAATACTGTGTGGTGGCTGCCCGTGCATCAACCTACCCTCGTTAAACATAGTCACGCATAGGCTTTCTTCATGAAGGTGATCCATTCTAACATCGATGTGGATCCCAGACTGACCTCTACAGGCATGTGGGAATCCATCACTCGGCCACCACTTAGGAGAACATCATGCTCGACTCGAGCGATCGCACGGTATATGAGGTAGTTCTAACTTCAGCCAGAAACAGGCCCAGCTCTCATTTGGAAGAGTACCAGCCAATCAGTTCTTGGTGTATTAGTTAACAGCCTGCTCCACTGTTTCCAAAATTCCCAATGATCAAACACCCAACCTCCTTCCACTAAGAAGGTATGTCCCTTGATCGCGTCCCCACCAATCCCCAGATAAAAAAGAATGGGTGCCATGATGGCATAGCGGTTACTATGGCGCTATTACAGCTGGGGATGTCAGAGTTCAATTCCAACACTGTCTGTAAGTTGCTGGTGAACGCAGTAGGCCAGGCAGCATCTCTAGGAAGAGGTACAGTCAACGTTTTGGGCTGAGACCCTTTGTCAGGACTAGCTGAAAGAAGAGCTAGTAAGAGATTTGAAAGTGGGAGGGGGAGATCCGAAATGATAGGAGAAGACAGGATGGGGAGGGATGGAGCCAAGAGCTGGACAGGTGATTGGCAAAGGGGATATGAGAGGATCATGGGACAGGAGGCCCAGGGAGAAGGAAAAGGGGGAGGGGGAAGCCCAGAGGATGGGCAAGGGGTATAGTGAGTGGGATAGAGGGAGAAAAAGGAGAGAGAGAAAAATGTGTATATGAATAAATGATGGATGGGGTACGAGGGGAAGGTGGGGCATTAGCGGAAGTTTGAGAAGTCAATGTTCTGTAAGGAGCTTGTATGTTCTCTCCATAACCGTGTGGGTTTTCTCTGGGTGTCCCTCAGACCAAAAACATTCTGGCTTGTGGGTTAATCAGTCATTGTAAATTGTCCTCTGATTGGGCTAGATTTAAATAGGTAGGTTTGTGGGCAGTGTAACGTGTTGGGCTAGAAGCGCCTGTTCCACATTGTATCTCTAAGTAAAAGTAAGTAATTTAAAAAAATAATCACTTGGCCCATGTGAATGCATTGGTCTGATGTTCACATGAAGATATTTTTCATGCGTGCTTGTGGGAAGGAAGATTAATGTGTGTCTGCCAATTGCCTGAGTGTACTCAACGGGTAAGAGTACAGCTTGAACAAAAAAATTATAATTCTACCTTTTGTATCGCCCATCTAATACACAAATCATCCAATTCCGTTTGCAGTTCATTTCAGCTGTCCCACCCTCAGTGCGTAGAAGTAAGGGTACAAGCTAGGCATAGATGGGTCATCACCAGTGCAGAGGAGGTAGTTTGTATGTTGTGATCCCCTCCAATTCACATGTAGCTAAGAAGATAATCAGAAATATCTGTGAGCCACTGACATTGACTATATTATTAATGGCAGTATGCCAAGATGATGGGAAAGAATTAGAAGGATATGGGCCAAACACAGGCAAATCGGACTAGCTCATTTGGGCAACTTGGTCAGCATGGATGAGTCGGGCCGAAGGGCCTGTTTTCTGTGCTGGGTGACTCTATGACTCGAGTACTTCAGAAACACAGGGAGTATCTGAGGTCAAGCTTGAGGACAATTCTTTGGGGAGCTGATCCGCTGAGCCGACAGCTGTGTACCTGATCTGTTGCTCACACGTTGGTCCAGTATACTCGTGTGTTCAATGGTAATCCAGGCTTAGACGTGAAAGGACACTGATGGCATGTCATCAGTGCAGAGCCCAAATTAACTCTGAGTTCTCAGCTGAGAATGCTAGAGGTTATCACTGAGGATGTTGTAAATACATCATAGCTAGTTGAATGTATATTACCTTAATCTTAGTTGATTAAAAGTGGTGGAGGAATTGCAAGAAAACTTACCTGCCTTTATGGAACTTCAGCCAACATTCTCAAACAACCATGGCTGTGGCTTAGATGTAATTTTGGGCCCATTATCTGTGGATATACAATGTCCCACTGATTTTCCTGAAATAAAGTTGCAATGATCCAGGATAGAGATGATAGTGAAATGGGGTGAAGAAGTGGGAACTGCAGTTAAAGTAATGCTTCTCTCCCGTTCTAATCTGACATAGTGCTTTGACCTTAACTCCCAAGCCTGGCCCAGTAACATTACAGGTTGGAGTCGAATTCCAAAGACTCGGCCCTGTTGGACGTTGGCCTTTGGGTCAATGTCGTCTGGAAAATGTAATATGCCCATTCAAAGTTCATATTTCAAAGTAAATTTATTAAAATACTCACTATATAAAAATAAAACACAAATTAATTTAATATTGAGAACATGAGTTGTGGAGTCCTTGAAAGTGAGCCCATAGTTTGTAGCAACACACATCAAAGTTGCTGGTGAACGCAGCAGGCCAGGCAGCATCTATAGGAAGAAGCGCAGTCGACGTTTCAGGCCGAGACCCTTCGTCAGGACTAACTGAAGGAAGAGTGAGTAAGGGATTTGAAAGCTGGAGGGGGAGGGGGAGATGCAAAATGATAGGAGAAGACAGGAGGGGGAGGGATGGAGCCGAGAGCTGGACAGGTGATAGGCAAAAGGGGATACGAGAGGATCATGGGACAGGAGGTCCGGGAAGAAAGACAGGGGGGCGGGTGACCCAGAGGATGGGCAAGAGGTATATTCAGAGGGACAGAGGGAGAAAAAGGAGAGTGAGAGAAAGAATGTGTGCATTAAAAAGAGTAACAGATGGGGTACGAGGGGGAGGTGGGGCCTAGCGGAAGTTAGAGAAGTCAATGTTCATGCCATCAGGTTGGAGGCTACCCATACGGAATATAAGGTGTTGTTCCTCCAACCTGAGTGTGGCTTCATCTTTACAGTAGAGGAGGCCGTGGAATCAGTCAGTATTGGGGGGAGTAAAGTTATCCACTCTGTTTTAGGACCCTGGTAGTTGAGGTTTAATCATCTCCAGGATAAATGTGGAATCAGAATCTGTATTATGTGTATAGATAGAGAGAGTTATAATTCGAACACTTGGAAAATCTTAAACTGTTTATTAAGCTGAACTGTTTAATTATACTTTATACTTTATTGTCACTAAACAATTGATACTAGAGCGTACAATCATCACAGCGATATTTGATTCTGCGCTTCCTGCTCCCTGGATTACAAATATTAAATATTAAAAATATTTTAAATAGTTAAAATTAATCAATATTAAAAATTTAAATTATAAATCATAAATAGAAAATAGGAAAATGGAAAGTAAGGTATTGCAAAAAACTAAGAAGTAGGTCTGGATATTTGGAGGGTATGGCCCAGATCTGGGTCAGGATCTGTTCAGCAGTCTTATCACAGTTGGAAAGAAGCTGTTCCAAATCTAGCCGGACGAGTCTTCAAGCTCCTGAGCCTTCTCCCGGAGGGAAGAGGGACGAAAAGTGTGTTGGCTGGGTGGGTCGTGTCCTTGATTATCCTGGCAGCACTGCTTCGACAGCGTGCGGTGTAAAGTGAGTCCACGGATGGAAGATTGGTTTGTGTGATGTGCTGCACCGTGTTCACGATCTTCTGCAGCTTCTTTCGGTCTTGGACAGCACAACTTCCATACCAGGTTGTGATGCACCCTAGAAGAATGCTTTCTATGGTGCATCTATAAAAATTAGGGAGGGTTTTAGGGGACAGGCCAAATTTCTTAAGCTGCACATTATGGTAACTTTCTTTATTTTATTTATTAAAAATAAACTCCAACTGATATTAAATTTGTGCAATGTAGTGCAAATCCCCAACATAAACCTACTCTCATATTCTGCCTTTCCCTTCCTGAAATGATTACATTATAGATTATCAGTTTGGTTGGTTTACTAAACACATCAGCCTTAATATAATTTGACACAGTCCTTTTCTAACTGACATGTAAACATAATCTTCGGTGCTTCTTTTGTAGAATTGATGAATCGCTGGAGGACAACGAGGACACCTGACACAATGGCATCTGTACAACATCTTTAATGTGGAAAAACATAAAAGCATTCAGAGGAAAAATCAACACCGTGAAAAAGTGTTAAATCACGGTTGGTGAGGGTCGTAGGGCAGTGTGGCTCAAAGGGCTGTATCTCTGAATAAATAATCATTAGTAAGATCTTGGACGTGTTGCATGGCTGCATTTATTGTATGAGATGGACAGAATTTATTCCTGCTTTGTTACTTGAAGGAAGCATGATTTGTTTAACCAGTTACCAGATCCAAGGTAAGTGGCTTATTCCCTGAAAGAATAGTTTACAAGAAAATTGGCACAGTGTCTTCACAGCATGTGAGGGAGTTACTCAACTCCAATGGCAGAGTAATTCATAGTCCATGAAAGAACTCACAAGGGAATAGTTCATCTTGTCCATATGGTATCGGTTTATTGCTCGAGGTCCATAATGGAACATTTCAGAGTTTGTGAAGAAAAGGTTCAATGGTTGTGAGAGAGCAGTCCATTGATAGTCAGGAAATAATTCAGCACTAGGACAAAGTTGTTCGCAATCTTTTAGGAGATGGTTTCTGGAAGGACAGCAAACCATATACCAAGAAGTGCAGACCATAAAGCAGCTTCTTCTTAATGTTACTCAGACCTTTCTCAGACTATTTCCAGCTGCAGGACCCACAGCAACAACGCCTCTCCCTAACAATGCAGTTAGGGAGAGTTCTTTTAATCCCCCAAGAGCATGAATGTCCAATCACATACCATCAAATGACCACTGCATCTGGGAAACTGGCACCACCAGGGCCTTCTATCTGGTAAGCTCCTCCTGGCTCCTTGTTCCAGCACCATAGCCTGACTCGTTCTCTCTGTCCTCCTCCTCACACCAACAGCTCTACACGCACAGGAGGTTCTAGTAGGATTCTGTGGAGCAGGCAATTTTCTAGCCCAGACTCTGTGGGTGCAGTGTGGACTCTGTATCAGACCCAGCTCTCACCCCTTCTGCATCACAGCCATTGTCGGACTTTCCTTGGAGTCTGAGATAGTCAGGACACAAACACAGCCCGTGTACATGAGCATCGAAGAACACCATGAATTCATCCAATTCCTCCTCATCGACTCACATATTGAGTTACCCCCAGCTCCTCATGCACGACCCTCACTTTTCCTGCTCATCCATTTGCATCGGGTATGTAGGTAAGTAATAAAATCTGGGTGAGCTGATGGGAGTAGGGAGAGTAAAATGGGCTAGGATAGATGGAGTAAACGTGCACTTGATGGTTGACGCAGACTCAATGGGCTGGATAGGCTGTTTCTGAATTGAATTGTCTCTCTTTACGACTCTAGTATGAGTATTTGCAGAGAGATTTCTGCTCCTTAGTAGCAGGCCTTCTTAAAATAATGTTGTTTCATTTATTGCACATCCCTAATTATCCTTAGACTTCCCATCTCCAGAGGGCAAGTCAACCACATTGCTGTAGGATCTGGAGACATAAACCTAACTGAAGGAGGAGAGGTGGTGTTTACTAACGAACTGGGAGTTGTATAGTCACCATTATTGAAACTAACTATTAAATTCCTAATTAACTTGGAGTTTAAACCATAATACTGAGTGAACGACTGCACAGTCTATGCAAATGTTGTTTTCCTTGCTATTTCCTTTATTTCCTTCTTGGAGATGCTCAACTCTTACTGGGTTAGGGTGAAATGTATGATGAGAGTTTTCTAGTCACCAACAGTTGTGAAGTTTTGCCGCTTTTTTTCAGCAGCTCTCTGTCAAGGAGGAAAGGGGCGGAGAATTTGCTTTTATGAATCGGATATTTTTGAAGATGGGAAGTGAGTTTTTGGGCTCGTCTGTGCAAAGTTGCTTTGGTATTGATTCCTGCTGGATGGGTTCCTCTGCGCCCAGCTGAATTCTCAACATGCAACCCCTGTTTGGTAAAAGTTCAAGCCCCACCTGCTCTAATTTTATTGGTTTTCCAAAATTCCTGACATCATTTGAGATGCCACTCGCATAAATTGAGCCATTGCTGCTGACACACCAGCACATGACTTTCATCGACAAGGGCAGCAGGTACAGGGAAACCCGACCACCTGCTGATTCTCCTCCACATTGCATACCATTCTGATCTGGTAATACAACACCATCGTTTGTCTGTGGATCCAAGTCCTGGAATTCCCTGCTCTGTAGAATTGTGGGAGAAACTTCACCAGAAGAACTGAAGTATCTCATTGCTGCCTTCCCAATAGCAATGATTAATTATCAATGAACAGTAGTTTTGTTAGTGACAAAATGAATAAATTAATAACAGCATGTGCTCTTCCCCACCATTAATATCTCACAGCATCATAAGGTTGCAACATTAATCTGCAATATGCATCATTAAACGTTCTGTATTTATCCTTGTTCACATTTAGCTGACTTGCTCCATGTAGATCAAAATATCCACCTCTCTTCCACATTCCACTTCACATCAAAGTTTTAAGTATCACCCCTCCACTTTTACACTTTTCAGTGCGCAGACTTCTTTAGGTTAGAGCATTTACAAACTCAATCTTAAAAGGTGATTGCATAACTGCACGAGAGAATGGTTGGCCAGAGTACCATAAAGCCAGAAATAACAAACAGCTAGTTTCATTCATGGGTAATGTCAACCATGTGGTTTCACATAATTGCAACCTTTTTCCTGAAAGGTGAAGTGACATGGACTGGCCACAACCAGAGTTCCTGATAAAATGTCTGCTGGTGTTTGTGATAAGATTACGCAAGGTCTGCTGAAACCCAGAAAAGCTGAAAATGGGACTACAACACATAATAATTGTACATCTCTGGTATTCAACATATCACAGGCTCTCTCTCTCCCTAATAAGGGAGAAAGAGATGTCTCTATTTCACAGTGAGAGGGGAGACATAACAAACAACTTGCTGGTTTACGATGTTAAAAGTCCATTGTGTCGCTTTTTCCAAGCTCTGTGCCCAAAGATCTCAGGTCTCTGGGCACACAGCCTTAGATCTTCCATCTCCCATGACTCACGTATCTCCTGTCTGGTCACCAACCTCCAATCTCCCTGTCTCCAGAGCCATGAAATCTCAGACCTCCGAAGGCGAGCTGAGCTTTTGGGCTGAGCCCTTGGCGTGCTGTATAACAGCCATTCATGAAACCCTGAGAACCACAGCCAGCATGTAACTCCAGGTCAGGGTCTTCAAAAGAACCCTAAGAGGGAAAAATACAGATATTACAGATGGAAATAGAGCTGTTTCCGAAGATGCAAGCAAAGGAGTGGCCGTTAGGCGCCATTAACCCTCCTAAGCTCCTCCTCCTCATATTTTCAGTATCTATCTATCTATCTATTTATTGTATTTACGCAGCTTGTCCTCTTTTCCACATTGGTTGTTTGTCAGTTCTTGCTTGTGTGTAGTTATTCATTGATTGTATTGTATTTCTTTGTATTTTATTGATTTTTGTACATTTATTTGAATCTACTGTGAACACAGGCCATTCAGCCTACAATTTTGTGCTGACCCTTTAACCTACTCCAAGATCAATCTAACACTTCTACCCAACCCATTACCCTTCATTTTCTTTCTTTCATCTATTGACCCATCTAAGAGACATTTAAATGTCCTTAATTATCAACCTCTACTTCCACCCCCAGCAGTGTATTTCAGGCATTTGCCTCTCTCTGTGTAAAGAAACCTACCTCTGACATTTCCCCTAAACTTTCCTACACTCACCTCACAGTGTCTTCCGATAGTAGCCATTGACCCCCCTCTCCCCATCCCCAGGAAAAAATGCACTGGCTATCGACTCTATCTATGCCTCTCATAACCTTATGGCCCTTTAGTGACATTTCAATCTTGGAAAAAATACCATGACCATTTTCACCTAAATTCTACAGAAGAGACTCATTCTTCCTGTAAAGCCATCAGAAGGATGATGACATTTAATCTTAGAAATCAAAACTTTTCTAAGAAGTGAAGAAAAGAATCTAAAGTAGGTTTTGATATCAAGGTGGACGTAGTGTTACAGTGGTTTGTGCTGCTGACTCTGTTCCAGGAACTCGGGCTCCATTGCCATCTGCAGGGTTGTGGTTTTCCAGCAGCTCTTTTAATTTCCTCCCACATCCCAAAGGTTTGCTGGTTGGTTAATTGACTCTTGTACATTAGTGGCAAAGTTTCCAAAGGGAGGTTGAAGGGCAAATGAGAGAAGGAGCTGCATCAATGCAGGGAGATTAAGTAAAGGAGGAAAGAATCTGATGGGATTACTGTGTTGGGAGATAGCAGAGATTTGATGAGCCTCTATTATGCCTAATATATAAGATGTTGATGGATATTTATCTGTCTGCGACTGGGTCCCAAACCCTGAAAGTGCCTATCGAGACAACTCCACTTTAAAATGTCCTGAATCTCTTTGACTAGTCTTTTGATCATTTAAGTGGCTTTGTTTCATAACTCACCTCTCAAGGCAACTTGGGATATTTTACTATATTAAATGCAATATATAAATGTAATCTGTTGTTGTAAAATGTCTGATATGGTTGTCAGTTTATTGAGAAATTCTATCAGTTCAGCATGATGTGTGTAAGGAAGTAGAATGCTAAAGATGCCCATCTTTGCCACTGAATATCCTATCTATATCAATAATTTTGGATGAGAATATACAAGGGACGGTTAGTAAGATTTCAGATAACACTAAATGGATGATGTGGTAAAAAGAGAAGATGATATCAGGATTTCGAGGGGGATCTTGATCAGCCGGTTAAGTGGGCTGGAAAAGATAAGAGTGAGGTGTTGTATTTTGGGAAGATAAATGAGGGTAACTTTCACAGTGAATGGTAGGGTTCTGGGGAGTGTTGTAGACGGAGAGGCCTCAGAATACAACTACATTGTTCACTAAAAGTGGCATCATTGACAGACAGTGAGGCATGCTGGCTTTCATCAGTCAGGTTATTGAACGTAGAAGGTGGAATATTATGTTACAGTTATACCAGACATTGGTGAAGCTGAATGTGTGATATTCTGTTCAGTTTTGGTAACACTGTTATAAAAACGATACCATTAAGCTGGAAAGAATGCAGCCAAGATTTATGAGGATGCTGCCGTGACTTCAGGGGTTGAGTTATAAAGAACAGTCAGCAGACTAGGACTTTGTTTATTGGACTAAAGGAGAATGAAGGACGATCTTATCAAGCTATATAAAATCGTGAGGAGCATAGAAGCAGTGAAAGCACAGTCTTTTTCCCAGTGTTGTGGAATCAAAAACTAGAGGATATAGATTTAAGTCGAGAAGGGAGAGTTACAACTTTTTTTTATTATGAAGATGGTCAGAATGTGAAACGAGCTGCCAAAGGAAATGGTTGAGGAAGGTACGATACATTAGTAACAGTTAAAAGACACCTGGACAGGTACATAAATAGGAAAGGTTTAGAGGGATATGGGCCAAAAGCAGGCAAATAGGATTAGCTTTGGAGAACATCTATTTGGTACAAACCATTTTGACCAAAAAGTCTGATTCCTTCCAGTATAACACTCTATAAGGTGGCATCTAGATCCATGTAGAAATTCAAACAGGCATAATGTTTGTCAGTCTACTGAGAAACTGTCTGTTCTGTATGATGTATAATGGAACTGAATGCCTCTCTGCCTCTTAATTAATTTTAGTACTATTTAACCTGATTTAATTAAAATGAACATAAGAAGATAAGAAATAGGAACAAGCGTAGGTCATTTGGCCCATGGAGCCTGCTCCACTGATCAATAAGATCACGACTCTGCTTCACCTACCTGTCTTTTCTCCATAACGTTTAATTCCCCAGCTATGAAAAATATCTATATAACAGTGTCTTAAGTACACTTAATGAGGTAAGCAGTACAACTACCCTAGGCCGAACATTTTACAGATTCACAACTCTCTTGGAAAAGCAGATTCTCCTCATCTCTGTCACAAGTCTATTCCATGAATCTTGAAGCTATGTCCCTAGTTCAAGTCTCACTTACCAGTGGAAACAACTTTCCTGCTCTGTTCTATTTATCCCTTTCATAACTCTATAAGTTTCCATAAGATCTCCTCTCATTCTTCTGAATTCCAGGGAGAATAGTCCCAGGAAACTCAATGTCTTCTCATAGGCTAACTCTCTATCTCCAGAATCAACGTTGTTAAACTTCTCTGCACTACTTCCAAAGATAGTATGTCTTTCCTCAAGTCAGGAGATCAAAACAGCACATTGTACTTCAGGCACAACTTTCACCAATACATATCCTCCCTGCTCTTAATTTCAATCCCTCTAGTAATGAAGGCCACCATTCCATTTGCCTTCTTGATAACCTGTTGCATCTACAAACCAAACTTTTGAGACTCGTGCACAAGCACCCCCAATTCCCTTTGCCCAACAGCATGCTGCAATCTTTCACTATTTAAATAACAATCTGATCTTTTATTTTTTCTTCGAAAGCGAATAACCTCGCGTTTACCAAAGTTGTACTCCATCTGCCAGACCCTTGCCCACTCACTTAGTCTATCCATATCTCTCTGTAGGCTCTCCGCATCCCCTGCGCAATTTGCTTTTCCACTCACTTTAGTGTCATCAGCAAACTTAAATACACTGCCCCACATCCCCTCTTGCAGATTGTCATTGTAGATAGTGAACAGTTGTGGACCAGTACTGACTGCCAACCAGAGAAACACACACTTTTCCCAATTCTCTGTCCAGGATAATACATTACTCCCAACACCATGTATCCTTATCTTATGGATAAATCTTTTAATGCAGCACCTTATCAGATGCTTTCTGGAAATCCAAGTATATAACACCCGCCTGTTCCCCTCTATCCACTGTGCTCATTATATACTCAAAGAACACCAGCAAGTTTGTCAAACTTATAAATTTTTGATCTGTATTACCACTTTGCCGTTCTATCATTTGTCATTAGTCCTACTGTCACAAGGGACATTATTAGATGTACACTTCAGCAGCACGTATACCAAAATAAATTGGAACGATACTGAGAAGATTAGCATGGCCTCTGTGCATGTTGTTTTTGCACATGAACGCAAAAAAAAAGGGCTATGTTGGAGGGAAGGGTCAGATTGATTTTAGAGTGTGTTAACATCATGCGCTGAAGGGACTCACTGTGCCATAATGTTCTATATGCATAATCCCAGGTATAGCCATTTTCAAACACAACAAGAAGCAAAATGTTTTGTGGTACCAGAGATATTGATGACTTGGTGTGGCGCACCTCCCCATTCAGCTGTTCAATGCATCAAGTATAATCAGCTTGTACACACAATAAAACATTTGGAATTGAGTTAAAGGCTGTAATTTAATCAGTGGGTTCAGATGGTCACAAAAGAGCAGACTTCAGAGATGTCATTCCATCCACTGAATTGCAACTTCCAGCCATCTGTTCCTCACATAATTTCATTCCATGTTAGCTCCATTCAGCTCTGCCCATTTTCAAACAGGCTGTTCCCAGTGATATCTGCATGATTACACCGACCATTCATGGCACAATAGGTGATTATTAGAATGCAAAATTTCACCTGAAACATGCTTTTGTAATATGGGGATATATATTACTGATCCTGCTGAGAGACGTATTCAAAAGTAAAAATAATTTGAAATTTCTTATCAGTAGAGTATTATCATTAACATTATTAACTTACGCCACTGTGTCGATTCCATCACATAGTTTTTTTACCAAAGTGCCGTAGTGGTCCTTCAGCACTTTACTTTCACCACTGAACTTATTCTTCAATAGTTGAACTGCATTATCTCTTGAGATTTTTTATGTTTTAGTGAGATCATCATTTACAACTTCAAAGAGTTTCGGCCCAGTTTCCCTAATCTTCCCACATAAGGTAATCTTCCCTTTCTATGAATTAGTTAGTGAATTTTTATTGTATTCCCCATAGCAATTTACTTTCACGACTGGAATTTTTCTACAATGGTTGAACTTAATTATCACTTAAGAAATTTTTTATGCTTCAATGAGATCGTAATTTAAAACTCCAGAGAGTTTTGGCCCAGTTTGCCTGGTCTTCTTCCATAAAATGTTCCTACCTTTCCAGTTTGGTGAATTCTTATCGTATGCACTCCATTGCAAGTAGATGAGTGTGACCTCACAAAATCATTCAGCCTTCCCCAACTAGAAGCCCTGGATGAACCATGAGAACGGCAATCTGCTGAGTGCAAGATCAGAGGCATTCAAGTTTGGCAAACAAGAAAGATACAAGAAGTCCTGGTACGATGTCTGGAAAGCCATCTCACAGGCGAAGTGGTAATTCCTGCTAAACTTAAATCAATGAAGTATGCTCGACAGCTATGGCAGGATTTGAATGCTATCAACTCTTACAAAGTGATATCAAGCAACATAGGTGACAACAAGCTTCACTTCCAGATGAGCTCAATGCTGTCTATACTCATCAAAACATAGAAGAACCATCATGAACTCCCACAGCCCCCAATGACACTATGATTTCAGTCTCTGACGCCAACGGGAGACCATCCAATCCAGATGGGGTACCTGGCTGCGTAATCAAGACTTGTGCTGATCAATCTCCTGGAGTGTTTATAGAGATCTTTAACCCCTCGCTTCAGCAGTCAGCAGACCTCATTTATATTGGTGCCTAAAAAGAACATGGTAATTTGCCTGAATGACTATCATCCATTAACACTTACATCCACAGTGACAAAGCGTTTTGAGAAGATGATGATAAAGCATATCAAAATTTCCCTGAGAAGCAACTTGGATCTGCTCCTATTTGCCTACCAGAGCAACAGGTCCACAGCGGATACCATCTTATTGGCTCCTCACTCAATCCTGGAAGATCTGGAGAGCAAAGATGCTTACATTAGGATATTCTTTATCAATCACAGATCAGCATTCAACACCATCATCCCCTCAAAACTAAACAATAAGCTTCAAGACCTTGGCCTCAATATCTCCTTGTGCAATTGCATCCTCGATTTCCTCATTTGCAGATCCCTGTCAGTTCAAATTGGCAACAGCATCTCCTCCACAATCTTAATCAGCATAGGTGAACCGCAAGGCTGTGTGCTTAGTTCCGTGCCCCACTCACTTTACACTTACGACTGTGTGGCTAAGAAGATCACCAATGATGTAATAAAATTTGCTCATGACACCATTGTCACTGGCCAAATCAAAGGTTATGGTGAATCAGCACATGAGAGGGAGATTGACAATCTGGCTGAGTGGTGCCACAATAACAACCTCTTACTCAAAGTCTGCAAGACCAATGACCTGATTATTAACTTCGGGATGAGGAAATCGGAGATTTATGAGTGAGTCTTCATCAGGGCATCAGAGGTGGAGAGGGTCAGCAACTTTAAGTATCCTGGTGTTATTATTTCAGAGGACCTGCCCTGGGTCCAACATATAAGAAAGCACAGTACGCCTCTACTTCCCCAGAAATTTGTGAAGATTTGGCATGACATCTAAAACTTGGACAAACTTCTGTAATGTAAAGAATATTGATTGGCTGTGTAAGGGGGTTTTGTCTCCTATGTTACTGCGTAGGGTTATTAAAATGGCTTCTTTGTTATGTTATACTTGGGAACGCTTCTTTGTTATGTTAAATGCTGAGAAAGTCTTCCCGCTAGCAGTTTGTTGAATCACGTTACTGATAAAAAGATGTTATGAACCAATTGGGATAGTTGTTATATTTTTGGTGTATCTGTAAGATATTGTATGCGCGGGGTTTGGGGGCAGAAGGCGGGAGGGAGAGACAGAGGATGGACCAGATGCTGTGATGTCCGCTAACGGGGTCGGACCCCGAGGAGGGCGTTCGACAAGTAGACGGAGACGGACTCATGTGGAGCGTCTGGTCAACCACCGTCGTTGGTCCCAGGCGGCAGGACGAGGTGGTCCGAGGGGGTTGCAGGGTGAAGAAGAAGGTTTTTGAGCTCCAACTGTTTGTGCACGAAGAGATTGAACTTTGATAAGTATGGCACCTTTTATTTTCCTTTTATATTTTATTCTCTATTAGTTATATAGTTCCAGTAATATCTATAAACTGTAAATCATTTGATCATATCTGGTGTATTGTCTGTTATTTGGGCAGGGTGGGGTACATCACACAGCATCCACACAAACTAATTACCCAGTTTGGCGGGGCAGAGAGCTGTTTCCCTAGACGACAGCAAGCCTAGCAACCCTAAGGGTGGCCAGGGGGGCTACAGCTGCATCATTGAAAATCCTACAAAATTAGTGGATATGGCCCAGTCCATCATGGATAAAGCCCTCCCCATAAACGAGCACATATATGTGGAGAGGTTTTGCAATAAAGCAGCACCCATCGTCAGGTACCCCCTTTTCTTTTCTCACTGCTGCCATCAGGAAGAAGGTACAGGAGCCTCCGGACACAAACCACCAGATTCAGGGACAGTTATTACTCCTCAACCATCAGGCTCTTGAACCAGAGGGAATAACTTCACTCAACTTCACTTGCCCGTCACTGAATTGTTCCCACAACCAACAGTCTCATTTTCAAGGACTCTTCATCTCGTGTTCTCGATATTTATTGTTTATTTATTTATCATTTTTATTTTTATTTTTTTCTCAGCTCATGCTGGTAAAACTTGAGGTACAGGCGTAGCCAAGCACACTTATTTTGCAATTGTTAGGAACTTTTGGACTATCTAGTGGTATTTAGTATTGTGGCTTTTTGGAGATTTATGTGACAATTGCTGTGTAGGCCTAATTGTTTAATGCTATTCCGTGCTGACTTTGCGATAGTACCAGTTGTTGAAATAACTATTGGGGCAATATATATATATACTGACTGTTCATGTTCCATAGTCTTTCAATTTCCTCGTTTAATTCAACATATTTCTGGTGTTTTTCACCGATTGATTTCTATATGTTATGTGTGTTTGGAATGGTTATATATAAGTAATGTGTTCTGGCTTGTTTACCCTGTATTATATCTGAATGGTTATTATGGATTGTCCTCTCTTTAAAATGGATTGATCGTAATATAATATGTGTGACTCTAACTCTAAAACTGGGTCAGGTTTGTATTTATAATAAGGTATCGTTTCTTTTATGAGCTTGTATTTTAAAGCAAGGTTTAGGTGAATGATTTTTGCCACTTGATTGTGTCTGTGTAATCTGATTGAATTAAGCTGCTGCAGGATCTTGTAATGTGTTGGATTGTTTCTGCTTTTACTTGGTATTTTCTGTATTTATCATCTTGAATTTGATGATCTTTTATTATGTATTTGTGTTCGTTTTTGGTTCCTTTCCACACTTGGTCCTGTACTGCCCCAAGGAATCCCTCTGTTTCTGAGAAGAAGTCTCCAACTCTGATTCGGGCAGTCAGCGCTTCCTTGTCAATATCTAGTCTCCTCAGATCATGGGGATTTCTTCTATGGAGAGTCATGCTCTTCCACTGGTTAACTTTTTCTTCTATAGTGATAATTTCTTCATTTTTCTGGGTTGTGCTTTCATTTAACTTAGTGGTGTGTACTTCTTATCAGAATTGCATATGCTTGTGTGGAGTGCTGAATCTGGTTTTCATTGATGAAAATATATCCTTTTATCTGACTATTGCATTTTTATGTCTGTTATTCCTCTTACTCATTCTGTCCTAGGTACTGATAATCTAAGTGTGTTCAAGTGTACATAGAGTTTTCCAAGATTTTTCAATTCAGTTCTTATTTTTCTTTGTAAATTTTCAAGATCAGTTTTGGCTGAAAGATATGTTAATGTAGGTATATTTCATTTCAATGACCTATATCAACCTTTTTCATTATTCCTGAACTGATAATTCTGTTTCCTTTGTCTGGTGCGTTTCATATATCAATTTAGTGAAGTTTTGTATGCACCAAGCATTTGCTTCAGTGTATCTATACATTCAATAATGTTTTTGGTAGGTTGATCGTATCTTTAATGGATTTTATATTTCCTTAGTATTTGTTTAGCTTTTCTCTTAATTTTCTTGCTTGTGTTATCCATTTTATACTCCATTAGCCAGGCTATTTCTGCTCTTAAGGTATCGATTTCGTTTCTTAATCTCTTCTACCATTTTGGAGTTCTCATTTCATTACTCAGTTTTAGATTTCTATTAATGAGTGCCTCTGTTTTGGAGCCATTGTACTGCACTGTTGTTAATGCTGTAGAGTATAGTATTGTGTGTAGTTCTTCAAATGTTTCAAGTTTTCCTAAATATTGTGGAAATATAATATTGTTGAAAGTATTAAAGATTTTTAAAAAATTTTGATTATGTATTTTGTTTGGGCATGTAGGGTCTTTTTGTTGGGTCGTTGCCCACATATTCTGTTGGTGCGGTGTTAAATATTAGGATAATTTTGTCTGTAAGCTCAGCTTCATCACCAGCATTCTGCGGAGCCTCTGCATATGTGTATAGCTATTACCATCAGGTTGTGGAGCAGTTGCGGTAATTGTATTTTTATCAGCATTTCGATGGGTTGCATCTTCATTACTTTCGAGCATAACATTGTTATGGTCTTTAGGTTGTTTTCTTTCTAGGTCTGGTGCTACTTTATGTTTTATTTGGTTTAACATGTCTATAGGGATTAAGTTATTTTTATTATCTCTTTGCATTGATCTTAAGATGTCATACAATAAATTGTTGATGAAGTTTGTCCCTATATGCTGTCATATTAGTCTCAAGTTCCATTACTCGATAATATACACACATTATGAATGTGTTTGCATCTAATGACCATTTCATGCATGTCTTTCTTCTCTTAACTGCTTGAGTGGTGTCAGTTGGAAGTGAATTGCAGCAGTCACACCCTGTGGTGTTGGTGGGCTACAATGAAGGCTGAGGTTTCTCAGTGCCTGCCTATTCAGTAGTGCACCACTAGCGGTTAGCTTACTGTCATGCCTGATGCTAGCTCCAGGCGTGCCCTGGCAACGGCAGTATCACTCTATTCCATCGACATCTCCTTTTATGAAGTGAAAGGGTGTTGCTTTTTATATCTACAGCCAGGTTTTGATTTCAGCCAGTCCTGACATGGAGAACACATGCTAACCAGAGCACTGCCCAATTTGGGTGCAGACGTGCCTGGATTTGTTTCTGTTTTGGTCCACAGGTGATATTTATTTTTTACCTGCCGTACATATCTGCAGAGCTCTCCCCAGTCTGCCACCGAGGGACACCCCATGATGGGAACAGAAAGCCACTCATCGGTTATTATTAATATTATTATTATTTGGTTATTTTTTTCTCAGCTCAAGCTGGTAAAACTTGAGGTACAGGCATAGTCAAGCACACTCATTTCCCAATTCTAGGAACGTTCAAACTATTCTAGCAGTGTTTAGTATTGTATTTTTTTTTGTAGATTTACATAGACATTACTCTGTAACCCTAATTATTTAATGTTATTGTGTGGTGCCTTTGGGATGACACCAGTTGTAGATATTACTATTAGGACAATGTATACCTTGTTTATGCTCCATAGTCTTTCAATTTCCTCTTTTAATTCAGCATATTTCAGGTGTTTCTCACTTATTGGTTTCTGTAAGTTATGCGTTTTTGGAGTGGCTATATCTATTAAATAAGCTGTTCTTGCTTGTTTATCCTGTATTATTATATCCAGGTGGTTATTTTGGATTGTCCTATCTGTAATAACGGATCGGTCATAATATAATTTGTGGTCTGCTGACTCTAAATCTGGATCAGGCTTGTATTTATAGTAAGGTGTATTTTCATTTATGAGTCTGTTTTTTAAAGCTAGCTTTTGATGAATGATGTTTGTCACTTGATTGTGCCAGGCATTCAATGCTTCCTTGTCGACATCTAGTTTGCTCAGATCATGGAGATGTCTTTCATGGAGGGTCATGCTCTTCCATTGGTTAACTTTTTCTTAGACGGTGATAATGTCTTCATTTTTCTGGGCTGTGTTGTCATTTAAGTTTAGTGGTGTGTACTTCTTATCTGAAATGCATGTGCTTGCGTGGAGTGCTGATTCCTGTTTTCATTGATGAAAGTAGTAGTAGTGTTTCATTGATGAACATAGTAGTGGTGGTTCATTGATGAAAATAGTTGTAGTATTTCTTTTTTGTATTTGATAGTTTGTTGCCTTTTGCACACTGGTTATCAGCACTTATGGTGTGATTTTTCATTGATTCTATTATGGATATTGGATTTATTGAGTATGCACACAAGAAAATGAATCTCAAGATTGTATGTAGTGCCATATTTGTACTGTGACAATAAGTTTACTGGGAACGTTGAAGTACAGGATGCTGGTTAACTGGGACACATCAGGACCAGTACATTTTAGCCCAATTAGGTGGCTGTTCCAATTAGCCGAAGTTTTGTGGAAATAGTTAAAAAGGTATATAAAAAAAGAAACTGAGTAACAAATTATGTATTTAAATGAAATAGAGAACAAATTAGAGAACTACCAATGGTACTACAATACTACAAAGAACTGTGTATTAGTCCCTACTATCAACAATGGAGGAATTTATCCAGTGTACACAATGGACACTACCTCACTACTTTTTTATTTCTGCTTTTGCACTATTTAATTTAACTATTTTATATATATATGTGTACGTATATATATTTATTGTAATTCAGTTTTTTTGTATTAATATGTATTGCATTTTACTGCTGCTACAAAGTTAACAAATTCCACAACATGTGCTGGTGACAATAAACCTGTTTCTGATTAACCTTGCACACAAATCCTCTTACAATCAAATGAACACACCATATCATTTGTGTAGTAATTGCCTATATTATTAGTACTTACAACTGATCTCTGCCAGAAACGGCGATACAAAGACAAAAGTTAGTCTGTTTCTCTAGTTAAAATACAGCCATCCAGCAATCTATGCAAAGTGAAGATCAAGTCGGTGCTTGGAGCAACAGACATAGTTGCTGGAGGAAGTCGGCACCTATGGAGGTGAATAAACAGTTGATGTTTCAGACATCAATTCAGTGTGCGTTGCTCTTGTTTTCCAGCATCTGCAGAATCTCTTGTGTTTATGTCTGAGCTTGGACTGCCCAGCTACTCCCATTGTTCAACGAGCCTGTCCCCATGACGCAGGCACACAGCGGGAGCTGAAGTGAATTAATGGATAAATGACAGCATCCAGGACAAGTGTCCACTGTTAGGAAAGAAGAAACAAGCAAGAAGCAAAAACAAGGTATGTGGGTCACAATATATGACCACAGATCAAAGCATCCCTTCTCTTGATACAAGTTTAAACACAGGAAGTTCTCAAATCTCCTTTCTTGTTTCTTGAGCTTCCCCCACCCTAAAAACCTTAATCCAGCCCGTTGTATTCTCCGTGTTTCTGCCTCTCTGAGGTGAGAGAGTTAATTGGGACACCCCTCTGAGGTGAGAGAGTTAATTGGGACACCCCTCTGAGGTGAGAGAGTTAATTGGGACACCTCTCTGAGGTGAGAGAGTTAATTGGGACACCTCTCTGAGGTGAGAGAGTTAATTGGGACACCCCTCTGAGGTGAGAGAGTTAATTGGGACACCCCTCTGAGGTGAGAGAGTTAATTGGGACACCTCTCTGAGGTGAGAGAGTTAATTGGGACACCTCTCTGAGGTGAGAGAGTTAATTGGGACACCCCTCTGAGGTGAGAGAGTTAATTGGGACACCTCTCTGAGGTGAGAGAGTTAATTGGGACGCCTCTCTGAGGTGAGAGAGTTAATTGGGACGCCTCTCTGAGGTGAGAGAGTTAATTGGGACGCCTCTCTGAGGTGAGAGAGTTAATTGGGACGCCTCTCTGAGGTGAGAGAGTTAATTGGGACGCCTCTCTGAGGTGAGAGAGTTAATTGGGACGCCCCTCTGAGGTGAGAGAGTTAATTGGGACACCTCTCTGAGGTGAGAGAGTTAATTGGGACGCCTCTCTGAGGTGAGAGAGTTAATTGGGACGCCTCTCTGAGGTGAGAGAGTTAATTGGGACGCCCCTCTGAGGTGAGAGAGTTAATTGGGACGCCTCTCTGAGGTGAGAGAGTTAATTGGGACGCCTCTCTGAGGTGAGAGAGTTAATTGGGACACCCCTCTGAGGTGAGAGAGTTAATTGGGACACCTCTCTGAGGTGAGAGAGTTAATTGGGACACCTCTCTGAGGTGAACTTCATTCTCCTCATGTTCTACGCCACCAGCTTTTACTTATTAAATACCACATTCCACCATCCTCGATGTGATTCCACTGCTCAATATTCTCAATCCTATTCGGGTCAGACCCTCATAATATTTGTGTTCATTCCTCATCAGTCCTGTCTCCCTCATGAAAGTGCAAAATTTGTTGTTCTTTTTCTTGTATTACCGAAGCCTAGGGCCGAACACTTGTTTTCAGGAGTGCCGTATATCTTTGTCAGCTCCTTCACTCCGGATGTCCAATACTGGTTGCTCGTGGTGCAATTTCCTTTATGGCAGAGCAGAGGTAGAGAGGGAGAGAGAGGGAAAGAGAGGTAGAGAGGGAGGGAGAGGGAGGGAGGGGGAGGGAGAGAGAGGGGGGAGGGAGAAAGAAGGAGGGAGAGAGAGGGAGAGAGAGAGGGAGAGGGAGGGAGAGTGGGGAGACAGAGAAGGAGATGGAGAGAGAGAGGGGAGAGAGAGGGGGAGGGAGAGGGGGAGGGGGAGAGGGGAGGGAGAGGGAGGAGGAGGGGGGAAAGGGGGAGAGAGAGGGAGAGGGAGGGGAGAGGGGAGAGAGAGGGGAGAAAGAGGGGGAGAGGGGGAGAGGGGGAGGGAGAGGCGAGAAAGAAGGGAGAGAGAGGGGGAGGGAGGGGAAGAGGGGAGAGAGAGGGGAGAGGGGGAGAGGGGAGAGAGGGGGAGAGCAGGGAGAGGGGGAGAGAGAGGGAGGGGGAGAGGGGAGAGAGGGGAGAGAGAAGGGAGAAGGGGAGGGAGAGGGGGAGAGAGAGGGGGAGAGGGGGAGGGAGAGGTGAGAAAGAAGGGAGAAAGGGGGGGAGGGAGGGGGAGAGGGGAGAGAGAGGGGGAGGGAGAGGGAGAGGAGGAGAGGGGAGAGAGAGGGAGAGGGAGGGGAGAAGGGGAGGGAGAGGTGGAGAGAGAGGGGGAGAGGGGGAGGGAGAGGCGAGAAAGAAGGGAGAAAGAGGGGGAGGGAGGGGGAGAGGGGAGAGAGAGGGGAGGGAGAGGGGGGAGAGAGAGAGGAGAGAGAGGGAGGGGGAGAGGAGGAGAGGGGAGAGAGAGGGAGAGGGAGAGACCCATGTGCCAAATGTGCCTGGTGTGGTGCAGGAAGCCCTTTTTTAACATCTCATCTCAGAGGCATTGCTTACACCAGTGAAGCTCTCTCTCAACACTGGAGTGAAGTGTCAGCCTGGACTCAGTTAACGTTCGAAGACTAAATCCAGACAGCATCCAAATCCGTAACACTAAATATTCTGTTTCTCCCGAGTCCAGTGGAATAGTCGAAAAGGCGATTGGTTGATTGAATCCTGCTATTATAATGCTCCAAAAAATACGAAGTTCCCTTTCAATAATGAATGATGTAGGGAATGGGGTGTGGAGCTGAACTGATGGTAGAGGCCAGGCAATGGAATTCAAAGGCATCACTCCAACAATACAATGCCATATCATCCCTCTGGTCTCTGGCAAAGCTCAGCGCAACCAATAAAAATGCAATTGATTCTGAAAACAACAAGAAGAAGTTCACTCCAACAGACCCCTGGAGCCTTGCTGCCTGGACTGTGGAAGCATGTACTTCAAGCACTGCCCAATAAATGCAGTGCAGACACTGAATGAATGAAGTCCACCCAATGCTGAAAGTCCGTATCCAGCTGCTCCAACGTTTGGCTCAGCCAGGCAGCTCACTGCATAAGCTGCAGGTCGAATGAACCCGAACATTTTTTTAATAGTTACAGTTCCCTTTGATTATAAAATGAGGAATTTCTTTAGGCAGCGAATGGAGTGTCTGTGGACTTCATTGCCTCAGACGGATGTGGAGGCCAAGTCATTGGGTACACTTAACGTGGAGATTGATGGGTTCTTGATTAGTAAGGGCACGTTCACAGAAAAAAAAAATGTGCAAACTCCCAATATCAAGTGTCCCAAAATGTACAGCACCCAGTATCAAGTTCAAACCCAGGTTCCTGGCAGAAGCAGTTATTATTACACCACTCTGACCTATCATCCTCAATGTACAACTTTCTCTGTGTTTCCTGTACATGCCTTGGGTACATTCAGAGGCAGAGTAGAATGACATCCATGAGGAACAATGGTAACGATACGAATTCAGGAAACTTCACCTCTAGGTCTTGTCAAATCCCAAAAAAAAATCTGAAAAGAGGATGAATCTAAAGCATAATCTTGAGGACCATTTTTCCTGTACATACTTAACAATGAAGGTGGATTTACACCAAAGGCATAAAAACATCAGGAGAAAGCTCGGATGTTAATAATGCTGCTGGCTGTTACTCTGTTGTCTTTTATGCATTACACAAATTCAAGCCATTATTTTTATGTGTTGTTTTCCAACTTATTTTGTTTGTGGGTAATGAATGTGATTCATAGTTTTTCTTTAATCTCATATATAGAAAACAGGCCAGGCAATTTTAATGGTCCCTTTATGACACTGCGCTGAATAGTTAGGGCACATACAGTCCAGCAACTAGAATTCTCTTTATTACTGGTACAAGTGAGAGATTAAATAAAATTAACAGCACTTGCAGGTTATGAAGGGCAAAGCACAAAGATAAATCATTACTCTAAAATATCTTCAAGAAAGTTAAATAAATAGAATATGAAGATGCAACAAACCAGGATAGAAAATGCTGTATATTTTATCATTTCCAAACATTTGACAACTATAAATTCATTAGGGTCATAAGAAGTGTCAATATCTAACACTTCGACTGAGATTTAACGACCTTTTACTGTATGCCTTTGGTAAATGTTTATGATGTTTATTCATTAGCCATAAAAAGGACCATTGCCACAAGTGAAACCATATTTGGAGTATTGTGTTCAGTTTTGATTGCCCAGCTACGGGGAAGATGTTATTAAGCTGGAAAGTGTGGAACAATGTTACAAGGACCGGAGAATTTGAGTTATAAGAAGAGGCTAGATAGACTGGGACTGTTTTCACTACAGCATAGATTGCTGATGAGTGACCTTATAGAGGTGTTTAAAACCATGAACAGCATATATAAGAAGAATATTCCAGTCTTTTCCCAGGGTAAAGGTATCTAAAACTAAAGGACAGAGGGAAAAGATTTAAAGGGAACCTGAAAGGTAAATTTTCCACATAAAGGACAGTAGATACCATTGAACAAGCTGCCAGAAGAAGCTGTACAGGTGAGTACATATTAGAATAAGTATTATATATTTATACAATTACATGGATGGGAAAGGTTTAGAGGGATATCACCCAAATAAAGGCAGGCAGGCAACTTTGATGGCATCGATGAGATGGGCTGAAGGGCATGTTTCTGTGTTCTATATTGGTACAATTTTATCAATCAGAATGGGTCCATACATCAAAAATGCAACCTGAAATCCATTATATCAAAAGAATTTCACACCTCTGCTTGGAAAAATTCATTTCTAGAAGCCTGTTTCACAAATTGTACAGATAAATTTTTCCAAGATCTAGGTTTGCAATGTGAAACCAAATATTCATATCATTCTGACTACTGGGCACTTAAATCTTAAATGCCCATTGTCCTTCAATTGTTCCCGTGCAAGATTGAATGGCACGTTTTCAATCTGAAAGCTTCTTACAGACATTAATTCACAGTTGCAATGAATGAAGCTTTAAACAAGAGCTCACAGGGTTCTTTCTAAATTAATTAAAATTGGCAGCATTTCTAGTCTATTTAGGATTTTCTTTATCTATTCAATTCAGATTAATTTGGACTTCAGGAAATACCTGAGAGGACTCTGGCTGCCAATGATGCAGGTAAATAATTTAAATTGTCCAGAATATTTTCTTTTTCAACATCTAGATTCAAGTGAGATGGACATAAATACACAAGAGGTTAGGACTACATCTCTTCCAGCCTCTTCCCTATTCCATCAGATAATGTCTGATCCTATGCCACAAGTTCACCTTGCCACCTCCTCTCCATACCTCATAATCTCTTAATGTCCAGAAATGTACAAAGTGTACACTTTATTAGGTACCCCTGTACACCTGCTTGTTTATGCAAATATCTGATCAGCCAATCATGTGGCAGCAATTCAATGCATGAAAGCATTCAGGCATGGTCAAGAGGTTCAGTTGTTGTTCAGACCAAACATCAGAGTGTGGAAGAAATGTGATCTAAGTGACTTTGACCGTGAAATGATTATTGGTGCCAGACAGGGTGGCTTGAGTATCTCAGAAACTGCTGCCCTCCTAGGATTTTCGCAAACAAAACCCTCTAGAGTTTACAGAGGATGGTGCGAGAAACAAAAACCATCCATTGAGCAGCAGTTCTGTCGGGGAAAATGCCTTGCTAATGAGAGAGGTCAAAGTAGATTAGCCAGACTGGTTCAAGCTGACAGGAAGACCACAGTAACTCAAATGATCATGTGTTACAATAGTGGTGCAGAGGAGTATCTTTGAACACATAACACATCGGACCTTGAGGTGGATTGGCTACAGCAGTGGAAGACAGCACCAGGTTCCATGGCAGTACCTAATAAAGAGCACACTGAGTATATATGAGTCTCAGCATATTGGGGACACCTGTACACCTGCTTATGAATATTCATGTATTCATTTATATGTGTAGAAATGCTGTTCTTATCAGTGATTGTGTCATTATCATGTGGGCTGCACTGACTTAAGTTAGCTGTTGGAAAGTAAGGCCAGACCTTTGTTAATCTCTTGAGACCTATTCTTTTCTCCAGAGCAGTGCTTGCCATGATTTCATCCAAGTATAATGAGTCCATTGTCTTCTGAAGTAGAGAATTGCAAAGATCATCAGTCTTTGGTTTTAAGAAACTTCTCCTCATCCCAATGATAAATGGTCAATACTTTATGCTTAGGCCGTGCCCACAATTCTAGATATTGCAGGAACAGCCTCCCAGAATCTATCCTGCTACTACTGCTGTAAAATGAGAAATCCCATAGAGTTCAGCAGCTCTGTGTATCATGTACTGGTGCTGCAATGAGTGTCCTCTGTAGCCAATTCGTTTCGATGCTGCATAGAGACCTGTGAGACCTCCAGCTTCACTGACGGGGCATGGAGTGGACAGCAAGTTTGTAAATCCGGCGGGAGCAAAGCAAGTTGGGAACGGTGATGGTGGAGAGCCGCAGGAGGGGTGTGGGACAGGTGGCAGAGAAGGAGTGCCGGGGTGGTGGGTGACGCAGGTGGCAGAGAAGGAGTGCTAGGGGTGGTGGGTGGCACAGGTGCAGGCACACCCAGCCCTAAGACACCAGGCATGGTCATTTGATTCCAAACAGTTGATTTATTGATCACTACAGAATGTCTCTCTGACGCCACCCGCTCCCTCCCCTCTACTTTCCCCTTTTCCCAAACATGATTCCCCTCTCCCTGCCCCCTTCCCACTCTCAGCCCACAATGGACACCCACATCAGAATCAGGTTTATCATCACTCACATATGTCATGAAATGTGGGTTCTTTTGCAGCAGCAGCAACAGTACAGTGCAATACATAAGATTGCTACAGGACTGTGTAAGAATATTAGACACCCCAGCTATATATACCGTTATGTGACTTTTGCACAGTACTTTATATCTGCAGGAAAACTTTGCTAGATGTTCAATTGCCATTGTGAGGTTGGACACCCACTGGCTTTATATGAGGTTGTGGGTGGGACGAATTACTGATAGACTTATGTGCACGAATTGAGTGCCTAAAGCAAAGTCATAACTGGAACTAAACTGGAATTAATTATTTGGCAATGGAGTTTAGTTTGATTTAATGACTTCCATTAATGTGAAGTTCTACACAATCAAAGTGCTATTTTCTGTCGAAGCAAATTATTTTAAATAACAAATGTAGCAAATGACTGCTGTCAATTGCTCTTGGTATAAAAGTAGAGGTTTTAAACATAGCATTTAGTGATATATAATGTAGTGAGTGTCATCATATGCAAGAAGCCCAAGCAGAGCCAGAAGCAGATGGTGTACGTTAAAACAAAGGCCAAAATGGATAAAGTGTGGGACTTGCATAAAGGCATTGGACATTTATGAGTCATGAGCTGGGTTGCTGGCAAAGGGCATAAATGAATTGCCAATTTAGAAAAATATGGGTGGTAACTGGGAAGGAAAAAGCTTGAGCTGCTGATGCAGAAAATACTGATTCCGTTTCTGTTCAAAGGTTCAAAGGTTCATTTATTATCGAAGAACACAACTCTGAAATTGTTCAATTCTCCAGGTACCCATGAAGCCAAGAAAGAACAGAAAGGCAGCACGATCACCAACCTCAAATCCCAACCCTCCCCACACACAAAAAAAAACAAACAAAGTAAGGGAACAAGCACATCGATTCCTCCCCCTGCACAAAAAAAAAACGAGCAGCGTGAATCAGGCACATCGACCCCCAAATCCCTCTTCACGCACAAAGAAAAAGAAACAAAACAGATTCGGCTCATCGATCCCCAAGTCACACTTCCTGCACAAAAAAAAAATGAACAAAGCGGATCAGGTACAATGACCCCCCCACATCTCCTCCCTGCACAAAACAGGCAAACAGAATAGATCAGGCACAGCAACCCCCAAATCCCCCTCCGTACACAAAGAAAACCTGAGAAGATCGGGTGAAAGTACACAGAATATAAAAGCTATAAGACTGAAAAAATGTGCCTATAGTCCAAAACGCAGAAAAAACGTGGGCAACACTCTTCGGGTTCAGCGGTAGGGTCTCCTCTCTCTGATACTGAGCAACCAATCAAAAGGCAAGCAGCCAATGCTCACCCTCTGCCTTCGCTTCGATGCTTCAGTCTCCCTCGTTGCTTTAATCAACAAACCATGGAAGCTATAATTGATGAAATGGAGCCAAAGGGTCATGCAGCCTGCCCACTACAAGGTTCACACGCTGCCTCTTCTTCCCGGAATCCTCTCGGAGCCTGCAGAATGCTGAAGGACTCAAATGATCTCCAAAGAGCAAAACACAGGCGCCAACAGTTCCAGAGTCACATTCAAGATGAGAAACAAACGTAAAAGACATAAAAGAAGTGAAAAGGGTGATTTGTGATCCATCCATATCGACCAATAGAGCATTGTACGCAGGCGCCATCTTGACCGGAAGTCAGCCCTTGAATACATTCTGGTTTATTTATTTGTCACATGTACATCAGAACATGGAGTGAAATGAGCTGTTTGCGTTCAGACCGAACCTCGAAGCAATAGGTACCTTCTGTACCTAATAAAGTGGCCACTGATTGTAAGTCTTCCGCTGCTGTAGCTAATCCACTTCCAGGTTCGACTTGTTTTGTATTCAGAGATGCTTTCCTGAACACCATTGTTGTGACGCGTGTGTATTAGCATCGCTTTCTTGCCAGCTTGAACTATTCTGGCCATTCTCCTCTGATCTCTCCCATTATCAAAGTGGTTTCACCCACAGAACTGCTGCTCACTCTAGAGATGACTGTGCATGGAAATCCCAGGAGATCAGCATTTTCTGAGATACTCAAATCACTCTACATGGTACCAACAACCATTCCACAGTCAAAATCACTTAGATCACATTTCCTCCCTGTTCTGATGTTTGCCCTAAACAACGGCTGAACCTTTTGACCATGTCAGCATGGTTTTATGCAACAAGTAGCTGCCAAGTGACTGACTGATCAGATATTTGCATTAACGAGTCAGTGTACTAGTGTACCTAATAAAGTGGCCACTGAGTTTTGCATGCCCACAGTGTTCCACAGAACAACACAAGCAACAAAACAACAAAACAGTAACAGCAAAACAAACCCCTTTCCCATCCCTCCCAATCATCCACCCACATTGGTTAATCAAGGTAAAATAAATCTTGCAGTAGAGTGGTCACTTAAGAATCAGGCTGCTTCTCGAAACCAGCCTTCTAAATCTCATGGCATATGTTAACAACCAAATGGAATTAGAGCCTAGAACATTATTAGTACGTGGAAAAATATTGAATGCATTAAGGAACTAATCGTTTCCACTTCTTTGCACACACTGACTGTGATCACTGCTCTTTGATGGTTAATATCCCTCCAAGGTCTTCCTCATTACCAAGTGCTTTGTTCTGCAAATGATCAATTAGAATAGGTGTATAAGGGTCTGACACCAATCAGATGGATGCTGTTCACGATCCAGAGGATGTGTGGTTGCCATGCACAGTTTGATTTACAATTATGCATTTTTAATTTCCAAAGCTTGAAATAGATTAGGAATGTGATCCAAGTCACTTGTTTTTCCAAGTTTATTGCCCTAGCCACATGTACACAGGGTATAACTGCCATGAAAGGTAGTTCTTTACAGCAGCAGTACAGGACATTACAAGTGTGACAAGCAACTTAACGCAAACTTAAATTAGCATAAATTACTTACTTGAGAAAATAAGCATAACAGCATCAGAGCAATTTGAGAGGTGAAGAAATATAGTTGAGGTAGCGTTAGGGTTATTCCAGTCAGTTCGAGAGCCTGATGGCCGTCAGCAAGAAGCTACTTTTGAACCTTGAAGTCTTTAGGCTTCTGTACACTCTGCTTGATGACAAGAATCAAAAACAGGGCATGCCCAGATTGTATGGGTCTCAACGATAGATGCCGCCTTCCTGTGTCATCACATCTTCTACATGTTCTCGATGGTATGGACAGCTGTTTCCATGATGGAACTGGCTAAGTCCAGTACTCTTTATAGCTTCTTACATATCTGTGCACTGGAATTTCAATATCGGTCCATGAAGCAACCTGTCAGAATGTGTTTCAGTGTACACCTGTAAAGGTTTGCCAGAGTTTTCGATGACATGTTAAATCTCCTTTAACTTCTCTGGAAGTAGAGATGTTAATGCACTTTCTTCATGGCTGCATCTAACTGCTGAGCCCAGAATGGACCCTCCTTGGAGTTGATACTTAGGAACTTGAAGCTGCTCACCCTTTCCACTGCGGGACTTTCAATGAATACTGGTTTGTCTGCTTCTGATTTCCCCTTCCTGAAGTCCACAACTGGTTTTGCTGATGCCAAGAGCAAGATTGTTTTTTATGACACCGCTCAACCGGCCGACCTATCTCACTCCTGTACACTGCATCATCACCATGATGCAGTCAAGAGAGCGGATCCAGTTCCCATACAGAATCTCAGGTATGTTACTACCCGAAATACTAATACATTAACTATTCACAAAGATTTGAACTGGTCCCTTACCTTCTGCATTCACTCGCTCAATGTGTTCAATACTGTCTTATATTCCACCGTGTGGCCCTTTTTTTGTTTGTCCCCCATAAAACAAATAAGCCCATTTTGTATTTTATAGTTTGAACAGCATTTTCTAAAGTATTGACAATCATGTAAACTGAACACTCTGGCAAACTGTTTGAATTAACCCTGGTTTAACAATGTCACTAGGTACTAAAATATTTAAAGAGACGTTCATAAAATCAGGTTATATCTGATTAGAGGTTTACTTACGTTGAGTGCTAGAGCCCGTCTGGGTGACATCACTCTCCTCGCAGACTGAAAGACATAGTAAATTTACAATTACTTAATGAAATTTTGAACTGGTGTCATTTATCCATCCCCCGGTTATTTGAGCCCAACTGCAGCTTGCCACTTAAAGTGGAACAGTGAACCACAGCATGGTTTGCTAATCACATTTTCCAAATGATTGGGAAAAGCCACAGTCTCTTAAAGGACAATTCTGCTGGCCCTCTGGTACCTAACCTATCACAAAACATCCTTCCACTGTGAGCTTGGCTATTCAATACAGAGTGGCCTTTTAGGGGTAAACGCCACAGACTAAGCAAAAATCACCGTGCAATCTACACACCAGCCCTCCTCCTAGCAAAAATGTCTTGATGGCAATCAAGAGCAGGTCCTGTGTTTAGACCTCAGAATACCAAGGTCAAGTGCACATAACAGAAAAAGAAACAGGAACAGAGGTAGGCTAATTGCCTCTAAAGAACACTCCACCATTCAATAAGACCACAGCTGGTCATTTATGAATCTCTTTGTTCTATCGTCATAATCCTTGGTTCACCCAGTATTCAGAATTCTATTAAATCTACTTTTTCACGCAATAATTGACTCTGTCCCCAGAACCTTCTGGGTTAGGAGAATTCCAAATATTCACCTTGGACTGAAGAACCTTCTCCTTCTTTTCTGTCTTAACTGGCGTAACTTTAAGTTTCAGACTGTGACCGCCTAATTCTAAAGTCTTTGCATCCTCCTTTTGTTCACCTAATCAAGCCCATTAAGATCGTTATAAGTATCAAAGGGGTCAACACTCATTCTGCTAAACTCCAGTTAATATAAGCTTAGACTGTTAATCTCTCCTTATTTGACAGGACCGTAATTATAACATCCTAACATATTCCTCCTACTGAATATTAACCTACAGCTTCTTTCTTCTTAAGATCTGTTTCACAGTGGATGGGTTTATCCAGTTTTCAAGTTTTCGTATCTACTGTCTGATGGAAGTAGCGAGGGGGAAGATATCCAGGAGTAAGAGATTGTGTTGTCTGAGGCAGTGAGAAGAGTGAACAGACTCATGGAGAGGAGATTGGTTTTCATGATGTGCTAAGCTGTGTCCACAACTCTAAAATTTCTTGCAGTCTCAAGCAGAACCAATGTGATGCCCCTGTAATAGTTGGAGAGAATCAACAGGGACATGTCAAATTTCCTTAGCTGTCTGAGGAAACAGAGCTGCTGGTATATTTTCCTGGCCGTAGCATTGATGTGATCAGACCAGAACAAGTTACCGATGATGTTTGCACCTTTTCTAGATGTTCAAAATAATATGGAATTCAGAATAATGGGATGTAAAATAGCTTCACGCTGAACCATAGTGAATTATGAGTCTGTCCCAATCTGTAACTATAGGCTTTGAAAACTAAGGATAATAGATGGAGCTGCACACTCTAAATAATGAGATACATGGAAGCCACATGCAAAGGGACCTTGTCGGTTGTGATATGCTTGTTTTTGTAAGCTGATTTCACAGGCCATTGTTGGAATATACTTTTATTTAGATTGATATACCTTTGTGAATCCATTACTTTCCACTTGTATAGGTATTCCACCAACAGGAAATGCATGCAGCAGATGCAAGGACACTTACGAAGACCCACAGAGAGCTGACTATTTTTAATCAGTCACACAGCTAACAAAAGCAAACCGCAAAACATGGAAAACAATTTGAATCTCAGGAAAGAAATCAGTCACAGTGTGTCCTGCTTTGAATTCATCCTTAGTAGGCAAAAATCATTGGCCTGTTTCCTTTGAATTTGTAAAATTTCTATTTGCATTTTTAAAACCAGATATTTCACGCATCAAAATTATGTTAAGTTATAATTCACCACAGCCTACTTGCATTTTTATATAGCTAGTAAAGGGATTTGAATTAGAGGAAAAAGTCTCTGAGAAAAATATTGTAAACCAAATAAAGTGCTTTTATTAATATTTTATCCCTTTGATCAGAATTGTTATTAAAATCCCAAACTATTGGAATGTCAGATTTTACAAATATTTTGAGTCTCATTTAGAATTGTGGTGCCTGATACAGTAATCTGTCAGATTTTAGCAGGAAGACAAGTGGAGCTTGATTTGTTCAATTCTATTCACAGATATTAAATTACCATCTATTCTACTGCAGACAGTACAATGGGAAGTCTGCCCTGAGTACTAAGGTTGTATGAGTAGGAAAAAGTGATCTGCGAACCGATCAATTCTTTCACATTTCACTGGAGTCTTTGACATTTCTCTTCAATTATGTGAGCTTGTGACCTTTTCAGCTTTACACTCACAGGTTATGCTTGAGGAATGAAGTGAAGTTGTACTTGCAGAGAGAGGGGCCGTAGCCAGTGATGCTTCCCAAGTGAAGGGTTCCAGGGCTGCCCACTCCATCCAATCAGCTGCCTATCATTTGCTGAGAAAACTGCACAAGACGAAGGCTAACGCAATCCCACCGAGGTTCTGTAAAATAGATGAGGCAGTGGCCGGCAAATTCAAAGCTTTAGAAATGTTCTGACGTTAGTTTCCCTTCACACTGACCCCTGCTGAGCAGACTGGTCGGAAGGCATTGCCAGCATGCATCTGTCAATCTAAAATCATGAAAGTATTGAGGTGTTTGGGCAGCTTCCATTGGAAAGGAACTGGACATAACATTTCAATCTAACCCTTCCCTCCTACATAGCTCTTCATTTTTCCATCATCCATATGCCTGTCTAAGAGTTTTTTAAATACCCGTAATGTATCTGCCGCTGACAGGGCATTCCATGCACCACCACTCTCTGTGTAAAGAGCTTACCTCTAACAACCCCTATACTTTCCTCTAATCACTTTAAAACTATATTAGCCACCCTTGTATTAGCCACTTTCACCAGGGGGAAAAGTCTCTGGCTATCCATTCAATTTATGCCTCTTATGGATAGATAGATAGATAGATAGATATACTTTATTAATCCCGAGGGAAATTTGGTTTCGTTACAGCCGCACCAACTAAGGATAGAGTGTAAATATAGCAGTACAAAAAACCCCAACAATCAAACAATAAAATGCAAAACTATGCCAGATGGAAAATAAGTTCAGGACCAGTCTATTGGCTCAGGGTGTCTGACCCTCCACGGGAGGAGCTGCACATTCGATGGCCACAGGCAGGAACGACCTCCCGTGCCGCTAAGTGTTGTATCAAGGTGGAATGTGGCCGAAGTCCAACAGTGAAAAGTTCAATATCCAGTCTGCAAACACATTCCTCGATCGTAATATACCCCGGATTGCACCATCTGTTGTTAGCCAGAACAGTAAGCACCCCACTCCTTTACGCTTACTGCTCTCAGTGCACTTCCAGTCAGGCGGAATGGTATTACCCACCGAACTCCTCTTCTCCAAAAGTCTCTGTTGTCTCGACCTGGTCCTTTTTCCTCGGCTTTGTTATCCCCCTCTGCATCCTCTGTGTGTTTTCCTCCAGGTTTCAGCAGGGGTGTCTGCCACTCTGTTTGCTAAGCCGGCCGGAATTTGCTGGTCCGTGGAATACACAATGCGACCTTGCTTCTGTCCCACGTGTCGAGATGTAACCATTCCCAGCGCTAAAGAAAACCCAAATAAAACTCTCTCTACCAGCATATTAGAGAGGGTGCAGCTTCGACGTGTTACCGTGAGAAAAAAATACAAAAAATAATGTAAATTAAAAAGTAAGAAGAAGAAAGTAAAGGAATAGATTGGAATGGCTGTACCAGGCTGCATGCATGACTGGTGCATGTGCATCATCCTTTACACCTCTATCAAGTGACATCTCATTCTCCTTAGGAGAAAAGACCAAGCTCACTCAAACTATCCTTGTAAGACATGTTATCTGGTCTAGGTAGCATCCTGGTAAATTTCCTGTGCATGCTCTCTAAAGCTTGCATATTCTTCCTATGATTAATATAATAATTTCAGGTCAAAGACATCTCGTCATCACTCTCCATCACCCAGTCTTCTGCTTGAGTTAGCTTCACACCAGCCTCGAGGCAAAGTTTTGAGATCTTAGATGCAAGAAAGTCTGCAGTTGCTGGGATGCTGGAGGAACTCAGAAAATCACGCAGCATCTCTGGAGGGAAAAGAACGTTCAGTGTTTTGGGCTGAGATCCTTCAGGTGGACTGAATAAAGTGGCAGGATAAGGCAGAGGAGCACGAGCTGGTGGTTAAAAGGCGAATCCAGGTGAGAAGGAATTACAGTAAGCGGGGCTTGGGAAGTGAGAATATGGGGGCGGGTGACAGGTGGAAGAGGCAAAGGGAAATCTGATGAGAGAAGATGGAGAATCATGGAATAAGGGGGAGGAAGTGAGAAGCTAGATGGAGGAAGATACGGATTATAGGCAGGTTGTGAAGGTCGGTGGGGGGGGGGATGGTGAAGAAGGTGTAAAGAGGCCAAATGGATAAGAATAAACAAAATGGTGGGGGGAGTAGAGAGATTGAGAGGTGTGGTTACTGGAAGTTAGAAAAGTCCATGTTAATGTCAAGTTGGAAACTTCCAGAATGAATAATGAGGTTCTGTTCCTCTAATCAGTGTCTAGCCTCAATTTGGCAACAGAGGAGACTGACTGTATAAATGTGTCAGTAGGATCGGGAAATGGAAGGAAATGGTTGGCCACCAGGAGATCCTGGATGTTATAGCAGATGGAGCAAAGATGTTGATCAAAGAAATCCCTCAGGGTATCAGGCCTCTCCGATGTAGAGGAGGGCACATTAGGAGCACCATATGCAACAAAATAATTCTGATGGACTCACGTGTGAAGTGCTGCCTCACCTGCAAGGACTATTTAGGACTCTGAATGATAGTGAGGAAAGAAGTGTAGGGGCAGGTGTAGCACTCAGCACAGTTAAGTGGCTGGAGGAGGATCGGTGGGGAAACAAAAGAGCTGACATGAGAGTTGTGGAGAAAGTGATCCCTGGGGTAAGAGGAAATTCCCATGATAATGCTTTTTATTCTAGGGCATCCAAGATGTCCTCTTGTTTTCTGAAACAGGATTTCCCTTCCACTACCATCAATGTAGGACTCACCCACATCTCTTCCATTTCCCACATGACTGCCCTCACCCCGTTCCCCCTCCAACATAAAAGGGATAGGGTTCCCTTTGTCCTCACATACATCTCCACAAGTCTCCACATCCAACATACCATTTTCCACAACTTCTGCTTCTTCCAATAGGATTCCACCAGGCATATCTTCTCTTCCCCTTCCCTCTCCACTTTCCACAGGGATTGATGTCTCTGCGACTCCCTTATCCACTCGTCCTGCCCTACTGATCAGTTTCCTGGCACATTCCTGCAACCATGTTAAAAGTAATACCAGCCCCTAGACCTTCTCCCTCACCCATGATTAAGGACTCTAATGGGTCCCTCTTTCATTTATTGGTGAATCAAATGGTGTTATTTATTGGATCCAGTGCTACACAGACTGGGGAACCACTTTGTCAAGGACCGTCACTCTATCTTACTAAACACTTGGATCTCCTGATTGCCAGCCATTTTAATTCCTCCTCCCATTCCCACATTGACATATCAGTACAAGACCTCCTTTACAGTCATGTTGAGGCTAGATAATAATTACAGGAACGATACACCGTATTTCATTCGGTAGTCTCTAACCTGAGCATCAACATTTATTTTTCTATTTTCTGGTTACCACTCCTCTCTAACCCACCTTTATTTTTCCTTATCTCTGTGGCCCTTTACTCCTTCTTTTCCTCCCTGGACCTCAAGTTCTGTCCATCATCTAAATCTTCCTCCCTTTGTTTTTCCATCTCCTTCACTTTATTTCCTGGTTCATGGTCCCCTCCCACCAAATTCCACCTTTTCAGTCCTTTGCCTCTTCTACCTGTCACCCTCAGCTTCTCACATCATTCCCACTTCCTGCCTCCCACCAACCAATCTATCCCCTCACCTGTCACCTGCCAGCTCCTGCTCAAATCTGTTCCTCTATCTTTCGTTCTGGCTTCTGTCCGCTTCCTCGGCCTGGGATGCTAACTTGCTCATTTCTTTCCATGAATGCTGCCTGGACTGCTGAGTTCCTCCAACATTTTGTCTGTGTTTTCAAAGCATCACATACAAAGTGCCGGAGGAGATTTCTCGGGAAACTGTCACTTTACAACACTGACCTCAATTTTTCCCTGATATAATCCAAGGGCTATAGAGATTGGAGCGTGGGGCATAAAGGAATATGTAAGAGGTTGTTGGTGGCTATCTGAGTGAGGGAAGAGGTCTCTGAGGCATAACCCGATAGGAGGAGAAGTACAAGACATGGGGATAAGGGCAATCTAATGGAAAGGAGGAGGATGGATTTGATGATCTCTTGGGGCACAATGTGGACAATTAGAAATCTCCCTGAGAGCTTTCATAAGGAAACATCATGAGAGCAGATATCTCATTACTACTTCAATTGGGGTACAGCATAAGCCCTCTTTATAGACACCATCGCATCAGGATAGGAATGCCTCTCACCTGCTGTCATTCATCGGTGTAGACTGTAGCCATCATTGATCTCATCACTTGATCTGCTTTGCAAGCTCTTCTGCCTTTTACTACCTCCAGTGCTTTCAGAACGCCTCTTGAAAGCCTACGTTTACCATCTTACAGTGAGTCACCTCTACTTGTCTGGTGCCTTTCCCTCTGCAGTGTCTTATATTTCAAAACTGATTATCCTCAAAGCACTCATGAAAGACAAGATTTTTTGACAGATGCTACTGAAGTAAGCTGTCAAATAGCTAAAAATGTAATTGATGAAAGGACAAACAAGTGAAATTGTTCACATTGAGCCAGAAGACCTAAGGCTTTGCAAAGAAAACTCCTACATAAAATGACAGCATTAATGGCTCCCAGGGCAAACGTACACCACATTTCCCAGCAACACTGTGAAACCTCAATCACATTGGTAGGACATGCATCAATATAGCAAGTTATGTTACAACAAAAAGTACTAGAAATATACAGTTAATCAGGCATCTCAGGAGAGAGGAACTGAGTTAATGTTTCAACTCAATCACCTTCCATCGATATCCTTCTAATGCAGGCTCATACTACTGTACCTGGCTACTTAAAAATAAAATCTTGCTATACTTCAAGCATAAGAGTGTTTTTCTAATCTTTCATCTCCAATCGTTTTGGGGTTCCATTATCAATAGTTAATCATTCTCAAAACTAACATATGATTACCTGAAAAAAAGCAAAACTAAATGATTTGTTTATTGTATATAATCTTCTAAAAGAAATGGCCATGGATTAAGTTCTCTTCAACTTTCTCAATGGCTTCATCCTACTTATATTTGCCATTGAGCCCATAGCCCTGCTGCAGTTCCTTCCCTCATTCAAAAGGCATATGAGTTAGTAGGTTGAATGGCCACACAGGTGTAATTGGGTGGCGTGGGCTTCTGTGGCAGAACGGGCCTGTTATAGTGATGTATCCTTAAATAATATGAAACCTCCTTTTACTGGGTGTCTCTGGAAATGTGGCTCATTAACCACTCCCTAACAGCCACTGGATTCCACGGCCAGAAACTCACCTTTCTCAGGCTTCGTACGTCTAGGGCGTGTATGACTTTGGTCCCGCCAGATCCGAAAGATTGGGATGTCTCGCCCACCCAAACCCCAGTTTATGTGAATGCGGTGTGATTGACTGCCCCTGCCCCGGCAATTGCCCATCAGCAAGAAATAACAGATCGTACAATTTATCAGAAGTATATTTAAGAATGTTAACTTAAGCAAACAGTTATTAAAGGAAAGAAAGAAAAAAACAAAAAGGGCCAATTATACTTAAACAGACACATGTGCATGGTGGAGTTCAAATTTTGAAGTTGTCTGTAACTCAGGCACTGGACCCTCGGTCTTTATGAAATCACACACCACCTTCCGAAAGCAAACACAAGGAAATCTGCAGATGCTGGAATTTCAACCAACACACATAAACATTTCTGCCTGGCTTGCTGAGTTCACCAGCAACCCTTATGTGTGTTACCACCTTCTGAATGTTGTTTGAAATCCATCTTGAACAAATGAGTTCTCCCATGGGAGTATTTGTCCTTCCTCTTCGAAGGCATTCATCTGCACAAAGCACCTTGCACAACAGGGATGTCATCTTCCACCATCTTCCCTCCTGTCTTTTCCCAGCTCCCGCCAAGAAAGACCTCTCCACCCTGCATTCTTTAGAACCTTCTCCCAATTCTACCTTCCTGATTGCCTGATACCACATTCCTAGGTTGAAAAACAAAGCCTCTTATCTCAGCTCAAACCCAAACAAGCTGAAAGCAGAACAGACTGCTCTTACAGAACTGCTAAGTTGAAATACATACAGCATAACCAGGGCATTGATATATAGGCATCCGTTAGTCTCATGAGACCATGGATTTGCACCTTGGAAGGTTTCCAGGGTGCAGGCCTGGGCAAGGTTGTATGGAAGACCAGCAGTTGCCCATGCTGCAAGTCTCCCCTCTCCATGCCACCAATGTCGTCCAAGGGAAGGGCATTAGGACCCATACAGCTTGGCACTGGTGTCGTCGCAGAGCAATGTGTGGTTAAGTGCCTTGCTCAAGGACACACACACTGCCTCAACCAAGGCTCAAACTAGCGACCTTCAAATCACTAGACGAACACCTTAACCACTTGGCCACGTGCCAACCAGGGCATTAGAAATAAATAAATAAATAGATTCTATGTATCCCCAGGAAATCCCTGACTTTCGACTGCTGTCTAATTGAAGACTCTTCATTAATAGGTATCACTTCATCAATCTTTTTGGTCACCACTATCGCTCTCTACTTTAGCTCTCTATCTATTTTGTTGTCTGATCTCCATGCATGCCAAACGTTTTGGGATGATTCGGATGAGAGATGCTCTATAAATGCTGTTGAGAAAAGCTGCAGATAAATCGAAGCACGTTCTGCGGTTTGGACAGCAGGCCAAGTCAGCAAGCCTGTGTATTAAGTCAAATAATATTTGCTGCTTAAGTGAACACCTTTTGGTAAGTAATAAAACCGAAGAGGCTGAACACTTAACTGTTCTGCAGTGATGAATGATCAGCAAGGGCCATGGGAATTTTTGGTTAATTCTGTCGAGCAGTGCAGATTCTGTGAGAAGGAATCAAGCAGATAATTTCTCTGAGGGCTGTCTCAAGTATCTCTAAACTTAGCTACATCGGCACAGAATTGCAATGCACAGAACTATTTCCTCCCATTGTATACCATTCCTCAAAAATTAATTCCGCTAAATACAAAAATATTCCATCATGGTTTGGTACAATGATTCTAGCAAACAGGAAGAAAAGAGCCTGCTGAAACTACTGGATGTTGCCCAGTCCATCGTGGCAACAGCCCACCCCACCATTGACAGTACCTCAGTCGGTTCTCTCTCGGGAAGGTGATATCTATCATCAAGGATCTCCACCATCTAAGTCATGATGTTGACCTGAAGACATTAAAAATCTGGAATAAGTCAAGGACAGTAGACAGGTGGATCAAAATAATGTTTTAGTTCTCACCAGGTGGTGGAAGAAGTAGAAGATATTGTTTCCTGAATTAAAACTTTCAGCTTCAAAGTACTTGGAAATGGACATAATGAAGGTCCTGCCAATACTCTACTTTTTGGAGATCATTTCCAAATAAGGAGGTGCACTTTGATAAGGTGAACGAAAACCAGCTGAGAAGATAAGTAGTCTGTGATTGTGTACTGGAGTGGCTTGAGACCAGTGTCTGACTTGAAATGGCTATATTTAGTGTGAAGTGGCTTGACTTATCACAAAGTAATGAAGGAATAACCTCAGAGGTATGCAGTGAAGCATACCACCTGTAGCCTTGGGTCAGAGCCATCAAGAGATGAATACAGATGAATCAGAGCCAACGAAATAAAGTAGAATGGTACAAAACTGATCAGGAAGAAGTATAATAATGGTTTTTGGAGATAGAGAAGGACTCAAGAGATGAATGAGGGGGAATTCAGGAGATGATCGAGTGAGCACTCTAGGAAGACAAACTATCACAAGGAGAATCATTGTGCCCGGACTGAGAAGAAGAAGAAGTTGATTGTCCAAAAAGAGGTCCCCTATTTCACTGTAAGTGAATTTGAGTATTAGTTCAAAAGGAAAGGTAGAATGTAGGAATTATGTAGATATTTGATTGAATATGATAAATTGAAACATTCATATTGTGAGTAACTTGAATTAATAAGGATTGCATGATTACTCACTTAATCCTAGTGACCAAAATGAAGGTCAACAACGATCTCTTCTCAATGTTACTGCTGATCAGGAGGTACAGAGGCCTGAAGATCTACACAACCCGGTTCAGGAATAATGACTTCCCTACAACCATCAAATTCTCAAAGAGAACTGCACAATCCTAACCCACCTCAGCAATGAAACATGAAGGACCACATTCTTTGGCAATACCATAGATTTGTCTTTAATTGTGTCTGCTTTTTTGCACTAATGTCATGTACTTGCACAACCTTTTTTTTCTCTCTCTCTTCACTATTTTGTATAAATTAGGTGTAATTTATCTTCTGTGTATTGTCTGAATCTACATGCTACAAGCACGTTCATCATTGTGCTCACCTATACAGTCAGGCTCGCACGTGCAGACTCATCCCAGTCTCCAACCAGCTAACAGGAGTCACCTGCTAATTGCTTCCAACTCATCACCGGCAGCCTATTTCAACCCGGCTCTCATCCTCAGTCCTCGTTCACCATCAAACCAGCCAACCTCAACAAGTTGCTCCTAGCCTTCAGTTACCTCATTTCCTGTGAGTTTAGTATCTGTTCTTGATTATTTTGTGACCCTCTTGCCGCCCGTTATTTTTGCAGTCTATTATTAAAGTATTGCTCATTTTGAATTGTCACCACTGCTTTGCTTTTTGATCAGTCCTCCTCTAGATTTCCTGACATGACAAGCATATCGTCATATTGTGTACGTGACAATCACCACAATGCAGCTATAAGGTGCAGTATTTTGTCTCTGTGTATTGAATTGATTTTGGGTCAAACCATTGATTGCTCCCAGAGATGGCAGGGCATTCTACAGGTTGTAGAGTGGTAGGGTCATATACATCATGGAAACTGGCCTTCTGCCCAACTGGTCCATGCCAATCAAGATGCCCCATCCAAGCTAATCCCATTTGCCAATGATTTGGCTCATAACTTTCTAAACCGTTCCGATCCATATACCTGAGCAACTGTCTTTTCAAATTTGTTATTGTACTTGCCTCAAACACTTCCTCTGGCAGCACATTCCACTTGGATGCCACCAACTGTGTCAAAAAAATTTTCCCCTCAAGTTTCTTGTAATGCAGTTCCCTCTCATCTTAAACCTATACCCTCTGCTTCGTGATTCTCCAACTCTGGGGAAAAAGGCTGAGTGCCTTCACCCCATCTATGCCATTCATAATTTTGTACACCTCTGTAAGATCATTTCTCAGTCCTCTGTGCTCGGAGGAATAAAGTCTAAGTCTGTCCAAATTTTCTCTGCAACTCAGTCCCTCGAGTCCTGGCTGCATATTGGATAGAACTAGAAAGCACATTGCGAGGCCATGTCATCATGATTTCAATGTTCATGCAATATGAACAATGCTATTTATTCCCCTGGTACGTATCAACAGGGTGCAATTTTGAGAGTAACTTGTTGTGGTGAAAGCTAAGCCTACACTGAACAATAATTCTTCTAATTGCAGCTTCTCTCAAACAGAGAATGAAATCGCCTCTGAGAATCAGAATCAAGTTTTTTGTCACCAGCATGTGAAATGAAATTTGTTAACTCAGCAGCAGCAGTTCAATGCAATACATAATCTAGCAGAGAGAAAAAAAATAAAATTAAAAAATACTAAGTAACGAAGTAAATCAATTACATATATTGAATAGATTAATAAAAATGTGCAAAAACTAATACTGTATATTAAAAAAGTGAGGTAATGTTCAAAGATTCAATGTCCATTTAGGAATCAGATGGCAGAGGAGAAGAAGCTGTTCCTGAATCGCTGAGTGTGTGCCTTCAGGCTTCTGCACCTCCTACCTGATGGTAACAGTGAGAAAAGGACATGCCCTGGGTGCTGGAGGTCCTTAACAATGGACGCTGCCTTTCTGAGACACCGCTCCCTAAAGGTGTCCTGGGTACTTTGTAGGCTAGTACCCAAGATGGAGCTGACTAGATTTACAACCTTCTGCAGCTTCTTTCGGTCCTGTGCAGTAGCCCCTCCATACCAGACAGTGATGCAGCCTGGTATGCTCTCCACGGTACAACTATAGAAGTTTTTGAGTGTATTTGTTGACATACCAAATCTCTTCAAACTCCTAATAAAGCATAGCCACAGTCTTGCCTTCTTTATAACTACATCAATATGTTGGGACCAGGCTTGACACCCAGGAACTTGAAGCTGCTCACTCTCTCCACTTCTGATCCCTCTATGAGGATTCCTTGGGTAGAAAGCCCCTGTGACTTCTTCAAAGCACAGTCAGGCAGCGCACTGGGATACTTCCCTTGGAACAATTCAGAGAGAAAATAAAATAAAGGGCCCTGCCATCTTTGGTCCAGAAGAAGCAGTAGAATGAAGGAATTAGGTAGATATTTGAGTTGATTCTCTGACTGAAGGTCTCTGACTAGTGGGACGGTCATTGTTGGGACCTCTGTTATTCATTATTTTTGTAAATGATCTAGATGTGAAAGTAACTGACATGATTAGCAAGTTTGCTGATGATACTAAATTAGGAGTGGTGGGGGGGGCTCTGGTTGATATTGAAGCAGACTATAATGAATTGCTCAGTGATCTTAGCAACACAGACAAAACGCTGGAGAAACACAGCTGGCCAGGCAGCATCTGTGGAAAAGAGTAAACAGTTGACGTTTCAGGCCGAAACCCTTCATCAGGACTTGGGAAAAAAAGAGGACAATTTAGATCAAGGAAGTGGAGAGAGAGGATGAAGAAGCAGAGAGTGGTGGGTGTGATAGGTGAAACCAGGAGAGGGGGAGAGGTGAAGTGAAGAGCTGGGAAGCTGATAAGTGAGAGAGATGAAGGACTGGAGAAGGGGGAATCTGATAGGAGAGGGTAGAAAACCACGGGAGAAGGGGAAGGGGGAGGAGCACCAGAGGGAGGTAACGGGCAGGTAAGGAGGGCAGGTGAGAGAGGGAAATGGGAAAGGGAATGGTGAAGGGGAGGCAATTACCGGAAGTTTGAGAAATTGATGTCCATGCCTTCAGGTTGGAGGCTGCCCCGACAGAATATAAGGTGTTGCCCCTCCAAACTGAGGGTGACCTCATTGTGGCAATAGTCATAGTCATAGTCAGACTTTATTGATCCCGGGGGAAATTGGTTTTCATTACAGTTGCACCATAAATAATTAAATAGTAGTAAAACCATAAATAATTAAATAGTAATATGTAATTATACCAGGAAAAAAGTCCAGGACCAGCCTATTGGCTCAGGGTGTCTGACCCTCCAAGGGAGGAGTTGTAAAGTTTGATGGCCACAGGCAGGAATGACTTCCTATGACGCTCTGTGTTGCATCTCGGTGGAATGAGTCTCTGGCTGAATGTACTCCTGTGCCCAACCAGTACATTATGTAGTGGATGGGAGACATTGTCCAAGATGGCATGCAACTTGGACAGCATCCTCTTTTTAGACACCACCATCAGAGAGTCCAGTTCCATCCCTGCAACATCACTGGCTTTACGAATGTGTTTGTTGATTCTGTTGGTGTCTGCTACCCTCAGCCTGCTGCCCCAGCACACAACAGCAAACATGATCGCACTGGCCACCACAGACTCGTAGAACATCCTCAGCATCGTCCGACAGATGTTAAAGGACCTCAGTCTCCTCAGGAAATAGAGACGGCTCTGACCCTTCTTGTAGACAGCCTCAGTGTTCTTTGACCAGTCCAGTTTATTGTCAATTCGTATCCCCAGGTATTTGTAATCCTCCACCATGTCCACACTGACCCCCTGGATGGAAACAGGGGACACCGATAGAGGAGGCCTTGGACTGACATGTTGGAATGCGATGGAATGCAAAGAAATCTTAATTAGTTATGTAGACTGGCTGAGGAACGGGTAATTCTTTTTTTCAGATTGAATAAGTGTTTTGGACATGTAGACCAGGGCGGGACCTAAATAGTGAATGGCAGGGTACTGGCGAATAAAAGGGCATGATTTGCTGGGTTTAGCATGCTGGTCTTTATCAAACAGGGGATCAAGTTTAGGAGTAGGCCACACTTAGAGTATGGTGTACACAGCTATGGTCACCCTGCTATAGTAAAGACATTGTCAAGCTGGTGAGAGTGCAGAAGTGATTTGCGAGAATGATACCCAAACTAGTAGGTATGAGTTATGTAGAGAAGTTGGCTACACTGTATCTTTATTCCTTGGTGCATAGGAGAATAAGCAGTGACCTCAAAGTAGTCTATAAAATCATGAGGGGAGTGGTTGGGATGGCCAGTGATTGTCTTTTTCACAGGGTTGGGGAGTTCAAAACTAGAGGGCATAGATATAAGACAAGAGTGGAGAAATTTAGAAGAGGCATGACAGGTAACCTCTAACATAGGGGGTAATGAGTGGGTATAGTGAGCTGCGAAAGGAAGTGGTCGAGGAAGGTACAAATGCAGCATTTAAGAGGGGTGGGACTTGATATGCTATGGGCCAAATGTGGGCAACTGGGAGTAACAGAGAGGATGCTGCGGTCAGTATGGACCAGATGGGCTAAACGGCCTGTTTCCATACTGCATTACTCGATAATTGCTCTCTTGGCATTGCCTTCACAACCAACGGACCATGCAGTCTGCTGCAGATCTCAGGTGCTATGCCCCAGTGGAAGCAAAGCCTATGACTGCATAGCCTCTCACTCAGACACACATTTGACAATTGCCTCCTGAACCTGCTAGCTAGATCCAGCCCTCGGCCAGAGGCTTTCCTCCACCCCTTCCTTTTACATCTTCTGGCTAACCATCCTGTTCTGTCTCCTCTTTCCTCCTCCCATGTTGACACCCAGAGGAATGATCACAAATAAAGCTATTTGTTCCAGAAAATAAGTACGGCTAATAATGTTACTTGAGAACTGTAATCTCAACCCTGGCTGCGTCTCTCTCTAGATGTATGAATGCAATCCATTTCTTGGAGCTTAACTCCAAACCAATTGCTAACATGCTCTGCAGCACACACAAAATGCTAGGGGAGTTCTGGCTTCTTCCCCCTTCCTTTCCAGTCCTGATGAAGGGTCTCAGCTTGAACTGTCAGCTGCTTATTCCTCTCAATAGATGATACCTAACTTGTTGAGTATCCCCGGCGTTCTGTGTGTGCGTCGCTCTGGATTTCCAGCATCTGCAGAATCTCTTGGGTTTATGATTTGCTGACACATAGATCCTGTGCAGGGAATGGTGAGAAGTGGGAAGCACCTTGCTGCTCAGTGGTAAATTCCCAATAAGTCTCCACCTTATGATCTTAGCACGACTGCTAGGGCACAGTTAGCCAATACTGCATCCAGAAAGTGTTGCCTGAAGGTGGACACCTTTAACTAGCAACTGTGCATACTTTAGCCCTGTCCTTGTGAGTATTCAGTAAATATGGGAAACTGGAAGAATCAACACTAGGCAGCCCAATTTTATGGCATGTTACTTCTGTGAGAAAACATTTCACTGCTGGATTTTAATTATTTTTATACATGGGCTGCCAGCGGAGGCGGAAATGATAGGGTCTTTTAAGAGACTCCTGGATGGCTACATGGAGCTTAGGAAAATAGAGGGCTATGGGTAAAGCCTAGGCAGTTCTAAGGTAGGGACATGTTCGGCACAGCTTTGTGGGCCGAAGGGCCTGTATTGTGCTCTATGTTTCTATGTTTCTAACAATTCCAAATTTAAACAAGTTCTATTTGAAGATGTTGAAATTTGGTTTTTAAGACAATCTAACCCACACTTGATGTTAATAGGGTAAATAAACTAGTGGTGTAGTTATAGCAATTCAACTTATAAATTGAAAATCTTTTAAAGCATTAATTTTTTATTCCACTCTCTGCCAAGAAGTGTAATACAAGCCTTAGGCTACAGTATCAAGCATTCCCTGCTTTATCCTTGCTTGTGTTACCCTTGAACATCTATTCAACAAATCTTCATTTTGAAAAGACTTCTGTGATCACTTTCATTACGTTTATATTTTACATGCCAGTTAAGTTTTAAACCAAGTCAATGATGAAGGTTGAAAGAGAGACTGTAGAAATTCACTCAACACTACAACGGTAAACCATGACAAAAAATATTGTCCAACAAGGATAAAAAGTGCTAAATGTTTTTAAAGAGGATGAACATTATCAACGCAAGATGTTGAAGATTAGAACCTTCTTTCAAACCACCAGCAAGCTTGGGATGATATAGTTCAGAAGAGGCTTTCTGACCCATCATGCTCTTTGGTCATGTGACCAAGAAATAGCCACTAATCCTTTGCCCTGCTGTTTCCATGTGGACAACTAATGTATTTTCTTCTGGCATTTATCAAAGTGTCTTTTGAATGTTGTTTTTGAATATCACAACTTTTCAGTCAGGGTACTTCCGACCACAATAAGTAGCCTTTTTGGAATTGGTTTATTATTGGCACACTTACCCAGGAAATGTGAGAAGCCTGTCTTGCATACTGCTCATACAGATCAATTTATTATGCAATGCACTGAGGTAGAACAAGGTAAATTGATAACAGAAGGCAGAATAAAGAGAACGTGTGGTGCAGGTGGACAATAAGGTACAAGATCAATATAACAAGGATGTTCAATTGCTTCAAATTTGTGCTTTCTGGCTTTGAATTCATCTATCTGGACAAACAGTTTATCCTTATTGGTTCACTCCATCAAAACTGCTCCTGATTTTGAACTTGACATTATGATATGATTAAACAGATAAAAAAAATGGTTCGTCGTCATCATTATGTGCCTTATCATATGAAATGGGCGATAATATCCTTGACCATGATTGTTCTTGACAAATTTTTCTGCAGAAGTGGTTTGCCATTGCCTTCTTCTGGGCAGTGTCTTTACAAGACGGGAGACCCCAGCCATTATCAATACTCTTCAGAAATTGTCTGTCTGGAGTCAGTGGTCGCATAACCAGAACTTGCGATATACACCAGCTGTTCGTATAACCTCTACCACCTGACCCCATGGCTTCACGTGACCCTGATCGGTAGGGGGTTGCTAAGCAGGTGCTATACCTTACCCAAGGGTGACTTGCAGTCTCACAGAAGGCAGAGCACCTTTCATCTCCTTTGGTAGAGATGCATCTCCACACCATAAAACCAGGAGAAGAAAGTAAAGCCCCAGACAAACGATATATGCAAAACTTGCATTCCTTGTAGTGAGTGCTTTCTATATCATTTCACTTGAAACATGTCTCTGAAATGTAACGTGTAACATTTCCATTTGCCTTACTTAGTTGTTTGATGTGGCAACATGTTCACTTCCTGCATCTCAATGACCCTGCCTACTCAGACCCCTGCATGTATCAACTTTTACCAAAATTTCACCAACCTAAAGCATATTCTTCCTTCCCATTCTTCCTCCCAAAGTACAATGTAATCCCTCTGTCACATTCTTAATGCACTTGCTTAGCTTGCACAAACCAGACGCTTCTGACAGGACAGGATTGGAGGTCACAACTTGGTAAAGGCACAGAGGTCCAACAATTGGAGGTAAGAGTTGATGCATGAGATGGAAACAATGTTCAGTTTCATAGAAACATGAGAAAATGACTGCAGGGGTAAGTCACTAGGCCCTCAAGCCTGCCGTAACAGTCAGTGTGAATAGGCTTCATCTCCTCTTTTGTGTCAGTTCTACATGTGCCCTTAATTCCCCAATCTTTCAAACATATATCTACTTCTTGTTAACATGATCCAGTCTCCACAATTGCCTAGGCTAGAGAATTCCACAGCTTTACCGCCCCTTGCAAGAAGAACCCCCCCATCTGCCTGGATTAATGGATCTGCATGAATCTCAGTGGGTGATAGTGCATGTAACATCTGTGCTTCAGTAAGATATCCTCACTGAAGTCTGGCAGCTCTCTTTTCAAGAGGTGCAAACTGGTTGTGGGTGGTGGCAGCTGCCTCTAAGTAATGCTAGCCATTCACTGTTTGAGTCCTGTCGTCAACAGGCAGTGTGGAAGTAAGAAGGCTGCAATAATTGGCAAGCTGCCTACTTTGGAGGCAGTATGTGGGTTAATCCTTGCACCTCCTTATAGGGGCTATCCAAATTAATACCTAATAACATCAATTTTTTGCAATTAGTGTCCTTACAACAGTACAATGAGGGTGCATTATAATTTCCTTGCAAAGTTGATGAAAAATTTCTAAATTTTCAGGTTAAACTTGCCTTGAACACTGAATCCACAATGAAACCATTTTCAGTACAAATTTGTAAATACAATGTGATCAAGGATGACTTTGCACAGACTATCAGGCACGAGCTATAGGTCAGACTTTTCAATTTTCTCAACTTTTTCATTACGTCTTGCTCCCGCTTCTTCCTGTGGGAGTGACCCTCTGAAACTAATTAATGTAGATATCTGTTTATGCACCATTATATTTGCTACGTTCTGACTAATGAAGTAGTAAAGATAAAATAAAGCCAGAAAGGAGTTCTACAGTGGGTTGCCAAGAGCACGATAAATCATGGCTTTGTCCTTGAAGCCGGCTTTTCTCTGAGACTTTTCCACTCTGTTGTCAATCAAGCAGTGAAAGCCCAGTAAGGCTCACAATGGTAGATCAGAATTTTCCTACCATATTGTTCAATGACCAGTGATTTGCAAGACTAATGGGCATTCGTCACTGTTCTTGTCACTAACATGAGAGTAAATTTATCAGTCCCACAGTCACAGCTAGATGCTCTGCTTGAGTAGAGCATCCGAGGAAAGTATCAGTTCATTTAATCCACACATTACAGGTCACTCAGAGATTTATAGCAAGGAGGAGATATGGCTTGGGTTACACATCAATGTTTTGTGCTAGGTGATTTTCACTGCTCCACTTTTGCCCGGGTCAAACTGCCAGCTCCTCATCAAGCTCTCTTTATGTATTAATGCTGTCAAAACAAATTAAACTCACTGCATCAACTAAAGCTGATTCTCAATAAGGCAAGAGCTCTATTAAAGGCAAGATTTCTGTGACTGCAAAGTCAGCTCTCCAAGCGGGAAAAGAGTTGTATTCCAGAAGCAGATAAATTGTTTTGGAATTACTTTTTCTTTTTCCTCTTATTTAATTAAACCTTCCTTATTATTTCTTTCTCCTTGTCTAATTTGACTTTAATTCACCCTCTCCCTCATTGACTGGTTGCTTTGTCTAACTGGTTGCGTTGTTTAAGGAGACAGACTGTTGCCTTTTTCCTTCACCGACCTTGCCATGGAAAGTCACACTCCCAGCATTTTGCAGATAGGATTATTTTTATTTGCCGCATGTATGCCAAAGCATACCAAGAATTGTGTTGTTTGCATCAAATAAACTCTGCAAGGATTGAGCTGGGCAGCCCGTTAATGCTGCCGTGCTTCCAGCGCGAACATGACAGTGTTACACATCACCGTAAGATGAAATGAATTGGGGAATGAGGTAGCCAGCACAACCAGCCACAAAATGGGCAGCTCTAACAAATGCTGGGCAAAATTGGCAGCAGCGTGAGAACAACTTTGGCACCAGTTCCCTGATGTGAATTCAGTTCAACTCCTCACTGGAATGAGGGCTGAATGGCAACACCCCATTACGTTATATCCATAGTAATTCTAGCACACTGTTTTTTTACGTGTCAAACTTGATGCAGATAGATTTGAGGCAGTAGGGAATTCCACTGTACAAAGGGCTAGTTGGCTGTCTGCATGTTATTGACAATTTGGTGAAATGGAAAATTCAGCAAGTTCAGCTTCATTTACTGCACACTATCAACTCAAACTGGCCTTCCTGACATTCACTCTGACAGTGAATTTATGGGGGAGAATAAGCTTTATATTGCTTTATTGAAATTTAAACTGGACTTTAAACTTACCATGAACACAATCAAAAAGAGAACCTTGCTTTTTAGGTTGACTTCTTTTTATGGTTAAAATGAGAGCTTTTGACATTCAAAATCTAACACTAAAACACATGTCCAATTCAACACTTGAGCATCCAGTCACACTGTAATGGTCATATTCATTTAAGCCTAAGTCACTTTCAACTTGTTACTTTCCAGTTCCTTTTCTTTTGGTCCCATTTCTTCTTTCCTCTCCTTTATCACTTCCAAAATAATATACAGCAATATAATTCAACAATAAATTAAGCAGAAAGCACTTAGCTCACCAGGTGGCATCTGTGGAATGAGAAGTAAGGTTAAGTTTAGTTTTGTTGTTTCATTACAACAGGGAAGAGTTGGATATGACTCTTGGACTAGTTTTACGAAGTAGAGAAGGAAAGGAGAGAACAAACAGAATGGTCCATGATGGGGTTAATAGTAGAATAGTAAAATGTAACAAAGCAAGGCAAACAAGATGGTAATGCAAAGATATGGAAACACATTATTTAGGTTAGGAAGAGTAAATGGCTCATTATTTGAAAGTAAAGTTGTGAAATTAAAATATCGAGCTGGAATTGTTTATCATCTGAAACTATGGAAGTCAACGTTGAGTTCGAAAGGCTAATGTGTATGAAATGAAAAAGAAGATTGGTAGTTGCTTGTTTGTAGTGTTGCTCACAGAGCCTGGAGGTTAGGTCACAAATGTTCCATCACCAGTCAAAGTGACATCATCAGTGTACAATTCAGTGTTGTTTCTGCCTAGATCTTGCGTTTACATTGGTCTGACTCATTCTGATCGGTTAGTTGTCGCACTGGCCGCTGGTCTCCACTGGGTCCCGCCAACCGAATAGCTGAGTTATCTTTGACGACCCATATCTCTGGCTATTGGTCATTGTAAGCATTGATTCAGCCGCTGTCTGCAGCTCACCCCGAGGCCTCGCGGAAGTATTAGCTCAAAATGTGTAGAGTCATAAACTGCTATTTCTTGAACTCGCATGAAGCTGTACTGGAACAGAGGGCTCAGCAGGAGAATAGGATGATTAATGGTAATCATGAAACCATCAGCTTGTTATGTAAACCCATCTAGTACCCAAATATACTTCTGGGGAAAAAAATTAGCCATCCTTATCATCCTTATCCTTTTCTGGAAATATAGTCGTTTTTTTCACCAAATATAGTCGTTAGTTCTTTCTGAAAGGAAGAGGTAATGGGTAGTTGAGGAAGCACAATAAATGCCGGACTAGCCAGTGATGTCTCCATCTCATGAACATATACATTGAACAAGTCCTAATCCACCACCACACCACTGCCTATGAATAATAATGATTCGTCCAGGTGAACAGATGGATTAGGAGCAAGTATTTAGAACATAGGCCATGGAACATAGAAGAATACAGCACAGAAATAGGCCCTTTGGCCCACATTGTCTGTGTCTGGCATAATGCCAAAATTAAATTAATCCTTTCTGCCTGCAGATAATCCATATCCCTCCATCCCCTGCATGTTCTTGTGCCAGATTCAAACCCCTTGCATGCCATTATTGCACCAGCTTCCACTATCAGTCTTGCCCACATTTTACAGGCTCCTGACACTCTCTGTGTAAAAATAACTTGCTCCACCTATCTCATTTAAACTTCCTCCCTCTTAACCTAGAGCTATGCCGTCTAGTATTTGACATCTCGACTTTGGAAAAAACGATGGTCTATCCACCCTATCCATACTTCTTATAATCTTATAAAGTTCTACCATGTCTTCTCTCAGTCTCTGACACTCCATAAGAAACAATCCTAGTTTGTCCAATTTTTCGTTATAGTTATTTCAGGCAGCATACTGGTAAACCTCTTCTCAGCCCTCTGTAGGATCTCCACATCCTTCTTGTTGTGGGGCAAACAGAACAGCATGCAATATTCCAAATGCAGCCGTATCAAAGTTCAATACAAGTGTGTAATGATTTCCTGACTTCTATACTGCATACTCCTAGTTAGGAAGGCAATCTTGTCAATTGCCTTCTATACCACAATATCTATTTGTGTTGCTACCTTCAGGGAGGTATGGACTTGGACCCCAAGATACCTTCTGTACATCAATGTTGCTAATGATACTGCCATTAGCCGCACATTTCAATGAACTAGGGCCATTTTTATTACATCTACCTTATCCTTTGAATGACCAAGTCCAGTAACATTGTGCACGTCTGTTTTCTGTTTGTCTTGTTGCTCCTGATCTTTTATTGTGTCACAGTCTTGAGAAAATAAATTTGATACCTTGGTATTGCTAATGCCATGATCTTAATGATGCACCATACCATTATTACTCCAGCTGAACTAAACATCTTTCCGTCTCCCATGACAATTGTGAATACTGTCCAGCATTCTGAGAGATTTAGAGCCTTGGTTAAACTTTCCGTGAGAGTTACTGGATTTCCCCCTTTGTCTATGTGCACTGGGAGTTCTGCAAGTGGATAATACCTGCTCCACCTCTTTAATACATAGACTTAAGGAAAAGACTTCCAAGAAGACCACAACCTTGCTGTCATTTGGAGGCTCGCGCTGGAGAACTATGTTGGCTGGAATCAGAGCATGATGCTTTGGTTCTGGGTTGGGTAACCCAAGCTGAACAGGTCAAAGGGCAGAGGCCAGACTGAGAGTGATTTAGTGGTCCTCCAGGTTCAAGGGTTTAACTCAAGGCTAGCAACCCTGACTGATAAAACAAAATTTGTACACAAACAACAATGAAGAATCCTTCAACATCTGTGTGCGATGGCATTCCTGAGTCTCCACGTAGAACTTGCATGGCTGACATTAGTGAAAACTGAGTTACTGACATGATGCAGGAACTACTGAACACCACCAGAGATGGAGGACCTTCATTGCTGCCCTAAACACCGGCAGCATAACAGGCAGTAAGTAAGTTAAGGAAACAAGGCATAGAATGCCCATTTATTTTAAACCAATAGTACCAACAGTAAAGTTGAAGTATAAAAGCCATTAGAACTTATTCTTCCTGCAGACCTTGCCGTAGCTTTGCAGTAGCCATTCATTCTCATGAGTGAACATTTTCCATCTGATTCACAAAGGTTACAGCCGCATTCACTGAAATGTCCGTTCATTCTTATATAAGTTCAGAGTTAGCCAAATGAGCTCGAGATTTTGTTTGCCCACTTTGCCCACCTCTGAAGCACAGAAACTATCCTACCCAAGATCATTTGTTGGAAGAGGTGGAGCTATGCAACAGTACTTATATTGCATCAGAATGTAGTACAATTAGACTGAGCAGTTTATAACACATACTTCAGACCCAGCTAAAAAAGTGACTTTGATAATACAAGCAACCCGCCTGTCGCACGTGAAGTCAGCTACATTCTACGTCATTACGAGACAAAGCAAGAAGTAAGATTGTGCCATGCTGTGCCTGAATATTCATTTTCACCATGAGATCGAATAAATGGCAGAAGCTCGTGTCCATGAGCAGGTCCATGCAGACGAGGTAGCAACGATGTCATCATACTATCTATCACAGACACTGCTAATGAATAACTACCCCAATTAGAAATGCAGAGGCTACATAGAAAGAGGGTAAAGGTAAGTTAAATGAGAGAAGACCAGATCCTTACAGAATTTGGAACAGTTGGCTATAATTTCAGTAAAGATCAGTCCTGAGGTGCACCCAATTTACATAGCGTAGCAGAAATGATCAGAGCAGCCATTGAAGAGTGGGAGATAACTAAGGCAATGTTATTTGTGCTGTGCTCCCCTGAGCTTCTATCATCATATCTGTTCCTATTTCCAAATACCTACCGTCCAATGCCCCAGTCAATCTCTGCTACATCTAACAATTGACAAATCTGATGACAAAATATGATTAAAAAATTATAAAAAAGCACTAGATACTCTTTCAATCTGAGCATAGTTCATTATAATAAATAGTTAACCATGAAATCTGCAGTGGATTTCACATTCCCCTCATTGGATGGATGAAAATTATTTGCCCCCATTTTCACTTCAGAATTAATCCAAGCAGAAACCTCGGTCCCATCCAGGGTAACTCCCATTTCATTTTTCCCAGTGATACAGGTGAACATTCCTGCTATTTGCCCTTTACTGCAGTTATCTCTTTGAGAGTTTGTATTGTTGCTGCAGCATACAGTGGCATTACTCTCTCCTCAGACCCTATTCCTGATTATTCCATTTTCAGAATTGGCCACTTGTTTTATCCAACTTATTTAATTAGTTCAATATCTTGATCCAAAATAGGACGAAGATATCAAAATAATTACATGTTTTAATGAGTTGTCTCTTATGATTTGATTCTCTCTTTAACATGGCCAATTATAGAAACATAGAAAATAGGTGCAGGAGTAGGCCATTCAGCCCTTCGAGCCTGCACCGCCATTCAGTATGATCATGGCTGATCATCCAACTCAAAACACTGTACCTGCCTTCTCTCCATACCCCCCACAAGGGCCATATCTAACTCCCTCTTAAAAATAGCCAATGAACTGGCCTCAACTGTTTCCTGTGGCAGAGAATTCCACAGATTCACCACTCTCTGTGTGAAGAAGTTTTTCCTAATCTCGGTCCTAAAAGGCTTCCCCTTTATCCTCAAACTGTGACCCCTCGTTCTGGACTTCCCCAACATCGGGAACAATCTTCCTGCATCTAGCCTGTCCAATCCCTTTAGGATTTTATACATTTCAATTAGTATTTAGTATTATTTATTTCATACTAAATTTGGAAATGTACACAAAGGAATTCCTTTAAGACCATAACACTACAAAGCATAGGATCAGAATTAGGCCATTTAGCCTTCTGATTGTTTTGTCATACAATCATGTCTGATATTTTTCTAGCCCTCTCTTCCATCTTAACCTCATAACCCTTAACCAAACAATAACCTATTAATTCCTGCCTCAAATACACTCATCACTTGACCTCCACCACCCTTTATGAAAATTAATTCCATAGATTCACCATCACCTTTATCCTTCCTGCTCTTAGTTTCAAAGTGACATCCCTCTATTATGAAGCTGTGCCTTCAGATCTTGAACTTCCTACTAATGGAAACATTCCCTCCATGTCCATTCTATCCAGGATTTTCAGTATTCTGTAGGTTTCAATGAGATCCATCCTTATCCATTGAGTACAGGCCTAGAGCCATCAAACGCTCCATATATATGTAAGCTTTTCAGTCCTGGGATCATTTTGTGAGCCTCCTCTCGACTCACTCTGTTGTGTTCATCACTAGGGAGAGTGCAGAGCACACCAGTATGCCAGCCTGCAGGGTACTCAGCTGAACTGTATTGATAACCCAGCTTGTACAGCATGTGAACTCATCCCATGTGGGAGTGTCTAACTAGGTGACAAAGGAATAACGCTATTATTTACCACAACACACTCCAGGATCAACGCATCTTTAGTTAAGATCCAAGAGAACTACTTATCTCAGTGGAAAGCTTTGTTAATGACAGCACATTGAAGTAGATGAAGGCCCCCTAGCAAGTTTGGTCCTTTAAAGTTAGATGAAATTCATAACAGCATGATGAATGTGAAGCAAGCTAAACATGAACAAGATTTGTTTCTGACGGGAAGGTCAAAGGCTTAACACTGTTCATAATTTACAAAACTGGTAAACAATGCAAAGGAATCATATTGACAGATGTGCTGTCATTGTAAAATACCATGTTTTACATGAAATTGTTTCTTTGCATGGAACTCTCTCTTCGTGATTTTTGTATTTAACCTGCTATTGGTTATAATGCCATTAGCAGAAAAAAAACCCAGCTGGAAAGCTATTTCATTCATATGATTTTTTTTTCTCTACTGCTTTCAAAGTATCAGGCAACTTAAAATAATTCTAATTTCAAGATCATAGTCACATTTGCCCTTTGAATTATAACAATTTAAGTGCTGGGCCAAATTGGAAAGGTCAGGTACGGGCCAAATCGTGGCAGCGGTGTCCAGGCACCAGTGGGGTCCAAAAGCAGGGAATGACCCAAGATTTGGATGATTTAAGTAGTGCACCAGGCCAGATTGAAAAGGTCAGGGTGTTGGGGCTAGAGGTGGGGGATGAGCTGGCTCTGCTCGCTGTTCCATGAAGTTTACTCTGCTCTGTGCTGAACTGAGGCTGTCACCTGCTCCGGCAGCAGTAATGCCTGGCTTCGCATCTGCAGTCCTGTAACACTTACCAGGCACTACGATGAACAGAGGCCATGGTCCACGCCAGCTGCAGTAATGTCTGGCTTCGTGTCTTTTGTAAAAACTTCAGTTCTGAATGCTACTTTTTCACTTTTATTGTTTGCATGATTTTCTCTCTCTCTCTCTGCACATGGGGTGTTTGATGGTCTTTTTTTTAAATGGGTTCTTATGGGGTTTGTTTTGTGGCTGCCTGTAAGGAGACAACTCTCAAGATTGTGTAGTATATACATACTTTGACCAATAATAACAATAGTAGTTTTAATCCTATCTCAATTGTGAAAACAAGGCAGGCGGCTGACGTTGTCCAAGATTCTTACCAACCTGGGAGATGCTGGGAGCAGATGTTTTAAATGAATAGAGAAAAAGACCTTTTTCACTGTATGCTGAGTCCAGAAGGCATAATCAGGAGGTGAACATGATTTTTACTCGGTGAATGGAGCAGGAAACCTCATTAAGTTCTGATGCAGAGTTTCAGCCTGAAAGGTTCTTCGACAAATACTGCTCAATCCACTGATTTCTTCCAGCAGATAATTGCGCCAGGGCCCAGCATCCACAGTCTCTTGTGTCTCACTAAGCTTCTCACTGAACGAAGGCACTAGGAAAAGATCACGGCCAGGAGAACTCCCAAAAGGATTTTATTTTTATAGTCTCTTGTGTGATTGTGTCAGACCTGGAAGATCTATGACAGCAAATCCTATCACTCTGAGGCACATAACTTTCTGCTACATGTGGTGATTGTGAAGTCAGTTGAGCTGAGCTGAAATGAGTTAAAATATCTCAGCCCTTGCACTGAGTGAGACAGTGAGAAAATTTCAAACACAAGCCTTAAGCAGGCCACCTAAAACTAATGACAAGATGAAACTGGACCTCTTGGATGACGAAATATTGCCATATTTGACACAGACTCAGGGTTCCGGACTAGAAATTCAAACATGATGTGAAATATCACCATAAGTAGCTTTCTCTCAGAAAGTCAACAGGTATTTCATTCTGGGTTCCTTTGCTAATAACTTTCAGTGCACAAGAAGGCCTCCTCAATAGCTGAATTGATTTCTCCCATGTTAGATGTTGCCCTACCACACCATTACAAAGCAAACAATGGAAAACAGATGTTCCACGTTCCTCAGAAATGGGTTCTAGGGTATTTGGAGGGCTGTTGCAGTAAGAGAAGACTACTACAGGGAGAAGTTCAATGTCATTGGCATGGATTGCAATGAGGCCCTTTGGAGTAAGTTTCGAACAGCAGTGTTGGGGGGGGAGTGTATGGGCATTGACAGGATTCGACTGGGGACATTGGATTTCTGAGATTGGAGCATTTGATTGAGGAGTTAGAGAGAAAGTCTAGGCTTTTAAGTTGAAGAACGCTACCTGTAGTCATCTTCATGAGCTGATCTTCACTGGACCCTTAAACATACAGTGAAACAGGACTGAGATGAGTTGGACACCACAGCACAGAAAAAAGATGACTTCAAGTGTGATTGTGCTAGATGCCCAGAGGACTGGCATATATTGTTTGATTAAGCATTCTTTGTTGGATTGTATAATTCATTATGGTTTACATGTAAGAGGTATGTGAATGGCATATGTCATTACATCACCATAACATAAGTGTGCGCAGCTCACTAAAGTAAAACAAAGTAGACATTCATCCCCCATGTAGACATGCTCCTGTGTTTTTCTTTTGAGGTGTTTTTGGAGTTACAAAACTTAAAATTGGTGACAAGGTAGTTTGAAAATGAACCTGAGATGACTACCGACCTGTTGAAGTGCAACACCTTATTTCTTTGCAAGGGGAGAGAAACATTTTCAAGTTAAAAATAAAAAGTGCAGCACATGTTTCTTCATAAGGGGAGATCATTGTTTGAGTTGAAAAAAACGGCAGAAAATGGGTGAAATAAACAATGAGTACCGTGTGATAATAATAAATAAAAGAACAGAAATGGCAGACTACACTAGAATGATAGATGCATTTCATTGCACAATAGATAACTGGGGGATGTGTACTAAAAGAATTGTGCAGTGTTTTAAAGAAAAAGGAATAGCTGAGTGCAATTGGTGGAAAAGCAGAGTTTGCTTAGTAGTTTAACTGCACCAACCAAACCAGCCAAAATGAGCTTTGCTGTTATCGTGAAAGTAATGCAGCAACATTTAGAACCAAACCACTGTTGATTGCAGAACACCTTAGCTTTAATAAGTATAATCAAAAGGAAGCAGAGCCCATTTCAGCATACATGGCTGAATTGAAGAAATTGTCTTATCTGTAAAACAAGAGGATTTAGTGCTTTCCCGTGTATATGATGCATAAACTCTTCTCAGGCTTCCAACCAGGTCTAGGTGTCAATTTTAATTGATGTTTCAATGAAAAACTCCGCCACCTTCATCAGGGATGAAGCCTAGGCATGTCTAGATTGGTGGTATACATACTCAACTCCTGTTGCCCATGCCTCCTGATTTGTTAGTCCTTAACCAATCAGGTCTCCGCTGTCCCACCTTGTTTCAAATCATATTCCAGTTCTTACTTAGAACGAGACCTTCATATTTGTTGAAATTCTTGTTCTCAAAGATGATCCTTATTTTTGCTGATGAAGATGGCAGAGGTTGTCGTCAAAACATTGGCTGAAATTAACACTTATACCTGGCCGGAAGTCTGAGAAGGGTTTATTGTCGTATTTTTGTCAGTTCAGTGACAGGCACAGATAAATCATTTAGTTTATGGAATATTGCAAGAAAACATTCAAAAATAGCTCCTAACTGAAACACAAATCACATTTTAAAGAGCAGTTGAAGTCGCTGTTTCAATGGAAACAGCAACTAGAGATGCAATTGAATTGCAGTCAGGAATGAAAGTAAGAGTGAACAAAATTGCAATGTCTAAGCAGAAACTGGCTTGGCCAAACAATTTGTGTTAGTATTGAGGCAGAGTTTCATATACACCAGTCCAATGCAGGTTTAAAGGCAAAACTTGCAGAAAATATAACAAAGTAGGACACATTCAAAGATCATGACAGGAAGTCAAAAATAAATGGACTTCACAGGAAAGAGGAAAAGGTAAAGATTCAAGCTGTGGTTTCAGAAAGAGCACTAATCTGCATGCTGTTGATGAAAAATATGATAATGCTAAAGTGATATGGGACTGAGTAGCCTTGAGATTTATTATGTGAAAACTAGAAGAGACAAGCAATACGGCTTACACCAGAAGTGAACAACAAATTAATTAGAATGGAAATGGACACTGACTTGGCTTTTTCAGTCATTCTCCATAATGAGTTTGAATGGCAGTTCAAAGATACTGAAGCCTGCAGATAGCCAACTAAGAGCTTATACTGGAGAAAATATAACTCCTGTGAGAATGACATTTGTAACAAAGAAATACAACAATGAACAAAGCACATTTGGCTTGTATATGGTAAAAACTGGAGGGCCAGCATTGCAGGGTCATGATTTGCAGAGACGACCACAACTTGATTGAAGATCCATCCACCATTTGCATGCCACATCCCCTGCAACAGAGTCAACTGAAAGCAAACTAAGAAAGGTACTGGATAATGCCACAGCAGTTCTGAAGGATGGCATTGGAAAACTCAAATATATCAAGGATAAAATAGTGTTAAATGAAAATGCCACACGTAAGTTTTACAAAACCTTTCCTGTTCCTTGTGCCATCTGTGATGAAGTAGACAGTGAGCTAGATTGCATAGAGGCTGAAGGAATTCTTTCCAAGATTCGGTGAAGCCCATAGGTTATGGCAGTGGTCTGAGTAGCCAGGTATGATGGGTCTGTCAGGATCTGTGGTGATTTTGAAGTTGCCATCAACCGAGTACTGAACATAGATCAATAGAGGATATCTTTGCAAATCTTTCTGGAGTGAAACATTTCAGCAAAGTGGACTTAGCTGAGGCATACCTACAGATTGAGGAACAAGCCAAAGTGTTTCTCACAAAGGGCTTTATTGCTGTCATGGGCTTATTTAGAGTGGCATCTTCACCCTCACTTTGGCAGAAAACTATGGATCAAGGCTGCCCAGACACTCAGTGTAACCTGGGTGACATCATTGTTACCAATAAGGATGACAAGGAATGCCTCCAAATTCTCAAAATAATGTTAAAAAAGATAAGCTGATGGGCTCAGAGCACAATGCAATAAGTGCGAATTCTGTAAAGCAAGCATCACTTATTGTGCTCACACCATTGACACACACATTTTACGCAAGTATGCTGAGAAAATGCAAGTGGTGATGGATGCACCAAAGCCAAAGGATTTGTTATAGTTGCAGTCCTTTTTACTATTTGTTAATTACTATAACAGGCTTCTGCCAAACCTGGCTACTATGCTCTATTACCATAGATTGGGGAAATGGCAATGAAGAGAGTGGTGTGAGGTGACTTTCCAAAAGGCAAAGGAAGTGGTGTCGTCAGACTCTGTACTCACACATTATTATCCACATCATCCAATGAAGCTAGCCTGTAGTGCCTCACCTTATGATATAGTTGCAATCATGTCATATGAGTGAAGGAAGTGATGAAGTAGCCTTTGCATCACATGCTCTTCCTGCTGCAGAGAAAAATTTTGCACAGATTGACAGATATGCCTTGAGTATGGTTTGGGGTGTAAAACGTTTCAACCAGTACCTGTATGGGGCAAAGTTTACCCTCATTACTGATTGTCAACCACCAGTGTCCATTTTCAATCGACAAGAGTGCTCCTCTAACAGCATCACCAGGAACGCAAAGATGGGCTCTGGTACTTGGAGGACACAATTATAAGATCGATTTCAAAGGGACAATGAGTCATGAAAATGCTAATGGATTGTTCTGTTTACCCTTGAGCAAGGAAATAACAAAAATTTACAAAAGAGGAAACTCATCTTGATGTATTCTCCTGAATGCAAATTAAAAATCTCCCTGTAATAGCAGAGATGATCCAAAGGAACATCAGGAAAGAGCCTACACTGTCTCAGGTCTGCTGACAACCCATAATAAGTGGAAGGTGCAGCAGAAATTCCAGCTCCCTCGTTTTCAACAGCACCAGGATGAGCTTGCACTTGATGGGGGTAGGCTTATGTGGGTATTGAGTGTTGGTGTACCATCCAGTCTGGGAGCTAAAGTGTTGGAGGACCTATATCTTGCCCATCTAGGTGTGGTCGTAATGAAAGCATTGGCTTGAGGCTTTGTCTGGTGGTCTGGGATAGGTCAGCAGGTCGAACAGTTTGCCATGCACCACTTCCTAAAGTCCTAGAATTAACCCCTGTAACCAACGCGGAGAAGGCCCCAAAACCTGAGATTGCTTCACGGCCACAAATCTCACCTGCCAAGCAGAGGGACCCCCTTGTCAGGAAAGACGTTGTCCCACAAGAGTAAGAAATCCTCCACAGCAATTAAAGCTTTAGTCCTGAATGGGGCAATTTAAAGTTTACTATACTCTGGTGCTCTGAACGTCAATATACTAGTTATCTTATATAGTATACTGTGTGACTAGAGCAATGCATTGCATAGTTGAGTAAAGATACATTGTATATTAAATTGAAGTTTTAGTTAAGCAGGAAGGTATGTTATGTATTTAAAGTATCAGTAACATTTGAATAATATTGTAAATACAGTATATTGTTTGATGAACCATTATTTGTTTGTTTACATACTTTATTATATGTCAGAAGTATGTGAATGGCTTATTTTATTACACCACCACATCATAAGCGTGCAAGCCTCACGAAGTTAAAACAAAATGGACACTCATTTCCCTGCTTCGATGTGTCTCTTTAGAATAGTTTTTGGAGTTACAAAACATAACAGGCTCGGTGAGTTTTAAGTTAAAGGACACTAACTGTAGTTATCTTCAAGAGCTGGTCTCCACTGCTTATTACAAGGACCCGTAAACTTACAATGAACCAGAGCCGAGATGGGTTGGACACCAACGTGTAGAGAAAAGGGACCCTTCAAATGTGACTGTGCCAGATACACAGAGGACATGCTGTAAAATTGCAATCTTTAGAATTTACGCAATATATCGTTGATACTCTTTAATGAAAATCTTTTCATTAAATCCAGTGCAGTGGCACAGATTTCATTTCTAGGCCTGAGGCACACAGTGAAGATGAGTCAGAATCTCAGGAGAATGAAGCATCACATTGTGGTCTTTCAGTGCCAGTGCAGGTCTTGACACACAAATCAGTGTAGAGCCAAACTTGGAATCACCACACACCCACATACACGTTTCACTATGAATCCACTAGTATTGTGCTGATAGTTTCAAATTGAACTGAATAAAAGTGCCATAGAAATAAATTTCAACTGCTGAAACCTTTTAATCAAATTGCTAAATTAACTTCAGTTACAGAGACAAAGATGCAACATGTTTTAACGCCTTCGAACATAGAAACAGACTCCTCACCCTCCCTCATTCATGGGAACTGACAAACATCCGACTAATCCCATTTTCTCCCTAACACTTCCATCCTTTTTCACACCCCATCACAACTCACTCCATTCCCCCCCCCCGCCGCCTACCCCGCCAGTTCCCCTGCCACCTACCTAAACTAGGGCCAATTCAGAATAGCCAACAAATACATCTTCGGCAAGTGGAAAGAAACTTCGGCCGTGATGGTGGAGAGCCCACACATGGTTAAAAAGATTTGCGAACTCCATACAGACATCAGCCTAGGTCAGGATCGAACCTGAGTCACCCAAGCTGTGAGGCAGCAGAACTAACTGCTGCATTTCCTTGCAATAACAAATACTTCCAGCTGCAAAGTAAAGAAATATTTCCAAGTATTCAACAGAGAGCGACCAGAATTGAACAGCTCACAGTCTGAGCCCTGAAGCTGTGCAAAACCTTATCGCCAATATTTTCTCACAGTAATTGCAGACAAATTCCAATTTGGTCTGGAAACAAATCTACGGGCATCAATCCTGCAAGAGTCAGTAGTGAAAGGACCAGCTCCCGATACCATTGTAGACGCTGAACAGCAAGTCATCATCCCAGCTGCAGGGATTCAACTCAGAGTAACTCACCACAGAAATGATGCTCTGTTCAATCGTAGAGTACAGGTAATGGGACATGAAGATTTACATGGATTCAACATTTGCTCGCCGCTACCAGACAAGTAATAGCATGAAATATAACAGAGGCTATCAGCCCACACCAAGCCACCAAAATACATCCAGCTCCATAAACTCTCTACAGTGGAGCCATTCTACAATATGAAGAGAGCCTATGCCATTTTGGCCCAATAAATTGAAATGTATATGTATCAGAGTCCAAAGTTAACACACCTATTAAAATTTTAATTTTATGTTTGTTAAAAAACAAGTCTTTCATTCACAAATGCTTAGAGTGTGGTATGTTAAGGAAGATATAAGACCATAAGATATAGGAGGAGAATTAGGTCCACTTGGTCCATTGAGTCTGCTCTGTCATTTCATTTTGTCAGATCCATTCCCTTCTCAGCCCCAGTCTTCTGCCTTCTCACCAGATCCCTTCATGCCCTGACTAATTAAGAATCCTTCAACCTCTGCCTTAAATATACCTAAGGATTTGATCTCCCCAGCTGCCTGTGGCAACAAATTCCACAGCTTCACCACTCTGTGGCTGAAGCAATTCCTCCTGATCTGCATTCTCAAAGGACATCCCTTGATTTTGAGGCTGTGTCCTTTGGTCTTAGACTTCTCCATCATAGAAAGCATCCTCTCCATATCCACTCTATCAAGGCCTTTCAGCATTCAATAAGTTCTTAGTGAGGTCACCCTTCATTCTTCTGAATTCCAATGAGTATTGGAAGATACACACATCAAAGTTGCTGGTGAACGCAGTAGGCCAGGCAGCATCTCTAGGAAGAGGTACAGTCAACGTTTCGGGCCGAGACCCTTCATCAGGACTAACTGAAGGAAGAGCTAGTAAGAGATTTGAAAGTGGGAGGGGGAGGGGGAGATCTGAAATGATAGGAGAAGACAGGAGGGGGAGGGATGGAGCCAAGAGCTGGTCAGGTGATAGGCAAAAGGGATATGAGAGGATCATGGGACAGGAGGCCCAGGGAGAAGGAAAAGGGGGAGGGAGAGAAAACCCAGAGGATGGGCAAGGGGTATAGTCAGAGGGACAGAGGGAGAAAAAGGAGGGAGAGAAAGAATGTGTGTATATATATGAATAACAGATGGGGTACGAGGGGGATGTGGGGCAGTACTGGAAGATGCATGTTTTGCTTTCTCATATACTGTTATTACTAATCAACTTCCCAAAAATAGGAAAATTCAGGGAAAATTGACACAAACTTATCAACTATATTTTTGAACAAAACTGTAGATTAAAGTCCATCAAGACTTGTGACTTGGCAGCATGCAGTTCCAGTGAGTTGCTAAGTCCCACTGCCTGGGTAAGCAGAATTTTTGCAAATCCCTTACTCTCTTCCAATTTACAGCTATTTCTGGCATGTTACTTTTATTGCCAACCATGAAGACAAATGCAAGATAATTGTTTAAATCATCTGCCATCTTATTTTCCATTAAGTCTCCAGACTCACATTCCATAGAACAAATAACTCGTCCTCTTAATTCTTTTTAAACATCTAATTATTCTCTAACTACTGTTTTATATTACATCTAGCTTTATTCCATTCCTTTTTTCCTGTTCTTTTTTGACCGTTTGGCTATTCTTTGCCCTTTAAAAATGTTGTAGGGTATACTGATCTGCTAGCTCTCTTTTGTAATTATGTACTTTTTCTTTAAATTTGATACCATGTTTATCTTTTTTTGTTAACCATGGATAATGAATCATCCCCTTCATATTTTTCCACCTCTAATCCATCACTTATAATACCATAAAACGATAAGAAATAGGAGAAGAAATTAGGCCATTTAGCCCGTTGAGTAATCTCCACTATTTCATCCTGGCTGATCCAATTTCCCTCCCAGTCCCAATCTCCTGTCTTCTCCCTGTATCCCTTCATGCCGTAACCTGTCAAGACTATCAACTTCTAACTTAAATATACATAAAGACTTAGTCTCCACAGCTGCTGTGGCAACAAATTCCACAGATTCATCACTCTCAGGCTAAAGAAATTCCTCTTCATCTCCATTCTAAGGCTGTGTCCTCTGGTCTTAGATCCTCCCAAGTCTATCAAGGCCCTTCACCGTTCAATCAGTTTCAATGAGGTCACCTCTCATTCTTCAGAATTCTAGTGAATATAGGCCCAGAATCATCAAAATCTCTTCACATGACAAGCCAATCAATCCTGGAATCATTCTCGTGAACCTCCTTTGAACCCTCTCCAGTTTCAACTCATCCTTTCTAAGATAAGAGGCCCAAAACTGCTCACAATATTACAAGTAAGGCCTCACCACTGCTTTATAAAGCCACAACATTCCAACCTTGCTTTTACATTCTAGTCCTCTTGAAATGAATGCTAACATCGCATTTGCTTCCCTCACCACAGACTCAACCTGCAAATTAACCTTTACGAAATCCTGTACAAGGACCCTGAGCGCCTAGGATTTTTGAATTTTCTCTCTATTTAGAAAATAGTCTACTCTTTTATTTCTTCCACCTAGTGCATGACCATATACTTCCTGCCCTGTTTTCCATCTGCCACTTCTTTGCCCATTCTCCTAAGCTGTCTAAGTCCTTTGGTAGCTCTCTACTTCATTAAAACTACCTGCCCCTCCACCTATATTTGTATTGTCCGCAAAGTTTGCAACAAAGCCATCACTTCCATCATGCAAATCATTGACATATAACGAAAAAAGAAGCAGTCCCAAATCAAACCCCTATTGAACACCAGTAGTCATTGGCAGGCAACTAGAAAAGGCTGTCTTTATTCCCAATCTTTGCCTCCTACCAAGAAGCCAAAGCTTTATCCAACTTTCCTTTAATTCCATGGGCTCTTAACTTGTTAAGCAGGCTCATGTGTGGCATCTTGTCAAAGGCCTTCTGAAAATCCAAGTACACATCAAACAGATCTCCTTTGTCTATCCTGCTTGTTACTTCTTCAATGAATTCCAACAGATTTGTAGGCAAGATTTTCCCTTGAGGAAACCATGCTGACTATGGCTTATTTTATTAAGTGCCTCCAAGTACCCCGAAACCACATCCTTAACAATTGACTCCAATATTTCCACAACCACTGAGGTCAGACTAGCTGGCCTATTATTTCCTTTCTTCTGCCTCCCTCCCTCCTTGAAGAATGGAGTGACATATGCAATTTTCCAGTCTTCCGGAAGCATTCCAGAATCTAGTGATTCTCTCCAACAATTTTTCCAGCAGTCCATTGTCTACTGTCACTTCTCTTTAATCTTTATGTATCTCAAGAATCTTTTGGTATCTTCTTTAATATTATAGGCTAGCTTACTTTCATATTCCATCTTTACCTCCTTAATGATTTTTTTTAGTTGCCTTCTGGTGGTTTTTAAAAGCTTCCCAATCCTCTAACTTCCCACTAATTTTTGCTCTATTATAAGCCCTCTTTGGTGTTGTCTTTGACTTCTCTTGTTAGCCGCGATTGTGACAACTTGCCGTTAGAATACTTCTTTCTCTTTGGGAAATATTTATACTGTGCTTTCCAACTTGCTTCTAGAAATTCCAGGCATTGCTGCTCTGCTGTCATCCCTGCCAGTGTATTTTTTTTCCAATCAAGTTTGGACAACTCCTCTCCCATGCTTCTCTAATTCCCTTTATTCCACTGTAATACTGATACATCTGACTTTAGCTTCTCCTTCTCAAATTTCAGGGTGAATTCAATTATAGTATGATCATTTCCCCTAAGGGTTCTTTTACCTTAAGCTCTCTAATTAATTCTGGTTCATTAAACAACCCTGAATCGAGGATATCTGATCCCCTAGTGAGCTCAACTGTGAGCTTCTCTAAAAAGCCATCTCATAGGCATTCTAGAAAGTCCCCCTCTTGGGATCCAGTATCACCCTAATTTTCCCAATCTGCGTTCACATTGAAACCCCCCATGACTATTGTAACATTGCCCTTTTGGCGTGCATTTTCTATCTCCCTTTGTAATTATTAAACCACAGTTTTACTACTTGCTACTTACACATCCCCTACTGCAAGATTTTGAAAGTCTCTTCTTTCCATGGAAATACAGATCTTGATAGCTTTGGGTTATGGGAACAATTTGTATTGAAAGAGGATACAGAGAGGAAGTTTCCTATGATGGGAGAGTCTAAGACCAGAGAACAGAGCCTTAGCATACAGGGGCGTCCTTTTAGAATGGAGATGAGGAGGAATTTCTTTAGCCAGGGGGTGGTGAATCTGCAGAATTCTTTGCCACAGGCAGCTGTGGATGCCGAGTATTTATATGTACTGAAGGCAGAAGTTGATAGATTCTTTATTGGTTCAGGGCATGAAGAGAAAATACGTGGAGAAAGCAGGAAATTGGGGCTGAAAGGAAAATTGGATCAGCCATGCTGAAATGGCGGAGCATATTGGATGGGCCAAAAAGCCTAATTCTGCTCCTTTTTCTTATAGATGGATGGTCTAAGAAGAGAGTAAACTCATGCAAAAGACTCTGCAGATATGTAGGGCTGCTTGGCGGACTGAGCTTGCAAAGTGAAAAGAAAAGCACCTATTTATTTTGTCTCTCTCACAACCTTGGTACGCAAAATAAAAATAAAACTAAGTATTCAGACAGACCATCACAGTTGTGAAGGAGGAAGTATATGTGTCTATTTACACACGGCAGCTCTCACAAAGAGCAATGAAATAAACGAACCACTCAGCTGTTTGAAGGATAAGGTGGAGGGCATAGGAAATTTCAAATTCAGATGACATGATGGAATCTATTGCTCTGACTGTAGGGTGTCATGAGCGTGCAGGCTGCTGCAGCTTGCCATCGAGTGATGGGCTGCTCGTGTTCCCTTGCACCTGTATTTACTAATTGTTCTCTCAACAAGTCATTAAGCCCTTTGCTTTCTATCAACCTGGTCAGTAACTTGTGATTGGCATGGGTTTCCTGCATTCTATGATTACTTAAAGAGGACTCCTGTTTAGTGCCTTAGCGGAGTCATTGTATTGGAGAGAATAAATTGTCTCGCGGTGTCACTGAGTCCTTCCTCGGAGCCTCTGTTGCTATTCCTATTTCTAACCGCTTGCTTCCATCTCCTCATGGGGAATCTGCCGTTCATCTGCTCCTGGGTCGAGTCGGTACCAGTCACCCTTGCAACGGAGAAAGCCTGCCGTTTCTCCCCACTCGGGTTCAGACCTGCGAAGCGAGCGCACACCATGGAGGTAGGGTCTTTGTCCGTCCCCCACAGCTGCAGCCTGACTTACTGAATATTTCAAGCCTTTTATGTTTTAATTTTTGAATTCTGGCATGGACAGTTGAAAAGAACATAAGAAGGTAGGAATAGATATACAGGATGCTAGCAGGTCCCTCAAACCTATCCTATCACTCAATCTCATCACGGCTAATCTAACCTAGGCCTCAGCTCCTTTCTGGTACCAGTTCCCCATACAGTCTATTTTCCTGATCTTTTAAAATTGAATCAATTCCCTCTTTCAAGTTCAAGTTTATTGTCGTCATTGACATACATATATGGAGTATAAATGTAATGAAAATCAGCTTTCTGCCATGAAGATTAGCTAATAAATTAAATTAAATATCCCCACGATTTAGCCACCATAACTCTTTGGTAGTGAACCTCTGCCCAGTACAATCAAATTCCATTAATCTGGCACACTCAGGCAGATTTTCCAGATTCTTAGATTTTGTTCCAATTAATCATTCAATTCTCTTTTTATTAGAAATTAAAGAGCACAGTAGTATATGTCCTGGTGAGCTCAGTAAGTTGCAAGGGAGTGCAGAAAACAGAAGCTGCGACTTTCATGTGAGCAGGGGAGAGAGGACCCTGGTGAGTTCAAAAAGAGGGTGGGAGACAAGAACCTTGTGTCTTAAGCACAAACAAAAGGAATTCTGCAGACGTTGTTAATCCAAGCAACACACAAAATGCTGGAGGAACCCAGCAGGCCAGGCAGCATCTATGGAAAAAGAATACAGTTGACGTTTCAGGCCAACACCCTTCATCAGGACTAACCCTAACCCTAAGAGCATCCTAATGCAGGGTTTCAGTCCGAAATGCACTATTCCCATAGGTTCTGCCTGGCCTGCTGAATTCCTCCAGCATTGTGTGTGTGTGTGTGTGTGTGTGTGTGTGTGATGTGTTTTAAGGGGATCTTTAAAACACAAGGGTCCAGGAATTAGGTGTTAGAAGGAGCACAGAAAATGAAGTTTGTGCCAGTCAGATGGAAGATCAACAGAATTTCTTAACAAGCCTGAGGGGGAATTCCTCACTTGGAGGGTGTTGAATGAGTTGCCGGTGGATGAGGTGAATGCAGGTCTGGTAGCAGCAATTTGAAGAAGTTTGGATAAGCACATGGAAGCAAGGGGTATTGCGGGTTATGGTCTGGGTGTGGCTCGATGGGATTAGGCAGAATAACAATATGGCACAGGTTTGACAGGCTGAAGGGCCTATTTCTAAACTATTGGGGGCTTTAGTGTTTGCTGGCTTTGGAAGGTGAGTCTTGCTACCTGCTTTGACTGTTTCCTTTGTCACCACAGCGAAGGCATTGTACCACGCTATCACCTCTGCCCCAAGTATCCAGCAATGCCTTGATTAACCAGTGATGCAAACCACATGTTACTGTTGGCATTTATTTACAATATTAGCTACAAGATGATTACGAGTTGAACACAACGCCATCAACACGTAGATATATAAACTCCATTGAAATACAAGGGAATTTTTACAGAGCAGATCGCGGGCTTTAGACAGGGAGTAGCGGAAAGTGTGCAACCTAAAGAAGCGCCTTTCGGCCAAAGGCTGATTTCTTCCGCCACTCCACTCGACCGGGGATGTGACGGGCTGCTCGCAAATGCGGCCGGCGACCTCTGTCTGGCGCACGTAAAGCCGGCTTTCGGGCAACCTGCAGCCCTTTGTTGTACCAACTAAACGGCAGCAGGATTTGCTTTTTTGTGTAAGGGAAGGCGGATAGTGAGTGAGAGAGGGAGGGGTATAGAAGGGGAAGAGACGTTAAAGCCAGCTGACCAGCTCCGCTCCAACGTCACAACTAAATCAGACAAAACACGGGGACTGCTTAGGTGCTGAATGCACACTGCTGCTTTTGTGTTCTGTCCAATCTCGCTCCCGTTTCCTGACAGCGGCCGTTATTGCATCTATTAAACGTCAGACTGTTTGTGTTCCGTTCTCGCCGCGCTTCCCCAAACTCATCTGGTCCCTTTGTTTCATTAGTAACTGTTGTAAATCCGCAACGCATCTGGCTGAACCGCCGCGCAAGAAGAGATAGAGGGAGACAGAGTTGGGACTCCCCCAACTGCCTTTGTGCAGAAGAACAGATAGGTGGATCGTTTCAGTTGCTGGACAGCTCCTGCTCCTCCGCGGCAGCCCCGAGACAGGGAGGGAGACAGAGAGAGAGAGAGAGAGAGAGAGAGAGTGTGTGTGTGTGTGTGTGTGTGTGTGTGTGTGTGTCTGTGTCTCTGTGTGCATGCCTGAGCGCGTCTGTGTGTGAGCGAGAGAGCCCACACAACGCTCCGGTCTCTCTCTCTCCGCTGCCTGTTCTCCAGAAGACCTGCCTGTTCATCATGGCCAGCGTGCAGCAGGGCGAGAAACAGCTCTTCGAAAAGTTCTGGAAGGGAACATTCAAGGCGGTGGCTACCCCTCGGCCAGAAAGCATAATCGTTGCCAGCATCACAGCCCGGAGGACCCTGAACAAGTAAGCAGGCGTTTCTCTTTATTTTACTAAAGGGAGATGAGAGTATTATAAGCCGCGAACACTCGGCAGGTTGCTGTACACTTAATTGGCCATCTGCTACAGTTAACCCCCACACAGGAGCTGCTCCCGAACTCTCCCCGCTGGAAATGTTTTGGGGTAGCCTGGTGAAGATCCCCTCGTTCACTGTACTGGCTGGAGAAAGCCTCAGACTGCAGAGGCAATGACACTCGCGGGGTGGGGTGACAATGGAAAGCTTTATCGAAGTCAGAATAGAAACTATAAATAAGAACAAAGGATATCTAAAACGGGACGGGAGGGCTTCACTTCAATTCAAGTGATCATATTTTTAGCTGGAAAAAAAGTTCTTCGACTGATCATTTTTTTTTGTTTAAACCAGAGAGAATTAATTAACCTGGAGGTTTATGGATTTAACAAGAGTCCCTTTGAATAGTTACTCCCAAAGGGTGAGGTCGAGTTTAGCAGATAAATGAAGTCAATAATAGGACATGTGTCAGGAACATATGGCAAATAGTATTCGTAAATAAGATTTCATGGATAGGATTGAGAATTGAAGGTTTTGCTAAATATTTGAAAATATATGCAGAAAGTTACATCTCAGTTTCTGATGATTAGTACATATTCATTGCAGTTCATTTGTGGGAATAGAGATTATTTAGAACTGAGAAACGTTCGATTGTTTAAACTATTGAGTCATAGCAGGCCAGCCAGCTGAGATAGACCAAGTTGTTCTATATATTGTCACATGTTCCAGAGCAATATATAACCATTCATTTCAGATCGAAGAAGGTACACAATGTGAAGCCAAACCAATCCTATGAAAGAAAGAGAGAGGGCCAGAAAACAACATAGCCCGGGAAGGGGCAAAATTTGTTATTCCTTGCATTTAAGTTCATTTATTGCTATAATTTGTATCTTGAATTATAACACAGACGTGAATACTGGCTGACTTAATTCCCTTCCTCTGCACTTTATTAAGGGGAGTAGGGGAGGTGGTAAAACAATCTATCATTAGAAGTTGTATTAGCTTTCCCATTGTTTGAACTGAGCTCTGGAAAGGACTCAGTTCAATTTGGGAGTCGGTATGGCAACAGTTACATGGTAGTAAAGATATCGGTAAAAAAATAGGAAGGGACACTAATCATTAGCTTAAGAGGAAGTATAGTCATCTGGTACAGTGTACAAATTTAGACCAAATTAAGAAATGCAGTGTTTAGCTGATGGGATTTAGTTGTGATGCAATCCTTAAAGCCAGACTCCCAAGACCAATTGAAGCAAAGTCAATAATAAATCATTTCCTGTACGGCTGCACAGAATGAATTACCATCTAATTCTTTTACTTGCATTGTGCCATGTGTGCTTACAGCTATGGGTCGTGTGTGTGGAGAGGAAATGCCTGTGTATGTATGCAAGTGTGCTTGTGTATGTGCATATGTGTGCCTGTGTGTGTGCTCGTCGGTATGTGTAAGACTGTGACAGTGTGAGGGTGAGTGCACACAAGTGGGTGAGTGTGTGTGTGCATAAGTGTCAGAGTGCTTGTGTTGGAAAGTGTTTATATATAATGAGTGTCTGTGAGTGTGTATGTCTTCCTGCTCACTGAGAGGAATTGCCATGTCACTGGAAGTTCATTTGAATCTGCAGCAGGCAGTTTGGCAATTAGTACTGGCTCTCCAACCCCCACTTATACATCCAAGTTAACAGTGACACTGTATTCGGCACTACTACAGCTGTAGGGGCTCTCCTGCTATTGTATCTACAAGCTGTTTCTAACCAGCCTGAGTTCATTAAAAATTCAGCTGATCTTGTGAGAGGAGGTCCAAGCATACAGCAGATGGCTTACAGGCAGATAATAAGCCTGGCTTTTCTCCTTGCCCTCAACAGATGTTGCAGAACTTTGATTTTAAGTGAGGCAGAGCTGCAGAACAGTTTAAAAGAAACTTTCATGCAAGTTTTCTTTTGTTGTGCGTATGGGTGCAGTAGAGAGAAGGTGAAATTTTGGGATAAACTAAAATGCAAGGAGCTACCCCTGGTTGGGGACATAAAGTTCTTATGCATGTACTGTCTGGTAATTGGCAAACTTAAAAATAATGTCTTTTGCTGAAATCTGGGTATTTACTACCATCTCATAAATTATCAGTTGTGTGCTCTTGGTTAAGGCAGCCACCAACAGGCAGGGTAAGTAAAATCCTGAGCATTGCTACATAGTTACAAAGAATTGACAGATAGAACATAACGTTTCCAAGATGTACATGGATATCCTGTTTTAAGGACAAACAAAGCAAATGTCATAAAGCAGCATGAACCGCTGCAGGGTGTCAACTTAAAATATTACCATAAGCTCAGATCTGAATTAGAAATAGGAGGATTTTATAGGACAGCGATGCTCAGGGATGCTTTCGATGACAGTGATAACTTTGAAGGGTTGATGTTCTCTGGCACTATTATAAAAAAATCTATCCTTTTGAACACGGATATTCACACACACTGCACGGAGGGTGACACTGCCACCTGTCCTCAATAAAGTAATGGTCTTTCAGAATCAGCTTTATTCTCACTGACCTATGTCACAAATTTAGTTGTTTTCCGGCAGCAATACTGTGTTCTCGATGATGGGGAGGCAAGTGCCCATGATGGGGCTGGCTGTTTACCACCCACAGCAGCTTTATTTTCTGATCCTGTACAGTGTGCCCTCCGTACTGGACTGGCAGTGTGAGGATGCTGTCCACAGTACATCTGTAGAAACTTGCTAGAGTCTTTGGACACATACCAAATCTGCACAAGCTCCTCACGCGATATAGCCGCTGGTGTGCCCTCTTCATACTTGCATCAAGATATAGGGCCCAGCTCTTTAGTGATGTTGATGCCCTGAAACCGCTTGCCGTTTCTGCTGCTGACCCCTCAATGTGGACTGCTGTGTGTTTCCTCGACTTCCCCTTCCTGACGTCCATGATCGATTGCTTGGCCTTACTGGTGTTGAGTTCAAGGTTGTTGTTGTGACACCACCCAACCAGCTGATCTGTCTCTCTCCTGTTCGCCTCCGCACCATCATCTGAGATTCTGCCGACAACGGCAGTGTCATCAGCAAATGTATAGATGCCATTTGCGCTGTGCCTAGTTACAATGGTGGTTGTACAGATCCTTGAGGTGCACTGGTGTTGATATCAGCCAAGATGAGATGTTATTTCCATCCTGCACTGACTGTGCTCTCCACTGCCTTGAGTAGACAGGGAGCCCAGTGTGGTGGACAGTGTGGTGCACTGTTGGTCAACATTAGAAACCGTCTTTGAATCTGTGCCTGTGGTGACCCTGTGGGAAGCTAACATGCATCTGTGTTAAACGATATTCATAGCTATCCTGCTGTTTCATAAGGCCCTGTCTTTTACATGTGCTAAGGTAGTGGAGTCAGGGATTTTAATCACGATTTGTAATTGCCCAGAGTCTCCCATCAAATGATCTGACTTACATTTTAAGGGGAAAATTATGTTCTAATAATTGTGTGTGTAGAGAGAGAGAGAGAGAGATGTCTCTGTCAAAGTAGCAAACCCTACCCCTCTCATGCCAAACTGGTTTAAATCTATTAAGAGAGACACAAGAGACTGCAGATGCTAGAATCTGCAGCTATACACAAGGCAGTGGAGGAGCTCAGCAGCTTAGGCAGTTGACTGTCCATTTCCTTTCATAGATGCTGCCTGGTTTGCTGAGTTTCTCCATGGTTCTTCAGTACCTATTCCTCTAAATACTATAACAATGTTTATTAGGATTCTGCCCATGTTAACAGCAAATGTAACTGGCAGTGTGACATTACCAAAATCAATCTGCAACTTGCATAGCAGCAGAGCTTGTATTTATGTTGTGATTGTTTTCACCCAGCGCTACGGGCTTGCAATGTTTTTATTTAAATTGTGAGATCACTGTTTTGCTTTGGACGGATAAAGAAAATTGAAGCGTAGAGGGTAACCCACCATAAGAAGGTAAAATGATTCAAAGTGCTCTTGATAAACGTGAAGAAATAAAGCAAGGGCTTGAACAGATTCTGATTTTCAACTACTATAACATGTTCCAGAGAGTGTAAGCAGATGTTGAGAGGTTTGTGGACATGACCTGTGACAGTAACAGGAAAATCAATGAAGTGGTATCAGGAATAACCCATATGACTATATACTGAAAGCCTGCTCCACCATTCAATAACCCTCTACCCCAATTCATGCTCTCCATAATCCTGGTTTGCTTTACAACACAAGTTCTTCAGATGTCACTTTTGAATGTACTTGATTACCGAGTGCTCACAATCATATACAGTGAAGAATTTCAAATATTTACAACCTTGCCAGTGAAGACATTTCTCCTTTTCTCAATCTTAAATGTTATTTTTTCAAACAAAAAAAGAAAAGCTGTTCCTTATCCTAACATCAGCTCTGAGAGGTCTATCCAAGAGAGTCTCTTAGCACCCAATCTGTCAATGTTTCTCTGTCTCGTATGTTTCAGGAAGATCAGTGATATGGAAGCATCGGGCCATCGGTTTTGATCATGAAGTAACCCATATCTTCTCATTCTATACCGGCTATGTAATCCTCTTAACGTGTCGAGGTAGTAATAAAGCTAATAGCAACATCCCACAGACAAAGTAATGATACGGAGGTTCACAACACAACACTAAGTAAGTTTCATGTTCAAAATGATCCCCTTTTCCTTCATAATACACTGAAGTACAATGGGAACAGACTAAAGGGATACACAGTACCCTTGGCAACAGTGAGGCAAGATCAAAGGTTCCATTTATTATCCAAATCATAAACCTCCCAGGACTTTGTCACTGTTGAGTTGCTTATCATATTAAGCTGACACTTTCATTCAGTAAATGCTTCAACATATTGCCCATGTTTTCTAGGGTCTGAGCAGCCTCATATCATCACACGGTGCGATAATGATTTTGAAACTTCCTGCCATCCGGTCAATTAAATCAAACAAATATGTTATATATCTAACAGTCCTGAGTCAGGGTCCCAACCTTAAGCATTGATCATTTTTCTCCTTTAACCACTTAGAGGTGTTCTTTTAAATTTTGCTCCTCAAGTCAGCTTGCTCCCCCCACCACCCCACCCACCCCAACTAATTTTTCTGCCAGTTGTTGTTCAGAGTTAATTCTGACCTCCCTGTAAATCCCCTTGAGGCATTTAGGCATTGTAGGGAGGGACATACGGTTACTCGGTATAATCCTCTGCTTTCTTTTCTCAGCTGAGTTGTGTGCATCTCCTTCAGCTCAAAGAGTGGTGGGGACAGAAAGTTAACAATTGAGATTTATATTGTGCCCTCTATATCTTAAGACATGCAAAATTTCTTAAGAACAAATGAAGTGCTTTTAGAGTTTGGTCACTGTGGCAGGAAATGAGGCAGTGAAGCACCCTCAATAACTCCAAAAGACTGAAGTTGGGTAAAATGCTGAAAGGCTTTTATTCGCTGTACAATACAACCTCCATGGTGAGTGTCTGCCCCCCGGACTGAGGGGTAGGGGCAAGGCGAAATCACCTTTATACAGGAACCTGTGGGAGGAGCCACAGGGGCAGTCAGCAGAGGGGCGTGTCCAGACAGTTAACCCAGTTACAACATATATATGGTTTAATACAGGTGGCCATTTTGCACACGTTAAGGTAGTGGTAATGTCCTAATCATTCACATTTTAGTAATGTTCATTGGGATGTTGGCAGGAACTTCTCTGCTTTTCTTTAAGGTAGAGCCATGTATCTTTTGTTCCACACATTAAGTTCAATAAGACCTTCCCAGATCTTCATTGCTACATTCTAAATATGTTTATTAGAAAAAGCTGCCACCTCGAAATAAAAATAGAAGGCTGCATTTAAACCAAAATCAGTTGGCTGAAAATGTAGTCCAGTGATGAAGATGAACAGCGCACACAGTGCCTTTCCCTTTCATTTACTATAAATGGGATTGACTGTAACTGACTCATAAATTTACTAGACGTAAGAGTCAGCCTTCCTGACAGAAATAATCTGATTCCACTGATCAGGCCCTGTTATCTTCACCTAGACAATATTCCATGCAGCATATCCTGTGGAGTCCAGGACACTTGGATAATGGTCCTCATTGCAACTCCTATCAATACTGGCTTGCAATTGCCTGGCAATGAGGAGAGTGACTTAGAATAAGCTTGTTCCTCTTTGTTGATGAGACAGAACTCCAGTTCATCTGATTAGGCTCTTTTTTTAAAACCAGCAAAAAGCAATATTCTCCTATCCTTGGTTTTCAAACCCATGATGTTCTGATTGAAAAGCAAGACTTTGTATGCTGGAACAAAATAAGCAGGAAATGTTAGGTGTGATCCTGAGTGAAACGTGCATTACCAATTTAGAAATGTGTCTGTCAGGATTAAAGGAGGCAGTCAGTCTGACGGTGTCTTTTCCTGAAGATACTTTTGCCACATTTCCACATACAGCAAGAACTGTCCTGTTCAATAACACCCTAAGTTGTGCTGCGTGCATTCATTTTGCTTGGAGGAACTATTTAAGTTCTTCTGCTTGCTGAATAATCACTTGTACTCTTCACCTGACCAATTCCTTGCCAATGAAGAAAAAAAACTGCTAATTTTTGAAAGAAATTGCCTTTCCTATTTTGAGGGCATCAACAAGGCACTCTCAGAAAGTCATGTAGAATTCAATCAAATATGATCTATCGCTATATCAAAGCAGTACAATTAGTTACTATTTTACACCTGTTTCAATCTTTTGTTGGAATTTTTAGAGGTGGCTTTTGATAAAAGAATGCTTTTGCATCTGTTTTACTTTTATAAAGAAATGTAAAATATGCAAGCTGTGTCAATATACTATATACTGTTTGTATGTGATTGTCAATAATCTATCTGTTACCTATTTTCCTTAGCAATCCAAACATTCGCAAACACTTCAACAAGGACAGGATAAGCTAAAGACAAAAAGTCATGGGCGCCCCAAAGTTTCTGGCTCACCCAATTGTCAGTCTGAAATTCCTTATTGTTCCTATATAAAATGCTCTTATCAACTTAAACGTATAATTCAAAATAAGAAGCTCAATGCATCCTTTCTAGTGGTTGCAACTCAAAAGGCCAAGTCGCACGAACATACTATGTCACTGTTTTCAGTTTACACTTGCAAAAAAAAAACCCTGTTCGCTTTTGCCTGACGTGTTCCCATTTCCTTGTTCGCCTACCCAGTTTATTCTTCAATATTAACAATCGCTGGTTGTGAATGTTAGTGTCAACACTTTCTCAGTAAAGAACTCTCTCCTTCCCTCAAAGCTATGTCTCTCATAATTAATCTTATATTGAAGCTGATTTGTTTCAGATCCACCAATTTCTCGAAACACTTAAATGTTTTCAGTCCTGATCAACTAATTTTAGCCACTTCCAATTGCATTAAGGCATATTTCATGTTAATCTTCTAAGTGGAGCTTTGATTTTTCCAGCAGCTCTATATATCTGTATTTTCTCATACAAGGCAGAATCATAAATCTAGATTACCCCCTTTTTAAAGTCTCAATATCAATTGTTGATCCCTATGATACATGCCCCTCAAACTTCTTATTACGGTTTAAGTGGATTCTGTTTTATATTCTATACCTCTTGTAATGAAGCACAAAACCGCATTAGCTTTACTTTACGGTCCCATCGGCCTATAACGTTCCATTCCAAATCCCTTTGCTTTCTCACTGCATCAGGACTACATCCATGCAGAACCTCTTAATTTCACTAACACATACTTAAGTCGTGTATTTACAGTGAATATTGCCACAGAATTTTTTGGCAATGTTCCTATATTCCCATTGCAGCTTCCTCAAGTCCAGAAAAAATCTATTTTGGTTCCCTCATCTGTAGCTTTAACACCATTCCCCAGGGCCTGTGTCAGTTATGTACAAATGAACAGCTGTGGCCAGAACTGAACTCTAGGATACCAGGACACAGTTGCACAAAAGCTTTTTCTGAACTTCTGTTCTCTGTATTATCCAATATAACCGGCTTTTTTTAAAAAATCCAGTTTGGTTCCCTGCCTCTAACTGAATGCCCCTTAATTTTCTTTAATAATTCATGCAAGTGCAGCACCCATTGTACTTCCCTCCGTTACTACTTTAGATAATCCTTGTGGTTTGTTAAACACAGGTATTCTAACTGAAATCCACAAGCACTTTAACTCCATGAAGAGGGACAGATAAAATAAGCGAGTAAACTAGTTGTTGGCATTTGAAACTCAGTACAGATGGGTGTAAGTGTGAGGTTTTACATGCAGTACAGCTTGACTTGAGTGAGGTAGAAAATTAGATTAGATTTAACTTTATTGTCATTGGGCCGAGTACAGATACAAAGCCAATGAAATGCATTTAGCATCTGACCAGAAATGCAAAGAATGGTGTTATTTACAAAATACCTGCACATAAAAAAAGTGCTACAGCACACAAATATAAAAGTACTGAGACAGTACAATACGGATGCAATACTGCTTAGCGCTGTAAAATGGAGGTCAGAAGAAATGTGTGACTGTTAATAGGCGTAGCACTTAACATGCTACATCACTGTGACATAGCAATCAATGCAGCAAACAAAAGGCAGCGTGGAGATAATCACTGGAGCATAAATCAGAAGATGCTTGACTGAAAATGTATCATTTTGCAGATGGGTTTCTGGTTCCTCCATTGCCATTCTTTCCCGGTCCTGTAGCTACCATTGTCACTCCTTTGGATGTTTCTCCCTTACCATAGGTTTATTGCATCATAGGTCTCCTTTATAGACTGAGCTGCCTCACCTCTTTACCCGATACAATATGATTTTGAAATTGTTCTCTCCCTCCAATCAATTAAATCATGCAAATATACTCGGTCACTTCATTAGACACACCTGTACACCTGATTAATGCAAATATCTAATCAGCCAGTCATGTACCAGCAAATCAATGCATGGAAACATGTAGACGTGGTCAAGAGGTTCAGTTGTTGTTCAGACTGAATATCAGAAGAAATGTGATCTGAGTGACTTTGACTACGAAATGGTTGTTGGCTTCTCACAGGGTGGTTCGAGTATCTCAGAAACTGCTGATCTCCTGAGATTTTCACGCACAAGTTTCTGGAGCTGGTAGAGAATGATGTGAAAAACAAACATCCAGTGAGCAGTGGTTCTCGGTGTGAAAATGTCTTTCTCAATGAGAGGTGTTAGGGGGCAATGGCCAGACTTGTTGAAGGTGACAACAGCGGAGCATCTCTGAATGTACAAAAATCGAACCTTGAAGGAGATAGGCTACAGCAGCAGTAGATCTTGAACTAGATACCCTCTGTGCCTCATAAAATGACCATTGAGAGTATGTTATAGATATAACAATCTGATGCAAGATGCTGATTCAAAACATTGACAATCTCTCTGTCTCCACAGACGCTGCCTGACACACACAGTTCCTCCAGTAGTTTGTTTTTTTTGTCCCAGTTGACGGTCTTTGCCATCTCTTCGGCAGTCAAAGTATAGCTCCATCTCTCATGGCTCAACACCATGGATTAATTCATTACTTAGAGGAGAATCTGTTTTTATTTCCCATATCAGCCACTTAAATGAGATTGATAATTTGCAGTTAACTATAGTCAGGAATATTGTAAAGCATTTCACAAGGGATCCTTGCTGATCATAGACAATTCTTTTTTCCATCCAATAGATTTGTCTGAAAGACTTCAAAATGTAAAAGAACAACATGCTAAGGTCTAAACTGAAAGATCTAAGAGTATTTTTCAAACTTCATGTAGTCTAAGTTCACACAAAAGAAGAAAATGTTGTTCAAGCTGTTCTGATGGCATGAAGATTGACTTCTCTAACTTCTGCTAATGCCCCACCTCCCCCTCGTACCCCATCCGTTATTTATTTTTATACACGCATTCTTTCTCTCACTTTCCTTTTTCTCCCTCTGTCCCTCTGACTATACCCCTTGCCCATCCTCTGGTTCCCCCCCCCCTTGTCTTTCTCCCTGGACCTCCTGTCCCATGATCCTCTCATATCCCCTTTGCCAATCACCTGTGAGCTCTTGGCTCCATCCCTCCCCCTCCCGTCTTCTCCTATAATTTTGGATCTCCCCCTCCCCCTCCCACTTTCAAATCTCTTACTAACTCTTCAGTTAGTCCTGACGAAGGGTCTCGGCCTGAAACGTCAACTGTACCTCTTCCTAGAGATGCTGCCTGGCCTGCTGCGTTCACCAGCAACTTTGATGTGTGTTGCTTGAATTTCCAGCATCTGCAGAATTCCTGTTGTTGACACTGGAAATATTGTAATGAAAGTTGCAGAGATGGCAGATGAACTGAATGCGTATTTTGCATCAGCCTTCACAGTGGAAGACATCTGCAGTATACCGGACATTCAAGAGTGTCAGGGAAGTGAAGTATGTGAAGTGAAAATTATGACTGAGGAGGTGCTCAGGAAGCTTAATGGTTTGAAGGTGGATAAGTCTTCCGGACCTGATGGAATGCACCTTTGGGTTCTGAAGGAAGTAGCTAGAGAGATTACAGAGGCATTAACAATGATCTTTTAAGAATCGATAGATTTTGGCATTGTACTGGATGACTGGAATATTGTAAATGTTACTCCGCTATTTAAGAAGGGTGGGAAGCAGCAGAAAGGAAACTATAGACTTGTTAGTCTGACATCAGTTGTTGGAATCGATTGTTAGGGGATGAGATTACGGAGTGCCTGGAGGCACATGACAAGATAAGCCAAAGCCAGCACAGTTTCCTGAAAGGAAAATCCTGTCTGATTAACCTACTTCAATTTTTTGAGGAAATTACAAGCAGGGTAGACAACAGAGATACAGTGGATGTGGTGTACTTGGATTTTCAGAAGGCCTTTGACAAGGTGCCGCATATGAGCCTGCTTACCAAGATAAGAGCCGATGGACTTACAGGGAGTTACTAGCATGGATGGAACATTGGCTGATTGGCAGAAAATAGAGTAGGAATAAAGGGATCCTCTTCTGGCTAGCTGCTGGTTACCAGTGGAGTTCCATAGGGGTCAGATTTGAGACTGCTGCATTTTACGACGCATGTCAAAGATTTGGATTAATGGTTTTGTGGCTAATTTTGCTGATGATACAAAGATAGGCGGAGGAGTGGGTAGCGTTGAGGAAACAGAGCCTGTAGAGAGACTTGATACTTTAGAGGAATGGGCAAAGAAGTGGCAAATGAAATACATTGTTGGAAAGTGTATGGTCATGCACTTTGGTGGAAAAATAAACGGGCAGACTATTATTTAGATGGGGAGAGAATTCAAAATGTAGAAATGCAAAGGAATTTGGAAGTCCTTGTGCAGGATACCCTAAAGGTTAACCTCCAGGTTGAGTCAGTGGTGAAGAAGGAGAATGCAATGTTAGCATTCATTTCTAGAGATATAGAATATAAGAGCAGGGATATGATGTTGAGGCTCTATAAGGCACTGGTGAGACCTCACTTAGAATATTGTGTGCAGTTTTGGGCTTCTGGTTTTAGAAAGGATATACTGACATTGGAGAGGGTTCAGAGAAGATTCACAATAATGATTCCAGGAATGAAAGGGTTACGCTATGAGGAATGTTTGGCAGCCCTTGGGTTGTATTCCCTTGAGTTCAGGAGAATGAGGGGGGATCTCATAGAAACATTCCAAATGTTAAAAGGCCTGAACAGATTAGTTATGGCAAAGTTATTTCCCATGGTAGGGGAGTCTCGGACAAGAAGGCACGACTTCAAGATTGAAGGACGTCCATTTAGAACAGGGATGCGGAGAAAATACTTTAGTCAGAGGGTGGTAAATCTGTGGTATTTGTTGCCACGAGCAACTGTGGAGGCCAAGTCATTGGATGTATTTCAGGCAGAGATAGGTTCTTGATTAGCCAGAGCATCAAAGGGTATGGGGAGAAGGCAGGGGAGTGGGGATGACTGGAAGAATTGGATCAGCCCATGATTGAATGGTAGAGCAGACTTGATGGGCCGAATGGCCTACTTCTGCTTCTATATCTTATGCTGTTGTAGTCCATGACACGTATTGGCTATTGTTGTTGATGCTTGGATTTTCTAATTTACTGTTCTTTGTACCATCCAGGGTGTTTTCATTCCTGGCAATTGTAAAGATGTCAATGTACAGAAATGTTACGTGTTTCTTTGGTGCTTGATACTTATTCAATTTTTGCCAATACAGGATACAGTATGGATCTGACTTCTTGCTAAGCAAGTAACACATAAGAGAAAAGCTGCAGATGCTGGAAATCCAGGCTTAGCTGAGTTCCAAGTGGTTACATGAGAGTTTGCCTTCAGCGTCCTGACAGTCTGCAATTTGTGCAACTGACTACTTGACATCAGGTAGCAAGTTTAAGACCTTAAGTCTTGCGCTGATGCCACATCTCACACCCAGGGCAAGACTTTGAATCCTGTAGCATCCTTCTGGCAAAATGTGAGCAAGTGTGAGGCGGTAGATTAGCTCACCGTTGTTCCCAGAGTAACGTGTATCCAGGTGCATTTGCCAAGCCCAGCAGGGCACACTAAGTTCTTCCTTTTCATCAATTGTTAAAATGTTGGACTTGGGGATTTGAAGTCTGGATGCCTCCATATTCAAAATTACTAGCTGCTCATCCAATTATTTAAGACATTTTTTCCTTGGGCGGTACAGTAGTGGAGTGTTAAGTGGAATGTTTTACTGTGCCAGTGCCCGAGTTTAATCCCCACCTTCTCTCCGTGACCATGCGGGTTTCCTCCGGGTGCTCCAGTTTCCTCCCACATCTAAATTCGTTCAGGTTATTAGCTTAATTGATCACATGGTGATAATTGGGCTCATTGGGCCTGTTACCGTAGAGCATCGGTGATGGAATAACTTATCACAGTTTCGATATTTGAGAATGAGTTGCTGTTACCGCTCAAGGGGGGGGGAAGCGCCAAAGAGAGCTCCGAAATCTGCAGGATGATTGTGACTCCTGTCACGGAGAGTCAAATTTCAGGACGCACATGCACTCATGCACCCTTCCTCTTGCACTGAACCTAGCATGTCTATCGGTTGCAATGCATAGTCGGGTTCCCTCTGAGCCACCCCGTCTCACCGCTCCAGGAACTCTGGTGCTGTCCACGTGGAATGTGAGCAGTATCTCTGAGACAGCATGGTGATGGGCCAGAGGGCTACTAAATTACCTCTGGTGTGTGTAGAGTTGATGCCAATGTAAGGAAAATAAAATGGTGTAATTGAGTGCTTGATGGTTGGCACGGACTTCTTGGTCGGAAGGTTTGATTTCTGTGCTGTAATCACTCCATCACTTTTTGTACCTGAAGTGCAAAGCAGCCATCAGACCTAGCCCTGTTGGAATAAACTCTGCTTTCTGAGTATAATTTTATTTCAGTCCCACACCAGGGTCTTGAAAGCAAAAGTCTAGGCTGAGAACCCAGTTCTGAGGAAGTAAACACAATTGGAGATGCTATTTTAAGATGGGACATCCAGGAGGTGATAAAATACACTGCGTATCAATACAAATTGTTCTCTTGAATGATGTTGTGCTTTATATTATTAAGGATGTTATGTTAATTGTGAGATGAAAAATATTGCATGCAAAAGCCATGAAATTCTCAGGAGAGTTTTTGGCTGTTGTCCATTTTGTTGGATTACTAACAAAGTGTGAGTATTAAGCAAATAAATTCCCCAAAATGAGAAGGTTTATTGTTTTCTCCTTAATTAATTATCCATTACATAAGATGCATTTTCACAAATTTTTCAATTTTCAATTCTGTTATTTGTTAGCTCCTTTTCCTATTCAAGTAAGAAGATCAAAGAGGAATAAGTATTACTTACCAAATTATATATTCAATTATGTAATATAGAAAAGACCATAAGATCTTAAGACACAAGAGCGTAATTAGGCCATTCTACTCATTGACTTTTCTCCACCATTTGATCATGGCTGATTTATTTTCCCGCTTAACCTCATTCTCCCTGTAACTTGCCACCTTTACTAATCAAGAATCTGTCAGCATCCTTTATAAACATACCCAATGATGGCCTCCACATTTGCAGACATCCCACCTCTCCCGTAAGTACCAGGAGCCTCCCGCATATTGATAGTGGCTCCCTGACGCCCGCAAATTATATACAATATCCTGGAAACTGATATATTTATTTTAGAGAGGGAGAATCCTGATGGGTCTACTTAGAACAAAGAGAAACCAATCAGTTTTCTCTGTGGGTGGGCTTTACAGTTGACCTCTCTCTCTATTACATTGTCCATCAGTTCAGTTTAGTGTCCTGTAGCGCCATGGCAGAGTGTTCAAAAAAAAAAGAAAATATAAAACGTTCTTCACCCCAGACTACACTAAAGTGTACCCTTGCCTAATAGGGGTTAAAAATAATGAGAGTGTTGCTCGCTGCACTGTTTGCAACAGTGACTTTTCTATTGCCCATGGTGAGTTAAATGACTGTAAAAGACATGTTGAGGTGAGTCCTGGATTATGTGTCAAATAACCTTGAAGGACTGGTGCCAAACTACAAAAATTTGCCAGTAGATGAGTTCTGGGGGAAGCCGTCCAAAGTAAAATCTGTGAGCACAGGGCAATTGATATTCAAAGAGTTCTGCCAGTTGACGAAGCTGCTTTTGGTGCAGTCAGATTCTAATTGTGATGTCGAAGGGGGCATTCGGCATGGTGTATCACATTAAGACAGAATTCAGAAGTCAGCAGTCTCTCAAAACACCTGTGAATCTGATGTCTTGCAAAATGAGCAAATTCATCGACACAGACTGCTGTGAGGTGGAGACCTCCCTGAAATTAGTTTTTGCAGGGTGGGATGTCTGCAGCTGCGTGTGGCAATGAATTCCACAGACTCACCAGCCTCTGGCAAAAGAAATTCCTCTGCATCTCTGTTCAGAAGGGACATCCTTTTATTCTGAAGCTGTGCCCTCTGGTCCCAGACTCTCCCACTATTGGTATCATCCTCTCCACATCCACTTTATCTAGGCCTTTCAATTTTCAGTAGTTTTCAATGAGATCCCCCTTATTCTTCTGAACTGCACAGTTCCAGAGGCATTAAAATTTCATCATATGCTAATGGTTTCGTTCCCGGGATCATTCTCTTAACCCTCCTCTGGATCTTCTCCAATGCCAGTATATCCTTTCTTAGATATGGAGCCCAAAACTGCTCACAATACTCCAAATACTGTCTGATCAATGCCATATAAACCTGTAGCATTACATCCCTGTTTTTTTTCATATTCTAGCAATAAGTCCTACTTCAAGAAAAATAGAACTTTTCTTGAACAAAGATTCCCAAGTACAGCAAATATATTCTCTTACATAAATCACAGTCTCACAGCCATTAATGCTCCTGTTCACAGCTCCTGTAATCCGGGTTAAATCCCGACCTCGTATTCTGTCTACAGGCAGTGTGCCTATTCTCCCTCTAATTGTGGAGATTTCATCAGATACTCTGGTGTCCCCTCGCATCCCAAAGGGGAGCGGGTGGATAGGTAAGTGGCCATTGGTGTTTACGTGAGTAGTTGAATCTCAGGGTGACCTGATGGAAAAGAATTGGGAAAATAAGAGGCTTGTTGTTTGAATGCAAGGGCTGAAGGGTATTTTTCCCTGATGGCTCTGTAACCCACCAAACCAATCCATCATCTCAACGTTAGTCCTCCACTCTGTCTCTATCCAGTAACTTACTTGTCTCATGAGACTTTCAAATGAATATTCTTATATATTTTTAATAGTAAATTATACTATAAGGTCATGAGCCCGTGCTAAGTTCCTGGGGACTCCTGTTCCTTACCATAACGTTCTAGCTTTTAACATTAGAATCCTATTTAAATTCCTCTCCGAGGAAACAATATTCCCTGATCATTTTGTCAAGTGTCTTCATAACATTGAAAGCTTTAACAGGATCATCTTTGGAAGATGAATTTTACGGTACTTTTGCTGATCTTCCTTTGCCTTTCTCTATCACTGCAAGCTACTCTCTGCACACTCATGCTAATACATTTTTTGGAGACACCGCCACAGTAACATAATTCAAGTGAGTCAGTAAGTTAAATTGCATGGGTTATTTTGAAGGGCAGACTGCCTTTTACAAATATCTTGAATGCAATTTTTTTATAATATCAGAGAGGATGAGGAGCAAACACTGTTAGACTTTCATCCTGTATTCCAGTCTTCCCTGAGTTAGTACTAGAAGTCAAGAATAGGCTATAATTACATTTCAAATGCAGGCAAGTTGAGTGCTTTGGGAGATAGGCAATTTCATAGAGTCCTCAGCTTTATATTGCATAATTTTTGCAGACAGACAGCTGTTGAATAGCTGTTGTTTGTGAAGAAAAATAAGGTCAAACTCAGAATTTTGATGTGCAAGATGAAACAGGAGAAAGTTATACATCTGCGCCGATTTTATAGATCATCGAATACTGTACTCTCCATCTGCAGGAAAAGTATGAGATATATAAAATGAATTCTCAAAGCAATGACTCTAATGAATCAAAGACAAAACCTGCCTCACCATAACCTCCTTTAAAGTTAGTTATTACTCAGTAGTTAAATTGCAGATTAATTCTAATGCAGTAAAGTTCACAGTGAAATGCATTTGTTTCATCCTCCGTATTGCTGTATCATTGGATTTTATTTGATCTGGTTAGCATTCCAAAGAACATTCTCTGTAAATATTCACAAAACATTAGACTGACTTTAAGATTGAATAGTATTTATTTATCTGTGAGACCCGATATAGATTGGAGACCACTTTGTTGAGCACTTTTGCTCTGTCCACCCCAAAAAGCAGGATTTCCTGGTGGCCACACATTTGACTTCTACTTCCCATTCCCTTTCCAACATATATGTTTATGATGATGAGGTTGGAGGAGTGGCACCCATATATTCAGTCTGGGTAGCCTCCAACCTGATAGCATGATGCAGATAGTCCCCATCTACATCAACAGAGCTGTAGTGGAGCATGTATCAAGCTTCAAATTCCTTGGTGTCCACATTTCCAAGGATCTCACCTGGACCCTGAACTCCTCCATCCTGATCAAAAACGTGCAACAGTGCCTTTATTTCCCACGGAGCGTCAAGAAAGCTCACCTCTGTCCCAGGATACTGACGGACTTTTACCGCTGTACCACTGAGAGCATACTCACCAACTGCATCTCAACGTGGTATGGCAATTGTCCCGTATCGGACTGCAAAGCCCTCCAGCGTGTGGTGAAAACTGCCCAGCGGATTATCGGCACCCAATTGCCCACCATTAAGAACATCTACCATAAACGCTGCCTGGGCAGGGCGAAAAGCATTATCAGGGATGCATCTCACCCTAACCATGGACTTTTTACTCTCCTCCCATCCGGTAGGCGCTACAGGAGCCTCCGCTCCCGCACCAGCAGGCACAGGAAGAACTTCTTCCCTGAGGCCGTGACCCTGCTGAACCTCTCATCACAGCGCTAAGCAGTATTCCATCTGTATTGTACTGTCTCAGTACTTTTATATTTGTGTGCGGTAGCACTTTTATTCACAGATATTTTGTAAATAACACTATTCTTTGCACTTCTGGTTAGATACTAACTGCATTTCATTGGCTTTGTATCTGTACTCGGCACAATGACAATAAAGTTGAATCTAATCTAATGAATATCGATTTCTTGAACTTCCAGTAATTGCCCCACTTCTCTCCTTCACCATACCCCATTCTTGTTTCCCTCTCACACCTTCTTTCCTTACCTGCCCAACACCTCCCTCTGGTGCTCCTCCCCTTCCCTTTTGTCCATTGTCCTCTCTAATCAGATTCCCCCTTCTCCAGCCCTTTATTCCTTTCACCAATCAACTTTCCAGCTCTTCATACTTCCCAAATTCACCTATCACCAGCCATCTTGTACTCCTTCCTCCCTTCCCTCGCCTTTTTCTGACTTCTTTCCCCCCTCCTTTCCAGCGCTGTCGAAGGATCTCAGCCTGAAACGTCAACTGTTTACTATTTTCCGTAGATGCTTCCTGGCCTGCTGAGCTCCTCCAGCATTTTGGGTGTGTTACTTGAGATTGAATAGTACAGTTCTGCTTGTTCAAAGGCTGTATACTCTCAGCTGAGGCACCAGCCTGACCAATACAGTCAGCCCGAACACTCTGACAATGGGAAAGAAATTGAGATGCTGGGAGTTCAAGATGGGCAGCAACAAACAGGGCACCTGTTGCAAATTCAACCTGATTTTCTTTTCAGTTGCCTGATCTCTGTAGCAGATGAATTAATACCTCAACCTATCACCAGGCTTCCTGATGCTGGTCATTCCTTAGAAACGTGTGCTGGAAAGTGCTTCACGTTGGACATTAAGTCAGAATAGGATTGAGGACAGTCCTGACAGCCTAAGGCCCTCTTCACAGCAAGAGAATAAAAGCCAGATACAGTAAAACTCAGATAATCCAGCACTTTTGGGATTTAGGTGTAGCCAGATCATCAGATTTTCTGGATTATTTGATGTATCTTTATTTATACCTCAACCCTTTTAATTCACTATATATGTGTGTGTGTGTGTGTGTGTGTATGTGTGTATGTGTGTCTATAGTGTATGTGTATATATGGCATTTAATAATACATTACAAAGTGAATCAATTCACACTTTTCTGGATTGAACTCCATCTGTCACTTCGCAGCTCAGCTATTGTAACGCCTATGACAATCTTCTGCATTATCCACAACACCTCCAACCTCCAGGTTAAATCCCACCCTTCCACTTCCACTTCACATCCAAATACTTTATAAATTAACATTGACGCTGGCAGAGGTGCTTAAATCTTTACTCCAAGCAATATCTTACCACGCTCCTCGCCCAGGAATGGATGACACATTTTATCCCAGCTGCCCTGCTCTTTAAGGTCAGAAAATTTAATTGCTGTTGAAGGATCCTCATCCGAAGTTTTTCCGAGCTTGACAGCCACTTGATGCAGAGCACTGCAAATTGAATTGCATTTGTCAGTTTCAGATTGCATCTGGAAGTCTGCTGTTAAATTGCATCATGAATGTACGGTGACCTCTACTGTAACTCCTCTGCATTCTGATGCACTATTTTTAATAGCTGCGATTATATCATTAGTCAAATATATTTATCATTAATAATTGGGATAAATATTTACATTCAGGTCTTAATCTGGATTCCACAAGCAATGGAATAATCTCACAAAATATATTTAGTAATCACGTGATAAAATGATTTAATTAGCTTTATGAAAATTGTGAGAGTCAAGACCTTGAGAAGTGTAAGTGCGAAATACCCATAGCCATTATAGCCATTTATCAATATGTATTGAGGTATTATATTTTACTGGAGTAAACCCTTGCTCATGTTACAAAGAGGAGAAAACCTCTAGCTCTTTGATTCTATGAACATAAGCATATGCTGCTATGCATTGATAAGAAACCAGAGTATGGAAGAAAAATCCTTAGAATAATATCAATTACAGTACAGTCTTCAAATCACAAACAAGGGAAAATCTGCAGATGCTGGAAATCCGAGCAACACACACAAAGTGCTGGAGAAACTCAGCAGGCCAGGCAGCATCTGTGGAAAAGAGTGCAGTTGACTTTTCGGGCTGAAACGTCAGTGGTATTTCTTTCCATAGACGCTGCCTGGCCTGCTCAGTTCCTCCAGCATTTTGTGTGTGTTGCAGTATAGTTTTGTTGAACACAATTCTCTGGATGCCATCAGAATGATTGCACAAAATCTTAAACTGGATTACATTCAGTTATGTAGTCATTATAATTATAGTAAACCTTTCTGTAATTAGTAAAATGGTATACAGTTCTAGAAAGATTCCTAATATTGCCTTCAAAATCAAGGCCAGTGATCAAAGCTGAATTGTTTGGTAAGTGAAATAGATTTTGCAATGTAATTACAGTGATCATTATATTAAAAAAAAGACAAATGAAAACTTTGCTTGTGAGGTCAAGAGTAAAATATTTAATATTTCAAACTCGTATGGAAGAATGCTTTCTCTGTTCAGTCCATGTAATGAAATCTTTACAAATGGTTTGCCAATTTTCTTATTCATGGTTCATGAATGAGATGTCCCTGTGATTGTTGTTTTGAGAAAAAAATGCTTGAAATTGGATGGATGCATGAAAGCTCCCTAAGGATTAACCCTTTAATCCAAGGGAGTTGGGTGAACTTGTCTTTTAGCTGTGTGGTGGACTGTTTGCAGTGGCTTGTATTCCTTAGTATAAGGTGAATAAAGCAGCTCACTCCAAGAGCTGCAGGGTGCATCTTTCCTGGCGTCCGGTGACTGGTGGTTTTAGGTGTCCCAGGCAGTGCACAGGTTTCCATGGCTGGTGGCTACTGACCTTCCTTGGATCACTTGCTGCTCAGGTTCTGTATCATCACGACGGCAGCTGCTCACAGGGGACAGTCCAACAGATGGCTCATCCCAAACCTCAGAACTCGGTTCCCTTCGACTCTGGTTCTGTGCGGAGGAGGCACTGACTATGTCTAAAATCACCAGCTGGTGGTCCTAGCTGTTATTTTGTCTTCTTGCAGCAACTTTATCACTGAAGGAACTTTCATCTCTGAGCAGAGCATCCCTGGTCAGAAGTGTAAGTGCAAGGCCTTAGGGCAAGCTTTCTTTTTCACCCAATCAACTGGCTGTTGATTGAGATTTATGATGACATTATCACACAGTAATAGTATGCCTTCTTCATGATTCTATTTGCAAGTACTCTGCTCAGCGTGAAGTTGTCACAGTGACTCATTTTGGTTCTATGATACATCTGCTGCTTGTCGGAGAAACAGGTGTGGCACGTGCAGATGCTCTCCGTCAATAACAACGATTGGTTCGGGACGGAAAGAATCTGATTTAACTTTTGGTTATTTTCATTGGTTTGGTTAAAGACAGACATGCAAGTCTTGATGAAGAGTCTCGGCCTGGAATGCCAACTGTTTATTCCTCTTCATAGATGCAGCCTGAACAGTTCTTTCAGCAATTTGTGTTCTGCAGTTCCTACAGTTTGGCTAAAAGTTAACATGCAATTCACACAAGACTGGCGGTCTGTGCACAAACCCACTAGGTTACCCCGACATTCCTCGAACAGTCAATCGGAACAGAAAGGTCAATACCCAGCAACAGGAACTGGCCAAGTTAGTCCTCTTGATCCCAATGTAATCTCCACATTTCCAACATGGGATTAACAACTTCTGATAGGGTTAGTCGCTAGAGTTTCATCTTCTACACTTCAATGCCCCATTCTTACCCTCTTTCTCATCTGTTCTGTGTTGTTGTGTTTTGACTTTGTCGGTCCTATCTTAGCAGGCTAGCCAGTGTCCCACCTCTCTTCGAGGTTACAGTTAGCATTACCTAATTACCTAATATAAGATGATGAGAGGCATTGATCGTGTGGATAGTCAGAGGCTTTTTCCCGGGGCTGAAATGGTTGCCACAAGAGGACACAGGTTTAAGGTGCTGGGGAGTAGATACAGAGGAGACGTCAGGGGTAAGTTTTTTTTAACTCTGAGAGTGGTGAGTGAGTAGAATGGGCTGCCGGCAACGGTGGTGGAGGCGGATACGATAGGGTCTTTTAAGAGACTTTTAGATAGGTACATGGAGCTTAGTAAAATAGAGGGCTATGGGTAGCCCAGTAATTTCTCAGGTAGGGACATGTTCGGCACAACTCTGTGGGCCAAAGGGCCTGTATTGTGCTGTAGATTTTCTATGGTTCTAATTGCTCCTCTCTCACTAAAAGACTCTTTTGTTCATTTTCCCCAAAGTCAGGTTGATTCAACCCAGCTCTCACCAGCTCCTGTCAGACTTGGCTCCATTCTCAGACTGCCCTTCTCACCAATCTGTAGTTTGTCTGTTTTAGAATGAATGGGAGGGGAAGATGAAGACCCTGTTGACTTTTTCAGGCGGATCCCACTGTGAAACAAAAGAAGGGCAGGAGAGTTCTCATGTTATCACTTACTATCAAGACACAAAAGAAGTGCAAAGTGCAAAGCGCAAAAGAATCTTGTGTAGTGTGCTGGCCAGTATGTTACAACCTAACAATACTAAAACAATCATGTCATTTCTAAATAAAAGCTCTCAAAAATGGTGGACACAGGCCATGTTCTCCCTACAAGGAGCATTGCCACAAGAAAGCAGCCTCCATCATTGAGGATCCCTCCCCCACCATTCACGCCATGCTCTCTTCTCACTGCCGCCATTGGGAAGGAGGCATAGGAGCCTTGGGTCAAATGTCCACAGGTTCAGGAAGTTATTACCCTACAACCATCAGGCTCCTGAACCAGTGTAGATAACTTCATTCACTTCAATTCCAAACTGATTCCACAACCTACTGACTCACTTTCAAGGACTCCATAGCTCATGTTCTCAGTATTATTTATTTATGATTCATCACCGTCATTATGAGCCGCGTTGTACGACTTGGCGATCGTGGTCTCATGACCATGATTGTTCTTGGCAAATCTTTTTACAAAAGTTATTTGCCGTTGCCTTCTGGGCGGTATTTTTACAAGACGAGTGACCCCAGCCATTACCAATACTGTTCAGGGATTGTCTGCCTGGTGTCGGTAGTTGCTTCACTGGGACTTGTGACGTGCACCAGTGCCCATATGACAATCCACCACCTGCTCCCATGGCTTCACGTGACCCTGATTGGGGGTGGGGGGGTGGGATGGGCGGTGGGAGAGAGGATGGCTAAGCAGGTGGTACACCTTGCCCAAAGGTGACCTGTAGGCTAGTGGAGGGAAGGAGTGCCTTACACCTCCTTTGGGAGAGATGTATCTCCATCTTGGCACCCAATAAATTATTAATTATCATTGCCTGCAACAAAATGAATCTCAAGATAGTATATGGTGACATACTGCATACATGCTTCGAGAATAAATTCAATTTGAGCTTTGAACTTGTCTATCAATCGATAGTTAATACGAGAGACATCATTTAAAAGTGATTGGAGTAAAGTATAGGGGGGAATTTTAGAGGCATGTTCTTTACTCAGAGTGGTGGGCGGGTGGAATGCCCTGCCTGAGATGGTGGTAGAAGCAGGTACATTAGCAGCATTTAAGAAACTTTTAGATAGGCACATGGATGATAGAAGCATGCAGAGCTATGTAGGAAGGGTTGGATTGAACTTACCGTAGACTAAGATGTTGGCTCAACATTGTGGTTTGAAGGCATTGTCTTGTGTTATGTTCTATGTTAACTTCCCCATAATTCTCCAGCTACACACACAGCACAGTAACTACTTCACATTCCAGCACACCTTTGGAAAGGAACTTGGGAGAAATCCAGCACCACAAGTAAAATGTACTCATGATGCAGACAGAACTTGACATCAGCATCCTACGCCGATCCGCAGAGCGCCTCGACAGCTGCTCTGATGTCAGTGCCCTGTACGGCCTCCGTTGTCTCCACATAGTGTAGAACATCTCCACGACCAACAAAATCTGCAACGCTCAGTGAAGTTTCACCCTTGTTACATGTGTGCAAAAGATTCATGAATTTTTTTCCCACAATAAACCGCATGAATAAACTTAAACTGCAAAATATCACAGGGGATTTAAAATGGATAAAAGTTTTGAATAAGTATCTCCATAATTTCATCTTCCAATCTCAAGTACTCAAGTGTCAACTACGCATTCTGTTAAGGAAATTTATGTGAAAATTAATTTTAATAACTGTGATTTAGACAGTGAAAAGATTCAGCTGTGATAAACTTCACAAGGGACATTTTAATAAGGAACCATTGCCAGTACTTCATTTGTCTAAGTACAAAAGTTGTGTTTGAAAATTTTGAGAAGATAATCTGGTTTTTATGGAGAAAGCAAAAAGTATATTTATATTTTGTGTTAGGATGAAGACTTACTGTTAATGGCGGCAAAATGTTAGTTTGACAGTTATTGTCTTCTGTGAGTGCTTCTTGTATATTGCAACACTGGTGTTAAGTTATGATTAGCCCCTGCAGCATTAAAAACAGCACAGTGCAGCAGACCAGAAATGTCACTGAAGTTTGAGTATGCGGTATGCTCAGGCATTGGTGGTTGAGAGACCGAATTTGGAGAAGAAATTGTTTGCAATCCATTTCAGCTGAGGGATGTACAGACACTCTCTTCCTGATTCCCCTCTGGATTTTCTTCAGCCATAATTCATTTTCAAATTTTGACACTAGGAGCACATGAAGAATTTGTTTTTGAATATTCGGCAGACATCTATGTCCCATGTGATTCTGGTGAGGGATGCATTCAGCCCTGGATGCTCCTTATAACCTTAATCACAACAACACGTAGCACTTATCTGACTGCAGCTGCCTGATCTTCAGCTTTATATAAAACTCCACAGAAAAAAAAATATAATCAAAGCATTTCTGTTAGGTTGACAGGTTGGAATCTCTACACAACGCTGAATACTTTTGCTGATATCCAAGAAACTCTCAGTAAATTCAAGGCATGCTTCTGTCGCTATCCTAACACCAAGAACCCATTTACTTTAAGTGAGTCAATACCACCACGAGGCAATAAAGTACCGCTATGAAGACCTGCATTTTTTTTAGATCTTTCATGGAATTCAGAAGTGCTTTTTAGTCAATGAACAGTGTTTATATATTGTCGGAAACTAGCTTTCAGTCTGCGAATAACACAATTTCAATGTGATTATGAGGTAATGACCAGATAATCAGCCTTACTAATGAGGAGTGACAGACGAATATTGGCCTGCAGAGTGGGGCTGTGTCTCTGAGCTTCTTCAAAATAGTGACATGATATCTTTTATATCTGTCTGAGAGAGGAGGTAGTGTTTGAGATTGCTTGGCCACTGGTCTGAAAGACGCGACTTCCAAGGATAGAACAAGCCTTTACCCTTTCCAAGATATTGAGACATTCTAAAACACTTCATGATTGAAGTCTCTTTAATAGCAAGCTGCCATAAACAATGTTGTGATGAGGATAAGATAAGCTGTTATTTTTTTTTACAAATGATGTTGTATAAGTGCTAATTAATGCCAAAGAAATTAGGAGTTATTTCCACCCCAATGTGCAGGCTGATGGCAGAAGTTACTCAACCCTGTCACCTGTAAAAATGTTGTCCCTTTTTTCGGTTCCTAAGTCTCCCAGGATGAGGCTTTCCTTTCAGGAATATCAGAAATATCTCCATTCTTGAAAGAATGGGGTTTCCCTTAACCCACCATTGATCCTGGCTTCACCTACATCTCCTCCATTTCCTGGACATCCACCCTTACGTCAACATCCCTCCCCCTTAACAGGGATAGAGTTACTCTATACGAGGAAATCTGCAGATGCTGGAAATCCTAGGCAACACACACACACACAAAATGCTGGAGGTACTGAGTACATCAGGGAAAGAGTAAACAGTTGACCGTTCAGGCCGAGACCCCTCTTCAGAATTCCTCTTGTCTTTACCTCTCACCCCACGAGCCTCTGGTTTCAGCATGCCATTCTCCACCGTCTTCAAAGGGATCTGACAACCAATCACATCTATACCTCTCCCCCACTCACTGCTTTCTGCAGGGATTGCTCCTTCCATGATTCCACTGTCCATTTGCACCTCCCAACTAATCTCCATCCTGGCACGTCCCTGCAAGTGGAAGAAGTGCCACTAATGCTCACCCACCTCCTCCCTCGCCTCCATTTAAGGCCCCAAACAGTCCTTCCAGGAGAGGCAAAACTTCACCTCTGAACCTGTAGGAGTCACCTGCTATATCTGGTACTCCTGGTGCAGCCTCTTCTACGTCGGTGAGACCTGACTTGTACTGGAGCACTGCTTTGTCAAGCACCTTTGCCCAATCAGCAACAAGAGGGATTTACCAGGGGCCAACCATTTTAATTCCAATCCCCACTCCCATTCCAACTTGCCCATTCATGTCCATGTCCTCCTCTACTGCCATGATGAGGTTGGAGGAGTAACACCTCATATTCTGTCTGAGTAGCCTCCAACCTGTTTGTATCATCATCAATTTCTCTAACCTCTGGTCATTTTCCCCCTCCCTTCTCTTCCATTCCCCATGCTGGCTCCCACCTTACCTCTTCTCTTCCCCTCACCTGGCTACCATAACCCACCCCACCCCCTTCCATGTCTATCCTCCTTCCCTTTCTCCCATGGTCCACTGTCCTCTCCAATCAGATCTTCTCTTCTTCAGCCCTTTACCTTTTCAACCTATCATCTCCCAGCTTCTCACTTCATAACCCTGTCCCCCACCACCCGCCTACCTTCTCCCTCACTTGGCTTCACCTATCACCTGCTAGCTTGCACTCCTTCCTCTGCCCACACCTTTTTATTCTGGCTTCTTTCTCCCTTCCTTTCCAGTCCTGATGAAGGGTCTCAGCCCAAAACATCGACTCTTTATCCAGTTCCATAGTTGTTGAGCACCATCAGCATTTTGTATACATTATAATATCTATCTTACCAGTCCTGTTCTCATACGTAGAACATAGAACAGTACAGCACTGGTGGCGAACCAGCTGAAAAGCAAATCAAAATCACTCAAATACTAATCTGCCCTACCTACACAAGGTCCATATCCTTCCATCTTCCTCACATCCATGTCTCTTAAATCCTTGCGTCTAAACGTCTCTTTAAAAACCTCTACCACCGTACCAGACAGTGCACTCCAAGCATCCACCATAAGAATGTAAGAAATAGGAGCAGGAGTTGGCCATCCAGCCCGTAGAGCCTGCTCTGCCATTCAATAAGATCATGGCTGATCTGGCCATGGACTCATCTCCACCTACCTGCCTTTTCCCCATAACCCTTAATTTCCCTACTATGCAAAATTCTATCCAACCTTGTCTTAAATATATTTACTGAGGTAGCCTCCACTGCTTCATTGGGCAGAGAATTCCACAGATTCACCACTCTCTGGGAAAAGTAATTCCTCCTCATTTCCGTCCTAAGCCTACTCCCCTGAATCTTGAGGCTATGCCCCCCAGTTCTAGTCTCACCTACCAGTGGAAATAACTTTCCTGCCTCTATCTTATCTGTCCCTTTCATAATTTTATATGCTTCTATAAGATCACCACTCTAGGTAACAGAAAGGACAAGGACAGAGAAAGTGGTCTTCAGTTTTCTGTACCTCTCAGCACATAACTCTAAGCCAGGTTATTATAATCATCCTCATCATCACATCAGTCATTGTCATATTGTTGCTTGTGGGGACGTGCAGTAAAGAGGTTGGCTGATATGTTCCCATCATTGTATCGGTGAATGGAGAACATCCTGAAAGGCAGGTGAAGATCACCATACAACCACAAGTCTTTCTCATGAATGGTCTTCAACCTGAAATAGTAACTCGCTTCTTTTCTCACAGATGCGGTTTGAGAGATTATGTTCTTCCAGCATTTCTCTTTCAGTTTCTGTTCCAGCATCTGCAGTTATATTTGTTTTGCACGTACTCCCATCCTCCCTCCTTCCCTCCCTCTTAGACTGATTTTTACCCTTCCTGCTGCGGTTTTGGTCTTTTCTAAGGAAGCACCACCAGATTGACTCCTGGGACAAGAAGGCTGTTGTTTGAGGGGAAGTTGATTGCTGCCACAGCCAGCTTTTATTACCCATTCCTCTCCTGCCCTGAGAAAGTAGTGGTAAGCTACGGTCTACGAAGGGTCTCCCAAAATACTGCTGGACAGTGGGTTCCACAACTTAGACCCAAAAGGGTAAGGACATACAGTGTTTACAAATCTGAACGGTGTTTAAATGTGGAAGGTCCTACAAGTAGTGGTGTTCTCGTATGTCCTCTGCCTGGTGATAGAAGTCATGGGTTTGGGATTTGCTGTCAGAGTCGTCCTAGGTAAATGACAACAGCGCATTTGAAGCTTTGGGTTACAGTCTCTGAGGTTTAAGGAGATCTCATTAAAGGTTGGGGAGGGCGAGGCAAGGACTTGGGTTCAGATTAGAGCAATCATTTAAAATGAAATGAAGAGAATTTCTTCACTAAAAGGTGAATATCTTTGGAACTCCACACCACTGAAGTGGGGGCTCAGCTGTTGGCTATTTTCAAGACAGATTTTAATCAACCAAGGCATTAAAAGGTATTTGGAGAGGACAAAATGTGGAGTATAAGGTACAGGTCTTCAAAACCATAAGCCTATCAAAATGGTGGAACAAGCAATCGTATGAAATGCTAATGTTCCTGCTTTGTGCTGTATCCTGTGTTTAGTGACACACAAAGCAGTGAGCTGAAGGGTGTTAAAGCTGGTGATTTTACCAGGTACCTTCATGACGTGGATAGATGAATGCACAGTTAAGTGCTTCCACACTGATATCTCCCATTGCTTCAGGCAATACCTTTTTCTTTTCAGGAAATATTTCAAAGACCTCAATATTTTCACAGTCTTCCTTCTTGTTGGACTGACTAACAATGGGTTGAGACAATTAATGACAGATTCTTTTTACCGGAAACTTGATCAGATGGTTTGAATTTAATTTAATTTGATCTTCAATCAACTGGTTATAGAACCTCAATTTGCATTCAAGAGGTCAGGGTGAGCTCTTAACAGTTTGTGCTATTTTTCCTTGATGGCCCCATCACTGATCCATTGGGTCAAATATGGGCAAAATGCTAATCACAGTCTTACAAATGGGAAAGTGTTTGTTTCGTGAGCAGAGGCAGTACGTTTAGTTCAAATCATTGATGTAAGTATTCTGTAACTTCCAGAAACTTGATTTTAAATTAATCACGACGGGTTAAAAGCTTCTGGATGCCATTAATTGCACTTACTGGCTCTGTGTATGAATTAAACTGATGCAGCCACACTCAAGTTGGAGGAACAACACCTTATATTCCGTCTGGGTAGCCTCCAACCTGATGGCATGAACGTTGACTTCTCAAACTTCCGCTAATGCCCCACCTCCCCCTCGTACCCCATCCGTTATTTATTTATATACATACACATTCTTTTTTTCTCCCTCTGTCCCTCTCACTATACCCCTTGCCCATCCTCTGGGTTCCCCCCCTCCCCCTTTTCTTTCTCCCTGGGTTTCCTGTCCCATGATCCTCTCATATCCCTTTTGCCTATCACCTGTCCAGCTCTTGGCTCCATCCCTCCCCCTCCTGTCTTCTCCTATCATTTTGGATCTCCCCCCCCCCCACTCTCAAATCTCTTACTAGCTCTTCTTTCAGTTAGTCCTGACGAAGGGTCTCTGCCCAAAACGTCGACTGTACCTTTTCCTAGAGATGCTGTCTGGCTTGCTGCGTTCACCAGCAACTTTGATGTGTGTTGCAGGGAATTAAAATTTGGTTGCCTGCTGACTCTTTATCTTTTTTTCTCCAGTCTTGCTGAAGGGTCTCTGCCCAAAAAGTCAACTGCGGTCTTTTCCATCGATGCTGCCTGGCCTGCTGATTTCCTCCAGCATTTTGTGTGCGTTGCTCGGATTTCCAGCATCTGCAGATTTTCCCCTGCTTGCTCTTATTCCATCAGAGCGAGGGAAATCAATGATCAAGAGGAAGTATAAATCTACGGTCTGAATTGTGATGAACATTTACTGTCTCTGAACACTGTTTAGATTAGCATCCAAGATGCTGGAGGAACTCGGCAGGTCAGGCAGCATCTGTGGGGGGGAAATAAGCGGACAATGTTTTGGGCTGAGTCCCTTTGTCGGGACTGGAAATAAAGAGAGAAGAAGCCAGAATAAGAAGGTGGTGGGGAGGGGAAGCTGGCAGGTGATAAGTAAACCCAGGTGAGGGGGAAGGTGGGTGGGTGGGTGGGGGTGAGGGTTTGAAGTAAGAAACTGGGGGAGGTGATAGGTGGAAGAGGTAAAGGACTGTAATCTGATAACAAATTACTTACTGATTTCTCTGCTACATAAAATTGTCAGCATGAAATTTTCATTGCTGTAAACTTGCGTAGTACCCGTTTGCAATAAAAACTTAATGTGCGCCTCACACTTAAGTTTATCTAAAAACTTTAAGTTGGGCGTTACAACAATTAAACCCTGCTCGCATCACAATACAGAATTTTACATCAGTACTTACTGTAAATGTCAACTTTCTAAGATTACCTTCCCTATTCCACTACTCCAGCATCAGCTGATAATTTGTACAAGTAACCATTTATTCATTGGTGAGCTTTGATAACATACTCTTTGAACGCGTGAACCTTTTCAGTCTATCTTTGTCAATACCTGATAATTATACACATTACTTCTGGCAAGTGGACGACAGGATTGTAGCTTGGCAGTTAGTGAAACACTTTACAGCGTCGCTGATCAAAGACTGGGGTTCAATTCCTGCTGTTGTCTATAAGGAGCTCATACATTCTCCACGTGAATCTGCGGATTTCCTCTGGGTGCATTGGTTTCGTTCTACATTCCAAAGACATACAGGTTAGGGTATAAGTTAGTAGGTTGTGGGCATGCTATGTTGGTGCCAAAAGCATGGTGAAACTTGTAGGCGGCCGCCAGCACAATCCTCGCTGAATTGATTTGATGCAAGCAACACATTTCACTCTGTTTCAATGTATGTTATGACAAATAAAGGTGGATGTTTAGCAAGAGTCAGTTGTTAGGGAGTAGGAATGTAGGGAGTTCCTGACTGTATTAAAAGTGGTTCTTAATTAGTAAGGTGTCAGGGAAAAGGCCGGAGATGGGATAATAAATTGGCCATGATGGAATGACAGAGCAGACTCAATGGGCCAATTGGTCCAATTCTGTTCCTATATCTTATGGTCTTATTGTCCAAGGATGCTGAGACCAAATGTAGAATTTCTCCTCCTTCCGGCTGAAATGAATTGAACTGAACTTGGGTCAGAGTAATGGTTATCTGTGCACCTGCAGTACTGGGCAAACACTGTATAAAGCAGGGAGCACCAGACTAAATACAAATGGCAATGAAAGGATAAAGGATCAGTTGAGGTTACTGCATCCAGCAGTGTGACAGAAATACATGGGCTTCACCAGCAGATCGACGTTCAAAGTAAATTTGTTATCAAGGTGCACGTATGTCGCCTTATACAATCCCGTGTTTTCTTGCGGGCATACACAGTAAATGCAAGAAACACAACAGAATCGATGAGAGATTGCACACAGCAGCATGGACAAACAACCAATGTGCCAGAAGAGGGCAAACTGTCCAAAAACATAAGCAATAAATATTGAGAACATGAGAAAAAGAGTGAGCCCAGAGGTTGTGGGAGCAGTTTAGTGATGGGGCAAGTGAAGTGGAGTGCAGTTATCCCCTCTGTTCAAGGTCTAATGGTTGAGGGGTAATGACTGTTCCTGAACCTGGTTGTGCGAGTCCTGAGGCTCCTGCACCTTCTTTCTAAACGCAGCAAAGAGAAGAGAGCATTGCCTGCATGGTGGGGGTCCTTGACGATGGATACTGCTTTCCTGTGACAGCACACTGTATAGATGTGCTCAATGGTTGTGGTGGGGGGAGGACTTGTATTGGACTGAGCTGTATCTGCTACCTTTAAGATTTTCCATTCAATGCTATGATGCAAATAGTCAATATACACCCCACCACATATCTATTGATGTTTGTCAATGTTTTAGAAGTTTGCAAACTTCTAAGGAAGTATAGGCTTTTTTTTTTGTAATTGCACTTGTGTGCTGGGTCCAGAACAGATCCTCAGAAATGAAAGCCTTGAGCAATTTAAAGTTGCTGACCCTCTCCACTTCTGATCCCCTGTTGAGGACTGGCTCATGGACCTCTAGTTTCCTCCTCCTGAAGTCAATAATCGGCTCCTTAGTCTTGCCGATACTGAATGAGAGAGAGGTTGTTGTTATGGTACCACGCAGCCAGATTTTCATTCTCCCTCCTAAATGCTGATTCATCACTGCCTTTGATTTGGCCTACAACAGTGGTGTAATCAGTAAACCTGAATATGGCATTAGAGCTGTGCTTAGCCTGACAGTCATAAGTGTAAAGTGAGTAGAACAGGGACTTGAGCACACAGCCTTGTGGTGCACCTGTGCTGGTGGAGATGTTGTTGCCAAACTAACCTGACTGGGGCCTGCAAGTAAGGAAATTGAGGATCTAATTGCATAAGGAGGTATTGAGGCCAAGGTCTTATTGAAGCTTACTGATTAGTTTTGAGAGGGTGATGGTATTGAATGCTGAGCTGTAGTCGATAAAGAGCATCCTGATGTATGCATCTTTGCTGTCCAAAGGTTCCTGGATTGAGCGAAAAGCCAATGAAATGACATCTGCTGAGGACCTGTTGTGCCAGTAGGCAAATTGGAATGGATCCAAGTTGCTTCGCAGGCAGAATTTGATGTGTTTTATCACCAACCTCTCAATGCTCTTCATCACAGTGGATGTAACTGCTACGGAATGATAGTCGTTGAGGCAGGTTGCCATGTTCTTAGGCCCCGGTACAATAGCCTGCTTGAAGCAGGTTGATACCTCAGAGTGCCAAAGTGAGAGGTTAGTGATATCGGTGAGCACCATTAACCAGTTTATTAATAAACCCAGCAACTCATCAGGATATGAATCACTGAACTGCATACTATGTTCAGCAGAGGAATAGGCCATTCTGCCCATCTTATCTCTCTTGGTGCTTCTGCCTTGCATAACTTTCCACAGCCATCTCAACTTAAAAGTAAAATCTTCTGCTCTTTACCACCCCTGTTTTTTACATGGATAGTAAAGTTTTAAAGGAATATGGGCCACACATGAGAAAATGGAACTAGCTCAGGTAGAAAGCATAGTTGTCATGGACAAGTTGGGCTGAGTTGGCATTGCATCTATTAATTTCAGCAATCATTGCATCACGGATTCATTCAGTGCATTACCCTATATTGTCTGTTATCTAATTTTAGTCCCTCATCTCCAATCTCATCAGTTCTGTGAGTTTTCCTTTGCTTATATATATCCAATTTGGCCAAAACATATCCAATTCCCAACACAGTGTACCCATTGTCCCACAAGATTGTCAGGTAGGGGTTTGCAAATCAAGCAATGACTGCATGAAAATATTTTCCACGTGTTGCCTCAAGATCTTTTCCAATTACTTTACTTTACAATTACTTTAGAACTATGACTCTTCCAAGACTGGGAACAGACTCTGTTTATTTATTCTATAAGACCTCTATTAAATTTTACTCATCTAATCCCAGTCCCTTCTCCCTGAGCTGCTATTCAACCAATGTATGTGCTAGTTTTAATTATCCATGAGCTCGGTTGTAGGATTTGGTTCACTTGGAGTACTATAGAGCATGGTTAAAGCATACTTTCCGGCTCCTGGCGCTGTGCATTGTGTGCAGTTGCTAGATATTAGGTTTCAAATCGCGACAATATTAGCACACATTGGATGCTGCATTGCTGGTGCTGGATGACTTGACCGTTCCTAATGCTCCTTGTGCAACACTGCCAACTCACGTTGCTTTATTTTTTTTGAAGTCAATACTGTAGGAAGCTAGCAAGGATGGTCCTGTTACCTCAGTAACACTTCTGGGGCAATTTATTACCTGCACAATTTCTTACTTTCACATCTTTCCTGCCTCAGGCAGTTTACAGGATGAGAAGAAATAATGACTGTTCAGGCAAAGTCACGAAGATATTAGTCTTCAATTAGGACTGGGGTTATGGCAGATTTGTTGTTTGTAACGACTGCCTTTTTCTTTTGTGAGATTGCATCTTTTTCTTCCTTTCCAAGAGCGTTGAGTGCAAATATCCTAAATTTCCATTTGGTCCATTGCTTTTCTTACAAAATGAAAGGGGAAAGTGTTAGAAATACTCAGCAGGCCAGGCCTCAACTGTGGGAAGAAATGCAGAGTTAATGTTTCAGCTCCATGACCCTTCGTCAGAACATTTTAACCTGAATTGTTGACTCTGTTTCTCTTCCTGCAGATGTGATCTGAACTGCTGTGTTTCTATCATTTTCTGGTTTTTTTTTTTAGGTTTCCAACATATGTAATTTTGTTGTTTACTAACTACTCTCACAAAATAAGCTGGCAGTGCCTTGTTGTGTTTTGTGACTTCAAAACATTCAACTGACTCAAAGGAAAACATGGGAGTCCAGGAATGCAGGTCTAACTTTGTGTTTACTTTAAGCAAGGCGAGCACGTGTCACGTGGTAACGTAATGACATAGGCAATTCATGTATTTATACATATAACCCTTTAAATGAATAAGAATGCTAAATCAAACACTACATACGCAAGATTACTCAAGTATTGAATGCACAACATAGCTATCATAATGAAGTACCACTCCAAGAAGGTGCAAAGGTCTCTTTTCACACGTGTTTGCCAGAACAAAGGCTCAATCAATGGGGCGATTGATCTGGAATCAAGTCTTTGCAGTTAATCATTTCTCATTCAATGAAAATTCATTCTTTGTACATATAATTTTACAATGTTATTCCCCAGTGAGAATGGTAGCATGCCAATGTATCTCAAGTCATAATGCTAATTATGAAGCTGCATTGCCAAGTCAATATAAGGGAGGATGCAAGTGTGAGAAAAATTCTTCTCAGTACGTGACAATTACTAAAGGTAAATATAATACGAAATCATTTTATGCTTTTATCTCCTGCAAGAGCATAGAATTGTAAGAACATGAGTCAATGTGGTAAAATATGTAATTTTCCCAATGAAAGCACAGCTGATCTACTAAATGTTCATTAATCAGATCCAACATTCTGACACATTTTGCTTGAGGTTATAATTATTGAATTGTATTATGATCTCAAATAAGGATTTTGGTTGTATGATGTATTGTGGTTCATATCAGTACAGAACATCATCAGAGCTATCACAAAATTCATTTTTTCCCCACTTACTATTCAGTGCAACACATGCCAAATTAGATCTGTGATCCAACATCCTATCTTTGTGTAAGATTTATGTCAGGTTTACGTTTATACATTGCCTGTGATCCTTCCTTTATTTACTTCCTCCTTTCAAGAGCTTTCAAAGTCCAAGTTCCCCATTTTCCTTCATATGCCCACTATACTTTTAAAGCCAAAGTTGGGTTTGTTGTCGTACACACGTCTACGTACAGGTGCAACTGAGAACTTGCAGTTGCTTCACAGGAGTATAGCATCATACAAGCAGCATTTACAAGAAAAAAAACATATTAAACTTAAATTTTACATAATCCCCACAAGAAAGAACTAAAATAAATAATCCAATCACTAACAAGGAAAAAGCTACAGATGCTGGAAATCCAAGCAACACACACAAAATGCTGGAGGCATTCAGCAGGCCAGGCAGCGTCTATGGAAAAGAGTACAGTCGACGTTTCAGGGCAAGAACCTTCAGCAGAAGTGGAGAAAAAAAAAGATGAGAAGTCAGATTTAGAAGCTGGAGAGAAGGGAGGAAGAAATATAAGGTGATAGGTGAAACCGGGAGAGGGGTGGTGTGAAGTAAAGAGCTGGGAAATTGATTGGTGAAAGGGATACAGTGCTAGAGAAGGGGGCGTCTGATAGGAAAGGATGAAAGGGCATGGAAGAAAGAAAAATAAGTAATGTACATTTAAGTGCAAAGTGATTAAAGTCGACATATTGCTGCTAAACTTTAGTGATTACGGTTGTGCAGGTTGGTTGAAGAACTGAACAGGGAAGGGTTGTAGCTGTGCTTGAACCGGTGGTGTGGACTTCAGGCTTCTGTACTACCTGCTGCTTGATGGAGGAGGTACAGAAATTTGCCTCCTTGCGGTAAACGGCTCATGTAGATGCTAATGATGTTGGGCAGTGTTGTGTCCATGATGTACTGGGCCGAGCCTACTACTTGAAGCAGGCACTTTTGTTACTGTGCATTTAGATTGCTGCACTAGACCTTGATGCAATCAGTCAGGGTACTTTCAACAGTGCAACTGAAAAAGTTTGGCGTTCAGTGACCTGCTTAACCTCCTTAACCTTCTAAGAAAGTAAAGACGATAGATTGATCCTATATCTTTTTCCCCTTGACCAGCTCTCTGGGTGGTCACTTCCTACTCTTCTGTTCCCGTTATCAGGAAGGAGTTGTATTCTTGCATAAGGACAGTTAAGTTTTTCTATTGCTGGCCCCCTCCATTATTCCTTTAGGGTAATCTTCAGTTTAATTCCACCTTCAAAACTTTAGTTTTCTTGAAGTTCCATAACAACTATGCTAACAGAGGGAAATCAGATGGCAGAATTGTTCAATGTAATTAATCCCACTCAAGATCCAAGATTGTTTATCGTCATTCTTCAGTACATGAATGTAAAGGGGAATCTGAATCTGATGCAGCACAAAAAATCTCAATACGCGTAAAAAGCACATAAATATAAATGCAATCCTATAAAACACAATGTACAAGGAACTGTTTGAGTATGTCCACATAGACATAAGATTAGCTGCAATCACTCAGTGGCCATATTATAAGGTACCTCCTGTACCTAATAAAATGGCCACTGAGTGTATGTTCCTGGTTTCTGCTGCTGTAGCCCATCCACTTCAAGGTTTGACGTGTTGTGCATTCAGAGATGCTCTTTTGCACACCACTGTTGCAACACCTGGTTATTTGAGTTACTGTCGCCTTGCTATCAGCTGGGTCCAGTCTGACCATTCTCCTCTGACCTCTCTCATTGACAAGGCATTCTTGCCCACAGCACTACTCCTCACTGGATACTTGTTTATAATTTTTTTTTGCACCGTTCTCGACTGTTTTGCATGAAAATCCCAGGAGAACAGTCCATGGTCAAACTCACTTCGATCACAATTCTTCCCCATCATAAGTTTGGTTTGAAAGCCAATTAAACCTCTTGACCATGTCTGCATGTTTTTATGCGTAGATTTGCTGCTCTGTTACTTGCTGATTAGATATCTACATTAATGAGCAGGTGTATCTAGTAAAATGGTCACTGAGTGTATGTACATAAGAGAGAGACTGATTTTATGTACATAAAATGATGCTAAGTGCAGGAATGTCTATACATAAGTCAGAATGGGTAACACAATGTGAAATGGAGACACCTCTTTCTCCCTAATTGGGAAGAGAGAGAGCCTGTGGTATGTTGAATACTGGGTGAATAAGTAGTCTTTGGGGTACTGCAAGTCTGTGTCTTTGCTGTTACTTTGCTGCATGTTTGAGTGTTCGGTGGTGGGTGCCGATGGGTTTTTTGCTGGTGTGGGGGAGGGGGATCATTCCTTGCTGCTGCTTATGCACTGGAGGGAGGGGAGCTTTGGGGGGACTTTAGGGTTCCAACATTTAGCTGTCATTCATCCTTTGGGGGCACTCCTCTGTTTTCGTGGATGGTTGTGAAGAAAAAGCATTTCACGATGTATATTGTATACATTTCTCTGACATTAAATGTATGTTTGAAACCTTTGAAACAATCAGCACACACACTGTCATAAGTAGTTTCAGTACAAGTAAAAAATACTGTGCTTAATTTCACATAAGTTGAACAGGAAGTATGTGACATTTTTAAATTAATAGTCTGCCAGGAATATTGTATTCTTCCCCTGGTCTCAGCTTTCTGACTGGTGCTTGCCCTATTAGCAACTAAGTGTTTCTACTCTGAAACACTTTCTTAAATCCCTCTACCTCCCTTGTCATTATAATTAGACCTTGGTCTCCTCTTCTCAATATCTTTGTTTTGTCATTGTTTTTGTCAATTTAGAAAGTACGTTGGGTGATATTTTTGTCTGCTTTAGGTCATCATCATATGTCATGTTGTATGACATAGGTGATCATGATTTTGTGACCATGATGGCTCTGAGCAATTTTTTCTGCAGAAGTGGATTGGCATTGCCGCCTTCTGTGCATTTCCCTTTTATGAAAATGCCCTATCACTGTATTCCATCTGCCACTTTTTGCCCATTCTTCCAAGTTGTCTAACTCCTGCTGCAATCGCATTGCTTCCTCAGCACTACCTACCCCTCCACCTGTCTTCATATCATCTGCAAACTTTGCCACCAAGCAACAAACCTGCCTTTGTGACTCCAGATTAGCAGCTATTAATTGCCTCTAAAATGGCTGCTTAGTGCACCGTCATTCATGTGGGTAACAATTGTTGACTATGAATTAATAAAAGAAAATCAATAGTATTTAAAGCTATAGTGTTAGCATATCTCCAGAAAAAATAGAATTCTAGCATACATACAATAGGGACAGTGCAGAGTGCTTCACTTTGAGAGGAAAATAAGATCAGGTGATTAAAAATCCGAAGGATGGGACAATTGTTACTTGAGCAAATATTCAGTGGGGAGTTTTCCATATCTGTTTACAATGTGTGCTTGTGTCACAATGTACTGGAAATTGTGGGTGCTTGCAGTGGTAAAGAGTTGAAGTATGAGAAGGAACCTTACGAAGGATTTCTATTGTTAGGTTGATAGAGAAGCTAATTCTGAGTACTATTTCAGATAACATCATGATGACAGAACATAGGGTTGTAAGTAACTTGGTAGAAGTCATGCTCAATGCTGAAGTTGGGGACCATACCATTGTACAAAACTGCAGTTAATCTTCAGAATGGTTTCCTGGTTAGATACAGGGTGTGAAAATTCTGGGGTCATTTCAGGAACAATCTGATATTGTACTCCTAGTTTGTTGTAGAGCAATCTTAATGTACTGAATGGCCAGATTCATCTCTTTATTTTAATCATCTGACTTCTGTAACATGCACCAGAAGAACTATTTCCTTTCAGTGATGACAGTGAGGCCAGTGGAAATGTCACTGAAGGGAGGGTGTGCTGTATTTAATATACCATGCACTGGTAATTAGAAAATATTAAACATTTTTGGGGAAGTTTTCTTTGAGTTAGTCTTTCAAAGCCGGAGGATTTTGTCATTTGGTGTGATTTATGATTTTACTAATCTTCAGGCAAACATAACATACTAGGAGAATTGACTACAGAGGTTGGTTTATCCTAGTATAATCTTTAAAACAAAATTAAGTACTGTATAACCTACAGGCATTGGCATTGGTTACTTGATTAATTTCTTCTTTAAAAGAAATCGCACTTTGCTTCTATCTAAGAAGAAGAAATAATAATCGGGTCCAAGCTTCTGGCCCTTGTGGAATGATGGGTTGATTATCTCTTTGAATGAAGAATGTTTAATCTTCTATAGTGGAGTGTGGCAAGAGAGAGTATATAGTTTGGTTGCAAGTGAAAAGATGCATAGAGTTATAAACAGTTTCACCACTGGGCAAAACACTGGCCTTTACATCACTATTGCGTCCAATCTGTGCTTTATTAATGCACATACATCCCCAGTGAAATATCCTGATCATCCATTAGTTGAAATGAGCAACATAAAATGGCAATGATACCTTTCTCACCACCAACAATACTAGACAAATGCATAGAGCACATCTGAATCACATCAACGTTCATCATTTTTACCTCAGGGTAGTAGCTATGCACTGCTTTATGTCTATACAATGTACAATGTGTACACAGTAATTTTAAACCTGAACTTGTTTTATGAATTAACAGCTGCACTCCCTCTAGCATATCAGGTCAATAACATATTATTTCTGTATGAATCTTGGCCTAGCAAAGGTTGCTAATTACAAATGTTTGTGCCAGAGGAACAATTCTGTTCCATGGGACTTCATTCTACTCTTTCTATTTCATTATTGCTTCCTGTTGATTATATTTATTCATTACAGAATGCTGGAAACGTGAAGCTCAGACAATACTTATGCAAGGAATAATTTCTGCATTCAGTGGGATATATTTTCAGAGAAACCCCGTCTTGGATCCAAAGGCCGCTTCTCAATGATTTTAAGATCATGTATAAAAATTGGTTTAAACATAGCCCAGAAACTCTCCAAGAGATGACAGCAGATTTGGCAGGTTGATATTGGTATTGGTGGGGCCTCAGAACAGGAGCTGTGGTTGGGAGCTGGGAGGTATTGGGGAGTGGGGTACACGAATACCAGGATGAAGAGAGGACAGCTGGAGGGGGTAGGAATGGCCTACTAGATATTGGGAAATATGGGAAAAATTGGACAAAGGGCAGAAGTGGGAGCAACAGTTGGGTGCAAGAATTTTGGCATGTATTTAGCTTATTTGCAATATTGTCAGGTTAACTCTTTGCTGGGGGTGCCCTACACTTTTTTGTATCAAAACTATAAAAGTTTTGATGCAAACACATAGACACAAAATAATCAGTACTTACAAACACAGTAGTTGCACTTAAATTACAACGTAGTCACTACAGTCTATAAAAGAGTTTAGACTGCAGGGTGGGGGGACCACTGCTCGCAAAAATCCCCCAGTGTGCCCTTCTGCTCCTTGGGCATAGTGACTGACGCTGCTCGGTCATTCTCCAGACAGTAGTGTTGCCAGTGTCACTCACAGCAGCAGGTGGACAACTGAATTTCCAATGATGCTAAGTGCCCTGGTGATTATCGCATTTCATTCATGGAACAATTGATTTTCAACTGCATGATGCTGAAATGTGTGTTGGAATTGAATTTCCAGGCTCGTGTATTGTCACTGTTAACACACAAGGTCACATATGTACCCTTCTGCTGCCCTTCAAGGACGAGTGATGTCCAATTCATGTCAAAGGAGTAACCCAAGAAACAGGAATATCATTTGAAGCAATAAATAAACTGAGGAAGATGGAGAGGAATTGTCTGGTCAGTGCATTTGACGTCAATTGTACTCATCTCTGTATGTTTGGTTTCAGTAGAGTGAAGGGCTGTTTAGAAACATATGGGTGATATTATTGCGCACATTCAGCAATTGGGGCTAAAACTGAAGCTTGAAATTCTAAACCCCCCTCAGCAGCAAATGAAGGAAACCCTCATTTCCCTCTACAATTACCAGTAAAGGGCACAGACATTTACAGAACATTTATGTTCCGATTCTGGATTACAGAAGAAAGATGGGCATTCTCCGGATTTCAATTAAAATGGGATTTAATTCTGAAGATCCGCTGACAGCAGAAATTGGAAAAGAAATGCTCAGGGTTATAAAATTAGAAATGATCAATTCTTCCTCGTTTTGTTCCCTGTGAATATAACAGCAATAATTTTCACACCTCTACTGAATGAGACAAATTCCACTTGTCACTCAGGAGGCATTGGTAGGGTTCAGTTTTCCTGCACTTGTACCAGAGCTAATTTTGCTGATGGCATTTTTTTTTTATCTGTACATTGATTCATTGCCAGCATTTAATGTCCATAATCTAACAGCCCCTGAAATGACAAGGTAGTTAATAGTCAATACGATTGTGTCTGAAGTCACATGTATGGTTACATTAGGATAGCTGCTTATAGGACTACCAGCCAGAGCATTGGATCATTGATATAGAAACATAAGTTCAAAGCCTCTTATAGAAAATATGAAGTTAAATTTAAGTAACTAAATAGTAAGTGGACTTTTTAAAAATAATAATGACCAGGAAACTACTCAATTATTGTGAACACATTTGATCTTCAAATGCCATCATTCTTGTAGCATCTCTACCATCAACAAGGTGGCAGGAAGAGAGAGGATCACCTTTGACAACAAATTAACTGGATCAGCCACATGTATGTGTTGGCTGGGTACCCAGGGAGGGTTGGGGGGGTGGGGGGGGGGGTTGATTCCTCAAAGTTTTTCCACCAAAGCTATAGTTGTCAAATCTGACAACAGAATAGCACACCAGTTGTCATATCCATTCTCAGCATCATCATATTCCCTCTGAGGGAGACCGAGTTTGCCCCATTTCAAATTTCAAAAAGTTTAAATTTATTACCAAAGTACATATATGTCACGTATACAATTTTCTTGCAGGTGTTCATAGTAAATACAAAGAAGCAGAATACAATCAATTAAAAACTGCACACAACAAAGATGGACAAACAACCAGTGTTTTAAAGACTACGAACTGTGCAAATATGAAAAACAAGAAAAAGTTATAAGAATAATAAAAACATAAAATAAATAATGAATAAATATCAAGAACACGAGTTGAAGAGTTCTTGAAAGTGAGCCCACAGGTTGTGGAAACAGTTCAGTGATGAGGCAAGCGAAGTTGAGTAAATTTATCCCCTCTGGTTCAAGAACCTGATGGTCGAGGGGTAATAACTGTTCCTGAACCTAAGGCATGTGAACTTTCTACCTGATACCAGCAGAGAGAAGAGGGCATGGCCTAGATGGTGGGGGTCTTTGATGGATGCTTGCTTTTCTGTGATACTGCTCCTTGTAGCTGTTCTCAATGGTGGGGCGGGGGCTTTACCCCTGGTGGACTCAGCTCTTTTTTCCATTACGTTTTGTGGGCTTTATATAGGTTCCAGTGATTTATCAGGAGCATTTTATATCTTGCATCTTATGTAAACTTGTGATATCTTTTAATGCAATACTTCATGACATCTTAGATACTTGGAGATTGAATAACGGAAAGATGCAGGTTCCAATCTCTTTTTGCTTCAATTGTACATAATTTTAATTACATTATCACACCCTGTACACTAATCAAGTGAACAAGTGATCATATTCTATTTCTACCATTTGGGTATACCAACAAAGTGGAATGATCCATTTTCCAATATGTTGGAAAAGCAGCAGTATTTCCATATGGAGGGGATGATATTGCAGGATATGACGCTCATCCCACCACTTTATGCCCTGTTACATACACAGAACCAGCACTTGGTTTCTATGGGGCCCACCTGTTCTATAGGAAATGCCAAGCGTAAAAAAAATCTGAATTAGAATCAGGCTGAATATCACTGGCATATGTTGTGAAATTCGTTGTTTAAACACCACAGATTTGGATTTGCATAGAATTTACTAAATCCACAATTTGCATTGCCTCAAATCCGGGAAAACCTCTGGATTCCTATGATTAACTAAAGCATTTTCTTTGCAATGCCCTGGAACCATATTGAGAAAAAAAAATGTGCGTTATTTTTGAAGTAGTTCCATGTGAAGTGTTCCAGTTATACAACAAGCCTCATTAAGTCAGTGAAATTTATAAAGGATAAAAGTTTTCTGAATTTGTCTTGGTCGTTGAATGTTGTGGGCCTGATGATGTCAATCATAGCAACCCAACTTAATGGGCTTTAAAACGATGAGGGGGGTGGGGTAGATATGCGAATGGTCAGTTTTTTTCCCAGGATGTTGAGTCTGAAACAAGATGTCATAGGCTTAGGTGAGAGGGGAAGGATCGAAAAGGACCAGAGGGGCAACGTTTTCACACAGGTGCTGGTAGGTATATGGAGTGAGCTGCCGGAGAAAATGATAGTACAATTACAATGCTTAAAGGGCGAAAAGACATTTTAACAGATTCATGGATAGAAAAGGTTTAAAGGAATATGAGCCACACATGAGAAAATGGAACTAGCTCAGGTAGAAAGCATAGTTGTCATGGACAATTTGGGCTGAAGCATCTGTTTCCGCATTGTATATCTCTGAGTTTATAAAGTTTCATCAAACTTCCTTGTTTAATTGTCTTAAATTTGTTATCACATGGTGGTTTTGCTGATCACTATGGCTTTCTGGCATCTTTAACTGTATTCTGGTCAGCCAAGTTCTTGAATGGAGTCAACAACACACAAAAAGAGACCATGGTAACGTAGGATAAGGATTTTTTCAGCGGCTAAAAGTCTTTCTGCTTTAATCCCAATGACGCGATGTCGTCATTGTGCTTGTTCAAGAAACAGCCAGACTCGTACCATAATCTGAGATCAGCTTAATAATATTATGGTAGTCTAATATCCCCCAGGAGAGTAGCAATTGCAATGCTGGGCACTCGTAACCCATCAAATTTGAGGCTAGCTGCACTTCTGGTAGGGAAAACGGGCACAGCATCTGCGGGAGGTATATCTAGAAGGTGCAGGCAATGCAAGGGCGGCTTAGAATCATAGAGAGATGAAGACCATAAGATATAGGAGCGGAATTAGGCCATTTGACCCATCATGTCTGCTCCGACATTTCATCGTGGCTGATCTAATTCTCCTCTCAGCCCCAGTCTCTGTCCTTCTCCTTATATCCCTTCATGCCCTGACCAGTCAAGGATCTATCAACCTCTGCATTAAGTTTGCATAAAGACTTGTCCTCCACAGCTGCCTGTGGCAGAGAATTCTACAGATTCACTACTCTGGCTAAAGAAACTCCTCCTCATCTCCATTCTAAAAGGATGCCCCTCTATTCCGAGGCTGGGTCCTCTAGTCTTAGACTCCCACCATAGGAAACATTCTCTCCACATCCACTCCATCAAGTCCTTTCACCATTCAACAGGCTTCAATGAGGTCACCCCTCATTCTTCTGAACTCTAGTGAGTACAGACCCAGAGCCACCAGATGCTCTTCATATGACAAGTCATTCAATCCTGGAATCATTTTCGTGAACTTCCTTTGAACCCTCTTCAGTTTCAGCACATCCTTTCTAAGATAAGGGGCCCAATATTGCTCACAATACTCCAACTGAAACCACACCAGTGCTTTATAAAGTCTCAATATTACATCTTTGTTTTTTTTATTTTAGTCTTCTTGAAATGAATGGTAACATTGCATTTGCCTTCCTCACCACCGACTTAACCTGAAAATTAACCTTTAGGAAATCTTGTACAAGGATTCCCAAGTCTCTTTGCAGCTCAGTGTTTTTGTATTATCTCTCCATTTAGAAAATAGTTAACTCTTTCATTTCTTCTACCAAAGTGCATGACCATACACTTCCAACACTGTTCCATCTGCCATTTCTTCGTCCATTCTCCTAATCTGTCTGAGTCTTCTGTAGCCTCTCTACTTCCTCAAAACTACCTGCCCCTCCATCTACCTACATATCATCTGCAAACTTTGCAACAAAGCCATCAATTCCATCATCCAAATCATTGACATATAATATAAAAAGAATCGGTCCCAGCACAGACCTCTATTGAACACCCCTAGTCACTGGCAGCCAGCCAGAAAGGGCTCCACTTATTCTCACTCTTTGCCTCCTGCTAATCAGCTACTGCTTTATTCATGCTAGAATCATTCCTGTAATACCATGGGCTTGTAGTTTGTTAAGCAGCCTCATGTGTGGTACTGTGTCAAAGGCCTTCTGAAAATTTAAGTGCACAACCTCATCTAATTCATCTTTGTCTATCCTACTTGTTATTTCTTCCAGGAATTCCAACAGATTTGTCAGACAAGGTTTTCCCTTGAGGAAACCATGCTGACTACAGCCTACTTTATCATGTCCCTTCAAGTACCCTGAGACCTCATCCTTAATAATTGACCCCAACGTTTCCCAACCACTGAGGTCAGACTAACTGACCTATAGTTTACTTTCATCTGCCTCTCTCCCTTCTTGAAGTGTGGAATGATGTTTGTATTCTTCCAGACTTCCTGAACCATTCCAGAAAATAGTGATTCTTGAAAGATCGTTACTGATGCCTCCACAATCTCTTCAGCCACCTCTTTCTGAACCCTGGCGAGTACACCATCTGGTCCAGGTGACTTATCTACCTTCAATCCTTTCAGTTTCCTGTCAGCCTTCTCTCTAGTTATGGTATCTTCACACACATAATGCTGCCTCACACCTGTAACTTCCAGCATATTGCTCATGTCTTCCACAGTGAAGACTGATGCCAAAAAAAACATGGAAACTGAGTGCAGCTGATCATTGTCTACCCATAGCATGACTGGGGTCCTGGAGGCTGTGTTTTCTACTAGATATGCTTCAGCATTTGCTTCTCAACATCACATTTCCAAGAAATTTGCAAATACCTAGAATGTAATCTATTGTATCCTTTATTAATGCCCAATTGAACCTAGTGTGGAGTTTAAGCTCCCTGCATTCTGCGAACCCAGAATGCACATTGGGTTGGGTTGGATTGTAGTCTTTTCCATAGATGCTGCCTAGCCTGCTGAGTTTCTCCAGCATTTTGTGTATGATGCTGGTGATTCTTTTTTTTTAAGGGATGATGCGCGGTCAGCATGCCTAAAGAAAAATATCACGTGTTTAATGCATTGTGAAGTTGAAGCACCTTTCTGCTGTTTTTGACAACAGGGCTTAGCTGAAGAATTTGGAAATCATGACGATTAGAATTATAGCTGGCAATAATTTATCAAGTTTCTTGCACGCACTAAGTATCGGTTCTTCATTTGGTCAACTAAGTTGAACAATAGAGCAAATCTGAAATGAAGTCCGCAGTCATTCAATAATACCCTCAATGATACAGCTGTCTTTCTATACTGTATGGCAAGAGGACAATACACAATTTTAGGTTTGATCAATTACTGATCTTGCAGTGAGTTTCTATTATAATCTGTAGCATGCAGACACCATCACACTTGACTGTTTTGCCATTCTATCTAGTGGGGATAGATAAAAGATCTGGGCAGCAGATCAAATTGGGCTTATCTCTGGTCTCTCAGGATTCATACACACTGAGTGCTTAAATATTCAGAGGACCAAAGCAATTCTGCGGCTAATATGAAAAAAAGAGCCCGAGTAGGGTTTTCTTTTAGCTTTCTTCTTTAATCAGCGAGGCAAATGCTTGGGGATCTCAACACTTCTGTTCAAAGAGTAATCAATGATTCATATGCTTCCTTCAGGATTTGGAGTAAATCTCCCTCTTTTCTGTTTCATGCTCGTTTAAATGGCCATTGTTCCAGGCAGATCAAAGCTGATATGGCTAATACATTTTTTTCAGAGAGGTCTATTAAGGTGGAAGTTTGAGGAATTAAATGGAATCTCCAGAGTAGTAGCAAGCCATTGACTCAACTGTACCACACTGTTATGATGATTCTCGCTGTGAGCCTCTTTCCACTCTGATTCCTCTAATTCTTTCTGTACTTCTATTTCTTTCTCTCTAATGTACGTATAAAGCATCCTCTTAAAGGCATCGTGTACACCTTTAATATGTCTAATGGCAACTTGGAAAATTAGATCTTTGAAATTCCACCAATGGAAATAAGGATCTCATATTTAAAGAGTAATGGGACAGAAATTACTATTTGCAAAGTTAATGCACAGATGTTTAATATACGTATCAAATTATTTTTGCTGCTATTTCCGTGGAACCATTACTCCATTTACATTAAAGCTTCTGTTAAAACAGCCGAGGGAAATCCAATAAGGATGCATTAAGCATCTGTGCTGGGACATCACCAGAAGCATTTTCTATCTATTGCATTCAGGGTTTTTACTTTCCAACTTTTGAGAAGGTTATCAAGTTTACGCGAATGAAAATCCACTTTAAACTAAAGTGCGACAGTGTGGGTAATAAACAGTAAATAAAATGTGATTTCAATAAACACAGCATATCACAAAGGTCTCTTCATTTCTTACAAGGTTTAATTAGGATGAAAAATAAAACTGGCATTCTCCCATGCTTCATTAAAAGAGAGACTCTAAGATCCCTAGTCGGTAGTAACCAAATCAATGGGCTGTAAAGTCCCCATTAGCTCTAACACAAGTGACAGTAGTTAACGGTTGAAAGAAAATCTTGGTATGCCCAGTTTTCTGGCATTTTCAAGTCTGGAGAACAACAGTCTAATATAATAATTTATAATATAAAGGCTATATAGGATTTGCATCATCTCCTTTGCAGGATACCCAGTCATTTTTTTTCCACGTACTAAGGGCAATGAAATCCATCTTAGTCAGTTTCACAAAATGGGCAAATTGGCAGTACTGTTCACGTTCTGACCGAATTCCTTCTCATCATTCACAGTGATAATGTGATTTAACAATATATGTAAGACCAGACAGCTGCAGAATCAGGATGGGTATCATTGGCTTGTACCGTTTGTCACCACAGATAACCTGAGGGTGAAGGTGTCATGACTGCGTTCCTTGTATTTAGAGTTGACCATCAGACATTTCTGACTGTCAGCTGAAATGGGCTGGACATGGGTGCTCAGCCCTTCTTAGGTAACAGAAGATGTGTGGAGTGTCCTGAAAACAAGCTGCAGTACATCTGTGGGGAGACTGAAGTATTCATGACCTTGAACTTGTTACCTTCTCTCTTTGTGGAGAGAATGTCTCTAGTAGTGGGGGGAGTCTGGGACCAAGGGGAACAGCCTCAGAAGTCTGTCTCTTTAGAACAGAGATGAGGAGGAATTTATTTAGCCAGAAGGTAGTGAATCTATGGAATTTATTGCCCCAGATGGCTGTGGAGGTCCAGTCATTGGGTGTATTTAAAGTGGAGGTTGATAGGTTTCTGATTAGTAAGGGCTTCAAAGGTTACAGGGAGAAGGCAGGAGAATGGGGATAAGAGGCTTAATAAATCAACCATGATCGAATGGTGAAGCAGACTTGAAGGGCTGAATGGCCTAATTGCTCAAGTGCCTTAAGATCTTGCAAGAAGTGAATCCAGTGCCTGGTCCGTAGGCTGGCATGACCATCCAGATGCATTGCAAATTATTTTAGATTGGGAATATTAGATGATGCAACCTGGCAGGATAATGTGGCAAAGGGATTCAATGTTTTTACTTCAATGGGCAGGTGGCCCTGGTCCCGCTCTTCAGTGCAACTGCATCGCAAGGACTGGGCAGGTCACGCTGACCACTTCCTTTGTGAACTCCTCAGAAAAGCTTATGGAATATCTACTGTGGATATGAGTCTTTATTAAGGTCCTATATCAGAATCCTCAGTACCGAAATTGTAAATTGTTCAAACGAATGGATACCAGTTCTATAAAAGGAACTGCCGTTGCCTCATTCGTATCATCAACATATCTGAAGTGACTTTCGTTCCAGTAGCCCTGGTCATAATGGTAATCAAAACAAAGAAGCCCTAATACTCTCTGAAGCAGATTGAAAGATCACTTTGGACTTCTGCTGTAGAATCGAAATTGTTATCTAGTACTTGACAGAAGGAACACTGAAGTGTCTGCCATGGGTCTAGGAGAGGGAATATTTATTACAATACCATTTAGAAAGGGTAGAAATAGTACAACATTACTATCAGCTATAGTAATGGGAGAAAAAAGGTTTAGGATAAATTATTGTTATTGCAAATAACCTTTGCATACATCAAAAAACATTTTAATATATTGGCTATGGTGATGTTTCAGTTCATCTATACTCTCAGAGAAAGATTTCTGTTCATAAATACTACCTTTTGCAATGTACTTTCCTGCTTTATTAAATTGTAAACTGAACTTATTAATTCTTAATAACAGATACAGCCAGTGACCCAGTAACCTTATTGTGCCATCTATCAGACTATTACAGCCTCCTCTGTATGATAGTATCTCCCTTGCCTTATACAGTGCTTGATAACTTGCCTTGAAAGGAACAGTACCATGGTAACGGTACCCAGGAACAACTTAGAATACTGACAGCAACTGCGACTGAGACCTTTCCATTGAGATTTAGCTTTAGAAATAAAATGGAAAAGGGATTGTGCCAAAAACTTATTTTAATAACTGAATGAGATAAACTAAGTTGATTTCTTCATCAGATACTTTGAGGTTAGATGTTGGAGTTCGTACAGCAAAATATCCTAGATAATTATTAGTGCTACGCTTTCCCGATGTCTTGCATGCACTGCACTCGTCCTAATGAGTATGATTTGTCAAAATCCTAAATGGCAGCAGTGAGATTTGTTTCCATGATTTCCACATTAAGTGATATTCTGTCCTCAAATCCGAAAGGTTGGAATTTGTTGTTGTGCCAGTAATAAAATGGAGGAGCTGAAAATTTGCACAAATCCAGCCAGCACCAGGTCCACAGGAGCTTACAGTGGATTTTCATAAACTTGAAATTATTGTGAAGAATGAAATCTACTTTGAACCTTTTGAGGATATATGGTGGCTATTTGGCAGAGCACAACACATTAAGACAGATAGTTATGAGAGTTTGATTTCCTACTTCTATCTGTTAGATTCTTCATCATTGCATTTGCCCCAATCAATTTATTGGCTTTAAGGTTTATTAACTTAAGAAACCTTAACAGTTTTTAACAGTTAAGAACTTACACATCAATTTTTTTGTAGAGAATTATATATTTTTTTGAAACCTAGTCTTCTACTGGGGTAAATATGCCCTTTGGTACATGTGTGATGTAGTGTTGATTGTAGAAATTATTTCTGTATATTGTGAAAATCTACCTCTAGACAGGAGTTATATTCCCTTGTTTATTTTAAACAGGGCTTCATATCCTACCAGAAAAGTATAAATTATTTCTTGATGAAATCTCTCATCTGCATGATAAATCTGTTTGCAAGAAACCACATTGCATTGTACAGTCATAGTTCATTCTTGTATGTTCATGCTCTGAAAATATTTTGCCCAAACTGTTCAAGCAGATTAATATTGCGGTATCAGACTAGTGTCTGCCCTGAATATTTTTCAAATTTTATTCTTCCACTATTGCCCTGTCATGCCTTTAAAATCTCTGTCCAATTTAACCCTTCTATCAATTCTGTCTTTGCAGTTCAGCCTACAGATCTTGCCTTCAGAAATCAAGTTCCTGAAGCCCACTGGTCTGCTTAGTGAATAATTATGTCCACATATATAAATTAATCTCGTCTTGGAAATTTTAGTCTGGTATAACAGTTCTGCATTGTCAGTGGGGAGACTGTAAGTAAGAGACAAATAAAGAAATATTCTTGCAGGTCGTTCGACAATAACACAAAGATATTTCAGTAAGGTTCAAAGTAAATTTATTATCATGTATGTCACCATATACAGTACAACTCTGAGATTCCTAGTAAAACCAGGAACCATAATCGATTAAATGAAAGGCCATACCCAACAGGACGGACAAACAACCAATATGCAAAAGACAACAAACTGTGCAAACACAGAATAAAACAGAAATAAAAATAAATAAATAAATGAGCAAGCAATAAATATAGAGAACATGAGCTGAAAAGTCCTTGAAAGTTAATCTATAGGTTGTGGGAACAGATTCATTATGGGGCAAGTGAAGTAGAGTGAAATTATTCCCACTGGTTCAAGAGCCAGATAGGTGAGGGTTAATAACTGTTCCTGAATGCGGTGTTCTGAGATTTGAGGCTCCTATACCACCTTCCTAATGGCAGCAGCGAGAAGAGAACATGACCTGGATGGTAGCGGGGTGGGGGATTCCCTGATGATGGAGGCTGCTTTCCTGTGATAGCGCTCCATGTAGATATCCACATTGACGGGGAATGCTTTACCCGTGATGGGCTGGGCCGTATCCATCAATTTTATAGGATCGCAAACACGAGGAATTCTGCAGATGCTGGAAATTCAAGCAACACACATGAAAGTTGCTGGTGAACGCAGCAGGCCCGGCAGCATCGCTAGGAAGAAGTACAGTCGACGTTTCGGACCGAGACCCTTCATCAGGACTAACTGAAGGAAGAGCTAGTAAGAGATTTGAGAGGGGGAGGGGGAGATCCAAAATGATAGGAGAAGACAGGAGGGGGAGGGATGGAGCCAAGAGCTGGACAGCTGATAGGCAAATCCTTTCAAGTATTTCCATATCTGATCACCCTTTGATTTCCATCTCTGGCGCCGATGTTGGAGTATGCTTCAGGAGAGTGAGCACATGGAAAGCATTCGGCCCAGACGGGGTACTTAGATGAGTACTAAAGACCTCTGCTGATCAACTGGCTGGAGTGTTCACTAATGTCTTTAACCCCTCCCTTTGGCAGTCTGAGATACCCAACTGCTTCAAGCAAGCGCAGGAGAACGTAGTAAGCTGTCTCAATGACTATTATCTGATAGCACATGCAGGACATCCTCTGTGATAAAGTATTTTGAGAGGCTGGTGATGAAAACTCCTTCCTGAGAAGTGACTTGGATCCACTCCGATTTGCCTACCAGCATAACAAGTCCACAGCAGGTGCCTTCATTGGCAATTATCTCAACCTTGGACCATCTGGACAGTGAAGATGCTCTTTATCGACTACAGCTCAGCACTCAACACTATCGTCCCTTCAAAACTAATCAATAAGCTTTAACACCTTGGCCTCAATACAAACTTGTGCATTTGGATCCTCGATTTCCGAATTTGCAGAATTCAGTCAGTTCAAATTGGCAACAACATCTCCTCTGCGATCTCCATCAGCACAGGTGCACCACGAGGCTCTGTGTCTGGCCCCCTACTCTACTCACTTTATATTTATGATTGTGTAGCTAAGCACAGCTTCAATAAGTTTGCTGATGACTCCACAGTCATTGGCCTAATCAAAGACGCTGACGAATCAGCATACAGGAATGAGATTGAAAATCTGGCTGAGGGGGTACCAACAGCCTCTTACTCAATGTCAGCAAGACCAAGGAGCTAATTATTGACTTAAGGAAGAAGAAACTGGAGGTCCATGAGCCAAACCATATTGGAGGATCAAAGGTAGAGAGAGTCATCTCATTGTTATCATTTCAGAGAATCTGTCCAGGGTCTTTAATGTATGAGGGCCTTCTTTAACATATGAAATAGCCATCAGCCTTTTTCTTTAATTAGACCATAAGATAAAGGAGCAGAAGTAGGCCATTCGGCCCATCGAGTCTGCTCCACCATTTTATCATGAGCTGATCCATTCTCCTATTTAGTCCCACTCCCCCACCTTCTCACCATAACCCTTGATGCCCTGGCTACTGAGATACCTATCAATCTCTGCCTTAAATACACCTGATGACTTGGCCTCCGCTACTGACCGTGGCAACAAATTCCATAGATTCACCACCCTCTGACTAACAAAATTCCTTCGCATTTCTGTTCTGAAAGGGCGCCCTTCAATCCTTAAGTCATGCCCTCTCGTACTAGACTCCCCCATCATGGGAAACAACTTTGCCACATCCACTCTGTCCATGCCTTTTAACATTCGAAATATCTCTATGAGGTCTCCCCTCATTCTTCTAAACTCCAAGGAATACAGTCCAAGAGCGGACAAATGTTCCTCATATGTTAACACTCTCATTCCCAGAATCATTCTAGTAATCTTCTCTGTACCCTCTCCAACGTCAGCACATCCCTTCTTAAATAAGGAGACCAAAACTGCCCACAGTACTCCAAGTGAGGTCTCACCAGCGCCTTATAGAGCCTCACTTTCCTTCCATGCTATAGTTTGAACATAAATAAAGCACATTTTGTTCTTGCCTTTGTTCCTATAGGATCTTTCTCAGCTTCAGTGTGAATGACTGAGATACATAATATTTATATTTATTTCTGATGAGCATTACTTTATTCTTGCATTTTCAATCCACTTAGGAATTGCTAAGTGAATAACTTGCCTTGCATCCACGCTGAACTGATTCGACAGCCTATACCAGGGGTTGACAATCTTTTTTATGCCTTGGACCAATACCATTAAGCAAGGGGTTCGTGGATCTGAGATGGAACCTCTGATGTAGTCTCACTTCCTGCAATGCATATTCTCAGTATTACTTTTTTCTCTTGCACATTGATTGTTTGTCAGTTTTCATTTATATATGGTTTTGCATAAATGCTTTATTTCTTTATTTTCCTATAAGTAACTGCAAGAAATTAAATGTGAAGGGAGTATTTGGTGACATATATGTACTTTTATAGTAAATTTACTTGGAACTTTGAACTAGCTTTCCATGGTCATTGGTATTTTATTAGTTTGGGATAAACTCATACTACTGTTTTATTTTTCTAAGGAACAGAAATCTTCTCCTTTCCATGACTATAGTAAGTTTATGAGTGGAATTGGTCATATATATTCTTTCATGTTTTATTTAAGATTTCTGGGAGATAACTCTAATATTCATAAATTTCCCTTGAGACAGTTTCAAGAAGATTGGATCAAGATCCTAACGGATCAAAATTAGAATGGACAAACCTAAAGGTTAGCTTCATTTCTTGTATGTACATTAAAACATTGGAATGCTTTGTTTTGCATCAGCAACCAACGCAAATGGAGGGCTGTGCTGGGGGCAGCCAAGAAGACTTGCTATGCTTCTGGCAGCAATATTCCATGCCTGTTATTCACTAACCTTAACCATATATCACTGGAGTGTGGCAGGAAACCAGATCACCCAGAGGAAACCCACTTGGTCATGGGGAGAATGTACAAACTCCTTGCAGATAGTGGCAGGAATGAACCTAGATTGGTGATCACTGCCACTGTAAAGCCATAGAGCTAACCGCTAAGCTACCATGTCTCAAGGACCAAATCTTAACAGTTCTATTGTTTTTTATCCTCGCTTTCTTTCCAAATTTAGTTCTTTCAAAGATTGTGTCTCTATATCCTGAAAAGTACACAGAACGTTATCCTACCTGTCATTGTTGTCTGATCATTCTCGTGCTAACTTCCCTGAATAGGACACAAAATAACCCTGTCTTTCTTGTCCATCAGGTACAAGTAACGTGTTAGTCAGATTGGTGGCGTCGGTCTTTTCAGAGCCTGAAGAAATCTTCTTCATATAACTTTATTCACCTTTGATCATTCTTTGAGCTTAGCGGTATCGAATTCATCTTGTGGGTTAATCTAGAAAAAGCCATTTATCTTTGCTTTCAAGCTGAGAACTGATTTATAGTCTAGCTTTTCCCTTTTCTCTTGTTCAGAAAAATCCATTTAGTCTTCTGCAAAATCAGGTTTAGTTTTAAATGAAGGATGATTACTATCACCTCGCCTTGAAGTTGAGGCCTCCATTAAAAAAGACACTAATATTACTAGCAGGAATGCTTTATTTCAAGGTATTTCTCATTGAACTTCAGCTTCAGATGCTGTTCCTATTGTTGGTTCTAATAGCCTACACAGGCTGCTTGTCCATTTATACTCTGTCAAGGTCCTCCCTTGGGGCATTCATTACACATTACAACCTCATATCAGTCCTTGATGACCTTAGCAAGTGGGGCTCAGGTGGAGTTACGCTTGTATCAGAGAGAGAAAGACTGGTATCAGAAAGCTTGAAGGATTGTGTCAAAAGTCTAGTAGATTAGTGCAATCCAATCTGTCATTTTATGAGTTTTGTATACATGTAATCTGTTTTAATTTTCGGACACTTAGTTGATAAAAAGGTAGCTAATTCATACTTACAATGAACACTCTAATTAGATTAAAAATTATGGCTGTCAGAACTGAACAGTGCACGGTTTTATGAATTTTATATCTCTAATAGAGACTACTCCTGAAATAGAACTACAAGCACTTTAGACAGCGATCAATGCACATCAATCCATCAGCCACCTTTCAGATGATCATCTGATAATCATGACATTTCATCAAAAAATGATGGAATTTTTTGAGCGAATAAATAGTTTCCCTTCCTGCTGTCTTCCCCAGTGTGTCATTGTACTCATGGTGATAGGCCCAGCGCTTCAAATCTAGTGCACTCCTTTTTCATGCAGAATGACTGTTCCGCTCTGGCTTTTGGAAATGCTAAACATATCAAAAATGTCAGCAGTTAAAATCAGTGTGTGGCGCGTGGCCAAGTGGTTAGGGCGTTGGGCTCACAATCTAAAGGTTGTGGGTTCGAGTCTCAGCCAAGGCAGCGTGTTGTGTCTTTGAGCAAGGCACTTAACCACACACTGCTCCAGTCCACCCAGCTGAAAATGGGTACCAGCAAATGCTGGGGGTTAACCTCGCGATAGACTGGCATCCTATCCGGGGGGGGGGGGGGGGAGAGTCTGTTGCTTCACGCCTGAAGAACAGAAGCACAGACTTTAACCTTTTTGTAAACTTCAGTGCTTCAAATTGTTCTTTGAATCACAGATTCAGCCCTTCGTATTTTTGCTGCTTAAAGCAAAGCTACCCAAGATTGTTTCCATCTTCCAGCTTTTAGGCAGTAGTCCGACAGGTTACGCAAACAAGTACTGTACAGGAGTGATTAGGATCCTGGCCTCTTCCACCCTTTCAGACAGTAATCACTTTAGGTTAAGAATATTTCCTCATCTATTGAAATCTTTGATTCTTGTTTTTTGACACTCTTGGAAATAAATTGTTCCTGTTTCATTATGATTTTTTTATAACTCTATATACCTCGATTACATCTTCTACCAAATCTCCTCTGTTCCAAATAAAAAAGAAACAAATTGATCCAGGATAACAGCCACACAAGCAGGAGGAAATCAGCAGGACAGTCAGCATCTATGGAGGGATATAGGCAGTCGATGTTGTGGGCTGAGACCCTTCATCAGGACTGGAATGGAAGGAGGGAGAAGCCAGGATAAGAAGATGGGGGAGGGGAAAGAGTACCAGCTGACAGGTGACAGGTGAGACTAGGTGAAGGGGAGGGTGTGTGAAGTGAGAAGCTGGCAGGTGATAGGTGAAGCCAGATGAGGGGGAAGGTGGGTGGGTGGGAGAGGGGGTATGAAGTATGAAGCTGGCAGGTAATAGGGGTAAAGGTAAAGTTACTCTGGATTTTCAGCATCTGCAGAGTTTCTTGTGTTTATGAATTGATCCAGTCTTTCCCATTACAACAATTTTCCATTCCAGACAGCACCTCTCTGTACCCTCTCCAATGTAATCATAACTTTCATGTAATCCGGTGACATTACGGTGTAACTAGAGTGGTGCATAGTTTTAGCATAATCTCTCTGCTCTTGCCTTCTATGCTTGGCTAATAAAGGATATTGTCAGTCAACATGAGGTCACCCTCCAGGTAGGGGAGCAACACTTTGTCCAGTATTTTCCCTGGGTAGCCTCCAACCTGATGGCATGAATATCGATTTCTCCTTCCAGTAAACATTTTTCCCTTCCCCAAACCCCCACCTTCCTCTTTTCCCCACTCTGACCTTTTACCTCTTTTCACCTGCCTATCACTTCCTCCTGGGTCACCTCCTCCTTCCCTTTCTCCTATGGTCCACTCCCCTCTCCTATCAGATTCCTTCTTCTCCAGCCTTTGACGTTTCCACCCACCTGGCTTCACCCATCGCCTTCCAGCTAGCTCCTTCTCCTCTCCCGACCATTTTATTCTGGCATCTTCCCCCTTCCTACTGAGTCCCAAAGAAGTGTCTCAACACAAAATGTCGAAAATCTATTCATTTCCATAGATGCTGCCTGACCTGCTGAGTTCCTCCAGCATTTTGTGCGTGTTGCTTGGATTTCCAGCATCCACAGAATTTCTTGTGTTTATAATAAAGGATAGTACCTATTTACCTCTTCAATTACCTTAATGTCCTGTCCTAATATCCATGGACATTGACCCCAAGATTCCTTTATTCCTCCACACCTTTCAGATTTTTCCCTATTTATTTTACAACCCCTTGTCTAGTTACACTTCCCTAAATGTGTTAATGTGTACTATTCTTCATGAATTCCCACTTCCCATTTTCCTGTCCAAATAAAATCTAAAGTTTCCCTCCTTATTGTCAATTTGACATGTCAGTACGATATATGTTGGGTGGAGCAGTGTGGTAGGACAACTATTTTTTTGAGGTACAATTCCTCAGTGATTCCTATGGGGGGAAAAGATGCTCTTCACATCTTACAGAAGACAAGAGCATTTAGTCATGTTGAATGCCTGGTTAGGGAAACTGAATGCCACCAAAAAATCAATCAACTGCTTCATCCATGGTACTCAAATACAGCAAATTATTGATATTTTTACAGCAGACCTGAAGGATATTTTCATGTTGCTTACTTGTGCAATACAAATGCAGTTTAAAAACCTTCACTCCTTCCTAATTTTGCTCATTCACAATAAGTAATCTTGATGCTATCATGGCAAGTTGAAGGGCAATAGATAAATGTCCAGCAAGTTCTTACTGGGAGCTGTCGTTAAGAACATTGCCTGGGAGCATGTGCAAAGGAAAAAGTATTTTCATATTCAGGCAGATGGTTAAATCATGTTTCCCACTGGGTAATTCCTTTCATTTTTTCAAATGTGGCAAAATATCTTTGTTGGTGCCCAGACTAAAGTTTTCATGATAGGACATAAAATGTTGGAGGAACTCAGCAGGTCAGGCAGCATCTATGGAAAGGGATAAACAGTTGATGTTCTGAGATCCTAAAACATCGACCGTTTATTCCTCTCTATAGATGCTGCCTGACCTGCTGATCCTTCCAGCATTTTGTGTGTATTACTCTGGACTTTACAGTATCTGCATAATGTCTTAAGTTTCCTTGGTAAAGATTTGTTTTCACCTTGACAAATAGTTTCCTACTGAGTGTTAAGGACATAGAGTTATGGAGATATGTCGAATTTAGAAACAGACTCACCAAGTCTGCACTAACCATCATCTGCAGAATCTGTTGTGTTTACATTAATCCTACAATTTTCGTCTTTTTTTCTCCTTGCATTTCACTAACTACACCCCCATCCATTGCCTCCAAATTCTACCACCCATCTACACATTAGGGGAGGTTTACAGTGGCCAGTGAACCTACCAGCCAACACATCTTTTTCAGAAGAGAGGAGGCGGAATTGCAAAGGGTGTCCATGTGTTCATAGGGAGAATGGGCAAACATCACACAGACAACACTGGAGGTCTGCATTGCACCCAGGTCTCTGAAGCATTAAGGCAGCAGCCCTACTAGCTGCCTCACTATTTAATATTTAGCAATTTAAGGAGGCATATGGATCAGAAGCAGGTCTTTTCAAAGATTCAAGATTCAAAGATCAAGATTCAAAAAACGTTATTGTCATTCTAACCGTACATCAGCTCTGCAGGGCAGAATAAGACAGCGTTTCTCAGGAGCAGTGCAATCATAACATAACAAACGCAACACTAAATAATAAACTTAACAATAAATAGTAAAACACAACAGTCACATGTCAGTTAAAATCAAGTTATAAGTGTCCAGTGCAAGTTAAAAGTGTCCAAAGCAGAGTCAGGTAGAGCAGCTATTTAGCAGTCTGAGTGCCCGTGGGAGGAAGCTGTTTAGTAGCCTTGTGGTTTTATCCCTGATATACCACCCCACCTGCCTGCTTATCCAGTACATTATTCTCACAACATCCAGCATCTCCAATTGAATGCTACCACTAAGCACATCCTACCTTACCACCCTCCTCCACTTTCTGTGGGACCCTCGGGTCGTGACTCCTTTATCCAGTTTTTGCTCCCCATAGATCTTCCTACCAGCTCTTTACCTGTCCATACTCCTCCTCCGCCAACATTATTCAGGGCCCCGAAAGTCCTTCCAGGTGAGGCAACACGTCACCTGTGATTCTGTCAAGGTCACCTACCGTATCTGATGCATTTTGGGGGTCCAGTTTGTCGAGCATCTTCTCTCTGACCAGCACAAAAGGCAAGATCTCCTGATAGCTATCCATTTCAATTTGACTTCCCATTCCCATACCAACGTGTCTGTCCACGGCCTCCTCCAAGCCACAATGAGCCCAAACTCAGGTTGGAGGAGCAAGACCTCATATTCTGTCAGGGGTACGTTTTTTACACAGAGAGTGGTGAGTGCCTGGAATGGGCTGCCGGCGATGGTGGTGGAGGCGGATACGAGAGGGTCTTTTAAGAGACTCCTGGATGGGTACATGGAGCTTAGGAAAATAGAGGGCTATGGGTAACCCTAGGTAATTTCTAAAGTAAGAGCATGTTCAGCACAGCATAGTGGGCCGAAGGGCCTGTATTGTGCTGTAGGTTTTCTATGTTTCTATTTCTATAACTTCTGATAATTACCCCCTTCTCTCCTTCCATTCCCCATTCTGGTTCCCTCTCACTACTTCTCTTACCCTCGCCTGCCCATCACCTCCCTCTGGTTCCCCATTCCCCTTTTTAATCCAAGACCCATTGTCCTATTAGATTATTCTTTTTCTTCTTCAGATCTTTACCTCTTCCACCTATCATTTCCCAGCTTCTTACTTTATTCACCCTTCTCCATCCACCCAACTCTTCCCTCACCTGGTCCGATGTATCACCTGCCACTTGTACTCTTCCCCACCCCCCCAACCCACCCAGACACCTTCCTATTCTGGCCTCTGCCCCCTTCTGTTCCACTCCTGATGAAAAGCCTTGGCCTGAAACATTTTCTGTTTATCAACGCTGTGCGTCTGCAGAATCTCTTTTATTCCTTCTAATATCTTACACTATTTAATTAGATCACAGTTGCTCTGCGTAACAACTCCATGTTGTTGCCTTGGTTTCAGTTGGTGGCTGAGATCTATCAGTCCCAGTTTTGAGTTTGCTCTGGTGTCAACAGATTGTTAGTGATAATATTCCTAATTTCCAACTCTTGCACACCATCCACTCACCAGACCCAGCCACTACGTCCCATATGCCTTGTCTGTTTATCTGTTGATGTGTTGGCGCGTGGCCAAGTTGTTAAGGTGTCGGTCTAGTGATTTGAAGGTCGCTAGTTCGAGCCTTGGCTGAGGCAGTGTGTGTGTCCTTGAGCAAGGCACTTAACCACGCATTGCTCTGCGACGACACCGGTGCCAAGCTGTATGGGTCCTAATGCCCTCCCCTTGGACAACATCGGTGGCATGGAGAGGGGAGACTTGCAGCATGGGCAACTGCTGGTCTTCCATACAACCTTGCCCAGGCCTGCACCCTGGAAACCTTCCAAGGCGCAAATCCATGGTCTCATGAGACTAACGGATGCCTATATATATAAAGCAGCTCGACGAATAGACTAATGCTTCTCTGCTAAAAGGAATATTTGTTGGCTCATGACTGTGTGGGGAGGCATAGGCCAAATGCTGTCTATAAATTTGCTAATGACACCACTGCAGATGGCAGATTATCGGTTGGTGGCGAGTGAGATCGATCAGCTAGTCGTCTGGTGTTACAACATTCTTGCACCTAATGTCAGTAAGACCAAGGAACTAATTGTGGGCAGGAAAGCCAGGAGAACACACACCAGTTCTCATTAGAAGGGTCAGTTGTTAAAGTGCCTCGGCTTCAAGTTCCTGGGCATGTCAGAGGATCTACCCTGGGCCCAACATATTGATGCAATCACACGGATGGTATTCCAGCGACTATACTTCCTAAGATGTTTGAGAAGGTTTGGTATGTCACCAAAGACTCCAGAAAATCTATACAGATGGAGGGGATTCTTACCGGTTGCTTCACAGCCTGGCTTCGATACACAGGATCGAAAAAGCCTGCAGAGGGTTATTCTGTCAGCCAGCTCCATCATGTGTACAACTGTCCCCACTGTGGAGGACGTCTTCGACAGGTGATGCCTCAGGAATGCCTCATCTGTCGTTAAGGACCCTCACCGTCCAGGACGCGGCTTCCTCTCATTACTACCATCAGGGAAGAGGCGCATGCCCAACATTTTAGAAACAGTTTCTCTCCATCTGCCATCAAATTGCTATCCAGTCCATGATCACATGAACAGGATCTGGCTCTTTTGTTCTTTTTTTACACTTTTTAATATTTTTTATTGTTACTTGTGGTAGTTTTTTATGTAATGCACTGACCTGCTGCCACAAAACAAGAAATTTCATGACATACAGTATGCCATAGATAATAAACCCGATTCTGATTCTGAAATCATCTTGGAACAGGCAAGCACTAATTCCCACACTGCAGAGAGCTATAGAAGTTCTTTTGAGAAGAATTCCCTCTTGCACATCAACCACTTGCAAGGCCCCACCAGGGAGCCGTTCTTTCTTTAAACTGTATCTTGCCAGCGTCGCTGTTTAAGATGTAAAACTGGCTCAGCAAATCAAAATCGAAACTGCCTCTCTCAGAAGCAGCCATAAAGAAACAGGCATCGAACACCATTCATGCCCTAATCTTGGCTCAGTGCTCAGCTTATTTACCCCGGCAGAACAGAAGCTTTCTTTCCTATCTCTGATCCTTTGTAAATTACTTATGGGCATGTATAAATACAATGATACATAACTTGCGTACAGCCGGAAAGTACCTCTGCAGACCTATTTATTAAATATAAGTTCTGCAATCAGTTTGTGCATTCAGCTCCAGAAAATGTCACCCCGGTATGTCACAGTTACATCAAGTTACTGTGAGTGCCAAATTTATAAAATGGTACAAACACACGATTTGAGGTGATCTGAGAAAAAGAGATTGTGTCTTTGCCTTCAGTTTATTGCTAATCGAGCTTCTCTATCTACCTTAATATGATTTTGCACCTTATTGACTACCTGTGCTGAACTTTCCCTGCACAGTAACACATTATTCTGCATTCTGTTATTGTTCTACCCTGTATTACCTCAATGCACCATTGTGACAAATTGATCTGAAAAGATAGTATGCAAGACAAGTTTTTCACTGTACCCCCGTACATGTGACAATGATAAACTGATTTACCAATTTAGAAATTAGTTTACTAACAGTGTTTGCATTGCCAGTCCTGAGAAATTTCTTCCCGACAATGCTTGAAATGCCAATTGATGCAAGCTTTGCACACTTAGACAGCTTTGGAAAAGAAGTTCAAGTCATGCTCTTTAAGAGATGGGCCATGTCAATCACTCTATCTTAGCAGATGAGTACTACAGTCACGTCTAACCTCTCTGCATTCAATGAGATCAGAAGATTCAAAGTGCACTTATTATCAAAGTATGTATACAGTGTGGGCACGTGGCCAAGTGGTTAAGGCATTGGACTAGCGACTTGAAGGTCGTGAGTTTGAGCCTCAGCTGAGGCAGCGTCTTCTTCAGCAAGGCACTTAACCACACAGTGCTCTGCGACGACACTGGTGCCAAGCTGTATCAGCCCTTGCCCTTCCCTTGGACAACATCAGTGTGGCGGAGAGGGGAGACTTGCAGCATGGGCAACTGCCGGTCTTCCATACAACCTTGCCTAGAACTGTGCCGTGGAGAGTGAAGACTTTCCAGGCGCAGATCCATGGTCTTGCAAGACTAACGGATGCCTTAAAAAATGTATGCAGTATACAACCCTGAGATTTGTCTTCCCACAGACAGCCATGAAACAAAGAAAACCATAGAACCCATTCAAAGAAAAACATTAAACCCCCAATGCGCAAAAAAAAATAGGAGCTGCACAAATGGCAAAGAAAAACGAGCAATAAACACATAAGTCCGTGTGAGAGAGTATGTGATACTGCATCTGCTAATAGGGAATGAGACAGGACAGTCAACAGAAGTTTGTGTAAGGGAACACCTTGCATCCAGTGACCACAATGCCATTAGATTTAAAGCAAATATAGAAATAAGATGGGTCTGGTATGTGGGTTGAGATTCTAAATTGGAGAAGTTTTGATGGTATCAGAAATGATCTGACACGTATAGATTGGGACAGGCTGTCTTCTGGCAAAGGTGTACTTGCCAAGTGGGAGGCCTTCAAAAAAGAAATTTTGAGAGTACAAAGCTTGTATGTGCCTGTCAGAATAGAAGGTAAAGATAGCAAGTGTAGGTAACCTTGGTTTTTGAGAGATTTTGAGGCCCTGGTTAAGAGAAGAGAGGAGGTGAATAGTAGATATAGACCATAAGACAAAGGAGCCATTCGGCCCATCGAGTCTGCTCCGCCATTTTATCACGAGCTGATCCAGTCTCCCATTTAGTCCCACTCCCCCGCCTTCTCACCATAACCTTTGATGCCCTGGCTACTCAGATACTTATCAATCTCTGCCTTAAATACACCCAATGACTTGGCCTCCACTGCTGCCCGTGGCAACAAATTCCATAGATTCACCACCCTCTGACTAAAAAATATAGGCAGGTAGGAACAAATGAGGTGCTTATGGAGTATAAGTAATGCAAGAGGACAATTTAAGAAAGAAATCAGGAGGGCTAAAAGAAGTCATGAGATTTCTCTAGCAGAGAAGGTGAAGGAGGATTCAAAGGGATTCTATAAATATGCTAAGAGCAAAAAGATTTCAAGGGACAAAATTGGTCCACTGGAAGACCAGAATGGTAATCGAGGTGTGGAGCCAAAACAGATGCCGGGAGGTCTTAAATGAATTACATACATCTGTATTTACTCAGGAGACAGATACAGAATCTATAAGAAATGAGGCAAAGAGGCATCAACTTCATGGACCCCATGCAGATTGCAGAGGAAGAGGTGTTTGCTACCCTGAGGCAAATCAAGGGGGATAAATCTCCAGGGCCTGACAAAGTGTTCCTTTGGATCCTACAAGAGGTGTGCAGAAATTGTCAGGGTCCTAGCAGAGATAGTTAAGTCATCCTTAATGACAGGGGAGGTCCCATACGATTGGAGGATAGCCATTGTTGTTTTGCTGCTTTTAAAAAAAAAAAGGCTCTAAGTTTAAACCAGGAGATTATAGGCCAATGATTCTGTCATCAGTTGTGGGAAAGTTATTGAAAGATATTCTAAGGGACCCGATATATAAGTATTTGGATAGATTTGAACTGATTTAAGGGTAGTCAGCATGGCTCCTTGTATGGTATGTCATGTCTAACCGATCTTATAGAGTTTTTTTAAGGAAGTTACCAGGAAAGCGGATGAAGGCAAGGCAGTGGACTTTATTAAGGCATTTGACAATGTCCTGCATGGGAGGCCGGTCAAGAAAGTTCAGTCACTTGGCATTCAGGGTGAGCTAGTAAGTTGGATTATACATTGGCTTTGAGGGAGAAGCCAGAGAGTGGTAGTAGAGGGTTGCCTCTCTGACTGGTGGCCTGTGACTAGTGGTGTGCAGCAGGAATTATTGTTTGTTATTAATACCAATGATCTGGATGATATTGTGGTTATCTGGATGATAATGTGGTTAACTGGATCAGCAAACTTTCAGATGGCACCAACATTGGGGGTGTAGTGGACATTGAGGAAGACTATCATGGCTTGCGGAGGGAGCTGCATCAGCTAGAAATATGGTCTGAAAAATCCAATGGAATTTAATGCAGACAAGTGTGAAGTTTTGCACTTTGGTAGAACCAACAAGGGTAGGTTTTACATAGTGAACGGTAATGCACTGAGGAGTGTGGTAGAACAAAAGGATCTAGGAATACAGGTCCATAAGTACTTGAAAGTGGTGACACGGGTAGATGGGATTGCAAGGAAAGCTTTTGGCACATTGGTTCTTCAATAATCAAAGTACTGAGTACAGGAGATGGGGTATTACGTTGAAGTTATATAAGACAATGGTGAGGCCTAATTTGGAGTATCAGATTTAGGACAGTTAGAAGAGTGGGCTGAAAGATGGCAGATGGAGTTTAATGTTGAAAAATGTGAGGTGCTACATTTTGGTAGAACTAATCAAAATAGGACATACATGGTAAATGGTAGGGATTGAAGAATGCTTTAGAACAGAGGGATCTAGGAATAATGATGCATAGTTTCCTGAAGATGGAATCTCATGTGGATAGGGTGGTGAAGAAAGCTTTTGGTTTGCCGGCCTTCGTTAATCAGAGCATTGAGTATAGGAGTTGGGATGTAATGTTGAATTTGTATAAGGCATTGGTAAGGCCAAATCTGGAGTATTGTGTACAGTTCAGGTCACCGAATTATAGGAAGGATGTCAATAAAATTGAGAGAGTACAGAGGAGGTTTACTAAGATGTTGCCTGGGTTTCATGTCCTAAGTTACAAAGAAAGGTTGAACAAGTTAGGTCTTTATTCTTTGGAGCGTAGAAGGTTGAGGGGAGACTTGACAGAGGTGTTTAAAATTATGAGGGGGATTGATAGAGTTGACGTGGTTAGACTTTTTCCATTGAGAGTGGGGAAGATTCGAACAAGAGGACATGGGTTGAGAATTAGAGGACAAAAGTTTAGGGATAACATGAGGGGAACTTCTTCACTCAGAGAGTGGTAGTTGTGTGGAATGAGCTTCCAGCAGAAGTGGTTGAGGCAGATTCTATGTTGTCATTTAAAGTTAAATTGGATAGATATATGGACAGGAGAGGAATGGGGGGTTATGGGCTGAGTGCAGGTCAGTGGGAATAGGATAGGGTAAGAGTTCGGCACAGACTAGAAGGACCGAGATGGCCTGTTTCCCTGCTGTAATTGTTATATGGTTATATGGTTGTATGTGCAGTTTTGATCACCTACCTACAGGAAAGATGTAAACAAGCTTGAAAGAGTACAGAGAAAATTTACAAGAATGTTGCGAAGTGTGCGGGATCTGAGTGATAAGGAAAAATTGAATAGGTTAGGACTGTATTCTTTAGAACGTAGAAAATTGAGAGGAGATTTGATAGAGGTATACAAAATTATGTGGAGTTTTGTAAGCAGGCTCTTTCCAATGAGGTTGGGTGGGACCACAACCAGAAGTCATGGGTTAAGGGTGAAAAGTGAGAAGTTTAAGGGGAACATGAGGGGAAATTTCTTCACTCAGAAGGTCATGAGGGTGTGGAATGAGCTGCCAGCACAATAATGCATGCGAGCTCAATTTCAATGTTTGAGAAGTTTGGATAGGTACATGGATAGTAGGGGTATGGAGGGCTATGGTCCCAGTACAGGTCGATGGGAGTAGGCTGTTTAAATGGTTTTGGCATGGACTAGATGGGCTGAAGGGCCTGTTTCTGTGCTGTACTGCTCTATGACTCTAATATAAAATATCAAACCACAAAGTCTTTGAGTCAGTATCACTTAAAACTACTGTGCATTAAAAATAATAGGAGTAGTTATTTGCTCTCAATTTTACAAGCCATTGATTGTGGATCTAATTCATAGTTTATGATAGTGTCGAACCACATGTTTTGTAAATTGTAGCTGTTTGGTATCTATGCTTCATCCAATGCCAAATCAATTGGATATAGTGATGTTAATCAGACTTCCCTAGAGTCTGGTTGTGCATTCTCCCCAACTTTGTGCTCCATTTAAGTCAAAGAACTCCAAAATTGAAGAATATCTAATATTGGCATCCAATATTAACCTGACCTATTCTACCTGAGTGAATTAAATGAATATTATTCCCTTAGATGTCTATTTTTAAAATTCTTTATCGTTTATGAACATTCAACTAAAAGTGATTGCTGAGTATTATCTTTAGATGTTGAAACATTAATATTTATTTGGCTGGAAACTATTAGTAACTCGATATTTTCATGGAAAAAAATGCACAGCCATCTGATTCAATAAAACTTTATATGGCATTAATAATGTCATTACAAAGCAATGGTCTTGTAATTGCAATACTAACTCATTCTTATATGTATGTTAACATATCATTTCATTGTTTTATAATCAAGAATGTGCAATGAATGATAACTTATTTATTTATCATGCAAGTGAAGCCAAGGATTGAAGTAATGAGAAAACAGAACTTGTTGTCTTGGGTATGAAATTAATTCTCCACAGTGTGAGGAGAGAAGTGGGAAAAATCAATGGATGGGCAAGTGAATGTAGCCCCTTTGTTCAAGAGCCTAATGGTTTGGGGTGGTAACTGTTCTCTGAGCCTGTTGGCGTGAGTCCTGAGGCTCTTGTACCTTCTGCCTGATGGTAGCAGTGAGAAAAGTGCATGGCCTGTGTGGTGGTGATCGCTGATGATGGAGGTTGGAAATGGGTAAAAGATAGAGGACCAGGTGAAGGGTAGTGATAGGGTCTCCAGTTGAAGACCTAACGCTGGCAATGTTGCTGTCTGCTCATTAGTATCCTCATTGCACGTCTCTCTATGACTTACTGTAGGAAATGATTTTACCCGCTGCTGTAGGAGTGGATCACACTGAAAGCACATGGTGCTCGTTGTTTCTTGCTTGAAGCCAAATAGAGATTCTAAGTTCCTTCATAAGCTTACAATGTTCTACATTTAGAAGCATCCATAAATAAGCACCATATAATAACTTGTTTGGATATTGTAACTATTGAATTTAATTGCTCATTTACATAATGTATATTCAACAGGTGGGTCTGGGTATGTTTCTGCAACTCTTAAACCCTTGTGTATTTCAGCCAAGCCTGTAAAAACTATTGAATTTAATAATTTACAACAACTCTACTTTCAATTTCCATTTGTATTGCCTCATTTACATTGGGATCATGACAATTCAAACACACTTTAGTTCAGACTGGAGAAGCAGTGGGTGTAACTGCACATGCCCCATGTCCTCGCTCAGTGTTGAGATCATGCACCAATGCAATTTACATTCTTCGACAATTAATAGGCGGTTACTTTTAACAATTGCAGACGAACAATTCATTAAACTCTGTGATTGGTAGAGTTGCTGCTCCCTGCAATATTGTCTTTATAATCGCTTTTGAAGATGACAAACAAAATCCAAGTGACTTCTTGCAAGGAAATTGAAGGCATTAATCTCAATGGGAGGCTTATAATAATGCAGGGTAATCTAAAGTAGATTTTTTTTCCATTGCAAAATCTGTCACTCAATTTAGTGATCTTTGGGATATCAGGCAGCGAAGCTCCATGGGATTTGTTGAATAAAATGACTGTTGTCAATTTAACAGATCATTTCTACACTCATATGATCACAATTCTTACTGATTTCTTTCTTTCTGACACAACAAGCATTATTTAATTTGAATCCCATTAGCTTTGAAAATAAACTCCATCCCATATATTACATGATTAGAAACCTAAAATGGTTCCAGAATAATAAAATAATCAAACCAAATGCTCTCTATATAAAACACTGAACAACAATAAAAACGTCAGTTGAGTTTTTCCAAAAACTTTTGCTTCTTTTAGCATGATGTGGCCTCTAATTCTCTTAGAGCTGGAGTTATGCAAAAGCATCGAAAATGACAATAATATGCTCCTTTGATTCTGAAATTCCTGTTTCTTGTCCATTGTTGGATCCTGACTGCATTGAGATTTAGACTGACCGTTGCCAAGCGGGCTATTGGTAAGTAAATAACTACTGCTATTTGTCAATGTTTAAAGTTCAAAGTAAATGTATTATCAAAGTACGTACCTATCACCATATACGACCATGAGATTCATTTTTTGTAGGCATACTCAATAAACTTATAGGATAAAAAACAATGAAAGACCACCCACTTGGGTTTTCAACCAGAGTGCAGAAGACAACAAATTGTGGAAATATGAAAAGAAAGAAATAATAATAATAAATAAACAATAAATATTGAGAACATGACACAAGACCTTGAAAGAGAGTCCATTGGTGGTCCATTGGTCCATGTGGGAGTATTTCAATGGTGGGGCAAAGGATGAGGAAGTTCAGTTCGAGAACTTGATGGTTAAGGGGTAGTAACTGTTTCTGAACCTGATGGAGTGAGTCCTGAGGCTCCTGTACCCTCTTCCTGATTGTAGCAGTGAAAAGAGAGCGTGCTTTGACTGATGATGATGAACCTTTCTGGTGACAGCATTTCATGTAGGTGTGCTCAGTGGTTGTGATGGATTAACCCATGATGGACTGAGCCTTGTCCACTACTTCTTGTAGGATTTTCTGTGCAAGGACATTGTATCACAGCCTAGTATGGAAACACCACATTATGAAGATTGAATGAAGGCTGATGAGACAATAAATGGCTGGATGAGATATGTCCAGCTTTCTTGTAATCAAGACATAATGGGGGGAGCTTTGGGACAGTGCTGGATAGCGATGGAACTGCAGTGGAAAAACCCAGCTAGATATGTGGTTGTTCTGGAGCATACCATTTCAATCATTACAGCTAAGATTTTGTCAGGACCCTCAGCCTTTGTCGTATTTAGTGCTGATTTTTGACACTATATATATTGTCAGTAGACTGCCCACCATGGCCATGAGGATCTGAGATAGATACTTCATGAAGATGGGTGTAAAATCTTTAACCTGACCTTTCTCATGCACATACTGGAGTTTGTTATTGTTGCACCTGTGGATGTTCATGTTGCTAATAAGTACTCATTGCTTATTATTCTATTTTGTGGCTATTAGCTGACCTCAGTTGGGTCTAAGGTCAGTGGATAGAGAAAGCAAAAATTCAATCAACAAAGAGTTGAATGACAGTCTGCTGGGTTTTCAAAAGTTAGTTGTCAGAGAAAATTAGAACTGTACAATGTAAAAGGTTATGTTATTCTTAAAACCTAGGAAATAATAAGTTAAGGTAAGCCGAGCCCAGAATAATCAGGAATATAAGGTTAAATATTTTCTGCTAAAGAATAGGACTAATAGAGGTCTGAAAGAAAAAGGAACAAAATGGTACTTGGGAGAACAAGCAACTTTGTTATGTGAAGGACAGACACAGTAATAAACTGGCTGGTAAATTTCTATCCAATTATTTTTAATGATACACAGAGTTGAAGAGTGTAGTCGCACATAAAAAGAGCAAACTATGACCCAGTATGTAAAAGACAAAATGATGTGTTAGAATCATCCAATGTTGAATTAATGTACATCTAGATGAAATAAGTTAATATGTGGATAGGTTGAATAATGAACTGAAATGCTCAAAATGATTTTTACAAAAGAATAATGATTATTTTAGTTTCCACAAATCATCTGGCTTAGAAACATAATCGTTCTATTTTGCTAGTAATCATTCAATGAATAAAGTAGTTTTTAACCATTGTTAGTCTTCAAAATTTAAATGATTAAGAGTTTTCTTTTTTACACGTATAAGCTTAATGATGTATAATATGAATTAAACACTGTAATGATTTTGAATGATTATTTATTTTTGGGGGTATTTGTATATTGGTGGCAATGCCGGTCTCCAATTACCCTTAAGAAGATGGTGATGAGCTTCCTTCTTGAACCACTGAAGGTACTCCTCCACTGCTATTGAGTAGGGAGTTTCTTTTGGGAAAGGATGACCAACCACAGGTGTACTTTTACGCTGTTCTGTAAGTTGCAGAGGAACCTGCAACAGGTGGTGTTCCGTGTCCCTGTCCCTCATGGCCATTTTGGTAGTAGATTGGGAAGATGCCATCAAAGTAACCTTGATGAGTAATTGCATCTTGCTAATTTTGCACACTGTCCATCAGTTATGGAGAGAATGAATGTTTAGGGCAATTGCTGATGACCTGTCCCAGTCCCATGCTGTTTGTTCCAGTGTGGCCCTGGAAGTGGTTTCTACTAGGGAAACAGCCCCCACCCAACACATTGCATCGTCCAATGCATCTGTGGAAGCATTCTCAGTACAGGTGGCAAGTTGCATTCACAGAATATAGCTGGCAATTTTTCACTGGTTTAAGGGTGCTGTGAAATCTACAGGAGACTGTACTGCCCAGTTGGGCTCTATGGGGAGTCTTTCTGAGAGGCACAGTCAGCTGTCAGATGATGCTACCACATGTTTACGGGATACTAGAGGCGTGCGGGTATGTCCTGGCATTAAAATGAGAGTCCGGCAGAGAGACCTGTCCTGTTATCTTTATTGTCCTTTGGAAAGACATATACTCTTGCAGCTGACGTTGTTGTTTCTGTTTTGTTAGGGTTAGAAAGGGAGACCAAATAGCAGACAACAATAAAATACTGCAGGTGATTGAAATGTGTCACAGGAACAGAATACGCTGAAAATATTCAGCAGTTCAGGCAGCACTTATGGAGAGAGAAATGGAATTGATGCCGTAATTTGCTGACCTATCCTCAGATAGGGGAAAACATGTTATGAGACGTAGGCAAAGGTAGGGAAGAACAAGGTCTGGGATACAATAGAAGGCAGGAGGACTAAGTGCAAAAGTAACCAAGGAAACATAAATGAAGAATGAGTACCTGAAATCAGCAAACAGATGAAGATTAGAATACTGAGACAATAGAGACTGCAGATGCTGGAATCTGGAACAGGAAACAAACCACTGGAACAATTGGCATCTGTGAGGGTAAATGGACCTTGTTGATTCTGGAAAGGATTATCTGAAATAATTGAACTACATTGACTCTGGAGGACTGAAAATTGTACAGTCATGAGATGCCGATGCTCAAATATACTTTATGGAAGAAATAGAGGCTAAAGACCAAGAGGTTAGATTGGAGTGAAACAATGCACTAAAATCACAGATGTTTTGGAAATCTGCACTTGGTTTCCTTACTTTAGCTGAGCCCATATTGAGGCTTGATTTAAGGCACAAATAAATTTCAGGTTTGCATGGACAGGAGAAAATCTGCAGATGCTGGAAATCCGAGCAACACACACAAAATGCTGAAGGAACTCAGCAGGCCAGGCAGCATCTATGAAAAAGAGTACAGTTGATGATTCGGGCCGAGACCCTTCACCAGGCCTCTGAGGGCCTGACGAAGGGTCTCGGCCTAAAACATCGACTGTACTCTTTTTTGTTTTCCTTGAGTACATAAACCTCCCAACATTAATGGATCAGTTATTGATATGCTAAATGATGTTATGACAGGTCTGCAAGCTTCCTTGAATGAAGTAAATAGTCGAATTGTCTACTTTGAAGCAAGCCAAACTATACAACCCATCTTATACTGCACTCTAGCAGTTAGCCTCGTGGTGTGACCCAGCAAGTCTGAGCTATCAACAGAGCATGTTTGCAAAACCGTGCTTTTTAACTTCAGGAGGATTACTACTTACCATTTACGTTTTAAGATCTGAAGGCTGACTCCTATTTGTGGCCAGAAACTAAACAATGATATTAGAACTTTTCTTACAACTGTGTTTGGTTTCACAAGCAGCAGCTGCTGTGTTTAGAAAGCAAGCTTTGCAAAAAAAAAATCCAAAGGGCCCACTGGCCAGGAAGTGAATATCCATCACACATCCTGCGTTTTTGTCTTGGTAGGTGGTTCTTCAGGGTTGAAGATGGCTTGATTCAATTTTACCATCTGGGATCTGAAGTGCCGGAAGAGATTAATGTGGGATCCACAGTCCATGTCGCCATTAAGGCAGGGAGTGCTTTTCAGGGTAGTGGTTTGGGTGGTATGGGGCCTGCTCTTTTCCTGGGACCTCCATATCCTCCCAACTCCAATACTGGAGTTCTCTGTCTCAACCCGTTTGCTCCTCCTCCACTTTGATAGTGTGAGGAAGCTGAAAGTGCTTATTAGTGTTACAAGCATGGCACATCCTACAATAGCTGACAGAAGCATAATAGTGCTTCCAGAATTATCTGTGACAGAAATTCATCTGAAAATGATACCAACTTCAGAAATAAGAATCAATTAAATTGGTTTATTACTTTTCTTGTCTCCAAACAATTGATACTAGAGCGTGCAATCATCACAGCGATATTTGATTCTGCGCTTCGCGCTCCCTGGAGTACAAATCGATAGTAAATGTGATAAAATTTAAATTATAAATCATAAATAGAAAAGGAAAAGTAAGGTGGTGCAAAAAAAAAACCGAGAGGCAGGTCCGGATATTTGGAGGGTACGGCCCAGATCCGGGTCAGGATCCGTTCAGAAGACTTATCACAGTTGGAAAGAAGCTGTTCCCAAATCTGGCCGTACGAGCCTCCAAGCTCCTGAGCCTTCTCCCAGAGGGAAGAGGGATGAAAAGTGTGTTGGCTGGGTGGGTCGTGTCCTTGATTATCCTGGCAGCACTGCTCCGACAGCGTGCGGTGTAAAGTGAGTCAGAGGACGGAAGATTGGTTTGTGTGATGTGCTGAGCTGTGTTCACGATCTTCTGCAGCTTCTTCCGGTCTTGGACAGGACAACTTCCATACCAGGTTGTGATGCACCCGAGAAGAATGCTTTCTACGGTGCATTTATAAAAATTAGTGAGGGTTTTAGGGGGCAGGCCAAATTTCTTTAGCTATATCAGGAAGTAAAGGCGCTGGTGGGCCTTCTTGGCAGTGGGCTCTGCTTGGTTGGACCAAGTCAGGTCATTTGTGATATTGACCCCAAGGAACTTAAAGCTTTTGACCTGTTCCACTTGCGCACCACCAATGTAGATGGGGTCGTGCGGTCCGCTACTCCTTCTGAAGTCAACAACCAATTCCTTTGTCTTACTGACATTGAGGAATAGGAGTATTGTCTTCACACCATGCCACCAGGTTCTTAATTTCCTCTCTGTGCTCAAACTCATTATTGCCCAAGATACGGCCCATAATTGTGGTTTCATCAGCATAACTTGTATATTGAGTTTGATGGAAACTTGGCTACACATCATGGGTGTACAGTGGGTACAGCAGGGGGCTGAGTACACAGCCTTGTGGGGCACCGGTCCTCAGAGTAATTGTAGAGGAGAGCTTGTCCCCTATTTTTACAGCCTGGGTCCTGTCTGTGAGGAAGTTGAAGATCCAGCTGAAGATCTGAGTGCTAAGGCCCAGGTTCTGGAGCTTAGGAATCAGTTTATTTGGAATGATGGTATTAAAGGCAGAGCTGTAGTTAATGAAAAGGAGCCTTACGTATGCGTCTTTATTCTCCAGGTGTTCTAAGGAGAAATGTAGGGCCAGAGAGATGGCATCTGCAGCTGACCTGTTGCTCCGGTTGGCGAATTGCAAAGCGTCGAGGTTGACCGGTAGGCTGTGGTTGATAAATACTGCAGCTTAAGTTAATTATCGGTCTTCCTCTCTCTGTCTTCTCCTCACCATCCAAGTGATGTCTACAAGCTGAAGTTGTCAAAATCATTCCATTATTTATATCCATTATTTAACATTGCAAATAAAACCAGACATAAATATAAGGTTTCTGTTCCTATAAAGTGAAGTCAATGTTCTGAGTCAAGTTCTTCCTTTACTTTTCCCTCAGTCAGTTTGAAAATTCTCCCTCAGAAGAGAACACCTGAAGATCTCCTTCTCCAAAGTCCACACTTATTTTTTTCTCTCACTTTAGTTAGTGAGACACCTGATGTGCATTTCCAGCATTTCCTTTCTAGTGGATGTTTTTGTTGGTCTCCACAACGACAGACTAGAATAGTCCATCTTGCAGTGTGCCAGTCACAAAACACCATTCAACCATACTAATCAGTGCTCGCGTCTTTATATGGAACCATTGACTTTCCTGGGTAATAATATCCCCACCGCTGTCCCACATCTTAATCAAAGCCACTCCCTGCAAAAAGCCAGCCGTTCTGCATGTGCTATTTTCAGGATCCAATTCCTCTCTGAACTATTTTAAGGGAAATAATTAACTTGTTTAAAATGAATGAGCAAACAGTTTTGCTAAAATAATGCACAGAGGCAATTAATTTGAACATTTTAACCAGAGGGCTGAAAGAAGAGCTTAGAGAAATATAAAGGCTTTGGTTCCCACTTTCCTTTTCCATTCCTTCCAGTGTGCCTTAGCAATACTTTCATGGCATAATTAGTGAGACCGATGACCTTACATCTGCATATTTTTTCACTGTGTATAAGGAACATTATCCTACCGAAGTATACAGTGAGGATTCATCACTATCGGTTACCACAAATTTCCAACAGATCAATCGTTGCCATTTGCATTTACCTGAGTATGACCACACTTATCCCTGGGTCAGGAGAATGTGTTTTCAAGTCCTGATCAAAAATCTAGACTCAACATCCCATGCATCGCTGACAGAGTGCTTCACTGCCAGAGGTGATGTATTTTGGATAAAAAGTTAAAGTCTTGTCTGTCCTCTCAGTTGGAAGTCGGAGATTGCATTGTCCATCTTGAGGGGAAGCAGATGAAATTTCCTCAGTTGGCTTGCTGATGTTTGGCTCTGCTTTTGTTATTGTTGTTCCTCTCCGCGCCTCGTGGTGCATCGGGTGGCAACCTTGCCGTTTCTTCAGCGTTTGTCTTTTTTTTTTGTGAGGCCGAGTTGCCAGCTCGATGTTCGACCCTGCACAGATGAAAAGCGTGCAAGGAGCTAACCGGATTTGAACCCAGGACCACTCACCTCAAAGTCTGGTGTCACCACACCACCAGCTGGCATTAGCTCTGCTCTGGCATTACCAAAATGATCATTATTGTGTTGTTCTTTATGGAGTTTTGTTTTGCATAAATTGGTTCCCATGCTTGAGGTATTATTGGAGTACTCGTACCTTAAAAAAAAGCTTTTTCCCTTGGAGGATAATTAAGTAGAAAGATGTAAACTTTTTTTTCTCCCTCGTGCTTTCACTCATTCTCTAATTGCCTTTTGCATACGTGGTCATCTTTTCTGCCTGGCTGATTAATATCATGTAGTTGGTAGTACACTTGCTACTGACTCAGACATTTGTGGCTTCAAGCCCTAGAATAGAACATTGGTCAGGTCGACAGTTTGGAAGAATACTCTTAAGCAAGATATCTAGTTAAGGTTTAGGTGAGGAAAATAGATCTTTAGGGGGTGGGGGGGTGGTGAATGAGAGGAAAAAATATCCTGCTGGTTGCACGGTTAATATTCCTTCCTTTCGCTTTTCAAAATCACATTATGTAATTATTTGTTTAAAATTTCTGCTATAAATATTTTTCACATTAACAAAGCATTCAGTCAAAAGTGCTCATCTGTACTTTGTTATTAAGAAACATGCAAAGATCTATCATTTTTAAGAGCCCACTCATTATGACAGCTTTTGATCTTGGTCGACACAAATATTTTGCAGTTTACTTATTCATCCGATTTTTGCCATGATAACTAATTCATTGTCTGTCCCGAACATTTTGCCCTGCTTTGGTTATTAGTGTTTCACCTCTTTCCTTACTTTCTGAAGCTTTCTGCTCTTGAGTCTCCGATTACCATTGAGAGCTGAAAGCATAAAGCACTTAGCAGCCTTTTCTCTTGGTTGGTATATCCGTACAGAAGCAGTTTCCAGTTACACACTAGCGTCGATATATCGACTGAAGAAAAAAGCCAAGTTCAAATTTCAGATAACTGTTTTAGCAACTGCCAGAACATTTTTATCAGCAATGCCCACTATTTTTTAAACTGTTTTGAAGTCCATCAGTGGTAAAGTAAAATCTAATTCAGCTAAAAACAGAAAAGAGCTTGTTCTATCCATATAACAATCACAGCACGGAAACAGGCCATCTCGGCCCTTCTAGTCCGTGCCAAACTCCTACTCTCACTTAGTCCCACCGACTTGCATTCAGCCCATAACCCTCCTTTCCTTTCCTGTCCATATATCTATCCAATTTAACTTTAGATGACAACATCGAACCTGCCTCAACTACTTCTGCTGGAAGATCATTCCACACAGCTACCACTCTCTGAGTAAAGAAGTTACCCCTAAACTTTTGCCCTTTAGCTCTCAACTCATGTCCTCTTGTTTGAATCTCCCCCACTCTCAATGGAAAAAGCCTATCCACGTCAACTCTATCTATCCTCCTCATAATTTTAAACACCTCTATCAAGTCCCCCCTCAACCTTCTACGCTCCAAAGAATAAAGACTCAACCTGTTCAACCTTTCTCTGTAACTTAGGAGATGAAACCCAGGCAACATTCCAGTAAACCTCCTCTGTACTCTCTCAATTTTATTGACATCGTTCCTATAATTGAGTGACCAGAACTGTACTCAATCCCTGTTCATTGTTCATTCAATGAAGGATGCAGATGTGGTGAACATGCTCTGAGGTCTGGTTACTGACCAGGTTAACTGTAATATCAAATCATCAACACTGGTGATCTTGAGCAGTGTTTCTTCATAATCAGTTTGATGAACTGCCTTTGCTGGCCTCTAAGAGATCTGAAATAAAGTATGTAAGATTACATGAGAATGGTATGCACTTCCTAAATTTTTAAGTGGAGTGAAAAAAATCACAAAATCACCAAGAGCTCACAATTGGCTTGTGTTCTGATCAAATACAGCCCCATTCAGGTTTTGCATCTAAAATTACCTTTGCATGTGTTTTAAACTGAACCTAACAGGAACGTGTGGGCACGTGGCCAAGTGGTTAAGGCATTGGACTAGCGACCTGAAGGTCGTGAGTTCGAGCCCCAGCCGAGGCAACGTGTTGTGTCCTTGAGCAAGGCACTTAATCACACAGTGCTCTGCGACGACACCGGTGCCAAGCTGTATGGGTTCTAATGCCCTTCCCTTGGACAAGAAGAAATATTTGGCCTTCAATATACATAAAGTTTGGGTTTATTCCAATTAGTGAATAGGATTGTATCAAATCTAAGAATATTGTGAGTGGTGTGGAACACTTCAGAACAATCATTCCACAATTTTTCCCAAAAAATTGGAACAATGATGATGCAAAGCCTTATATATTATATCTTGAGACCAGAATATTTTTCAAAGTAAGTGAGATGAAGTGCCCAACAGATGAAAGAATGGAGGTGGGTTATATCCCCCGACCCCAATGCATTGCCCAGTGAAAATCATTATTTTCCACATAGGTTTATATTCACTGACATATGTTGCGATTTTTTTTTTGCTGCAGAAGTACAATGCATAAAACATTCTATAAATTACAGTACAAAATATATTTTCAAAACTTAAAAATTGCATAAGCATTGCAAAAGGAGAGCAAAAATAGTGAGGCAGAGTTCAGAGTTCACTGTCCAGAAATCTGACGGCTGAGGGAAAGTCACCATTCATTTACTTCGTCATCTATTCAAACCCAAGCTTTCACCAGCAGTCTTCCAGCCCTCTTGCATTCCGCAACGGCTTAAAAACCGAAACTTGGTGTCTCCCATCAAAACCTTCTTGACGTAGGTAATCTTCTTTCCTACTCTTTATACTCTTTGTGGACCTTTGGCATTTATCTGTATTTCTCATTGTTAAGACATTATTGTTTTTTATTCACAGCTCAAACTGGTAAAACCTGAGGTACTGGCATAGCCGAATATATGCATTTCTCGATTGCCAGGAACTTTCAGGCTATTCCAATGGAGTTTAGTATTGTGACTTTCTGGAGACTTACATGAATATTACTGCGTATGCCCAATTGTTTAATGCAATTTTGTTGTGACTTTGGGATGGTACCAGTTGTAGATGTTATATACCTTCATATTCCAAAATCTTTCAATTTCCTCTTTTAATTCAGCATATTTCTAATGTTTTTCACTTACTGATTTCTGTTTATTATGCATGTTTGGAATGGTTATTACTGTGTAGGCCCAATTGTTTAATGCAATTTTGTTGTGACTTTGGGATGATTACAGTTGTAGATGTTATATACCTTGTTCATTTTCCAAAATCTTTCAATTTCCTCTTTTAATTCAGCATATTTCTAATGTTTCTCACTTACTGATTTTTGTTTATTATGCATGTTTGGAATGGATATGTTTGTTAAATAAGATGTTCTTGCTAGTTTATCATGTAATGTTATATCCAGACTGTTATTATGGAGTGTCATGTCTGTAAATAATGGATCAGTCATAATATAATTGGTAGGATACTGATTCTAAAACAGGATCAGGCTTGTATTTATAGTAAGGTAAGATGTCTTTTATGAGTTTGTACTTTAGCAAGGTTTTGGTGAATGGTGTTTGCCGCCTGATTGTGTATGAGTAAGTAATCAGATTGAGTTAAACTGCTGGAGGATCTTGTAATGTGTTTCTGGCTTCTCGGCGTTTTCTGCATTTATCACTTTGAATTTGTTGGTCTTTTATTATGAACACTCTAAGCCAGGTGTTCAATGTTTTCTTGTCATTGTCTGGTCTGCTCTGATCATGGAGATGTCTTCCATGGAGGGTCATAGTCTTCCTTTGGTTAACTGTTCCTTCTATAGTGATAACTTCTTCATTTTTCTGGGTTGTGCTTTCATTTACATTTAGTGGAATGTACTTCTTATCAGAGTTGCATATGCTCGAATGGAGCGCTGGATCCTGTTTTGTTGATGAAAATATATCCTTAGAAGTTTTATCTGACTGTTGTGTAAATTTTTTAAAACCTATTATTCCTCTTTCTCCTTCTGTCCTAGGTAGTGCTCATCTAAGTATGTTTAAGTGTATATAGTGTTTTTTTTTATTAAAAAGTCTTTAAATTTATCATTTCAGTTCTCACTTTCTTTGTAAATTTTCCAGATCGGTTTTGGAACAAGATATTATGCCAAAGAATTTGTTAATATGGGTATGGCAAAAGTGTTTATTGCCTTTGTTATATTTTTACTATTGAGCTCGGTTTGGCAGATTTTCTTAAGCTTTGAAGTAAATTCTATCAAAAGTATTCCCTTTATCGCAGTGTGATCTATTTTTTTTGCTTGTTGATATCCCAGAAACTAATATGTTTTAATTTCGTCCATTGTTTGTATTATATCCCTCTGCTGTTTTATATTCTACTAGCCCTATTGCACCTTTCTTTGTTTAATGTTCTGCACTTACTTAGTCCAACGTTTGTGTTTATATCTTTAGAAAGTAGTTTGATTCTTTGACTTAATTGCTTTAGCTTTGCTGATGAAGAAGCATATAATTTCAAATCATCAATGCATAGAAGGTGTGTCAAGGTACAAATTGTTTGGTTGTCTCTGATTTAATACCCTATTGTCATCTGATTCAGTAAATTAGAGAGCGGGTTTAAAGCTAGACAAGATCATAGTGGGCTTTGAGAGTCACCCTGGAAAATGCCTCGGTTTAATTTGGTAGCAGTGCTCACTCTTTTTTGGTTGCAAATAGATATAGTGATTATATTACACTAATGTTTCATCAGATGTTGTAGGAATTTAACAATATATATATTTACATATATTAAGAGCTTTTATTAACCATGAGTGTGGGACAAAATCAAATGGTTTTTGGTAGTAAATATAACTACATGAAAGACTTGCGCTTTTCTGCTGGGCTTGATTTAGAATTACAGAATCTATTATCAGTTTTTCTTTAAATCCTTTCATACCCTTATGACATTCTTTCTGCTCTTCTGTCAGTATATTGTGGTTAAGTGAGAGGTGATTGATTGCGAGATGCATGATATTACAATTTTATATATAGTTCATAAGAAACTTTTTGATGGGTCATTTGTGATTTCTCCTTTTAGTAGGAGATATGTTTTACCTTCTGTCAAAAATTCAGGCACTTCTTTAGGATTTTTAAGAAAATTGTTGATTTGTATTAATAGGTACAGATAAAGGCAATTTAATTTTTATACCAATAATTATGAATATTATCTCTGACAGTACTTTTCCAGTTGTGGATTGTTTTTATAACCACTTTTAGCATATCATTGTAACTTCAGGAGTTTGCATGTCGTCAAATGTACGAATGCATTCGTTCTCCTCCCTGACCCAACCTGCTTCTTGATAGTGCATTGCCCTGTTTGACCAGATATTAGACCAAATGTTCATTATCTCTGTGTTTGTTGCTAATTCTGTGCTAGAGTTGGTGACATTTTGGTGCATTGAATTTAGTTTCAATGTCCTGTATAAACATTTTTCATTCCTCCTGAACTAACAATTCTGTTTTCCTTCTTTCATGCACTTCATATATCTATTTAGTCTGGCTTTTTATGCACCAAGCTTTTGTCTTAGTGAATCTATAAATTCTACAATGCTTTTGCTTGGTTGATTGTAACTTGAGTGGACCTTATATTTCCTTAGCTTTTTCTCTTAATTTTCTTGCTCAAGATATGCATTTTATATCCCATTAGGTGGGCCATTTCTGCTCCTAAGGTTTCAATTTCAAGGTGATAATTATTATTGTTATTATTATTTCTCTTTGAATTTTTCTCAGCTCAAGCTCATAAAACAGGCATTTCCAAGCACGCTCATTTGTCAATTGCTAGCAACCTTTGGACTATTTTAGTGGTGTTTAGTGTTGTGGCCTTCTGATGATTTACACAGATATATCCCAAATTATTTAATGCTATTGTATAGTGTCTTTGGCATGACACCAGTTGTAGTTATTACTATCTAATTATTATTATTATTGTTATTATTTATCATTATTTATGGAGGCAGATACAATCCCAGTGTTCAAGAGGCATTGGGAAAGGTGCTTGAGTAGGATGGTAGCCTAATGGAGGCCATTGGGGTTAGAAGATCAATGCAATGAATGTTATGGACATGGTAAGTCAAAGGGCCTGTTTCCATGGTGTACCAATCTATGCCTCAGTGCTGCATCTTATGAAAAACAGTTGAATCCTGACAGCCAACTACACTCCGATGGCATGGTATTAAACTTAACCTATTGCCCTAGAACAGGTGACGTGGAACTGTTATTTTGTCTCCAATCTTAGCAAATCTTCTCACACTATAAAAGTTATATCTTCCTCTCCCCCCTTTAGATATTCCCTATTGCCCTCCTCAGTCCCTTGCCGATTCACAGGCCATTTTATATTTTAAGGCTTAATCCCTGAACTGTTGAGAAAATGTTCAAGAACTTTTAAGGTGGGGGCTTATATGGGAGGCAGAGTTTGAGGGTCGGCACAACATTGTGGGCCGAAGGGCCTGCACTGTGCTGTACTGTTCTATGTTCTATGTATGTTTTGTTTTGGATGCATGAGAAACAGACAGCAGAGAGAAGCCTTTAGACTGCTTTTAACCAAGTGTCTTGAGTGGACAGGCCATCTTTATATCCACTGGAATTTGGAAGTGTTGATTGACACAAGTAGGATGCTGGTGGTAGATAGATATAGAGAGGACATTTCCTCACGTGGATGGAACTAGAATTAGGGATCACTGTTTTAAAAAAAAAAGATTGCCTACTTAAGACAGAGATGAGGCATAACTCTTTTCTCTCAAGGGATTATGAGTCTTTGTCACTCACATCCGGTGCTATCTGTTTTTATTTCAGGTTTCCAGCATCTGCAGTTTTTAGGTTTTCATTTAGGATAGTTTTTAGGATGGTTGAGGTTGTGATCAGATCAGCCATAATCTAACTGAGTGGGGCTGAATGGCCTATTCCTGTTACCTGTTCATACACCTACATATTTATACGATACAAAGCTATGGTAAAATAATATTACACTTGATTCCTTGAACTTCCTTTACTTGTGACTTGTACAGATTTTGAAGCCAATAAAAGAGTGCTGTTCAGTTTTTAAGTTTAATGACTATCCAAAGTGGTTATGAAAATTAAAATAAAGGAAGTAAATATTTCCATTTCTTACTCTTCAGCATAAAGCACGGAGCATAAAATAATTAGGAAACAACTGAAGTTCCTGCCCATTAAATCGAGTTCAGAGTTTATTCGGAGCTCATATTGTTTGAAGAATGATCTTCAGATGCAGAGTGCATTTTAATGTCAATCCTTTGGGAAAAGGGTGGAGAGGTGTTTTGACATTTGTTGTCTGAATACTTCCCCTTGAGTTCCTGCTGTTCAACATGTTCTGTGTTTTACCACATAAACTACTTCAAATTATTCTTCCCACTGACTGAACGAGTAAACAGCACACTCCTGAGTGAATGCAGTTTGCTGTCACTCATCCAAATTGCTCACCTTATCAAGCAGCAAGAACATGGCTTGCTGTCAGAATAGCATAAAACAATTTTTTTTTCACTTTACTTGCTGCCTTGTGCTGAAGGACTATCTATATATGTTAGTGCAGCTCTGAGACCTTTACCAAAGACATCTCCCGGACGCATGAGGTTGTTCCTCTCTTCCACTTGATCTTTATACATACTTGGTCAGGCCTCTGAATGGCGATCTCTTATAACAGCCACATAACCCAAAGTTTAAAGTAAATGTATTATCTAAGCACATTTATGTCACCATATATTGCACAGGAATCCATTTTCTTGTACCGATTCAGAGTAGAACAGGGAAATAGGTTTAAGATGCTACTACTGAAGATGTATGACAGCTTACTGGTAGTTTGAAAGCAGAGGAATTTGATTAAAATCAATATTAATACACTTTTTTTTGAAGTGAATTCGCGGGCCGTGCCCTGCCGATGTGCTGCAACATCGACGTACTTGAAGTTGGAGCCATCGATTTGGAGGGGAGAAGACAGGACAGAGGAGTTCTGATGCCTGTCCAACTAACCCGGGTATGAGGGTGGGTCGCTCTAAACACCGAGCCGAATTAGAGGGGTCGAGAGCGACTTCTTCAGCGGCGAAATCCAGGTCCAAAGTGAATCGATGGGCGGCGTGTTCAAGGGCCGGAGCGACTCACCACGGCGAGGCCCGGCTCCTGATGGGAAATCGGACAGTTTAAACGCTAGCCCAGATAATCTGTGGGCTTCTCTCTCTGCGACTCTGAGGCTGTGAGATTGTCCTCGGCTGCTATACTTCGTGTCTGTGAACTTTGTGACAATTTGCCTCGCTACTATGATTAGATTATTAGATTAGATTATGAGGACACACAGTCCTCTTTTATCATCATTTAGTAATGCATGCATTAAGAAATGATACAATGTTACTCCAGAATGATATCACAGAAACACAAGACAAACCAAGACTGAAAAACTGACAAAAACCACATAATTATAACATTGCTACCTGTGCTAGGTGCCAGTGAGAATAGGAATAGGATGCTCTGGAGGAGAAACAAGTGGCTGAGGAACTGGTGTAGCGGGCAGGGTTTCAGATTTCAGGATAATTGGGACCTCTTCTGGGGCAGGTGGGACCTGTACAAGAGAGATGGGTTACGCTTGAACTACAGGGGGACCAATATCCTTTCAGGGAGGTTTGTTAATGCTGTTGAGGGGGCTTTAAACTAGATTTGCAGGGGGATGGGAACCACAGTACCAGAGCTGACGGTGTGGCTGGGGTGAAAATAAATGATGTTAAAAGTTCAAGCAAATCCACTAATAGAAAGGTTGTGAGTGGTGGTAAAAATCTTCATTATATTTCAATGCTAGGAGTATTGTGGGGAAGGTGGATGAGTTGAGGGTGTAGATTGACACGTGGAATTATGATGTTATAGCAATTAGTGAAACTTGGCTACAGGAGGGGCAGGACTGGCAGCTTAATATTCCAGGGTTCTGATGTTTCAGATGTGATCGAGGCAGAGGAATGAAAGGTGGGGGAGTAGCATTGCTTGTTAGGGAAAATATTACAGCAGTGCTCAGGCAGGACAGATTAGAGGGCTTCTCTACTGAGTCCTTATGGGTGGAGCTGAGAAACAGGAAAGGTATGGCCACATTAGTGGGATTGTATTACAGACCACCCAATAGTCAAAGAGAATTGGAAGTGCAAATCTGCAGAGAGATAGCAGGCAACTGCAGGAGACATAAAGTTGCGGTGGTAGGGGATTTTAATTTTCCATATATTGATTGGGTCTCCCATACTGTTAAGGGTCTAGATGGTTTAGAGTTTGTAAAATGTGTTCAGGAAAGTTTTCTAAAACAATATATAGAGGGACCAACTAGAGGAGATGCAATATTGGATCTCCTGTTAGGAAACGAGTTAGGACAAGTGATAGAAGTCTGTGTAGGGGAGCACTTTGGTTCCAATGATCATAACACCATTAGTTTCAACTTGATCATGGACAAGGATAGATCTGGTCCTAGGGTTGAGGTTCTTAACTGGAAGAAGGCCAAATTTGAAGAAATGAGAAAGGATCTAAAAAGCATGGATTGGGACAGGTTGTTCTCTGGCATGGATGTGATCGGTAGGTGGGAAGCCTTCAAAGGGGAAATTTTGAGAGTGCAGAATTTGTATGTTCCTGTCAGGATTAAAGGCAAGGTGAATAGGAATTAAGGAACCTTGGTTCTCAAGGGATATTGCAACTCTGATAAAGAAGAAGAGGGAGTTGTATGACATGTATAGGAAGCAGGGAGTAAATAAGGTACTTGAGGAGTATAAAAAGTGCAAGAAAGTACTTAAGAAAGAAATCAGGAGGGCTAAAAAAAGACATGAGGTTGCCTTGGCAGTCAAAGTGAAGGATAATCCAAAGAGCTTTTACAGGTATATTAAGAGCAAAAGGATTGCAAGGGATAAAATTGGTCCTCTTGAAGATCAGAGTGGTCGGATATGTGCGGAACCAAAGGAAATGGGGGAGATCTTAAATAGGTTTTTCGCGTCTGTGTTTACTAAGGAAACTAGCATGAAGTCTATGGAATTAAGGGAAACAAGTAGTGAAGATCATGGAAACTGTACAGATCGAAAAGGAGGAGGTCCTTGCTGTCTTGAGGAAAATTAAAGTGGATAAATCCCCGGGATCTGACAGGGTGTTCCCTCGGACCTTGAAGGAGACTCGTGTTGAAATTGCAGGGGCCCTGGCTGAAATATTTAAAATGTCGCTGTCTACAGGTGAGGTGCCGGAGGATTGGAGAGTGGCTCACGTTGTTCCGTTGTTTAAAAAAGGATTGAAAAGTAATCTGGGAAATTATAGGCCAGTAAATTTAACATTGGTAGTAGGTAAGTTATTGGAGGGAGTACTAAGAGACAGAATCTACAAGCATTTGGATAGACTGGGACTTATTAGGGAGAGTCACCATGGCTTTGTGCGTGGTAGGTCATGTTTGACCAATCTATTGGAGTTTTTCGAGGAGGTTACCAGGAAAGTGGATGAAGGGAAGGCAGTGGATATTGTCTACATTGACTTCAGTAAGGCCTTTGACAAGATCCCGCATGGGAGGTTAGTTAGGAAAATTCAGTCGCTAGGTATACATGGAGAGGTGGTAAATTGGATTAGACATTGGCTCGATGGAAGAAGCCAGAGAGTGGTGGTAGAGAATTGCTTCTATGAGTGGAGGCTTGTGACTAGTGGTGTGCCACAGGGATCAGTGCTGGGTCCATTGTTATTTGTCATCTATATCAATGATCTGGATGATAATGTGGTAAATTGGATCAGCAAGTTTGCTGATGATACAAAGATTGGAGGTGTAGTAGACAGTGAGGAAGGTTTTCAGAGCCTGCAGAGGGACTTGGACCAGCTGGAAAAATGGGCTAAAAAATGGCAGATGGAGTTTAATACTGACAAGTGTGAGGTATTGCACGTTGGAAGGACAAACCAACGTAGAACATACAGGGTTAATGATAAGGCACTGAGGAGTGCAGTGGAACAGAGGGATCTGGGAATACAGATACAAAATTCCCTAAAAGTGGCATCACAGGTAGATAGGGTCGTAAGGAGAGCTTTTGGTACATTGGCCTTTATTAATCAAAGTATTGAGTATAAGAGCTGGAATGTTATGATGAGGTTGTATAAGGCATTGGTGAGGCCGAATCTGGAGTATTGTGTTCAGTTTTGGTCACCAAATTACAGGAAGGATAAAAATAAGGTTGAAAGAGTGCAGAGAAGGTTTACAAGGATGTTGCCGGGACTTGAGAAACTCAGTTACAGAGAAAGGTTGAATAGGTTGGGACTTTATTCCCTGGAGCGTAGAAGAATGAGGGGAGATTTGATAGAGGTATATAAAATTATGATGGGTATAGATAGAGTGAATGCAAGCAGGCTTTTTCCACTGAGGCAAGGGGAGAAAAAAACTAGAGGACATGGGTTTAGGGTGAGGGGGGAATAGTTTAAAGGGAACATTAGAGTCTCAAAGTCTCTCGAAAGTCCCATCATCTCACGCAGATGGTAGAAGGAAGAAAAACTCTCCCTGCCCATCAGCTTCCAGCGCCGCAAACTTGCCGATGCAGCATCGTGGAAGTACCCGACCGCAGTCTGACTCTGAGTCTGTCCGAAAACTTCGAGCCTCCGACACCGAGCACCTAGCACCATCTCTTCCAAGTGCTTTGACCCCGGCCCCAGCCACCAAGCAACAGGCAAAGCCGAGGATTTGGGACCTTCCCCTCTGGAGATTCTCGATCGCACAGTAGCAGCGGCAGCGAAGCAGGCATTTCAGAAGTTTCTCCAGATGTTCCTCTGTGCTTCTCACGTCTGTCTCCATCAAATCAGGATTGTGCATGGTACCTATTTACAAATACGATATCATTTTGGAGCGGCCACGTGCGCTGCGTCGTGCCGCCATCTTCTCCTCCCTCCTCCTCAACTTAATATCGAGGCTTCGCGCCTACTCCAGGCTGCTCCGGGGATTTGGATCTAAGGACTCGATTTGGCTCGGGATGCTGTTGTTGTTGCTGGCTCCTATTGATTGCGTGATTTGTTTTGTGGCTTTTCTCCTCTTTCTCTGTGGGCACTGGGGTTTGTCTTTTTTTTTAATTGGGTTCTTTCGGATTGTTGCCCTGCAACTGCCTGTAAGGAAACAAATCTCAAGGTTGCATAATTTATACATTCATTGATAATAAATGCGTTATGAAACGTGAAAGTTGAATGAATGAAAAACTGCACATAAACAAAGACTGATAAACAGCCAATGTGCAAATGAAGACAAAGTATACAGTTTAAAAAATGCATAATACTGAAAACATGAGTTGTAAAGTCCTTGAAAGTGAGCCTTTTGGTTGGGGAATTAGTTTAGAGTTGAAATGAGTGAAGTTATCTATGCTGGTTCAGGTGCCTGATGGTTGCAGGGAAATAACTTCCTGAACCTGGTGGTGTAGGGCCTAAGAAGGCTCCCGTACCACCTTTTGAATGGGAGCAGCGAGAACAGACCATGGCCTGGATGGTAGGGGTCCTTGGTGATGGATACGGTGTTCTTGTATAATTGTCTCTGATGCTATTTAAAAACCTGCTCGTTCTCAGAAGTTGGAACCACTCTAGACTCTGTAGCCTCAACTTAACAGTTGACAGGGTAGGTACCAAACAGAGCAGTGGGGAAGCAGGAAAATTAGTGTCAGGTTTTGACTGGTTTAAAATAGGAATGTTAGTTACAGAAGAATAGTGGCTACACCGAAGCAGCAGTAACTTATCGGCCTCACATAAACAGACTGTTAGGGACTGATGTGCTGGCATGAGGAGAGCAGCAGGACAATGGCTGCTGCATAGCTTCAGTAGGGTTGCCAACTGTCCCGTATTAGCCGGGACATCCCGTATATTGGGCTAAATTGGTTTGTCCCATATGGGATCGCCCTTGTCCCGTATTTCCCCCGCTAAGGTAGAGTGTTCCTATGAAACCTTTCGTGCCAAAATGGCGTAAAGCGAAGAAGCAATTACCATTAATTTATATCAGGAAAATTTTTGAGCGTTCCCAGACCCAAAGAATAACCTACCAAATCATACCAAATAACATTAACATATAGTAAAAGCAGGAATGATATGATAAATGCACAGCCTATATAAAGTAGAAATAATGTACGTACAGTGTAGTTTCACTGAACAGAATCGCCAAAACTGATTTGTAGAGAAAGAAAATCGGCACATACACGTATACGCACGTCACGCATGCGCACACAGGTGCCTGCGCAAGGCTTCATGGTCATGGTAGTCTTTCTCGGGGTAAACACAAGCGTCCTGCATTTGACTGCTACATTTGTCCCTTATTTGGGAGTGAGAAATTTGGCAACCCTAAGCTTCAGTGACCTGGGTTTGATTCTGAACTCAGGTATTGTTAGTGTTAAGTTTGTCTGTTCTCTCTGCGATTTCCCTCAGAGGCTGCAATTTCCTCCCATTTCCCAAAGAGAAGCAGGTTGATTGGCTAATTGGTTGCAGTAAAAAATTTGTCCCCACATTGCTAGATTTTAGGAAATAAGTGGGATGATGATACTTCTCTGAGAGTCAGCAGAGACTTCATGGGCAAATGGGTTCTTTTATATCTTAACCGATAATGAAAATCAGATTTATGAGATGTATATTTTCAAAGAATTCTTACCTAAAGGAGTCCATTGTGAAATGTAAAAGCTTCTACAAATTTCAGTCGAGTACTGTCCTATTTATTCAAACGTCCTTTAGAGACAACCTCTGAAGCTTTATATTTTTGTGGCCCTCAGATCAGTTGTCACATGATGCAATCCAGAAAGGGGTGACGATTTTAACATAACTTTTATTATTCACACTCAATATTACATTTATTGTCAAAAATGACAGTGAATGCTGGAACTATTTTGCAGGTCAGGCAACGTCTGTGGACTGGAAAGTGAATTTAATATTTCAGGTCAATGACTTATGAACATCTTGACTGAAATATAATCTCTGTTTCTCTCTCCACAATGCTGTCCTGACTGATTGAGCACTGCCAGTGTTTCTAGTTTTCATTCAGATTTCCAGTAAGCTGAAACATTTTGCCTTTGGATTGAACATACTGTACGTACATGTCCACCTACAGTAGGACCAAAGGACCAGATTGTGAAGAATCAGGTCAGGGAACACCAATGCTTTGTGGGAAGAAGAACACGATGGCTGTACATCCTCGTCCAAGCCACAAAGACCATGCAGCTACCCATTCTCATGCCCTCTACACAACAGAGCACGTCAGATGCCCAAAAGAATCTGAAATATCTTTAAGCTCTTCCCTCTACTTCAATTAGAGAAGGCCACGCGACACCAGGAAATTTTCAGCTGCATTCTCTTGAAACTCTGTTCTGGTATTTCATATCTGGAAAGTTTATTAGAAATGAAATGCCATGTAAGTGATGTTTATGTGTGCTGGACCACATGCTAAATACTGCTTAATGACAAGCTGGTATGAAGGGGTAGAGATCAAATCTGTCCTTGGGTTGTGTTATATGGCGTTGAGGTTGAAAGAAGTAAATCAGCTTTAGTGAGAGATCTGAGTTACTTACCTTGCTTTCTGCAAGCCTCCTTCATAAGGACACAAAGACAAGCAGGAGATAACTCAGGCTCATTATGAAACCCCAGTTGTTGGAGAATCACAGAACGATTGAATCATAGAATGGTACAGCATCAAAATGGGCCCCTGCTGCCCACTTGGCCTACGCTCACTATAGTTTACGTCGAAGCTAATCCCGTTCACCCACATTAGGCCCATTTGCCTCTATATATTTTCAACCTAAGTACCAGTCTAAATACCTTTTAAACATTGTAATTGTATTGGCCTCAACCATCACATCCAGTGACTCAGTCCAGGTGACCTTGGTGTGAAAAATTTCCTTCTCAGATTTCATCTAAATTTCTCCCTTCCCACCTTGAAATTGTGTATTCTTGTTCTAGATTCCCCTGGGGAAAAATGACAGACTATCTATTCTATCTCTGCTCTTTATAATTTAATAAATGCTATAAGGACATGTATATTCCATCGGGAATAAACTTGGCCTCCACAATCTGTTCTTATCACTATAGTCCCCTAATCCAGGCAACATCCTGGTGAGTCTTCTCTGCACTCTCTCTATTGTTCCCACCTCCTTTCAATAGTGTGGTGACCAGACCGGCGCATGTTACTCCAACTGTGGCCTGACCTGTGTTCTGTACAGCTATAACAAGGTGTTCCCACTCTTATTCTCAATAACACAGCTGATAAAGGCAAGTATATCAAATACAATCTTAACTATCCACTTTCAGTGTGCTGAAGTCTTGCACCCCATGTCCTTTCTGTACATCAGCTCTCTTGAGATCCCTGCTGTTTACTCTGCATGTTCTAACATAATGTGACCACTGAAATTGCATTACCTCATACTTGTTTGAATTAAATTCCTTTTGCCACCACAATGCTCAAATTTCCATCCGATCGAAGTGAAGCCTCATCCGACTATCTCGAGGTGCTCAACACTAAGTAAAGGTTAATGGTCAATTGGACAAAGATATGATGGAGTCCGTCCAACTTTCTTGAATATAAAAGACGAGAAAGACCACGTGCGCTCAGAGTGAGTAAATTGATCTGCGAAGCGCAGAATCAAATATCGCTGTGATGATGCTACGTTCTAGCATCAATTGTTTGGCAACAATAAAGTATAAGGTTAGTTTATTATGAACTGAGGTAGAGTGAAAAGCTTTGCTTTGCATGCCATCCATATAGATCAATACATCACATGAATGTGGTGCAAGGGAAAAGCAATAACAGTATGCAGTGTTACAATTGCAGAGAAAGTGCAGTGCAGTCAATCAATAAGGTGCAAGACATGAAGAAACAGAGATCAAGAGTCTAATCCTCAATGGCCCAAATTCCATGGACTCCAATGGTTGAAAATTATGTCCCTTATTGCCTATTTGGCTGAATAATTGGGAGGCTGTTTGGTCACAAATACATAAGACCATAAGATATAGGAGCAGAAGTAGGCCACTTGGCCCATCATGTCTGCTCTACCATTTCATCATGGCTGATTCAATTTTCCTCTCAGCCCCAGTCTCCTGCCTTCTCCCTGTATCCCAGCATGCCCCCCCGACCAGTCAAGAATCTATCAACCTCTGCCTTGAATATACATAAAGACTTGGCCTCCACAGAAGCCTGTGGCAAAGAATTCCACAGATTCGCCACTCCCTGGCTAAGAAAACTCCTCCTCATCTCCATTCTAAATGGACCGAAGCTGTGTCCTCAGAATATGTAGCGGAAAATTGAACTATATTAAACACACATCGGGTTTTCTGATTTTAATTTTTACATTGGTATATTTGATCCCCAACATAAAACATGTGATCAACACGTGGAATTTAACAGAAGTAGGCTCCCTGCTGTTCGTAATGGATGACAAGCAGACATAAAGGCACATTGAAGTGAGGTATTCCCTTGCTTTCACAATTCAGTTCAATGAGTGGATGTGCTTGGATTAATGACAGGAATCCACGGGATTTCAATGTGAATTTGCCAGATAAATCTGGACAAACCGACCTCACAATACTGGTTAAATGAAATTATGCAGATAATTTGTCTACCCAAAATGGAGAGAAGGCGGGTATCTTTTGCAGTTTGATTTAGACATTTTTCACTCTATTGATTTTTATTTGCTTATAAATGCTTTTTCAAATTGATATTGATTGAAGAACAATATTTTCCTCTGTAAACCTTGAAATCTTGTTTCTCAAAAATAATAGGGGCATTGTATGCAGAGTATAAATGATGCTTGATCCACTAATCCCCAACAGTAACTCCTATATCGGAGGCTGGAGATTAGCATGCTGTTTTTTGAGATAGAATTTTCATCATTTTGATCAACTTCATTTACACCAAGGAAAGACCTCACAGAACAATAACTCGGTCAGCTTCTTTCATTGCTCACCAGTATCTGAGTAATGGTTTAGAGTAGATTACTTTGACCCAGGGCCCAGGTAGTCAGCCTGCCTGCCCTTTTCCACTACACACAGTGCACAAATTGTCTCATTAAAAGCCAAGAGCCAGGCAAAGAAATCGAAATGCACGTGGCCCCCTTGTGAGTTACGGCTTGAGATCTCTTGTCACCCTAAGCCATCAAAGTTCCAGAGCTGGTGTCAAACCAGTCAAATGCTGAAAAATGAGCTGCCTGTAGCTGTAAGCAATTCAGGATTTGATTTGCTTTGCAGGATCAAGGACATTGCAAAATTTGTGTTTTTTTTTTCAATTTTGGAAACTTGCCTCCCTAGCATATTTGTAACAAGTAGTTGGAATAATCTTGTTGCAATGAGCAGGGATGAGGGGCTAGTTCACATGGCCACCAAATATACCAGAACAGGTACGGTAGGGAGTATCACTGCAATTTTATCTGAGGCGTAAGGACACCCTGCTTAGTCTCAGACGTAGTTAACAATGAGCGAGTGGCTATACCACCTCCCAGTAGGAGATGACAGAAAGATTCAGTGAAGGGACACATGTTGAGTGTCTCTGATACTTCTTAGCTACAGTGGGATTGGCTATAGCTTGGAGCCAACCACCCGGTTGGCTCCAGAATGAACAGACCAGGCAGCTGACAGATAGCAAAGGTAAAAATTTTAGACCCTCCTAAACAATTAAAAATAATCATGAAACCACATCTTTAAACAGAGAGATATATTCTGCTGCTTCTGTCAAGGCTCCTTCCCACGGTATGCTATTGCTGTAGTTTGCTGTATGAATAGGGAAATAGAGTTGAGTACTGACTGATATCCTGACCTCAAACTTTGTTCTTTGGTGAGGACTTGGTCCACCTGGAATGATCCCCAGCTGGTGTGTTTGGGGTGTTGATCAGAGTGATAGAGAGTACTCTGAACCAATTCTCAGACAACCTCTTTGCAATCGGAGTTGTGGCATTTGGGTCAAAGATCCCCCTGAGTGCAGGTAGTCGTCCTAAAATAGAATGCACAAGTAAAACCACCGCATAAATAGGATTGTGTACTTGTGCGTTTGAATTTTTAGCGGAGTCCTTTTTCCTGGATCTTGACATCACACCACTTTTTTTTTGCCTGGCTTTGCATTATCATTTAGATTGACTGAAGAAAAATAAAATTGCATTTATCAGCAAAAAAATTCCAATTAACAATCTGCTGTTGTCCTAGCTGCACTGTCTCACTTCCAATCAGGCCAGCATCATTGATTCAGAGCCAACTCAATGCAGTTACCTGTCACCAACTCAATGCAGTTACGTATCACTTTCACATGGTGCTTACTAATGCAGAGTGGTCAGAAAGTGGCTGTGGACCTGATGATCTGACAATCTGCTGGACCTGACAATAGGTCTGAAAGTGGTTTTTGATCTGATATTTATAGAAAATAAAACGTAGAACATTACGACACAGTACAGGCCCTTCAGCCCAAATGTTGTGCTGACTTTTTTATTCTACTGTAAGATCAATCTAACTCTTCTCTCTCACATAGTCCTCCATTTTTCTATCATACATCTGCCTATCTAAAAGTCTATGTAATGGTTCTAATGTATTTACCTTTGCCATCCTTAGCAGTGTGATAAAAAGACTACCTCCTACACTTTCCTCCAATCATCTTAAAATTACACACTCTTATATTAACTTTTCCATCCTGGGAAAAAAGTATCTGGTTATCCAGTTGATCCATGCCACTTAACATACTGAACAATCTTGGACTGTGTGCTTGCTTGCATGTGTACATTCATCTGCAGGCTGGGCGGGAACTGCTTGTTCTTGCTGATAACACCCATGCACCGTCGACATGCAGGACGTGAAACAGAAGGACTTGGGCTATAAATATATATTTTTTTGTGTATGACTATTTGCTTGCCATTTCATATGTGCTATGTGTCTCGTGCTGTATATGATTGTTGGGAATGTGTCTTGCACTTTAGTCCCAGTGGAATGCTGTTTCGTTTGACTAATTCATGGGTTTTCAGGTATAGTTGCATGACAATTGAAGTTGAACTTGAACGCCTATCAAGTCATAAGAATATAAGACATAGGAGCAGAATTACGCCATTTGGCCCATCGAGTCTGCTCCATCATTCAATCATGGCTGATCCTTTTTTCCCCTCCTCAGCCCCACTCCCCAGCCTTCTCCCTGTAACCTTTGAAGCCGTGTCTAATCACGAACATAATCTCTGCCTTAAATACGCCCGACGACCTGGCCCTCCACAGCTGCCTGTGGTAACAAAATCTACAGATTCACCACCCTTTGGCTAAAGAAATTTCTCCCCAACTCTTTTTCAAATGGATGCCCCTCTGTGCTGAGTCTGTGCACTCTTTTCGTAGAGTCCCCCACCATGGGGAACATGTTTTCCACATCTACTGTTTCTGTGCCTTTCAACATTTGAGAGGTTTTAATGAGATCCTCCCTCATCCTTCTAAAGTTCAGCAAGTATAGACCCAGAGCCATCAAACGTTCCTCATATGATAACCCTTTCATTCCTGGAATCATCCTTGTGAACCTCCTCTGAACCCTCTTAAGTGTCAGCGCATGTTTTCTGAGATGAGTTACCTCACATCCTCCTTCACTCCAAAGAGAAAAGCCCTAGTCTCCTCAACCTATTCTCATAAAACATGCCCTCCAATTCAGGCAGCATCCTGGTAAATCTTCTCTGCACTCACTCAAAAAAAACGTCCTTCCTATAATGACAATCTAATTCACACTATTGAAAACTTATGGCCCATATTCCAGATTCCCTTACATCTTGTGCTATGTAAAAGTTTGTCCGGAGTGTGCCTATGTATGTGTATGTATCGGGTTCAGTCATTTTTCAGACTAAACATCAGAAAGGGGAAAAAATGTCATCAAAGTGGCTTTGAACATTGGTACTAGGCAGTGTGGTTTCAGCATCTCAGAAACTGGGGTTTTCAAGTCCAACAGTCCCCAGAGTTTACAGAGAAGAGTATAAGAAACACATAAGAATAATTTTCTCCATACTGAGAGAGATTTCACCAAAATTATCGTAGAGGTTTCATAAACTGCCCTAGAATATTACATTTGACTTCTCATGGTAACATTGATGATTTTTAAATTTTATTTAATTTTCAGTGTAGGATAAATAAAGAAAATCTGTTTTGTACTAATAGAAAGGTGGATGGTACAGATAAATAGGCAACTGATTGTAATGTCTTGGGTTGTTGCTTAGGAAATGACACTCATTGTAAAGGTTGGTATCCTTCATTCCATGTTTTACACATTCACAGACCGATTGATTGCAGCCCAATCTTATAAATCACTTTGTTCTTTTGGCGTATTTTAAATCCTAAAGAGTAAGACATCAGTATATATAAAAAAAAGATGAAGTACTTTGCTCCAGGAATTCTATATTCTATCTGCATTGATTCTGCATGCTTTGATATTTAAAGGCTTTTCAAATGAAAGCAGCATATCACTCTTTTCATTAATACAGCTTCTCAGTTCCTACACGTTCGCCAGTTGCTGAAAAGAATTACCATCAGATATGTCTTCTAAATGTAATAAATGACATTTAAAATTTCCACTTTAAGTATCAACTGTAATGTATTGAAACATCCCAGATCACTTTGCAGGAGCGCAATCAAACAAAATTTGATATTTAGCCACATAATGAGATAATGGGCCGGATATTCCTGGAAGAACCATGGCTCCAATGTCTTCCTTGATGAAGAGGATCAAATGAACTAAAGCTGTGGAGCCAACAGAGTGGGTTCTGACTGGCACGTCTTGTGCTCCCTCCCCCATGTTTGGAAAGCCCTGACTGCTTCCGATAGCTCAACGTCTGTCAAAGGTTTTTGAATTATTCAACATGTTCCAGAGAGTCAGAGGCATTTAGAAATGCTGCAGGTAGATTTAACTATATATTTTGAATAAAATAAAATGCAAAATTTAAATTAACTTTAAATGCTGAAATATAATTAAAACCCTTAGGGTAAAATAAAATAAGCTTCTGTAGACCAAATCAAGTACATAGTTAGTTTACACAGCCCACCATTGATAATATCTGTAACAAATGCCACCTCAAGAAGACAGTGTTCCTCTTCAAAGATCTCCACTACGCAGGCCACACCATCTTCTGAGGTATTCTTCTGAGGTGTTGTCAGGCAGGCGGTATGGATATCTGGAAGTTCCACACTACCATGCTCAAGAATAGCTGCCTTCCTTCAACTCTTGAACCAACCTGTACGTCCTTAATCATGACAGTTCATCAATGCTGTAACCACTTTGTTTACTCTCTGTTGCAATAGTCTTTTGTTTTAATGATGTTCTACCTGGTAAAAATTGCTTCTGATATATGTTTATGTTTTATTTATGCTTATGTTTTCCTCATGAATGCTGCTTACATGATGCCATGTACCTATAATACTGCATACATGTAAATGTGCAGATGACAATAATCACGACTTTATCTTTTAGAACAGGCTGGAAGCGGGACAGAGTGAGGAGTCCAGCAAGAGATGACACAGGCTGAGAAAAGGGGGTAGGCCATTTAGGAATGGGATGAAGAGAAATGTCTTCACTCAGAGAATGCACTTCACTATTAAGTCCCAATAGTGACTGCTATTACATCTGAACAAGACTCCACCCGCGTGTTGAAAGCAGCTTGTTAAGAGAAGTGCAGTGCGTCATAGGTCAGTAGCCAAGTTCAATGCTGATTCTAGCAGTGGAAGGAACAGAGATTTGAACCCCACCCCTACACTTGCCTCTAATCTTTACCTTCACAACTCATGAGCAGGTGCCTTGCAGAACTGTGAAGAACCAATGGACAGCAATCCCCTTTAGGACTAAGACCATTTGTGATTAGTCAGCGAGATTTGACACATTAGGTTAGGCAAGCACATAGTCCATGCAGGGGATGCTGGATTTACAGAGCATTGTATGGGTGGAAAGATTGCTGTGAGGCAGAGATGTCCAGACAACAAATTAGGCAACGTTCCTCCTCCTTTCTCTCTTCCTCTGGGTGTTGTTTGTTACTCTGCAGAAGCATGATAATGAGGAAGAAAGGCTTTAACAAGCAAAATTACGGTTGTCACTAAGCAACGCTCACCAGTGACTTAGAAACTCACAAATAATAGTGCCATTTTCTCCAACTATAGGTAGCAGTTACTTACTGACTCTTTGTGATGATAAATACATTTCCATGAATGAAAATTCAAGAAGTTGTACAGGAATTATCCATAATCTATTCAAAGTAGTGTACGTGATTATTGACCATTTCACAAAGGCACCAAATGTACATTCCACATGTGAATTCACAAAGGAAATGGATAATATTTATTTGTGAAAATTCAGGTGCCAGTTCAAAGGTGCAGCTGTAGATTTGCTGCCCCAAAACTCCAGTGGCTCGGGTTTAATCCTGACCTCCAGTGCTGTGTGTACGAAGGTTGCACATCTTCCCTGTAACTACGTGGCTCCCTCATGGTGCTCCTGTTTTCTTACGACGGTAAAAGGTCCAAAATGTCGGTGGTGGTGATGGAACCTGAGGGACATTACCAGCAATGGACCAATTGTTTGATAGGATGGGCTCTTGACTTCATAATTTACCTCACCGTGGCTGTGCATCTTATTGTTTGCCTCCACTGCATTTTCTCTGTAGCTGTGATAGTTTATTCTGCACTCTTGTTATTGATTTTCCCTTTGTAGTACCACAATATACTGATGTGGTGAAATGATCTGTCTGGATGGCATGCAAAACAAAATGTTTCACTGTGCCTTGGCACATATGACAAAAAAAAAGCAATTTCGAAGTACATTTATTATCAAAGTATGTATGCAGTATACAACCTTGAGATTTGTCTCCCCACAGACAGCCATGGAATCCATTCAAAAAAAAACATCAGCCCCCACCCATGTGCAAGAAATGAATTACGAAAGGAATGAGTGAAAACCCATCTCCAAACTTCTTGGCCTCGAAAAGGCCGCTCGCTTCCTGGAATCCTCTTGGAGACAGCAAAGTGCCAGATCTCTCAATCGGCCCGAAAACACACTGTCAAACTGTAGATCACAGGTTCCAACAGTACCAGAACCACATTTGATTTTTAAAAAAAAAGAATACGTAAAAGTAGTGAAAGAAGCAGTTTCGTAGACCACCCCGAGGCTGTCACCCGTGGCAGCGTTGTTCGCTGCCACCATCTTCCAATTACTGATGTTGGTGGATGGAATATACTTCGTGTTTAATCTGGGCAAATATAAGGTGTTGCACGTTAGGAGTTCAAACATAAAGAGACAGCACACTGTGGATGGCAGAACCCTTAACAGCATCGATGTACAGAGGGATGGATCTTGGGGTTCAAGTGAATAGCTCCAGCTTGATAGTGCAGTAAAGCCAATGGCATGCTTCACTTTATTAATTGGGACATTGAGTTCAAGGGTCAGGAAGTTATGTTGCAACTTAATAAAATTCTAGCTAGGCTGTACCTAGAGCATAGCGTTCAATTCTAGTCACCCGTGAAGGATGCAGATGCTTTCAAGAGGGTGCAGGAGAGGTTTGTAAGTAAGCTGGCTGGATAAAGCAGATAACCAATACTTATTACCCAGGGTAGAAGTGTCTAATATGAGAGGGCATGCATTTAAGGTGAGAGGGGAAAACTTCTAAGGAGATGTTTCAGAACATGGAATGTTGACTAGTACAGCACAGAAACAGGCCCCTACACCCACAAGGTTGTGCCAAACCATTGAAATTAGCAATCAAATTCAAGATCAAAATTGTTTTATGTCACTTCTTGGACACAAGTGTTAGACATGAAATAATATGCTCGGATGCAGTGCAGCACAAAAAACACAGAAGATAAATAACACAATAATAATTTAAAAAACACACAATAAATATAAATACAGAAGATAGCTTATAGACATAGATTGATCCCATGTCCATATAGTGACACTAAGCTATACATAAGGTGACTGACGGGAAAATAATAAAGTAGTGGTGGAGTTAGTGGGTGGAGGTGTTGATCAGCTTTACTGCTTGTGGAAAGTAACTATTTTTGAGTCTTGTGGTCCTGGTGTGGATGCTACATATCCTCTTCCCTGAAGTAGGTAAGACAGAGAGTCTATGAGCAGGGTAGGTGGCATCCTTCATTATGATACTGGACCTTTTCTGGTACCTTTCTGAAATATGCTCTTGATGGCAGGTAAGCTGGTGCCAGTGACTTGATGGGCAGATCTGACTACCCATTGTAGAGCTATCCTGCCTGCCACAGTGTAGTCTCTGTGCCATGCAGTGATGCAACATGTAAGGATGCTCCCTACTGCACATCTGTGAGCTTTCCTAACTGTGTAGGATATGTTCTGGGACCATGAGAGGTTGGGTGTGATGTGCACTCCCAGTTCTACTGCAGTCCCACCAATGTAAAGGGAATTCGACTGTTGTGTGTTCTCCTGAAGTTAATAACCATCTCCTTTGCCTTGTTGACATTGAGGAAGAGGTTATCTACCTGGCACCAGGCCTCAAGCTCTTCCACCTCCTCTCTGTAGGCCATTTCATCGTTGCTGGTGATGAGCCCCACCACTGTTGTACCATCGGTGAACTTGACAATGTGATTCCTCGGGTGTTTGGCCGTGCAGTCATGTGCGAGCAGAGTGTATCACCATTGGGCTCAACATACAGCCCAGGAGTGTTGGAGGAGGAAGCCATGTTGAGGATGATGGGGAGGGAGGAACAGTTGTGCATCCTGACTGTCTGAGGTCTATTTGCTAGGTAGGCTAATGCCAGCTGGTGTACTTAGACCAAGGAGTGGGAGTTTGTTCACCAAAGTCTGTGGGACATTAGTGCTGAATGCTGAACTGAAATCCAGAAACAGTATTCTGACATAAATGTCCTTGTTTTCTAGGTGTGTCCGCCCCAGCTGCATGACCGTATGGCATGCTATGGCATCTGTCGTAGAGCAGTTTTGTTAGTAAGCATATTAGTGGGTGTCCAATGTGGTAGAGATGGAGTTTGTGATCTGTGTCATTACTAGCCGTTCATACCACTTCCTGATGATTGGCATCAGTGTCACTGGGTGGTTTTGAAGGTGTAAAGTTGTTTGGTATAGGGATGATGGTGGCTGATATGAAATACTGGTGACGGTTACCTCGCCACCTAGATGACCAACTAAACTAATCTCTTCTGCCTGCACCAGGGCCATATCCTTCCATTTTGTACCTGCCTCTACCACCACCCCAGAGAGCACATTCCATGCACCTACCAGCCGCTGTGTAAAAATCTTAACCCAAACATCTCCTTTGAAATTTCTCTCTAACCTTAAATACATGCCTGGTATTAGACATTTCAACCTTGGGAAAAGGATGCTGAGTGTCTACTCTATCTATACCTCACATAATCTTATAAAGTTCTGTTAAATCTCCCCTCAGACTCTGCCACACCAGAGAAAACAACCTAAGTTTGTCCAACCTTTCATTATAGCACAGCCCCTCTAATCCAGGTAGTATCCTGGTAAACCTCTTCTCCACCTTCTCCAAAATCTCGCTATCCTTCCTATAATGTGCGACCAGAACTATATGCAATACTCCAGATGCATCTTAACTAAAGTTTTATAAAGCTGCAACATAACTTGACTTTTGCCTCAACTAAGAAAGGCAAGCATTCTATATATTTTGTTAACCAACCTACATAGCTACTTTCAAGGAGCTATGAACTTGGACCCCAAGGTTCCTCCGCTCATCAACACTGTTAAGAGTCTTGCCCTTAACAGTATACTGACTTTTTACATTTGACCTACAGCACTTCATATTTGCTCAAGTTAAATTCCATTTGCCATATCTGCAATTAGTCTACATACGTCTGTATTCTTTACCAGTCTTCTATTCTATCCACAACACCACCAAACTTCATATCTCCTGCAAACTTACTAACCCCACCCCCGCCATCTGCATTTTCATCCAGGTCATTCTCCTTGGTAAATATTGATGTAAAGTAATCATTAAGGACCATACCCACATCCTCTGCATCCAGCAGGTATTATCTCCTTCATCCTTGGCTGATCCTAATCTCTCCCAGTTATCCTCTTGCTCATCACGTGACCACTTTTGGCACAAATGTTTTGCAGTTTACTTATACATCTGATTTTGCCATGAAAACTAATTAATCATTTGACCCTAACATAAATTATTAGCTGCATTGAGCCCTCCTTTGATTATTAGTGTTTCAGCTTTTCTCTTACTGTGAAGCATTCCTCTCTTGAGTTTCCAATTACCATGAAATGCATCGTTACCTTCAACTTCCACCACTGTCTAAGGATGTGCTAGAAGTGACATTGTTCTGGTGCCAACATAATATGCTGACAAGCTATTAACCCTTACTAACCTATACATCTTTAGAAATTGGGAGGAAGCCAGAGCACCCCGAGGAAACCTATGCGGTCGTGGGGAGAATGTACAAACTGAACCCTGAATACTGGCACTGCAAAGCATTACACTAGCTGCTACACTACCATGCCATGCACATGTAGAGAATAAAAGTACGTGGACCGTGAGCAGGAAGGGGGCAGTTGGTTAATTAGACAGTATTAGTTTAAATAGCTTGGCACAACATTATGGCCCAGTTCTAATGTGAACAACATTGCTGGAGAGACAATGAAGCTAGTGGATATCAAAGTGTTTTATTCAACAAAATTATACACTCTTGGAGGCAGCGGCCAGTTTGACCCAGTATTACGTGACATTTTATATGCTAAAGATCTATGGTAACAGCAGGACAATTCAATAGTTACAATGTATCTACAATGCTTCCTTTGAATTGCATACGATTTTCATACCACTTCCTTCACACCCACACTCCAGGCACCCAAAATGAATTGTCTGGTTTTCAATTAACTGGTGTTCACAGCTCCAGGCAACTATTGTCCAGGGCTTCATTTTAAATCTAAATCGACAATCTACATTCCGGTCTAAAGATTGGTTGTTGAAGTTCATATTTGCTATAATACCCTAACTCCAGAATACGCCCTAACAGGCCGAAGGGACTGTTCTTGTTCTGTACTATTCTTATTAGGTACTACTACAAGGAAAATTACTGAAGGAATGGGATTATATATGAACTGGCACAGACTATGAGTTAAAATGGCCTCCCTCTGTGTCATAAGGAAAAACAAAAAAAAGTATGTCAAAATATATGCCAGTGCAGCAAGCAGTTCATATGTTTTATTTGTGAATATTAAGAGGTCAACAGCCTAATATTAACATGGAGGAGGCAGTTAATCAAATGTTCTGTATCTTTAATCAAAGCCAAATTAACAATATGCATTTTGACTAAGGTAGCCCCTAAAGAGATGCAAATCGCATTGAGCTACACAATTCTGTCCTGCTCCTTTGTATCATGACCAGTGTATCAATGGATCATGAAACTTTTGTATCCTAATGGTGTCTTTGGTTATCTCAAGTTGTAATGTTGGAAATACAGTTTCCAATTTGTACACAGTGTTACGAACCTGCGGTCTCATTTACTGTGAGTGTCACTTTAAGAGTGCCTGAGTGAGGCGGGACTATGACGTCAGTCACAGGCCGTGGCAGCCTGCTTGGGGAGGAGGGAGGAGAGAGAGAAAGAGAGAGAAGAAAAAAAAACACAAACAGTTACTCTCGCAGTCTTCGCAAGATTTGGGAGCTACGAACTGCCAGGCAACTTTGCTCCAGAAAGGGGTGAAGCCTAAAGCTTTCCCATTACCCAAAAGATTGGGTTAATTGACGATACGGGACACAACAGATGTGTGACGGTCACATCGTATAATCCATAGGAGTGGATTTTGGGGATATCCTTTGAGACCACTTGTGTTAACCCTTGCCTGGGTTTGTTGTGTGGTAACCGCTCAAAGACAATATTCCTGTGTCAGGTCATTTTCAGTGATAATTAATATGCGGACGGATTCTACGGACAAGATCTTTGACAATGGTTATTTTGTTTACCCAGAGAGAATTTGTGGAATTTGACGTAATTGCCTTCTCTCTACATCATATCCCAGACGAGCCCCCAATTTTGTTATGAAATTGTAATGTTTTAGAAACGAACCAGCAGCAAGAGATTACACATGGAGTCTGGTTTTGATGTTAAGTTACTATATTATGAGTAGATATTAATAAAGGTAGTGGTTTTAACATCAAAACCAGACTCCATGTGTCATCTCTTGCTGCTGGTTTGTTTCTAAATCATTACAATTTTGTAACAACAGCAAAAAATCGCTAACAGCCACTTGATATCGAAATGAAAATATACTGTACAGATGCTACTTGAGTAGTAGATTTTCTTGATCCTCTTAAAAACCATGCTGTTGATTTTTTTTTTGCATCTTCCTAAGATAGCTGAAGAATATTAGTGGTAGCCAAATGGCAAAAGAGATGCTTGTGTGAGATACCAGTAATAAAAACACTGAGACGTTTTAAACAATACAGAAAAAAAACCTGTAGAAGATTATGCTAGGATTTTTCTAATTTCTCAACTATTTGAGTAAATTGCAATTCCAGTCCGATACATTATTGATCATAGATTAAAGCTTGTACTGCGGACGATGTCTGAATGGGATCAGCCGTGTTCTCCCTTATCCTTCGCAGTTCTATCCTCAGGGTATTGGCAGCTGTTCCAACTTAATTTCCTACGATAAAAAAGCTAAATCTATTTCATTATCTGTAAAGCACTTTGGGAATACTGAAGTCCTGAAAGAAGTGTTATTAATAATGTTTTTTTTTCTGAAGCCAGATACACAGATAATGCACCACCCCACTTGTGTGAGCTGATCAGAAATGCTTGCAACTCGTTGAACTCAGGGAGCTGGGGGGTGGGGGGATATCACAGAATCATACAATACAGAAACAGGCCATTTGGCCTGCTAAGTTTGTACCACCAATCAACCATCAATACTGCACAGATATCACTTTACTCTCCCCATTCTCCCATCAATTCCCCCCAAGTTCTTTCAAACCCCTACACACCACGGGCAACTTACAGTAGCCGATTGACCTGCTTCCTGTACCTCTTTGGGATGTGTCTACCTGCCTGTAGACATCATCTACCTGCTGAACCATGTCTACGCCCACCTGGACAAGCCAGCGAGCACTGTGAGGGTCATGTTTTTTGACTTCTCCAGTGCGTTCAATACCATCCATCCTGCTCTGCTGGGGGAGAAGCTGACAGCGATGCAGGTGGATGCTTCCTTGGTATCATGGATTCTTGATTACCTGACTGACAGACCACAGTACGTGTGCCTGCAACACCGTGTGTCCGACAGAGTGATCAGCAGCACTGGGGCTCCACAGGGGACTGTCTTGTCTCCCTTTCTTTTCACCATTTACACCTCGGACTTCAACTACTGCAGAGAGTCTTGTCATCTTCAGAAGTTTTCTGATGACTCTGCCATAGTTGGATGCATCAGCAAGGGAGATGAGGCTGAGTACAGGGCTACGGTATGAAACTTTGTCACATGGTGTGAGCAGAATTATCTGCAGCTTAATGTGAAAAAGACTAAGGAGCTGGTGATAGACCTGAGGAGAGCTAAGGTACCGCTGACCCCTGTTTCCATCTGGGGGTCAGTGTGGACATGGTGGAGGATTACAAATACCTGGGGATACGAATTGGCAATAAACTGGACTGGTCTAAGAACACTGAGGCTGTCTACAAGAAGGATCAGAGCCGTCTCTATTTCCTGAGGAGACTGGGGTACTTCAACATTTGCCGGACGATGCTGAGGATGTTCTACGCGTCTGTGGTGGCCAGTGCTATCATGTTTGCTGTTGTGTGCTGGGGCAGCAGGCTGAGGGTAGCAGACACCAACAGAATCAACAAATGCATTCGTAAGGCCAGTGATGTTGTGGGGATGGAACTGGACTCTCACGGTGGTGTCTGAAAAGAGGATGCTGTCCAAGTTGCATGCCATCTTGGTCAATGTCTCCCATCCACTACATAATGTACTGTTTGGGCACAGGAGTACATTCAGCCAGAGACTCATTCCACCGAGATGCAACACAGAGCGTCATAGGAAGTCATTCCTGCCTGTGGCCATCAAACTTTAGAACTCCTCCCTTGGAGGGTCAGACACCCTGAGCCAAGAGGCTGGTCCTGGACTTATTTCCTGGCATAATTTACATATTACTATTTAACTATTTATGGTTTTATTACTAATTAATTATTTATGGTGCAACTGTAACGAAAACCAATTTCCCCCGTGATCAATAAAGTATGACTATGACTAAGTATCTGACCCTGCTCTGATCCACATCAGTTGTTTTCTTGCCTGACTGCCAGTTTCCCTCTCTAGCTCAGTGGCAATGAGGGCAGTTGTGGCTAGCCTATTGCTAATTTACATCATCTGAGCAATAATCAAACCAGATGGATCTTTGTCCAAATGGCTTAGTGTCAACAGATGGTGTCTTTATTGGTTAAGACATTAAGGAAGCTTGCTGTAAAATTGAACACTACTCCATTTAGATTATTCAGTGAAATACAGCATATTACACTGAAGAAAATTACCTCTATGTGTAAGGTACACTTACTCTTCCTCAGAACATCTCTAATAAGGAATTATTATTGTTTTTATCATACACCAGAAAAATATTATTACAGATACTTCAGAGATTCTGAGTATTAATTAACTGTCAAATGGCCCAGCTGTGGGACCATTTGGAGATTTATTTGCATTATATCCGGAATCTATGTTGCCTAGCAACATGATAGGATTAATACATCAACTTTATCTTGAAGTTGGGCTCCAGTGCTGGACATTTGCTAAGAAGTAAGTTCCAGTTGTGCACTTAGGCACTGTGATATCTTCCATAAAATTTGGATTTCAGAGAATTGTAGTGAAAGGCTCAGAGAGCTCAAAATTTAAATTGAGCAGCAACTTTTTTGCCTCCTTTAGGACGAACGACAAAGCATAGTCAACCAAATCTGTGCTCTTAAATCCCAAATCCCTCAATCATCTCCTTGCAACCTGTTCTCTCTGACAAGTACATCAATCTGATGTGTTGGTTAGTTGGTTATTGTAAATTGCCCCTCGGTGGGTGTTAGAATTTGTGGGTAAGGCGGCTGAAATGTGAGGGGGATACGGGACATTGTAAACAGGTGCTTACCTGGTCATAGTAGGCTGTGAGGCTTGTTTCTGTGTTTCACAGCTCCCCACCTTCACAATAAATCTTCTGATACCCAACTACACTTGGGCAATTGACAGTTCAAAGTACAAAGTAAATTTATTATCAAAGTACATATACGTTACCATTCATTTTTCTTGCAGGCACTTGCATGGAAAAAAGAAATATAATAGAATTGTATAAACTGAAATATACATAAGCAGAGAAAGACTGAAAAACAAACTGTAAAAAAAGACACTGTACAAATAAAAATAATACTGAGAACATGAATGGTAGAAAGTCCCTGAAAGTGAGACTGTAGATCGTAGAACCAGTCCAGAGTACTGGTAAATGAAATTATCCAACATGGTTCAGGAGCCAGATGGTTGTAGCTGTTCCTGAACCTGGTAGTGTGGAACCTAAGGCTTTTTTTTTTTACTGAGAATATGAATGGTAAAAAGTTCCTGAAAGTGAGACTGTAGATCGTAGAACAGCTCCAGAGTACTAGTGAATGAAATTATCCAACATAGTTCAGGAGCCAGATGGTTGTAGGGTAGTAACTGTTCCTGAACCTGGTAGTGTGGAACCTAAGAATCTTTTTTTAAACTTCCTGCCCAAAGGTAGTAGTTGGAAGAGGATATGATCTGGTGGTGGGGGTCTTTGATGATGGATGCTGCTTTCTTGTGGCAGTGCTCCATGTAAATGTATTCAATGGTGGGCATGACTTTGCCTGTGATAGACTGGGCTGTATCCACTACCTTCTATAGTTTTTCTATTCCTGGGCATTAGAGTTTCCATACCAGGCTGTGATGCACCCAGTTAGAATATCTCCACTGTGCATCTGTAGAAATTTGTCGAAGATTTTGGTGACGTTCTAAAACTTTCTACAAAAGTAAAGGCACTATTTTGCTTTCTTTGTGATGACACATGTGCTGGTCCCAGCACTGATCCTCTGTTATGTTAATGCCAAGGAATTTAAAGATACTCTCCACTTCCATTCCCCTAATGAAAACAGGCTCATGGACAGTAAACGGTACATCAATGGGATGTGGAAGGAACTGGAGCTCCGAGGTGAAACCAAAAGGGTCACAAACTCCGCAAAGGCAGCACCTTAGGTTGAGATCAAATCTGAGTTGCTAGATCTGTGAGACACCCATTGATGATTCACAACTTTATAAAGACATTGCTGCCTCTGATGTTGAAATGGAGAGAGGAATATGATAAGAAATTTGTCTTTGATCACCAACACTACATACACCAACCTTGAATATGCAGCTTCTTTGGTTGGAGTAGATAGTAATGCAGGGACTTGTATAACCAGCTGTCAATGTTCTTGCATGCACGTAGAACTAGCGACCAAAGATGAATTTCTCTACTTAAGCATTTATCTGCCATTATTAACAATATATAGGCTAATGTCTTAAATTTTGAATTACACTCAGAGGAGTTTTATAAATTTAATTTGCAGTGTAGATTTAAGAAACAATTCTCATAAATTTTCTTATAAAATTATATTTTGATGTTAAAATGTTGAACGTTGACCGCTTTCTCTGCTGAATCAGAATATTCATTATTGCTTCCCCAGCCTAAGCTTCTATACAACCAGATCAGGAGCAGGTGTAAAACAGGCACATTTAATCTCACTTGCTTTCCACCCTGTAAAGCTTGTCTTTCTCCCTCTCCTATTCCCGTGATCTTGTGCCTGTTAAAAACACTTACTTCATTACATCTTCCATTTCTAATGAAAGATTCTTGGTGTGAAACTTAACTCTGTTTCTTTATCCACAGCTCGTTGATCTGCAGATCATATACATTTTCTTTTCTTTTAATTTTTGCCATATCATCAGGACTGATATCAGGTAGATCTCGTTTCTCATCATATGGCACCAATTAACATTTCTAATGGATGCAGTAACGAATAGACAGAATCGATATCTTGATAGAAAAACAGTTGCTTTAGCCTTCGATGCAGAGTGGAGCATATCCTGACGGACTGCATTGTGGCCTGGTTCAAGATTATTTACTGTCAGTTACAGTACACAAATGCACAAGAGAATGAAACAATTGTTACTCCAGGCCTGATGCAGCACAAAAAAAGAAGATAAAGAACCCAAGAATGATTCAAGAAGCACGATAAATAGAAATATGCAAAAATTGTTTGTGGACTTCAGAAAGGGGAAGACGAGGGTGCACACACAAGTCCTCATCGAGGGATCAGTAGTGGAAAGGGTGAGCAATTTCCAGACCCAGTTCATTGATGCAGTTACAAAGAAGGCACAGCAGTGGATATAGTTCGTTGGGAGTTTGAGGAGATTTGGTATCTCACCAAAGATGCTCGCAAATTTCTACAGGTGTACTGTGGAGAGCACTTTAAGTGGATGCATCATACCCTGGTATGATGGTGGCGGGGTTGGGTTGTCTCTGCACAGGATCAAAATAAGCGCTAGAAGACTGTGAATTCAGTCTGCTTTCATCATGGACACTAGCCTCCACAGCATCCGGGACAGCTTCAAGGAGCGATGTCTCAGAAAAGGGGTGTCCGTCATTAAGGAACACAATTACCCAGGACATGCCTTACTTTGATCTCATTGCTACCATCAGGAAGGAGGTACTGGAGCCTGAAGGCACACACTCAATGATTCAGGAATAGCTTCTTCCCGTATGTCATCAGACTTCTGAATGGACATTGAACCCATGAACACTACCTCACTACCTTTTTTTATGTCCATAAAGTGACACTAGGCACAGGAGTGTCTGTACATAGACTGACAGGAAATGATTAAGCAGTGATGGTGGAGGGCGGAGGGGTAGGTTAGTGTGGGGTGATGTCCATCCGCCTTACTGCTTGGGAAAAATAACCGTTTTTGAGTCTGGTGGTCTTGGTGTGGATGCAGTGTGGTCTATGAGCAAGGTGGGTGGAATCCTTTATAATGATACCAGCCCTTTTCAGTCACCTTTCTGTATATAGTCCTTGATGGTGGGTAGGTTGGTGCTGGTGATGTATTGGGCAGTTTTGACTACCCATTGCAGAGCCTTCCTGTCCACCACGGTGCAGTTTCCGTACTATACAGTGACGCAGCTCGTTAGAATGTTCCCCACTGCACATCTGTAGAATGACATGAGTACAGATGTGCGTAGTCCAGCTCTCTTCAGTTTCCTCGGAAAGTAGAGGTGGTGGTGAGCTTTCCTGATTGTGCTTAATGTGTTCTGGGACCATGAGAGGTTGTATGAGATGTGCACTCCAGGAGTTCAAACTGAAAGGAGCTTACATCATGAAGGCTCCTGTCCATCCAGGCCATGATCTCTTCTCTCTGCTGCATTTGGGAAGACAATACCGGAGCCCTAGGCCCCTCACCACTAGGTTCAAAAACAATTATTATTCTTCAGCCATCAGCCTCATGAACCAGTGTGGATGACTTCACTGACCAAAACACTTTCAAGAACTTTGCAACTTATGTTCTCAATATTTATTTATTGTTTTCTTTGCATTTGCACCGTTTGTCGTCTTTTGCACATTGGTGGCTTGACAGTCGTCGTTTATGTGTAGTTCTTCATTGATTCCATAGTATTTCTGCATTCTACTGTGAACGTCTGCAAGAAAATGAATCTCTGGGCAGCACATGGTGACATATATGTTCTTTGTTAATATAATTACTTGGACATTGGCAAGTCACTGGAGGCATGGCAGAGCTAGGCAGAATAACAATTCAGCATTGTGTAGATGGCTAAAGGGCCTGTTTCTCTGACCCTACGACTCTGAATCATTTAAGAAATAACAATGTTGTAATGGAGAAGCTGAGCGAATATAAGTGGATTGTTAGTTGCTCCTGCCATGTTACCTACTGAATACCTTATTGTGGGTTTACCGTCTGGAAAGAGAGTTGCCGCACGTTCACAAGGGAACAAGTGGTGCACAAGTAAATTGCACCTAACTGCAACTACAGGCTGTATAACTCAGGATGCCAAGGAATGCACAGAGTTTGAGATTGGAATTCTATACCCTCAGGATCCCATTCTCCATCCTGTGTTGGCTTGATTGCAAGTTAATACTATGTTTGGAGTTGGTTAAGAATTTCATATTGAATATAATACATGATCTAGCTTTAAGTGTTATTTCGGTTACAGTCTTTTTCTTCTTGGGTCCTTAACTCCCAGTGGAGCATAGGCCATTGATGACTTCCCATCTCCATCGTCTAAAGTCAAAGGTATGGCTGGAGTTCATCAATGTTTCTGTGATCCACTGTATCCATTGTGCAGAGGACTGGCCTATAGCCCTTTCACCATAACCCTGTTGGCCAGCCTTACCCCGTTTCTCGTCTCACAATGGGGACGTAGGGTTGGACTTTGAGAGGCAGCTGCATCCACGATCCGTATTTTTTGTGGACATTAGCCGAAGGGAGAGTGAAGAATATTTGTTTCTTTCTGTTTAGCCATGAATCTCAGCACAGGTAATGGGATTTATGCACAAGAACATTACTGACCAACTGCTACATACAGAGTTAGTTCCACAGATTGTAGAGTGATGGTGCAAGAATTGGAAACAACTACTTAGCAATGGGAGAACCATGAAGTATATTCTTTGTTCAATAAAAACAGGTGCAATTGTTTACGCACCAGCCTGTGACAGAGTTGGATAATAAAATAAAAATTGTGTGTGGTGACAGGAAATCAAAAAGATTCAATGACCCTCACCATCAAAAGTCAGCCTATAATCTCATTTCCTCAAGAGATCTTCCCTCCTCAGCTTCTAACCTTGTAGTGCCTTAGCCTTACACACCTCCCTTCTACCTTCTGCCCAAGGTTCACCAGCAGGACTGTCCAGGGAAACCCATTGTTTCAATCTGTACTTTCCCCGTCACACTTACTATTTCTACCTTGACTCTATTCTTTATCTCTAGTCCAGTGTCTTCTCACTTACATTTGGATGCCCTCTACTATCTTGAGTGCTTCCAGTTCCTCTGTTGCAACTAGTTTGCCTTCACTATGCATGAACATCCCCATCCCACATTAGAGGGGACTGCTCGCCCTCAGATTGCAAAGAGCAGATCTTACTATCTATGTCAGAAATGCCAAAACGTTTCTGCATATCATCAGCTTGGCTCAGGTTTCCTTTCTCACGTTTGTGTAGGTCTCCACAGCAGCACGTGTCCCATAGCCTTACTGTCTACAACATATCACACACAAAGCATCTCATGAACTCAACTGCCATATTATATCAATGAGTCTCATTCATCAGAGATATTTCTTTCGTTTCATTCATTCCTCCCCTTCCTTTAAAGCTATTAAAAACTAATCTGCTTTCTTCCTTTTCCAGTTCAGAAGAAACATTTCCCATTCTACAGGTGCTGAATATTTTTAGCACGTTATTCTAAGACTCAGTATGCATGTCATAGAGTCGTGGAACACTACAGCACAGACGAGGGCCCCTCGGCCCATCTAATGCATACCGAGCTATTATCCTGCCTAGTCCCACAGAGCCGCACCTGGACCACAGCTTTCCAAACCACTCCCATCCATGTACTTATCCAAACTTCTATGAAATGTTGAAATTGAACCAGTATCAACCACTTCTGCTGGCAACTCATTCCACAATCTCACCACCCTCTGAGTGAAGAAGTTCTACTTAAACATTTCACCTTTCATCCTTAACCTGTGATCTCTGGTTCTAGTCTTACCAACCTCAGTGTAAAAATCGTGCTTGCATTTACCACATCTATACCCCTCATAATTTTGTATACCTCTTTTAAATCTAGGCCAGTAGTTACCTCTTTTTCATGTGGATAGATTGGTCTAGGTTCCTTGGTTGTGAAAAAAAATGTGATAGGGTAATGCCTCTTGTCTGACATGTCAGATCATCTGAAATAAAGGTGCCTTTGTGTAACGTTTCCATAAACCAATATTTAATTCCCAATTGAAAAACATTGAACTAGGAATAACTCAAATAAACATTCATTCAATGCCATTCTGAACAAATTAGACTGAAATTGCACAGCAGCCTGTACTAGAAAGGCATCAGTGTCCGTTTGACAACTCCAAATCCATAAAATATCTCCTTAATATCAGAAAATTCTAAATTAGTGTGCATTTTCCTACTGGATGTGGCAGGTGTTGGCAGTCTGTTGATATACCTCATCGTATATGAGCTATTTAGCCATCAGCTTCCAATTCTCTATCTGACAATATTGCGTACTTCTTACTGAGGTAATGAGCTTGCAAGAAAGAACTCGAGGTTATTCCTGAACAGGGTGAAGTCATTGTGGTCAGAAATGTATGACAGCTTCACAAAGCAACGTTGCTAGCACAAGTGAATTTTAATACGAGTAAATACAGGCAGATTCATTTTCCACATGTATTTATATCACAGTATTGGAGCACCAATTATATGGGAATGAGCAAAGCCCTTGACAATGGAGGTCAAAGTTCTCAGAACTTATCTGGCCAAAGGAAGTTACGCTTACAGGATTAAACTGTGGCATTATTCAAAGATTCCAATTTGAACCTTATATTCCCCCAGATGGAAAGGGGACTAGCTGTAAAACTAAACCTTTTATTTAATGTAAAGCATTCCCTCTGTTACTATTGACTTTTCTGGGCATTGGCCAATCTCTTATGATCCCATGTACAATTCATTCAAAAGGACTATTTATACCCTGATTTATTAATTCTCTGAAAACAAGGATCTTAATGATTAAGTATAATTTCCAATGTCAGATCAAAATGGTTCTGTAAATTGCTGTGAACAATTGACTAGATGATAGGGGATCTCCCTGGGACAGTGCTTTCAGCAATGTTAGATGAGGTGGAGATGCTTTGTGTCAGTTACACTTTTTTCCTGAACCAGTTTGCAGTTTACATTATAAAGCTTGCAAGAGAAAATGATTGGTTTAAATGAGGCAGCTTCAAGTCTCTGACCCATTGTGAAACTGCCAGCAAGCAACACCACTGTCATTTTCGATAATGTTCTCGCATTGAATTGCAAGACTACCACATAGATCATGTCAAACACTTGACCGACAAAAGACCAGTTCAAGTTCTGAAGGTTGAATTGAGACCTCACTGCACATTCAACCTACCTTTCTACATTACAGTGTGAGCTACTTTTAGAGAGAAGAAATAACTTATTTCTAATATAAAAATATCAGGCACAGAAGGTACACATAGTGGCCATTTCACCAGGTACTGCCTGCACCCAATTAAGTGGCCACTGAGTGTATGTTCATGGTCTTCTGATGCTGTAGCCCATCAACATCAAGGTTCGACGTGTTGCACATTCAGTGATGCTCTTCTACACACCACTGCTGTCACCTTCCTGTCAGCTTGAACCAGTCTGGCCGTTCTTCTTTGATCTCTTTCATTAACAATGTGTTTTTGCCCACAGAAGTGTTGTTTATTGTATGTTTTATGTTTATTTACACCATTCTCTGTAAACTCTAGAGAGTGTTGTACATGAAAATCCCAAGAGATAAGCAGTTTCTGAGAGATTCAAATCACCTCCTCTTGCACCAACCATGATTCCACAGTCAAAGTCACGTAGGTCACGTTTCTTTCCCAGTCCGATGCTTGGTCTGAACAACAACTGAACTGCTTGACAATATCTGCATGTTTTTGTGCATTGAATTCCTGCCACATGATTGGCTGATAAAATATTTGCATTAATGAGCAGGTGTGCCGAATAAAGTGACCACATTGTGCAGACTGGGCAAGTTAAGTTTTTGCAGGCCAGCATCATTAGTAACAACCTGATCTCAAGTTTCCCTATTATGTGGTCATTAACAGACTGTGTCTGTTGAGAAAAGAAAGTGACCTAAATATATCCTTAAAACAATGAAATGGTTTGATTTAGTGGATGCATAGAGAACTTTTCCACTCATAAGGAGATATAAGTAGATAACTGGAGACTTTAAATACAAGACAGTCACCAAGAATTAACTACTGGGGATTCAGTAGGGTTTCTACATAGTGATGGGAATGGGCAACCCTAAAAGAAGTTGTGTTTGAAGTGAAGAGGATACATTTAAGAAGAGGTAAGGAAACAGCTGATGGAGAATGAGATGTTGGATTGTGCTAATAGATTTACCTGAGAAAAGATGGGAGGAGACTTAACTGAAGCATAAAAGCTAGCATGGAATGATTGGGCTAAATGGCCTGTTTCTGTGTTCTTACCATTAAATGCCTCTATTGGCTTATATTTTTTTATGAAGGAACCTAGTCTATGTAGTTGGCAGCATAGAATTAGATATGCAGTCTATTTCGCTGTAGAATGAGAATGTAGCAGCATACTGCCAAGACAAGAAGTAGCATTAAAACAAATTAATGAAACGGATCTCAACAAGATTTTACCAGTGAGCTTAAATCTAAACATCATATCTCAGTGATGCAAGGTAAAGCATTGATGTGCACAGCCAATAGATGGAGCCAATGTGTTACATTTTTAATAGCTTTTACAATAATTATCGTTAAATCTGTACTTAAGATGGTAGTCCTGTAACCCACAACTCTAGTGGCTATGGACTATGGCCAACATCATGTCATATTGTTATCTTCAATGTACTGTACACCCTCCATTATCTAAAGAATGATATGGCTATCATGTATGGATATTTTGTCTTCACTTGAATGCACATTAGGATTAGGACATAAGCTGCATCTAACAGACTTTCAATTCTCTTTCTAACACCTTGATTTTGCTCTTCATATTTTAAAAAAAATCACACAACTGTCAACGTGAGAATTCATCTAACCTGCATAAAAATGAAATCCATTCCTTCAGCATTAAAGAATTCCCTTCAGTGTTTTGCACTGCAGCCATCCAGATATGATTACTGAGATTGAAGAATGATTTGCAAATAAGGTTTGTAGTGAGCTGTCTCTGGTGTGTGAGACCTTGAGAAGAAGCTGAGGTAGCTTTGAGGGTTTAAGTTTTCAAAATGATGCAACATGAGGAGAAAATGACATGTTTTCGGGCTAAATCTGTTTTGATGTTGAGGTGTCATTCGGTACAATTACAGAGAGCACCAGGAGAGAAAATTGCATTCTGCATGTCATTGTCTTGAGTGAGCAGTGGTGAACAAGATGATTTTCAGTCGTATGTGGCCTTGCTTTGCCTGTAAGTTCCTTTAAGTGCTTTATGCAAAACGGCTCAGGGACTTCTGCCTTCTGGAAACATATTATGCTGGATGATTTTCTACATGCTCACAATTCAGAGTGACCAGATGCAAGTGACTGCAGATGCTGGAATCTGGAACAAAACAAAACAAGTGCTAATGGAGGAACTCAGCAGGTCAGACAGCATTAGCAGTGGGAAACAGAGAGTTGGCTTTTCAGGTTGCTGGAGGAACTCAGCAGGTCAGCACTTGAAGTCGGAAATGGAGAGTTGGCTTTGTAGGTTTATGGAGGATCTCAGCGGATCTCAGCAGGTCAGCCAGCATTGGTAGTGGGAAATGGAGAGTTGGCATTTCAAATTGAGACCCTTCATCTGGATCTTGCAAGACTGACTGTTACTATTTCCATAATGCGAGTCTCCAACCTTGCCTTAGCACAACTTTTGCTAAAGCCCACCTCGGGGCCACTCTTAACCTCTAAACTTGATTATCCTGGCCAGCTATGATGAGTCGAGTTAATCCAAGTCGAGTTTATTATCATGTGCATAAGTATAGTTTGGTACAGATAGAATGAAAAGCTAGCTGGCAGCATCATCATAGGTGCATTAGTTCAGAGAACACGCAGAACCTATATTATACATCAATTGTGCATCCTTTATAAAGCTAACTCAACCCCATGGGGTCACACAGCATAGAAACAGGTCCTTTAACCCACTATGTCTACGCTGATCATCACACACCCATTTAGCTTCATCCTACACTAATCTCTGCAATTCCTCTCAATTCCCACCAGATTCTAATACTTGACAATTATTTTGGCAGTTAAGGGTTGCCAATTAATGTACCAGCCTGGACAACTTTTAGATGTGCGAGGAAACGGGAGCACTTCGGCAAAGTCCATCCTGTCAAGGGAGAACATGCAAATTCCACACAGATAACACTGGTTCAGCAGGATTGAATGCCTGTAGTTGAAGCTTGAGACAGCTCCATCAGCTGTATCAGTGTGCAACCCCTCCTGTTTATCCATCCCTTATCTACATGTCTTTATTCTTCCACGTCAAAAAGACAGTTAGCCGTATCTTACCACTTTTGGAGCATTAAAAAGATGTAGTGCAGTGGACCTTTACGGGGGAGCTAGCTGGTATCTGAGGGAGAACAATGTGGGAATTGTTATACTGTGGTTTCAGCTTTGTCAATTATTTGTGATTCTGTGGATACTGGGCATGACTGAGGTGTGAACACCCTTTGTTGGTCAACTTTAACTACCACTATTGGCAGCAACAGGTTCTAGACCTGCACGTCCACACACTGTGTACAAGAATTATCAGAATGCACAAGGCGTTAGAGACTGGTGATGTTCGTCTGACCCCCTGTTGTCTTAGCGTAGATATGTAAAAAAATATATTGTCATTTAAGCCTGTTAGAATTCTTGAAACATATCTTAGACTCTATTGGCAGTCTCCATGAAAATCACTGTTGGAAGTATGAATGGAATAGAATTAGAAAAACATACAACCCAGAAATATGCCCTTCAGCCCATTACATCCATGCAGAATTTTTTTGCCGATCAACCTTTCCTCAAAAATAGTTTAACTTAGGAAAAAAATATAGGGAAGCAAAGAAGAGTGTCCATTTCTTCAGTGGACAGTCACTGGACAGAGGAGAATACTCTTCAGATTTGTTTCATTGAACATTGATGTAGAAATATACTCCAAAGGTACCAGAAATTTACCTCTGTGCCTCACACCCATCACCATTACTGGTTCTCTGATTACAACTGAGCAATTATTATCGATGTACGGGCAGTATTTCTCTGTGTGCTTGGTTCTTTGCTGAACTGTATTCAAATTATAGAAAATCATTTCTATTTTGATCATTATTTGCCAGTCAATGAATGAAAGACTAAATAATTTACTGGTATGAAATTGTTTTCAGTTACTGCTGAGCTCAATTGAATAATAAGTTTATATTCACAACTGCAATAAAACATTAAACAAGCATTTAGAAAAAATAAGTAATTTAATTGAAGCAATAAAAAAGAATTGAATATCAATCACGTATAGGTCTAAGCCTTAAAAGCTGCAGCACAGTCATCTAAATGAGCCTATTTAATTGACAAGTACCACACATACAGTGTAGCCGGTTTTGTCATGTGGATTGTTGGCAGCTTCAAATGGAACTTGGGCACGTTGTATAAAGGTTGGGACATTTGTGGCTTCCGGGAGATTATGGAAAAGCCAGCTTTTGCTGACAGTTATACTGTAGGTGTTTGCTGTAGTTTCTGCTGTTGTTCTCCCCATGGGGTCTGGTGACAGATTCTGAATCTCCTGCCATTCCTCAGAAATTACACTAGGGCACCTACCCACTTAATCTCACCCTGGTGTGAAACCAATTTGGTTTTTGCTTTTGTAATTTGTACCAAAGGAGACCCTGAACTAGTTGGCATCTGAGGAAGTATGGGAGCTGTATTTTCAGTTTTCCTTTTATTTGTGATCATGTGGGTACCGGTCATGTAGGAGGTATGAGCACCCTTCGAAGGTTAACTTTACCTACCATTGATAGCAGTGAGCGGTTGCCTTCTGAAGGAGCTGCCATGCTTGTGCTAAGGAAACTGTCTCCAATGTGAGGCACCTCCAATATGATGAGCTCAAAGGAAAGGGAAAGCAGCGAGAGTGCAGAGTGATCTGTAGTCTACTATTCAGGCACAACATAGCCAAGGCTTTCCTTGTACTGCAGTTGTAGCTTGCATTAATTACCCGTAGAGAACAAGTTGCAAATTGCAGGCATTGTCTTCTTGCTGGACTACAGTGGAAGTTCAGGTTGATGGACAATATTGCCAAAGCAGCGTGATGCTTGGTACTGAATGACAGTCATCGGTGTGCCTTTAGTGACCTTGAAGCTTCATTTCATGGGATCTAAAACTTTGATAAACTTCTATAGACGTATAATGGAGAGTATTTTGACTGGCTGCATCACAGCCTGGTATGGAAACGCCAATGCCCTTGAATGAAAAATCCTACAAAAGTAGTGGGTATGGCCCAGTCCATCCACCTCATTGAGCACATCTACATGAAATGCTGTCGCAGGAAAGCAGCATTCATCATCAGGGACACCCTACTACCCAGGACATGCTTTCCTCTCACTGTTGACATCAGGAAAAATGTGCAGGAACCTCAGGACTCACACCATCAGGTTCAGGAGTAGTCACTACCCTAGAACCATCAGGCTGTTGGACCAACTTCACTCAACTTCATTTGCCTCACCATTCAAATGTTCTCACAGCCCATGGACTTTTCATCTCATGTTCTCAATATTTATTATTTATTTATTTATTGTTATTATTATTATTATTATTTCTATCTTTTTGTATTTGCACAGTTTGTTGTCTTCTACACTCTGAATGCCCAAATTGGGTGGTCTTTCATTGATTACATTATGGATATTATTCGATAGATTTATTGAGTATGCCCACAAGAAAATTCACCTTAGTTTTGTATATAGTGACATATATGTGCTTTGATAATAAAATCTCTTCAGTAAAAGTTCCGAGGCAAGAACCTTCTTTTTGGAAAAACTGACTTTACAGCACCTCTGAGAGTAAAGTTTTGATTCCCTTTCTGGAGTTCATTCAATGTCTGACGTGCCTTCTCAGCCACAATAATTAAGGGGAAATCAAAAATAGAATGCAGATGCCGGAAGTCAGAAATTAAACTCGAAAATGTTGGGAAAACTCAGCAGGTCAGGCAGCACCTGTGCAAAAGAGAAAGAGTGTTAAATGTTTCTGTTCAGAACTGGGGATGAGGGAAAAATAATGACTTGGTGAAATTAATTCTCCTCTTGTCAGAACACGTGTAACATGCATGCAGCGGTGTGCAACAAACTGCGATGTCCAGCATAGTCTACAGCCAAGCAGCTGACAGAAAGCAATACCAGTCAAGGCACCAGTGTGGCTTCAGCTGTGTTTGCAGAATGCGGCACGTCCATCGTCATCGCCTTCCCCAAAATCCAGGCTATGCACGTTTACTTCTTGAGCAGGTGAAATGAATAAGAAACAACTGGTTCTGCAGATGCTGGAAAACCAGAGTAACACGTACAAGCTGCTGGAGGGACTCAGCAAGTAAGGTAGTATCAAAGGCAGATAAGAGGAAGGGGTAAGGGGGAGCCAGAATGGGGAACGGAAAAAGAAAGAAGGAGCAGGGGGAGAAAGTTACTATCGTCACCCAGCTTTTCACTTTATACCTCTCCCTCACCCACCTACCTTCGCCCTCACCTGGCTTCACCGTCGCCTTCCAGATTGTACTCCTCCCCTCCCCCACCTTCTTATTCTGGCTCCTTCCCCCTCCCTTTCCATTGTGCCTCAAGGGTGTAGTTACTAGGTACTCTTTACCTGTGCAAAATCTATCCCATGTGTTAGTTAGGAATGCAAGAATTAATTCTGCAGGGAGATTGATGTCAGCACGACACGTTGTGCTGGGTTCATGTGACCACAAAAACAAGGCAGTATTTTTCCTTAATCATTTTCAGCCTATTTAATTTAGTTACTTGCCAGCCTATCACTTGCCAACTCGTACTCCTTGCCCTCCCCTACCCCCTCTTGTGATTAACATTTTTGTTATGCAAAAGATGTAGGATACTAACCTTGATTCATGACCCATATTACACTGTAGTTCTGTCCAGCCGTATTTAAATCTTGTAATGCCTTGCCGAATTTTGAGGTTTTCAAATATGACTTCCATGACCTAATTCTCTGCTTAACCTGATGTGCAAGGCATATAAGTGTTTTTGAGTCTCTCTTTTGTGCAGGCTACAAGATTATATTACAATTGTATTAATCATGTGGAATGTATGTAGATGTAACATTATACCGCTGGATTGCTCTTTACTGACTTGAGGTAATTGGTATGAAAGGAGCACTTAGCATTTTATAGTTGCTCTTCTTCAGTCATTGTCAAAGAGCAGTTAGATAAATAATTAAAGAAAATTAATTTGAGAGCAAAGAGCCAGAAGAAAGAGCATGTGTTAAAGGAAAAATACCTTCACTGATCAACAGATTCAGGGCTATTGTTAGCAAGTCCATCAAACTTGGTAGTAAGGTAATGCCGTTTGTCGTCCAAGATTACTTTTATCACTTTTATTGGAATTTACTTTCATACTAGACATCAAACTTTCCACTGTGCAGAATGTGTTCAACTTGTTAGAGAGCCTCAGCCAAAGTCCTCTTTCTCCTACCCAGTTTCAGGGATGTAAGGTTCAGGACATTGAACAGTACACAGGAACAGGTCCTTTGACACACCATGTCTGCACCAAGCATGATACCAGTCTAACTAATCCCATCTGTCTACACTTTATCTCTATCACTCTGCTCCTGCCTGTTCAAATACCTGTCTCTTAAACACTGCTGTGATATCTGCTCCTACCATTTTCCCTGTCAGTCTGTTCCAGGTACCTGAAACTCCCTGTGTTAAAATAAAAATCTTCCATTAACCTCTTTGGTAAACTTAGTCTCTCTCTCTCTCCTTTAACCTTTGTCCCCTAGTAATTGATATTTGAGAATAAAGATTCTGACTACCAATCCTATTCTTGCCTCTCATAATGTCATATATTTCTGTGATGTCCCCCTCAGCCGCCAACACTCCAGAGAAAATCCAAGTTTGTCCAACGACTTTCTCATACTTTCTAATCTAGGCAACATTCTGGTAAACATCCTTGGCACCTTCTCAAAAGCCTCCATACCTTTCCTATGGCGAAATGACCAGCACTGCACACGATACTCTAAATGTGGATTGATATTTGTAAGTTTTACACAGCTGTGACATGATTTCTCTGCTCATATACTCAATGGCCTGACTATTGAGGGCAAGCATATGAAGCATTGTTGAGCTAGCAGAGAGAATGGACTGCTCATAAAGTTATGGAGCGTTAAACGCAGCCCTTCAGCTCACTGAGTTCAAGCGCACGTAAACCCTACACTAACCCCATTTTACTCTCCCCACATTGCTATCAACCATCCCCAGATCCTGAAGCCGTGAAGGTTAAGAGGAGGCCTAATCGAAGTTTATAAAATTATGACTGGCATTGATACAGTAGACAGACCATACCTTTTCCACGGGGTCGAAATATATTTTATGGTGAGGGGGGAAAGGTCAAAAGAGATGTGTAGGGCAAGGGTTTTACAGAATGGCGGATGCCTGGAATGCATTGCCTGGGATGGTAGTGGACGCAGATACAACAAAGGCATTTAAAAGGTTCTTAGATAGGCACATGAATACACAGAGAATGGAGGAGTATTGACATGTGCAGGCAGGAGGGTTATCATTTAATTGAGTGCCATTAGCTTAATTAGCTTGATGGCATAACATCACGACCTGTCCTTGTACTGTTCTGTGGTATATGTTCTATTTGGCCACTCACCTACAAAGCAGGGGCTATATACCTCCCAACCAGCATGTCTTTGAGGTCTGGGAGGGAATCAGAGGAATCCCATGTGATCACAGAGAGGACTCAACGTAGATGAGACGAAAAGTCAGAAGTTAAGCTGGGTTGCAGAATCTGTGCATTAGCAATTCTATCAGCTGCGTGACTGTTGGCCAGAGGGCTGGGTAATAAGGCCATTAATACTACACTCTGCTTTGACTCACCCTCGACTCGGACTAATGAAGTGTTCATGAAACGCAGGACTGAGGAGACATGACAAGAAACTGGTGCTGAGAGAGTGATAGCACTCACAGGGACTCCGGTACAGTAGTTGCATACCTACTGCCTGTTATGCTGCTGGCATTTAGTCTGTTCTCTACCCTTTCACTTATTCAGCATGGGTGACCCTACCAAGAGCCAAAGCACAAAACCCTGACTCCAGCCAGCACAGCTCTCCAGGTCACTGAGGCATGCAAGTCTCCAAACCCAACAACAAGGCTGTGGTCCTCTTGGGGGCCAGGTACAGTCAAAACCAGAGTAATTAATTATCAAAGTACGTATATGTCACCATATATTTGAGACAGATTTTCTTACAGGCATTTACAGGAAAATAAATACAATAGAATTTATGAAAAACTATACAGAAACAAAGACTGACAAACAACCAATGTGCAAAAGAAGACAAGTCATGCAAAAATAAATAAATAATATAGAGAACATGAGTTGTAGAGTCCTTGGAAGTGTATGTCCTGCCAAAAGGCCAAAAGGGATAAAGGAGGAAAGGATGCTGTAGAATCTTCACTAGTAATTCAGAAAGAGGAAGTTTCTTTACACAAGGTATAGATGGAAAAGAAGCAAGAGTCATGACAGAGCCAGAAAGAGCGGATTCAAATATCTTTTCCTTACTCTACCATCCTTTCCCTCAGGAATTACGGTGCTTGCTCCTCAGAGAGATTGAGAGTTCGGAGGTTTAGTGCAGTACCTCATGCTGCATCACATTCCAGGGCTGTGTCTAAAAACCGGACATTTAACTTAATCATCATCTTCCATCACTATGACATCCAGTTAACTCTATAATGTTCAACATACAGTCAACAATGGTCCTGATCACAGTTAACCGTAGCAAGGAATGATGATCTCTAGGGGGAATTAACAGACAAATGCACTTCAATTTGCACTGAGAGTCGTCTGGTTAATCAGAATTTGTGAAAATATTTACCTTCTGCATTCACTAAACTCGCACATCTTTCTATTGACATGCACCTTGCAAAGCTCGTAGTCTGACTTCATCAGGATCACAACCATACATGGCCCAAGGTAAAAGTAAGTTTGCTTCTTACAGACTTCTTCCCCCTTCCTTTCCAGTCCTGCTGAAGGTTCTCGGCCCAAAACGTCGTCTGTTTATTCCCCTCCTAAGAAGCTGCCAGGCCTGCTGAGTTTTGTGTGTGTGTGTTACTTCATCTTAAACTCAGTGAGCTTAAAAGCCATGTAAAGAGATGGCTGACACAATTAGAACAGTAGAGTCGTGCAGTTATTTAAATAATGCATTTTACTTTGTGCATGTCATTTGAAGGACAATGAACGTTATTTTTTGCATTCAAGAGACTGTGATGATTTTGCAAATATTTTCTTGGTGTCAGGAAACTGCAGAAGACATGGTTCAAGCCTCTGGATTGAATCTGCATCTATTAAGGCGGTACTCATTCACAAGCGCTGTCTGTCCAAGTTAATGTCTGAAAACTGAATGCATTCATCCGAAATGTCAGTGAAGACTCTGGCCCCATTACTAAACAGGGAGATTTAAATAAGTGCATTTCATTGCTTCATGATGGCAGTTCTTAGAGTGGTCCAAATTCAAAGAAGGCATTTATTTAGAGTTTGTTCATTTCAATAGATGAATCTCTGGGTCTCCCTCTTTCAAAGATGTTGGTGGATAGCGAGAGGATTCGAGTACAGGAGCAGGGAAGTACTACTGCAGTTGTACAAGGCCTTGGTGAGACCACACCTGGAGTATTGTGTGCAGTTTTGGTCCCCTAACCTGAGGAAAGACATCTTTGCCATAGAGGGAGTACAAAGAAGGTTCACCAGATTGATTCCTGGGATGGCAGGACTTTCATATGAAGAAAGACTGGATGAACTGGGCTTGTACTCGTTGGAATTTAGAAGATTGAGGGGGGATCTGATTGAAACGTATAAGATTCTAAAGGGATTGGACAGGCTAGATGCAGGAAGATTGTTCCCGATGTTGGGGAAGTCCAGAACGAGGGGTCACAGTTTGAGGATAGAGGGGAAGCCTTTTAGGACCGAGATTAGGAAAAACTTCTTCACACAGAGAGTGGTGAATCTGTGGAATTCTCTGCCACAGGAAACTGTTGAGGCCAGTTCATTGGCTATGTTTAAGAGGGAGTTAGATATGGCCCTTGTGGCTACAGGGGTCAGGGGGTATGGAGGGAAGGCTGGGGCGGGGTTCTGAGTTGGATGATCAGCCATGATCATAATAAATGGCGGTGCAGGCTCGAAGGGCCGAATGGCCTACTCCTGCACCTATTTTCTATGTTTCTATGTTTCTATGGATATTACTGAGGTTTTCTGCATTTATGGATTTGGGCTGTGGACTTTTTTTCAGTCTAATAGTTTTTATATTCTGTGTTTTCACCTGTTCTTTGTGTGGGGGGTGGTGATGCATTTTTTAGTGGTTTGTGTAGGGGCAGAGGTTTGGGGTGTCAATGCTCTTGTGTTATTTTTGTTCATTTTTTTGTGTGGGGAGAGGAGATTTGGAAGCCAATGTTCTTGTTGTAATTTATGCGGGGGGGGGAAGGATTTGGGGGCCAATGTTCTTATTACGTTTCATGCATGGGGAGGGGTGTTTGAAGGGTTGATGATCAGTTACCATTCTTTTTTATGTGGGGGCAGTGGGTTTGCTGTACCTCTCTGAACTGATGTCTATTGTTTTTCATGTTTCGTGGCTATCTGGAGAAGACAGATCTCAGAGTTGTATACTTTATGCATACTTTGATAATAAATGAACCTTTGAACCTTTGGAAAGCAGGATGGTGACATCTTGAAACAAAACTTGCAAATGTATCTATTCTGAAGGCTGTCAGGGTTTATCTAATGTCTTTCAGGTAGATTCTACTTATTCAGTGGATAAGCAAAGTTCTCATTTATTGAACCTTTTTAGTAGATTTATTTGGGAAGGGAAGTATTTGAAATTGATGGCCCACTGCTCTAATTTATTGCACAGCTGTGTATTTTACCAATTAATGTTCAATTCAGTCCACTGACTTAGCATCGCCAAGCTAAATATATAGATCGATACACCATTGCCAACGTGATAAGCAAAAGCAATCCTTACGTGACTGCTGACATGACAAAGCTTTCACGTTGCAAACTACCTGATTACCAATTATTTTCAACACGGCGTTGTGACATTGCAAAGGAGCTGTTATTAGATCTGCTACTTATTTTTGCAGTTCCTAATGTGAATAGACAATTCCCCCCACATTAGGTTGAAATGAACAAGGACACAGAGGAGATTATTACAGAACAATAACAGCTTTGACAGTCCACAAACAGATCAATTGCTTAGAAATCTGGAGCGGTCCCAGTTTATAATTTATTCATTGCATGCTTGATATCATTGTCCTCTTCAGTATCCAGATCATTACTTTGCTCAACTCCACTTCTCTGCTTTCGTTGACTTTGAAGGACTCAATCTCGGATTCAGCTGCAGACACGGGAGTCACTGTGGACATTCCTCTTCAGCCTGCCTTAACCTGCCAGTGTCATTCTCTGGTTTAGTATGGGCAGAGCTCTCTGCTTCGAACAGGCACCTCTTCGTCATACGCGGCGTAGCTGACATCAACATTCGGTAGAAGCCTGGCTGAAAATGACTTGCAGCACGGCAATCTATGCCTGAAATGAAGAAACACAAACAATTAATAACTGAAATGCTGCCGGATCAACTTTTTTTCATTTCGGGCAGCACAAATGTGCAACCAGGAGAATGCCAGAGGCTTTGGTTCAATCCTGACCTCAGATACCGTGTGTGTGTGTGTGTGTGTGTGTGTGTGTGTGTGTGTGTGTGTGTGTGTTCCCTCCCACTTCCCAAAGATGTGTGAGTTAAGTGCCCCCTACTCAGCTACATTGCAGAAACTGGGAGGAATGGATGAGAAGAATAAAAAAATGGAATTAGTGTAGAATTTTGTGTAAAATGGCATTTGGTGATTGGTGTTGATTTGATGGACTGTAGGGCCTGATACTGTGTGATTCTATGACCCTGGCGATCAGAAACATAAAAATTACACACGAGGCTCAATTTTAATCTAACTTTTGGGTGAATTTGGACTTAATGGGTTTCAGGCTGTTACATGTGAAAGTAGAGCCCCAGCTTTCAGTTTTAATTCCAGACTAGCAGAGGCAGCCCACCAATCACCCTTAAGAAGGTGGGTGCTCCTGGAGGTTAATCTATTCTTTTGTTGAATTTACTTAATCTGGTATCCTGAGATCTGGGAACAGTAGGAAGTAGAACATGAAAAATACCGGTTCAATAAGCTAAATACTTGTATAGCATTGCATACTTAGTGGGTATTTTATTAGGTAGCTCCTGTACCTAATAAAATGGCCACTGAGTGTACGTTCATGGACCTCTGCTGCTGTAACCTATCTACTTCAAGGTTCAATGTGTTCTGCACACCGCTGTGGTAACATGTGGTTATTGAGTTACTGTCTCCTTCCTGTCAACCTGAACCAGTCTTACCATTCTCCTCTGACCTCTTTTATTAACCAAAGTATTTACGCCCACAGAACTGCCACTCACTGGCCTTTTTTTTGTTTTTCTCTGTAAACCCCAAAGACTTTTGCGAGTGAAAATCCCAGGAGATTAGCAGATTTGGAGATATTCAAACTACCTTGTCTAGCACCAGCAATCATTCCACAGTCAAAGTCTCTTAGATCAAATTTCTTCCCCATTCAGATGTTTGGTCTGAATAACAAATGAATCTCCTGACCATGTTGGCATTAAGTTTCTGCAATATGATTGGCTGATCAGATATTTTCATTAATGAACAGCTGTACTTAATAAAGTAGCCACTGAGTATATAAACCAATACATAGTTTACTCCACTCTTTAAGAAGGGAGGGAGCAAAAGACAGGAAATTTTAGGTCATTTGTAGGTTAGTAAGAGGTTAGAGTCCATTACTATGGATGAGGTTTTGGGGTCCTTGGAGGCAGAGAATAAAATAGTCAGCAGGGTTTCCTTAAAGGATTTCCTCAAAGATCACAGACTGTTGCAAGAAATATAAGGTGATTATAACTTTCTACAAATTGACTGGGACTCACATATGGTTTGTCCCAGTCAATATGTGGACATTTAAAATCACCTTGTGTTTTTTTGCAACAGGGCTAAATGGGATGGAGTTCGTAAAATGTGTTCAGGAAAGTTTCCTTAATCAATATATGGAAGTCCCAACTAGAGAGAGAGTAATGGTAGATCTCCTGTTAGGGAATGATATCAGGGCAGGTGAGAGAATTTTGTGCACTGAGGGCATGAACCAGATACAACTGAAAGAGGAGGCAGTGTTTGCAGTCTTGAAGCAAATTAGGCTGGATTTTTCCCCAGGGCCTGACAAGGTGTTCCTTCATACCTTGTGGGAGGTCAGTGCAGAAACTGCAGGGGTCTTAGCAGAGATATTTAAACCAGGTGAGATGCTGGAAAAATGGACAATAGCTAATGTTGTCCATTGTTTAAGAAAGGCTCAAAGAATAAGCCGGAAAATTATCAGTCAGTGAGCTTGACATTAGTAATGGGCAAGTCATTGGAAGGTATTCTAAGGGACTGGATATATATTTGGATAGACAGAGACAGATTAGGGATAGTCAATATGGCTTTGTGTGTGGTAGGTTTTGTTGAACCAATCTTATAAAGTTTTTTGAGGAAGTTACTGGAAATGTTGATGAAGGCCATTGACAAGGTGCCACATGGGAGGTTGGTCATGAAGATTTAGTCACTTGGCATTCAAGATTAAGTAGTAAATTGAATTAGACATTGACTTTGTGGGTGAATCTAAAGGGTGGTAATAAATGGTTGTCTCTCTGGCTGAAGGCCTGTGACTAGTGATGAGCTGTCAGGATCAGTGCTGGGTCTACTGTTGTTTGTCACCTGTATGAACAATCTAGGTGTTAAAGTGGTCAACTGGATCAGCAAATTTACAGATGACACCAAGATTACGGGTGTGGTGGATAGCGAGGAAGGCTATCAAAGTTTGCAGCAGAATCTGGACCGGCTGAAAAATTGCAGATGGAATTTAAAGACAAGTGTGACATAATGCACTTTGGGAGGACAAACCAACGTAGGACTTACACAATGAGCAGTAGGGCATTGAGGATTGTGATGGAGCAGAAGGATCTGGAAATATAGATCCATAATTCTTTGAAAGTAACATCACAGATAGGGTCGTAAAGAGAGGTTTTGGTACATAGGCCTTCATAAATCAAAGTATTAAATACAGGAGTTGGGATGTCATGTTCACATTGCATAAGACGTTGGTGAAGCCGAATTTGGAATATTGAGTGCAATTCTAGTCACCTACCTACAGTAAAGATATCAATAAGTTTGAAAGAATGCAGAGAAAATTGACAAGGATGTTGCCAGGACTTGAGGACCTGAGTTATAGGGAAAGGTTGAACAGGTTAGGACTTTATTTCCTGGAGCATAGGAGAATGAGGGGAGATTTGATATAAGTACACAAAGTTATGAGGAGTATAGATACAGTAAGTGTAAACAGGCTTTTTCCACTAGGTTTGGGTGAGACCAGAATTAGAGGTCATGGGTTAAGGGTTAAAGGTGAAATGTTTCAGGGGAACATGAAGGGGAACTTCTTCACTCTGAGGGTGTGAGAATGTGAAATGAGCTACATATGCAAGTGGTGGATGCAGGATTGATTTCAACATTTAAGAGATATTTGGATAGGTACATGGATGGGAGGGGTGTGGAAGGCTAGAGTCCAGGTGAAAAGTCATTGGGACTGGGCATATTAGTCGTTTGCCATGCATTATATGCAGTACTGTTCTATGACTCTATGACAGACCTGTTGGAATTCTTTGAGGAAATTCTTTCTGGAGGAATGGAAAATTACAAATGTCACTCCAGCCTTTAGGAAGGGAGGCAGACAGAAGAAAGGAAACTGTTTCAGTACGCTGGATGAAGTCAGCAGGTTGGGCAGCATCAGTTAGAAACGATGAGTCAACGTTTCGGGCCGGAACCCTTCATCAGGTTCCGGCCTGAAACGTCGACTCATCGTTGCTAACTGATGCTGCCCGACCTGCTGAGTTCATCCAGCGTACTGAAAGTGTTGCTTTGATCACAGCAGCTGCAGATTATTTTGTGATTAGAAAGGAAACTGTAGGCTAGTTAGCCTGCCTTCGGTGGTTGGGAAGATGTTAGCATGTATTGTTAAGGATGAGGTTTCAGGGTACATGACATGACAAAATAGGCCAAAGTCAACATAGTTTCTTTAAAGGGAAATCTTGCCTGCTAAATTTGTTGAAATTCTTTGAGGAAATTATAGGCAGGATAGCCAAAAGGAGCATCAGTTGATGCTGTTTATTTGGATTTTCAGAAGGCCTTTGACAAGGTGTCGCACATGAGGCTGCTTAACAAGAATCCATGGAATTGCATAAAAGATACCAGCAAAGATGGAAAATTGGTTGACTGGCAGGAGGCAAAGAGTGGGAATAAGGGGGGTCATTTCTGGTTGGCTGCCTGTGACTAGTGGTGTACTGCAGGGGTTGGTGATGGGACTGCTTCTTTTCATGTTTTATGAATTGGATGAAGGAATTGATGGATCTGTGGCCAAGTTTGCAAACCATACAAAGGCAGGTGGAGGACCAGGTAGTTTTGAGGAAGCAAGGTGTCTGCAGAAAGACTTGGACAGATTGAGGAAATCAGCAAAGAAGTGACAGATGGAATATAGTATAGGAAAGTGCATGGCCATGTACTTATAGATGCACCGTAGAAAGCATTCTTCTGGGGTGCATCACAACCTGGTATGGAAAATGTCCTGACCAAGACCAGAAGAAGCTGCAGAAGATCGTGAACACAGCGCAGAACATCACACAAACCCATCTTCCATCCTTGGACTCACTTTACACCGCACGCTGTCAAGGACATGACCCACCCAGCCAACACACTTTTCATCCCTCTTTCCTCCGGGAGAAGGCTCAGGAGCTTGAAGACTCGTATGGCCAGATTTGGGAACAGCTTCTTTCCAACTGTGATAAGACTGCTGAACGGATCCTGACCCGGATTTGGGCCGTACCCTGCGAATATCCGGACTGCCTCTTGTTTTTTTTTGCACTACCTTACTTTCCGTTTTTCTATTTTCTATTTATGATTTATAATTTAAATTTTTAATATTTACTATCGATTTGTAATCCAGGGAGCGTGAAGTGCAGAATCAAATATCGCTGTGATGATTGTACGTTCTAGTATCAATTGTTTTGGTGACAATAAAGTATAAAGAATAAAGATGTGCAGTATTTTCTAAATGGGGAGAAAATTCAAAAGTTGGAGATGCAGAGAGACTTGGCAGCCCTTGTGCAGAATTCCTTAAAGGTAACTTGCAGGTTGAGTCGGTAGTAAGGAAGGCAAATGAAATCTTAGCATTCATTTCAAGAGGACTAGAACATAAAAGCAAGGATGTAATGCTGAGTCTTTATAAGGTATTGATCAGACCACACTTGGAGTATTATGAGCAGTTTTAGGTCCATTATCTAAGAAAAGATGTGGTGGCAATGGAGAGTGTCCAGAGGGGGTTCATGAGAATGATCCGAGGAACAAAAGGGTTAGCATATGAAGAACTTTTCTGACCCTGGGCCTGTACTTAGTGGAGTTTGGAAGAATGGGGGTGGGGGGGGGATCTCTTTGAAACCTATCAAATATTTAAAGGTCTGGATAGGTTGGAGGTAGAGAGGATGTTTCCTTTAGTGAGGGAGTCTAGGACCAGAGGGCACAACTTCAGAATAGAGGGATGTCTATTAAGAACAGAGATGAGGAAAAAATTCTTTAGCCAGAGGATGGTGAATTTATGGAATTCATTGCTACAGTCGGCCATGCAGCCCAAGTCATTGGGTATATTTAAGGCAGAGGTTGATATGTTTTGGTTAATGAGGACGTCAGAGGTTATGGGGAAAAGGCAGGAGAATGGTATTAGGGGGATAATAAATCAGCCATAGTGGAATGGCAGAACAGTCTAGATGGGCCAAATGGTGCACTTTTGCTCTATGACTTATGGTCTTCTGGTCTAAATAATAGACAGAATAGACAAAGGTTTGTTGATGTTGTTTACTTGGATTTTCAGAAGGCTTTTGACTAGATAATGCACATGAGACTGCTAAACAAGAAAAAAGACTGTAGTATTACAGGAGAGGTACTAGCATCGTTGGAAGATTGGCTGACTGTTAGAATGCAAAGAGTGAGAATAAAAGTGGCCTTTTCTGGTTCACCGTCAGTGACTAGTGGTGTTCTGTACGGGTCAGTCTGCTTTTCATGTGATATGCTAATGATTTGGATGATGGAATTGACAGCTTTGTGGCCAGGTTTGCAGATTATATGAAGATTGGTGGAGGAGTACTTAATGTTAAGCAAGCAGGGAGTCTGCAGAAAGAAAGAATGGGCAATGAAGTGGAAGGTGGAATACATCACCCAGGACATGTCCTCTTCTCATTGCTACCATCAGGAAGAAGGTAAAGGCACACAATCACCAGTTCAGGAAGACTATATCCTCTTTGCCTTCAGATTTTCGAATGGACATTGAACCCATGAACACTACCTCACTACTTTATTTTTAATTTTGCACTATTTATTCAATATAACAATTCACAGTTATTATTATGTACTGCAATGTACTGTCACAGCAAAGACAATGATTTTCATGACAAACAAGAGAGATCATGATAGATGAGAATTTCATGACATATGCCGGTGATGTTAAAACCGGTTTCTGATTCTGAAATATAAGTGCTTTGGTGGAAGGAATTAAGACAGAAGCTATTTTCTAAACAGAGAGTGAGTTCAGAAATCTGAAGTACTAAAATACGTAGGAGTCCTAATACTAGATTCCCTATAAATTATAAGCACAAGAGATCCTGCAGATGCTGGAAATCCAGAGCAACACACACTAGATAGACGAATTAGGGAGGATCTCATGGAAATCTGTTGAATATTCATAGGCCCATTTTGATTGGATATGGAGAGGATGTTTTCAATAGGGGAGAGTCTAGGACCAGAGGGCACAGTCTCAGAATAGAAGAACATCCCTTTAGAACAAATATGAGGAGGAATTTATTTCCACGGATGGCTGTGGAGGCCAAGTCATTGGGTATATTTAAAACAGAAGTTGATAGGTTCTTTGTTAATTGAGATATAAAAGATTACGGGGAGAAGGCAAGAGAATGGGTTTGAGATGGATAATAAATCAGCCATGATGAAATGACAGAGCAAGCTTGATAGGCTGAGTGGCTTAATTTTGCTCCTGAGTCTTATGGTCTTATCTCCAAACACTGATTTCCCTCATAATGTCTAACTCTCACTCCTTCTGCCTCCCTCTCCAATCTCCAATCCCTGTCTCCTGACTGGACACGCATTCACACTCTTTCCTGCCAAATTCTGATCTCCATCTGTGAAACACAATACCTTATCTTCCCCCACCTTCCTCGGCCACCATAACACATAATGTTTACCTGAACGTGGCTCTTTGCTTTTCTGTGGCACACGTTGTTTAACAAGCAGACAAGCCAGACGGGAAATCAATTGGTTCAAATGTACATGCTCTCCTTAGAGCTACAGTACAGCTCCAAATGGCTCCAAAAACAATATCCTCCTGGTTTCCTATTAAGAATCATCCATATTTGTTCCAATAAATACCGTGCACACATTATTTTTAACATAGGTTAATAAGATAGAAGTCAAAAGGTCTTGCGTTCACACAGTATAAAAACAGACCAACATATTGATGTCATCTATCAAATGAACATTTTGTACCAATCCTATTTACCATCATGTGGTATACAGCTTTCTATGCTTTGGCATGTTACAGGATCCAGGAGCAGAATTAGGCCATTTGGCCTGTCACATGGCTATCAATCAATCATGGCTGACCTTTTTTTCACCAACCCAATTCTCCCACCTTCTCCTCATACCCCTAAAACCCCTTACCAATCAACCACCTATTAATCTCTGCCTGAAACACTCCCAGTGACTTGGCATCCATTGGCCTCTTTGCAATTCAAGTGCTGTCCACGTAGCTTTTAAATGTTATGAGTGTACCTGCCTTCCTCAAGATCTCAGGTAGTTTGTTCCAGATTCCAATCACCCTCGGTGTGAAAAAAAAACCTCCTTAACCTTCTTGACTCTTAATGCCCTCTAGTGTTGACCTATACTTTTCAACACTTCTGCTGTCAGAAGTCTCCTGCTCTCTAACCCCAAAACTTACTGTATCTCTGAAAAATGCCCCTCTTTTTATTTCTGTTGTAAAATCCAAGTACCAATTTTGGTCAGCTTGTCTGTATCCTGTGTATTGTCAGAAATCTCATGAACAGTTACAGAAATAAATATAAATGAATGTCAAAAGATCTGTGGAGAATTAGAAAAATATAGCTAATGAGGTGCAAGTTTATTTTGAAATGATTTTCTCTTCTCAGGGATCCAGGAAGCAAAAGCATCACAATATCTGTCTTTAGCAATTTAGACTGTGGATTTTCTTAATTCGCATAACGTCCATGTGTTATAAGCTCTTTGCAAAGAAGTGCATTACACTGCTTCACAACAGCAAGTGGCATAGATTCTTTCTGCATTAGGTGGATCTTTTATTGCCACTTGAAAGCAGATCTTTCTCAGTCTCACTACTCCGCAAATCCTTTTAAGTGTTGCACTAGTGTATTAATGAGTGCAATTATCGTCGCTTTGCTATCAGTTCTATCTAATACTGAAACATGAACTGTAAGCCAATAGTGTCTCATGCTGATGCATGGACTAATCTAGTAGTGGAATGGACTGTAATCTATTAGACTGGTCAATTCGTGCTGGGGCTAAAATATATAAAATTTCCCACTGGATTATTACATGAGCTGCCAGGACTGATAGCTCTATCGCTCTTGAAAATTTAATGTTGTGCCTAGATTTCACAACCCGAAAAATTGCATTTAAGTTAAAATATGGAAGGAATTTATGTGGAGGTCTATGTGCTGTAGCCTCATTAATACATCATTCAGAGTTTTCAGCCTAACAGATTTCACTGTACGCTGATGGATTTCTCAGGTTAGTTTTATTTCTTCATTTCATTTTGTGGACTCTGCCTGTCAGAGTAATAAGGCAATTGCTTCCAGGTTTTATGCCTGACATTTGGCCCAGAGAATAAGTTCAACAGCAGGTTGCTACTTGCATGTATTCTCTAGTTGGAGAAAAATGCCTTTCAGAGTGTATTTTGTCCAAATCTGATCCACAGGGTATTTTAGTCTAAAATCTCTGTGTATGTACATAGCAGCATTTTAAATGTCTCTCTGTCTTCCATCTCCGTGAAGCCGCTGGGCAGAACATGTTAAACAATATGATCTTCGAGATATGTGCTCAAAAGGTTTGAACAGTGTTCCCCCCCCCCACTCCATTTCTGTTGTAAATTTACTTTCACTAGCCTTCTGCTTCTATTTCAGTCAATTAAAAAAATGGATCTCTGTGGTATACAATCCAATTTCAATCATAAATTAAACACAATTGAAATAGGGACTTTACACAAATTGCATTAAGTGAGCCATTCTCACTGAGAATTCCCCGTGTATCCAGCAGTTAACGGATAAAGGATCCTGGACTTGTGCAATACCATTCAATTCCACATTTATCACTAAAACAGGTTCGAAAGCTAAGTAATGTAAGCCCACGCTGTTGCTTCTCCGTTAAGGCAGGTTCGTACCCATCTCTCTTTCGTCCACCTTAAGTCCTTCACACCTGGAGCAAACTCCAAACCGAGTTCACTGCCATTATCTGTCTCTCCCTTGGCAATCAATCTGATAATACCTGCAGTCCACCGTACACCATTCTCCAGCATTTTTTAGTCATTCATTCATTCCCAGGTTGTGACTGTCACAGGGCAACACCGACCAGCATTTATTGTCCATCCCTCAGTGATTCAGCTGCACAGGAAGTGAAGGCATTGGTGGATGTGGAGTCATGTACAAGGGCAGGATGTCAGACTTAATGAATATTAGTGAACTGGATAGAGTTTAGGGACAATCCTGTAGCTTTGTGCTTACTGTTATCAAGGGTACCACAAACTTAAATTCTACAGTTGCCATGGTAGGATTTCAATTCATGTATCTGAATCAATGGTCCACGGCTCTGGCTAACAGTGCTACTGCACTCCCAACTACTAATTCACTACTCCAACCTACTCCCTGATGGTACTAATGCGAAACCAACGCCCCCAAAATTCAAAGGCCATTAATTGATTGGCCTTCATCACCAATTCACTATCCTCCATTGATTAGAAAGTCTAACCCCATTCACATCTTCCACATCTAACCTCATCTAACCTCATCTTCACTGATGTCATCACCTTAATACCCACCCCTCACATCAATCCTCTGTCCATCAATCATCCCTAACTCCTGTTACAGTCCTGAATCCATTCTTCCATCCTTGGGCCTCTCTCCTCTGTGATCCCTTTGGGCCTCAAAATAATATATTTTGGACCTTTTATATAGCAGTTACTAACATGTACAGTACCTGTGAGGTTCTACCCCAAAAAGGTTTCCAGTCAGGTGATACAGTCCAAATGTTTTCATGTCACATTATTGCTTACACATAATTTCCACTTGGTTATTCTTTGCTGGACTCTCTCTGCACTTGCATGTGCTTTCTGTAAGCACTCTAGCCAGAAAGAACAAATTTTCCAAACATGCTGTATGGGATCTCACCATCGAATGAGACCATCTCTTGGTCTGATGGCAAAATCCTAGTATGCTCAACTATTTGCCTATCATTAGGACAATGGAAAATACCCTTTTAAAGTTTTCCACTGTTCAATTAGCCAACTGTATGTCAGCGAATTCAGCCAGCCAATTATTATACTTCTGTCTCATTTAAAGACCCATCAATTAGTGCCGCTTGGTCGAGACTTCAGCGGAGCAATGCATATTTTCCATCTAAATTATTTATTCAATTCCATTTTAAAGATTCCATTGAATTAATTTCGACCAACGTTTCAGCTACAGTACTCTGATTCAGATCATGCTCCCTACTGTGGCATGTAAAGTAAATTCTTGCATATTCCCTTGGATAATTTGCCAATGATCCATGTCTTGGTTAGTGAAAGCAAATTCTCTCTGACCAGTTATTCAAAACTCGTAATCAGAGCCCTTCACGATAAATGTATAATGCACTTACAAAACAAGGTGCTTCTATCAGATAAATGTGATTTACCTCAGGACACAGTTAAATTATCTTCCCTCCAGTAAATGTCTCCAACCTTCACCCTCACTCCCCTCCATCTGCCTCTTGGTTTTCTTTCTATATTTGGCTGTCTTTCACCTGCCATTGGCTCCTAAATCCACCTCCCTCCCTTACCAGGAGGAACCTGCCTGTCATCTTTCACTCCTTCTCAGTCCACCAGTCATCTCAGATTCTTGTCCAAATAATTCCCCTCTCCTCTTTATGCTGGCCATCTCGCCACTCCACTCTCAGACTTGATGCAGGATTTTGGCCCAAAATACCAATAATTCATTTCCTCCAGCAGATGCTGCTCAGTCCTTTGAGAGTCTCCAGCAGATTATTTGTTGCTCTGTCTGACCTACCTCTTCATTTGTGTATCTGATCTAATTTTTATCCATAAGTCTTCTACAATATCCATTATCATCCTTATTTTACTGTTGTCTGTCAATCTGACATAGGTACATCTGATTTTGAATCTAAGGCATTTGTGTATATTAAGAACTAGACCAATCCAAATACTGATTCCAATAGGACACAAACTGATACCTAGCTCCAGGTTGGCACTGCACTTTTAATAAGTATTTGCTCTTGACTTGTACATTCCTCATTTTCTATCCTGTTTTCCTGCAGCTTTTTGTTTAGTAATCTGTAATCAACCTGCAATATTACATGAGCAGAAATTGCTGGTCATACTCAGTATTTGTGGAATGGGAAGCCCTTTTATTAACAAACAAACATCAAGAACTTTTCAGAAAACAATGGCAGACACTTACCTGTAATAAAGCAGGATAAATCACAAGCAAGAGAAAATCTGTGGATGCTGGAAATCTGAGCATCACACACAAAATGTTGGAGGAACTCAGCAGGCCAGGCAGCATCAATGGAAAAAAAGTACAGTTGACATTTCAGGCTGAAACCCTTCAGCAGGACTGGAGAAAAAAGTTGAGTAGATTTGAAAGGGGGGGGGAGGGGAGAGATAAACACCAGGCGATAGGTGAAATTTGGAGGGGGAGAGATTGGAGAACAACTCAACCTAACTGTCACCCTCCTGAGCTACACACCTTCCGAATTGTTTCCAATAAGAATAATCTACTAAAAGTGTGGAAAGGCAAAGGAATGGCTAAAGGCAAGCTAATTTATATTTTACGTGTTATATCAGTATATTGTATAGTACTTTAAATATAATCATCAGTCCTCTTGGTGTGGTGGATCATATGAATCATTAAACATGACTGAGTGTAATCAGGCTGAATTGGTTGTATTCTAATGAGGATTCCAAACTGTGATGTGGGGCTTATCAGCACCAACAGAGTGTCCTCAACCTCTTACTGGGCAAACACCTAAAACCTTCAGAAGACTCCCTGGAGAGAGAGCGAACAGATTAGAACTTAAACACGAGGAATTCTGCAGATGCTGGAAATTCAAGCAACACACATCAAAGTTGCTGGTGAACGCAGCAGGCCAGGCAGCATCTCTAGGAAGAGGTACAGTCGACATTTCGGGCGAGACCCTTTGTCAGGACTAACTGAAGGAAGAGCTAGTAAGAGATTTGAGAGGGGGAGGGGGGAAATCCAAAATGATAGGACTTATTTCATTGTAATGTAGGAAAATGAGCAGTGTTCTTATAGAGGTGTATAAAATCGTGAGGGGAGTAGACATGGTCAGTGGGCACAATCTTCTTTGCAGGGCTGGAAACTCAAAACTAGAAGGCACAGGTTTAAGGCAAGAGGGCAGAGAGTTAACAGGAACCTGAGGGTGGGGGGGGAAGCAACCTTTTCACCTTGAGGGTGATCGGTGTGTGGAATAAGCTGCCAGAGGAAGTGGTTGCAGTTATATTAACAGCTTTTGAAAGGTAGTTGGACAGGTTTATTGATAAATAAGGATTTAGAGGGATATGGGCCAAAAGCAGGCAACTGTGACTAGTTCAGATAAGACTCTTGGGTGACATGGCTCATTTGGACTGAGCATCTATTTCTTTCTTTCTTTTCAAATCTTTTTATTATTGTTATCCAAAATTTACAAGAGTACATCGAAGTAAACAACACTTACAATGTCTCAAGAAAAAAACACTATTATAAAGATTGAAAAAATTTTGGTGATTTAAAAAAAAGAGGAAAAAAAACCCTACTAAGCAAGAAAAGTGAGGAAAAAAAACCCCATTAGGTGTTCAAACCCGGAGCCATGCGTCATACAAAAAGCTTCTAAAGATAAATATCAAACTGACAGCAAGAAAAAAAAGTACCAAAAATTTACAATTAGATTGTGGAGGAAATCTATCAATTAACTCAAATGATAATAATGAGCAAATGAACCCCATCTTTTCTCAAAATCAAACATAGGTTCAAAGGTTCGACTTCTAATTTTCTCCAAACTAAGACATAGCATCACTTGAGAAGGACTGAGCATCTATTTCTGTAATACTTGCCTCCTCAACTCCATGGCTCACGTAGTGAAGTTCATCCTTGAAAATCTTCCTACCATGTCATCCAACAGTGATTACAAGATCAAAAGCTGAATGAGGAATATAGACGACATGAATCACAAGACAGTTGCTAATAATTGTCAGGGAACATACTGTGTATTTAGTGTTTTTTTTCATGGTCAGGAATTTACTGAAGATAATGTCCAAGGAAGATTTGACTGAAATACGGACTCTCACAGCTACCTGGTCTATTCCTGTTCCCACCTTGTCTCTTGCAAAAATGCCATCCCCTTCTCGCAATTCCTCCATCTCTGCTGCATCTGCTCTCAGGATGAGGCTTTTCAATCCAGGACGAAGGAGATGTCCTTCTTTTTTAAAGAAAGGGGCTTCCCTTCCTCCACCATCAACTCTGCTCTCAAACGCATCTCCCTCATTTCATGCACATCTGCTCACACCCCATCCTCCCGCCACACCACTAGGAATAGGGTTCCCCTTGTCCTCATCTACCACCCCACCAGCCTCCGGGTCCAACATATAATTCTCCGTAGCTTCTGCCACATCCAACAGGATCCCACCACTAAGCACATCTTTCCCTCACCCCCCCCCACCGCTTTCCACAGGGATTGTTCCCTACGCGACTCCCTTGTCCATTCATCCCCCCATCCCTTCCCACCGATCTCCCCCCTGGCACTTATCCTTGTAAGTGGAACAAGTGCTACACATGCCCTTACACTTCCTCCCTCACCACCATTCAGGGCCCCAGACAGTCCTTCCAGGTGAGGCGACACTTCACCTGTGAGTCGGCTAGGGTGATATACTGCATCCGGTGCTCCCGCTGTGGCCTTCTTTATATTGTTGAGATCCGATGCAGGCTGGGAGACCATTTCGCTGAACACCTACACTCTTTCCGCCAGAGAAAGCAGGATCTCCCAGTAGCCACACATTTTAATTCCACGTCCCATTCCCATTCTGATATGTCTATCCATTGCCTCCTCTACTGTGAAGATGAAGCCACACTCAGGTTGGAGGAACAACATCTTATATTCTGTCTGGGTAGCCTCCAACCTAATGGCATGAACATTGACTTCTCGAACTTCTGTTAATGCCCCACCTCCCCTTCATACCCCATCCCTCATTTATTTATTTATTGATCATTATTATTATTTTTTTTCTTTTCCCTTTTTTTTCTCTCTTTTTTCTCCCTCTGTCCCTCTCACTATAACTCCTTGCCCATCCTCTGGGCTTTCTCACCCTCTCCCTTTCTTTCTCCCTAGGCTTCCCATCCCATGATCCTCTCCCTTCTTCAGCCTTATATCCCTTTTGCCAATCAACTTTCCAGCTCTTAGCTCCATCCCTCCCCCTCCTGTCTTCTCCTATCATCGCGGATCTCCCCCTCCCACTTTTAAATCTCTCACTATCTTTTCTTTCAGTTAGTTCTGACGAAGGGTCTCGGCCCGAAACGTCGACTGTACCTCTTCCTATAGATGCTGCCTGGCCTGCTGCGTTCACCAGCATTTTTTGTGTGTGTTGCTTGAATTTCTAGCATCTGCAGATTTCGTTGTGTTTGACTGAAATAATTCTTTTACTTGGAATTTTCGTGCAATCAAGCTAATCAAGATTTTTTATAGAACGAAATTTCATTATATTTTAACCTGACATCTCAGCGATTTGGATATTTCTTGTTTTATCAATAAACTACAATTCAAATTGCCCTTGGGATAGGTGTGAGGGTCCTCTAACATGAACAGTCCCAACTGACAGATTACTGCTGATGAATCCAAACCAGTAAAACTGCCCACTGCTTGGTAGCAAACTCAGAAATGTGTGGAGGTGCTAGAAGAGACTCCCTTGAAATTGACGGTATATAAACGAGGGATGTCACAGCTATCTTTTGCTCTCTAAGGTTTGGTAAAAAGAATAGTGTTGAGGATGGATAGAGCAAATTTTACTATGCATCTGGACACCAAAGGTTAGGGAGCTGAAATCTGGCACTGGAAATAGAAATTAAGACAAAATATATTCACCTTCTGGACTGACAATAACTCAATGGCCGATGCAATCTCAATGGCTCTCCACACGGCTTTAGACCACCTGGACAACACAAACAGTTACACCAGGATGCTGTTCATCGACTGTAGCTCAGCATTTAATACCATCATTCCCACAATCCTGTTTGAGAAGTTGCAGAACCTGGGCCTCTGTACCTCCCTCTGCAATTGGATCTTCGACTTCCTAACGAGAAGACCACAATCTGTGCGGACTGGTGGTAACATATCCTCCTTGTTGACGATTAACACTGCAGGGGTGTGTGCTTAGCCCACTGCTCTACTCTCTATATACACATGACTGTGTGGCTAGGCATAGCTCAAATACCATTTGCAAATTTGCCAATGGTACAACCATTGTTGGTAGAATCTCAGGTGGTGACAAAAGGGCATAGAGGAGTGAGATTTGCCAACTAGTAGAGTGGTGCCGCAGCAACAACCTGGCACTCAACGTCAGTAAGACGAAAGAGCTGATTGTAGGCTTCAGGAAGGGTAAGACAAAGGAACACATACCAGTCCTCATCTTGGGCACTAGCCTACAAAGTACCCAGGATATCTTCAGGGAGCAGTGTCTCAGAAAGGCAGCGTCCATTATTAAGGACCTCCAGCATGCAGGGCATGCCCTTTTCTCACTGTTAGCATCAGGTAGGAGGTCCTTAAGCCTGAAGACACAAACGTAGTGATTCAGGAACAGCTTTTTCCCCTCTGCTATCCGATTCCTAAATGGACATTGAATCCTTGGACACTACCTCACCTTTTTTAACATACAGTATTTTGGTTTTTTGCACATTTTTAAAAATCTATTCAATATACATATACTGTAATTGATTTGCTTGTTTATTTATTATTATTATTATTATTATTTTCTCTCCTAGATTATGTATTGCATTGAACTGCTGCTGTTAAGTTAACAAATTTCACGTCACATACCGGTGATAATAAACCTGATTCTGATTCTGAGTACTCTGCATTTATTGCTCACACTGAATGGCCCACCTCCTTCAGCCATTGCAATCATAAGTAAACTCTCCAGATCAAGATGGTATAAGACGTGGAGAGAACCCTGTAGTTGCTGGACTTCCCGTCCGCCTTGTCCTTATTTATTAATTCTATATTTATTTATTTAGAGATACAGCATGTTAGCTGGTCTTTCTAGCCCAACAAGACTGCACCGCCCCATTACATGCATGTGACCATTGAACCTATGAACACATGTGGCTTTGGAATGTGGGGGGAAACCAGAGCACGTGAAGGTAACCTGCACGGTCACGGGGAGAACGTGCAAGCTGCGTACAGACGGTGTTGGGAATTGAAGCCACTTTGTTGATACCACAGGAGCGTGACGCTAATTGCTACACTACCGTGTTGTCTTTTTCAATAGAGGGAGCAGTGTTACTGATGGGAGAATTCATAGTGCAGGGACATATTTATTTATTATTGAGAAACAGCGTGGAATAAGCCCTTGTGGCTACTGGAGCCATGCCGCCCAGCGATTGCCCGATTTAACCCAGCCTAATCACAGGACAATTCACAATGTCCAATTAACCTACCAACTGGTAGGTCTTTGGACTGTGGGAGGAAACCAGAGCACCCGGTCACACTTACAACATACAAACTCCTTACTGGCAGCAGTGAGAACTGAACCCAGGTCTCCTGTACTGTAAAGCGTTGTGCTAACCACTGTACTGGCTTGTTATTGGAGCCGCCTGTACTATCGACTTCTATGTGCTTTGTAGGTGGGTCCTACTGCGGTTACATATTCAAGAAGGGAATTAATTCAACAAGATATATTCCAGTGTAAGGCTTTTAGTTGATGGTAAAGTGGTCAGACCATACTTAGAGTATTGTGAACAGTTTTGGGCACCTTATCTAAGAAATGATATGCTGGCATTGGAGAGGATCCAGAGGTGGTTCATAAGAATGATCCTGGGAATGAGTGAGGAGTGTTTGATGGCTCTGGGCCTGTACTTGCTGGAGTTTAGAAGAATGAAGGGGGGGGAATCTCATTGAAACCCATTGAACATTGAAAGGTGTAGGTAGTGTGGGTGTGGAGAGGATGTTTTTTATACTGAGGAAGTCTAGGATCGGATGGCATAGCCTCAGAAAACAAGGACGTCTCTTTAGGACAGAGATGAGAAGGAATTTCTTCAGTCAGAAGGTGGGGAATTTATGGAATTCATTGCCACAAACAGCTGTGGAGGGCATTGGGTATATTTAAAGTGGAGTTTGATAGGTTCTTGATTAGTAAGGGTGTCAAAGGTTATGGGGAGAAGGCGGGAGAATGGAGTTGAGAGAGAAAATAAATCAGCCATGATGGAATGGTGGAGCAACCTCTTTGGGCTGGACTAAATTCTGCTCCTAGGTCTTATGCTCTTGAGTCACTCTCCATAGGGTAATCACTGGCATGCTCATGTGGTTGTATTGATTTGGAGCACCCATTTGATATTCTAATCAGAGTTGACCTCTAGGGTGTTGACAGTGGAGAGTCAGTGTTGATGATGCTCTTGAATGTCCAGGAGAGGTGGCAAGTATCTCTCTATTTGGAGATGGCCATTGGCTTGCACTTTTATGACATAATGCTATTTGCCAACTTTCAACCCATGCCTATATATTGTCAAAATCCCAAAGTAACACTGTGAACCCTTCCTTAATACCAAGGACTTGTTTCTGATGGATTTTTATGCAGTGATACCTTGTTTTTGCACAGTTGCTTTCTATGCTGAGATGTAAATTTTACAAATAATTTGTGTTCTGTGCGTTGTCAGCATCTTTGAGCCTGTGATACTGCAAGAATCTCACAATACTTGTGCATGCTTGACAGTAAAATTGAATTTTAATTGTTGAAAGATTTTAAATCATATTGAATTGAACAATTGTCACCACCCAAAATGGTTAAAATAACAACATAATTCCGTCAGTCCTCACTTTGTGACAAACAGCAGCCAGGACTTTTTGTACCTCATCAAAAACTATATACTCCCAATTCCAAGAAGAAGTGACAGCCCAGCTTTGATAGCTTCCTACGTCGGATTCCATTACTGTATCTATTCATTCAACCATGCTTCCTTGGGTAGAGTAGATTCATTTCACATCTTGACTTGGTTCCACTGGTTTTTTTGGTGTATTTTACCTCTAATAAGTAAACTAGGTTGTTGGAACATTTCAAGAACAAATTACATACAGCACTAATCTCCCACACTAGTTTAAAAGTTGTTTTAAAGACTGTCCCCCACAAAACAGAATGAACCACTGGTAAGTTAACTCTTATTGAGCTTTTGCTAATTGTACCCATCTACAGCCCTCTGAGGTGCATCTCAAAATTAAGCTGCTTGAATGTATTGAGCACATGAACAGGAAAGGGCATTATTGAAAAGTGTTTTAATGTACTCTTCTATAATTTATTAGGAGTCTTACTCCTGGATCCCACTGAGGTCATTTAAAAATATAATCCCGTTCAAAGTTATGGTATCACATAGCACAGAAACTGGGCCTTTGGTACATATATCTATGCAGACCATCAGGTATTGATCTATGCTGATCCCATTTATCAGCACCTGGCCTGTAGCCTTCTACATCTCAACAATCCATCCAGTAACTTCCACCCAGCCACTCAGGCAGTCTTTCTAGATCCCAACAACCTTCTGAGTGAGGAGATTCTAACCACCCTCTGAGTGTAGGTAGACTGAGGTTGTGGCAAGGGGAGTGATTAATGAGGGTACTTTTTTTTCCTGATGAACTCATATCTGACTGTTTTAATCAACCTTTACTAAATTACTAGTGAGTGCATCATGGAACATGGTTTAAATAAAACACCTGTTTCATAAATCAAATTGCAGTAGTAGATTTTATACTTTTAATGTTTAAATCAGTTGAATTGGAAATCTGAGAGTTATTGCTACCAAAAGAAGCACAATTTTGGGTTCAATATGGGTAAACTCCACCCAAATATATTGCGCAGTCTCCGAAATTAATTCTGAATGAACAGAAACATTTACACTATAATAGCAAATGATTTGAATGAATTAGGACACACTCGGCTGTGTTAGATATTAAAGCAGGAGTTCAATATATTTTATGTTGCTTGCACGAGTATAGTCAATCTAGTTATAATTTATGACTCAGAATCAGTTATTATCACTCACGCAGATGATGTGATACTTGTTGTTCTGTGGCATAAGGGCATATCAGTACTATAAATTACAAAATAAACAAACAGTGAAGGAAAGAGTGAGGAGAACGTGTTCTCTAGTTTATGGACCATTCAGAGATACAATGGAGGAAAGTAAACACTGTTTCTGAATTGTTGACTTTGCACACTCCTGTTCCTCTTATGGCAGTAACCAAAAAATGGCGAAAGAAGTAACGGGAAAGGATAGAGGGGGTCGTTGGTGATAGACGCCTCCTTCGTGAGGTTGTTGAAGGTGTCCACGATGGTGGGGAGGGTAGGAGCTGGCCGAACCCTCAGCAGCTTCTTGTGATGTTGTGTATAGGAGCCTTTATATTAAGCTGTGATGTAGTCAGAATCTTCTCTGTTGTACTTGTATATATTTTTGCAGGTCTTAACTAAATACTGAATCTCCTCAAACTCCTAATGAAGTATGTTCAGATGACTAGATCATTTCTGACATTTTCCCTTTGGTTAGAACTCCTCACTCATACCTTTAATAAATGACCAATAATTGGGTAGAAGACTTTCCACTGAAACTCCCTAAAGGGAATTAATCTTCTGTGTTATTTCCTTTAGAAATTCTAACATTCCTTAGGAGACTTATTACTTAACAGCTGTGTGAATTGTACATATGTGCAAATCCATGAGTCTACAGGTTGAAGTGATGAATGACTATCCAGGCTGAGAAGCGTCGATTGATCAATCGATCAATCATTTTGTCCAATGCTTAAAGATATTTCAAACCTAAATTCCTGAGCCAAGAATCTGACTTTCTAACATAGGTACTAATCAGTAATATGAAATTGGATGTATCTGAAGTGTTAACCATTCAAAATTAAAATAGAAATGCAGAATTGTCAATGGATTGAGAATTACACAAGGAGAATTAGACTGTATTGAAGTTGCTAAGGGTACAGGTCGTAAATTGGCCTTGACAAAGTACAGGCTTTGGATTTAATGGCATCACATAATTGCACCTTTCACATCAATTGGAGATGGAGAATGATATTAGGTGGTGTTATGTTTTATAACTTCAGAAACTAATAGAAAGAAAAACATGGGGGCCCGGGATAACCTGTTTATTTAGTTTTAATTTAGTGAGGCAATCAAGTATGACATTCACGTACTTCATAGATATAACCATACTGAATTATGTAAACAAACAAAGAATACTTAATTAAACAATATATTTACAACATAACTTACAATATATAGATATCTACAGCATAGTAAATTATACGTTGTCCCATTCAGGCCAAAAGATTTAATCGCTGTGGAGGATTTCTTCCTCTTGTGGAATAATGTCTTTCCTGAAATAGGAGCTTGGTAGGTGAGGCATGTGGCTGTGAAATAATCTCAGGTTTTGGGGCGTCCTCCATGCTGGTTGTAGCCATTGACTTTGGGACTGCAGGAAGTGGTTCTGACTATTGTGGATTCTTTTCTTCTCTAACAATTGACTCCACTCGCCTCAAATGATCAATATGTCATCTCCTGATGACATCAGACACACTCTCCATTGTGTACGAGAATGGTCCAGTTCTGTCCCTAATCTTTCCAAGGACCCACTTTTGATCACCCCTGTAATCTCTCATCAGGACTGTTTGTCCAGCAGTGAAACATTGAACCGCCTTCCTTGCGGAGCTATCAATTTGTCTCATCTGTTGTCCTGCATACCCCTTCTGAGATTGGGTTTGAGGAGATCCAGATGTGAAGGCAAGGGGCAACATCAGAACAGCACAGCTGTTAATTTTGGTTGAGAGGTGTGCTGTTGTTGGTATCTTCTGAACGTGTTGGCGTCCCAAACAGTACAAGGCAAGCTGCTTGACCAGCTGATCTATCCCAGGCCACCAGACAAAGCTTACAGGCAACACATTCATTTTCAACATGCCTAGATGACTGGCATGTAGATCCTTCAACACTTTAGCTATCAGGTTGGAGGGTATAAGTCTCAATCCCCACATAAGGCAAGCGCCCATCAAGGGGAAGTTTATGCTGGTGCTAGTAAACATGGGGAAACTGGAATCTCTGCTGTACATTTCAGCCATTTTGGGTTGCCATGTGGACTTGAGACAGTATGTTGTTTTTTTAGCTTCCCTTTGGATCATCTCTGCCACAAAAGAGAGACTTTCAATTTGCATTGGGGAGAGTATATCCAGGGGAGCTTCATCTGTCATAAAGTTTTCAGGAATTTCCTTTTCTAAGGGAAAACAGTACAATCCATCAGCATTTTCATGATTAGTTGTCCTTTGAATTCGATCTTGTAATTGCGTCCTCCAGGAAACCGAACCCATCTCCGCATTCGTTCTGCTGCTGTTAGTGGAACACCTTCCGTGGATTGAAAATAGACACTGGTGGCTGATCAGTCATGAGGGTAAACTCTCTCTCATACAAGTACTGGTTAAAACATTTTACATCCCAAACCAGACTCAAGGCCTCTCTGTCAATCTGTGTGTACTTTTTCTCTGCAGCAGTAAGGGAATGCGATGCAAAGTCCATGGGGCGTTCACTTCCATCACTCATAACGTGACATGACTGCACCTATACCATATGGTGAGGCATTATAGGCAAGCTTCACTGGATAATGTGGATCGTAATGTGTGGGTACAGTGTCTGACGTCACCACTTCCTTTGTTTTTTGGAATCCATCTCACACTGCTCTGTCCATTTTCATTTCTTCCCGATCTATAGTAATGAGTTTAGGAGGGGGAGCACAGCACACAGCCTTGGCGAACTCTTGAGTTGAGGATGATAGGGAGGGAGGAGCAGTTGTACATCCTGACTATCTGAGGTCTATTTGTTAGGAAGGCCATCACCCAGTTGTACAGTGGTGTATTTATACTGAGGAGCCAAGTTCTGTGGGACAATAGTGTTGAATGCCGAACTGAAGTCCAGAAACAACATTCTGACATAAGTGTCCTTGTTTTCTTGGTGGGTCAGGAGCAGCTGCATGACAAATGCTATGACATCTGTCATGGGGCGCTTCTGTCGGTAAGCATATTGGAGAGGGTGGCGTCCGGAGTGGCAGGAGTGGAGTTTTTGATGTGTGCCATCACCAGCCATTCAGAGCACTTCATGATGACTGGCACCTGTGCCACCGGGTGGGTGTCATTTATTTCTGAAGCTCTGTTACGTGTGGTGGTTGATTTTATGACAATAGGTAGGTGTGATGGTCACAGACAATGCACAATATCTGCAAAATTTCACTATTCAGTAAAATCTGAACTAAGTAGCCATGGAATGGAATTTCTTTTCTCTGGGAATTATAAATGCTTCAGCAACATGAGGTGATAGTCTCTCCATTGAACTCAAATATCTAATTATAAATTGGAGAAAGGAACAGCAGATTGACGAAGGTCAGTGCGGTGTGTTGGAAGAAATGATTTAAAGGGACAAAATGGTTCATAATTTAGCATTGTCACAACAAGGTTTCTCAAAGTGCGAAAAGGACGTATCACTTTAGAATGGTAGAATCAGCCAGCTTGAAGCAAGGCACTGGAGTGGCCAAGGGAAACCCATGCAGTCATGCTGAGAGTGTGCAAACTCCAGGAAGATATATTCCAAGGTGGCTATCGGGCTGGGATTGCTGGAGCTGTGAAGTGGTGAATCTACTAGTCGTATCCATGTCACTGATTAGAACTCAGGCCTTTCAGGGAATATTCTCTCCGTAGCACAGTTGTACTCAGTTATCTCTTCATTATTTTGTCCCAAATAAAGAAAAAAGGAAATGTTTCCCCATTTTTGGCTTGGACAAGAAGAAGCTTTGGTCTCCATCCTGTCGATGATACTACACCAATCTTGGAAATATTTATTGCTGGCAACATCATTAGCAATGAAGCACCTTGATGACCTTCAGTACACAGTTTAAATTAGGAGATTAATACATTACTGTTGGAAATGGCTCCTGTCAAATGAAGCATTATATAGTGACTGTACTTTCTAAAAAAAATTCTCATAATATTCCTAGAGGGCTTTCTGGGCTAGTATTTATCTTCCGATGTGCAGTACCAAAATCAAATATTTGTAAAACCCTGTGACTCACAACTGGAGCTTGCAGAACTCATAGAGTTTCCATGTTGAGAGTGTTTCTGTCAGGTGCTTCAGTTTCTTCCCATTTTCTGCTTTTATGCTGGTAATTCCCTCTTGTAAATTAGCTGTGATATAGCTAAGAAGCAAGAGAGTCAAAATTAGGAGTGATGAGTAAACCATAAGCAGAGATTCTGGAAGTCTTGAACCACACATGCGAAGTGCCAGAGGAACTCAGACTGACAGATAGCATTTGTGGAGGGGAATAATTTTTAGGCTGAGACCCTTCATCAGTGCGAGGGAATGGATTACAGCTCTTCTGAGAATCATCATCATTATCATTCTGAGCTGTGTTGGACTGAGAATCAGTATGGACACAATGGGTCAAGTGGCTGGCTTTGCTGATGTAGTATGTACAGTGTGTACTTTGTTCTTTGTGCTCAAAATTAGCTTTTTATAACATTAATCACATTCCAAAAATATGCAAATAGCTCCCCATTGCTTTGGGCTACTACATAAATGCAAACACCACCTTTCTTTAAAGTGAATAACACACTCTATTGTTTTACATTGCTGCCCTGAGTTTCAAAACTCAAGTGAAAGATATTTAAAAAAGATTCACACTTCAATAGCTCATTGAGGGATGAGTGTTGTGATCAATTTGGAAGCAGCAAAAATTCAAATAGTTCCAATTTAAATTCAGGTAATCACAGTTCAAGGCTGCTGAGGAGATTTTCACTGCACTGTGGTGCAGAGACCCTTTCATATACATAGACTTGCTGGACCATGGAAATGAATACTTAAGGCAAATAAAACAAAAAAAAAATCATGCTGTAAGCTTTGACAGGAAAATCAGTTTACATGAAAATCTGGCTAATATGGATTCCTTGATGGGGAAACATATTAAATTTTGGAATTTATTAGTAAAGCCTCCAACTGTTAATTTGACTGGGGAATTGGCCTGTGAATTCAAGGTCTTTGTGTTTTATTCTATAATGGACGCATTTCTGGAAATAAGACAGCACTGCTTCGGGCACTCAAACTGTTGAGAAATGAAACTGAGACCTAGCCTTTCTCTGTGACCATTTTCCTCTATGGAAGAGAACTCATTGCACCAGATCAAGCTCATTGTGTGAGTGGATTTCTCAGCGATGGTGAGCCTGTGGAATTCATTGCCACAGATGCCTGTAGATGCTGAGACATTGGGTATATTTAAAGCAGAGGTTGATAGGTTCTTGATTAGTCAGTGTGTCAAAGTTACAGGGAGAAGGCAAGAGAATGGGGTTGAGAGGGGTTATAGATCAGCCAAGATCGAATGGCAGAGAAGACTTGATGGCCAAATGGACCGATTCTGTTCCTATGTCTTGTGATGTTATGGTATTATTGATGGAAAACTGCAGCAAATTCACTGGATCTGTTGCAAGTGTATCCTGCAATGGTGTGGAACTAGACTGTAACCAGCTGAACTTGTATCATTTAGAAGCTCCATGTCCTGGTTCTATGAGTGTTGAGTGACAGAGTGTTATCCATTGACTGCTGGCCTACAGTTGCCTAGAATTCTGTGTTTGTGCTCGGTGACATTGGAATCCCACACTGAACGACATTATTTCTCAAGGGCGTCCCCTTGATGGAGCTGAACACACCCTTAAGCCCCAGAAAGGTTTCTGATGGTAGAAACTTAGAAACAATGAATAGTAGTAGTCCATTCATCCCTTCAAGAATGCTGCACCATTTAATTGGAGCATTAATAATTGTGCAGATTCACACCCTGTCCTAGCTTTGTCTCTTAATCCCTTTAGACCCAAGAGCAATATTGAATTCCTTCTGAGTATCTTTATCTTTACTCATCAAAAGATATATGAAGGAAAGTTTTAATATTCAAATTTAAATTCATCCAATGCATTCCATTTACAGTTCTTTTCTTTATTTATTGAGATCCAGCATGAAATAGGCCCTTCAGGCCACATTCCCCAGAAATCCCATGTTTTAATTCTAGACAATTTATAATGACCAATTAGCCTACCAACTGGTATGTCTTTGGACTGTGGGAGGAAACTGGAGCACCCGGAGGAAACACGCACAACTATAGGGAGAATGTACAACTCTTTACAGGCAGCATCAGGAATTGAACCAGGGTCTCCTGTAGTGCGAAGCATTATGCTAACAACTACACTACCGTGCCGTCCCATGGTTTGGTACCAGTCAGGATTTGATTGCATTTAATCCTATGGATTACCTCTTGAGAGATTTATTTTACCAGTGGAACAAAAGTCCTCATTTTCTGAACTGTTCAATCCTACCACAGTATTTCATCCATATAAGCTAAAGGTATATTTCTCAGCTCCAGTTAATTGATTATAATAAATGATTTACTGTAACAATTTGTTTTCGTATATCAGGATTTTTGCAACCTTTAGATTATGAGAACACTCAGTCCTCTTTTATTGTCATTTAGAAATGCATACATGCATTAAGAAATGATACAATGTTTCTCCAGAGTGATATCACAGAAAACAGGACAAACCAAAGACTAACACTGACAGAACCACATAATTATAACATACAGTTACAGCAGTGCAAAGCAATACCATAACTTAATGAAGAACAAACCATGGGCACGGTAAATAAAGTCTCAAAGGTCCCCGAGTCGATCGACTTCCGAGTCCCCGATAGCAGGCGGCAAAAGGGAGAAACTCCCTGCCATAAACCTCCAGGCACCGTCAACTTGCCGATGCCTTGGAAGCAGCCGACCGTAGCCGACACTGAGTCCATCCGTCCGAAAACTTCGGGCTTCCGACCAGCCTCTCCGATACAGCCTCCCGAGCGCCATCCTCTGCCGAGCGCCTTCGATCTCGCCCCGGCCGCTGAAACATGCAAAGCTGAGGATTTCCGGGCCTTCTGCTCCAGAGATTCTGGTTACCTCACAGTAGCAGCGGCAGCAAAGCAGGCATTTCAGAAGTCTTCCAGGTGTTCCTCCATATGCTCATGTCTGTCTCCATCAAATCAGAATTGTGCACGGTCCCCTACCTGACAGATAACAGACATCATCACCGAAGTGGCCGCACGCGCTGCCCTCGCGCCGCCATCTTCTCCTCCTCTGCTAGAGAACTTTAGTGCGAAATTGCTCTGCATAAATGGAAAACCACAAATGACATCAGCCAACGGGACCAAAGCAGAAGGATCAGGGCTTCTCCTTTAAGGTGTGTGTAGAGATTAACACCATGAAAGGAACAAAGACGAGTTTACTTGATTATTCTGCTGTCACATTATAACTCTCCAGGGTTACTCAAGATGATTATTTTCAGTATTGAGCTAGATGATAACTAGCAATTAAATCTGGTGTTTCAGAAAATCTGCAGGCAGCTGCTATGACAGAGGTATCTTATTTATCAGCTCTGCAGCTAGATAAAGGTCAGCAAGGTTACCAGTGCTGTAAATTTCGAGAGTGATCATGAAACCTCACAACATATGCATTATATAGGAAGTGTTATACTCTATTTAATTTTGGTCTTTTTTTAATTCATCCCTAAAGCTTGTTGGCCATATTATTATTTCGCTGAAGCTCCCAATTTCTCCATTGTTACCAACTTACCTAGTTTTAGTCGAAATCTGAGGTTTACAAATCATTTGCCACTGCAGGGTACACTTGTGACTGTCAATGTACCCACGTAGTTAACGTCCCTTTTAAGGAAATAATTTGCATCTGTATCACATGGGCTGCAGTGCAGGGCTAATTGGCCAATGCCTCCTCACTGCCCCACTCCATTTACGGAGTACCCTTCAGTCACCTTAGTACCCCTTCCACTGTTCAAACTCCTCCACAGCCCTGGTCTTCCCACTATCTCCGTAAGCCTTCCAGCTTTTAAAATTTCTATCCTCAAACCTCTCAATGAACCTCTGGAATCATTTTTTTTGTTTCTTACTTATATACAAAAGGAGAAAGTAGTGCAAGTTCTTTCCATTCTTAGTGCCAAATATTCTACACATTTAATGTTGCTAGCTCTTTACATGGTGATGTTAACACATCATTTGTTCAGTTCACCATTGGCACTCTGGTGTCCTCCTGTGCTAATGCATCCTTCCATTGTTTGACGGGCTTCTTTGCTGTCTCAGCCTCTCAGTGTCCAGTAGTGGAAGGAACCTACGCTGTGGTCCTTGCCCACAGAGCCTTTGCAAAGGCTGCACCGAGTTTCAATGTGTGCCCTGTGGACGTCACAGTGTGCTGAAAGACCAACAGGTTTTGGGCTGACCAAACGACATCTTTCACCAAGTTTCAATCTGCCAGCAACACACAATGTCTATGCACGTGTCCTGTAAACCAGAGTCTTCCGTTATGCAGCTGTTCATGATGAACCTTGACAAGGACCCTTGCATCCTTCTTCAGACCCACTTAGTAAATCCACAGCCTGCAAAAAGTCCTACTGAAGAGTTTTCCTCCTTTTCTGCCAATGACAATCTTCCTCTGCTTCTTTCACTCCTTAAACATATAGTTTTTCATCTCTAGAATTCGGTATTCTGAGCATTGTGGAAACGAGGTCAACTCGATGTAATTTTGAAAAACTGGGGAGTTGAGGAACTGGTCCAGAAATGGAGCTGAGGCCTGGAGAAGATCATCTAAGATTATATTGAATGGGAGGGGAAAAGAAGTCCCAGAGATCTGGAGGGGGTCAGTGAGGGGGCACACGCCAAGCAGCCTATCTGATATAGATCACAATCATGCCTATAAGTCAAAATACAGGAAGAAAGTAGTACGGGTAGAGTTGAGATGCCCAGTGACTGACTCCTGCTCCCATTTTCTTGTGCTCCTATGACCTTCTTAGTTACCTCTTTAAATTTCTCCCTTTGGTACTTAAGCTTGATGCCAAACTGTGTCAATACTCCTGTAAAGCAACTTTAAGCATTTCATTGCATTACAGATATGAAACAAATAGCATTGTTGCTGTTGTTTTTGTAAATTATGGGCCTTTTTGGCATATTAATGGGTCTGTACAAACTCTCAATAGTTATAACAATGAATGGAAATTAGAATTAACTATCTTAATTATAGAAGCAGCTATCTTTGTGGTATAGCAAGCCCATGCACTGAATATACTCAGTGCGTACTTTGCTAGCTACCTCCAGTACCTAATAAAGTGGCCACTGAGCGAACGTTTATGGCCTTCTGCTGCTGTAACCCATCCACTTCAACGTTTGATGTGTTGTCCGTTTAGAGATGCTCTTCTGCACGCCACTGTTGTAACACGTTGGTTCAGGAACGGTTATTACCCCTCAACGAACTGGTTCTTGAACCAGTGTGATAACTTCACGCATCTTCACTCGCCCCAACATGGAACTCTTCCCACAACCTGTGGGCTCACTTTCAAGGACACTTCACCTCAGTTTCTCAATATTTGTTGCTTATTTATTTAATATTATTATTTCTTTGTTTTTCTTTCGTCTTTACACAGTTTGTTGTCTTCGGCACAATGGTTGTTTGTCCTGTTAGATGTGGTGCTTCACTGATTCTATTATGTTCCTTAGATTTACTGAACATGCCCACAAGGAAATGAATCTCTGGTGACATACTGTATATGTACTTTGATAATAAATTTACTTTGAACCGGTCTGGCCATGCTCTTGCATTAACAAGGCTTTTGTTTTTGCCACAGATCTCGTGCTCACTAAATGTATTTTTTGTTGTTTCTTGCACCATTCCCTGTAAATTCTCGAGACTGTTGTGCGTGAAAATCCCAGAAGATACTCAAACCACCCCATCTGACACCAACAACAATTTGAGAGTCAAAGTCGCTTAGATCACATTTCTTCCCATTCTGATGTTTGGTCTGAACAGCAACTGAACCTCTTGACCATGTCTGCATGCTTTTATGTGTTGAGTTGCTGCCACATGATTGGCTAATTAGATATTTACCTTAACGTGCAGGTGTACAGATGTACGTAATAAAGTAGCCTCTGAGTTTATATTAATTGATTGCTAACAAACAGCAATCACCAATGTCAAAATATAATGAACTGCATCAAAAATCAATACAGAAAATGTGGCTGAATTGTTAGTTAATGTAGCTTCCTAACAGAGAAAAAATAAATTCCTTAATACCGATGAAGGCTGGAACCAATTTAAGAGACATTTATATAAGCCCATGTTGATTTGTGTTGCATACTGGTTAAATGTAGCAGATCAACGTGACTATTGTTACTGGAAGTATCAATTGTCCGCAGTGTCACCTGGGCGAGAAAGGTTTGACATTTTAGTACAGTGCACACTGTAGCTGCCACACTGAGAGACTCAGGTAGGGTTTCTATATAATGCAGTGCCCAGTGATTCCACACTACACTAAGATCAGTGATTGAGCCTGCGTCCAAACGTCCTCAGTGATCAACTTGACTTACATGTTCGGGAAGTGCAAAATGCTCCATTATTGCAACAAAGTAACTGAAATACGGTTCTGTTCAATCCCAGTGACATAATAGATGACTGAGAACTTCTAAAAATAGCTCTGCACCATATTGAAGTTATACTGCAGTCAGTGTAATGATAAAGTGTCGGATTGCCGACTGTAGGCACGCTCCCCTCCACCCCTTGTAACACCTGGATAGTCAGGTTGGCAACTTGACCTAAAATTTATCTGTAAAAGGTGAAACAGTAAACACTTTAAGCTGGTTTGCGACAGAACAGCTGTCTGTATAACTATTGCCGGCTCTGACAGGAGCCATAGTGGCCAGTCCTTTTTAATAGTCAGTCCAGGAAACTCTGCTTTGGAGCATCAATATGCAAGTCTTCTATCTCTTTCTCCCTCTTTTCTCTCTCGTTCATTCCCCCTCTCTTTTCTGTCTTATTTTCCCTCTTTTATCTGACCCTGCTGGTGGCTTTTGTTGTGCAGTTGATACTTTTAGTGGTGGCAGCAACAAATCTATACATAACCTGTGTCTCAGAAAAGATTATTTCAGCTAGAACCAACCCACGATTCTGGCTTATTTGTTGTTTATCAACTATTAAATTCAGGCAAGAGAGTGAACTGATGGAGTTAGACCAGACTAGGATATATCGTTAGATTATGCAAGTCAGTAAAATGACAGAGCTGTGCTGCACATTATCTGAAAGGTTATAATTCTTGCTGGAATCTCTTGGATGGTGTCTTGTAAAAATGGACTCAATGATGTTAACTAATTGGTTTATGGCAGTACAAGAAAGACACAAGCTGTTAAATGTCTCATTGATCCTTGCGCATCAAGTCCTGGGCGATGAGAGAATTGCCAGAATAGGACTATGTAATAGCTCCTGAGGGGAAACTCAGTAAGTTCAATTGCCTCCTTCTGGAATCGATTCTCTTAAGGTTTTCTGGATGTTAACTTCATTTGTAAAGGATATTGCTTCAGATCCTAAAATGTAAATTGAAAAAAAATATAACTCCTCAACCCTTCACCCTGACAGCACCATAAATCCTGTGGTTGGTCAGGGCCTAATACAAATTAGATCTTGATTCCCCTGCAGTGAATAAAAGTGAGAAGGATCTTACAAGTATCATGAAAGGTCAGACCATCTGCAAGAAGCAAACATGTCAATAAATATGTTGTAAGCATATATAAGTAGGAAGATATATATTAGTATTCCTAACATTTATTTTATTATTAGAAAAGGCTGGATAACTCAGTACAGACCCATCATTATCTATTGAAATAGTCTACCATAAGGCAAAAAAAAATCTATGGGAATAAAGGCTTTACCAATAATAAAAATAATTGGAGTATTTAAGAAATCAGTCAGTTTGATGGCATATCTATGCACATTTGTTTTGTGAATTGTGCTGAAATAAAGCTCAAGTAACATAATTGGAATCCATTGGAAAAAACATTTTTATGTTTCAATATATGAATACATGTTCAATAGAAAAAGAAATCCAAAAGGTTTTGTAAACATGGCAATACAAAGGAAGCGATTTCAAGGCGTTTCCTGTTTTGCGGGAGTTTGTTGGAGGGATACCTTAACGTCTCACCAGGAATGGGAACAGTATGCAAGCCCTGGCGGGTGAGTTAGGATGGGATGCTTGTGTGGATGGTTACAGTGACAATCTAATGCTGGGGAATGTCATTGCCAGTTTGAAAGAGGTTGGGGAAGCCACTACAAGGCTCAAGAACTACCACTCTAGGGAACTCATATCGGGTCCCTTCCCAGCAGTGCAGAATGTGGGCTGGAATCTAGTCAGGGTTTCTTTTAACTTAATATGAAGGTTTCTTTTAACTAAATATGAACACAGCTTCACGTGAATTGTGACCTGCATCTTACAGATGAGGAACCAACTGTAAAGTTTGCCATTCATAAGGTAATCCCCAAATTTAAGTTGACAAAAGCTCTTAATTAGAAGTTCAGTTTTGGAATGTGTATTAACATAACACAATGGAGTGTTTTTAACTTTAACAACGTTCCATTGAAATCAATATAAGGATAAAACTGGTAGGGTGCAAAATGGGTAATCAGCATTTACCATCCAAAATTAAAATTGTAATACTTCTTTAATCAATTTAGATTATGAGGACACTCAGTCCTCATTTATTGTCATTTAGAAATGCATGCATTAAAAAATGATACAATGTTCCTCCAGAAAGATATCACAGAAACACAGGACAAACCAAGACTAAAACTGCCAAAACCACATAATTATAACATGTAGTTACAACAGTGCAAAGCGATACCGTAATTTGATGGGCACGGTAAAAAAAAGTCTCAAGTCCTGATAGCCCCATCATCTCACGCAGACGGTAGAGGGGAGAAACTCTCCCTGCCATGAACTCCAAGCGCTGCAAACTTGCCGATGCATTGGAAGCACCCGACCGCAGCCGACTCTGAGTCCGTCTGTAAACTTCGAGCCCCCAACACCAAGCACCGAGCACCATCTCTGCTGAGCCCTTCGACCCCACCCTGGTCGCTGAGCAACAAGCAAAGCCGAGGACTCGGGGTCTTCCCCTTCGGAGATTCTGGACCACACAGTAGCAGCGGCAACGAAGCAGGCATTTCAAATGTTTCACAGATGTTCCTCCGTGCTTTCACGTCTATCTTCATCAAATCAGGATTGTGCACGGCACCCTACTCGACAGATAACAGATATCGTTCACCGTAGCGGCCGCCATCTTCTCCTCCCGCCTTCATGGTTAGTTAAAATTCTCTGAGGTGTATGCCTGCATCATGGAGGAATCTTCTTTCAGGCAGTTTCAACAATTGAAAGATTCCATTTGACTTCAAGCAAAACAGCATCTAGAATTGTTGATAGTTGTTTGTTTGTCGGGCAAGATCCATGGAGAATGCATATCACTGAAGAACTGAAAGAAATATGAATAAGATTGTTCTGCTGAAGGACTTGCAAAAGATTTGAGTCAATGAATCAGCCATTTCTTTGCCAGAGGACTTGGGTTTGTGAATACAATGCCTTACAAATTCCATCACTTGTCTAATGATCAGAGAACAATAACCTCTTTGACCAAACAGCACAAACCAATAGGTTGAAGACAATTATGGCACCATTTTTTCCTGTGTTGCAAATTTAAATATTGCATTGAAATTCACATGTTGATTTAAGGTCTGTGACTTTGGCTGCTTCAATTACCGTTGCTAAGGTAAATTTCAAGCAGCTGTTATGGCACTAACCTGTTCCTTGGTAGCATTTACGATGCAGTTACTATAATGGCATGCAGCCCTGAATAATTAATGTAACTGGCATCTTGTTGCAGGGCCGGGGTGTTTGCTTATGGGTTGTTTTGCCAGGATTGAAATACTGGGAAAATTCTGGGATAATTTTTCCAATTTCTTCTTAAGTCTTTGATTTAACAAAAGATTTGAGTGCATTAATAAGAAAGTTGGAAACTGAGAAAGAGTGGGCATTTTAGAGAGGGTGCAGAAGAGGTTCTTCAAGATGCTGCCTGGATGTGCTATAAGGAGAGGCTGGACAAACTAGGACTGTTTCCTTTGGAGCAGCGAAGGTAGAGGGGAGACCTGATAAAATAATGAGTGGTGTAGATAGAGTAGACAGCACTATCTTTTCCCTAGGGTCAAAATATCTAACACTGGAGGGCATGGATTTAAGATGAGAGGAGGAAAGTTCAAACATGTTGTGCAGGGCAGCTTTTTCACACAGAGTGGCAGATGCCTGGGATGCACCGACATGAGGAACGGTGGTGGCAAATACTAAACTAGTTGTGAGGTAGAAACAGTGAGATGATAATATAGGTAGTATAATATCAGAAACAGCAGCAGGAGTGGGCTAATCAACTCCTCGAGCTTGCTCTGTCATTCCATAAGGTCATGGCTGTCCCAATCTTGGCTTCCGTTCTTTCCCTATACCTCATGATCCCTTATAATTTAAACATCTGTCAATCTCAGCCTTGAATGTATTCAGCTTTTCCGACTGTATATTTTTGTGCAACAGAATTATCACTTCACTGTATTGAGGACTGAATCACATGTGCTACTTAGGATTTCTAGTAAGCAGGCAATGTTTAGCGAAATATGAGATTTGAGTAAATTTGCATAGGTTTCTGTCGTGACACAACAGAATGGTAATAACATGAGTGAGTCAAGTACTTCTAAGCTGTACTGCAATCTTAAATAATGATTTGCTTTTATAGTTGAAGATGGAAATGATTGTTCAAAACTTCAGTGTCGCAGATTCAAATCGGTTGGAAGTAAATACTTGACCTTGGGTCGATGTTGAAATGAAGATATGCTACAGGGACATTTAAAGATGCATTACAAACTCATGGCAGGAAATAACTATTTATGGAGGTCACAACCCACTGGGAGAAGAAATTCTTTGTTGTATCTGTCTGAAATGGTTGACCCATTTTACTGAAACTTTTCCTTCATTCCCAGTTCTAGATACACCCATCAGGACCAATATCCTTCGTGCATCCACTTTGCCAATCCCCCTGAGGATCTTACATGCTTCAATGAGCTCACCTCTCATTCTTTGAAACTCAATGAGACAAGATCCAAGGTGCCCCTTTCCTCTTTCCGTGTCACAAAAGTCAGATTCTTACCAAAAGATGGTAGAAATCATCTTCTCTGATATGAATTTCTCCTAGTTGCAACTACAATGGATTCTGGTTAACTGGGGCTCATTGGGACCAGTAAATTTTGGCCCAATTAAGCGGCTACCCAAATTAGCCGCAGTTTCGTGGAAGTAGTTAAAAAGGTATAAAAAAGACAAACTGCCATTGAACAAATTATGTATTTAAATGAAATACACAACAAATTAGAACACTACCAGTACTACTAGTGGTTATCCATCGTATCCAATGATGACAGGAAACCTTTGTGGGAGAGTTCTTAAAAGTGGAAAACCCTTTGCACTGGGGAAGTTCCACTCTCTCGACCTCAGAAGTCTGGATCCAGTGGTATGGGGAGATGTCACAACTGGGATATGTCCTGGTTGTAGTGGATGACCATGACTTCTTTGGCACCTCGTCACGCCCTTCGCTCTCCACGGAGCATTGCAGAACTGCCTTCCTGGCCATTGGATCTCACCGTAGGTTTCTTCCATCCAGACTGTCAGAGCTGACTTTTCATGCTAGGGTAGACATGTCCCTATCTCACTAGGGATTGAGACCCACCAGTTACCCCTAGCTCGTTAGCCTGCCCGTCAAAACAGTGTACTGGCCATGTGTGATGCTGTCACATAAAAACAGCTGCTTGGAGCCACAAGTGAGAGCTGAGCCTTCTGTGGGGGCCAAAGGTAACATTGAAAATGATTGTCGATAACTTCAAATTGCTCTGAGAGGCTGTTTAAAGACTACATCTGCAGCATGCTACCACCCACATTGGACCCCTTACAACTCGCCTACCAACGGAACTGGTCTACTGATGATGCCCTGGCCACAGCCCTACACACCATCCTCACTCACTTGTAGAAGAGGCATGCATACATTATTACGCTGTTCCTGGACAACAGTTCAGCATTCAGCAATATAATTCCCTCCAGACTTGACAGGGAACTCAGATACCTCAACCTGCCACACTTTGTGCAGCTGGATCCTAGACTTCCTATCAGATCTGCGACAGGTGGCAAGGGTGGGCTGCCTCACCTCTGCCCCTCTGACCCTCAACACAGGTGCCCCCCAAGATTGTGTCCTGAGTCCCCTTCTTTTCTCCCTTTACACCCACAATTGTACTGCCACACACAGTCCCAATCTGCTGATCAAATCCGCAGGTGACCCGACTTCGATCAACCTTATTTCTAGCAGTAATGAGACAGCCTATGGACACAGTAGTGTCAGGATAACAACCTCTCCCTCAATGTCCAAAAGACAGAAGAGCTGATTGTGGATTACAGGAGGAGTGGAGACAGGCTCGGCCCGATCAACATCCATGGGTCTGCAGTTGGGAGGGTGAGTAGTTTCAAGTTCCTCGGTATACACATCACTGATGATCTCACCTGGACTGTCCACACCTGCTTTGTGGCAAAAAATAAGCCCAACAATGTCTCTTCCACCTCAGGCGACTGAAGGGTTTGGCATAGGCTCCCAAATCCTCAAGACCTTCTACAGGGGCAGCACTGAGAGCATCTAGACTGGCTGTATCACGGCCTGGTATGTAAACTGCATCAACTTTGATTGCTGGGCATGGCAGAGAGTAGTACGGACAGCCCAGCACATCTGTGGAAGTGAACTTCCCTCCACTGAGGACATTTATAGCAGCAGGTGCAGAAAGAAGGCCTGGAAGATCATCGAGGACTCCACTCACCCCAACCATAAACTGTTTCATCTGCTTCAGTCTGGCAAATGCTATGCAGCATTAAAGCCAGGCCCAACAGGCTACAGGACAGCTTTCTACAAGCCATTAGACTTTTAAATTCACATGTCTGTACATTGCAACAGAGTCTTAATGCAAAGATTTTTACTCCCTCATGTTGTGGGATGGATGTAAGATTTAAATAAATTCTGAATTTTTCATAGTTCCTAACTTGTTGAAGTAGTGAAAGTGATTTCATTTTCATTTCCAGCCATTTCTGGCATCTCCATGCCTCAGTGCTTGAAACCATTGTGAACACAACAGTTCTGAATTGTTTTGCTGCTTATTTCTCACCAACTATCTGTGACAAAAATCACTGCTTTTTGAACACAAACACACACAACTGAAGTTATTTAAAATCTATTCACTCTTAGCACAGTGTAATGTCTACAACTGACACTACTTAGAAAATATTTAGCAACTGTACCCTATCCCAATTAAGCAGCATAGTGTCCCAAATAAATGAAGGGAATCCCGGCTATTTTCTCAACTACTTTTTGTTTTTTAAGAGTTGACTCAAATAAGCAGCTCTCCCAATTAACTGGAATCCACTGTATATTGCTTCATATTTTTTACTGGATATGCAAAGTGATATTTGATATTGTCCACAAAAAGACAGATACACATTGTTCGATGGTGTTGTGCTTTAGTGCAACATTGGTGCTGTTCTAAGAATGGAGTCATCACTCAGACTTGAAATAATTATTTTTATCAGAGCCAATAAGTTTGGGGCAGCTGCCTTGAATGCTGTGCCGTTGTTCAATACAGCAATTGATTAATTATGCAATAACTCCCTATTATTTGAATATATTGTGGCTCAGATATTATATCTTGTTTTAGATTTTTAGCAAATGATTTAGATTATGAAGACACGTAGTCCTCTTTTATTGTCATTTAGTAATGCATGCATTAAGAAATGATACAATGTTTCCTCCGGTATGATATCACAAAATACAAGACAGACCAAGACTGTAAAAAACTGACAAAACCACATAATTATAACATATAGTTACAACAGTGCAACAATACCATAACTTGATAAAGAAGTCCATGAGCACAGTAAAAGTTCGAAGTCTCTCAAATGTCCCACATCTCACGCAGACGGGACAAGGAAGAAAAACTCTCCCTGCCATGCCGACCACAGTCCGACTCTGAGTCATCTGAAAACTTCGAGCTCTGATCAGCTCTCCGACACCGAGTACTGAGCGCCATCTCTGTCCGAACGATTCGACCTCAATCTCGGTCGCCAACAGCAGGCAAAGCCGGGGATTTTGAAGCCTACCCTCCGAAAGATTCCTGACCACGCAGTAACGATAGCAGCGAATGAGCATTTCAGTATGTTTTCCAAAACTATAATATTTGAATAGATCTGCTGAGCTTTTAATTGTGGCACAATGGAATGAGCGCTGAAGAGTTGAAATGATTGTTCAAGATTACAGTGTTACAGATTCAAATTGCCAGAGTAAATATCTTTACATTCTACCAGTGTTGAAATGAAGCAGTGCTTTAGGGGCAGCTATAGCTGTTATACTATCCCATAATAGAAAATGAATTCCTACTGACGTTGCAGTTTACAGTTGATATGGGTTACAATGACCTCAAAAATACTATCCCTGCAAAGTTCATCACTGAATAGTGCCCTGTTATATTTGTACTCTTACGGCCTAGGATCAGCAGGAAAGTCAGCTCACTCAGTTTTCGATTGGTTACTATTTTTTTCAAACTTTTTGCAAACAACAGCTTGTTGCATTTCTGCAAATTCCCCTCCATGGATGCCGTAATGAGAATAATACACAGATTGTGGGGAAGTGCGGGAGCGGGTGATTTGGATGTGGTCTCTGGTCTTGCTGTAAATATTCGTAACCCTTTATATTTACGTTTGTGACACTCCTCTTATTGACTAAATGTTAAGAACAAAATGCGGGGGAGAAAAGCTGAAGATTGGACTTGTTTGAAAAGCTCTTTCAAAGACATGGCACAAGCATAATGATCCCAAAGCTCGGCTTGAGCAGGAGCATTCTATGACTTTATGATCCGCTTTGAACACATTTTAATAACATTGCCTCTGACAACAAAGCTTAATCCATCTGTTGTTGCTCTTGATTTCCTGCATCTGCAATCTCTCTTGCATTTAATCCATTTTCCTTTTGCCAGAACTAGTGAAAATTGCAATTTTATCAAGCTCAGGTTCTTTAAGACCGGCAGACACCACTCCCACAATCCTGGTCAGTGAGCAGCCTTTATTTATTCCAATTCACCGCTATTAAGCTGTAGTCACAGTGCAAAATGACCAAAGCATTATCCTTAGCTATTGTCATCATCTATATAATATGAATGAGACTCTAGGGGGATTGTTGCATTAAAGATGTTTTTCCCTCTTTCATCAGTACCTAGGCCCTGTAAGGTCAAGAAACATTGTAAACAAGTGGCCTCACCCTTCCTGTGATATCAACCAATAAGTTGCACTGAAGTAGTACTTCTGATTTAATAAAAATCCCAAAACACCTGATAGGAGAGTTGGCACCAAGCTGATGAATTGTTATCCAGGGAGATGAACAAACACCTTGCTTGGAAAGTGGTGTCTTAAAGAAGGGAAGTGAAGCAAGAAGGTGCAAAGTTCAGAAGGAGGCCAAGAGACCAGGATTGGAGGAGCGTTGATACCCCGAAAGGCTCCAAGGCCAGAAATCGGGAGGGCTGAGGCCAAAGAGCGATTTCATAAGAAGGCTGTTAATTTTAGTACTGAGCTTCAGATTCATAGACAGATACAACACAGAAACAGGCCATCAAGTCCACGCCTAAAATTAGCCATCTTTTTGCGTGAATTCTGCATTAACCATTTTTATTCTCTTCACCTTCTCATGTACTGCATCCAGATGCTGCCAATCACCAGCACACTAGAGCCAACTACCCTCACTAGATAGGGGTGAAACCCATTTGATCTCAGTGACGTGCAACAGCATCCAAGGTTAGTACTGCACTTGGGTCTCTGGCACGCTGAGGCAGCATCTCTATTGGCTTCATCGCCGTGCCACCCTACACCTTTAACTGATGCAGGGCACATAGACAAGCACAAAGGTGAGAGATGCATGGATTACAGCCACGTTATGGTACAGCTGCCGAGTTTTGAATAAACCTCCAAAAATGTAAGAGGTGGAATGAGAGAGGCTGGCTTGATGATAACCAAGGTCCAGGTGAGCTGAGGTGTGCATGGATGTGGGAATAGTGTAATAGATGGTTGTTGGTTGGTGTGGACTCGGTGTGAGGAATATTCTGTTTCTGTGCTGCATTACTCCAGTTCACAGATGGGAAAGAGGTGATGGTGCAATGAGTATAGATTGCGGAATATAGGCCAACAAACAGGATACTGAAGGAACATCTGTGGTGATTCTTCACCTGGACTGATGCACCACGACCCTTCAAGTCACCACAGATGCCGCCCGACCCACTGTGTTCCTCTGTCACCTTCTTAAGCGGTGAGGTAGCGCTGGATTTTGTAAGCAAGCTGATGTGCTTGGATGAAAATGGCTCTTCAGATTTTGTTTGTAACAAAAACAGAGGTGGTTTCTGAATCCAGAAGAGAATTTAGAACAGGTGATGTTTAACTAACAGAAAACTATATAAATTGTGAAATGGGAACCAACTGAGTCAACCCTTCAGATAGTTTAGCACAGGCACACAAGCCAAGGTGTTTGGATCAGCATTGCAGTCTTCCATGAGGTTTGCATTACATAGTGGAGGGAACATGGAAGAATTCAACAACTAGTACTTGATGCATGCAGCACCAAATATGTTTCAAGGAGACTGCTATGATGCAAACAAAAACATCTATTTTTAATTGCATATTGTAGTTTGTAATAACATCTTGGAAACATAGATCATAATCACAGTAAGCTGGAGAACTTCATTTTGGAGGCAGCCCAGTCTTGATAGATGAGAATGGGCTGTGTAAAAATAATCAGAATACTCAGTGTTGATAGATTTCCTGCCCTGGTCGAAGGCAGATGTCAGTGCAGTAAGTGCGATCATTTGTGAGTTCCTGCCGTGCACTTCCTGTAGCAATCAATAACCCTGTCAGTAGCTCAGAGAATGCTTTGTTTATAGTGTGCATAATCTCCCCACCCCTCCCGAGAGGAAAAAAATCAGTAGCCCAGCTCTTCATTAACACAGCGGGAAGAACAGACCGCTGCCTGGCGGATATAAACAAAGCAAAAGCAAAGCGGCAGCTGTGAGAGCTGCAGATAACCAGTTGAAGGGATTACAAGGTCAATCACATCGATCTCAGAGGGTGTCAGATACCAGCAGCTGGAGGGAGAGAGATGTGATACCCTGTGACTCGAGTCACGCAGGTGAGAGTCACTGATCTTTTATTTCGAGCACAAAAGGGCCACGAGCTCCAGCAGGTAAGCAGAGAGCTGCATCCCCCTGATGTGTGCACGAATAAAGGGCGAGGCCCTGAATGGAGGCTTCAACAAAAGCTGCAGTGTTAGCAAAAGGAGTCTCCCATTCATCAGCCCGTGTTTGCCACCGAGAATGACAATCAGCATGAATTTCATCTGCTCTGCTGTTGGAAAAGATGATTAAAAAAAAAACAAGGGCAAATTTAACTTCACTCACAATTCTGAACTGATTCCAAAACCTATGAACTCACTTTTAAGGACTCTACAACTCACGTTCTCAGTGTTATTTATTTATTTCCTTACCTATTTATTTATTTGTTTTTAATATATTTGCAGTATGTCTTCTTTTGCACATTGATTGTCAATCTTTAGCTGTAGTTTTAATTTGATTCTATTGTATTTCTGTGAATGCCTGCAAGAAAATGGATCTCAGGGTAGTATATAGTGACACATATGTACTTTGATAATAAATTTACTTTGAACTTTGAAAGTTGCAGGATAAACTGACACAACAATGTTGTGCTGTGTGTTATTATAACATTTATAATGGCCAATCAGCACGAACTACACTTTGCTTTTTCAAGTCTCCATTCCCAATTCTGAATATACTGAATGGCTCGAACCGTTAGCCGTGCAGTGCCAACCCTCTGCGAGACCCTGCTGCTACCAGCTGACCACCACTTCTTAAAGGGATACGGATTGCCACACGAGCAGATGTGGGGAAGTGAACTGGAAAGCTGTGAAGATTTCATACTTTAGATTCCGGCTAACATTCCATCATGAATTTCTTGCTCGTGTGAAGCTTACAGAGCGAAAAGGTTAATATCGATGGTCCTGGCCCTATATTCGCCGTAGTTTTGAAGGAGGAGGGTGGAATCTTATTGCAACCTATTAAATGAAATGGTAGAGTAGCAGCTTGTGACGTTGGAGTTAGGAGTACAATTCCAGTGCCCTCTTTAAGGAGTCTCTGTACGCCCTCCCCTTGGAATTCACGGGGTTTCTCTGGGTGCTCCCGCAGTCCAAGGACATACTGGGTAGGTTAAATGAGCATTGTAAATTGTCCTGTGATTAGGTTAACGTTAAATTAGAGTTGTCAGGGTAACTGGCACAGCGTAGTTCAAAGGGCCAGAGGGCCTACTCTGCGCGGTTTCTCTAAGTAATAAAACTAAAAAAAAGATATTAGAAGGCCCAGATAGAGTGAATGTGGAGAGGATGTTCTCTGTTCTCTATAGGACTAGAGGGCACAGAATACAAGGATGTCCATTTAGAACAAGATGAGGAGGAATTTTTTTAGCCAGAGAGTGGTGTGTCTATGGAATTCATTGCCACAGACAGCTGTGGAGGCACATTGGGCACATTTAAAGCGGAAGTTGATCGGTTCTTGATTAATTGGGTATCAAAGATTACGGAGAGAGGCAGGAGAATGGGATTGAAAAGAATAATAAGTCACCGTGATAGATTGGAGCAGACTTGATGGGCTGAATGGCCTAATTTTGCTCCTATGTCTTGTTGTCTTAAAAGTATATACAGTGGTAATAAATACAATAACAGGTGCAAAGCATCAGAATGTGGAATGCCGTGTGCCCTGCATGGGAACCAGTTGTGGAGGGTGTAGAAAGGTGGGTGGGTGACTAACAAGGACCTTGAAACACTGCAGTTAATATGTGAGGGTTTGTTAGCCTCTAAGAGCCGAGTCATTCAATGTGGCATGGCTTTTGACGCACTGTTGTACTGGTCACGATAGGTAGATTGGGAAATGACTGCCTTCAATTAAAAAATATTTTGTTGGCAGCTCCAAATCAGGATACTGAGGGGACTCCCTAAGATGTAATAAAAATACTTTCTGTTGTTGCCTCTTCTCCACAGATAACTGTTCAATAACTAATATAGCTCAACATGGACGCTTTCAACAACTTTGTTGCCTTAGCAGCAAGAGGTTGAATATTTTCAGCCCAGCAACCAGTACCCATCCGAGATTGAAACATTATCAGTTTAACAATAGGCTGGTTGGTTAACTGGAGTACCGGTACAATATCATAGGATTCCACTCATTAATTAGTGCAGTGGTGTTCCCACAAACCCGCAGAACAGGAATTGCTTCTAAATTTCATTTGTTTAGTAATTTAAGCATCCCAGCAGGGGAGTTATGTCCTCTATAACTCACCACCATGGTTAGAAAGAGGAAAGAGATATCTAACAATGATACAAATTACTTCCCAGAAGTAATTAATGGGCTGTGCAATACTTTGGGTTCTCCCGAGGCACAGAGAGTGTTCCAAAGGTACAGGTTCTCCTGTACTTAACCGCTTTCCTGAAAGATTGGTCTGTAGTGATCCTAGAGAGAAGATAAGGAAAATGTATGGAAGCTTAGAATGAGTTAGGAGAGGACATTTCAAAGGAATAATGACAATTGCATTTCTGATTCATTTTGTAATCCACTGCCTCTAAGCTGATTACTGTATTCAGAGCTGAGAGATGATTGGAAAGCCCATGTCATTTCAAAGCTGAAAATGGAATTAGTTATAACTTGATTTGGGAATGGTGGCTACATTTACTGAGTGGTGATTAAATTGTGAATGCAAACTATTACAGACATCACAGGATGTCTTCTCTTCATGGACTCTGTCTCAATCTTCGTCCATACCTTTTAAACCAGGCTTGATTTTAACTAAGATTCTGCAACCCATATCGTAACTCTCATACAGTTCTTCAACATAGAATGTCAACTCTGTTTCTCTTTCTGTCGATGTTGTCTGACCTGCAGAGTGTTTGCAACTTTTATTTTAGTTTTCCGGATTGTGCAGCCACCCTTTTCATTATTTTCCTTTCTCAAGTGAGTGTGCTGCCAGCATTGCATATCGATGAGAAGGTAAGGAGTGATGAAACCTCACTGGTTGTATATCATTGGCAGCAGTATGCAGCGCTCCTGACAAGTGTCCCCAGTGGATAGTAGGAAGACACCAATGATCCTCTCGGCCGTTCTCACAGTCCTTTGTAGGGACTTCCATTCCGATGTTTGACTGCTCCCATATCAGATGGAGATGTAACTTGTCACGATGCTCTGAATGGTGCTCCTGTAAAATACAGTTAAGATGGGTGAGGGGCTGGGAAGCCTCGCTTTACTCAACCTCCTTAGGTAGTGGATAAGTGGCCGTGGTTTCTTGTTCGGGGAGGTGACATTGAGGGACCAGGTGAGGTAATCTGTGATGTGAACTCCCAGGAACTTGGTGCACTTAACTCTCTCCACGGAGAAACCATGTAGGTTTTTGCAAGTAAAAATGGTGGAGGCGAAAAACCGTAGCAACTCATTTATCGTACTCCAAACACTGAAGACAAAGCACGGTAAAAGTACTTTACGTAATTAACGTTATCACGTCAGACGAGCGTATAAAGGTGAACTCCAGCCCAGTGACAATGATTGTGAATTATGTACATTTCCATCAATTACATTACCCTACACGGCCCCCCGGAATTCACTAAAACCGGCTTTGGGAGCCTGTCTGGAGCTCGGATGAGCTGCTCGGCTCGGGTCCTATGGTCCAGAGGTGGAGGAACAACACAGGTGTCTGGCTCGTCCAGAGGTGTGTTGACAGGCTCGTGATCGTGTCGTGATGACAGGGGCATAGTGGCTGAATCCTCCGAATCTTGCTGGGCTGGTTGGAGGCGATCTACTGGAAAACATTCAGGTTTAACCCTCTTATCTATGATAAAAGTCCTTTCTCCCTGTTCCAAAATGCAGAACAGGCATTTGCAGTGAGGGGGCCTAAAGGGATGTTGGTGCACATCATGGTGGACGAAAACAAAACGAGGCAGAATATAGGTTAACAGCAATCCAAGAGTGCTTTACGCCGGGATGGGAGTCAGCAATAGGGGCAAAGGAATTGAATTTACTGAGGCTGCCATGCTGGCATAGTCAATCCCTATGTGTATGGCCTCAGTGGCTGACTGTGACAGGCAGCGAGCCACGGCATTGTTTTTACCCTTGATATGTTGTATATCAGTCGTGAACTCAGTTAGCCAGGTGGCGATTCTGCCGAGCAAACCATGAATCTGATATTTTGACTATCACGTGCACAAGGGGTTCGTGGTCAATGAACACTGTGAAATGGCCGCCCTCTAGATGAAAATGAAACCACCGGACAGCGGGACAGGGACCAAGAAGCTCACGGTCAAATATGCTGTACTTCCTTTCAGGCTGAAGAAGGCGAGCGGCTGCCGCACGCCTCCGTCCAACTGTTTGCACACAGCACTCACAGCACAGTCTGAAGCGTCAGTAGTGATGGCTATGGGTGCATAGAGGAGTGGGTGCACAGTAGGGTGGCATTGTTAAGAGCTCATTTGGTAGCATCAAATACCCTGGTCATGTCCGCTGAGTTCATAACTTCAGTGTAAGTTCAAGTGGGAAATCAGAAATAGCAGCGGCTTTTGATGGGAGTGGTTTTGTGCCTTCTGCAGAGATGCGATTGCTGAGAAAGTCAATAGTTGACAACCCGAACTGGCACTTAGCAGGGTTAATAATCAGTCCGTGTTGGCTTAAGCTCTTGAAAAGTGTGCGAAGATGAGATTTGGATGCACTGGTGACAAGTATGTCATCCAGGTAAATGAAAAGAAAATCCAAGTCTTCTAATACCGAGTCCATCAGCCGTTGGAAAGTTTGTACTGCATTTTCAGTCCAAACTGCATCTGTAGAAACTCAAAGAGGCCAAACGGGGTTACCACAGCCATTTTGGGAATGTTCTCCGAGCGCACAGGCACCTGATGGTAGCCCCTAATAGATTGGCTTTGGGAAAAGTTTAACTTTTTGGCTGAACGTGCTGAAACGTTTTGTATGTGTGGGACGTGGTTATGATCGGATCTGTTGTCCTCGATAAGGTGTTAGTAATTGCCACATAGGTGGCAACTACCATCAGATTTAGAGACCATATGGAGGGGTGAAGCCCAGGGGGGTATTTAACTGGCATACAATTCCAAGTTTTTCCATTTTGGCAAACTCAGCCTCAGCGGTTGCCTGCTCTTATCGGTCCAGTCTATATGTGCGGGCGTGGACATTGGGCCAGCTGTGGGAATGTGATGCTCGACTCCATGTTTTGTGACTGTAGTGGAGAATGTGTGCTTGGTGATGTTTGGAAACTCGCCCAGCAGTCGAGTAAACTCACGTTCGGTGGTGCATGTGCTTCACAGAGTTGTGGTGGGGAACTTACTGAGGGAGCAGGGTAACAGCCCAAAGTCTTTGACATCCACAAGCCGGCAGTCCTTCAGGTCAGCTAACAGCCCTTGGGCACACAGGATATCTGCACCAAGCAGAGGTCTAGCCACTTTAGCCAGGACGAAGTCCCATGTGTGACGTCGCCCGCTGAAACAGAGCATCACCTGTCGTGTCCTGTAAGTTTGGATCCTGCTGCCACTGGTGGCCTCCGGCGAAATTTCGTCACTCTTTGCCTCCTCATTAATAGGTGATGCTGGCAGCACACTCACTTGAGCACCTGTGTCTCACAGGAAGCTTCGTCCTGAAAGGGTGTCTGTGATGAACAGTAAGTGTCTCTGGTAGCTGGAACCCACAGTGTTCACAGACCTCTGATATCCTGATGCGCTGGTACTGTCAAAGCTGCAAGGCAGTTGGCACTTCCTAACGTTCATGCCAAATTGAGCGTGGTAAAAACACAGACCTGGTGTTGTCTGTCTTGGAGCATTCATTAGGAGTCTGTTTTGTGTGCTTATGTTGGAGGCCTTGCTGACCAGGTATACTGAGGCAGGGACATAAGGAGGAGGAATAATATGCCTCTGCCTGGCTGAGTTTAGACTATCAGCCATTTCAGCAGCTCTCTATAGTCCTTCACGGTGCATTAGCGAGGGCTATGCAAATGGGATCAGGCATTTGCTACATGAAGAGTAAAGCCAGGATGGCGATTTCCCAGGAGAGACAGCATGTGGTCCGTTAGCTCTGACCGCTTAGCATCACCGAGGCCGGGCAAGCAGAGCAACTGTTTGGCGCACTCAGACTCCGATAGTCCAAAAGTCAGTAAAAGGTGAGTTTTCAGCAATCAGTATTTATCATAGACTCCACTCCTACAGCTATAGAGTTGCTGAGTGATGCAACCACATAGAAATATTTGGCGCCATCTGCGGAGGTTTCTCACAGCACAAATTGGGCCTCGGCTTGTACAAACCAAGCCACAGCATTTTGCTCCCAAAGCTCTGGCAATTTTGAAGTGACTGCATTGGCCGACATGTTCAATAACCTTAGGATCATCCTAGAGCATTGGGGTCACCAATGTAGATTTTTGCAAATAAAAACGGTAGAGATGCTTTATGTTTAAGAGAAACCTTAGAAACTCTCTTATTGTACGCCAAACACTGAACACAAAGTGTGGTAAAAGTATTTTATGTAGTTACTTCGGCACATCAGACCAGACTCTTAAACTGAACCCTAAATCAATGTCAGCGGCTGTGAGTTATGTACATTTCCACCAATTACATTACCCTACCGTATCAAGGGACCAAGTGAGGCCATCATCAGTGATGTAAACTTCAGGGGAGGAGCCATGAATTTGCAAAGGGGATGGTTCATCAGCACCTTCCTGAGGTCCACGTGGTCTTCACATTCAGACTCAGGTTGTTTTTTTCACACCAGTCCACCAGCCGTGCCTCTCTACTCCAACTCATCATTGCTGTCGATGAGGCCAACCACCGTTGTGCTATCTGAAAACTTGATGACACGGCTTGAGCTGAATCCTGCAACCCAGTCATGCGTCAGCAGTGTGAACAGCTTAGATCACATCTCTCCTGCATTCCGATGCTTGGTCTGAACAACAACTGGACCTCCTGATCATGTCTGCATGCTGTTATACATTGTGTTGCTGCCATGTGTTTGGCTGATTGGACATTAGCAGTAACAGGCAGGTGTACAGGTATATCTAATAAACTGACCACTGAGTGTATTAATATACAGTCCGCTAAGCCGGGGGTCCCCAACCTTTTTTGCACCGCGGACCGGTTTAATATTGACAATATTCTTGCGGACCGGCCGACCGGTGGGAGGGTGTTAATCACGACCGGAATATAGGTCATAAGTCAACTAAATCACTTATAAGTGGCTAATACACCCAGTTTCATTTCTAAAAGGGTTTATCTAATGAATTTAATATTAAACACACAGCGCATATTTTCCCCGTATGAACATATAAAATCATTGCAACACACCAATATCGCTGAATCAGTGGGAGACCTGGGCTTGTTTCCCTGCAACAAGACGGTCCCATCGAGGGGCGATGGGAGACAGCGATACTCTAAGGGGGTTCCTTATATCCAGTCTATTCCGCAATTTAGTTTTCGTTGCATTCATTGCAGAAAAGCCCGCTTCGCAGAGATATGTTGGAAATGGAAGCAACGTTTTCAGTGCTTTCGTGGCTATCTCAGGATATTCAGCCTTGACTTTGATCCAGAATGCTGGCAGAGATGTTATGTCAAACATACTTTTCAGCCCACTGTCATTTGCAAGCTCGAGAAATTGATCTTCTTCCCGTGCTGACATGGATGACGCGTGGGTAATGACCTCACGTGTGTAATGATCTCACGTGCGTTCAAGTTCCAAGAGTGGGCGTGACAGGGAATGAGGAAAGGTGCAGCTGACTTGTATCGTTTCATATCACCAAATCGTATCGTTTCCTCGCGGCCCGGTAGCACATGCTTTGCGGCCCGGTTCCGGTCCGTGGACCGGTGGTTGGGGACCACTGCACCAAGCCACCTTTGGTCCTTCAGTCAAGGAGGTAGCGGCTTCTAGTAAACTCAACCAGTTAGCATTCTCTCCAGCATCCAGGATAATCCTCGGGGGCTATGGTTACGTATGTTTCACAGGCAAGCTAATTCAGTGGTGTATTGCAAATGAGCCTTTTATCAGTCTGCTGCCAATGAAGCAAAAACAGACAGCGATAGAAGCACTCAGTAGGCCAGGCAGCATCAGTGGGAAGAGGAACGGTTGACAGTTCAAATCAAGTATTCTTAATCCGAAAGATTCCTTGTCAAGCTAATTGATTGCTGGTGATGGGGATGTGGAGAGGGTCGTGGGGGGGGGCCTCCCGGCCTCGCAAGTGAACTGGTTACAGAAGTGGAGGCACTCTCAGGGGACTGAGGGTATTTATTCTCCCCAAAATGTCTGCATAGGCAGTAAAAGTTGAAACTCAAAGAAAATCTCGATAGATTTTAAGAAATGTTAGACACTTGGCTCGGCAACAACAACTTAATGCAGTCTTTAATATTGCAAGAAATCCCAAGTCACAGGAGCATTATCAATCAGAACTTGACACCAAACTATTTACGTGTGTTATTGCTGAAGGTCTCACGAGATACCGAAGCTTATGGAGGGACAAGGCAAATCGGGCAGCAATTTTAGATTACCCTGTTTAACTAAACATATTTGACAATATGAATCTATTGTGCAATTTCTACTGTAATACTGGAGAGTGCTAATAGCCTCATGATTATTCCTACTGCAAAATCCATATTGGAAACAAATAAAGGTGACACATAAAGAGGCAACAACTTGGGTCACACAGTACCATAGTGGTTAGCGTAATGCTATTATAGTTCCTGTGACCCTGGATGAATCCTGCTGTTGTCCATAAGGGGTTTGTACATTCTGCTCACTAGCATATCAACATGATCTTTCAGCAACCGATTCCTTGTTGGACTGGGAGATAAAAGTACTCCCAATAAAAGTCAAGGTTTGAGTTTTATTTAGACAGTAAACTAAGTTTCTCAGGTCTGTGAGAGAAGCTAGCGTAATTAAGTAGGCTTGAGACAGATCCTGTTAGTGGTCTTCAGCGCGCACAGCTTTGAAGATGCCAAGTTCATGTCCTTCAGTTAACTAAAGACAAGTATGCTATTAGTAGTCCATTGGCCGGCTAGTAAGGCTGGTCTTCGACAGTTATAGAATATCTCTTGCTAATTGAGAGAAATTGCTATTTGCCAGCATTTGGATCATCGTGTCACATTGCTTGCAGGGGATGTGATTTTGTACTTCAGAGACTTTGTGATTGCAGGTAAAGAGTTTGTACACTCTTGCCATGACCATGTGGGTTGCCTCCCACAGTGCAAAGACGTACCAGTTGGTAGGTTAATTGGTCATTGTAAATTGTCCCGTGATTAGGCAAGGATTGAATCCAAGGTTCCTTAGTGGCCCCGCTCGAAGGGCCAGAAGGTCCAACTCTGCACTATAACTCCATAAAAAAAAAAACTCTGCTTTAGTAATGTATATTCAAATACTCATTACTGGAATTCTATAATATGAAATGAACATCTGAGACGTGACATATATACCAGTCAGAATATGAGTGGCAAGCAGGGTCATGTGTGGAAGTTTAAATTTGATCATTTTTAGAAGGGGATGTTAAACAGATGAACATTGCACCTATTCCAGCTTTCCTGGACATCCATAACTTCCTTCATAATCGCTCCGGACTGGAATTCCATATTTTGCTCACCCAGTTCCATCCCCCGTACCTGCTGAAATGTTTTCTGCTGTTACTAGAGCTACACAGGCCCCAGGCATTACAAACATTTCTGAGGATTTCATAAACATTTGGACATCCCAAAAAATAATCAAGTTCAAGTTTATTGTCATCCGATTACACGTGCACACAACTCAATGAAACAACGTTCCCCCCCCCCCCCCGACAACAGCGCACTCACAAAACGCACATCACGGACAACACATAAAACAAAACATTGCAACAAATAAGTTAATAAAATATCATTCAAAAGGCATGTAGTGCGCAGCACAGGTGAACAGTAAGCAGTTGGCCGTCCTTGTGATGAGGCCTCAGTGGACGCAGGGTACTCAATCGTTTCACAGTCAGGGGGAATATGTCACCCAGTCTAGCAGTCCTAGTCCTGATGCTCCTGTACCTCCTTACCGTTAGTAGTGAGTCACTGAGATTGTGGGACGGATGGTCAGGATCCTTAACAATGTTTCAGGTCTTCCATCTGAAAAGTTCCCAGTGAATGTCATAAATAGGGATGATGGAGACTCCAGTGATCTTCTTGTAGTCTTATATATGATATATAATATCATATAGCATATTATAGATGCATCTTTTCACCCTGTTTCGTTTCCTTGGAATGACTTTTCACGTAAGTTATCCCGAGTTTAGAAAATGACGTTGAACTTGACAGTTTGAAATGAATTGACTTGCTGAAGGGATACTACATCTCCTAATAAAAAGATATTAATATTTCATTCATCAGACAGACTTGGTTCCTTTAAAACCTGCTCCCCGACTTTTTTTGACCTTGCATTGGGCTTTGTTGCCAGAACAGGATTTCTCAATTAAACAAAGCAGCCGATTTCATTTCTCTGAACCAGTGTGAGTTCCTGTAAAGCTTTGCAATGGAACTATTTATTGCAGCCTAAACGGAAAGTGATTGAATCTCACTACTGACATGACATTCTTCAGTGGCAAGAACTTGCAATCTTCCTTCTGACGAGTGAGCTGCGACTTAAGAATTGCCATTTACAAGGCCGCCTTAAAGGCTGCTTGTGTTCTTGAAAAATATTCAGTGAGGACCAGTAATTAATTATAGACAGTATTTATGCCGAGACCTTCTGCCTCCCTGTGTTACATGACTCACATTTATAGAGTATGCCTCTTAATGAAGAACTGGCTGACCATTTGTAATTGGCTCTTTTGGATACTTCAGGGCTCTGGCAGGGAAGCTGATTGCAATGGATGTCAAAGTAAGAGCCGTGCATTCCCATCTCAATGACTCCTTTCTGAATAATTAGAGACCTTTTCTATTGAAGGCAGATAGCTTCAGCACAATTAAGACATGTCCAAGTTCTGACTCCAATTACTTATTTAGAAAATGGTGAATTGCATTGCACAGCCACAGGCGGAAGGCCAGCGTGAAAGGGAAGGGCGTTTCAACCACAATCCATCAGATGCCAGTAGAATTAAGAGCAACATTATCTTATTCATGTTGTCTTTTTGCGTACAGTTTTAGAGACTGCTCAAGAGGTAAGTATTAATTCCAAAAACACAATGGAAATTAAACTGCTAACAAGATCATGGAGCTGCAATTGTGTAAAAGTCCATCACAAAGGCTTATAGGATCAGAAGGCAGATGCCTTCTTAAAAGCCGAGGCTTAGTTGGCACAATCCTATGAAGGTTGTGTGTTTGTGTCTCACTTCAGATACTTGAGCACAAATTTTAGACTAACACTGCCATCCACCTATAGTTATCCACTGTAAAAACGTAGTCTTTCAGATGGGATGTTTAACTAAGGTCATAACCATGATGTCCCTCTCAAGTGGATGTAGAAGACTCTACGACACCATTAGAAGAGAGCATGAAAGTTGTCTCTGTGTCCTGCATGAATGTATTTTTCAATCAACATTTAAGCATGGATCATTTGGTATTTTATCACGGGGCTCTTTGATGGAGCTCGCTACAGTGTCTCTGCAGGGCACAATACTATACTACAGCTACACTTCATTTGGTATTACAAGTTAAATACATCCAGAGGGTACCATGGCTTATATTGGAGTCGTGGGAGGTTTGGTCAGCAGGGTATTGAAACCTGCGACTAATCACTAAATACTGTACATTAAAGATGGGCATGAATGTTCCAGTTATCCCCTCCAAATGTATAAATTCTTCCACATACTCCACAAATATAATATGTCAGGTAAATGAATATGCTTCGTTATTTTCTTTTATAAAGAAGTAGCACAAAGAATTAATTGTTTTTTGTTGAGTTGTGATGTATCTAACTATAGCTTCCCTCTTATGTTTGGTGTGATGAACTCAATATATTGGCTTTCTGTCTTTTATGTTATGCAAATTAACAGCTGCAAAGACAAAGAGCTATTACTAATTGTTCATCAATATCATGAAATGATGAAAGAGGTAGCCAGAGATGGTACCAGTGAATTTGTGCAGGCCACAGCTAATGTACAGAATAATGAATCTGATCATGCCGAATCTCATTAGCACAAATCTGGAAAAGTCTGTGCAAAGATGCAGAGAAATTCTGTTTGCAGGATGTAAAATTGAGATGCAATGGATGCTACAAATCTAATATAAATATAATGAACGCTGTGAATCAGCAGCTCAGGGATTTACTTACGTTTCCTTTAGTGTAACATCCCCCCTCCATGATGTGATCTTTATTTTGGAGAGAACAAATGCAGATTAGGTGATAAATGTTCAGTCCCCGGGTTGATCCTGCTCCTTCCGACCTGACAATTTAGCTTTCTGGAGACACAAGAGATGACAGGTGCTGGAATCTGGAGCAACAACAAAAAATGGAGGAACTGAATGGGTCAGTCAGCACCCATGGGTCCCTTTACCTGGACCGGTCTTGACTTCCAATACTTATCCAACAAAGCTCAATATAAACTCGAGGAGCAGCATCTCATTTCCCAGGTGGGCACTTTGCCGATTTTTAGATCCAGTGCTGAGTTCAACAAGTTCAGGTGGTCTGTGTATCCAAAATTTGTTTCAGATTTTCTCCATTCACTGTGCATTCCCTTGGTCACAACCATGATTCATTAGCACGCATTGTGCATCTCCTTCAGACTGTTTTAAATAAAACAGAAAACTAAAAGTGTGCAGATTCCACACAGAAAAAAAAACACACAGTTAATACTTAAGACTGGTGATACTTTATACTTTATCCTTCATTACTGGCTTGAAGAGTTTACTATTCACCTCTTAATAGATGTTACCTGACTGGCTGTGTACTTAGCATTTCACCTTGATTTCTGCATTCTAGCATCTGCTGTTTATTTCTAGTCAATTTTTATTCTCCTACTTGTCCTATAACCTTATTCTTTTGCCGCCGTGTGCTATCATCTCTTAATAAATAAAATCTTATGTCTTCCACCCATCACTGTTCCCCCTCTTTGTTTTCCTCTCCCTTCTCCACTTTCTCTATACCTCAAAACATAGTTAACTCTAATTTTGCATTACTGATGAAACCGTAACTCTTTTACTCTCCCCGTAACTGTTGCCTGGCCTGGTGAGTAAAATCAAGATGGCGCCGGTGATAAATGATGACATTTTACGGGCCACTCACCAATCTACTAATTTTTCCACTCTTGAAACTTCTTCTAGAACACTAGACACTAGAATACTACAGCACAGTACAGGCTTTTCAGCCCTCGATGTTGTGCCAACCCATATATTCCTTAAAAAAAGTACTAAACCCACACTACCCCGTAACCCTCCATTTTTCCTTCATCCATGTGCTTGTCCAAGAGGCTCTTAAATACCCCTAATGTTTTAGCCTCCACCACCATCCCTGGCAAGTCATTCCAGGCACCCACAACCCTCTATGTAAAAAAACTTACCCCTGATGTCTCCCCTAAACTTCCCTCCCTTAACTTTGTACATATGCCCTCTGGTGTTTGCTATTCGTGCCCTGGGAAACAGGTACTGGCTATCCACCCTATCTTTGCCTCTCATGATCTTGTAGACCTCTATCAGGTCTCCTCTCATCCTTCTAAGCTCCAAAGAGAAAAGTCCCAGCTCTGCTAACTTTGCCTCGTAAGACTTGTTTTCCAATCCAGGCAATATCCGGGTAAATCTCCTCTGCACCCTCTCCATAGCTTCCACATCCTTCCTATAATGAGGTGACCAGAACTCTAAGTGTGGTCTCACCAGAGATTTGTAGAGTTGTAACATGACCTCTCTACTCTTGAACTCAATCTCCCTACTAATGAAGTCAAGCATCCCATAGGCCTTCTTAACTATCCTATCAACCTGTGCAGCGACCTTGAGGGATGTATGGATTTGAACCCCAAGGTCCCTCTATTCATCCACACTCTTAAGTAACCGACCATTAACCCTGTACTCAGCCTTCTGGTTTGTCCTTCCAAAATGCATCACCTCACATTTATCCAGGTTGAAATCCATCTGCCACTTTTCTGCTCAACTCTGCATCCTGTCTATATCCTCTTGTAACCTCTGAACTGCTATCGCTGCAATCTGCAGCCTGGAATTTCCCTTTAACCTTTAATTTTTGCATATTGATTATTTGTCAATCTGTAGTTTTTCATTGATTCTATTGTATTTCTTCGTTCCTCTGTGAATGCTTGCAAGAAAATGAATCTCTGGTTAGTATATGGTGACGTTTACATAATTTGATAATAAATTTACTTCAAACTTTGAGTATTTCAACATTCTCTGGTTTTATTTTAGATTGTTTTTGCAGTCCTTGATGCTTTTCTCAGCTTAGATGCTTCCTGGAGCCAGACCATCGCAAACCAGGGACAGAGCAAGGGTTAGGGTGATACCAGTTAGGTTATACAGCAAGGCGCAACACTGAATGCTTCAGAATACAATTTTTGATTAAATCTAGATGAAGCTCAAGCATGATTTAATCCAAAATTGTATTCTGCCCCTTGCTGTATATCCTAACTGCTTTTCACTTTGGCTCTCAGCCAAAGAATAGTTTCCTCAGAGGAAAATTTATTTTGTATCAACTATACATAGAGTGAGTCTGTAGTGCTAACCATACATTGAAGTCTGAACAGTAGTGGCGTTAATCAACTGATTTTATATCTGATTTTGACAAATCCAAACTTATTTTAATTCATATTTGGCTGTGGTTTTGGTTCAATGGGAAAGTGAGACGATGAGTTAATTTAGAATTTGTTTTTATTTGTTCTGTGGATGCCAGGTTGAAAATCATCCTGCAAGAACATTGCATGTCTGGACTTTTGGTGATCTCAATTTTACTCCCAAAGTCATTCAGTAATGTTGAAATAAAAGTAACTGCACATTGAATATCCTTCCTACCCCTTCATGTATTTGTGCACAATCTCTTCAGCTTTGTGAGCAGAAAATCAAGACTTGTTTAGATTCCTCTGGACATCAAGGCCTAGTGGGTACATTCAGTAGGAAAAAAATAATTATTTCTTTATATCCATGGAAAATGCCTCGGGTAAGTAGACAGCAACATGCAGTATAGTAGAGAGAATGTTGTTGCAGTGGACTCTATTTGAATTTGGTTATTATATGTACTGGAGTGATTGTTTCAATTTCTGATTAATTTGACTATCACAGCAATAAATGATCATTCAATAATGTGCATTGATGAGGAAGAATATTCTCATGCAGCTTGAACTCTTTTGCAGGCTGCAGTTGTTCATGCGGTCAGTCACTGCAGGGAACAGGGAGACTTGAGGAATAAAGGATGCTTATGACAGAAGATGTTAGATGTTTGGTAGAGTGAAGTCTTGGTCCGATCACAAGTAAATCCAAGACAAAAGGAAACCAGGCTTCGCTGCACAGCTCAGGCTAAGACACGCTGCTGTCGATACCGAACACAAAAAGAAGATGCGATTTTGGCAGCTACATTCTGGAAATTGTTCCTGATTTTACTTTTTAGTGGGGATGGCATGGGAGGAGATTAATACCCTAGAAGTCATGCTGGAGGAATCCAGCAGATCAGGCAGCATCTATGGGGAGGCATAGACAGTTAACGTTTTGGGCCAGGACTGGGAAGGAAGGGGGAAGAATAAGAACAGCACACACAAAATGCTGGAGGAACTTAGCAGGCCAGGCAGCATCTATGGGAAAAAAAAATACAGTCGACGTTTCGGACTGTACTTTTTTCCATTGATTCTGCCTGGCCTGCTGAGTTTGTCCAGCATTTTGTATACGTTGCTCGGATTTCCAGCATCTGCAGATTTTCTCTTGATTGGGAAGAATAAGAAGGTGGGTGGGACGGGGACGAGTACGAGCCAGCAGGTGATGGGTGGAACAAGGTGAGGGGGATGAAAAAAGAAGCTGGGAGGTGGAAGGCGGAAGAGGGGAAAGGCTGAAAGAGAAGAAAGCTGATAGGAGGGAGAAAGGGGGGGGGGGTACACCAGAGGATTTTGTTCTCAGGTGATTTAACTGTTTATTAATTTTTTTTTGTGTGTCTCTTCTGTGAACGTATCTGCCAGTGAGGGAGAAATCTTGGGGGTCAAGGTGGCTGGTTCCAACACCACTCCCTTTGATGGATAACCCTTCCATTTGTGTTCATTTTTTCCCCATGTGTTTACATATAACAGCTATGGCTAAAGCACCAACAGCTATCGGAAATATTAAATAGGCCAGTTGAAAAAACATGTTACATTGGAATTAGGTGCTTCAGGCTACACATTTATGTAAGATATGTCAGCGGGCACTTTGTGGCCTTGATGTCACCCAAGTCCTATCTAGGTCATTTCCTTAAGGGTTTGGATCTTCTTGTAGTTTTACCCATTGTACAGGCTGTAGTTTCTGCACTCAATCTCTCTTAATTTTCAGATTTAACCTGCTTTTCTTTGCTGCGTGCACAGAGCCTTGCTTTATAATTCTCCTGCTCAGTCTCTCTACCTCCTACTTTTAGTCATCTGCCCTATTTAGCCTGGTGCCTATTTTTCACCGGCAGCTTCTTCTCAAGGACTTTGGAGAATAATCCTGTTGAAGGTTGAAATAAATAGAGAACGGTGCACAACCTTGAAGTGCTCATCCCTCGCTTTATCTCAGTGTTCAGTAGCCTGGAATGGAACATGTAGCATACTGATTTCCCAGGACCAAGAAGAAAGCCATTTTATATATTTCAGGTCCTCAGTCAAGTTAAGCAGATGGAAAAGATGAATTAAACTAAAATTCACATCCACAAAATGCTGAAGGATCTCAGCAGATCAGGCACCAGCTATGGAGAAAAATGACCAGCTAGTGTTTTCAGCTGAGACTCTTCATCTGGATGGGTATCAGCCCAAAACATCGATTATTTATTCCTCTCCATAGATTCTGACTGATTTGCTGAGTTCTTACAGCAGTTTTGTGTGTATTACTCTGGATTTCTAGCATTCCCAGAATCTCTTGTGGTTATTAAATTAAGATATAATCCCCGAATAACTCAATTCTGGGTTTTAAAAGCTGAAGATAACGGAAGGATGAAGAGTCTAGGGAATGAGTTGCATTGTTCTTCTGAAAACGATGGTTAAGTATATGTCCAATAAACTGCACCTTCAATGTGATTGGATATGGAAAGCAGATACAATGTGTAAAGTGCATTGTAACTGCAGAAGGATTTAAGCAACACACATCAAAGTTGCTGGTGAACGCAGCAGGCCAGGCAGCATCTCTAGGAAGAGGTACAGTCGACATTTCAGGCCGAGACCCTTTGTCAGGACTCGGCCTGAGACGTCGACTGTACCACTTCCCAGAGATGCTGCCCGGCCTGCTGCGTTCACCAGCAACTTTGATGTGTGTTGCTTGAATTTCCAGCATCAGCAGAATGCCTGCTGTTTGCAAAAGGATTTATATAGTTTTATGAGAAGCAAGAATAATTAAAATGGAGAGATGAAAATCAATTGTACACGGGAGGACCACCATCTGCCTACTGCCGTCCAAGGGCACACTATTTTGACTTGGAGATGCATCATTATTCCTTTATTGGCAGAGGTCCAAATCCTGAAACACGCTCCTTACAGTTCTGTGGGAGTATCTTCACCACCTTCTCAAGGGCTTTTTAGGGAAGGGTAATAAAATGTTGGCCTTGCCAACTGCATCCAGGTTCCTGCAATGGTATGATTTGTAAACTGTTAAATATTTTTGAAATTACTTTAAAATATTGAATAGTATTGGTGAATAAATGGAGAAGGTAATTGTAAATTAAAGAGTCAAAGGGAGGAAAAGCTTTGGAAGAATTTCTTGATTTCACCAAAAGGATCAAAAGGCGAGGCAACAATCACAGTGTGGACTGAATGATTAGAGATGAAAGTAGATGAACCCACACATAGCTTGGATGAGGTTGCATCATAGTAACATTTATAGAACTGCCAAATCCCATCAAAGGCTTTCAAGGTGTCCAAGGCAATGCAAGATAATTGGACGTGATCAACCATGGGCTTTTGAGAGCATAGAGCATTGACAAGGAATCATATCTTGTTTGTAACGCATTAAAATCAAACATATAAATTGATTTTGTATTGTTTTTCTGAGGTAAGTTTCAAGCCAAATTTTCACTTGATAGATGTCAGGCAAAGCTGTTAAAAATATGGCAAATGACATACAGCTGGGCTTGGTTGGCTAATTAGCTGATCCCCGAAAACTTCACGTGAATGCATGCATAAACTCGGCTTACTGTTTATCTGGCATCGCAAAGGAGTGACAAACAAAATTGGAATGACCCAGTTACAATGAGAAATGACTTTGCTGTCACCTATAAGCATACCAGATTTCAGTAGGTTTGCACTTTCCAAGTGACAATTTTGGATCATTCCAGATGGAAGGAAAAATTTGTGCTATAATTGGATTCCAGAAATAATCCAGCTGTCATACAGCTATTCTGCAGCTAGCAAACAGCAGGTTATGTTGTCCACCTCTGACTCAGAGTTTTGCTTCTGTAAATATGCTTTATCTTAATGGATGAGCCTGTGGTTAATTAAACCATCTTGCTGTAAAAAATTAATTTAACCGTATGAGTTCAGTATTCCCATATGGTGGCACAGAACTGTAGTCTCTTCACATTCCAGTGCATTTTTAATGGGGCTTGGGTCAATGCTGACATTTATATAGTCATTTTGGCAGCTATTGATATTAATATCAATCTTTAATATATCCTTCAGAGTCAAGTTCTGCCTATTGTAGATTTAATTGTACAACAAATGACTCCCAAGCAGCAAAAGCATCATTTTTGTCATAACAAATTTGCCTTGTAAGTTGGTGAAATTAAGTGTCAAGCAGAAAGCTGAGAACTCAAAGATTCAAAGTACATTTATTATTAATGTATGTACGCAGTATAGAATCCTGAAATTCATCTTCCTCACAGACAGTGATGAAACAGAGAAGAACCATTGAACCAATCCATTCAAAGTAAAACATCAAGTATCAACACCCCCCCACGTACAAAAAAAAATCAGACAATTGGCAACAAAAAAAACAAAAACACAGAATATAAAACGCATAATCAATCAAAAGGCATATTTCAGTTTGGTTAAGCTCAGTGTACATTACCTGCCGGCCATCCAGTTCAAAAAGCACCCAAAAGTAGGAACAAAAATGACCAGGACTACAACTAGAAACTAGAACACATCATAACCCTGAATTAGAGTCCAAATCTAAAATCCATGTCAATTAAACCTTGCTCTGGCACCATCTGCGGACAGCATCGAGAGAGAGAAAGATCATTCGAACGCAGGGACCTTCCCTTGGGAGCAGTGAGCGAGAGAGAGTGAGAGACTACCACATGCAGCCATCTTCTCCAGCGGCAGTGAGAAGGATTCACAGTTTGAAGATAAAAATTAACAATCAGTTCTTTTTTGTTCCATGTTGAACGCTTTATTTTAAAAATTGGTGGACTGGACTGTAATTCAGGGATTCATCTTCGAACCTGCAGGAGTATGCTGCAGTTGTTACCGACTTCATTTAGACCTGTGTGGATGAGTGTGTGCCTACAAAGACCTACTGTACATTCCCAAACCTAAAGACGTGGATGAACCAGGAGGTACATCATTTGCTGAAGGCTAGAACTGTGGCATTCAAGTCTGGCGACCGAGGCCCATACAAGTAAACCAGGTATGATTTGCAGAGGGCTATTTCAAGGGCGAAGAGACAATTTCGAACGAGGTTGGAGATGACATCGGATGTATGACAACTCTGGCAAGGTTTTCAAGGCATTACTTCCTACAAAGCAAAACCCAATAGCATGAATGGCAGCGATGCTTCACTACCAGATGAACTTAACACCTTCTGTGCCCACTTTGAAAGAGAGAATATAACTACAGCTGTGAAGATCCCTGCTGCATCTGATGACCCTGTGATCTCTGTCTCAGAGGCCAACATTAGGCTGACTTTAAAGAGGGTAAACCCTTGCAAAGCAAGTCCCGATGGAGTACCTGGTAAGACTCTAAAAACCTATGCCAACCAGCTGGCGGGAGTACTCAAGGACATTTTCAACCTTTCACTGTACGGGCAGAAGTTCCCACTTACTTCAAAAAGGCAACAATTATACCAGTGCCTATGAAGAATAATATGAACTGCCTTAATGACTATTGCCCAGTAGCACTCACATCTACAGTGATGAAATGCTTTGAGAGGTTGGTCATGACTAGACCGAACTCCTACATCACCAAACCAAGGACTTGGACGCATTGCAATTTGCCTATTGCCACAATAGGTCAATGGCAGATGCAATTTCAAAGGCTCTTCAAACACAACACAAACACCTATGTCAGGATGCTGTTCATTGACTATAGCTCAGCATTTAATACCATCATTCCCACAATCCTGATTGAGAAGTTACAGAACCTGAGCCTCTGTACCTCCCTCTGCAATTGGATCCTTGACTTCCTGATCGGAAGACAACAATCTGTGCAGATTGGTGATTACATATTCTCCTTGCTGACGATCAACACTGGTGCACCTCAGGGATGTGTGCTTAGCTCACGGCTCTACTCTCTCTATACCCATGAATATGTGGCTAGGATTTATCTATTCGTCTACTAATTTGTTGATAATAGAACCATTGTTGGTAGAATCTCAGATGGTGACGAGAGGGCGTCTATTGTTGAACGTACAGGAATGCGATATGCCAACTAGTGGTGTAGTGCTGCAACAACAACCTGGCACTCAATGTCGGTAAGATAAAAGAGCTGATGTGGACTTCAGGGAGGATAAGACGAAGGAACACATACCGATTCCCATAGAGGGATTAGAAGTGGAGAGAGCGAGCAGTTTCAAGTTCCTGGGTGTCAAGATCTCTGAGGACCTAACCTGGTCCCAACATATCGATACAGTTATAAAGAAGGCAAGACAGCAACTATACTTCATTAGGAGTTTGAAGAGATTTGGTTTGTCAACAAATATGCTCAAAAACTTCTATAGATGTACCTTGGAGAGCATTCTGACAGGCTGCATCACTGTCTGGTATGGAGGGGACCGAAAGAAGCTGCAGAAGGTTGTAAATTTAGTTGGCTCCTCCTTTGGCACTAGCCTATAAAGTACCCAGGACATCTTCAGGGACCAGTGTCTCAGAAAGGCAGCGTCCATTATTAAGGACCCCCAGCACCCAGGGCATGCCCTTTTCTCACTGTTACCATCAGGTAGGAGATACAGAAGCCTGAAGGCACACACTCAGCGATTCAGGAACATCTACTCCCCCCCCCCCCGCCATCCGATTCCTAAACGGACATTGAACCCTTGAACACTACCTCACTTTTTTAATATATATTATTTCTAATTTTTGCATGATTTTAATCTACTCAATATATGTATACTGTAATTGATTTACTTTAATTTACTGTAGTTATTTTTCTTCTTCTATGTTATGTATTGCATTGAACTGCTGCTGCTAAGTTAACAAATTTCACCACACATGCCAGTGATAATAAACCTGATTCTGAATTTGACTCTGGCCTTGCAACTCTGGACTGTACCTGAGCTGAAACGCGGAATCCTCAACCTACATCAGTGCAATGTTCAAAGTGTCAATATTGCACAACCAGATTTAGATTAAAGTGGCATTAATTTTCAGTAGGTATCTGAGAAAAGAAATGCTAGTTGTTAATAAAGTTGGACTTTATGGTGTGAGAATTTCACCTAATCTAGCAACATTTCCAGTCAACGCTCTGAGAATCTGTCTCCTTCTCCATTCTTTTCCAGTCCTGATGAAGGGTCGTGGCCCGAAATGTTACTTCAAAAAAATTGTGGAATAGTGAAATCACATTTCAATGTTTGTAATCTGAGTTGACCTTGCAAGCTTTCTTTCTTGATGAAATAGCTTCTTTAAACATCCCAGATGGACTATTATTTTGATCAATAACTCTGTCCCTTCCAGAATAGCCCTCTCCTCTATGTAAAACCACTGCCATGCATTAAATTGGACACAGAGGAAGAGAACATCATGCTAAATGTGCAATTCCTATACTGCATTTAAAGGAATTATTAGCTTGCTCATTGTGTCATTATCGTGAATATTTCACACATTCTGCTTTTTGCACTGTTTGACCTTTAACATTTAGGGAAATATCAATAAGCCGATTGTTTTATTAGTTTGGATTGTCACAGTTAAATATTGGTTGAACTCTATTCAGTGGAATAGCTTCACTGCTGGAAGAGTACATGGTCATTAGACAATTCTGTAAGTAGCATGAGGAAGCACTCATTAAGCGATCCAATTAGAGAATGTTTCACAAGACCAAGTGAGTGAAATAGGCAAGTTAGAATGACAACCCTGTAGCAATTCAGGGTTCAGTTGTCATTGTCACGTTCCAATGAAGTCCTGTGGTTATGTAACTCACACCATAGCAGATTTTCAAATCCAGGAATGTTGTGTTACGTACCCCGTAACTGGGTTGCCAAACCAGCAGAAATGGATCACTCAGTTGGAGTCTGGAGTACTAGAACTAAGAAAGTTTTATTAAAGAAACAAGCAACACAGTAATCGAAAGGATAATAAATGCAACAATTCAGTGATGATAAACACACATGTGCACAGAAGTAAGATAACAGCATCAATCAAGCTCTATCGTTGTCTAGGGGTAAATGACCAATTTCAAAATGACTCAAAGTTCAGCCCAGTTTGTAGTTCAGTTCGCAGTAATCGTTGCCATGGCGATGGACAACGTGGGGGAAGAGAGACATAGAACAGGAACAACTGATCATTCAGAACGGCTTCACTCACAGACCAGCAAGATGGCTCACAGACCAGCGAGATGGCTCACAAACAGCTTTTGGGCGGGTCCTTGGTGATGTCACCTGAGGTCACCGACTGTGACCCCTCCTCCAGATGCGGTCGATCCTCTGCAGTGAACCCGGCACCCAGGCAAGGGCGGACACACACCGGGTTCCCGCTGATCGTACCTTTCCACCCTGGTCGTTGTCTGGCACTTCTCACCCACTCGTGAGAAGCGTACCGCTTCCAGGGTCTCGTTACCTCGGGTGGCGTGTGTGTCCGTCTTAGCGAACCTGTCCCTTTTTATCCCCCTGCTGGGGTATCGCCTGTCCATCACTTCAAACAGTTCAGGGTTCAAAGGGGGGAGCCGCTCCAGACAGCTCTTCCTCCCACATCCCTTCATTACACATCTCCAGACGCTGCTCCATTGTTCCTTATCTCTCCTTCCCCTGAGGGCAGGTGGCAGACCAACTGCTGATGCCACTGATGCTAGCCCAGGCCAGCAAACATCTTAATTTTATGTGTATTCTCGTAACACTTCCCCCCTTTAAGGATTTTTACCGGGAGGTAAAAATTACAAACATGACTACATTATCTGATACATACACAATATACATCTTTATCAGCTATTTGGCTAATACAGAGAATTTGAAGCTGTCAACACCTTGACAGACAGTCATCACATTTTCTGTTCCTTTTACACGTGTTATTAATAATCCCTTAGACCAGGCTCCAACTCAGCAAACTTCATAGTGGCCAAAAACACTGATGAATTGCGACCAATGTAACCTCTCATTTGATTTTGTCCCGGACCACAACAACAAGGGTCGTCCCATTCCGACTCAATTTTCTCTCGCAAGGGCTTAGTAGGAGGGGGACGGGTATTGACCGCAGAGTTATTGCAAAACTTCCTGCAGTACCCCACCATCTCCAAGAGCCTTCTGAGGGCCCTCTTGTCTGTCGGGGTTGGGAGGTCAGCGACGATAGCCTGCACTGTAGCTTGCATCACTGCCAGCTGCCCCTGTGTCACCACAATTCCCAGGTAAGTGACCTTCGTGTGGCCGAATTCATTTTTTTCAAGGTTCACTATCAAGCTGGCTTCAGACAGCCGTGTTAAATTGCCAATACACACCTCTGTGTTCATCAGCCCTTTAGTCACTGAATTACTCAAAAAATATGGGTGTTGTTTACTTGGCTGCCCTATTGTAACCACAATCACCCAACGTCCCAGTTCTTTGCATTTCCTCGGGACAATCAAACACATGGGTGCGAGTCGTTTAATTACTCCTTCGGGGATTAAGGGAGAGACCTTATCAGTAGACCTGGCCAAAACAATAGCCTTCTCCCATCTGACCGATCCCATCCTAATCTTTTCAAAATGGTTTTTTTCTCTTAGCAGGGGGCCCCTAGCTTCATTGATTTCCACGCTAACACCGACCAGGTTTGTTAGCATATCAAAAGCCGGTGACCGTCTCAGTTCGCGTCGGTCATGATCAATAACATTTTTCCCCCTGGGCAGCCGGTAACTCTCTTTCATGATTCCACCAACTGTTTCCTCCAGCACCGCAAAATGTCCACCGGGGGGTACCTCGTGGGCCATGTTAAAAACCTCATCCCCATAACTCTTTTGCACCACCCCCCACTCCTCATCTGCGGATACTGTCCTTGATTTCCCTTTCTTCCTTAGCACTTCCTCATCCGCACAATAGCCTACTAGTTCCCTTGTCAAGGCTGTGTCAGAGAGAGCGGTCTCGGCAAAAACCATCAGCCCCCCGTCTCGCTCCTGCGTCTGCACAAATTCTTTCCTGGCTACTGCTACGTCCGTCCCAGCTCCCTCACTACCTCTTATCTCACTACACCCTGTCTCATACAAGGTTGGCAGAAATGTTTCAGCCAAATTCACCATCGCGGGCGGGGCCTCCATGCTGGCAGGCTGACCCGTCAATCTCACGACTGGGAACACGATTCCTCCGGCGATGTCATTACCGAGCAAGACTTCCACGTCTTTCATCGGTAATTCGGACCTCACCCCAATCGTGACTAGTCCAGAGACCAGGTTGCTCTGTAAGTGTATCTGGTGCAAAGGGACTGACTCTGTCCCTTCCCCAACACCTTTGACCTCTACCTCCCCAGTCTGGGTCTCTGAGCTAAACTCTAATACACTCTTCAGTATTAGTGACTGACACGCTCCCGTGTCTCTCCAGATCCGCACTGGAACTGGTTTTAACCTCTCCTTCACTGACACCAGTCCGGCCGAGATAAACCTCTCGCGCCCTTCCTGGACTTTTTCAGACCTGTCCTTCCCTAGCGGTTCGCTTAACAGCTCGATACAGCCATTCAAAATTTCCGCTTTTCCTTTCCCCGTCTCCTTCCTTGGGGCAAAGCACCTGGACGCAAAGTGTCCGACTTTCCCACAATTATAACAGACGACCCCAGGAGACTTCCTACCAGACTGCTCCCGGTCTACCTTATCCTTTTCACTAGTCCCCGGCTTACTTTCTGACTTTTCCGGTGGACTCTCCCCGCCGTCCTGACTACCCTTCTGGTAGCCTTTACTCGGGGCAACCTTCATTTTATGCGTCAACGCATACTCATCCGCTAACTTAGCAGTTGCGGCTAACGTGGCTGCCTCTTTCTCATCGAGGTAGGGTCTCATACCCTCAGGGACACAACCTTTAAACTGCTCAATCAGGATCAGTTGCAGCAGTCTGTCATAATCCCCCTCTACCCCCTTCGAGGCGCACCAACGCTCACAATATGTTTGCATCTCGCGAGCAAACTCCAAATACGTGCGGTCCCATCGCTTCCTCGCATTCCGGAACCTCTGCCGGTATGCCTCCGGGACCAACTCATAAATCCTGAGGATGGCCTCCTTCACCACCTCATACTTCTGGGCATCTTCCGTGGATAAAGCGGAGTAAGCTTGTTGGGCTTTCCCTTTCAGTACACTCTGAAGTAAAACAACCCACTTATCCCTTGGCCAGTCCTGACTTATGGCCACTTTTTCGAAATGGAGAAAGTACCGATCCACATCGGTATCGTCAAATGGGGGAACCAGCCTAACCTCCTGGGTCGCCCGGAACCCTCCACCTTGGTTCGGTACGAGCCCCTGCTCGGCCCTTATCTTTAACTTCTCCAGCTCAAATTCCCTTTCCCTCTGTTTCTCCTCTCTCTCCAACTGTCTGTCCCTCTCTCTCTCTTCTCTCTCCAACTGTCTTTCTCTCTCTTGCCTTTCTACCTCTTTCTCTCTCTCCCGCCTTTCTAACTCTTTCTCTCTCTCCCGCCTTTCTAACTCTCTCTCTTTCTCCCGCCTTTCTAACTCTCTCTCTTTCTCCCGCCTTTCTAACTCTCTCTCCTGCCTTTCTAACTGCTTCTCTTCGTGTTCTAACTGCCGTACCCGGAACTCGTGCTCGAGTCTCAGTTTTTCAAGCTGTACCTGTACCGCGTCTCCAGCAGGTTTTTCAATAGACACCTCCCCCAGCTCACCTTGGGGAAACACACCTTTAGATACATAGTGCTCTACAATAGCTCTGTGTATCTCCTCTCTCCTCATTGTCGACTTCACCTTAGCAAGATTCACCCGTTTGGCCACAGCTATCAATTCCGGTTTCCTGGCATCCTCTAATGCCTCCAAGGTCGGCGCCTTTATAAATTCCTCAACCTCCATTTCTGCTGTTTGTCTTTTCTTTCTTTCGGGAATTTTAACCCAATCAATTTACTCCGTCCCAAATTTAGCGTTCAAAATCGCGGACGAGAACCCCACTTATGTTACGTACCCCGTAACTGGGTTGCCAAACCAGCAGAAATGGATCACTCAGTTGGAGTCTGGAGTACTAGAACTAAGAAAGTTTTATTAAAGAAACAAGCAACACAGTAATCGAAAGGATAATAAATGCAACAATTCAGTGATGATAAACACACATGTGCACAGAAGTAAGATAACAGCATCAATCAAGCTCTATCGTTGTCTAGGGGTAAATGACCAATTTCAAAATGACTCAAAGTTCAGTCCAGTTTGTAGTTCAGTTCGCAGTAATCGTTGCCATGGCGATGGACAACGTGGGGGAAGAGAGACATAGAACAGGAACAACTGATCATTCAGCACAGCTTCACTCACAGACCAGCGAGATGGCTCACAAACAGCTTTTGGGCGGGTCCTTGGTGATGTCACCTGAGGTCACCGACTGTGACCCCTCCTCCAGATGCGGTCGATCCTCTGCAGTGAACCCGGCACCCAGGCAAGGGCGGACACACACCGGGTTCCCGCTGATCGTACCTTTCCACCCTGGTCGTTGTCTGGTACTTCTCACCCACTCGTGAGAAGCGTACCGCTTCCAGGGTCTCGTTACCTCGGGTGGCGTGTGTGTCTGTCTTAGCGAACCTGTCCCTTTTTATCCCCCTGCTGGGGTATCGCCTGTCCATCACTTCAAACAGTTCAGGGTTCAAAGGGGGAGCCGTTCCAGACAGCTCTTCCTCCCACATCCCTTCATTACACATCTCCAGACGCTGCTCCATTGTTCCTTATCTCTCCTTCCCCTGAGGGCAGGTGGCAGACCAACTGCTGATGCCACTGATGCTAGCCCAGGCCAGCAAACATCTTAATTTTATGTGTATTCTCGTAACAGTTGGCATAAACTAAAATGTGCTAGCAAATAAAAGGACTACCTTATTCCTCTTGTCATGTTGTGAACTAATACTGTAGATGATTTTTATATAGTGGTCATTGATGTCTAGCTCTGAATGGAATCTTAACAAGTGTTTTGAACATTTTTATTTTGCATAAGATCAGAAGACTTAAGAGCAGAATTCGGCCATACGGCCCATCGAGTCAGCTCCGCAGAATAACATAATTTCTGAAGAGAGTGATGGAGGAGATAGAGTAGGGCGGGGGGGGGGGGGGATATGATCCAGAAACCACAGGAGTAGAGAAGGAAATTGAAGAAGGCTGGAGCCCTGGAGGTTGTAGGAGCAGGTTAGATTATGAGGTACCATGGCAGGATAGGTGTCCAAATGTTTTCTCTCATGGGAGAATCTTGAACAGAGGGCATAATTTCAAGGAAAGCAGGGGGTGACCTTTTAAAACCAAAGTACATATAAGTTTCTTCTCATAGAGAATGTGAATCTCTGGAGGGTTGTGGAGGCCAGTTCATTAGAAGTACTTAAAATGTAGATGGATAAATCTTTGAAATATTGAGGGATTTAGGACATTCAGGATCAGCTGCAGACAAGGAAAGGCCTGAGAGAATTCACATATAGCATGGTGGGGCAGATCTGAGGGCTCAGTGGTCTAACTGACCCTTGCTTTTCCATATGCTCTTGTGAGAGACGAGTCTCAGCCTAAAGTGAAATAGTACCCTGTGACAAAAAAAGAAAATCTTTCTTGGTCTGGGTTAGGGAGGTGGAATAGTATATTTAAAGGGGGCAGATGTTTATGACTTTGGTTTGCTGGGTATTTAGATAAAGGTACGGTGCATCTCACTCAATACTAGAGGTTGAATAAGCTTATCAACAGCATAAAGGAAAATGATTGGTCAAGAGAGATGATGGGGAGGGATAGGGTCATCTCTAACACATATAAATCTTGATTCCATATCTGCATGTTTGATATTATCAAGAATATCAACCTAACACCATTATCCCATAATAATCAAGAAAGGTATTTGGAAGAGGAAAGGTCCTCATATGAATGGTTGGGGTTCCCAAGGTGATGATGTGAGAAACCGCAAAGAGCTATGCCATGATTGTTGGTCTACGGACAGAAAGTGTTCCTGATGCAGTGTCAAATACGCTGATGTCCACTGAAGCTTAAAGCACAATTAAGTGTTTCATCACTCACACTAATGGGGAGTGTTAGTAGTTGCAGACTGAGTAGGCTCTTGTGGAATTGGCTCCAGCACTGGCCCATTGAAACCATTCATCATGAATATAAATTATCACTATATACTCTAGCGCTGACATTGAATGGATAAAAATGCAGCACATAGATAGAAAACTCACTTAACATTTATCTAGTCCATTCTCATCCAATCACCATTGTGTCTGTGGTTCATCACTCAGGATTTTTTGTAAGAACAATCTGCAGGAGATTCAATAAAATCCATCATCATTACTCCAATAAAAAATGCCTTTATCTAATTATAAAAAATATATTAGGCAGTGAATTGCACCAATGATTGACGAGACAAGTGATTACTTTGCTGAATCCTCAAGGTTAGGAAGGTCAGATATTCGGCTCTTGGTTTTTAGTCTATTAGTTAAATAGAATTGAAAAGGCAGGGCAAAGGTGGGAGAAATTATAATTGACCTATCCAACCCAGCGGGAGAGCACAATCACTGCAAAAGAGTCATACCTGTAGAATTTCAATTCTGGATGACAATATTCTTCCCGACTATCTTCAAAAAAGGTGGAAAATAACCGAAGAAAGTTTAAATTTATCTTAAGCTAGTCATAGGAATAGTTATAGTACAAACCCTTTATTTTTTTCCCCTGGATTTATTGTTGATGCAGATAACATTTATCAGGGAGGTAATTGTTACCTTTGTGATTCCTGGTATACTTGCTAATCTATTATTACTCTTAGATGACTCAACAAGTAGGAAAATCACCTCTGTGATGGGTGAGCATCTTGTTTGCACAGCCTAATCAAATTGTAGAAAGCTGTAACACTGTTCTTCATTGTTGCACATAACAATAACACCATGCACTCCTATCCCTTAATGTGATTTAGTCATTTTCATTTCCTCTACGCATTTTCAATCTAGACTACTGAGAGTTTTGTGGGGAAGAAATTAGATTCCTCTGGCTGGAAACATACTCAGCCTGCCTTGCGCTTCAAAAATTTGCTTTAAGTAGGTGGAGGCAGCTTCCAGAAAATTGTAGCTGACAGGGTGAATGGTTGGGATTACTGGAAATAGCACAAATTCAGCATCACAGCTAGTTAAAGGCAAAAAGGAACGGGTCGAGGTAATTTCAGGATTCCTAATAATACAATACATGAAAAGCAGTTTAGATTGCTTTGACCATCAAGGATTCATACAGGATGTAACAAAGCCATTTGCCCAACATGCCTGGGCTATCCTTTTGAAAGATCCCACCTCATCGTTCATAGAACTGCAGTTTTGCCTCTTTATGGACAGTGTGCAGTTCCTCCAATGAAGAGAATGCATTAAATCTGCCTTTTCAAAGAGTGCACTCCAGGTTGTAACCACTTGGTGCATCAAAGCATGTTTCCTTATTTCAACAACAACTTGTAGACATAGATGTAGACATGCCTTGAGACACTTGAGTACCAATATTATGAAACAAAGTTTAACGCCGTTCCATATTGGGAGATAATAAAAGCTGGTGATCATAAATGTTGGTGGTAAAGAATATTTTCATGAAGGAAAGTAAAGAACTAGAAAGGTTTAGTTGGTTGAGGATGCATGACTGTGGTGGTGGTGATTGAGATGGGGTTAGGAAATAATGTTCAGTGCTTTAGCTCTCAACGCAGATGCTGGTGATGGAGCAATTTTGGGAATTGGCAAGAGGCTAGACTATGAAGAGCACAGGAATTTCAGAAGGTTGAAGGAGCGGAGGAGATTACAGAGATTGGGAGGGATGAGAGGATGGAGGAATTATTTGAAACTGTCCTTGCTTAACTGGAAGCTAATGCAAGTCTGCGAGTGTTGGGATGAGGTGTGAATCAAAGTCTGCACGTCGGAAGCAGATGATTGGATGAACTGAAGGCGGTCAAATGGGAGAAACAAAGAAAACATGGGTGTATTCATGACCTGAGTGCCAAGGGTTTGGATGACAGTTCCAGCTGCGGCAAGGGCAAAGTTGGAAGATTGCCAGTGTTAGTGTAGAGCTCCACATTGGCTTCTGCTTTAGTGAAACACCAGTGTAATTTACATTGGGTCATAGAGTTTCTCGCACTACAGCACAGCAGCAGCTTTTGGCCCATCGAATCTGTGCCAGCCTGGTTACCTGCCTAGTCCCGTCTATCTGCACCCTACCTCTCTAATTCATGTACCTTTCCAAATTTTTCTTCTATGTTATAACTGAACCTGCATCTACAATTTCCACTGGTAGCTTGTCCCACACTTGCACCACCCTGTGAGTGAAGATCCTGTCCCTCAGATCCCCTTTGAATACACCTTTCACCTTTCACGTTAAACATATAACCTCTATTTAGAGTATCACCCAACCTGAGGAGAGAAAAAACACTGCATGCATTCTCATTTTCTCTCTCTCTCTCTCTTTTTTTATATACATACATGTATGTATGTATATATATATATACACACACACACATACACTGTATATGCCCCTTCATATGGTACAAGTTACTAGCAATCTGAAGGTCGTGAGTTCGAGCCCCAGCCGAGGGAACGTGTTGTGTCCTTGAGCAAGGCACTTGATCACACATTGCTCTGCGACGACACTAGTGCCAAGCTGTATGGGTCCTAATGCCTTTCCCTTGGACAACATCGGTGTCGTGGAGCGGGGAGACTTGCAGCATGGGCAACTGCTGGTCTTCCATACAACCTTGCCCAGGCCTGCGCCCTGGAGAGTGAGGACTTTCCAGGCGCAGATCCATGGTCTCGCAAGACTAACGGATGCCTTTACTTTTATGGTACAAGTTATGGGAAAGTGCAGTTTGGAGGGAAGACTGGAAGACTGATGGAGTGATATGTTTCAGGAAAAAGCTCCAAACAGTTTGTGAAAAGTAGCGTACCTGAAATAACACTCAACAAATGAGAGGTAAGATTATTTTTCTAATAACAGGGTTATAACAAAATAATTTTCAGTCAATTAGCTGGAAAAGATAGCCTTCTATATGATGTAGAATATAATATCCGTACCTAGGGAATTCCTTATAACAACCAGCAAAATAAATCTCAGGAGCTGTATTGAACAGTCGGGGATTCAGAATAAATGATCCGAGTGATAAGAAAATGTGGATTGAAATTGTTCCTGTCCTCATTCTAAAAGGAGAAGAATCACCTGGTTAACAAGAGATCTAGAAATATGACTTCCCTGAATGCAGCAAATCATCAGAACAGCTTTTCCATTGAACATCATTCCATATACTTAATATGTATCGTAGTATCTCATTAAAATCTATCAAATATCGAAAGGCCCAGATAGAGCAAACTTGGAGAGGATGTTTCCTAGAGTGGGGAAATCTAGGACCAGATGGCACAGCCTCAGAAAACGAGGCTGCCTCTTTAGAAGACAGATGAGGAGAAAGATCGTTAGCCAGAGGATGGTGAATCTGCAGAATCTGACAGCTGTGAAGGCCAAGTCACTAGGCATATTTAAAGCAGACGTTGATAGATTCTTGATTAATAAGGGTGTCAAAGGTTACAGGGAGGAGGCAGGAGAATGAGTTTGAAAGGCATAATAAATCAGCCACACGATTGGCCGAATAGCCTAATTCTGCTCCCATGTCTTATGATCTTATGGTAGCTGTATGATTCTAATTCTTTGGCTGGGAAGTATTTTTGTCTATCCTATATAAAACACAATACTTAGCAGGAAGTGCGGGGTTGGAGGTGGATTGGTGTAAAAGAACACCAGCAGTTAATTAAATGGTTTACACTGAACATCTTATTCCCTAAAGCCCGCTGTATGCTATAACCATTCTAACACTGAGTATTACTTTCCTGCTGTCCATGAACATGTATAAAATCTTGAAGGATGGCCACGTACAGTATAGTATTACATTGTTAATGTCACAGCAATGGCATTGTTATCACAAATGGTTTGTTTTCAAATGTATCATTGTTCCAAATGTTGAATACATTTACATACCTGTATACTGTATTTACAGGTATTTTTTAGATACCAGTCTAAGTGGTATCTAAAGTCTAATTGGGATGTGACTGGCTTCTATATACAACTTTGATGAAATAGCAGATAAAGGAATTGGATACAAACATGAGCCTTTCTTAAAATAATATCATTCAACTGCATTTTAACCTATGCATATTCACCTACCATGTGTTCAATTTATTCCTATTATGCAGAAGATATTTACATGTTGATTTTAACATACGACTTTATTTCATACCTGCCCAACACAAAGCAAGCACAAAGTAATTTACAATTGAATTTTATTCATCATATTTTTTCAATGACTGCTTTGAAGACTTGGTCATTACAATAATCAAAGCAGTTGCAAGCTCCAATCCTGTTTTTAGCAATCAAATGTGAATGATGGGAGCCAGCAATCCGCTGATGTAATTCTCATCATCTTCTGGATGAAAGAGCTCAGCCGATTGTCTGCGAGGTATTTAACTCATCGCCATCATGAGAAACACACACACACACAAAGTGCTGGAGGAACTCAGCAGGCCCGGCAGCACCCATGGAAAAGAGTCTAGTCGGTGTTTCAGGCCGAGGCCCTTCAGCAGGACATTGAGAAACTGCCCTTGAAATATCTGACAGCTGCAAAGTTATTTATCATGTTATCTGACCCAGTGTTGTAACATTGTTTATTTACAGTTTTCCAGGTCCAGCTTTTATTTTGAGTTGATAGATACTCCTTGTAGCACCTATAACTATCATATGTAACTGTGCCATAATAAGATGGCAGCATCTCGAGTGGGCTAACTGTGGATGTACTCTCATTGACTGTCAACAATCCACTGCAGTTCACTATCTGCAAAGATAATCGCTTGAGCTGGTACATTGGGAAATTCCCTATACTCAAACTGAACTCAAAAGGGGTGTTGTTAACTCGCGTATTTATTACAAGGATGTTATTTTGTAACTATTTAGTACTGATTATATGCTTTAATAATGACTTCTTTTAATTATCTTTTAATGCATTTTAGTGGAAGGATTATACATAAGAAAGTAATGCAGACAAAGATTCAGTAGCCATGCAGTCATTACTGGGACCTCAGGCTCTATGTTCCGCAATGGGGTTCTCAGTTCCTGTTTGATCTAATAGTGGAGATGTTTCAGCCTCATAACTACAGTAGCCAATAATTTAAGATCAGAAACATTCAGAAAATACCATAAATCGCCCCATTTTAATTTGGTGTTCACCCCCTAAATCTTGCATATACAAGTTATGTGTTGCAATACTACATTTCCTCTCTTTAGGAAATGCAAAGAAGTATCATTTTTTACTTCTTTGGCAATGTTCAGTGTTAAGTATGTAAAACATTACAGAGAAGACTAGAGTAATGAAATCCAACTCTAACCTCATAGCTTCATGTAGCTTCCATGTGCTGCCAGCACAAAGAATCGGGGACATGTAGCACAGAGGCAATTTGCTTGTAACCACACTGACTTCCTTCCACTCTAATTACTCGGACATATAATAGGCATTCCTTTAGATATGCCAACTTTTCTCTTTTCTATGAATGGTGAAGTCATTGAGGTGGCTGCTGTAAGATCATGAAACATGCGGACATGTTATCTTTTTGTCCAGACTTCTGGAGTCTAATCTGAGATTTTTTTAAAATTAATACTTCTTAGGAGGAGGTATACATTTATAAGCAGAAGATCCAGATGTGTAAATACCATCTTCTTATGCAGAAGAATGAGGGAGGATCTCATTGAAAGGCGTCGAACGATGAAAAGCCTAGATAGAGTAGATGTGGAGAGGATGATTCCTGCGGTCAGGGAGTCTAAAACCAGCGGACACAGCCTCAGAATAGAGGGATACCCTTTTAGAATGGAGATGAGGATGAAATTCTTTAGCCAAAGAGTAGTGAATCTGTGGAATTCATTGCCTCCAGCAGCTGTGGAGGCCAAGTCATTAGGTATATTCAAGATGGAGTTTGATAGGTTCTTGGTTAGTCAAGGCAGGGGATTGGAGCTGAGAGGGAAATGATGAAATGGTGGAACAGAATCGATGGGCCAAATGGCCTCCTTCAGCTCCTATATCTTATGGTCTTATCGTATACAATCCTGTCATAGCAGCATTATTGGACATAAGCAACTGTAAGTATACCTATAATTATTTTATTTCCCTCTAACAAAAATTGATTGTTGCTGGTATTACTTATTATTGTCATATTTACCAAGATACAGTGAAAAGCTTGTCTTGCGTAGCATTTATACAGATCAAAACATTGCACTGTGCATTCAGTTAGAATAAGCTAAAACAATAAAGTGGAAAAACTATTGACAAAGTGTAGTGCAGGTAAAGGATAAGGTCATAACGAGGCAAAGAGTCCACGTTATTGTAAAAGAGGTCTGTTCAAGAGTCTGATAACAATGGGTCAGAAGCTGTCATTGAGCCTGGTAATATGTGCTTTCAGGCTTTTGAATTTTTAACTCAGTGGAGAGAAGAGAGAATGTCTGAGGTGGCTGGGGTCTTTGATTTGACAGGCTGCTTTACTGAGGCAACAAGAGGCTGGTTCCTGTGATGTGCTGAGCTGTGTCCACGACTCTGCAGTTTCTTACAGTCACCTGTGGAACAATTGCCATACCGAGTTATTGTGCAGCCTGACTGAATATTTTCTGTGGTGCATCGACAAAAATTGGCAAGGATCGACAGGGACGTGCCGAATGTCTTTCACCTGAGGAAGTAGAGGCATTAGCGTGCTTCAACAAACATTAGTTGCCTCTACTTAAGTTCACTCAGTCTTAAATATGAGCTTGAACTACATGATTACCCTCATTTATAACAGGAACTTCCAAGTGAAATATTGTGAGTATAAGCACTCAGTACAAAGCAACTAATGAAAGACAAATTAGATCTACTGCAGTATTAATTTCATTGACAGGTCAGCATTTAACCAACAAACAGCAATGAATATACCATTTTTGAATGCTAATGGTTCTTTAGTGATAATTTATACTTCATTTAACGGAATCATTTAATTTCATGTTCGAAACACAATGAAAGGCCAGTGATTGAGGAGGAAATATTATACCCTAATGGTATTAGATGCCAATTAATTTGGAAGTGTGAGTTTGGTGGGTTGAGGCAATTGTGGAGAAAGGAGGCAAGTCATTTCCTGCTTATTGCTAACTGAGATCTGTACAATCAAAAGTAAATTGATGATGGTTGGACTGATTAGGGCTCCCTTGATCCCTTGAGCACTGTCGTAGGAAAGCAGCATCCATCATCAAGGACCCCCACCATCCAGGCCATGCTTTCTTCTTGCTACTGCCATCAGGAAGGAGGTACAGGAGCCCCAGGATCCACACCACCAGGTTCAGGAGCAGTGGTTACCCTTAGCCAGCAGGCTCTGGAACCAGAGGGAATAACTTTACTCATGCCAACCCAGCACTGTATTGATTCCACAACCTATGGACTCACTTTGAAGGACTCTACAACTCGTGCTCTCTTCTCAATATTTATTTCTTATTTCTTATTATTATTATTTTGTTTCTTTTCTTTTACTGAGTTTACACAATTGTTCTCTTTTACACAGTGGTTATTTGTCCACTGTTGCATACAGTTTTTCATTGACTATATTGTACTTCTTTGTATTTACTGTGAGTGCCTGCAAGAAAATGAATCTCAGGCAGTATATGGTGACATATATATATCTTGATAATAAACTTATTTTGAACCCTGAAATTATGTTTACTTTGAACTTTTGATGCACAGGGGCATCACCTAATTGCCCATCTCTGCAAATCAGTGGTAATTTTCTCTTCGTGAAGAAGCAAGTTGAAGTGTCATGCATAGTAGTGCAGAAAACCACAGGGACTGAAATGAAGAGTAGGGAAGACATAATAACGTTAAGAATTTATATAGTGGGTTTTCAATAATTCAATGCTATGGCATTAAATTCCCACTTTACCATGTTATTATTTATGATACTTAAATTAGCCAAACTAAGTTGTCAGGAACGAACTATACAACCCTAATAATATGTTTCCAAATTTTATCCTATTTTTCTTCTGCCAGACTTGCCATGAATTCATTCAGAGCAGCACACTGACTGGCAGGGCTGCTTGTTGTCTCACGTTTCCAGCAGCCAGGTTTAATCCTGATCTCAGGTGCTGGATGTGTGGAGTTTCCCTATTACTATAGATTTTTCCCAGATGGACTGGTTTCTTCCCAAGGAGGGTTAATTGTCCTCGATAAATTACCCCAAGAGTGTAGGACAGTGGTAGAATTTGGTGGAGGGGGGAGTTGATGGTAATATAAAAGAGGATTAAAAGAAATGGGTACTTGTAGGTTGGCGAGGACACAATAGGTCTGTTTACATCTTCTTGATAACAACACTTTCTTCACAAGTGAGTCAGGCTGCCGAAAGGTTCAAAAGCAGTGACAGGAATCTTGTAGTCACTTTGTTGAGAGACAGCAGAGCTGGAAGTAAGGCTAGCAATCAAAGTCCAAATTTGTATACGTTGAATGTCAATCTTGCTACTGTGTTATCCCCATCCTTGTGGCATTTATGATTAATCATTTCTAGCCTCCTGAATGTTTTTTTTGTGTGAAGAAAGAGGTGTCAGGAATACAGTCTGTAATGTAAGTGCATCATTGCTCTACAATATTTTCCCCGAGTAATTTATTATATTCAATGTTATTGATATTTTGTCATTCCAAAGCTTGGGAAGTATCTTCCAAACTCCTAGAACCAGCTCCAAGAACCTGCAGACCTTTGGAAAGTAATATATTGTTTAGGGAGTGTTTCACGCACGGCAACTGACCTCTGCTGCTTTTGTCATTTTTGTTTTAGACTATAAGACAATAAGTCAAAGGAGCAGAAGTAGGCCATTCAGCCCATTGAGTCTGCTCCGCCATTTTATCATGAGCTGATCCATTCTCCTATTTAGTCCCACTCCCCCGCCTTCTCACCATAACCTTTGATGCCCTGGCTACTCAGATACCTATCAATCTCTGCCTTAAAGACACCCAATGACTTGGCCTCCACTGCTGCCCGTGGCAACAAATTCCATAGATTCACCACCCTCTGACTAAAAAAATTTCTTTGCATTTCTGTTCCGAATGGGCGCCCTTCAATCCTTAAGTCATGCCCTTTCGTACTAGACTCCCCCATCATGGGAAACAACTTTGCCACATCCACTCTGTCCATGCTTTCTAACATTCGAAACGTTTCTATGAGGTCTCCCCTCATTCTTCTAAACTCCAAGGACTACAGTCCAAGAGTGGACAAATGTTCCTCATATGTTAACCCTCTCATTCCCAGAATCATTCTAGTGAATCTTCTCTGTACCCTCTCCAACGTCAGCACATCCTTTCTTAAATAAGGAGACCAAAAGTGCCCACAGTACTCCAAGTGAGGTCTCACCAGCGCCTTATAGAGCCTCAACATCACATCCCTGCTCCTATACTCTATTCCTCTAGAAATGAATGCCAACATTGCATTTGCCTTCTTCACCACTGACTCAACCTGGAGGTTAACTTTAAGGGAATCCTGTACGAGGACTCCCAAGTCCCGTTGCATCTCAGAACTTTGAATTCTTTCTCCATTTAAATAATAGTCTGCCCGTTTATTTTTTCTGCCAAAGTGCATAACCATACACTTTCCAACATTCTACTTCATTTGCCACTTCTCTGCCCATTCTTCCAATCTATCCAAGTCTCTCTGCAGACTCTCCGTTTCCTCAGCACTACCGGCCCCTCCACCTATCTTTGTATCGTCAGCAAACTTAGCCACAAAGCCATCTATTCCATAATCCAAATCGTTGATGTGCAATGTAAAAAGAAGCGGCCCCAACACGGATCCCTGTGGAACACCACTGGTAACCGGCAGCCAACCAGAATAGGATCCCTTTATTCCCACTCTCTGTTTCCTGCCAATCAGCCAACGCTCTATCCACGTATGTAACTTTCCCTTAATTCCATGGGCTCTTATCTTGTTAAGTAGCCTCATGTGTGGCACCTTGTCAAAGGCCTTCTGAAAATCCAAATATACAACATCCACTGCATCTCCCTTGTCTAGCCTACTGGTAATTTCCTCAAAAAATTGTAATAGGTTTGTCAGGCAGGATTTTCCTTTAAGGAATCCATGCTGAGTTCTGCCTATCTTGTCATATGCCTCCAGGTACTCTGTAACCTCATCCTTGACAATTGACTCCAACAACTTCCTAACCACCGATGTCAAGCTAACAGGTCTATAATTTCCTTTTTGCTTCCTTGCCCCCTTCTTAAATAGCGGAGTGACATTTGCAATCTTCCAGTCTTCCGGAACCATGCCAGAATCTATCGACTTTTGAAAGATCATCGCTAATGCCTCCGCAAACTCCACAGCTACTTCCTTCAGAACACGAGGGTGCAGTCCATCTGGTCCAGGAGATTCATCTACCTTTAGACTATTCAGCTTCCTGAGTACTTTCTCTGTCGTAATTGTGACTGCGCACACTTCTCTTCCCTGCCACCCTTGAGTGTCCGGTATACTGCTGATGTCTTCCTCAGTGAAGACTGATGCAATATACTCGTTCAGTTCCTCTGCCATCTCCTTATCTCCCATTACAATTTCTCCAGCGTCATTTTCTATCGGTCCTATATCTACTCTCACCTGTCTTTTACTCTTTATATACTTGAAAAAGCTTTTAGTATCCTCTTTGATATTATTTGCTAGCTTCCTTTCATAATTAATCTTTTCTCTCTTAATGACCTTCTTGGTTTCCATTTGTAAGGTTTTAAAAACTTCCCAATCCTCTGTCTTCCCACTATTTTTTGCTTCCTTGTATGCCCTCTCCTTTGCTTTAACTTTGGCTTTGACTTCTCTTGTCAACCACGGTTGCATCCTTTTTCCACTTGAAAATTTCTTCTTTTTTGGAATATACCTGTCTTGCATCTTCCTCATTTCTCACATAAACTCCAGCCACTGCTGCTCTGATGTCCTTCCCGCCAGTGTCCCCTTCCAGTCAACTTTGGCTAGTTCCTCTCTCATGCCACTGTAATTTCCTTTACTCCACTGAAATACCGACACATCAGATTTCGGCTTCTCTTTTTCAACTTTCACAGTGAACTCAATCATGTTATGATCACTGCCTCCTAAGGGTTCCTTCACCTCAATTTCTCTAATCACCTCTGGTTCATTACACAATACCCAATCCAGTACAGCCAATCTCCTAGTGGGCTCAACAACAAGTTGTTCTAAAAAGCCATCTCGCAGACATTCTACAAGTTCTCTCTGTTGAGATCCAGTGCTGACCTGATTTTCCCAATCTACTCGCATGTTAAAATCCCCCACAATTATCATAACACTGCCCTTCTGACAAGCCTTTTCTGTTTCCAGTTGTAATCTGTAGTCCACATCCCTGCAGCTGTTTGGAGGCCTATAAATAACTGCCATCAGGGTCCTTTTACCCCTGCTATTTCTTAGCTCAACCCATAAAGATTCTGCACCTTCCGATCCTATATCACCTCTCTCTAACAATTTAATATCATTTCTTACCAATAAAGCCATGTCTCCCCCTCTGCCTACCTTCCTATCCTTCCGATACACTGTGTATCCTTGTACGTTCAGCTCCCAGAGACATGCATCCTTTAGCCAGGTCTCAGTGATGGCTACAATATCATACCTGCCGATCTGTAGCTGTACAACAAGATCAAACACCTTATTCCTTATGCTGCGTACATTTAAGTACAACACCTTAAGACCAGTATTTGGTACTTTCGCTTTAATTTCACTGCAACTTTATTGCACTGCAGCTCATCCCAATGGCTACACATTTGCCCCATCACCTGCCTGTCTTTCCTGACATCTTTACTGCTCACTATCTTAGATTTATTTCTGTTTTCCCCTTCCTCCGCTCTATCATTCCTGTTTTGTGTGAACCTCCAGCATGCCTCGACCATAGTGTTAAGGTCAATTTACCTTCCTTTATTTATGGTGGAGGCAATTAAATTGTTTTTGATGAGGGTCCATGTGCAAATTAAAGTACCAGTAAATATAAGCATTTTCACAGAAATTTCCATCTCATCCCAACTCTATTCTCCAGATCTTCCTTCCAATTAAGCCATTACAGAATCTGACTGAGAAAGGATTCAATGCGAGCAAAACAAAGGATGTGTTGTATTCTTCCATCATTGACCCCCTCCCCCAACACGTACCACAATCATACAATGCTTCTGAAATGTATAATTTATTTTGTTTGCTCTGAATTGATTTCATAATATAGTCTGCTATAATTTGATTGATGGCTACTTAGGATCCATGTATTTATTGCAATTACAGTACGGGGATTACGTGATAGGGAGATAAATCAAACCATTATATAATGGCATTCCCTCATAAAATAGTGGTAATTTAATTTAACTGTATGACCTTCTCTCAGGCAGTCTAACATGAACCCCTGAGTAAAATCTCAAATAATTCTGCTGTTGTGAACCTCGATATTGTGCCGAATGATAATGCCAGATCTATAACATGCCTCGGGATTTACCTCAGCTCCAAGATGCATATATTGGTTCCATTTTACCAGAAAGCTTTCTTAGTTCTCCAAAAACAGTTACGTATTAGCAACTTAATATAGTTAAGTGCTATATTTACCCAATAATGTATATTCGGCACAAAAAAGGTAAAAATAAAGTGGGAAATGATATTTATAATTGTTCTGATAAAGGACTTCTCTCGGCCCAAGCTGCCAGGGGAGTGTTTTGTGCACAGTAGTTGTCCTCTGCTGCTTTAATCAATCTTTTAGTGAACCTCTACCATGCCTAGAGTATAGTATTAAGGTCAAAATACCTTCCTTGAAAGCAAGCTGGATGAAATCAGCCTCCCAAGCACAAACAAAGGGTTGAACTTAGGTCTTTCTGCGTCTTTACAATTTAGTTGCTGTTCATTTCCATTCTGTGATGGCATGCATGGACTAGAAGGTCAATAGATTGCCCTTCAAACCTACTCCCCCAAGCCTTTGTTCCATCACAGACCCAGCAATGATGAGATAATGACAGCCTATTTCTAGGATGGTGTGAAATGGAGGGAAAACTGAGGGCCGAGGGGCGTCCCATGGGCCGGCTGCCCTGCTACTTCTTTGGTAATAGAGCGCTCTTGTGAACTGGGTGAACACAAGTTTTCTCAGCAGAATACAAAACAGCAAAGTAGTTGGAAATAAAGCTTTTTTTGTAACAATTTTTCCGTGACTGCTTTGGTTTCCAACCACATTCCAAAGGTGCACGAGTTATGGTTATTAAGTTATAGGCGCTGGAAGCATGGCAACACCTCAGGGCTGCCTCCACCACATATCAGACAATGTTTCTGACACAAGTTAGAAGGCTTGATTTCCAATGATCACCAGTACGAGGAATAGTGCCTCTGTGAGGTCAACTATTGAATTGAATTGAATTGACTATATTCCTTACATTCTTCACGTACATGAGGAGTAAAAATCTTTACGTTACCTCTCCCAAATGTGCAATGTGCAACTTATAGTAATTTGTAATAAATAGTATGTACAACAGGACAGTCAATATAGCATAGAAATAAATTGTGTCAATGTGAATTAAACAGTCTGATGCCCTGGTGGAGGAAGTTGTCCCAGAACCTCTTGGTCCTGGCTTTAATGCTGCTGTACTATTTCCTGGATGGTAACAACTGGAACAGTTTGTGGTTGAGGTGACTTGGGTCCCCAATGATCCTTCAGGCCCTTTTTACGCACCTGTCTCTGTAAGTGTCCTGAGTAGTGGGAAGTTCACATCTATAGATGCGCTGGGTTGTCTGCACCACTCTTGAGGGAAGTACAGTTCCTATTACCAGGCAGTGATGCAGCCAGTCTCAATTATGCCCTATCAGGATAACATCAACTGCAACATCGGCCGAGAATTGTGCATTGCAAGATCCAGACGTAGAGTGCAAAGAAGCACCATCTCAGTAGAGTGCCTCGGTGCTCTCTTGAATGTGAATGAGAGGACTCTTCATCTGCGGAAAGCTGATTGTTCCTGTGCAGAGCTCCGTCATCAGGTTCATAAAGTTTTGTGGTAGTCCAATACTCAACGTCTTTGTCCATTACTGGTACAGATTCAATGGGTCAAATGCCCTGCTTCTGCGGCATAACAATTCAACGATTCTATGAAGAACATGCCCAGTGACATCTAAAGTGATTAGAATCTGGAATCTTCACTTCTTTGCTTGAATGAACACCTTGCTGATCACACCAGATCCCAACAAACCATTTCGCTGCTCATGTTGTGGAAACGTCTCACGGGATGGCCTTATCCCAGCCAGGGACAAATGACTGAAGAAGAAATCTTCAATAAGCTTCCTCCCTACATTTCCATCTGCCAATTTAACCAGAACTAATTTGCATGTTTTTGATTGTGGCTTACCACTCAACGTCATAGTATCTGACTCAAATTTCTGTTTGGATGCCCAATAAGAAACCCTTTCATACAACTCCACTATTCCTTCTGCTCCTTATCTTAGTAATTCTGTAAACAGGGACACAGGAGCCCTGCATTTCTTGCAGAGAATGACGTATGGCACAACTGATTGTAAAAATAGATATACATACAGTATATTTGAATTCAAATAGCATCAGAAAAGGTCGGCCTGAACAATCAAAAACCTATTCAGATTTATTACATTACAAAATGTATTTATACTCTAGGCACTCATCTGAGATTAGTTCCCCAATGTTCAGAAATTTAGCGCCAGATATAGAGCGCATCTTTTGCTAATGGATTTGTATTCCAAACGACAGCTTGTGTGACTGAATCAGACTATCAAACAACTTCTCTGATTTTATGATGTTTTCTCAGGTACCGTATACTGTTTATTGGGTATTTTAGCTTTCTCATTTGAGAGCAAAGCATACAGACGAGCAGATTCATAGTCTCCAGCCAAAATTCGTCTAATGAAAAATGTAAACTGCGATGTCCCAGATCCATCTTTCTAATTTAACTGCTCAATTGAATATTAATGTACAGCTTTAAGACCTACCCGAAGAGTTTAATGAAGAGGAAAGACGGAAAAACAGAGCGTGGTGACGGAGATTCTTCTACTCTTGAGTAATATGAGGCAGGCAAACCAGGGACTGATCATTGCTGTTCTGTTCCATCAGCCTACAGCTTCTCATCTCATGCCTCTGTGCACACTGAGAGCTGTGTCTGCTGCAGATGCCATATGCCATCAGCATCACTGAGTTGGGAGATTCTGCTGATTACCATTTCAGTGGAACGTTTTTGTTGATGTTTTGGGTCCTAGTCCTTCAGGTACCAGGCTGATAAGAGGTAGGCGCAGAAACTGTACAAAGAATCAAGCCTGGATGATCAGAATGGGAATTAAGAAGAAGTAATTAAGTAACAATGGGGTAAAAATTATTTAGCTTGCGTAATAGTCAGATTCTCTGATTACGCCTCATCACAAAGCAGTCATTGTGCCACAACTGTTTTGACGTTAAAATGTGCGCTGAATTTCGATATTGGCTCTCACTGTAATAGAGAGGGCCATGGAGTCCTTCAGCCCAACACATTTGTGCCAACCAAAATGCCCATCCAAGGGAGTACCACTTGCACACATTTGACGCATGCCCCTCCGTACCTTTTCTATCCGTGTACCTCTCCAAATGTCTTTTAAATGTTGTTACTGAACCTGCTTCAACCACTGTTAACTCACCCTGTGTAAACACTGTAAAGGAAAACATAGGTGGTTTTGCAGGAGAGCTTGCTACACAGCGAATGCGATATCACTTTCTCCGCTCACACTGATCTCCTTGGGGGGCACTGTGGTGCAGTCAGTAGAGCCGACGTCTCAGCGACCAAGGTCCCACTTCAGTCCTGGCCTTGTATGCACTCGGTGTGGACTTTGTGCACTTTCCCTCACACACGCCAAAGATGTGGGGGCTGGTAGGTTCACTGGCGTCTGTAAATTAGTGTGTAGGTGAGTGGGAGAATTAATGAGAAGGTGGGAAGAAAACAAAAGCAAGGGATTAAATGAAGGATTAGAGCAAAAATCAATGGATTGTGGAGCCTGTTCCCATCCTGTATAAGTCTGTGACTCTATGGCATTAAGCAGGAGCTCCACCCATTTAGAGGGTCCTTTGCCCCCCCCCCCAGTAGAAGGAATGAACTACAACCGACCTTGGGCCAACACAATCAGCATTCTGGCAAATGTGCATGACAGCTGGCAGGGACTCTGTCAAAGTCGAGGTCAAGTTTACTGTCAGGTGCACAAGTACAAATGCTTGTATGCACAGGTGCAATGAGAAACTTACTTGCAGCGGTATCACAGGTACAAAGCACTGGAGACAACCATTCGCCCCCCCCCAACCAAAAAAATTAAAATCCACTTAAATTGTGGAAAATCATACAAGAACAGAAAAATGCAGTTCATTGCCGTGCAAAGTGACATTTCCTGTGTGGAGCAGGAAGTGTTTCATTATAATTTCTCTCCCATAAAAAAAAATTAGAGGGTTATAAAAAGAAAACACCCAGATATTTTTCCCTTGAGAAGAAAAAGTGCAGTATGGAACAGACTGACTTCACAAGCATGAAGTTTCCTTTCAGTGCATGATATGAGTGTGCTCTACTTTGCACACAGTAGACTGCACACATTTACGGAGAAATGCAGTAAATTAAAGCCCAGGGGGATTTTCACTTCCACTGACATTCCAACACCCACAAAAAAAAACACATAGTCCCACTCTGCACCATTATTCCTGGGCAGTCACTAGGCTAATGAAGTAAATGTATGTGCTTCAGGGGTCTCGGGTGTATTAATCCAAAAGAAGCATGTCTTCAAAATGTACTATTTTTCAAATCCCTTGTTTTCATAGATTACATTGCTCAATGATAAAGCTAAAAACTGCAAATGACATTGAGGCCCATTGTTGCCTTCTTTTCCCACATCACTGAATATTCTATATTGATTTTAATAGCAGTTGACTAAAAGCAAGGTTTGAGCTGCCTATTGAGCTTCCTTATGAAATGAAAACCAAGCTGTCAAACACAATTTCTCTGCCTTTGAATTCAGTTCAGTTGAAATTACATTAAGTCATCTATCCATGTCTTCTTTTCCTAGATCTATTCATGAGCAACAATTTTTATTTGATATGTCTCAATTATTTTAACACCTCTATGAATTTCTATCTTGCCAATGAAAGTCACACATTTGTAAAATGACTTAGAATTACCTTGGAGCAGGTTGGCATGAGCTCTCTGAGCTTTTAACTCAATCTCTCCAGGATGTTGTTAATTGGGGTTTGATGACTGTGTTGTCACTGATGATCATGGATAGGTGGCCAGTCTGTTTGAGACGGTCAGAGTTTGCCTGGTACAACTGCTGCACATTCAACATTGTCTAGGTCTTGGTGATTTTAGGGATGGACTTCTTCATTATCCAAGGAGTTGTAAGTGGAGTAAAAAGTTGTGTAATAATCAGCAAAATAATCCCTACCTCTGACATAAATATACAAAAGTTCATTCATCCAACAGCTGAATATTTTGGGGCAAACCTGGGACATTTTCATGACAATCTCCCATATTTTTGTCCTCTTCTTCTTTGGCAGCCCTCAGGAAACAAAGTTGACTTGTTTCTCTTCCAGTTCAGTGGCTTCTGTGGTGCTTGATGAGATCAACGTGGGGTCTGCATATTTTGCCATGGACCTGGGGGGGTTCCAAGATGGGCTTTGGAGGGCAGGAGGTTGGTATCATACTTCTTCCACATCTCTGCCTTCCTGACACATGACCTCAAAGTTCTCAGTTCCATCCCAGATGCTGCTTTTCCATTTTGATCAGTTGAGGACAAAGCATCCCCAGGAGTAAGTGGGGATGTTGCACTGTTTTATAGTGCCTTGAATCTTTTCCACTGACTACCTGGCAATCTCTTGTTTTTTTTATGGAGTTCAGAATAAGAATGCCTGTTTTGTGCCAGATATATAAGCAATGGCTGACTGAGTATAACTTGGATGCTACTGATGGGGATGTTGGTCTGGGAGAGTTCACTCGTAGTGGTTTGCTTCTTCTGGTTCTTTTGGATGATTGTACAGAGATGGCATTGGCAGTAACTCTCCAGTGCCTTAACTTACTTGCCATCAGTAGCCAGGTTGCAAAAGCAAACACAAAGTCAGAGGATCATGGCAGACCATGAACTTTATGCCAAGACTGAAATCTTCATTTTCAAACACCCTTTTTTACAGTTAGCCAATGGCTATGCCAGTGCGTTAAAGGTAAAGTTGAAATTAATCACTGATGTTTGCCTTTACTAAAAGATGGCTCCCAAGATATGAGAAATGGCCCTGTTTTCCAGGTTAGCAGACAAAGAGCAAGAGCAACTCAACAGTTTAGGCAGCATTTTTGGAGGGAAATAGACAGTCATTGGGTCGAGGTGCTTTTGCCTAGATTGTTTTCATGGGTTTCCCTCTGAGATTTATGGCGGAACAGCATTGTTGTAGAGTTGAGACAGATTGGCTGTGGTGTCATAATAGCAACATAGAACATAGAACAGTACATCACAGTACAGGCCCTTTGGCCCACATTGTTGTGCCTCCCATATACCCCCCCACCTTAAATTCCTCCATATACCTAGCTAGTAGTCTCTTAAATTTCACTAGTGTATCTGCCTCCACCACTGACTCAGGCAGTGCATTCCATGCACCAACGACTCTCTGAGTAAAAAACCTTCCTCTAATATCCCCCTTGAACTTCCCACCCCTTACCTTAAAGCCATGTCCTCTTGTATTGAGCAGTGGTGCCCTGGGGAAGAGGCGCTGGCTATCCACTCTATCTATTCCTCTTATTATCTTGTACACCTCTATCATGTCTCCTCTCATCCTCCTTCTCTCCAAAGAGTAAAGCCCTAGCTCCCTTAATCTCTGATCATAATCCATACCCTCTAAACCAGGCAGCACCCTGGTAAATCTCCTCTGTACCCTTTCCAATGCTTCCACATCCTTCCTATAGTGAGGCGACGAGAACTGGACACAGTACTCCAAGTGTGGCCTAACCAGAGTTTTATAGAGCTGCATCATTACATCACGACTCTTAAACTCTATCCCTTGACTTATGAAAGCTAACACCCCATAAGCTTTCTTAACTACCCTCTCTACTTCTGAATGGTGGCCGATTAGGAAAAGGGGAGGTGCAATGAGATCTGGATGTCATTGTACACCAGTCATTGAAAGTAGGCATGCAGGTACAGCAGGCGGTGAAAAAGGCGAATGGTATGCTGGCATTTATAGCAAGAGGATTCGAGTACAGGAGCAGGGAGGTACTACTGCAGTTGTACAAGGCCTTGGTAAGACCACACCTGGAGTATTGTCCGCAGTTTTGGTCCCCTAATCTGAGGAAAGACATTCTTGCCATAGAGGGAGTACAAAGAAGGTTCACCAGATTGATTCCTGAGATGGCAGGACTTTCATATGATGAAATACTGGATGAACTAGGCTTATACTCGTTGGAATTTAGAAGATTGAGGGGGGATCTGATTGAAACGTATAAAATCCTAAAGGGATTGGACAGGCTAGATGCAGGAAGATTGTTCCCGATGTTGGGGAAGTCCAGAACGAGGGGACACAGTTTGAGCATAAAGGGGAAGCCTTTTAGGACCAAGATTAGGAAAAACTTCTTCACACAGAGAGTGGTGAATCTGTGGAATTCTCTGCCACAGGAAACAGTTGAGGCCAGTTCATTGTCTATATTTAAGAGGGAGTTAGATATGGCCCTTGTGGCTAAAGGGATCAGGGGGTATGGAGGGAAGGCTGGTACAGGGTTCTGAGTTGGATGATCAGCCATGATCGTACTGAATGGCGGTGCAGGCTCGAAGGGCCGAATGGCCTACTCCTGCACCTATATTCTATGTTTCTATGTTTCTACCTGTGAGGCAACTTTCACTCAATATCAGCAAGACCAAGGAACTGATTGTAGACTTCAGGAGACGGAATCCAGAGGTCTATGAGCCAGTGGGTGTCACTATGTCAGAGGACCTATCCTGAACACATCATATAAATGTAATTACAGAGAAAGCTCACAAGCGCCTCTACTTCATTAGGAATCTGCAGAGATTTGGCATGTCATCAAAAATCTTGACAACCTCTATAGATATGTGCTGGGAAGTGTATTCACTGGCTGCATTGTGGCCTGGTATGGGAACACCAATGCCTTTGAGTGGAAAATTACTCAAAATGTAGTGGATTCAGCCCAGCACATCACGGGTAAAGCCCTCCCAACCATTGAGCTCATCTTCATGAAATATTGCTGCACAAAAATAGCATCTATCATCAAAGGTCCTCACCACACAGCCATGCTCTTTTCTCACTACTGCCATCAGCTAGAAGGTGCAAGTGCTTCAGGATTCGCACCACCAGGTTCAAGAACAGTTACTGCCTCTCAGCCTTCAGGCTCTCGAACAAAAAGGGCAACTACACTTATTCTATTTCTGCTGTTCCCACAACCAATGATCTCATTATCTTTATATTTTTATGCTTTCATTATTTATTGCTATTTATTTATATCTGCATTTGCATAGTTTGTTGTTCAATGATCCTGTTTACAGTTACTGTTCCATAGGTTCACTGAATATGCCTGCAGGTAAAAGAATCTTAAGGTTGTATGTGATGACATGTAAGTACTCTGATAACATAAATGTCAAAGAGATTGCATGTAATAGAGCAGAAATTAGTGGGAAGTTAGAGGCTTGGGAAGCTTTTAAAAACCAACGGAAGGCAACTAAAGCAGTTGTTAAGAAGGTAAAGATGAAATGCAAAAGTAACTGAGCCAATAATATACATACAGTGTTAAAGAGAGGTAAGAGTGGATATTGGACCTCTGGAAAACAATGCTGGAGAAGTAGTAATGGAGGACTACAAAATGGTGGACAAACTGAATATATTTTGCATCAGTGTTCACTGTGGAAGACACTAGCAGTACGATGGAAGTTCCAGGTGTCAGGAGTCAAGAAGTGTGTAATGTTATCATTTCTAGAGAGAAGGTTTTTGGGAAACTGAAAGGTCTAAAGGTAAATAAGTCACCTGGACCAGATGGCGTACATCCCAGGGTTCTAAAAGAGGTGGTTGAAGAGATTGTGGAGGCATTGGTAATGATCTTTCAAGAAACACTAGATTCTGGAATGGGTTCCGGAAAGCTGGAAAATTGGAAATGTCACTCCACTATCTTCATGAAGGGAGAGAGGCAGAAGAAAGGAAACCATAGGCCAGTTAGTCTGAACTCAGTGGTTAGGAAAATGTTGGAGTCAATTATTAAGGATGAGGTCTCAGTGTACTTGAAGGCACATGATAAAATAGAAAGGTGCCTCACATGAGGCTGCTTAACAAGCTATGAGCCCATGTTATTACGGAGAAGATTCAAACATGGATAAGGCAGTGGCTGATTGGCAGGAGGTAAAGAGGGGGAATAAAGGGAACCTTTTCTGGTTGGGGGCTGGTCACTAGTGATGTTCCATAAATGTCTGTATTGGGACCAGTTCTTTTTACATTATACGTCAATGATTTGGACGATGGGATTGAAGGCTATGTGTAATGTTCGCAGACGATATGAAGATAGGTGGAGGGGTAGGTAGTTTTGAGGAAGTAAAGAGGCTACAGAAAGACTTAGACAGTTTAGGAGAAGTGGCAGATGGAATACAGTGACGGGAAGTGTATGGTCATGCACTTTGCTAGAAGAAATGAAAGGGTTGACTATTTTCTAAATGGACAGAAAATACAAAAAACTGAGGCGCAAAGAGACTTTGGATCATTGTGCAGGATTCCTTAAAGGTTAATTTGCAAATTAGATCTGTGGCAAAGAAGGAAAATGCGATGTTAGCATTCACTTCAAGAAAATGAGCATATAAAAGCAAGGATATAATGTTGAGACTTTATGATGTACTGGTGAAGCCTCGCTTGGAGTATTGTTGCAGATTTGGGCATAGAAAAGATGTTCTGAAGCTGGAGAGAGTTCAAAGGAAGTTCATGAAAATGATTCCAGAATTGAATGTCTTGTCATATGAAGAGCATTTGATGGTTCTGGGCCTGTATTCACTGGAATTCAAAAGAATGATATGTGACCTCATTGAAACTTATCGAATGGTGAATGGCCTTGATAGAGCGGTAGTAGAGAGGATATTTCCTCTGGTGGAAGAGTCTCAGACTAGATTACAAAACCTCAGAATAGAAGGACGTCCTTTTAGAACGGAGATGGTGAGGAATCTCTTTAGCCAGAAAGTGGTGATTCTGTGGAATACTTTTCCATGGGCAGCTGTGGAGGCCAAGTCTTTATGTATATTTAAGTCAAAGGTTGATATATTCTTGATCGGTCAGGGCATGAAAGGATATGGGAAGAAGGAAGGAGACTGGGGCTGAGAAGGAAATTGGATCAGCCATGATGAAATGGCGGAACAGACTCGATGGGTCAAGTGGCCTAATTCTGCTCCTATATCTTATGGTCTTATGATAATAACTTTTACATTGAACTTTTTGAACTTTGAAATCTCAGCATTGCAAGAGTATAGGAAAATAAATGTACTGTTCTTTAAAATAAAGAAAGAGATATTTCAGGTAGAGCCCTTTAAGTGAATTGACCTGTAGAAAGAGAATGTTTGAAACTCCATTCCATTTCATTCAAGACACTGCTGAAGGTTATAAAGAAAACCCTCATGGCTAGAACATTTTTTTACGTAGCTTAAAATTATTGGATATTCTAGGACCTTGTGTGTACGACTTGGCAAGTGGATTCCTTCCTTCATTCCTTCCTTCTTCTCTTCCCTCATTTCATTTCGTTCCTCCTTCCCTCCTTCCTATCATCTTTCCCTCACTCTTTCCTTCTTTTCTCACCCCTTTCCTTCCCTCCTTTCCTCTTTCCCATCATTCCTTTCTTCCTCCCTTCCTTCCCCCCTTCCTGTCCTCTTTCCCCTCATTCTTTCATATATTTCTTCCCTCCTCCTTCCTCTCGGTCCTCCCTCTCCAGGGGAAGCAAACTAACATCAACTTTACTTTATGTGAATACAGAACTCTGTGATTTCCAGCTCCTAACGTATAGTTTCTGGTTCAATCTGCACATGATGGGGTGCAGAAAAATAGATGGGGACAGTTCAATTGTTGTCAAGTCAGTAAGATGGATAAAATACTGAATTCTTAAACGTGCATTATGCTCTAGGAACAAGTGATTATTCTGTGTGGTTTGGATAAGCAAAACCAATAGTAAACTGCTGCCAGGTAATATTTTCATTCAGTGCTGAAGGTATACTGAAGGAGATGTTGGCATTGAATGAGGTGTAAGGGGGAAAAGAATAAGCTAAACTAACAGTACAATGAAAAGGGACATTGGAAATCCAAAACTCCGTCATTAATACCCCATCTCCCAACAATCAATTCTGCCACACATCAAGTCCTCCATCCTGCTAAATGGAAAGGATCAAGAGGCAGCCAGAATGACAGAGGGCTGCTGTGTTTCTGTTGAGGTCATCACCCGTCAGAAATCATAAGTGGCTGATTTTGTTTAGCGTTATCTTTCCCCACAGCAGGACTCGATGGAAAGCTGATCAATATCCATGATTGGCATGGCATATTCAACAGATCAGCTCTTGTTAGATTACCAGGCATCTGTGTGCAGTCACAAATCTCAGCGCAGCAGACTCTTCTGGGAAAGGCCACAAATACTTGAGATACAGGTCAATAATGACTTGCTAGGGTTTAATTGATGAACGACAAACGATCTTCAGCATTGAGACCGCAAGATCATAAGGTATAAGAGCACAATTAGGCCATTTGCCTCATCGGGTCTTCTCTGCCATTCCACCCTGGCCTGATTTACTATCCCTCTCTACCCCATTCTCCTGTCTCTCTCCATGATCTTTGACACCCTGACTAATCAAGAAGCTGTCAGCCTCTGCTTTAAATATACCCAATGACTTAGCCTTCACAGACATCTGTGGCAATGAATTCCACAGATTTACTACCCTCTGGCTAAAGAAATTCCCTTCATCACTGTTCTAAACATGTCCTTCTATTCTGATGTTATGTCCTCTGGTCTTTGACTCCCCTGCTATAGAAAACTCTCCACATCCAATTTATCTATGCCTTTCAATTTCACTTACATTTACATTTACTTTACATTTCACTTCAGAAGCTTGCTTCATTTCCTCAGTTAAGAAGCTTTTGAAGGAGAACTGCACTGAAGTTCAAATATAAAAACCAGAATGCAAAGAGTTCAAGGGTGAAATGTGGAGTGTGGCAATTTCGAAGGCAGCTTCTTTGGATGGTGGGGAGATAAATGTGGGCAGTGAGGTTGGTAGAAGCACTTATCAACCACCTTCAAGTCCTCTGAACTAGAAGGTAATCACCTCAGGTTCGGCTTTAATTTTCTGTTCAAGACCCGACATCCCTTCTGATATGAGTTACATTTGATAATCTTTTAAAACAAATTCACAATCCAACCCTCATCAGTGTAAACATTGCCTGTTTATGTGTCTGTCTGAAGCCTCCGTCGGTCAGGGTCGACCATAGATATTGTGTCCTAGCTGTCTAGATATGCAAGCCTAGGCAAGACAATATGGAGAGCAAGCTGTTGCCCATGTAGCAAGCGTCCCCTCTCCACACATCTGATGAACCCAAAGGAATGGCAAAGACCAATACAGTTTGATAGCAACAGAATCGCAGAAGTTGCCAGTCAGCATTGAACTCAGTGTAAGACTGCCTTAGGGACTCCATCTCCGGATTTTTCCCTCAGGGTTTACCCTGAAGCTTTCCCCATGAGCGGGTATAGCTACAAAGCAGCAGAGGCTCGAGATCAGAGTTTTCCTTCTCCTAGATGAGCTGCCAACCATGGCTGACGAGCCCCATCTGCCCAAAGCGACTGGTTTTAAGGGGCCAGTAACCCACCTTTGCTCCCTGTCCTGTCAGTAGAAATGGTTCTGTCACACTGAGTACCGAAGCCACATGCGAAGGCCTGGAGCTGGACTTGGTTGTCAGAGGCTATTTGAGGCGTACGCTATTGGGAGCATTTAATAGGTAGTAGGAGCTTGTCCCCATTACCACCCCCGGCTATAACAACCTTAATGAAACACAGTTTATGTGTACTAGTTGTTGATTTAGATTAGTTTTAAAACAGATCTTATCACGAATATCTAAATCAACCTGCCGCTGATTTGGACCCTGATCAGACTCCTGAAACTCGGCTCAATAACTCTTACAGCCCAGCTCCTGAAGTGGGAGTAGCATGGCAGCATAGCGGTTAATGTAACGCTATTACAGCACCAGCGACCGGGGTTCGATTCTGTCCGTGAGGAGTTTGTTCATTCCCCCCGTTACTGCACGCGTTTCCTCCTGTAGCTCCTGTTTCCTCCCACCTTCCAAAGATGTATGGGTTAGTCGGTTAACTAATCACATGTGTGACATTTGGCAGCACATGCTCGTAGGCCAGAAGGGCCTGTATCCCTGCTATATCTCCAAATGAGCAAAACCGAAGCACTTTGGGCTCAGAGTTGTCCTGTGCAGTTGCTGCATCCGAGAGGGGTGTACCGTGCTGAGAAATGTAGGATGCGATGGAAGAGCAGGGAAGGTGTGAATGCTGGGCGTCCAATTTGTTTTCACCATCACATTTTTCACCTGCTGAGTGTAATCCTGGACTTGAAGCGATTTGTCAGAATGACAGAAAATTCACTGCAGCATTATTTTTAGCAGGGTCTAAATCCGTGATGGGAAGGGTGAAAAAGTGATGCATGATCAATTTATTGTTAACATAAGCGGCTCCAACAGCCTCTCATTGTTCTATGATGAACATCATTTCTCCATTTTGCTTACCCATCCATTCCCAATGCGGAACAAGCCAACACTGACTGCAATCGAGACGAAAACCTTTAACAGAAAGGCTTGCCTGGTAATGTGTTAAATCACAATTGAAATACAATAGCCAATGGAAAAAAATGTATTAATTAAATGAAGTGTAAAAACTGTACAGATTATAGGTGTCAGCAGTTGCAGCCAAATACTGCAGTGAGGGCCGAGGTTTTTTTTCCCTTCACAGTCCCTGCCAATGCACACACTTGGAAAGAGATGCTGAGGAGATTGAACAGGTGCAATTTTTGAGAATGTGTACTTGAGTCAGCAATAGAGCTAGCCAGGACGCCGTCTGACAGAATGGTGTATGCAGAACTGTCCTGGACTGCAGCTGTTCAATAACATGGCTTGCTGAGCAGGTATAATTAAAGTTCAAAGTAAGTTTATTATCTACGTACGTATATGCTCCATATACCACCCTGAGCTTAATCTTCTTGCAGGCATTCGCAGTAGAACAAAGAAATACAATAGAAACAACGAAAGACTATACACAAAGTGTGACAAGCAACCAATGTGCAAAAGAAGACAAACTGTGAATACAAAAAAGCAAATAATAAATCATTTTTTTATATAGGCATCTGTTAGTCTCATGAGACCATGGATTTGCGCCTTGGAAGGTTTCCAGGGCACAGGCCTGGGCAAGGTTGTATGGAAGACCAGCAGTTGCCCATGCTGCAAGTCTCCCCTCTCCATGCCACTGATGATGTCCAAGGGGAGGGCATTAGGACCCATACAGCTTGGCACCAGTGTCGTCACAGAGCAATGTGTGGTTAAGTGCCTTGCTCAAGGACACAACACGCTGCCTCAGCCAAGGCTCGAAATAGCGACCTTCAAATCACTAGACAAACGCCTTAACCACTTGGCCACGTGCCAACAATAAATAAATAAATACATACATACATACAGAAAATGTGAATCATTGAGTCCTTGAAAGTGAGTCTATAGGTTGTGGAATGAGTTCAATGTTGAGGTGAGTGAAGTTATCCATGTAGGATCAGAAGCCTAGTGGTCGAAGAGCAATAACTGTTGCTGAACCTGGTGGTGTAGGACCAAAGGCTCATTAATCTCCTTCCTGATGAGAGCAGGGTGAGCCTGGCTTGGAGAGTGGGGGTTCTTGATGATGGATGCTGCTTTCTTGTAGCAGCGCTCAATGGTTGGGGATGGTTTTTCCTGCGTTGGACTAGGCATCACAGGGAAGGCCTACAAGCATTTGCTTTATACTGATGCTCATATACCAAAGACTACTGCTTTTTTTCCCAAGTCCAACCTGCTGGATGGGCTACCTTTCAAGATAAAATTCTTCTGATATGCAAATCCATATATAAATCGCAGAATTACAATGCCATTTGAAGCAGCCCTGTAAAATAAATATCCTTTTAAGGCAACAATTTAAAGCATTGGAATGTTTAAATCAATAAAACATTTAAAATAGCCCTGAGAATTGTCAGAGTTGATAATTGCTTTGCTTTCATTTACCAAGTGCACCATCTTTAATTGAACCGTGGTGCCTTATAAAGAAGCTTTGCTGTGGTTTACTTTCTTATCGATATTTCTCTGTCCTGACTGGAAATGGTTAATGGAACACTGAGGAAGCAGCTTTTGACTCAGTATCGACCTCGATATAAGCACGTTTGTTTAGATCAGAGTTCCCAACCAGTGGTTCAGGGACCCCTTGCTTCATGGTATTGGTCCATGACATAAAACATGGTTGGAACCCTCTGGTTTAGAAGAAAAGCTCCTCTCCCTCTCTTCAGCATTAAATGAGTTCTGCAGAAGCACTTATAACAACTGAAGTTTGATCTGTACATCACTGAGTTATGAAGTTGTTAATTCATTATCGGAGCGTAACTCCAGATAGTTGACTTTAGTATTGTTTCTTATTAGAGGTGCTGGCTCAGGCTGAGCCTGGGTTATCTTATTCAAATTGTTACTGAGAGCGACCGGAGCTGGTGTGGTAGTGGCAACCCACTACTTATCCCGACCCACTTCAGAGCACGAAGTTTACCCTTTCCAGTTCTCCACTGAAAGTCTTACATGAGAATTGTGAGCAGTTTTTGGCACCTTATCGAAGAAGTGATGTGCTGGCATTGGAGAGGGTCCAGATAAGGCTCACAAGAATGACTCTGGGAATGAAAGGGTTAATGTATGAGGAATGTTTGATGGCTCTGGCCCTGTACTCGCTGGTATTTAGAAGAATTTGGCGGGGTGGGGGAGAATCTCATTGAAACCTACCAAATACTGAAAGGCCTAGGTAGAGTGGACATGGAGAGGATGTTTCCTGTTGTGGAGGGGTCTAGGGCCCGAGGGCACAACCTCAAAATACAAGGACATTCCTTTAGAACAGAGATGAGGAGGAATTTCAGAGGAAGGTGAATCTGTGGAATTTATTTCCAAAGATGTCTGTGGAGGCCAAGTCATTGAAGGTAAAGTTTGATTGATTCTTGATTAGTAAGAGCACCAAAGGTTATAGGGTGAAGATAGGACAATGGGGTTGAGAGGGATAATACTTCAGTGATGATGGAATGGTGGAGCATAGTCGATGGACCAAATGGCCTAATTCCGCTCCTATGTCTTATGGTTCTGTGGTACCTACTAAATATCATGAACTGCAATTGATCTACAGTTCGAATGGGAAAGTGCAGGAAATATGGAACAGGCCAGACAGCATTTGCGGAGGGAAGATTCGAGTTAGTTTTCTGGGTCAACAATGATCTTACAGTTCAGCTGAAGGTACTAATGTTACTTAGATCTCGCCACCGTGAGCTATGTTGTGATCAGGAATGTACCAATATGTTATGGCTGGCTACCAGATTACATGATAGGTTCACTAATACAGGCATTGGGGCGATGCCAATCATATCCTTCCGTGGCTCCTGAAATGTTTCCACACTGGCTCGACAATCTTTTACTGAGGTCACTTCCATTCATTCGATGATTTCAGTCAATACATTTCAACCCTCTCTGTGGTCAGATTATTACAAGTTAATTACTCATTGCCACAATAGATTTAGAATGCGGGATTCTGGCCCGATCGTCAATGATCAGCAAAATGATGTGGGAGAGACTGTGTTCATTTGATACTTGCTGATATAAATCAGAACCACAGATAAAAGTGCATGGCTTTCAGTTGTGTTGCTGTTCACTTAAAACTCCTTTCCTCTATAGCTGTGTTTCCAGTGTTAAATTCTGAAACACTCAGTTAAATTTGATTTGTTCATGTGAGCTTTATCCTTAAAATGCTAATCATGTGTGATACGTGTTTAATTCGATGGCGAAGTGACAGTGATCTGCACTTTGACATTCAAGTCTGATAAAGCCTAACTGCTTTCAAACTTCCAAACTAATTTATCTTTTCTTTTATTTTCACCCTTCTTGAAAGTATGCGGTGAACTGGGCGTGTTCACATTGTGAGACTGAGGAATATAGGGTGCAGAGGATATTCACCAGGATGCTTCCTGGATTAGAGACCATGCCTTAAGAGGGTAGGTTGTGTGACCTAAACCTTTTCTTTTGGGAACGAAGGAGGAAAAGAGATGAGTTGATAGAGGCGTACAAGATGATATGAGGTGTAGATTGAATGGATAGCAAGAGTCTTCTTCTAATGGTGAAATTGACTAATACGGGAGGGGAGGGGTGGGCATAATATTAAGTGATTGAGGAACATATTGGGGGGATGTCAGAGCTACATTTTTTACACTGAATGGTGGACCACCCTGCCAGAGGTATTGGTAGAGGAAGAGACATTAGGTTTGAGTTTTAAAAAAAAATTCAGATAGGCGCATGGATGATGGAAAATGGAGGGCTATGTAGGACAGAAGTTAGAGTTGGTTAAAAGTTTGGCACAACATTGTGCGCTGAAGGGGCTGGACTGTGCTGTAGTGTTCTATGTTCTATCATGTACCATTCAATGTCATAGTTTTACAGTCTCAGATAATTTTTGGAGTACAGGTTCATTCAGTAGAGGTTCTTATTGGCCTTGGCTGGAATGGGATGCGGGGAGCAAGCAGAGTTAACCACATCGTAGCATGTTCTTCAGTGGTCGTTATAATGGAGCGAGAGCAAACATAATGGATTGAAGTTGGAAACCTAGGCTTTGAGGGATATAGTTACAAGATTTGGGGGCAGCCATTTAAAACTGAGGTGCTTAGGGTCCTCTTTTTACAGAGGGTGGTGAATCGTTGGATTTCTCCACCCCAGAGAGTTGCAGAGAAGAGGTCATTTGGGGTATTCAGTGCAGTAGATACATTTTTGCGAAGTCAGGAAATGGAGAGCTATGGAAAACTGGCACAGAAGAAGAGAGGAGTCCTGGGTAGATCAGATAAATCGTATAGAATGGTAGGGCTGGCTGGCTTGACGAGCTGAATGACCTACTCCCGCCCCACTTGTCTTCTTACGAAACAAAATATTTCTGACAGAATCTGTAGAGAAACATAACTAATGGAGCAATAATTGAACAATGTGCTAGAAATACTCTGAATATTAGACCTATAAGAACGTAACCACATAAGAATAGGAGTAGGAGTCGGCCATCTGGCCTGTCGAGCCTGCTCCGCCGTTCAATACCATCAGAGCTGATCTGGCTGTGGACACAGTTCCACTTTCCTGCCTTTTCTCCATATTCCTTAAATCCCCTGCTGTGCAATAATCTATCTAACTTTGTCCTACATGTATTTAATGAGGTAACCTCCATTGCTTCCCTGGGCAGAGAAGTCCACAGAAAAGTAGTTTTCTCTTATTGTCATCTTAAATCAAGTCCCGTGAATCTTGAGGCTGTGTCCCCTGGTTCCAGTCTCACTAACCAGGGGAAATAACTTGCTGGCTCTTTTTTATCTATCCCTTTCATAATTTTATATGCTTCTATAAGATCCCCTCTCATTCTTCTGAATTCCAGTGAGTAAAATCTCAGGCAACTCAATGGGTCCTCATAGGCTAAACCTCTAATCTCTGGAATCAACATGGTGAAATCTCCATTGCACCATCTTTAAATCCAGTACATCTTTCCTCAAGTAAAGAGACCTGAACAAAAACAATGTGAGTGTTTGGTGTAGCTCTGGAGAATACAATAAGGAATTATTTGCAATACCAAAACATCCAGTGAAATTACACCAAGCATCCTGAGTTATTCCCGGGAAGTTTTTCACTGCACTCCACTGCTGACTATGTATGGAGTACAGCATGAAAGCCCAAATTTTCTACAATTCACCACCATTCCTACTGGGGATCTGTTGCCAGGGGCATTTGGAAACATTGAAAGACCTTTGAAAGTTTTGAAAACTGGGGTTGTAGATTTGACTTCTGTCAAAGATTTACTCAGCTGTTTTGTGAGCCCACCCATCTGACCAGATTATATTCTGGCAACATACAGGGCATCACTCGGCAGCATGAGGGCACTCTTGTCCTGCAATTTCAGCCTTACAGATCTACATTTAATAAATTCAGGACAACCCCTTATTCCAGCAGTGAGAATGATCGTTGAATGACACTAAGCAATGCCCTCAATTAGAAACTCAAGAGATCCGATGAGGGGCCTTGGCCCAAAACGCCGACTGTTTATTCCTCTCCATAGATGTTACCCGACCTGCAGAGTTCCTCCAACATTTTGTATTTATTGCTGTTCAGTTAGTCCAATCACCACCTTCCCCAAAGCCTTTAAATATTTGTTTTCTTTTCAAATACACATCAAATCTGCTCTTGAAAAGATTTATTGAATCTGCTTCCAGCATAACTACACTGAGGAAAAGCAATTCTCCTCATCTCCCCTAACATTTCTTTTACAAGTTACCTGCCAGTGGAAACAGTTGCTGCCTGTTTATGGCATTCATGCTTTTAGAATTATGAATAATCCTAGTATGTTTCCCTGCACCTTTCTCTGCTACAAGGAGAAGAAGAACAGGGTAAACCCATCTCTGCCTGTCTTTTTAAATTTTAATTCATTTTCTGGAATATTGACATCATGGGCAAGACTGGCATTTAGTCCTGGACCATCCTGGCATAGTTTCACTTGCCTCGGCACTGAACTAACTCACGTAGCTTGTGGACTCACTTTCAGGAACTTTGCAGCTCATGGTCTCAGTGTGATATGTTTACTTTTAAAAATTATTTGCATCATTTGTTCTCTTTTTCACATGAGATTTTTGTCAGCCTTTGGTTTTTCATGGATTGTATCATATTTCTTTATTTTCCTGTGGGTACCTGCAAGAAAATGAATCTCAAGGTTGTGGGGGGGTGGGGGTGGGGGTGGTGGCACAACACTTTACAGTACCAGCGACCCGAGTTCAATTGCCACCACTGCCTGTAAGGAGTTTGTACGTCCTCCTCACGTCCGCATGGGTTTCCTCCGGGTGCTCCAGTTTCCTCCCACAGTCTAAAGATGTGCCGGTTGGTAGGTTCATCGATTATTGCAAATTGTCCTGTGATTAGGCTAGGATCGCTGGGCAGTGTGGTTCAAAAGGCCAGAAAGGCCTGAAAGGCCTATTCCATGCTGTGTCTCAATAAAAAAATTAAAGTATCAGTATTCTGATAATAAATTTACCTTGAACTTCCCTAATTGCCCTTGAGAATTTGCTACCAAGTCACCCTCATGAAACTGTTCTGATAGTGGGGAAGAGAGTTCAAGGACTTACACTCAGCTGAGATGAAAGACCAGCAATACTATTTCAAAAGGCCGAAGCGTCAACTGTACTTTTTGCCTGGCCTGCTGAGTTTCTCCAGCATATTGTGTGTGATACTATTTCAAAAGTCAAGAACAGTATTCCCATTTACTTGTTGCCCTGTCCCTCTTGATGGTCGTCGTCGTGGCTATCCCTCGGGGTCGAGGATGATGGTCTTCGTTCTGAAGAAGTGGCCCACAGAGTGAAGACGCCTGGGCGTGTATTTGTTTAACGTGTACTTGGTGTTGCACTCCAAGAAGCACACGGTACTTCACAAATCAACCAACTGATTCCAATGGCGTGGAAACCACGACGATTGGAGCTGATGGATTTGTTGCAGCCTTCATCCGCCTTCACAGCCATTGAGTTTGAAGTAACTTCATCCGCCTGTTCCACCGTTGAGGTCTTGGTTGGATTGTTCTTTGTCAGGGACCTCACCCTCGACCTTACCGCCATGGGTGACCCTACCAGGAGCATAGCTCCAGACGGCATTGCTGTCAGGATCACAGGACCACACAAGCTTCTCCACCACGACACGGTGACAATCCACGGAGAAGCTCTTGATGGTAGGGGTTGAGGGTTGGGAATTGTGTTGGAAGAGCCTGGTTGAATAGCTGTGGTGTATTTTACAGGCAGTACTGTGGCTTGGTGATCCTGTTTGCCTGTGTGGGAAAGAAATCTATCATCAGGGTAAAGAGAAAAGGCAACATTTTCAAATAGCTATCAATTAAATGAAAAATAAATGCAGTATCCCTGAAGTTTTAGCACGATTTCCCTTTAAGCAACAAATAGAATCACTGCTTGAGGAACTTCTGCAAAATCAGCATCTTAATCAAATCAATTGGATACTATTTCACAGTGTGCAGTATAATTAATGTACAACAATGTACAATTGATTATCAAGCAAAATAGACTCCTGGCTTTTCAGGATGTTGTTTCTGCTGTGATAAGCACTGATCAAATCTAATTACCAAATTTGCTGTCATAGAGAGTAGTTGAAGCCAATAATACAGAGGAAAATCTTGCCACGAAGAAAAAAGTGAAGCTGATTGTTAGGTGAAGACGGCTGTGAGGAGTGTGAGAAGTGTATGGATACTGCACCTGTCTACACTTTATGTATGGCAGCTATTTGGAATGTAATAGAGAGTTTCAGGACAGTAACGTCAAGGGCACAGTCTTTCAAAGGCTCTTCCATTATCTTCCTAGAGGGTGGATTTTGTCCATATTTAGAGTCTTGCTGCTGAATTGAAATTGACACAAAGCAGCGTAGTACTGGGACATCTCTGCTTTGAGAGAGCTTACAATGACTTACTCCCTGTAAGAGACAATGAAACACAACCTGGTCATTTTATGCACACTGCCCCATGTTAAACAGAGAGCAGCAGCTGTAATTGCCCAGTGACCCATGGGAAGTGGACCAATGTTTTTGAAGTGTTCTCTCCACATTACAGGCTCAAGCTGCCATATAGATGAGGTCAAACAGAGTAGTGACGAAGTAAGTGGATATGCACATCAAAACACGCAACATGCCGGAGGAACTCAGCAGATCAGGCAGCATCAATGGAAATGAATAAACAGTTGACATTTCGGGCCGAAAACCTTCTTCAGGACTGAGAATGCCAGAATAAGGAGGTGTGGGGGTTGGGGGGCGGGGAAGGAGGCTAGCTGGAAGGTGATGGGTGAAGTCAGGTGGATTGGAAAGGTCAAGGACTGGAGAAGGTATCTGATAGGAGAGGAGAAAAGAACATAGGAGAAAGGGAATGAGGAGGAGTTAACCTGGGAGAAGTGATAGACAGGTGAGAAAAGGTAAAAGGTCAGAGTGGGGAATAGAGGAATGGGGGGAAATTTTTTTTACCAGAAAGAGAAACAGATATTCATGCCATCAGATTAGAGGCTACCCAGACAGAATATAAGGTGTTGTTCCTCCACCCTGCTGGTGGCCTTATCTTGGCACAAGAGGAGGTCATGGACCAACGTGTCGGGAATGGAAATCAGAATTAAAATGTTTGCCCTCTGGGAAGTTCACTTGTGGCAGAAGATGCAGAAGTGCTCAACGAAGCGGCCCCCCAAATTTACGACGGGTCTCACCAGTGTAGAGGAGGCCGCACTGGGAGCACCGGACATGAATGACGACCTCAGCCAATTCGCAGCTGAAGTATTACCTCACCTGGAAGCACTGTTTGGGGCCCTGAGTGGAGGTGAGGGAAGGTGTGTATGGGCAGGTGTAGCACTTGGGTCATTTGCAGTGGTAAGTGCCAGGAGGGAGATAAGTGTGGAAGGACGAATGGACAAGGCAATAACAGAGGAAGCGGTGGGGGGGTGGGGGGGGTGGGGGTGGAGGTAAAGATATGTTTAGTGGTAGGATCCCTTTGGCATTGGTGGAAGTTGAGGATGATGGGGTGGTAGGCAAGGACAAGAGGAATTAACACTGTTAAAGTGGTGGATGGGATGAGCGTGGATGTTCGGGAAATGGAGGAGATGTGGGTGAGGGAAGCATCAATAGCGGATGGAGGGAAATCCCATTCTTTGAAGAAAGAGGACATCTCTAACACAAAATAATCTGTAGATGCTGGGGTCAAAGCAACACTCACAACATGCTGGAGGAACTCAGCAGGTCAAGCAGCATCCGTGAAAAAGATCGGTCGACGTTTCGGGCCGGGACACCTCTGATGTCCTGAATTAGAAAGCCTCATCCTGGGAACAGATGTGGTGGAGGCAAAAAAACTGAGAAAAGGGAATAGCATTTTTACGGGCGATATGGTGGGAAGAGATATAGTTGAGATAACTGTGAGAATGTCAGTTGACAGTTTGTCTCCAGAGGTGGAGACAGAGAATTCAAGAAAAGGGAGGGAGGTGCCAGAGATGGACAAAGTGAATTTAAGGGCAGGATGGAAGTTGGAGGCAAAGTTGATGAAATTAACGAGCTCAGCATGGGTGCTACTCTCTCCCCTATACTATGTGATTTCTTTTGTGTCCAATAATCTATCTATCTCCTTCAGAATCCGATTTATCATCACCGGCATGTGCAGTGAAATTTGTTAACTTAGCAGCAGAAGTTCAATACAATACATGATGATATAGAAAAATAAGTAAATCATTTACAGTTAGTATATACATTACATTGAATAGATTAAAAATTATACAGGAGCTATATTTCACTCAGAGTTTGAGGAGGCAAACTCTTCTAAATTTCCACAGAGGTACCATGGAACTGGTTGCATCACCATCTGGTATGGAGGGAACACTGAACAGTGTCAGAGAAAAACTACAGAAAGATTTTCTGTAAACTACAGAAACTCGACCAGCTCCATGATGGGTGCTAGCCTCCCTAGCATCGAGGACATCTTCAAAAAGCTGGTGACTCAAAAAGGTGGCATCCATCATTAAGGGACCCCATCACCGAACTCCTGCCCTCTTCTCATTGTTACCATCAAGGAGGAGGTACAGGAGTCTGAAGACACGCACTCAATGTTTTCGGAACAGCTTCTTCCCGACCGCCATTTCTAAATGGACAATGAACGCATTTACACGACCTCACTAAATTTTTCTTTCTCTGCTCTCTTTTTGCCCTACTTATTTAATTTAATTTTATAGGGTATATATCTATTTCTTAGTGTAATTTATACTTCTTTATTATGTATTGCAGTGTACTGCTGCCACAAAACAACATTTCACGTTATACATACATAAGTGATATTAAACCTAATTCTGATGCTACAATGAAAGCCAGCATACCATTTTAAGTACACATTACATCTACATGTTTGCTTTCAGCAGATGGTGTACGAGGACACCTAGATCCCTTTATACATCAAAATTTATTTCTCATTTCATCATCCTGAAATTAAATTTGAATTTAAACTCAATTTGTCAACTTTTACAAATACTCTGCTTTTCTCTACCCCATATCAAAGAGAAAAGTTCACTTTTATCTACATTACATTGAACATGCCATGTACTTAATCATTCACTCAGTTTCCTAAGTCATCCTGAATCCTCTTTGCATGCTCATAATTCACAGTCCTACCTAGTTTTGTACTATCAGCAAAGTTAAAATATTACATTTGATTCCCTCATCCACATCATTGTTATATATTGCTAACAACTAATTATTAGGTATCCAACCAGCCATCACTTACTACACTGAAAAGGATTCAAAGTACATTTATAAGACCATAAGATATAGGAGAAGAATTAGGCCATTTGGCCCATCAAGCCTGCTCCACCATTTCATCATGGCTGATCCATTTTCCCTCCCAATCCCAATCTCCTACCTTCTCCCCATATCCCTTCATACCCTGACCAATCAAAAATCTATCAACCTCTGCCTTAAATATACATATAGACTTGGCCTCCTGTGCCAACAAATTCCACAGATTCACCACTGCCAGCCTAAAGAAATTCCTCCTTCTCTCCATTCTAAAAGTTCACCCCTCTATTCTGAGGTGGTATCCTCTGGTCTTAGACTCTCCCACATAGGAAACATCCTCTCCATGTCCACTCTATCAAGGCCTTTCTCTATGTGATAGGTTTCAATGAGGTCACCCCTCATTCTTCTGAATTCCAGTGAATACAAGCTCAGAGCCATCAAACGCTCTTCATATGACAAGCCAGTCAATCTGAGAATCATTTTCGTGAACCTCCTTTGAACCCTCTCCAGTTTCAGCACAACCTTTCTAAAATAAGGGGCCCAAACCTGCTTACAATATGGCAAATTAAGCCTCACCAGTGCTTTATAAAGTTTCAACAGTACATCTTTGCTTTTATATTCCAGTCCTTTTGAAATGAATGCTTACATTGCATTTGCTTCGTTCACCACAGACTCAACCTGCAAATTAACCTTTAGGGAACCCTGCACAACGGCTCCCAAGTCCCTTTATTATTAAAGTATGCATGCAGTATAAAATCCTGAGATTTGTCTTCCCCACAGAAACAAGGAACTGTGGAATGCGTTCGAAGAAAAACATCACATTCACCACCCCCCGGCCCCCGACAGGAAAAAAAAACAAACCGTGCAAAGAGCAACAAAATAAAAACAGCAACAACACAGAATATAAAACACAAAATCAAAAGGTGTATTTCAGATCTGCTCTGTGTTCCTTATCTACATGCTGCCCCGATTTCAAAAATTGCCCAAAAATAGCAAAGATAAAAATTGAACGTATCATAACGTGTCGATTAAACCTTGCTCTGGCACCATCCTCCGACGGCATTGAGGGAGAGGGAGATCATTCGAACGCCGGGACCTTTCTTCAGGAGCAGCGAGCGCGAGGGAGGGAGACAGAGAGAGACCGCCACGTGCAGACACCCTCCTCTGGCAGCAGCCAGCCTCCACATCCGCCTCGCTGATTTCAATCTTCCTCTGTGCTTGGTCAGCGAGGGCCTGCAACCCGTCTCCGGGTGTCCTGGCCTCCATACTGGATGCCATGCTCGCAGCCTCGTGGAACCCTCTCGGAGACGGTGACGCGCCAGATCGCCCAATCAGCCCGAAAACGCACTGCCAGAATGTGGATAGCAGGCTCCAGCAGTATCGGAACCACATCTGAAATCAAAAGGTGACGTAAAGGCAGTGAAAGGACCTGCTTCATGACTGTCTTGAGGATGTTGCCCTTGGTAACGTTGTTCACTTGTTTCTTGTCTCTCAACCAATTTTCAAACCATGCCTGAATACTACTCCCAGTTCGATGTGCTTTAATTTTCCACATTAACATCTTATGTGGGACTTTGTGAAAATCTAAATACAGGTAATCTCCTTCTTATGGCTGCTTGGGGATTGGAAGTTTACGCTTACCAATTTGTGAATTTTTTTTATAGGCATCCGTTAGTCTCATGAGACCATGGATTTGCGCCTTGGAAAGTTTCCAGGGCACAGGCCTGGGCAAAGTTGTATGGAAGACCAGCAGTTGCCCATGCTGCAAGTCTCCCCTCTCCACGCCACTGATGTTGTCCAAGGGAAGGGCATTAGGACCCATACAGCTTGGCACCAGTGTCGTCGCAGAGCAGTGTGTGGTTAAGTACCTTGCTCAAGGACACACACGTTGCCTCAGCCAAGCCTCAAACTAGCGACCTTCAAATCACTAGATGAATGGTTCATAGATGAATGGTTATCACTAGATAACCACTTGACCACTCGCCAAGTCTCTGCGCTCGTGACTTTGTAAATTACCAGTTTGCAATTGGACCCTCGAATTTCTTGTTGGGAGACCTCTTCGCTAGGTATTAACATGGGCTCACTTCAAGGATGAGTGCTTAGCTCACTGCTCTACTGTCTCTGCGCTCATGACTGTGTGACTTAGCACAACTCAAGTGCCATCTATCAATTTGTGAATGTTGGCAGAATCTCAGTTGATGATGACGAGGATTACAGGAATGTGATAGTTCACCAGATTGAGTAGTGTCACAACAGCCTCACACTCATTGTCACCAAGGTCAAGGAACTGGATGTGTACTTCAAGATGGGGAAGTGGGGGGAGAACACAATGGACCTCATTCAGGCGTCAGTGGTGCAAAGGGTTTGAGCTTCATTCAGTGTCTGAGTGTCAGAATTTCCTTGGATATATCCTGGGCCCCACATATTAATCCAATCATGAAGAAGTCAGGTTAGTCAGCGATCCCCAACCACCGGGCCGCAAAGCATGTGCTACCGGGCCATGAGGAAACGATACGAGTCAGCTGCACCTTTCCTCATTCCCTGTCACGCACTGTTGAACTTGAATATAGGGTTGCCAACTGTCCCGTATTTGCCGGGACGTCCCGTATATTGGGCTAAATTAGTTTGTCCCATACGGGGCAGCCTTTGTCCTGTATTTCCCCCGCTAAGGTAGAGCGTTCCTATGAAACCTTTCATGCCGAAATGGCATGAAGCAAAGAAGCAATTAACATTAATTTATAAGGGAAGAACTTTTGAGTGTTCCCAGACCCAAAAAATAACCTACCAGATCATACCAAATAACACATAAAACCTAAAATAACACTAACATACAGTAAAAGCAGGAATGATATGATAAATACACAGCCTATATAAAGTAGAAATAATGTATGTACAGCATAGTCGGGAAGATGAAGGCAAAACCGATTTGTGGGGGTAAAAATCGGCACGTACTCATATGCGCACACAGGCGCCTGCGCAAGGCTTCATCGTCCTGATAGTCTTTCCTGGGGTAAAGTGTCCTGGGATTTGACTGCTACTTTTGTCCCTTATTTGGGAGTGAGAAAGTTGGCAACTCTAACTGTAAAAGACATGTTGAGGTGAGTTTAACCCTACTTGAACACCACCCCCCCGCCCCCGCCGGTCGGCCGGTCTGCAAGAATATTGTCAATATTAAACCTGCCCGCAGTGCAAAAAAGGTTGGGGACCCCTGACATTAGTGGGTCTACTTTGTCAGGAGTTTGAGGAGATTTGCTATGTCACCAGAGACTCTACAGTTGTACAATAGAGAGCATTCTGGTTACAACCCCACTGGATGTGGAGGCTCCAATGCATAAGATCGCAAAAGGCTGCAGAAGTTTAGAGACGCAGTCAGCTTCATCAGTGGCACAACCCTCTCCACCATTGAGGACATCTTCAAAAGACAGTGCCTCATAAAGACGGCATCCATCATTAAGGATCCTCACCATTCCAGGCAGAACACCTTCTCATTAGGGAGGAGGTACAGAAGCTTGAAGACCCACACTCAGTGTTTTGGGAACAACTTCTTCCCCTCCACCATCAGATTTCTGAACCGTCCATGAACCCATGTTTACTACCTTGCAAGCCGTAAAGAAAATGTTCCTCCAATCCCATTGTGCTCTTGTATTTTGCTGTGTATAGTAACATACAGTTCCACTGTAAATCTTCATACACGACCTAGACTGGAAACACCTGCTCTCCGTATTCAGATAACCGAAAGTCATTTGATGGGGGCGGTAGAATCAAGCTAGGCTGATAGCTTTCTCCCTCTGCACAAGTGACACTTTAACTAATTGTAAGCCTGCTAACATCTCCTGACTGACAGCAGCTAATTCAGCAGTGGCCATGAATCAAACCTGAGACCTTGCTGGTCTGAATGATTCATTATTATGGTCACCATCATTTATAGTCGGCACATTGATGTGTAGCCTGCTGTGAGCATGGCGTGAAACAATATCTCTCAGAGACACTGAGAGAAAACAGGAACAGGAAATATGATGGTGAAAGCGGGAGTATCTACCACTGGAGTACAAATTTAATAGCAATGAGGTTCATTTGCACAGGTCAGGGGTTGGGGAAAGGTATCTGTATGCACTTGATATAATTGGCCTCACTCAATAACTGCCACATTGATCTTGTCCATGTCCTCATTCCCTTATCCAGACTAACAAACAACCAAAGTGCAAAAGAAGACAAATTGTGTAAATAGTAAATAATTAAAAAAAATACCGAGAACATGAGTTGTAGAGTCCTTGAAAGTGAGTCCATAGTTTGTGGAATCCGTTCAGATTTGAGGTGATTGAAGTTATCCACACTGGTCTAGGAGCCTGATGTTTGTAGGGTAATAACTGTCCCTGAACCTGGTGGTATGGGACTTAAGGCTTCTGTTTATCATACCCAGTGGGAGCAGTGAGAAGAGATCATGGCCTGGATGGTGAAACTCTTGATGACAGATGCTGCTTTCTTGTGCCCACTAGTGGGGAGATCTTTGCCTGTGATGGACTGTGCTCTTGCCCCACTTTCTGTAACTGCTCCCATTCTGGGATATGGTGTTTCCATTCTGGGCTGCGATGCAATCAGTTAGACAGATAATCCAGACAGAGGTTATATCAGTTCGGCCCAATCATCAGACTGTTGTTATAGTTAGGGTTATGAAGGATCACATCCAGAGAGGGTGTTGTTAACCTTGTTTGGTGGTTGACTCTTGCCAGCAGGTGTGAGAAACGTTTCTGAAACACTCTGGTCATGCCAGCATGGAGCGTTGGATTTCTCTTTCAACACATCTGTGTTAAAACAGAAGTGGGCGGATTTGTACTGCATCTCCCACCTTTTTTTATTTTTAGCTACTACAACACTCACTCAGGAGATTAACTTTAGCTCCTGCAGTGTAAGTTTTAGATACAGATTTGAAGCTCCCGTTTTCACAGTTACTAACCAATCAACTTGTTTAGTTTAACAAGCAAATGAAAAAAGCATTAAAATTCTCCTTTGCCTCTCATTTTAAATACTGAGCAGATGAATTTCTCTGCAGTTCATCTATTCTGTCTGTCTTAAACCTCCCTTTAAACTAGGCTTTACAGGGTTGGGGAGTTGACTTACTTTGCTGAAGGATTAATAGTTCATTTTCTGCAAATTGTTTCCTGTCAATATTCTAGCTTTATGTGTGCTGAGAACCAATCCTGAATATCTGGACATGACTCAGGGCATTGAGGTCAACACCCAGGGAAGATCATATAAGCAGGAGTAGGTCACCAGGCCTCTCAAGCTTGCCCTATCATTCATTGTAATTGTAGTTAATGTCCACTGGCCTCTGCTCTTCTACTACACTCTTTCCCCAAAATCCTCAATTCCTTGATCTTTCTTTGCTCTGTCTTTTCCTTTGATATATCTAATGATCTGGCTTCCACTAGCTTGCAGAGTCTTCCACTCTGGGGGGAGTTTACTGATCGCTTACATTTGATATACACTCTTTTCTGTAATGTGTCCCAGGGCGTAACTTGCCTCTGAGATGCCAATTCACAGTTAATGGGAGAGACTCGAGTCTCAGTGTACAGCAAGGCCCTGCCAAGCATGTGTCACGTTTTCCTGTAGCCTCTGAGAAACCAGCTGAGAAACTGGCCAGCAAAAGTGGCATTTAAATCAAATATCTTTGTTATTCTCTCTTAAATACTCTTAGAAATGTTAACGTAAAAAAAAATTAATTCACTAAAGCAAATTAACAAACATGTAAAGACCATTAAGTACATTTAAGTTAATTAGATTAGGTAAGAGGAAATTAAGTTTGACTAATTCTACTGACAGTCATTTATCCCCTTTGATTTCATTGGGCTGGCACGAAATCTAATCAGACTGTACGAACTGCCCCATTGGAGTCCGTTAAGTTTAGCCTATGGTTGGGAGTCTCAGTCATCTATCCAATTACTTAACAACAGTCCAGAATTTCCTGGCAATAGTAAGGCCCTACCTGCTAATTCTGCATGCATACATTCATGCACTGTGCTTCTGTGTGAGGCAAAATGGCTCACCTGGTGGATCCATTATCTCATGAAGCCAAAAAAAAAAGAGTTTGATCCTGGCCTCAGCTGTGTACAGTTTGCACATTCTGTCTGTGATGACATGGGATTCTTCCGAGTGTTTCATTCCATCCCACAGCCACAGGTAGGTTAGCTAATTGGCTGTTGTAAATTGCACCCCCCACCCCCAGTGCATAGGTGAGTGTGAGAATCTGAGGGGACTGGTGAGAATGTGGGGAGAATAATTAAATGGAATTAGTGTAGAATTATGAATCCTAGTCAGAAAACAAAAATCCTAAGGCATTGTGGCATAGCAGTTAGTGTAATCCTATTATAGCGTACAGTGCCAGCGGACTGGGTTCAGTTTCCGCCGTTGTCTGTGAGGAGTTTGTATGTTCTCCCGTGACCATGTGGGTTTCCCCTGGGTGCTCCAGTTCTCTCCCGCATCCCAAAGGCATATGGATTAGTAGGTTAAATCGTCACAAGGGTGCAAATGAGCTGCTTGGGCTCTTTGGTCTGGAAGAGCCCGGTACTGTGCTGCTTCTCCAAATTAAAAAAATAGAATTAGTGGAAATAGTGGCTATTGTTTGGATGGACTTGGTGGGCTGAAGAGTCCTTTCCTGTGCTCTATCTTTCTATGATTCCCTGTACTATATGTGGACCAACCCTAGCAAGGAATTCTCTTCAGTGTCCTCATCTGAATCCTCATTGGCAAAGACTTCAGTTTGCTGGCTGTCAAAAATATCCAAAACCTTCAATGATTCAGAATATGACATAGGAGCAGAATTAGGCCATTCAGCCCATCAAGTGCCCTCCACCATTCCACTATGGTTGATTCATTCTCCCTCTGAACCACATTTTCCTGCCTTCTCCATGTAACTTTGATGCTGTGATTAATCAAGAACCTATCATCTCCAAGCATATCCAGTGACTTGGCCTGCACAGACATTTGTGTCAATGAACTCCACAGATTCACCACCCTCTGGCTAAAGAACTTTTTCTTCACCTCTGTTCTAAATGGATGTCCCCCTGCTCTAAGTCTGTGCCCCCAGGTTCTAGACTCCCTCACTATAGAAAACATCGACTCCATATCCTCTCTATCGAGGCCTTTCACTATTCATTAGGTTACAATAAATCCCCCCTCATTCCTCTAAAATCCAGCAAGTACAGGCCCAGAGTCATCAAATGCTACTCATATCTTAACACTTTCATTCCTGGAATGATTTTTATGAACCTGCTCTGGACCCTCTCCAATGCCAGCATATCATCTTTGAGATAAGGGGCCCAAATTGCTCTCAATACCACAAATGCCATCTGACCACAGCCTTATAAAACTTCAGCATTACATCCTTGCTTTGCTGTTCTTGTCCTCTCAAAATGAAGGCTAACATTTATTCCTTTATTCCTTCTATCAAAATGCATGACTACAGACTTGCCTACACTCTATTCCATCTGCCACTTCTTTGCCCATTCTCCCAATCTGACAAGTCCTTCTGCCGACACCCCGCTTCCTCAGCACTACCTGCCCATCCACCTATCCTCATATTGTTCATGAATTTGGCCTCAAAGCCATCAATTCTTTCATCCAAATCATTGACATATAATGTGAAAATAAGTGGTTCTAACACTGACCGCTGCAACATACCATTTGTCACTGACAGCCAATCAGAAATGTCTTCCTTTATTCCCACACTTTGCCTCCCGTATTCAGCCAATTTTCTATCCGTGCTACTACCCTTCCTGTAATACCATAGGCTCTTTTCTTGTTAAGCAGCCTCATGTGAGGCACCTTGTCAAAGACCTTCTGAAAATCCAAATAAACAACATCCACTGACTCTTTTTTTTTATTTATCCTGCGTGTTATTTCCTCAAAAGTTCCCAACAGATTTGTCAGGCAAGATTTCCCCCAGAGGGAAACCATGCTGACTTTGGCCTATTTTGTCATGTGCCTCCAAGAACCCTAAAACCTCATCCTCAGTAGTAGACTTCAATATCTTTTGCAGCATTGAAGTCAGGCTAACTAGCCTATAATTTCCTTCCCTTCTTAAACTGGGGAGTAATAGTTACAATTATCAGGTGCTTTGGAATGACTCTGGAATCTCGAGATTCTTGAAGGATCATTACTAATGCCTCTACAATCTCTTCAGCTACCTCTTTCAGAACCCTGGGGTGTAATCCATCTGGTTTAGGTGACATATCTACCTTCAGATTTTTCAGCTTCCTAAGCACCTTTTCCTTAGTAATAATAGGGGACCCCCGACACACTCACATTTCTGGTATTCTGTTAGTGTCTTCCACAGTGAAGACTGATGCAAAATACTTATTAAGTTCAGCTGCCATTTTTCGTCCCCCATTACTACCTCCCCGGCAACATTTTCCAGCTGTACGATTTCCACTCTTATCTCCGTTTTACTCTTTATAAATTTGTAATACTGAGACATCTGATTTTAGCTTCCCCTTTTTAAACTGCAGGGTGAGTTACATCATATTATGATCACTGTCTCCTCAGGGTTCCTTTACCTTAAGCTCTGTAATCTGGGTCATTATATAGCACCCAATCCAGAATGGCCACTCCCCTCGTGGGCTCAACCACAAGCTGCTCTAAAAAGCCATCTCATTGCCATTCTACAAATTCCCTCTCTTGGGCTCTAGCGCCAACCTGATTTTCCCAATCTACCTGTATATTGAAATCCCCTATGACTATTGTAACATTCCCATTTTTACATGAATTTTCTATCTCCCATTGTAACTAGTAGTCTACATCATGGCTACTGTTTGGAGGTCTGTACATAACTCCCATCAGGGTGTTTTTACACTTGTAGTTTCTTAACTCTCTAACCACAAGGATTCTACATCTTCTGATCCTATAACATCTCTTTCTCAGGATTTGATGTTGTTTTCTTAACCAAAAGAGGCATGTCACCCCTCTGCCTACCTGTCTGTCCTTTTGATACAATGTGTATCTTGAATGTTAAGTTCCCAACTATGAACTACTTCCAGCCATGATTCTGCAAACCCCACATCAGACCCTGCAATCTCTTACTGTGCTGAAAGATCATATAGCTTATTGTACCCTATTTCTTCATTTGCCCAATACACTGTAGACACTTAGGGCAGCAATGAAGGTCCTCTATCTCTGGCAGCCTTCACAGCTTCCTTCATTGTGTCAGTAGCTTCTGCTCGGCTTACTGTCTGTAATGCAAGTCCCAGGTGGAGACTCAGGTATACTGTTGCAAACAGATGTGGAAGGATTCAGCATTGCTGTTTCCATAACAGCTTTGTTTGACCAGTCCGGATTGTTAACCAAGAGCTGAACCCCCGAACCTGGAGGATCAGTGGACCACTCTTAGTCTGGCTTCTACCCTTTGACCTGTTTGGGTGACCCTACCAAGAGTCAAAGCATAAAGCCCCGACTCCAGCCAGCAGAGCTATCCGGGTCGTTGAGGCACACAAGCCTCTAAACCTCGATAAGGATGCGGTCTTCTTGCCGGTTTCCACATAGAGTGTACATCCAAATATAACGCCTTCAGTCCTGTATTCATCAGCTTTTTTGATTTTAGTCCCCTGATACACTTCCACTCATTCCACTGACTGCAATTTTGCCTAATCATCTGCCTGTCCATTCTCACTATCTCACAACACATTGCATCTACTTGTAAACCAGCTGTCCATCCTCAGCCCTTTCACTCTGGTTCCCATCCTCCTGCCAAATTACTTTAAACCCTCCCCAACTGCTCTAGACAACCTGCCTGTAAAGATATTAGTCCCCCTCAAGTTCAGGTGTAACCGGTCCTTTTTGTACAGGTCATACCTTCCCCAGAAGAGATCCCAATGAACCAGAAATCTGAAGTCTTAAGCCCTGCACCAAAATTCTTCAGCCGCACTGTCATCTGCCAAATCATCCTATTCTTGTCCTCACTGGTGTTCTGAATGTTCTGTACACAGGTAAATTTTCAAAAATCTTTAAAAAAATCATTAATAACAGAAACATCTAGAAGTTATAACTTTATTTTAAAAATAATTAATTAAAAGATGAAAGGACTTAAACAAAAGTTTATATTAGATCCATTAATTTAAAATATGTAAATTCCCTGCCTAACATTGTCTTTTATCCCCATTGAAATGAATGGAGTCACTCTACTTGTGCCAGGTTTAATGAAACATTGGTTAAGTTTGACTAAATTTTGGAAGTTGCTGGAAGTTCAAGTCCCACTAAAGATGTTAGTGTGGAAAATTAAGCTTTACTTCCACAAAACTCACACACTTATTTCAAGGTTCCTTTTTTATTAAATTATTACTTGACAGTTATGGTTGCTGTCCCTTCACATTGAAACTGGCAACGTGATAATTGCTTGTCCAGCTATTAAAATCTAACCACAGTACACCTAATTACCTCTTTTGAAAGTGCTTCTGTCTTATTATATAAATATACAATATAATGTAGCAGTTCTGACGACACTTGTTTTACTTTATAGTAAAGCTCACTCTGACCTTTCTGAAAAGTGCAAATCGATTAAATGGGATTGTTCTGTCCGAAAAAGTACATTGACGTGTGATGTTAACCTCCCATTCATGTAATAGTGAAGACAAAAGGTTATAGTGGTCCTAACAAATAATGGCGGTCTTATATTTTTGTGACTTCTCCTTATTAAATAAATGTAATAAAGCATTGAAAGAGAGCACTGTCTGATGTGAGATCATAAATGAGTGCTGATAGGTAATTTAGCCAGCATGTTCATTGAAAGAGGCACAGGCACCTATTCGCTAACAGCAGTGAATGTTAGCAAAGTGTTCATAATCAAAATCATCATCACCAAATCTAAGCCCATTCTAATGGGGAGTGTGGGTTGCTTCCACAATCATCAAAACAACTTACTGTATCCTCATCTCCATTACTGATAAGGTTGACATCTGGAGCTCGCAGGATGATTTTGGAGGAGCTGGCTTTGCTGACTTTTCATTTTTAAAGCTACCTCTGGCGTCTGTGTTTTCCTCAGGACTAAATCCTGACCTCACTTCCTACCACTAATTCGAGACATTTTGTTTAATAGTGATCTTATTTCTAAGTTCTGGGGAACATTTCTAAGTGGAAATAGTCTCTCGGTTTTCCAGAACTAGGGCCATAGCTAAACTTCAATGTACATCATTGGTTTGGAAGTGGGCTGATCCCAGTTATGGCATGTGAACCTTGGAAAAACCCTCGTACCTACTTTGTTAGCTTTCTTTTAATGTATTCTAAATACATCCTAACGTTTCTCTTTTTGAGCCCCTATTTAATGTAACAATCTTGTCTGTAGCACGTTATCAAATGCCTTTTGAAAATTCATATGTGTAACTTCCACTGGTTATCGCAGTTGAATTTGACAGGTTACATCTGCAGAGTGCTTTACTAGAACTAGTGTTACCTTTAAAGATAATATTGACTGTACCTAATCAGATCATGAATCTCTAAATTCCCATTACCATTCCTTTAGTTAAATTCTAACAATTTCCCTATCAGACTCCAGACTAATTAGATTGATTGGATTGATCTTAGAGTGGGTTAAAAGGCCAGCACAACCTCATGAGCCACAGGGCCTGTATTGTGCTGTAATTGGTTTACAGTCTTCTAATTTTCTCTCCCAACTTTCTCAAAAAATAATGTTGCATTTGTTGCATCCCAAACTACTACAGACCAAAAAAGATAGGAGCAGAATTTGACCACTTGGCTCATTGAGTCTGCTCTGCCATTCCATCATGGCTGATTTATTATCCCTCTCAACCCCTTTCTTCTGCCTTCTCTTGGTAAATAATTAATCAAGAACCTACCCACCTCTACCTTATATATACCCAGTGACTTGGTCTGCACAGCTGTCTGTGACAATGAATTCCATAGGTTCACCACCCTCTGGCTGAAGATTATTTTTCTCATCTCTTTTCTAAATGGGAATCTCTCCTGTGCCCTCTAAATGCCCCCCACTACAGGAAACATCCTCTCCATATCCACTTTATCCTGACTTTCAATATTCGATGGGTTGCCATGAGATCCCCCCTCATTCTTCTAAACTCCACTGAGTAAAGGCCCAGAGCTATCAAACGCTCCTCATATGTTAACCCTTTCAGTCCTGGGATCATTCTGGTGAACCCCTTCTGGACTCTCTCCAATGCCAGCACGTCATTCCTTGGAGAAAGGGCCCAAAACTGCTCACAATATTTCAAATGCAGTCTGACCAATGTATTATAAATCCTAATCATTACATCTTTGCTTTTGTATTCTAGTCCTCTCAAAATGAATGGTAACATTACAGTCGCCTTCCCTACCACCGACTCAACCTGCAGGTTAACCTTTAGGGAATTGTGCATGAGGACTCTCAAATCCCTTTCCACCTCTGATTTTTGAATTTGCTTCCCATTTAGTAAATAGAGTACCTCTTTATTCCTTCTGCCAAACTGCATAACCATGCTCTTCTCTACTTTATATTCCATCTGTCACTTCTTTGCCTGTTCCTCCAATCTGTCTAATTCCTTCTGCAGACACTCTGCTTCCTCAACACTACCTGTTCCTCCACCTATCTTCGTACATCCATAAACTTGGCCACAAAGCCGTCAGTTCCTTCATCCAAATCATTGACAAACAACGTGAAAAGGAGTGGTTCCGACACCAACCCCTACGACATACCATTAGTCATGGGTACTAGAACAATTCCATAATCTAGAACATTTGGAAAATCATGAGTATATCCACAATTTCCAGAGCCATTTCTTTCAGACCCACTGTTTCAGACTGACAGATATGGGGGGCTGACCTGGTTTAATTTCTTTCATCTCCTCAAGTGCTTTCTCCCTCATGAGTCTAACTACTTTAAATTTCTCACTATAATTAGCCTTTGCTTTCTTTCTTTTAGCTTTACATTTATTTCTGTGGGGAAGACAGCCATTCCTTTCTCTTCTAATCATTTCCCATTTAGTTCTATAGTTAAACAGGGCCTTTCAAACCACCAAGTCCGCATTGAATATCGGGCACCCACCTGCACTAATCCCATTTTATTCTCTCTATGTTATCATCAAGTGCCCACAGCCAAAGAGTTGTTTCCCCTGGGCAGTTAATTTAGCAACCCAGGCAACTATGGGATCTGAAAGGATACTAGAACAGAGAGAGAGAGAGAGGGAGAGAACATGAAAATTCTACCAGCACCAGGGTGTCAGGATTGAATCTAAGTCCCTGGAACTGTGAGACAGTAACTCTGCTACTGTGCTATCCGTAATCAGTATTGAAAAATTACTGCAGAATACCCATGCTCAGAAACACAATACAGTATTTTAAAAAGAGGACTGAGGTGCATAAAAAGCCTCTGACAATGATAAGGAAGTATCAAGGTTCCATTCAGAGCAGACTTGATTAATCCTGAGTTTTGACATTTTCATTTCTTTCAGTATGAACTATGCATTAATATACTCTCAGATAAATGTAAACGATCCCATTCTTCTTCTCCAAAGGAAGAATATGACAGTTCTCCTCAAGCTCCTGGCTAATATTTGTTCCTCAAATTACACCACCAGAGAAATTAGTATTTGTTTGTAGAAGCATGTTGTACACAAATTGGCTGCCATGTTTCCAATGTTACAACAGCAATTGGATATAAAAAGTACTTAAATTGGCTGTAAAGTGCAATGAGCTTCAATGGATGACATAAATTCAAGTACTTCCTTTTCCCTTTCCTGCTGTATACTCTTTAAATATGTAGTGTTGGATCCTGAAGGCACTTCTAAATATTTAATGAGATAAGGCTACATTGGTTTGTTTGGATAATAAAACATGTTAACTCTCCAATGGGAAACCATCACTTCTGTGGAGTCTGTCAGCAGTGAAGGGAAATGCTCACTGTAGTTTCCAAGATTATGCACGTAGCTCCAGTATTTAATAGTGTGGCGTGAAGTGCTGGGATTATTTCTTAATCCTCAAAGCATTGCTATATCCTATTATTTGGAGAAAGGCATCCGTCACAGCTAGCCGACGTCCATGTTACCTTTACAGAGGGTTCAAAGGTCAATCATTTTACTACCCACCACCTCAGCCCTCACCGTGCAGCTACTCCACACACACTGTCAAAAAAGGAAAACGTTAGAAGATTGAATTATCATGCAGTTTACTTTACAGTAGAGGGGACTTTTGGACAGCACAACCAAAATGTGGAGCAGAACAAATCGCAACCTTCATTAAAATAACTATTCAATGCTGAATTTTCCTTTGCGTATCATTGGATGCCTAAACTGAGCAATAAATATTTCACAGACACGAGAAAGTCTGCAGATGCTATAAATCCAAGCAACACGCACAAAATGCTGGGGGAACTCAGTAGGCCAGGCAGCATATGTCGAAGAGTAACCAGTCAACATTTCAGAGAATTCATCAAGACTGGGGGGAGAAAAAGAAAAGTCAATATTTCAGTGGTTCAATTTAATATCAGAGAAAGTATACAGGATACAACCTGAAATCCTTACTCTTCGCAGACATCCTCGAAACAGAGAGGAAAGAACCCCAAAGAATGAATGACAGAAAAATGTTAGAACCCAAAGCCCCCCCTCCTCCCATGCACAAACAGCAGCAAAGCATCAGAAGTAAATCCTTCAGAAATGATTTGCTTTTCCCTGAATCTAATGATGATGAGAAGTCAGCTGAAGGTCACACTTTATAACAAGTGTTTAAGCATCAACAACACCAATGATATAAATTTACAATAATTTCCATCAAGAATAGAGACAATCAAGAATGTGTTTAATACTACTGTTGATCTGCAACAGTGTAATATTCACAATCATCCAGAAAAATTCTTAAGTACTTGCATACAAATATGCTGGAAATGAGAAGCTGTATCTGCAATAGGCAAGTGGAGCATTTTTGCCAACTGTCAAGTTCGTGACTTCCAGGTGCCAGATGCGTCAGCCTTGGGGAAACAGCTGCGTTTTACTCAATTCCCTTCCTTATGCTGTTCCTTACTACTAGGTAGAAGTCAAAGTCAGTCCAAGTGAAAAAAAAGAGAGCTGTTTACTTGTAACAGCTGCTGACCCAGCTTTCTGGAAGAATGAATGTTCCTTTGAAAGATAAATGGAAATTATGGGAGAGGCTAATATATGAAAGGAAGCTCAAAATTGTTTCCATGTGGCAAAGTCAGCTCAGTGAGTTCATATCATGTGGTAATAGCAATTTCAGATACCCTAGATTGGGGTTTCATTTAAGCCATTTACAAAATTGAAACACAAAGAATAACAGCAATATAAAAATAATCATTTGAAATTTGCCTTCAGGTAGCAACAAACTGAAAATCATTTGGTGTGTTGTGCAATGGGAAAAGGCATTCCAAAGTGAAATTGACATCCCTGTGACATGTGTGAAGTGCACTGGAAAGATGATCTCGTCAAACATGATTGTATCCTGGATACAAATCTGGTACAATATTGGAACGACTTAGCCTAATGGAAGGCGAGGGCGAGAGGTCCATCCAGCAATTGGGAAGCCCTTGCATTCACTGGAATTCAGAAGAATGAGGGGGGATTTCAGTGAAACTTATCAAATATTAAAAGGCCTAGATAGAGTGGATGTGGAGAGGGTGTTTCCTATAGTGGGGGAGTCCAGGACCAGAGGGCAGAGAGTCAGAATACAAGGACGCCCCTTCAGAGCCGAGATGAGGAGGAATGTCTTTAGTCAGTGGGTGGTGAATCTGTGGAACTCGTTGTCACAGAAGACTGTAAGGTCCACATTGTTGGGTATTGTTAAAGCAGAGGTTAAAAGGTTCTTGATTAGGGTGTCAAAGTTATGAGAAGGCAAGGGGATGGGGTTGAGAGGGATAATAAATCAATATAATAGCAGAGCAAATTTGATGGATGGAATAGCCTAATTCTCCTCCTATGTTTTATGGACTTAATCAGACAAAATCCTACTGGCAAATGATGACATGGAAGCGCAATGCTTCTAGTGAGAATTTATGACATCATTGGCCCGATCTGGGGAGTGAAGAACATGCCCGGGGATCTTGGACACACCTAATTACAACCGCCCTTGAAAAAGGAGACATACCAGATTGTGATATTGACAGAGGGGTCTCTCTGCTGGCTCCTACAAGGAATATCATCAATCGGACCCTCCTCAACTGCCTCCACCCAATGGCAAAGAGTTCTTCCTAGAACTGTAACCCAGGTTCTGTCCATCAAAAGGTACAAAGGACAGGATCTGCACCACGCAGCAAGTCTCGGGGAAAAAAAGTGAGCAGCAGCACTAATCACTCAATGTGGCCTTCCTGGACTTCATCATCAATTCCACCAGCTGAGAGGTGCTTCATAGATTTTTGTTGCCCTTTGTTCTTCATCTGTCCCAAGATGGCATTCAAGCCATGAAGGAGCTGGTGGATCCACCGCTGACCCAATCCCAGTACGGACAGGATCTAAGCAAGGGGATATCACACCTCAAATCTTTCCTTAATCCCGATCACTTTAATACCATGACTCATCTTAAAAAGGTTCCTAAAGGATGAAGAGGGAGCTGTTCATCTTTCACTTTGTAATGTAGATCACCCCAACTTCAGGCATCAAATTGCAGAAAGGACGCAATATTTGCATGTGCATTCATTTGACGACTAGGCTGGTTGTTGTTGACTTCTTCAATGAAGCATACAAGAAAATTGACCTTAAAAAGCCAGAAGACAAACCTCCTCTACCATTGGCATAAGTACACTGCCATACAGTCCCACCCATCAACAATTTGGTTCCATGATGAGACCTTGCAAAACATGCATCAAGTCCCTTATCTCAAGATCAACTCTACATGGGGGCAGACAATGATGACAGAGTTTGCCACCATCCCTTCCACTGACAAAGGAAAGGAATGTATCAAATTCTGCAAGAAACTTGTGCTCTTCTGAACAGTAGTGATTTCCTCAGTCCTGTACGCTTCACGAGTACTTACAGAAGGCACCTTGAAACTTTGGAGAGATATCACCAATGCTCTGTCTGCAAAATCCTCCAAGTTTATTGATCATCCAGCAACAAATGCTATATGATGGGGTTAATATGGAAAGTGCTCACTGTTTGACTAGGGCAAATTGGGCTGATTAGACTTTTTCTATCAATATGATTCTATGAGGACTCTAACCTCCTCAGTGCACTGAACTGGAAACAAGTCTTCCGTGATCTCAAGAGATTCCTTAAGCAGAGGAAGAAATCATTTTTTACTGGATAATCACCAACTAAATATGAAGTTTGGCCAAACTTACAACATTGGACCAACCAGCATCAGCTTAGCACCTTTCTAGCATGGGAGCTCACTTTGAAGTTGCTCTGAACTCGTGTGGTAAATTAATTGCAGGTGAACATGGGCAGGACACACTTTAAATAGATGTATGTTAGGCATGTAAGTGCGTAAGTGTATGCAATTATTGTGCTAAGTGATTAACACGTGCTGTTTACCTCTTCTTCCCCCCCCCCCTTAAGTACTCTCTTCCCTTTTCCCCCGCCACACAGATGCTGTGGTGGAGAATATTAACTCTGAAGTTTCACCAACTTTGCCTGATTTCAGAAGATAGCTTCTGGGCAGCCTAACTGCTATAACAGTATTGTAGAATGATTCCTCTACAGGGGAGAGCAGCGCCTGCACTTGGAAAGGAATTTGTTAGTATGCAGCACTTTGAATTGTCCCAAGGCTATGATTGGCATTCTGTAAGTGAAGTTCTGCCATTCGTCATAAAACAATGATACATAACTTTTTAATTGTGAAGGATGAACTATTATATAAACTGCAGCTGAGAAAATGCTTCATTTTTCTATTGCCATTAGACTTAGTTTGATTATTAATGGCTTATTTCATTTCTAGATTACTGAAGCAATTTAAAGTTAAAACAGTATTTTCTATATCCATCCTTTGCCTGCTTTGACAAGCCATATAGATTATGTTTGAAAATTAGCATGTTATGGTAATGGTGTTCGTGTGCTGAGAGCTCAATCTCCAAAAGAATATGCCTTTAGGGACAAATAATACCTTAAGCATGAGGTGCTTTGACAGGGTGAAATGAATAGATGGGAAATATTATACATATTAATAGATAAATTCATACACTGACAAGTTAGAAAGTTTTGCTGTAGTTCTAGAGGAGGATGAATAAAATCAATTTTTAACTATGCCTAAAAGCCAGTTTTTTATAATTAAAGTTAATGCTTCCCGGTATATTTCAGTGGATCAGATCCACCACAGGTTCTCTAACCAGATTTATTTTTGCTTGGAGGTAGCATTTGTTGTAGCATTTTCTGGGCTGGCACTCATGATGTGAATGCCAATGCCCATTTTCTTCGCCATCTGCAGATAAGAGATACGCAAAAACGTTTTGAAAAAGCAAAAAAGAAAGCAAACTTATTTAAAGTTGTTCTTGCTGACATTGTGGATGCTTTTTCTCTCTACGCAATCAGTGTGATTTACTGCATGACCCCATGATTAATGCAGTTTAACTATTCACTTTGAAAATTAATCCCACAGTCCATACATCTTGAGCACATCATTTAACAGTAACACAGCGTTTTGAGGGATGATGCAAAGTGATTAATTTGAAATGCACAAGAAAATTCCAAGTTTGTTTTCATCCTGTTACATGCAGTGCTGAAAATATGGTTTTATTTGTGTGAACAACACAGCACACATTGCTGTCACTTGAATCTTATCAAGCAAGAAGAGAAGTAAGAAGGTGACACCAGAAAAATATACAGATGACAGGACTTATAGCAGAAACTGGCAACTGTTGTGCCTAATATAAGGAATTAAATGGCAAGCCAGACCATTTCGGAGCCAATTGCAATGAAACATGACTAGATTTATATATAGTTTAAAGGTGGTAGATTTCCTTGCCTAAAGGACATAAGTGAAGTAATTGGGTCTTCAAAGCAATCCAAAAAGTTTTTATTTTAACTTCCCCAGTTTGACATCCCAGATCAATAGTCTGTGCTTCCAGATATGGCCAAACAACTTAGCATGATGCCATTGTTCCCCCTGGTTCCTTATCTCTCAGAATATGAAACAAATTTGTTATCATTAACTGTGATGATGCACAGTTTGTTGTTTTGTGGCAGCAGTACTGTGCAAAGACATAAAGTTAGTATAAATTACAAAAATAAATACTGGGCTAAAGGAATAATGAGACAGTGTTCATACCATTCAAAAGTCTGAAGGCAGAGAGGAAGAAGCTGTTTTTGTAATTGTTGACTGTGAGTCTTCAGGCTCCTGCACCTCCTCCCCAAGAGTAGGAATGTGAAGAGTTCTCAATGGTGAGAATCTTTAGTGATGGATGCCAACTTCTTAAGGCACTGCCTCTTGAACATGTTCTCGATGACGGGGAGGGATGTTCCATCATGGAGTTGCTTGAGTCTACAACCCTTTGCAGCCTCTTGTGATACTGTGCATTGGAGGCTCCATATCTGGCTGTGATGCAGCCAGCCAGAATGCTCTCTACCATACATCTAAAGAAGCTTGTAAGCATCTGAGTATAGATTCTTCAGTATAGACTATGTGTGTCCTCTTGACTTTCCCTGGTTAAGAAAATCTATTCAGCTTAGATTTAAGATGAAAACAGAAATAAAGCTGAAATACATGACCGAAATGTTATCAATAATACAATATGTGATTTAATTGCCTCTTTTTTTAATATAAATCTTATATTTTTATTGGCTGTTTGCTTGGATACCATTGCTAGAGTAAAGAATTGTATTTCATCAGTTGTGGCACACTCATTGACTGCTTTAGTTAAATTCTCTGGAATCTCATTCCCATTCCCACACTCACTCTGGCACCAACAACCCCAACCCCAGTCTTGAGACAATTCCCACTCACATTCACTTGACCCCCACACCACCAACAACTCCACATTCCTTTTATAAGACCTCTCAAACCATGTTTTATTTAGCCAATGCAGCTAAAGCACCACCAGGACTTTTTTAATGTTAAAAATGCTACATACAAACAAGTTATTCCAATTGCCCTCTCAGGGGAAAAACAATTTAGTCTTCAATTTGAATGGGTCAGTTGAAGACAGAACAAACACGCAGTGTCAGTTTGAAAGAAAAGCACTCTGCCTTGATGTGATAGTCACTCTGTGAAAATTAATTCATGAGAAACTAGAACCAGAATCAAGTTTATTCCCTGGCATATGTCATGAAATGTGTTGTTTCTTGCTCACTACCGATCAACACTGGACAGCTGTGCATTTACAGGAGATAAAGTGTGGAAAATTCCCGTCTTTGTACCACAGATTCAAGATGACGTTATGGGATAAGTGTTCATTATACAAACATACAGTGGGAAATGTTCTGTGCTCAGGAAACACCTTAGTTTATATTAGCCTGCAAGGAAAGGAAAGTAATATTTTATTACCTGTAATGTCAGCTCAAGCGTAAGCACACTCACATGCAAATTAATTTCTATTGACATGATGTTGTACAGATTTTCATCTGTAGAGTTAAGTAATATGAAGTTCTGTCCCCATGTCTAAAGCTAAGACAGTCATAAAATATTTAATAGGCTCGTTAATGTTCTATGTGGTACTTGTGGATTTAAGGTATTTGGCTGTAGTATCTGGATGTTCCCAACCTGAGGAAGAAAAACTGAAGATGAAATAGGTATTGAATGTTATTGTTATATTCTTATAATGTACCCAGGGCACAATGTAGGGATTTGTATATAAAGACAATTAGTTGTGTGACCTTAATTTTTAATTGCTAATTTTATTCACTTGAGTCTCCTTATAAGTCAGCCCTTGTCCAATTAATTAGGCATTTGATGCTGCAGTTTCTGAGTTCTCTGTTGATTGGTAATTAAGGCAATATAAACCATGACAGGAAGGAAAGAGGGTTGTGGGTGGACTATGTCAGTGGTACCCAACCTCTGGGCCACCAAGGATGCAGCGGTAGCCGGAACGCACCCAGCACACCTTTAAGAAAAAAGCCGAAATAAACAAGCTAATTAATTAGGTGCCGCCTGGCACGTAAATGTCGGCCCAGATCAGAGGCAATGCAATCGGCAATCGCCTCCGATCTGGGCCGACATTTACGTGCCAGGCGGCACCTAATTAATTAGCTTGTTTATTTCGACTTTTTTCTTAAAGATGTGCCGGGTGTGTCCAGCTACCGCTGCATTCTTCGCGGCCCAGAGGTTGGGGACCACTGATCTATGTCAAGGCTCAGAATGCTATAGTCCATGCAGAAGTGCTTTTCATGTAAATAATGAAGAATGAGGTTAAGAGTGACCCAGAATTTGTGCTTCACCTTCATTAAAGAACTGTATCAAAGGAAAGTTGTGCTATTAACAAGAATAATGCAGTTTTCCATGAACAACGAAAGAATAACATGAACTAATTTTTTCTCACTTAGGACATGAATTTGAAAAGCTCAAGCCTTTATACTTACCATTTATTGGGCCACAAACATCATTTCCTTTCACTACCATTCTGATTGTCTTTAGATTTCTGTAAACATCTACCATTGTTAACTCCAATGGAACTTGTTTCCTCATAATTTTTTCTATTGAAGTTGCAATATTATTGTTACACCCACTAGCTACATGCTCCATTCTCTGACTGAATCCCAATTCCTCTTCCATTTCAAGGTAGAAATATTCTGATTTATCAATCAACTTTCTGGCAATCTCATGTAACCCTCAGGCTTGTCCAGCACGTGTTCGTCTAGGGGAAAACAACTCCGGGCCCCGCCAAACTGAGAAATCTCATTTGTGTGGATGCTGCTTGATGTGTTGCCCGGTTACAAATCCGCACCGCAAAGTATCAGACCGTACGCCATATGCAATTAACTGATTGAACTTTATAAATCTTAATCTGATTAAAGGGTTAGTAAAGCAAATAAAAAAAGTTCCATTTTAAGGGGAAAAAAAGTCAAACATGCACGTTGGAGCTCACTGATACAGCTATTCATCAACCATTGACCTCCTCCGAGTGTCGCCGACCTTTGAGCGTCGCTCCTCAGTCCACTCTGTCCGGTGGTCTTCCAACTCTCTCTCCATTCGCGTCCTCTCTCTCCATCGCTCCCTGACGAAAGACCGCGAAAATCTCTCTTCCAGACTCACAAGAAAGAACAACATTTCTGTCATTGGATAACACACATTTCAAAGCCCCGTTATCCCCAATCATAACCCAAATATTGCTGCTACAGAGAAACCATTACTTTAACAGTGGAACATTACATAGAAGCCATTACATTAGCCTTAGCAGTGAAACCTTACAGTGTGTTACACTCAAAACACAATAGAACAATTGATTCTGAGTTTTCATTGATCAGTGACAACTATCTCACACTACTGGGCCGGGCCAGCATTGAGTGTGCCTGAGGTTAGGCATGGAAATTTTAATGCATCTCAAAAGTCTGTTCAAATGTCACAACTTTCCAGGTGTTGGAGATTTTAGCATTCAGGAGATGAAGGGGGCTGGGAGATCAGCGGAGCTGGAGATATCAGGGGGTCACGTAAAGGGCTTCTCAGAGTCAAGAATCACATATCTAGCTCCAGAGAAGCTATGTGAAAATAGAACGTTGGGCAAGGTAAGTGGTTTGCTGTACTGAAGGACAGAACGAGGCAGAGATTGACGTGTTTCCTGAGAATTTAGGTAACTTCTTACTTCCAGTACAAGCTTCCCAGATCGGGGCAGCAGAAAGCAAGCCACGTTGTCCTGAGAATGCCTCATTCTGCTTACCTCAGTACCAGTAGTCCGGGTTTTCCATGAATGCAGCAAAATAAGCAACACCTGATGAACAGAACAATTCCACACAACTCCTACCAAACCCACAACCTGCACCGAATGGACAGGGGCTGCAGGGATGTGGGAACTCTCCCTCCGGCAAACAGAAGGCTATCCTGACTTTGGAATAGATTGCTTATCTTTCATCATCATTGGCTCCAAATCCCGAAACCTCCCTACCCAGTAGCACAGTGCGAGCACCTCCACTGAGTACAGTGGTTCAGTGGTTCAGTGGTTCAGGAAAGAAGGGCACAGATGACTGGCTTTGCCCAAATCCCACATTTGCGTAAATGAGAGGTATACAATTAGCTCTGGGAAACCCTTATATTCGTTGGCACCCTGGCATTCTTGTCCCATCATTGAAATTTTCCCACAACCAATGGACTCAATTTCAAGGACTCTTCATCTCATTTTCTCAATATTTATTGGTTATTTATTTATTATTATTTCTTCTTTGTATTTGCGAGTTTGATGTCTTCTGCACTCTGGTTGAACGCCCTAGTTGGGTGCTCTTTCATTGATTCTACTAGGGTTATTATTCTATTGATTTATTGAGTATGCCCATAAGAAAATGAGCCTCAGGGTTGTATATGGTGACATATATGTACTTCGATAATCAAATTTACTTTGCACTTTAATAATTCAACAGTTTTGCACCTTTCAGTGTTTTTACCCTGAAATGTGCACATTTTTACTGAGGTTATAGTACAGGTTCAAGCACTTGTTGACCTATTGTTCATATTTGGCCGCAGATATCCATTCAAAACATAAACAAACATTAACCCGCAGGGAACATACTTCTTTTGCACACATCACTGAATCTCCAGCAATCTTAAACAAAGTCGAACCAATGTATGAAGCTATGAACAAAATCCCATTAATTTGCAATCTGTTACCTCTTGTACAAACATGACCCATTCTGGACTGGATCCAAAATATGTATCTCGCATTTCCCATTGCAATGGGAATGTCTTCTGTTGCAATGTCAGTTCAGTGAAAGGGTCCTTCATTTCAGGCAAACATTATTGATCTTTTTTTTTATGGCATCTTATAATGCAGGTTTTCCATTTCCTGTATTGCTTGCAGTTTTTTCTTATCCAGTGACAAGTTTTCCTCAGTGTTTTGACAGAAATTAAATTGGGCATAATGGGGACAAGCCTTAGTATAGGTCGAGTGCCAGAAGCCAGTTTGAAGCTACTCGAAAGTGAGCTTTCACTCAATGCATTTCCCCAAAGGTTGGTACTTAACACAAGTAGACTGGCTTCCTGACTAATTGAAAAAAATAATTTGTAAAAGAAAGCTGAAGTATACAAGCATTTTGTCATATTTCCATTAACAGTACTCCATAAAGCCTACTTCATCTATAGAACAACATATCCTTTCTACATTCATTGAAAAGTGCAGCTCCCATATTTTTTCTTGATCTGTGTGAAAATCTCTCCCAAGAGCAACTGCTGGGGTACAACTACAAAGATACCTCAGTCACCCAGAGCACTTCTCCCCATCTAGATTTCAGCAACTGTGATTGGCTGAGTTTTGTAACTCTTTGACCCTTAATGACATGTGACATTATTGGACCTTATTTCAGGTGATCTCAAAATACACTGGGAAGATAAGCACAGATGATAATGGATTATTTCTGCCTGTACTCCTGATATTATCTCAGGGGGTACCAAGCAATCTCATTTTTGGCTGATATACCTTACTCTGTTTGAATAATAAAATTGTTTGAAAAGAAGGGAATTAACAGCTGGATGTTAAGATCTAGAATCAGATAATTGGCTCATTCTCAGTGAGAATAAAATATAAAAATGATAATGATTTGGTCTCAGGGAACTCCCAAGGTTAGCTCACAATATTTATGTATGGCATCTGACTGACAATAGACCTGACAGTGGCATCTTGTCAAGGGAGCAGCAAACATCATGGAGAAGAGCTGAGCATTTATAGTCAGAGTAAACAGTTTGTCCCCACTCTGGAACTGTGGGTATGGGAAGAGGGCAGGGTGGATTTACGTTTGTGTACTTAGTCTTTCCGGAGTGGGGCAGAAAAGAGATGACTGGATAAAACTAAATGTCTTAAACTGTTTGAAGACAGAGGTTAGGAGTGAAGAAATGGCGTAGAACCCAAATTACCAGAGCAATCTTAGTCTGAGTGTGCAGAACACCCTGCTAAGGTTTATTTAAATACAATGTCAAACAAAGCAATAGATCATCATTGGCCAGAGACCAACACAACGATTATATTGGCACCAAGATGCTGCAGATCTGACTTTGTAGATAGAAAACAGCCTCTTCCCTCCCAGCATTGTTTTGTTCACTCGAGCATCACCAGCTGAAGTCGATCAGAGGTGTTTCTTAAGGGCACAATATTGAAAGATTCTGCTTCTAAATTGTATTGCAACCTAAGTTCTCATAATTCTATAAATCTCTTTATGTTTATGCTCTACAATATTAGGTGTCATCATTGCACAAAAGCATTTTTGCTTGTAACCATTTAGTGTTATACCCGAGTTCTCAATTATGTTACTAGCCTATTTCTCTGCAGTTATGTATCCTGACAGTGTCATGCCCTATCTGCTTATAATATAACAACACTATAATAACTATATTTTTATTGCCTTATCTCTCCTTAATAATTTGGTCTACAACATAATACTCGATCTTTAATGCACTGCTGGTCAAATTGATTTCTAGAGTAGTAGCAGAATCTTAGAGTGTTCTTTCACTGCACGTACTGTTTCAGACCTGAAGTTTCAACTGGGGTTCCATTGACCTTAGCCCGACTCATGCCCTGCTGGAGATTTAAATATTGCCTGGAAAAGAGCTGTGTGGACGTTGTGGTAAAAGTGCGTGTATAGAGGTCACTCCCAAGAGTTTAACTGGGCGAATAACATTGATAATAATGTTGAACTGGGCTGATATCACAAAATGCCCATATTAGGAATGAATTGGAGCCCGTTGTAAAACCAGGGCCAACTACAAATATTGCCATGGAAATACTATTCCTTGTTTGGACTAGCTCTCTGGGTATAATACAGCATTAGGCTACCAATTCAGGTTGTTCTGCATTCCCCCAGTCAGACTGAACCTTCGCTTCTGATTTGCAGCACCAGATTACCGTTAGTACAAAGCCAATGTCATTCTCAACTTGTCCTGAATTAAGCAAATGCCTAACCTTGATTTTGGCAGATTATAAATAATGCCAGCTGAGCACTTCGCTATTATTGAAACCTCACCACTAAATATTAACGACAACTTTTGTGGAACAATGCATTGATTAAAAGATTGATTAAGCCAAATTATAAGGAGAAGATTTAATTCAAACAAGTGAGACAGAAAATATATTATTCTTTATGAATTACAAAAATGTATTACCACTGCAAATTGGATTTAATATTTAACACCTACAATCTTACACAAATATTTATTTCATCTTTGCCTAAATATAAATCTGTTGTGACTTACAACCTCATTGGCCTCCAGTTTAATGTATGCCTGAAATATTTTAATGAGTGATATTTGTAATGCAGCAATTTTAATCAGGATACATACCATATAATTGGCATAACAAGACATAACATTTCATTTTCACACATTGCAATATTTTACAGTAAATTAATTGGCAACAAGCAGGTCATCTTTTATGTGTATCAAAACAGAAAAAATCCAGGTACAGACTTAAAAGAGCATGGAAAGTGCCTGAATATTCTAGAAACTGGAGTGGGAGGATTCCTTCGAGTGAGTTATCACACAGTAAGACTTCAAGGTTTGGAGCCTTCTTTTCATTTGCTGTCACTAAAATATAAAATCTTGACAGCAGCACATAATTTGCACAGAGCCACTTATTTATTTGGAGTTTAGAATTTCCCTTCTTGCTGAATTTATGTGTATATATTTTTCAAAAGATAAAGGGTGGATACTAAGAGTCAGAGATTTGATTTGAAAGGGAAAAATAGAAAAGAAAATAGAGAAAACATTTTTATGCAATGTTGTTCGAATTTAGAACGTATTGCCTGGTGGAATGGTGTACACAGATCAAATAATGGTGGGTTCCAAAAGAGAAATGGATATGTAGTTACAGGAATATGAAGAAAGAGCAAATACCTGGATTGACATTAAATAGATTAACCATCTGTTTCCTGAATCAGCGTGGGTAACTTCACCCACCACAATTCTGTACTAATTTACAACCTACAGGCACACCTTCAATTCTCTACAACTCATGCTCCCAGAATTATTTATTTTTCATTTGCCCAGTTTGCCTTCTATTGCACATTGGTTGTTTGTCAGTTTTTGCTTATCTACAGTTTTTTTTTATAAATTCCATTGTATTTCTTCATTGTCCTGTAAATACCTGCAAGAAAATTGCAATGCAGAATAGTGTGTGCTCAAGGTCTTTGCTGCTGTAGCCCAACTTCTTCAAAGTTCAACGTGTTACACATTCGGGGATGCTCTTCTGCACACCACTGTTGTATCATGTGATTATCTGCGTTTCTATCACCTTCCTGTCTGCTTGAATCAGTCTCACCATTCTCCTCTGACCTCACTCATTAACAAGGCATTTCCATCCACAGAGCTGTCGCTCGCTGAATGTTTATTTTTGTTTTTACACCAGACTCTGCAAACTGTAGCGCAGGCGTTTCCAACCTGGGGTGCACAGACCCCTCAGTTAATGGTAGGAGTCCATGGCATAAAAAAGGTTGAGAATCCCTGCCCTAGAGACTGTTGTTCATGAACATCGCAAGAGATCAACTGTTTCTGAGAAACTCAAACCAAACCTATCTGACACCAACAATCATTCCACGGTCAAAGACACTTAGATCACATTTCTTCCTCATTCTGATGTTTGGATTGAGCAACAACTAAACTTCTTAACCATGTTTGCATGCTTTTTTTGCTTTGGGTTGCTGGCACATGATTGGCTGATTAGATATTTGCATTAATGAGCAGGTGTACAGGTGTACCTAATAAAGTGGCCACTTTGTTACTTTAATAATAAATTTACTTTGACATTGATTATTCTTGAAATATGCTGACCAGTGGTGTGCCTCAGGGATCCGTTCTGGGATCCCTACTCTTTTGTGATTTTTATAAATGACCTGGATGAGAAAGTGGAGGGATGGGTTAGTAAATTTGCTAATGACACAAAGGTTGGGGGTGTTGTGGATAGTGTGGAGGGCTGTCAGAGGTTACAGCGGGACATTGATAGGATGCAAAATTGGGCTGAGAAGTGGCAGATGGAGTTCAACCCAGATAAGTGTGAGGTGGTTCATTTGGGTGGGTCAAATATGATGGCAGAATGTAGCATTAATGGTAAGACTCTTGGCAGCATGGATGATCAGAGGGATTTTGGGATCCAAGTCCATAGGACACTCAAAGCTGCTACACAGGTTGACTGTGTGGTTAAGAAGGCATACAGTATATTGGCCTTCATCAACCATGGGATTGAGCTTAAGAGCTGAGAGGTAATGTTGCAGCTATATAGAACCCTGGTTAGACCCCACTTGGAGTACTGTGCTCAGTTCTGGTCACCTCACTACAGGAAGGATGTGGCAACCACAGAAAGGGTGCAGAGGAGATTTACAAGGATGTTGCCGGGATTGGGGAGCGTGCCTTATGAGAATAGGTTGAATGAACTCGGCCTTTTCTCTTTGGAGCGACGGAGGATGAGAGGTGACCTGATAGAGGTGTACAAGATAATGAGAAGCATTGATCATGTGGATAGTCAGAGGCTTTTTCCCAGGGCTGCAATGGCTAGCACGAGAGGGCATAGTTCTAAGGTGTTTGGAAGTAGGTACAGAGGAGATGTCAGGGATAAGTTTTTTACACAGAGAGTGGTGAGTGCGTGGAATGGGCTGCCGGCGGCGGTGGTGGAGGCGGAAACAATAGGGTCTTTTAAGAGACTCCTGGACGGTTACATGGAGCTTTGAAAAATAAAGGGCTATGGGTAAGTCTAGGTAATTTCTAAGATAAGGACATGTTTGGCACAGCTTTGTGGGCCGAAGGGCCTGTTTGTGCTGCAGATTTTCTATGTTTCTATGTTGTATGTTTCCATGCTGCTGCTCATTCAATAACCTCATGCCTTGTGGTGAGGACAGAAATTGCTGGACAGCATTTTTTTCATGTCCTGTCCTATTGTTCCACTCTTCAAGATTCAGGTGAGAGAGACAACTCTGCTGCAGAAGAGCAAGTGGCCAAGACAATTAACTGGTCATCTAAACAGTTAGATTGTAGGATTAAGTCCCAAATTATAGATAACTACGGTGCAGTTTTCAAGGAGTGCACTATATTTTCTTGTGGACAATCTGCTTGTAGATTCATCCCACAACGCTACTCAGTGAGTGGTAGGGTGGCCCTGTGAGAAGGTTCCTCCGTGCTAATAGGTGAATCAAAATAGTCTAATTTGTACGTGAGGGCAAATGTCATTTTAGCCTTCATCAAATATCAAACTGCCTCTCAGCCAGGCTCAGAAGAAGGGAACAGATGTGGACGCAACCAGAGACAGTATGGAAAGAAGCCAAGAAAAGGAGGCACACAATTAAGTCTTTGTTTATAGTCAGGGAAGTCCTCCACTTGACACCTCCTGTGGATGCTGGCAGAGGGAATGTCATGCTCTATCAGATCATTGGTGCACATGGCTCAAAATCAGGTAGAAAGAGAGAAACCGACAGCTTATTTCGTATCTACACAAAGTTAGACTGATACAGCAGGTGTCGAGCAAGTAGATCAGTTCATCTCCACATCCCTAGGACGGTAATTGCTATCTTAAGCTGAGTCAGCATGAAGACTTTCTTTATGTTTTTAACTTTCTTCCATAGCACATTGTGCGCTTAACAACTGAGATATCGAAGACCAAACCATCGGCCTGAACACTGCAGCAACTAAACCTGCAATAGCTCTGACAAATGGTCATTAGCTTCACACATTCACTCTCTTTCCCCTTCCACAGATGCTGCCTGGCCCAACAAGTGCTTCCAGCATTTTGTTTTTATTGCATTGTTGTAATTAGTTTCTGTTTATTCAATCAGAGACATTGGATTTATTGCCATGCCCATTTTCCTGTAACAAGGGGGTTATGAGATGACTTCTTGAACTGCTGAAGTCTCTCTGGTAAAACTACTTCTGCTGTGCTCTTAAAACCATAAGACATTGGAGCAAAATTAGGCCATTCAGCCCATCGAGTCTATTCTGCCTTTCCATCATGGCTAATTTATTAACCCTCTCAATTCCTTTTTCCTGCCTTCTCTTCATAACCTTTGACACCCATACTAATCAAGAACCTATTAACCTCGGCTTTAAATATATTCAATGACTTGGCTTCCACAGTCATCTGTGGCAATGAATTCCACAGATTCACTGCCCTCTGGCTAAAGACTCTATTCCTGGTAGAGTTGGAAGATACTGTCAGAGGGACCCTGACAAGTTACAGACCAACTCAACCAACTTTGAATAAAGTTGTGGGGGAATGACATGAAGTTGCATTCACATCCTCACTGCCTTCGCAACACACACAAAATCTTGGAGGCACTCAGCAGGTCAGGCAGCATCTATGGAGAGGAATAAGCAGTTGACATTTTGGGCTGAGATCTTTCAGCAGGACTTGAAATGAAGAAGGAAGAAGCTAGAATAAGAAGGTGGGGGAGGGGAAGGGGTGCAAGCTGTCCGGTGATAGGTGAAGCCATGTGAGGGATAAGGTGGGTGGTGGGGAGGGGGGATGAACTGAGAAGCTGGGAGGTGATAGGAGGAAAGTGTAAAGGGCTGAAGAAGAAGAAATCTGATAGGACAGGAAGGTGATGCATGAGAGAAAGGGAAGGAAGAGCAGCACCAGGGGAAGGCGATGGGCAGGTGAGGAGATGGGAAGATGAAAGAGGGCAGCCAGAGTGGGGAATGAAAGAAGAGGGGGAAAGTTTACCAGAAGTTAGAGAAATCAATGTCTGTGCCATCAGGTTAGAGCCTACCCAGATAGAATGTGCGGTGAAGCTCCTCCAACCTGAGAGCGACCTGATCATGGAAGTACGGGAGGCCATGAACCAATACGTTGCAATAGGAATGGGGATTAAAATGAAAACAGTTGGCCACCGGGAAACCCTGCTTGTTGAGGCTTTTCTTCTCCTCACCTGACCATCACCTCCCCCTGATGTCCCTCCTCCTTCCCTTTCTTCTTCTTCTGACAGACTATGAGGTGTTGCCCTTCCAAACTGAGTGTGGGCTTCCTTTTACTGTTCTTTCACTGTGTTTCGTCTCTGAACTAGGCAAGCAGTGAGAAAAGGAAAATAGAGAGTGCCAAAGTCTTGCAATGTAAAGTTTACTTTTTGTTAGATTTTGGAACAATTGCATGTCAAGGAAAATTACACACCATTGACAGGTATGAACTATACCAGTCTCAAATGAAGGTAATTATTGTCTTCAAAGGTGCCCATAAATTCTTAGTTTGGTCAAAGAGAAGTGTGTAGCTGATGGAAGAATCGATTTCATTTAGGAGGCTCATCAACAGAGCTTTTCAAAGTGCTCTCTGCTGACAGTCAATTGCAATGTCCAATAAAGCACAGCAATGAATGCTTTGTGTGTCTTGAATGGTCTTGAGATTGGGAAAAGAACACTGTAAGGAGAAAAAGAAAAGTGCTGTTGTTGTAGATCTCTGTGTTAGCCAGAAAAGAATTAGTTGCTCAGTTGAAAACAGTCACAGAAATACACGGGGAAGATTAGAACTGTCATTACATAAAAACCTGATTAATTAAGGCTTATCTGTGCTTTTATGCTGGTTGCTGATGCTCCTGATTAATAACAGACAAATAATAGGGTGTTATCAAAATGGATTAGGTGGACAATTGCTGAAGCTGAGAATTAGATAACGTGTGTGCCTGACCTTGAACTGATTGGAGTCTGTTTAAACAATCACGGCAATATTTATCAAAGTGATCTATCTATCGCGATTTGGGCCTTGTGGACTCCCTTTCAGCCTATGCTGCAATGTCCTTCCAATACAGCCAGTGGTCGTGGTGCACATAGGTACCAGCGATATAGGTAAAAAAAAACGGGATGAGGTCCTACAAGGTGAATTTAGGAGTTAGGAGATAAACTAAAAAGTAGGACCACAAAGCTAATAACTTCTGGATTACCACCAGAGCCACGTGCTAGTCAGAGTAGAAAAAGGAGGATATATCAGATGAATACGTGGCTTAAAAAATGGTGCGAGGGATTCAAATTTCTGGGTCATTGGAACCAGTTCTGGAGGAGGTGGGACTGGTACAAACAGGACGGTCTGCACCTGGGCTGGACTAGAACCAACGTCCTAGGGGGAGTATTTTCTACTGTCGTTCAGGAGGATTTAAACTAATGTGGCAGGGGGATGAGAACAAGTGCAGATGGACAGAGGAGTGTAAAATGAGGGTAGAAGCAAAAAGTAGTAAGGTGAAAAGTAAAAGTGGCAGGCAGGCAAATCCAGGGCAAAAATCAAAAAGGGCCACTTTTCACCATAATTGTATAAGGGCTAAGAGTGTTGTAAAAGCAAGTCTGAAGGCTTTGTGTGTGAATGCAAGGAGCATTCATAACAAGGTGGATGAATTGAATGTGCAGATAGTTATTAATGAATATGATATAGTTGGGATCACAGAGACATGGCTCCAGGGTGACCAAGGATGAGAGCTCAACATTCAGGGATATTCAATATTCAGGAGGGATAGACATGAAAGAAAAGGAGGTGGGTGGCATTGCTGGTTAAAGAGGAGATTGACGCAATAGAAAGGAAGGACATAAGCCGGGAAGATGTGGAATCGATATGGGTAGAGCTGCATAATGCTAAGGGTTGGAGTTGTGTACAGGCCACCTAACAGTAGTAGTGAGGTCGGAGATGGTATTAAACAGGAAATTAGAAATACATGTAATAAAGGAACAGCAGTTATAATGGGTGACTTCAATCTACATATAGATTGGGTGAACCAAATTGGTAAGGGTGCTGAGGAAGAGGATTTCTTGGAATGTATGCAGGATGATTTTCTGAACCAACATATCGAGGAACCAATTAGAGAGCAGGCCATTCTAGACTGGGTATTGAGCAATGAGGAAGGGTTAGTTAGCAATCTTGTCCTGAGAGGTCCCTTGGGTAAGAGTGACCATAATATGGTGGAATTCTTCATTAAGATGGAGGGTGACATAGTTAATTCAGAAACAAAGGTTCTGAACTTAAAGAAGGGTAACTTTGAAAGTATGAGACATGAATTAGCTAAGATAGACTGGCAAATGATACTTAAAGGGTTGACAGTGGATATGCAATGGCAAGCATTTAAGGATTGCATGGATGAACTACAACAATTGTTCATCCCAGTTTGGCAAAAGAATGAAACAGGGAAGGTCGTGCACTTGTGACTGACAAGGGAAATTAGGGATAGTATCAATTCCAAAGAAGAAACATACAAAATAGCCAGAAAAAGCGGCACACCTGAGGACTGGGAGAAATTCAGAGTCCAACAGAGGACAAAGGGCTTAATTAGTAAAGCGAAAAAAGATTATGAGACAAAGCTGGCAGGGAACATAAAAACTGACTGTAAAAGCTTTTATAGATATGTGAAAAGAAAAAGATTGGTTAAGACAAATGTAGGTCCCTTACAGTCAGAAACAGGTGAATTGATCATGGGGAACAAGGACATGGCAGACCAATTGAATAACTACTTTGGTTCTGTCTTCACTAAGGAGGACATAAATAATCTTCCGGAAATAGTAGGGGACCGAGGATCCAGTGAGATGGAGAAACTGAGGGAAATACATGTTAGTAGGGAAGTGGTATTAGGTAAATTGAAGGGATTAAAGGCAGATAAATCCCCAGGGCCAGATGGTCTGCATCCCAGAGTGCTTAAGGAAGTAGCCCAAGAAATAGTGGATGCATTAGTGATAATTTTTCAAAACTGTTTAGATTCTGGATTAGTTCCTGAGGATTGGAGGGTGGCTAATGTAACCCCGCTTTTTAAAGAAAGGAGGGAGAGAGAAACCAGGGAATTATAGACCGGTTAGCCTGACATTGGTGGTGGGGAAAATGCTAGAGTCAATTATCAAAGATGTGATAACAGCACATTTGGAAAGCGGTGAAATCATCGGACAAAGTCAGCATAGATTTGTGAAAGGAAAATCATGTCGGACGAATCTCATAGAATTTTTTGAGGATGTAACTATTAGAGTGGATAGGGGAGAACCAGTGGATGTGGTATATTTGGATTTTCAAAAGGCTTTTGACAAGGTCCCACACAGGAGATTAGTGTGCAAACTTAAAGCACACGGTATTGGGGGTATGGTATTGATGTGGATAGAGAATTGGTTGGCAGACAGGAAGCAAAGAGTGGGAATAAACGGGACCTTTTCAGAATGGCAGGCAGTGACTAGTGGGGTACCGCAAGGCTCAGTGCTGGGACCCCACTTGTTTATAATATATATTAATGACTTAGATGAGGGAATTAAATGCAGCATCTCCAAGTTTGCAGATGACATGAAGCTGGGCTGCAGTGTTAGCTGTGAGGAGGATGCTAAGAGGATGCAGGGTGACTTGGATAGGTTAGGTGAGTGGGCAAATTCATGGCAGATGCAATTTAATGTGGATAAATGTGAGGTTATCCACTTTGGTGGCAAGAACAGGAAAACAGATTATTATCTGAATGGTGCCGGTTAGGAAAAGGGGAGGTGCAATGAGATCTGGATGTCATTGTACACCAGTCATTGAAAGTGGGCATGCAGGTACAGCAGGCGGTGAAAAAGGCGAATGGTATGCTGGCATTCATAGCAGGAGGATTCGAGTACAGGAGCAGGGAGGTACTACTGCAGTTGTAAAAGGCCTGGGTGAGACCTCACCTGGAGTATTGTGTGCCGTTTTGGTCCCCTAATCTGAGGAAAGACATTCTTGCCATAGAGGGAGTACAAAGAAGGTTCACCAGATTGATTTCTGGGACGGCAGGACTTTCATATGATGAAAGACTGGATCGACTAGGCTTATACTCGCTGGAATTTAGAAGATTGGGGGGGAATCTTATTGAAACATATAAAATCCTAAAGGGATTGGACAGGCTAGATGCAGGAAGATTGTTCTCGATGTTGGGGAAGTCCAGAACGAGGGGTCACAGGTTAAGGATAAAGGGGAAGCCTTTTAGGACCAAGATGAGGAAAAACTTCTTCACACAGAGAGTGGTGAATCTGTGGAATTCTCTGCCACAGGAAACACTTGAGGCCAGTTCATTGTCTATATTTAAGAGGGAGTTAGATGTGGCCCTTGTGGCTAAAGGGATCAGGGGGTATGGAGAGAAGACAGGTACAGGGTTCTGAGTTGGATGATCAGCCATGATCATACTGAACGGCGGTGCAGGCTCTAAGGGCCGAATGGCCTACTCCTGCACCTATTTTCTATGTTTCTATGTTTCAATTGTATTTTCAGTTGTAAAACAGGACACCTCCTCGATAAGAATTATGTTTATGTTGAGAAATCTGAAGAAAAATATCCTCTTTTTCAGCATTTTAATACACCACAGATTTTCAATATTGCAGGTAATTTGTGAATATGAAGAAGACATTGAATTGCATGATCTAATTATAAGTTCACCTCAAGGCTTATATGACAGGTCATAAACCCCTGCTCCCCCTCCCAACCAAACATATTTGAATCGCACCTGGCAAAAGATGGCTTACTCCAGAACTAGTGTTTAACTTCCTCAAAGTTGAAAGTAAATTTATTATCAAAGTCTGTACATTTCTTTAGGTACATTTGGTTTTCATTAGCAAAAAAATCGGGTGTATTACTTTTTTCTCTGGTACAATGTTCAAGGCCTTATCAAGTTTAAGATTGTTTACATCATTATTTCAATATTTACTATGCTGCTATTCATGTTTCAATCCTCACCCACTCAAAAAATTTATTGCCTTACAAAATAAGATTCTTTAGTATGCCTGTAAAAAGTGATACAACACTGCATCATGCAGCAGATAAGTTTAGTTCTGTATTATAAAGCATTTGTTGATCTATGTATCAGTGGGATTTATCACATTCTTCTCATGCCTGTGTGGTGAGAGCCCTAGGAGAGGATGGTAAGGACCCAGGTGCTGGAATATCTAAGACTAGAACTGAGACACTATTTTGAGACTGGGATGAGAACAGGGGTCTTTGACTAGATGCTAGATTAGACTAGACGAGAATCCAAACGAGACAGAAATCCTTCAACGCAATCGCAGACTGAACCGAGGTTGGGCTGACGATTGAGCACCGAACCCGAGCTCAGGTGCTCTTTCCATATCCAAATCTTGGTGCCAAAATCTGGCTACCAATTAGTGGAATGGGCCTGAAACTTTAAAGGGACTGCACCAGTCAGCCATTGTCCGGAGAATCGGCACCTCTAAACCCTGGAGGTTGGCACGTTTGGGTGCGTACCTTAACGAGCAGTTTTCTGAAAAGATTTCCTTTGACTTTATAACAGTGTTATGAAAATCTATTTAAGACATTTCCCTGTACACAATTTGCATAGACACTTCTGCACTGTAATGTTATTGCCCCTGGAATCAAAGTCCAAAGTTCAAATTTATTAGTAGAAGTATATATACCATATACAATCTTAAGATTCAATCTTACATTGATGCCTTAACTTGCAAACTTGAGGATTTGCAACGGAGATTATTTCAAAGGAAGTGACCTGTCTGCTTATGACTAGAACTGGGGTGGTTGTTGTAAGGAAACTCCAGAAGTATACGACATTATCAAGCCTATCCTGGACCTGACTGTTCGTTATGCTGTTGGTGTTTAGAGCAGCAATGAAGGTCCTCCGTTTCTGACAGTGTTCAGGGCTTCCATCATTGTGTCAGTAGCTTCCTCTCAGTTTCCACCACTGTCAGTCATGCAAGTTCTGGGTGGAGACTCAGGAATACCGTCTCACTCAGATGTAGAAGGATTCTTCATTGCTGTTTCCGTAAAAATTCTGTTTCACCAGTCAGGGTTGTTAGCCCTGAACCTGGAGGACCGGTGGACCACCTTGGTCTGTCCTCACCCCTTTGAACAGTTTGACATGGGTGACCCTACCAAGAGCAAAAGTATAAGGCCCTGACTCCAACCAACACAGCTCCCTGAGTCATCGAGGCATGCAAGCCTCTAAACCACGACAAGGCTGTGGTCTTCCTGAAGGATAAAGCCTATCCACGTGGTAGAAAACACTCAGCTCTGGTAGAGTTGTGGATTTTTTATCCTTTTATCTCACTTCCCTGTTTTGACAGCTTATATCAGCTGAAGTAAGTTTAAGAACTCAGTGGAGATCTTTATCATGTACTGACTTAATTAAAAATTAGCAATGATTACAACGATTCTCAAAGCTTTATTGTCTTAGGAATAGTTTAAATACAACCTTGTATCTGTTTCTCATTGCATGATGACACAACAAGTGTACTTTACTGACTGAAGAGCACTGTGGAAAGACTTTCTTCTGAGATTGGGAAAGCCTCTGGAATTAGAAGGGTAATTTGGCTCATCAAATTGAGGCAAATTCTTTCTATCAGTTTTCAGAAAGAAGGAAGGACCAGAAGGATATGCCAATAACTTGAGGTAAAGAGAAGAGCGTGGTATAAATGGTAGAGACACGTTGGGCCTTGGACTGTAAGATCTATAGAAGTAAGAACCAGAATCTGGTTTGCTGTCATAGACATATAGAAACATAGAGAAAACCTACAGCACAATACCTGCCCTTCAGCCCACAAAGTTGTGCCAAACATGTCTCTACCTTAGAATTTACTAGACTTACCCATAGCCCTCTACTTTTCTAAGCTCCATGTACCTATCCAAAAGTCGCCTAAAAGACCCTGTCGTATCTACCTCCACCACCGTTGCTGGCAGCCCATTCCACGCACTCACCACTCTTTGCATAAGAAACTTACTCCTGGCATCTCCTCTGTACCTACTCCCCAGCACCTTAAACCTGTGTCCTCTTGTGGCAACCGTTTCAGCCCTGGGAAAAAGCCTCTGACTATCCACACAGTCAATGCCACTGGTCACCGACCTCCATGCAGAAAATGACCCCTCTACAACCACTCTTTGCCTTCTGTGGGCAAGCCAGTTCTGGATTCATAAAGCAATGTCCCTCTGGATCCCATGCCTCCTTACTTTCTCAATAAGCCTGGGGTACCTTATCAAATTCCTTGCTGAAATCCATATACACTACATCTACTGCTCTTCCTTCATCAATGCGTTTAGTCACATCCTCAAAAAATTCAGTCAGGCTCTTAAGGCACGACCTGCCCTTGACAAAGCCATGCTGACTATTTCTAATCATATTATACCTCTCCAAATGTTCATAAATCCTGCCTCTCAGGATCTTCTCCATCAACTTATCAACCACTGAAGTAAGACTCACTGGTCTATAATTTCCTGGGCTATCTCTACCTCTGCAACCCTCCAATCCTCCGGAACCTCTCCTGTCCCCATTGATGATCCAAAGATCATCGCCAGAGGCTCAGCAATCTCCTCCCTCACCTCCCACAGTAGCCTGGGGTACATCTCATCCAGTCCCAGTGACTTATCCAGCGATGCTTTCCAAAAGCTTCAGCACATTCTCTTTCTTAATATCTACATGCTCAAGCTTTTCAGTCTGCTGCAAGTCATTACTACAATCACCAAGATCCTTTTTCATAGTGAATACTGAAGTAAAGTATTCATTAAGTACCTCTGCTATTTCCTCCAGTTCCATATACACTTTCCTACTGTCACACTTGATAGATCCTATTCTGTCACGTCTTATCCTCTTGCTCTTCACGTACTTGAAGAATGCCTTGGGGTTTTCCTTAATCCTGCCCGCCAAGGCCTTCTCATGGCCCCTTCTGGCTCTCCTAATTTCTCTTCTTGAGCTCCTTCCTGTTAGCCTTATAATCTTCTAGATCTCTAACATTACCTCGCTCTCTGAACTTTTTGTAAGCTTTTCTTTTTGACTAGATTTACTACAGCGTTTGTGCGCCACGGTTCCTGTACCCTACCATAACTTCCCTGTCTCATTGGAACATACCCATGCAGAACTCTGCATATGTCCTATGCATATGTTATGAAATGTATTTTGTAGCTTTAGTACAGTGCAAGACATTAAAAATAACAATACGTCACAATAAAATATATAGATAGACAAATAGTGCAAAAGAGGAATAGTAAAGTAGTGTTTATGGGTTCATAGACCATTCAGAAATCTAATGGTGGAGAGAATGAAACTGTTCCTGAAATATTGCATGTGGGTCTTCAGCTTCCTGTACCTCCTCCTGATTGTATTACTAAGAAGAGCATGTCCACCTTAAAGGCATAGCATGCTGCAAAATTAAGATAATTCGACAACAGTAAGCAAGGATATGGAACATCTCAGTGATAGAAAATTAACAAAAAATGCCAGAAGTAAGAACCGAAGGTCAACTTGTACAAGTAGAATGTCCACCACCTTATAAAGTTTAAATTAAATATTATAAGATTAAACATTTTTTCGTGAGTTTCTTAATAGGTGCATTTCAACTTTAAAAATTTAAGCTGTTTTTTTCACCACGATGGAAATTAAATCTGGAACCAAAGACTTACCAACAGTGGTAATACAGAGGCATGCAAAAGTTTGGGCACCCCTGGTCAAAATTTCTGTTACTGTGAATAGCTAAGCGAGTAAAAGATGAACTGATTTCCAAAAGGCATAAAGTTAAAGATGACACATTTCTTTAATATTTTAAGCAAGATTACTTTTTTAATTTCCATCTTTTACAGTTTCAAAATAACAAAAAAGGAAAAGGGCCCAAAGCAAAAGTCTGGGCACCTTGCATGTTCAGTACTTAGTAATACCCCCTTTGGCAAGTATCACAGCTTGTAAACGCTTTCTGTAGCCAGCTAAGAGTCTTTCAATTCTTGTTTGGGGGATTTTTGCCCATTCTTCCTTACAAAAGGCTTTTAATTACAAAAACAAAAAAACAGGAAAACAGATTATTATCTGAATGGTGGCCGATTAGGAAAAGGGGAGGTGCAACGAGACCTGGGTGTCATTATACACCAGTCATTGAAAGTGGGCATGCAGGTACAGCAGGCGGTGAAAAAGGCGAATGGTATGCTGGCATTTATAGCGAGAGGATTCGAGTACAGGAGCAGGGAGGTACTACTGCAGTTGTACAAGGCCTTGATGAGACCACACCACATCTATGTTTCTAGTTCTGTGAGATTCTTGGGCCGTCTTACATGCACTGCTCTTTTGAGGTCTATCCACAGATTTTCAATGATGTTTAGATTGGGGGACAGTGAGGGCCATGGCAAAACCTTCAGCTTGCGCCTCTTGAGGTAGTCCATTGTGGATTTTGAGGTGTGTTTAGGATCATTATCCTGTTGTAGAAGCTTTTTTACAGACAGTGTGATGCTTCCAGAATTTGCTGGTATTTAATTGAATTCATTCTTCCCTCTACCAGTGAAATTTTCCCCATGCCACTGGCTGCAACACAAGCCCAAAGCATGATCGATCCACCCCCGTGCTTAACAGTTGGAAAGGTGTTCTTTTCATGAAATTCTGCACCCTTTTTTCTCCAAACATATCTTTCCTGATTGCGGCCAAAAAGTTCTATTTTAACTTCATCAGACCACGGGGCTTGTTTCCAAAATTCATCAGGTTTGTTTAGATGTTCCTTTGCAAACTTCTGAAGCCGAATTTTGTGCTGAGGCTGCAGGAAAGGTTTTCTTCTGATGACTCTTCCATGAAGGTCATATTTGTGCAGGTGTCTCTGCACAGTAGAACAGTGCACCACCACTCCAGAGTCTGCTAAATCTTCCTGAAGGTCTTTTGCAATCAAACAGGGGTTTTGATTTGCCTTTTTAGCAATCCTACGAACAGTTCTCTCGGAAAGTTTTCTTGGTCTTCCAGACCTCAACTTAACCTCCACCGTTCCTGTTAACTGCCATTTCTTAATTACGAACTGAGGAAACAGCTACCTGAAAATGCTTTGCTGTCTTCTTATAGTCTTCTCCTGCTCATCATTTATTTTAATTTCCAGAGTGCTAAGCAGCTGCTTAGAGGAGCCTATGGTTGCTGATTGTTGGGACAAGGTTGAGGAGTCATGGTATTTATAAAGCTTTGAAATTTGCATCACGTGGCCTTTCCTAACGATGATTGTGAACAAGCCATAGCCCTAACAAGCTAATTAAGGTTTGAGACCTTGGTAAAAGTTATCTGAGAGCTCAAATCTCTTGGGGTGCCCAGAATTTTACATGGTCCTCCTTTCCTTTTTTTCACTCTAAAATTTTATAAAACAAAAATAATACACTAATCAGAGCAACTCTCGAAATTATTGCCTTGAGTTAAAAGAAAATCAGTTCAAGATGTCTCAAAACTTTGGGATTTTTCAAGCTGCACTGGCTCAAACTATGACCAGATACCTTCCAAGTAGCTCACTTAATGTCATCTGCAAAGGTTCTGAAATACTAATTTCTTGTTTTGTGAATTGTTATACAGTATCTTTATACATCCCTTTTCTTGGTTTACTCTTGGAGAATACTAGTACATAATTCCCATGAAGGCCAGAGTGGTTTTAAGCATTGAAGTGAAGACTTTTTTATATGGGTAATTGTCTTTCCTTGCCAAAATCAAGCAGGAGGCTGGAGCCTTGATACCTTTCAAATGCTCATTAAACTACTGGTCCAACAGAGGACAGAGAATAATTTATACTCACCAACCCCACCTTCTGTCGCTCTGTTAACTCATGGTTTCAATTACTGTCAAATATCGAAAGCCGCAGTTTTGAAATGTTAATGCATGCAGACTGATTTACTGTAAAATAGACCTAAGTAGTTTTTCTGATTGCTGAAGCATTAAAAGGAAATGTTTGCTGGAAGATGCACAGTTAGACATTAAAACAGAGGTCATTATTTATGCTTTAGTGCTCCTGTCATGTGAAGCTCTGCATCAGGAACACGTAGGATAGATATTTACTCCCTCCTCACCAAAATGTGACAGCTGTTGTCGAAGAAATGACCCAAACATGAAATTCTTACAGCATATGTCATAGCAAAGTGTGCTTCTGAAGACTGGAACACAAGAAGGCTTTATCCAATGTCCTGCCAATTTCCACATCCTGAAAGAAATGCAACATAAGAATGTAATTTTAATTCTTCACGGAAGTATTTTCAACTAGAGTCTCTGTGGGGTTCTGCCAAATAACCTACATAGTCCCTAATTCCCCATTTACCCATCATAATTCTGAAGCTGCTACTGCAGCCAACAAATATTCTTTGGTAATACCAGGACTCTACACTGCAATGCCCTAATCATTCACTCTAATATTTGACCATCCATTACTGGTCGCTTAATCATTATCCTGATTTGTCAATAGTCAATGGTAATCAATTGCAATCATGGCAACTCTGCAATCATTCCCCATGGTTTCCTAGCCATTCAGTGAAATAACCAGCCCTTGTAAACTCCCAATAATAGAAACACAGAAAACCTACAGCACAATACAGGCCCTTCAGCCCACAAAGCTGTGCTGAACATGTCCTTACCTTAGAAATTACCTCGGGTTACCCATAGCCCTTTATTTTTCTCAGCTCCATGTACCTGTCCAGGAGTCTCTTAAAAGACCCTATCGTATCCGCCTCCACCACCGTCGCCGGCAGCCCATTCCACGCACTCACCACTCTCTGCGTAAAAAAACTTACCCTTGACATCTCCTGTGTATCTACTTCCAAGCACCTGCACTGTAGATGTCTGATCATTCCACATTGTTAGTGAATTGTTTGCTGTAACAACCAGGCTGTTCACTGGCAGGGAGAATTGGTTGTTTATACTGATTATTTTTGAGGCTTCTTGAAGGTTAAAATAAATATAAACAGAATGTCCACACTCAACGCTCACCCCCACAACAGAAACGTTGTGTGAGATGATTATTTATATATTTTTAACATCTTGCATTGCCCCACTGAATTTAGAAAGTTGCTCATGGTGCTTTCTAATTGGACAATACATCATGCCACGTTTCAAAGGAAAGCGATACATGGCCAGTCCACATATTCCCTTGCTTATACTCTCATTAGTGGCCATATAGAGCTCTATTCAATACGTAGTGTTGTGACTGTCAACGACAGCCACCGGAGAGGCACGCAGCTGGTAGTATAAAAGACTTTATTCGGTACATACAAGCTCACAGTATTTCGAGTTGCTCCGGAGAGAGTAGCTGACCCAACGTTACATCACATGTTATTGGGTTAAAGAACAGGGGTAACAGCAGGACAATTTCTATGATGATGGCTGGTTCTTCGATCAGGACAGAAGAAGAGTCCTCAGGAGCGATGGCACGATCATTGGTGACTGTAGAGGTGTCATCTAACACCCATCATTTTACCCCTTGTCTGTCGCTGTAGGACTTTTCTTTCCGTAGATTTATAGTGAGAATCGGTGCGCGATGTCACCGTGCGCTGCGGTGACTGCAGCGACCACAAGGCTGTAAGTTGAGTATCAGAGATTTCCTCCTCCTAAACAGACTGCTTGGCAAGGCTAAGGAGTCCCATCTACCGGGTATGGGATCGGAGTTGTCCTTCTCCCAGGCTAGGAGAATGAGTCCAGCCTGCCACCCGGTTATACTACTGGGCACTCGGTCACGCCGTGGCATAGCAAACTCAGTGAGAACAGGATGTCATGAGACGGCGTTGCTATGGGCATAGTAGTGTAGGAGAGGCTATATGCAAGTGACCTCCTGCATGGCAAGCCAAACGGTGGTCCTGCGGCGATCACTACACCTGGTGGAAGACACCTCGCCTTCCTTAAGTGAGCAGGATGTTCAGCCCAAGGCTCACCAGTCCTCACATATGATTTTTCAGATACCTAGATCTTCACACCAACACACCCAAAATGAGTGTTAATCACTGCTGTCTCTGTGCTACATTCATGTATATGGAGACATTTTTGGTCAATGGGGTGTTTCCTGGTCTGAAATTAACCCTGAAATGCAGTTCCAGAAAGACCATTGTTCTGAGCTGCATTTTAAATTCAATCTACAATCCACATTCAGATCTGAAGACTAGTTGCTGTTGAAATTAATATTTGCTCTATTCCATAACCCCAGAATATTCCCTAACACATAGCAATGGAAATACAGTACGTCATGTTAAAGAAAGGTTTGTATATTAACCAAGACTTTCACAGTCACAGGACACAGATGTTCTCAAGACCCAGACTACACCAGAGAGGGTGAGACAGTAGCTTACAGAATGGTGATGTAAAAGAGTACCTAGTTTCATTAACTTTCCAGTCTGCACTGATCGTAGATGATGTTTCTCACCACCAGAATAGAACTAAAAGGACTCTCTAGGTATTCAAGGCTTATTGTTTGCTTGTTCCCAGAACAGATAATGAGTGAGTTCCCTTCTTGACCAAGCTGTTTCTATGCTTATTTGATTATCATTACTGAATCTTAAGTTACATGCTGTTTGCTGCCAGCTGACTGGACTTATTAATAAAATCCAAACAATAAAATGAGACACCTGCGCAAGGAATTAAATAGATTTTGGTACAGTTTCAATATTTGATGAAGCAAGAAAGTAAATAGAATTTCTTGCTGTCATCTGATCCACTGCGCGTTTCTACATTATTCATTCTTCACACCTAACGTTGCCGGCCTGGTTCTCACTGCCTAGGTCACAGCTTTATTTCAACCTTCATGCTTCATTCCAATGCGAGACACACATCTGCTTTTCCCAAAACTCTAACTCTCCCACTTCCACCAATGTTTACATAGAAATACAACTCACTGTTCAATAAAAGGGAAGTAGATGGCCACGAATCATGAAATCACAGAAGGGGAACACTATATCTGTACTAACAATATGCAGGAGGAAATCAGTGACATCCGTGGGGATAAGGATTGCAGACCTCTAGGGCCAAAACCCTGTATTAAGATTGGTGTGTGGCTGATTACACTTCTGTGCTGGTCAAACAAGTACTACCCAAACCAAATCCTATCCTTTAACGCAGCAGGCCAGGCAGCATCTATAGGAAGAGGTACAGTCGACGCTTCGGGCCGAGACCCTTCGTCAGGACTAACCGAAAGAAGGGCTAGTAAGAGATTTGAAAGTGGGAGGGGGAGGGGGAGATCTGAAATGATAGGAGAAGACAGGAGGGGGAGGGATGGAGCTAAGAGCTGGAAAGTTAATTGGCAAAAGGGATACGAGGCTGGAGAAGGGAGAGGATCATGGGATGGGAGGCCTAAGGATAAAGAAAGGGTGGGGGGGAACCCAGAGGATGGGCAAGGAGTTATAGTGAGAGGGAGAGAGGGAGAAAAGAGAGAGGAAAAAAAGGAGGAAAGAGAAAAAATAATAATAAATAAATAAGGGATGGGGTACAAAGGGGAGGTGGGGAATTAACAGAAGTTAGCGAAATCAATGTTCATGCCATCAGGTTGGAGGCTACCCAGATGGAAACCATGGTAGCCTCCAACCTGATGGCCTGAACACTGACTTCTCTAACTTCCGTTAATGCCCTACCTCCCCTTCGTACCCCATCCCTTATTTATTTATTTATCTATCTATGTATTTTCCCCCCTTTTTTCTCTCTTTTTTCTCCCTCCGTCCCTCTCACTATAACTCCTTGCCCATCCTCTGGGTTTTCCCCCCTCCCTCTTTCTTTCTCCCAAGGCCTCCCGTCCCATGATCCTCTCCCTTCTCCAGCCTCGTATCCCTTTTGCCAATCACCTGTCCAGCTCTTGGCTCCATCCCTCCCCCTCCTGTCTTCTCCTATCATTTCAGATCTCCCCCTCCCCCTCCCACTTTCAAATCTCTTACTAACTCTTCTTTCAGTTAGTCCTGACGAAGGGTCTCGGCCCGAAACGTTGACTGTACCTCTTCCTATAGATGCTGCCTGGCCGGCTGCATTCACCAGCATTTTTTTTTTGTGTGTGTGTGTTCTTTGAATTTCCAGCATCTGCAGATTCCCTCGTGTTTGCCTATCCTTCAGCATCAGGTTTCGCCCTGCAGATCATGGCTGTTCAAGTGCACATACAAGTACACTTCAAATGCGCATGCACCCTTTTAGACTAGCACCACCCTTTTTGTGAACTAGTTTTCCATCTAATCTCCCCTCCAATCCACCTGCTAATCTTTGGTCACTTTTATTTCCTCATCTGCCTAAAGAAAATACAGTGGAATTTGTTAATGCAAATATCTAGTCAACCAATCATGTGGCAGCAACTCAATACCTAAATGTATGCAGACATGGTCAGGACGTTCAGCTGTTGTTCAGACCAAACATCAGAATGGGGGAAGAAATGTGATCTAAGTGACTTTGGCTGTGAAATGTTTGTTGATGCCTGACGGAATGGTTTGAATATCCCAGAGATAACTGGATTTTCAAGCACAACAGTCTCTAGAGTTTACAGGGAATGGTACAAAAAACAAAAAAAATCCTGTGAGCAGCAGTTCCTGTGGGTGAAAATGTCTCGTTAATGAGAGAGGTCAGAGGAGAATGACCTGACTGGTTCAAGCGGATGGGAAGGTTACAGTAACTCAACTAACCAGGTGTTACAACACTGGTATGCAGAAGAGCATCTCTGAATGCACAACACATCAAAGCTTGAAGTGGATGGGCTACAGCAGCAGAAGACCATGAACGTACGCTCAATGGCATCTTTATTAGGAACAGGAGGTATCTGATAAAATGATCACTGAGTGCACGTAGAATGGCTGTATCATTGAAGAGTTTATGTCAACCCTGGGAAAGAGTTTCAATCTTGAAATTGCCTCCTGTTCTGCTATGTCTTGAACTTTACACGGAGGGTTAAAGAGAGGACTTTATTCTATTTTTGTGTATTTTCTCGTCAACCACATCAATTCTAATTCAAGTTGCCATCTGTTGATAAAGGTGTAACACGTTTATCAAATGAGAATCTACACTTGGTCACCTGGTTAAAACTAGAACCACTGTAGATCAGCATGATTTCCTTCCGCAGTCTGAAAGTTTAAATTCTAAGTCTTTTGTGTTCCCATCATTGCACGGTCAGATTTGCTGCTAGATTTCTATCCTGTCATGAATAGTGCCTCTTCACTGTGACCTTTACTCGTTGTTTATGACTTCAAACGAAGTTTCCATGCAATGTCTCAAAAGCTGCTGAGACAATAAACAGCTTTTGATACCTTCGGTGAACTGTTTCAAACAGATAAAGACTTTATTTGTCATTCATCAGTATGCAATAATAAATGCAAGGGACAGCTCTTACATCACACCTACCATTCAGTTTTGACAGCAGTACAGAATGATCGCTTAGAAATGGAACAGGTGATTGCACTGTTATTGAAAATTATTTTGGTTTCCCTTTCACAAACACAATAAAAAATGGAGATAGATTATGTTATGTTTGCCTTCTTTGCCTGCCCAGAATGATTTTACAACTGGTGCATATATAGTGCCCCCGTCACCTGAGTAGGGCAGGTCAAAGAATCGATTCCCTTCTCCTTTCTGTTTCCTGTACTATAGCTTTACTTTTTTGTGTCAAGCAAACAGTTTGGATTTGGATATATGAAATAAATTGAAACCCTTCCTCTTTATGTTTTATAACTACAGTGGCACATCAAGCTACCAAACGCACAGGAACAATGACAGGAGCTCTGGGGCGACGTTGCAAGCCTCAGGTGCAAATGGATGCAGCAAGGTCAAGGAAAGCAAACAGCAAAATCACCACAGACTTCGCAGGTATGAGGTTTACCCTTTACTTTCAGTTTTGACTGGTGATAACACCTTCTCGTTCATCACTACAATCGTTATCCTTTTTCCTACTTATTGGGAAGAATATTACCTTCAAATAATATAGAACAATACAGCACAGGCCCTTCAGCCCACAATGTTGTGCCAACTTTAAAATTAATCTAATCCTTCCCTTCTACATAGCCCTCCATTTTTCTATCATTCATGTGTCCATCTAAAACTTTCTTAAATGTCCCCAATGACATATGACTTTGTCCATTACAAATTGTAAACTCTGGTCTCCCATTATCTTTCCATGATGAAGCAAACTATAATGTGTGTAACACACTGTTAAAGGTTTCACTGATGACATAATGGTCTTTCTGTAGAAGCAGTATTTGAATTCTGGTTAGAGATAACAGGTGCTTTGGAACGTGAGCCACCCGATCCGGGGAGTGGGTTTTTTTTTTTGCGTGCCTCACACCGGTGCAAGCTGGGGTCTTTGTTCGGGGGGAGATGAAGAGAGAAGACGCTGGAGAGAACCAGTTGTAAGATTTAACCCAGTGAGGGACCATGATTCGATGGAGCAAGGTGCAGAGGTCTACTGAGGATTGCTAAATATGAAGTTTGAAAGAGTTGAGCTCCAACTTGTGCACATTTGACTGTTTAATTATAACGGGTCCTTTTTGTTTTCTTCTTTCTTTTCTTTATTAACCGTTTAGTTAAGATAACATTCATAAATATAATTCCTTTAATCATTGGCAGTTATTTGTTGGCTCTGAGTTGTAACTGGGCAGTAAGTTACACAGCATCCAAACAAACCGGGGTTTGGAGTGGAAGAGCTGTCCTAATCTCACAGATTTGGTGGGACGGGAGTGTGTATTCCCCAGATTTATGCACCCCAAGGAAACTTGGGGGTTTCATGTGTTTTTGCTCAGGTTAAAGGAAACCCATAAACTGCTAAAGTAAGTATCAATTTTTTTCCCATTTGCTTTCTTCACCTATTCTCTTTTCTTTCAGATCATGACCATAATGTTTTTGTTTCTTTTGCAATAACTTTTCTAATTCTGTAATTCCGTATTCAATCTGAATACACAAGTATCAGCAGAAGAGAAAGTGATGCAATCTATTATTTAGCAAGTGGTAACAGAAAAACTAATAATAGGATTGGGTAATGATGCAGGATGTTGTTTCTCCTGGTTGGGTTGTGAAGAACCTCAGACAACAGATTCAAAATAAGGTGGTACCAATCAGGATAGAGATGAGAAGGATTTTCTTCATCTGCGGAGCTGTGATTCTTTGGGATTCACTACTCGAGTGGGCTGTTGTGGTTCAGTCACTAATTGCAGACAGATGATGACAGATCATTAGATTCTACAAATATTGAGGGACATGGTGTTAGCTCGGGGAAGAGGTAGATGTCCATCATGTCCGGCAATAACAGGAAACCTGTGCAGGAGAGTTTCTAAAAGTGGAGAAGCCATTGCAGTGGGGTGGTCCTACTCTCTCGACCTCAGAAGTCCAGGTCCAGGGTGCAAACAAGCATCACAAACTAGGGTCTTCCTTGGTTGCTTTGGATGACCGCGAAGTCTTCTGTGCCTTGTCATGCCCTTCACTCTCCATGGAGCATTGCAAAACCACCTTCCTAGCCGTTGGATCTCACTGCAGATGTCATCCGCCCAGTCCACCAGAACTGACTTTGCATACGAGGACAGCCATGTCCCTCCCTCACCAGGTTATGAGCCCACCAGCTACCCTCACCTGACTTAGCCGACCTGCAAAGGTGGTGTACTGGGGCAAGGCAGCTGTTACTTGCAAACAGCTACAGCTGAGAGCTGAGTGTCCAATGGGGACCAAATGAGGGAGCTGCCCCAGAATGGACACAAAAAGCCCCTTTACCAAAAAAGCTACCCCTCTCTGAACATCCCATACACCCTAGAAGCTCAGGGAAATGGCTCCTAGGTAAAAGATCATATCTTATTAAATTAGCAGAGCAGAAGGCCTAGTCCTATCTCACATTTTCTTACAACATAGTTTGTCACTGTAATTGACTAACTGCGCTGGGCTGCCTCTTAATTCTTAAGTTCTTATGTTCTTAAACCTTTGCATCTTCTTACAGATTTTTTACACATATTACCTTATCTACAGTAATATTTCTGTGCAAAGATTTAAGGCTCATATATGTAGCTAAAGTGCCTAAGACTCTTGCACAGTACTGTATTTGTCAATGTGGAGCAGAGAGCGAGTTTGTAAATCTGGCAGGAGCAAGGGATGTTGGGAAATAGCGAGGATGGAGCACCGCGGGAGGTGTGGGGGGCAGGTGGCAAGGAAAGAGTTCTAGGGGCAGGGAGTGGCGTGGGTGCAGACACACCCAGACCTAAGACACCAGGCAAGGTCATTAGATTCCAGACGATTGATGTTATTAATCATTACAGCATGTTTCTCTGATCCCTCCCGCTCCCTCCTCTCTCCCTTCCCCCTTTCCCAACCACGATTCCCACTCTTCTCGATCTCTTCCCAGTTTCAGTCTCCAACAGAGACCCATATCGGAATCAGGTTTATCATCTCTCACATATGTCATGAAATCTGTTTTTTTCTGTGGCAGCAATACAGTGCAATGCATAAGATTACTAGAGTACTGTGCAGAGGCCTTAGGCAAGCTAGTTATATGTAAGTGTGTGCCTAAGACTTTTGCGCAGTACTGTAAATATAAGAACATAAGAGATAGGAACAGGAGTAGGCCATCTGGCCCATCAAACCCGCTCGGTCATTCACTAAGACCATGGCTGATCTGGCTACGGACTTATCTCCACCTACCTGCCTTTTCCCCATAACCCTTAATTCCCCTGTGCCCTAATTCATTATGAGATCATTATACATAAGTGGCCACTTTATTAGGTACACCAGTACACCTGCTCGCTGATGCAAACATCTAATCAGCCAATCAGGTGGCAGCAACTCAATGCATGAAAGTGTGTAGATGTGGTCAAGAGGTTCAGTTGCTGTGCAGACCAGACATCAGAATGGGGAAAGAAAAGCGATCAAGGTGAATTAATTGCTGAGGGCTGACTTTGAGTATTTGTTCACTGTTTCCTTGCAAACTGGGAACAACAGTAATAAACAACAAACAAATAACTGAATAGGGAGATAAAAGGTATAGAAACTAATGAGTTCTTAATATCCAGTATTGGCTTATAGAAAGCTCATGGGGCCAAATTAATTACAGAAATGATCCACACCAAAACTGCATGAATAGAATTCATCTATGGAATAATGATGGCTTGTTCTGGGAGTCCTTCCTTTCTGTGTGAGAAGGAGAGTCTGCCAGTCAGTATATCACTTTAATTTAACAATGCTTTGACCATGTAATGTGACAAGATCTTACAAAAAAAATTGAATTAATGATTTGGTTTGCAAGTATTAGCTGCGTCAATGAACCAATTACGGCGATGTTTAACAAAAAGGGGCCTTTGTCGCACAGGACTGTGTACTTTAGACCCTCATTAGGGATGCGGAAGAAGATCAGATAGAAGATTTTAATGAGTCACATGGAATATTAAAGGGCATTCCAATCTGTGATCTTTCAGCTTTTATTAGTTAATACCACAGCTATAATATGTTATATTATGATTAGTTGCCAGAGGAGCATGGAGAAGACGCGACAAAAATCCCATTAAAATTCTCACTGGGAACATCTGTTCACAACAGTATTCCTAGGAGCTATGAACATTGTGCATGCAAAAATGTCATTACTGCCTGCATATTTAGAGCTTTTTACAGCATGGGGTCATATTATTCAGCGAGTTGTGTAGTGACATTGCGAACATACACTCAGTGGCCACTTTATTAGGTACACCTGTACACCTGCATGTTAATGAAAATTCTCTAATTAATCAATCATATGGCAGCATATCAATGCATAAAAACATGCAGACATGTTTAAGAGGGTCAGCTGTTGTTCAGATCAAACATCAGAATGGGGAAGAAATGTGATCTAAGTGACTTTGATTGTGAATTGATTGTTGAATCGAATTGAATTGACTTTATTTCTTACATCCTTCACAGGCATGAGGAGTAAAAATCTTCACGTTACGTCTCTGTCTAAATGTGCAATATACAATTTATAGTAATTTATAATAAATAGTATGTACAACAAAACAGTCAATATAACATAGAAATACAATTGTATCAGCATGAATTAATCAGTCTAATGGTCTGGTGGAAGAAGCTGTCTTGGAGCCTGTAGGTCCTGGCTTTTATGCTGTGGTACTGTTTCCCAGATGGTAGCAGCTGGAACAGATTGTGGCTGGGGTGACTCGGGTCCCCAGTGATCCTTCGGGCCCTTTTTACACACCTGTCTCTGTAAATGTCCTGAATGGTGGGAAGTTCACATCTACAGATGCGCTGGGCTGTCCGCACCACTCTCTGCAGCATCCTGCGATTGAGGGAAGTCCAGTTCCCTTACCAGGCAGTGATGCAGCCAGTCAGGATGCTCTCAATTGTGCCCCTGTAGAAAGTTCTTAGGATTTAGGGACCCATACCAAACTTCTTCAACTGTCTGAGGTGAAAGAGGCGCGGTTTTCCTCACCTTATCTGGTGAGGAAGTTCGAGCCCTCACACAGAGAGGGGATTGCTCCAAAAAGTCAAAGCCCATGGCACTCAGGACAAACAGACAAATTAAATCTAAAATTGGTTTTATAAGAGGAGGCAGGGGAGTTGGTATATCAATTGACAGCCTTTGACTAATGGAGTAACACAGGAATTGGTACAATTTGTCATCGTCATCATCATCATTGCACGTTTATCATCCAATAAGAGATAGGATTAGTAAATATGCAGATGACATGAGAAACAGTGAATGTACAAACAATGATGAAGATGCCTGTAGCCTACAGCAGTGGTCCCCAACCTCCGGGCCGCGGACCGATACCGGGCCGCGAAGCATGCAGGGGTGCAGCGGTAGCCAGAACGCACCCACTCGCCTCTGATCTGGGCTGACATTTACGTGCCGGGCGGCACCTAATTAATTAGTGTGTTTATTTCGACTTTTTTCTTAAAAGCTACCACTGCACCCCTGCATGCTTCGCGGCCCGGAGGTTGGGGACCACTGGCCTACAGGATGATATTGATCAGTTAGTAAGCTGTCAGAGCAATGGCAGATAGAATTTAATCGTACTGAAGTTCAACAGGTACACTTAATGTCAGAGAAATGTATAAAATATACATCTTGAAATTCTTTTTCTTCACAAACATCCACGAAAACAGAGGAGTGCCCCGAAGAATGAATGACAGTTAAACGTTAGAAACCCAAAGCCCCTCCAGGCTCCCCTTCCCATGCAGAAGCAGCAGCAAGGCAACGACCCCCTCCTCCCACCAGCAAAATAAAAGCATCGGCACCCTCCACCGAGCATTCAAGCGTGCAACAAAGCATCATTAAAGATGCAGACTTGCAGTACCCCAAAGGCTACTCATTCACACGGTAATTCGACATACCACAGGCTCACTCTCTCTCCGTAGTAGGGGAAAAAGAGGTGTCCCCATTTCACTGAGTGCGAGGTGCTGACCATTCAGTGGACTATGTAGGTAGGACACCCACAAGGAATCATAGCATCCCAGGAAAATATAAGAAACACCAAGAGAAAACCTTTGTGTCCATGGGGGAAAGCATGCAGGCTCCACACAGACGAAACCTGAGATCAAAATTGAACTTGAGTTGCTAAAACTAAGATAGCAACTCTTTCAACTGTGTCGCTTCCAAAGACATACAGTACCCTTCTTTATATTTTGCTTGAGCTGATCTTGGTGTATTAGCATGGAGAGAGAAGCTGGTGAACAATTCATCATCATGATACAAGGGTTTAATGAATTCATTTATATGACAGGTTGCACAAACTTTAAGTGTGAAAGTAGAGATGGGATCTACCTGAGGTGTCATATAATGGGACAGATAAGGTGAAAGTATATTCTCAGGAAAGTTTAATCTCAACATAGCATTAGAGTAGGCTGTCCAGGAGTGAAACCTATAAACATTTTGTACACAAACATGGTGGAAATCAAACACACAAGTCACTCTAAAAACAGTGGCTACTAGGCTGAATATTTATCTGGGGAGTAAGGTTGATGGAATTTTGCCCAGCAACAGCGTTGGGGAGGATGAAACACAAAGAGGTGAATGGAGTTGAAGTACATATCAGACATGAAGTAATTTCATGGTTGAGTAAGTTCAAATGGATGAATAACCTTCTGCTTTATCACTGCATAACTTCCACTGTGGGAAAATGCCAGGCTATAGTTCTCTAAATAACAAAATCTTCCTTCAGAAAAACACAACTTAAAGGAAATTTGTTCTGTAACATTTGTCTTTTGTGAAATTATTTTGCAACTCAATTCCTTTTATTGTCTGCTCTATGGTAGCCTAAATTAGATGTCCTAGGCTGGACATATTATGTTATTTACAGCTCCATAAATCAAATCATGGTTGACCAAAATATAGCTATATAAACTTTCAGAGATACTTCATTTTATAGGGACATAACTAAAATTTCCTCTGATTTTGGGGTTGAAAATGTATAGCAGCGAATTAAGTAAGCAATTATTAATACAGCTTTAAAAAGGATTAGTTTTATTTGTCAGATGTGCATTGAAATAGTGAAACATACAGTGAAGTGCTTTGTTTGTGTCAACGACTAACACCATAGCCCGCTAGCACTGCCGTGCTTCTGATGGCAAAATAGCATGCCCACATCTTACTAACCGTACCCCTAACACGTACAACTTTGGAAGAAGGAGGAAACCAATGCACCCAGAGTGGTCACAAGGAGAATGTACAATCCTCTCACAGACATTGAACCTGATCACAGATTGCTGGTGTTGTACGTTTTTGCGTTGACTGCTAAGCTACCATTCCACCCCTTTGTCTAAAAGCAATCATGCAGCTAGAGCAGAGGTACCCAACCTAGGGTTCACAGACCACTCAGTTAAAGCTAAGGCTCATTGGCATAAAAAAGATTGGGAACCCCCGAGTTAGAGCATCTCATCAATTATTTTTTTTGTGAGAAAAGTAGCTGACAGTGGATGAAGAATACGCCATTCATCAAAATTCTGATGAAAGGTCTTGGCCTTAAGTGTTGACTGTACTCTTTTCCACAGAAGCTGCCTGTCCTGCTGAGTTCCTCCAGCATTTTGTGTGTGTTGCTTTGATTTCCAGCGTCTGCAGATTTTCCCTTGTTTGTTTTTTTCATTAGAATGATCTTTTTGATCTAATATTTTCATGGCTGAAGAGAAAGCTATTCAAAATCCCCTAAAAATTAATACACTTTTAATGAAGGCTGTGAATAGGCTGGTGTTGCTGGGGGTGCGTTTTGCTTGATGAAGGAAATGAGGAGATGAATTTTAGCAAGTTCATGGAAAACCACTACAAAACTCACCTTAAACAAATTGAACTTACAGGCATGCCAACGCATGTTCACTCCATAATGTTAACATGATTAAGTAAACAACTATCGATATAGGTTTAAAAAATCTTAGCTTTACTTCTCACACGTTCACTAAAACAAACAGTGAAACAGATCGTTTGTGTCAATACCAAAACAAGGATGTGCTGGGGGCAGCCTGCATGTGTTGCCATGGTTTTGGCAACATTAAAGAAGTAGTTGTTAGATTCTTGATTAGTAAGGGTGTCAAAGGCAAAAGAATAAGGTTGAGAGAGGTAGTTAATCATCCATAATGAAATGGTCGCGCAGACTCCATCAGCCGAATGGCTTATTTCTGATCCTGTATCTTACGGTCTAAGGCCCACAGTGTCCCACAGCAAATTTTAATTCCTACATTATAACTTATTGACAGAAAAATGATATTCCTGCCCTATTTTCCCAATAATAATCACAGTAAGTTGAAAAGGGGACATTCCAACATAATCTAGAGCTGAGTGGAGATCTGACAGAGATCTGCTGAAGAAAGGCATAGACAAGGTAGACAGACAGTATCTGCCAAGGTTGAAATGTCTAATATCAGAGGCCATGCACTTAAGATGAGAGGAGGTAAGTTCAAAGGAGATGTTAGAGGCAGTTTTTTTTTACACAGAGAGTGGTGGATGCCTGGAATGTGCTGCCTGGGGTGGTGGTGGAGGCAGGTACCTTAGGGATTTTTAAGAGACATTTAGATAGGCACATGAATGTGAGAGAAATGGAGGATTATGGACATGTGCAGGCTGAAAGAGTTGGTTTAGTTAGCCATTTGATTAGTAGTTTACGAGGGGTGATTGATAAGTTTGTGGCCTAAGGTACAGGGAGTCAACTTTAGAAAACCTAGCACATTTATTTTTCCTACATTTACATACTTAGTCCAGCGGTCGAGGAGCATACGGATCCCTTCTTTGTGGAGGTGGTCCACAGCAGGGGTGATTAATAAGTTTGTGGCCTAAAGTAGAAGGCGATGAATTATACAGCTCTCATCATATGCACGCGCATTTCAACTCTTTCAGTGCCTATGCAGAAAGTTTGAAGTTTCTCCTCATCTCCTTAGGCCATGAACTTATCAATCAACCCATGCTGTGGACCACTTTCTGGAGGTCCAAGACGCCGACTTCTACAAAGAAGGGATCCGTATGCTCCACGACCGCCGGACTAAGTGTGTAAATGTAGGAAAAGTAAATGTGCTAGGTTTTCTAAAATTGACTCCGTCTACATTAGGCCACGAACTTATCAATCACCCCTGCTGTGGGCCACTTCTACAAAGAAGGGATCCGTATGCTCCACGACCGCTGGACTAAGTGTGTAATTGTAGGAAAAGTAAATGTGCTAGGTTTTCTAAAATTGACTCCTTCTACCTTAGGCCACGAATTTATCAATCTCCCCTCATAGTTGGTTTGGCATAACATTGTCAACCAAAGGGCCTGCTCTACGGTCTATATTCTATGCTTAAACATATTTTCAATCTGTAGGATTGTTGTTTGAGAGTATGAATGGTGTTGAAAGTTAAATCTAAACATATATTAAACTTCATCACCTCACAGAGCGATACATTTGGAAGGAAGCCATTCAGCCTATTGAATTGCTTCCAACAATCCAGCTGTCCTTCCCTATGGCCTCTTTCAAGCTTTTATCCATTGCCTTCCTGGCATACTATAACAACATTAAGTGCTTGAGTTCCTGTTGTGTATTGAATATTTCAATAATATTTGAGTAATCTTGTGTATATTGGTTGATTAAACATTCTTCTTGTTTAAATAATTAATTTAGAATTATATGTAAGAATACGTTAATTGCGTACATGACCACATGATACACGCGCGCCTCCCTTAAAGTAAAGAGAAAGTTACACATGCACTTCAGAGTCCTGTATCTTCCTTGAATTAGTTTAATGTTTTGAAGTTACAAAACATAAATTCCCCTTGCCATTCTCTGTAAGACTGTATCCTCCAAGACAGAAATCCTCCGTTCTTTTTTTCACTCTTAGTAAAGCGTTGCTGTTTAGAACACCGCCACAAATTTCCTCGTCCCAGCTCCCAGGAGAATAACATTGATTTCTTCAGTCTTCTCATGCAATCAGTCTCTCATCACAAGATTTCATCCCCTCGATGACATGAGCTGCCCTGACGGGAAAAAAATATCACCTTCCTTACATCAATGCTTGTTCAGGGCCCTGAAATTCCTTAACACTGCAGTCAGAGCACAAATTGTTTCTCAAGGACAATTAGAGATGGGAAAATAAATACAGCCTTTGTCAGCAACCTCCTCATCCTGTAAATGAATTTAAAAATAAGTTATACCCTGAGTTTGCACGCATTTTGTTTGAAAATCTCAGATATATAATAGGGCAGGCTGTTCCTGTACCATCAATTCAATACAGCAATCAACATTAAAACATCCTATTATTTCCACTCTTGATCTCCTCATGATTTCCATAATTCAATGTATTAAATCATAGGTTTATATATAACCAATATAAACAAGCTTTTCAATGATATGCTGCCATTTTATCAGCCCATTTTAAAAAATTGCTCAGACACTGGGTCTGCTAATATGTTGTGGTGAATTAAATATCCATCCATTAATCCAGACATTCATTGGATGAGAATCAAACTTGTGCAGATATAGTAACTTGCAGTATATCTAAACTGTAAATGGTTGAAGAAATATTTAACGTTGTGTTCCTTTGATTCATTAGTTCCAACATTAAGACTTCAGAAATAGCTGTTCGAATTCTGGCATAAAATTGCATAATACTTAAGTTTAGATTTTAAATGTTATTGCCAAAAATGATGACGACGCAACGTCTTTTCAGTTGAGATTTTACATCGAATACTGTCAGGAAGCATTCAAACCCTGTCCTCAACAGTTTGTTGAAAGCAAGGAGGTGTATGTGGCATGGAAGTGTATGTGTTTAGCAAAGGTTTTTAAGAGGAGAATGACTGCACAGCTGATTCGCTGGGGTTGTACCGTACACTCAGCGGCCACTTTATTAGGAACACCTGCTCGTTAATGCAAATATCTAAGCAGCCAATCATGTGGCAGTAACTCAATGCATTAAAGCATGTAAACATGGTCAAAATGTCAAGGTGTCAATTTCTTCCCCCATCAGAATGTTCCACACAACCTTGCCCAGGCCTGCGCCCTGGAGAGTGAAGACTTTCCAGGTGCAGATCCATGGTCTCGCAAGACTAACGGATGCCTTTGAGATGGGGTGTTAAATTGATGCATGGGACAGTTAACTCAGGGGTCCCCAATCTTTTTTGCACTGTGGACCGTTTTAATATTGACAATATTCTTGCAGACCAGCCGACCGGGGGTGGGGGGGGGGCGCGCGGGGTGGATGTTCAAGTAGGGTTAAACTCACCTCAACATGTCTTTTACAGTTAGGGTTGCCAACTTTCTCACTCTCAAATAAGGGACAAAAGTAGCAGTCAAATCCTGATGAAGGGTCCCAGCCCGAAATGTCGACTGTACCTCTTCCTACAGATGCTTGCCTGGCCTGCTGCGTTCACCAGCAATTTTTGTGTGTTGACAGGACACTTGAGCTCTTAATGATAGCGGAGTCAAGAGATATGGGGATAAGGCAGGAACGGGGTACTGATTGTGGATGATCAGCCATGATCACAGTGAATGGCGGTGCTGGCTCAAAGGGCCGAATGGCCTACTCCTGCACCTATTGTCTATTGTGTTTACCCTGAGAAAGACTACCATGACCATGAAGCCTTGCATGGGCACGTGTGTGCACATGCGTGACGTGCGCATGTGCGTACGTGCCGATTTTTTTTCCACAAATCGGTTTTGACTTAATCTTCCTGACTACGCTGTACATACATTATTTCTACTTTATATAAGCTGTGTATTTATCATATATCATTCCTGCTTTTACTATATGTTAGAGTTATTTTAGGTCTTATGTGTTATTTGGTAGGTTATTTTTTGGGTCTGGGAACGCTCAAAAATTTTTCCCATATAAATTAATGGTAATTGCTTCTTCACTTTACGCCATTTCCGCACGAAAGGTTTCATAGGAACGCTCTACCTTAGCGGGACAAGGGCGGTCCCGTATGGGACAAACCAATTTAGCCCAATATACGGGATGTCCCAGCAAATACGGGACAGTTGGCAACCCTATGTTCAAGTTCAACAGTGCGTGACAGGGAATGAGGAAAGGTGCAGCTGACTCATATCGTTTCCTCGCGGCCCGGTAGCACATGCTTTGCAGCCTGGTACTGGTCTGCAGCCCGATGGTTGGGGACCGCTGAGTTTAAAAACTGAGCCCTTTTCCCATGGATATTGAACTGGAGAGTTGCCTTTAGAATTGAGGTGCCAGTAAGAGATAATTGGTAGACCTAGTATTAGAGATACAGCATACTAACTGGGCTTTCTGCCCCAATGAGCTCACTCCTCCCTGTTACATCCATGTGACCAATTAACCTATGTCTTTAGAATGTGAGAGGACACCCACCTGGTCATGGGGAGAATGTAGAAACTCCTCACAACCAGTGGCGGGAATCGAACCCGGGTCACTAGAGTTACACTAACTGCTTGACTACCATGTTGCACAAATGATGATGCCTCTTTAGTATCATTCCTTACAATGTTCACAGTTACAGAGACATTTTGACCCATTGTTCCTGTGTTGCTCCTGGACCTCCTGCTATGCAGAGGTGCTTTGATATGTACACATCTAAGAACATATGTCACCATATACAACCCTGAGATTCATTTTCCTGCAGGCATACTCAATAACCATAATAGAATCAATGAAAGACTGTGCCAACTGGATGTACAACTAGTGTTCAAAAGCCAATAAACAGTGCAACTACAAAAAGAAGAAATAATAATAAATAAATATATAAGCAATAAATATCGAGAACATGAAATGAAGAGTCCTTGAAAGTGAGACCACATGTTGTGGGAACAGTTTAGTGATGGAGCAAGTTAAGTTATCCCCTCTGGTTCAGGAGCCTGATGATTGAAGGGTAATAACTGTTCCTGAATCTGGTGGTGTGAATCCTCAGGCTCCAGTGCCTTCTTCCTGATGGTAGCAGCGAGAAGAAATCATGGCCTGGGTGGTGGGGGTCCCTGATGATGGATGCTGCTTTCGTGTCCCAATACTCCGTGTAGATGTGCTCAGTGTTATGGAGGGCTTTATCCGTGATGGACTGGCCATATCGAGAACCTTTTGTAGGATTTTCCATTCAAGGGCATCATTGTGTCCATACCAGGCTGTGATGCAGCCAGTCAATATACTGTCCTCCACACATTTATACAAGTTTGTTGAAGTATTAAATACCATATAACATCTTCTCAAATTCCTAAGGAAGAAGAAGTGCTGTTTTGCTTGCTTCATAATTGCACTTACATGCTGGTCCCAGGGCAGATCCTTTGAAATGATAACGTCAAGGAATTCAAAGTTGTTGATCCTCTCCACCTCTGACTCCCCAGTGAGGACTGGCTCACGGACTCCAGGTTTCCTCCTCCAGACATCAAAATCAGCTCCTTGGTCTTGCTGACATTGGTAAGAGTTGTTGTGGCACCACTCAGCCAAATTTTCAATCTCCCTCCTATATGCTTATTCATAACCACCTTCGATTTGGCCTAGGACAGTGGTGTTGTCAGCAAACTTGAATATAGCATTGGAGCTGTGCTTAGCCACACAGTCGTAGTGTAAAGCGAACAGAGCAGAAGTCAAAGCACACAGCCTTGTGGTGCTCCTGTGCTGATGGAAATTGTGGTGGAGATGTTGTTGCCAATCCAAACTGACTGGGGTCTGTAAGTGAGGAAGTCAAGGAACCAATGACACAAGCAGGTATTGAGGCCATATTGAGAACATAACCTTAGGATTCGTGGGGGGGTGGGTAGAGTTAGATTTAGGATGGAGATGAGGAGGAACTGCTTTTCCCACAGAGTGGTGAATCTGTGCAATTCTCTGCCCAGTGAAGCAGTGGTGGCTACCTCAGTAAATATATTTGACAAGGTTGGACAGAGTTTTGCATAGTAGGATAATTAAATATTATGTGGAAAAGGCACGTAGGTGGAGATGAGTCCATGGCCAGATCAGCTATTATCTTGTTGAATGGCGGAGCAGGCTCGACAGGCCAGATGGCCGACTCCAGCTCCTTTTTCTTACGTTCTTATGCCATAGTCCAATTAATTGGATCTCCAGACCAATGAACCTACCAACCAGTATGTCTTTTGGACTGTGGGAGGAAACTGGAGCACCTGCAAGAAAGCCACATGGTCACGGGGAGAACATACAAACTCCTTACAGGCAGTGGTGGGAACGCTAGGTAGGGAAGGCCTCATTCCTTTGTTTTGGAGCACCCTCCCTCCCTTCCTGCCTCACTTCCAGCCACTGCTAGGAACCTTCGACCGCTTAAAGGTGCCATACCTGCTTGCTCGGGAGTTAAGTCCGCCAAGCCCTTCAGAAGACCATGAACTCCATAGTTCATTAAGTCAATTTAGAAGTATATTGCTTAAAGGGAAATTACACGCAGCAGATTGCAGTGGGAGTAATTTAAAAGAGGTATATTTAGAACTATTCTACGTAGCCCACAGAGTATCATCGTGGTTCACTGGTGTCATCTTGCTTTGTGGGGAGGGTATCAGAGTAACCTTGTCTTTATCACCCCAGCAACAGGAATTACATCAGACTTGGTCCTGGGGAACTGCCTTGGTAAGTAATGTATTGAAATCTGGCTAGGCAGAGGATGCCCAATAACAGGTGAGTTTAAGAACCACGTGGATTAATTTCTCAGCATGATTTACATGTTTACTGAGCAGGGAAGGATGTTGTTCTCTTTGAGAGATTCTCTGGAGGAACTCAGCTCATCCATACAAACAGCAGCAGGAAGGATCCAATCACAGCTCTGAAGGATTGCAACTCAACCAATATCAATATGACCAGAAAATCAGAAACACTGCAGATACTGCAAATCTGAAATTGGAAACCTCCAAACATCTGTGGAAAGAGAAACAGAGTTAAGGTTTCAGATCAAACACCTTTCATCAGAACTGGAATCGAAATTTAAAACTAACTTGGTTTTCTCTCTTTGCTAGCTTGGGTAAAGGAGTAACCCTGTTCTTTTTTCCATAGATACTGCCTAACATGATAAGTACCACCTTCCGGTTTTGTTCACTGTTATTGTGCTCTGACACAGAAGCACATTTGTGTTTGTGCACTGAAAAATAAGCACGTGCACAAGCTCAAGTTTCTAGCACATATTATGAGGTAAATCTAACTCATGAAATGCATTTGAGATTACTTCATACTTTATACCTTATTGTCGCCAAACAATTGATACTAGAATGTACAATCATCACAGCGATATTTGATTCTGCGCTTCCCGCTCCCTGGATTACAAATATTAAATATTAAAAATAGTAAAAATTAGTAAATATTAAAAATTTAAATTATAAATCATAAATAGAAAATAGACAAATGGAAAGTAAGGTAGTGCAAAAAAACCAAGAGGCAGGTCCGGATACTTGGAGGGTACGGCCCATATCCGGATTAGGATCCGGATCAGGATCAGGATCAGGACCTCAAACAGCCTCAAACAGACTCACCACCAACGCCTATCTCCACAGAGTGTTTTTTTGTAAGTATGCTGTTCCTGATCACCAGTACTTGCGCACGAGTTGAGTCTCGGTGACCAAAGACAAGTTTTACTGCTGCACTTACTCTTACCGTTCACAGATATGGTACTTCAGAAGTAGAACTCCAGTCAAGCTGATTGTAATGTGCTGGAGTGACACATTGTACAGGAATAGGGACTCCCTGATGGGAGTAGAAGCCTGCGATCTGCTCTGTTTATGCTGCATTCTGCATGCTATACACTGCACACCACACCACACAGAGCATCACACACTAAACACCACACAATGAACACTGCATACTCCGCAATACACACCCACACTGCACAAGGCAGAACACCCTACACACTATGGTACCACACACCGCACACCACACCACACGTTGCATTTGATGAGCTATTTTGCAGGCTATAATTCTATGTCAATTAAATGACCTCTTCCAAAGGTCGCACAAATCAGTGCTTCAAGCGAGTCTTACAAATATATGGATAACTGTCCTGCTGGGAGGCGTCAGCTTCTGACCAGACCATTTTTCTTTCATTTCCTTGGGTCTGACCTCCTAGGATTGCTCTTTTAAATGAGTACTGGAGAATTAATTTGGGTTTGGTTTGGAGCAGAAGCAATCAGGCTAATCTCCAGCTCACTTTATATCTGCCTGATTGTTTAATTAGATGGTCATTTTCTGTTCTGCAGTTTTTGACATTTTGCAGGTGCCTATTATCACGATGGAATGTGTTCTTTATGTGCATTTCTTCATAAGCCACAGGCAGAATCTATTCTTGGAATTGTCCTGATGGCATACAACTTGTGCTGTCAACATTTCTTAGTTATATTTTCTTTATCACCTTAATATAAATAAGGAATGCAACCTAACTCTGTGTTCTGTTTTATGCCAACTGTCATATCAGAATCAGGTTTAATGTCACTGGCATATGTCATGAAATGTGTTGTTTTGCAGCAACAGCACATTGCAATACACAAGAATAAAAAAACTATAAATTACAATAAGTATATATAATAAAATTAAATTAAATAAGTAGTTAAATTAAAAAAGAGGGAAAATCCTGAGGTCGTGTTCATTGTCCATTCAGAAATCTGAAGGCAGTAGGGAAAAAGCTGTTCCTGAAATGTTGACTGTGTGTCGTCAGACTCCTATACCTCCTCCCTGATGGTTTCGTTGAGAAGGGGGCACGTATTGGAAGATGGGAGTCCTTAATGATGGATGCCGTACCCATTTTGCAGGATGTGGGCTGTGTTGGTATGCTTAGCATCTTGCCCACTGGGAAGATGATGGTGCGCTGCCTTCCTGAGCTGCCACGGTCCGTTTAGTGATGGTCCTCTCTCCATAAGATAAGAACCAACAGCAGCACCAACAGTGGTGAGGGAACAACGACATACTGCCAAAACAGGGTGATGAGGAGCTGACAACCTTTCTCTCGTTACAGCAGGGGTTGATATCTTTCCTCTTGGCAGATGACCAGAATGGCACACAGGACTCTAAATTCAGCTTTACCAACATCCTGTACAACTTCAGTATAACATCTCAACTCCCGTAGTTAATGTCCTGATTTAGAATCAGGATCAGGTTTATTATCACCAGCATGTGTCATGATATTTGTTAAATTAGCGATGTACTAAAAGACAATGTACTAAAACTTCTCTTAATTATCGATGCCAATTTTAAGGAATTACACATCTGTACTTCAGAGCCTGACCATGCATTTTCAAAGTCCTGCCAAAGTGCAACACATCACACTTGTCTGCATTAAATACTATCTGCCATTTTTCCAGCTAGTCCAGATCCTGCTGCAAGCTTTGGTAGTCTTCCTCACTGTCCACCCATCCCCAATCATGGCGTCATCTGCAAATTTGCTGGTCCAGTTTACCACATTGTCACTGAAATCATTAACATAGATGATAAACAACAGACCCAACATCGATCGCTGCAACGCAGCTCAACCCACAGGCCTCCTGTCAGAGAGACAACCGTCGTCTACCACTCTCTAGCATCTCCCGCTGAGCCAATGTGCAATCCAATCGGTTGATCTGAGGTTGCATTATTTCAAACTTGTTACAATACCTAGGCCATTGAACTGTTTAATAATGAAGTCAAATTCACTTAAGAGGCTTTCTATGTGGTTCCCCAAAGGAAACTCTGTAGAGTCGCCTACTTGCCTTTAAATTTGGTCAGGAATCAAAATGACTGTTTGGGAAGTAGCAAATCTGGGCTTATATCCTGCTATCTCCGATTTTATTTTGGCAGATCTTGTGATTCGGCTCACTCGCCTCCTCCTCCGTCAAAAAGGAAGAAAAAGAAGAAGAAATCCGAGCACAAGCGCAGGCGGTGGGTGTTTCTATTACAGGCAGTGCTTTTTAACCAAACACTGTAAGCGGCAGGATTGTCTGTAGAATTGACGCTCTGTCTATCCATTGTCTTAACTATAGCAAGGTGGAATATTCTGAGGAGAGACATCCAGTGTACTGCTTTCCCGTAACTCTTCTGCACCATATGCTGTCTGTATCCTGGGCATCACCCTGCACAATACCATATCTCATTGCAACACTGCTGGAACTTTGTCTACGCCCCATCACAACAAAATCTACACCCTGAGGAAACCATACTGCCTGCACCATGCAGACCACCTCTGGCCATATTTTCATTCCCACAATTAAATTCCCACAATTCAGCTCGGCAGGAGATTGGCATAGGGTTTTGCCAATCTCCTGCCAAGTTAAATTGGAGGAATTTTAGGATCAATGTATAAAACCAGAACATTATAGACGGTCTGCAGTTAATGTCACATACAATGGGTCAATGGTTCCATTTAATATCAGATAACGTAAACAGCATACAACCTGAAAGTCTTATTCTCCACAGACATCCTCAAAACAGAAGAAAAAAACCCAAAGAATGAATGACAGAAAAAAGTAAGAACTCCATAGTCTCCTACAGCCATCCCACACACAAGCAGCATCAAGCAGCATCAAACCTCCCCCCTCCCTCTCCCCCCACTTACCCTAGCATAAAGCATCAGCACTCCCACCACCGACTATGCAAGCAACAGCAAAGCCCCCAAAGAGAGTCCATGGTCTACAAAACATCAAAAACTAACTTTTCACTCTAATATTTCAACATCCCACAGTCAGTCTCAGTCTCTCTCTCTCTCTCACACACACACACACACACACACACAAGGAAGAGACAGATATCGCTCCTTCCACAGCATGAGGGGAGACAAACACTCACTGTTTCGATATTATCAGAATCAGAATCAGCTTTATTACCACCGGTATGTGACGTGAAATTTGTTAACTTAGCAGCAGCAGTTCAATACAATACAAAATCTAGCAGAGAGAGAAAAAAATAATACATAAAATAAAAAAACAAGCTAACGAGTAAATCAATTACGTATATTGGATAGATTGTTAAAAAGTGCAAAAACAGAAATACTGTATATTAAAAAAAAGTGAGGTAGTGACCAAAGATTTAATGTATATTTAGGAATCGGATGGCAGAGAGGAAGAAACTGTTCCGGAATTGCTGAGTGTGTGCCTTCAGGCTTCTGTACCTCCTACCTGATGGTAACAGTGAGAAAAGGGCATGTCCTGGGTGCTGGAGGTCCTTAATAATGGACACCGCCTTTCTGAGACACCGCTCCCTAAAGATGTTCTGGGTACTTTGTAGGTTAGTGCCCAAGATGGAGCTGACTAGATTTACAACCTTCAGCAGCTTCTTTCAGTCCTGTGCAGTAGCCCCTCCATACCAGACAGTGATGCAGCCTGTCAGAATGCTCTCCACAGTACAACTATAGAAGTTTTTGAGTGTATTTGTTGACATACAAAATCTCTTCAAATTCCTAATAAAGTCTAGCCGTTGTCTTGCCTTCTTTATGACTACATCAATATGTTGGGACCAGGTTAGATCCTCAGAGATCTTGACACCCAGGAACTTGAAACTGCTCACTCTCTCCACTTCTGATCCCTCTGTGAGGATTGGTATGTGTTCCTTCATCTTACCCTTCCTGAAGTCCACAATCAGCTCTTTGTCTTACTGACGTTGAGTGCCAGGTTGTTACTGCGGCACCACTCCACTAGTTGGCATATCTCACTCCTGTACGCCCTCTGGTCACCACCTGAGATTCTACCGACAATGGTTGTATCATCAGAAAATTTATAGATGGTATTTGAGCTATGCCTAGCCACACAGTCATGTGTATATAGAGAGTAGAGCAGTGGGCTAAGCACACACCCCTGAGGTGTGCTAGTGTTGATCGTCAGCGAAGAGGATATGTTATCACAAATCCGCACTGGTGATAACATCCACAAACTGTATCGTTGCTCTTTATTTTGAGTTCCCCGACTCGAGAATTGTCAGCAAGATCTCACTCACGAGAGAGCGAGAGAGAGAGAGAGAGAGAGAGATAGATAGATAGATAGATAGATAGATATCACTAAGTACAGAGGCCTCCAACAGCCCCTCTCACTGTCTTCGATGTTCTGGCTCCTGCTACAATAGTTTGCAACACCAGTGAGAATTCATTTCTGCAAGGCTGCGCAAGGCTGCATCCCAAAGACACTTGTCTTCAGGCCAAACCTGGATATACCAAAAATGTGGCCAATCAGCTCGCTCCAGGTATGGGAATAGAACCACAGTTTGAGTGGTGTGTAGACCCAAAAGATATGAACCACTGTGTAGAACCACAGTCTGTGCGCCGCTGTAGATTAAAGACCTCACGGGACTCCAGACGCTCTGAAAAGGAAAATCGGGCAGACAGATAAAACAATTATTAAAATAGTCACAGAAGGTCTCTCATGTTTGTATGTGGCTACTGAATCATTGAGACAGAGTGGTCATTTGCGTTTCCTCCTGTAACTGGAGAGTGACATTCTTCCACTGAAGGTTCCTCCTTAAACTTAAAAGTCAAAGGGAAGCTTATTGTCATATGCAAAAGTGTATGCAGCTATGGTTGCAATGAAAAACTGACTTGCAGCAACATTGCAGACACATAGCATCATATAATCAGAATCAGAATCAGATTCAGGTTTAGTATCACTGGACCATTGAGAAATCTAATGCCGGAGGTAAGATACTGTTGCTGAATCACTGAGTGTGTGTCTTCAGGCTCCTGTACCACCCCCTTGATGGTAGCAATGAGAAAATGACACATTCTGGGTGGTTGAGGTCCCTAATGATGGATGCCACCTTTTTGACGCATTGCCTTAACAACGAGTTCTCAATGATGGAGAGGCTAGAGCCCATGATGAAGCTAACTGAGTTGACAACTTTCTGCAGCTTTTTCTGATCCTGTGCAGTGGCCCCTCCATACCAGATGATGTTGTGACCAGTTGGAATGTCCTCCATGGTACATGCGCAGAAATTTGCTGGAGCTTTTGCTGACGTGCCAAATCTTCTCATAATCCTAATGAAAATTAGCCACTAACCTGGCTCCTTTGTAATTGGATCAATATGTTCAAAGTAATCAAAGTACTGCTAAACTGTAAACACGAGGAATTACTAAACTGTAGTCATTTGTGCTGATTAGTTTAAAAACCTGAATGGTTAACCCCTGATGCTTCAGGGCTTGTGGTTATCAGGGGATAAGTGCTTTGTAAGTCGTGTATTGAACCAAAGTTCAAACTTTTAACTCATATTGGTTAAAGATAGCTGAAAGTCACAAGTTAATAAGGTGTCAAGAAAATGAAAATTTGGAATGTACCTGCTTTGTATCTTAAACAGAAAAACTGACCTGTCATTGAAATTTCATGTTCTGGAGTTCAAGACATTTGGAATTCCGTTCATTTAATTGATCTTCCTACATCACTTGATGATTGATGCAACAGTGTAGACCCTGTTCAAAGGAAAGGAGCATTATTCTGAATGAAGCAGATAATGTTTCCTTTCCTACTTGTCCTGCAGTTGTATGCTCCCTGTGATAATGTTGTGATTTCTCCTTGTTCTGTTTCAGGTCGCCTTCCTACAGTCCTGCCCCTGTGAGAAAGAAGAAGAAGAAAAGCTCCAAGAAGCACAAAAGAAATAGGTAAAAAAAAGAATGAACATTAATCACAAGTAAACGGAACATTACTGAGCTAGGATGTCACACACTGGCTGGTTGTCACAATTCCTTGTATTTGTGGCCAAGCTACTTTCACTGTTGCCTCTCAACGCCAGTAACCAATGTTCAACCAATGTTTATTTAGAGATACAGTACAGTAACAGGCCATTCTGGCCCACCAAAATCGAATCAATTAACCTACTAACTGGTAAGTCTTTGGAATGTGGGAACCAGAGCACCTGAAAGAAATCCATGCAGTCACGGGGAGAGCATACAAACTCCTTACAGACAGTGGTGGACATTCAGCCCAGGTCACTGGCACTATAATAGCATGACCATAAGTCATGGCTATCCCTCAAGGTTGAGGATGATGGTCTTCGTTCTGTTACAGAGCGAAGACGCCTGTGCGTGTATTTGTTTAACGTGTACTTGATGTTGCACTCCAAGAAGCACACGATACTTCACAAATCAACCAACTGGTTCCAATGGCATGGAAACCACGACGATTGGAGCTGATGGATTTGTTGCAGCCTTCATCCGCCTTCACAGCCATTGAGTTCGAAGTAACTTCGTCCGCCTGTTCCACCATTGAGGTCTTGGTTGGATTGTTCTTTGTCAGGGACCTCACCCTCGACTTACCGCCATGGGTGATCCTACCAGGAGCATAGCTCCAGACGGCATTGCTCTCGGGATCTCAGGACCACACAAGCTTCTCCACCGCGACAAGGTGACAATCCACGGAGAAGATTACCATAAGACATTGGAGCAGAATAAGGCCATTCAACCCATTAAGTCTGCTGCACCACACCATGGGTGATTTATGATCCCTCTCAAATCCATTTTCCTGCCTTCTCCCTGTAACCTTTAACGCCCTTACTAATCATGAACCTATCAACCTCCGCTTTAAATGCACCCAAAGACTTGGCCTCCACAGCCACCTGAGGCAATGAATTCCACAGATTCACGACTCTCTGGCTAAAGAAATTCCTTCTCATGTACGTTCTAAATGGATATCCGTCTATTCTGAGGCTGTGCCTTCTGGTCCTAGACACCTCCTACTACAGGAATCATCCTCTCCATATCCACACTATCTAAGTCTTTCAATGTTCAATAAGTTTCAGGGCAATCCCCCCACCCCCCCGCTCAACCTATTCTGCTGTACCCTAGCAAGTACAAGCCCACAGCTATCAAGTGCTCCTGAAATATTAACACTTTCATTCCCAGAATGATTTTCATGAACCTCCTCTGGACCAGCTCCAATGCCTGCACATCTATTCTTAGATAAGAGGCCCAAAACTGCTCACAATGCTCCAAGAGCGGTCTGACCCATGCCTTATAAAACCTCAGCACTACATTCTTGCTTTTGTATTCTGGACCTTTTTGAAATGAATGCTCTGATTAAGATTCAGTATTTTCTGTGTTTAAACCAAATGCAGCTATATCGATCAAACTGTACCAGTTACCATTCTTAATTACATCAAGAAAAACTTTTAAAGCAAAATCTGTTTTTAAAATGAATTTCTGCTTCTACAGATCATGAAGGAATTTACATTTGTGATTAAGGGAATGAGTTCAAGAGAACACGAATTTGTCAAACCGGTTCAGCAAAACTTGCCCCATTCTGAGTGCAATTTGCACCCAGACTGAAGAGCTTGAAAAAAAAGCAAAGACTCACCTTCATCGTGCTCTTAAGCAAATGTCCTTTTGAGCCATTCTCAATATCCATTTTGTAGTCATTGGCCCCAGAAACATGTTTTTGTTTGAACAACTATTTTATGTATTTTGTCCAATTTATGCCATTGTCCATTGATTTTCTGGGAATTGCACCAACTTGAGCTAAACAGTGACGGTGGTACCATTGCAAGACTTTACACCACCCTAATCCACCAGGTAGGAATGAATGTCGCTGCCTGACCTGCCGAATGTTTCCAACATTTAGAAAGGGAGTGAACTAGAAAATAGTAAAGCACCCATTCAGAGACATGCCACAGAAAATAGAATGGTACTGTAAAGCAAAATCATCAATTAGATATCACAGCATAAATATTCAGTCTAAATATTTTGTGAAGATAGAGCACTGTAAATACCAACGGAGAATGGAGACATTAATCTTTGTCTGGGGCAGATGGCAACATTTTCTCCAAATATTAAATTTAAGAGATAGAAATTTATAGGGGAGATATAAACTCCCAGAAGTTAATTACCAGTCAACAGTGCTTAAAGGACAAAACAGCAACATAAAATGCATAAAAATATAAACACGAGAATGTCTACAAATGCTGGAAATCCAAAGCAACACACATGCATACAGCTGGAGGAACTCAGAAGGTCAGGCAGCATCTATGGAAATTAATAAACAGTCAACGTTTCAGATCTTTCTTCAGGACAGAACTGGACTGGATACTCTGCCTCAAAAATTCAATCTAAGGAAATCAATGGGGTGAATTTCAAAGGGAGCATGGGATTTGCTGAGCTGACGAGATGGATGCATCAACAGGGATTGAATAGGCAAAAGTCATCAGATGAAATGCAAAGAATCCTGGCGAAAGGACATCTAAATTCCTTACAAACACGGGAAAATCTGCAGATTTTGGAAATCCAGAGCAACACACACAAAATGCTGGAGGAGGGATGGCCAACTTTTTACATTCCATGCGTCAATTTTTTTCACTCACGAGTTCAGATGCGCCATACAACTCTTGTACCCCCATTCAATTCTTGTAAAAATATGTTAATATAGAACTCGTCCATGAAAAAATTGCATCTGAACTCGTGCGTAAAAAAATTGACGCATGGAATGTAAAAGGTTGGCCACCACTGTGCTGGAAGAACTCAGCAGGTCAGGCAGAATCTGCGGAAAAGAATAAACAGTTGACATTTCAGGCCGAGACCCTTCAGCAGGACTGACAAATGATCTTGGCCCAACACATTAACTGTGTTGTCTAAATTAGTTAAGTTGTTTTCAGCCTCAGGTGTAAACAGATTAAAAAGACATCCTGAGAATGATGACAGGACATGATGCTGAAACGCATCCTAGGATGAGCTGGGACGCATCATCAGTGATGTAACCTGGTCATCGGGTATTTAGGGTCTTTCAACAACAGTAATCCTCGCCCGGGCAACTCAGTAGCATTGGTTCACTGGTCACACCTCTTGACCCACAGCCATCTGGAGGCTCGCTCAGCCACCTCTGTGACAGTCCTGATGCCTCAGAGAGTGTCAGGTATTTGAAATAGTTGCACAAACCCTTGTCTTTGTCAAGAAGCAGCTGGATGCTGTGATGAGACAGGATGGCCTCTTTTATCTGTATAAACATTCGTCAAAACGGTATTCAAAATCTCAGGAGAAATGGCTGAATTACAGCAAGGAATTAGACTGGGATACTTAACCTTTAGGAGCCAACCACTGACTATATTTCTCAGATCCATTGTCCTCCACATTAGAAGAACATTCACAAGTGAAAAGGCATCAGGAAATAATAAAAACCCAATTTGAGTTAAATGCCATCAAAATTTGCCAGAATTCTTTGATTTGCTGTGACAGCACAATAATGTTCTATTTTAACATCCCTCAAAATAATTGTCTTTATTTAAGCTCCTCTTTTAATTAATTTCAAATCAATGAAAATCTTGATGCTTAATGCAGCGAGTGGACTCCTTTCATTAAGATTGCTGCTAATCAGACGTAATTGTCTCATTTACATGTATCTTCAGAGGAAAAATTGGAAACTTACTGTGTACAAATGCAAAGCGCTGGTCCCCTCTCACATTCTATCAAATTTGTGTTATGCATAGGTCAGAAGCTGCTTCCACAAAGAAACGACGGCACAGGTAGGAGAGAATTCTAAAAGAGAAATTTAATAACTGCTGGCTTGTCATATTTTCAGGCCTACCTATGGCCTGTTAAAAAGTACATAAAACAACCTTCTCTTTCCTGCAGCTCAAAAAGTCCAAAGAGGAAAAGAAAAGAAGACAAAAGGCATCGGAGAAGGTAAAATGACATCCTTTGATGGTCCTTCAGTGGTCTAAAAGCTGTGCTTTACCTGTATGTTATTCACGGTATTGTCTGAAGCAGAATTTCAAATGCAGATTCCAACCAAAGTTAGACAATTTATTGTTCTGTAGTATCTCCAGTTAAGTGCCAAACCGTCTTCATAATTCTCCTTAAGCTGAACTTTCTGTACAGTGACTGGAGTAATTGGCTTATAGTAAGTCTTATGATGTTTAGCTAAGCTCAGGAGAGGAACTGGAATATTGTGCAATGAACCAGGATACAATCTTTCAGAAATTGATGCTGATGCGCATTAAGCTTGGATAATGAAAAGAAAGCCTCTCCGGGGGTAGGCAATTAAGCTCATTGACTTCGAAGTTCACCCGCGACTGTTGCATGGAAAACGTGATGTGCATTTTGTACGCTGTAAATGTTCCACAACCTGTGGTGGGATTCGCTGAGTGAAGGAAGTAGTGAAGGTTGACAGGATGCCCTCCTTTAAAAGGAATCACAAGCCTTTCATATACACCTGAACTAATCTCGCTTAACACCGTAGGCTGCGGCGACTCTCCAGCGCACACTGGAGTCTCAACATTCGAGAGTCAAAACTGTTCATTGTCATTAGTCAATACACAGACATAAAGCAGAATAAAATAATCATCACTCCGGATTCCATACAGCATAAAATACACAATAAACATGAAGAACACAGTATAAAAACAGAATAAGTATACAATAAGTACAGTACATAAGATTGGCTTATATAGATAGACTGATGGGATGTACATTAACTAATGCAAGGTACAGGAGTATCTGTAACTCTGACAGGAAATACAGTGGTGGTGGGGTGGGTTAATGGGTGGAAGTGTTGATCAGCCTGATGGGTTGCAGAAAATAACTGTCTGGTGGTCCTGGCGTAGATGCTACGTAGGCCCTTCCCTGATGGGAGTGCAACAGGCATCCATGGCTGCTTTAGCATTTACATGAGAAAATCAGTAGATGCTGGAGATCCACAGCAATGCACATAAAATGCTGGAGGACCTCAGCAGATCAAGCAGCATCTATGGAAAAGAGTAAAGATAGATAGATAGATATACTTTATTAATCCCGAGGGAAACTTGGTTTCATTACAGCCGCACCAACCAAGAATAGAGCGTAAGTATAGCAATACAAAAAACCCCAACAATCAAACACCAAAATGCAAACTATGCCAGATGGAAAATAAGTCCAGGACCAGTCTATTGGTTCAGGGTGTCTGACCCTCCACAGGAGGAGCTGCACGTTCGATGGCCACAGGCAGGAACGACCTCCCGTGCCGCCAAGTGTTGTATCACGGTGGAATGTGGCCAAAGTCCAACAGTAAAAAGTTCAATATCCAGTTTGCAAACACGTTCCTCGATCATAATATACCCCGGATTGCAGCATCCGTTGTTAGAACAGTAAGCACCCAACTCCTTTACGCTTACCGCTCTCAGTGCACTTCCGGTCAGGCGGAACGGTATGACCCACCGAACTCCTCTTCTCCAAAAGTCTCTGTTGTCACGACTCGGTCCTCTTTCCTCGGCTTTGTGATCCCCCTCTGTGTGTTTTCCTCCGGATTTCAGCAGGGGTGTCCACCACTCTGTTCGCTAAGCCGGCCGGTCTTTGCTGGTCCGTGGAATACACAATGCGACCTTGCTTCTGTCCCGCGTGTCGGGATGTAACCATTTCCAGTGCTAAAGAAAACCCAAATAAAACTCTCTACCAGCATGTTAGAGAGGGTGCAGCTTCGACGTGTTACCGTGAGAAAAAAAATACAAAAAATAACGTAAATTAAAAAGTAAGAAGAAAGTAAGAATAGATTGGAACAGCTGTACCAGGCTGCATGCACGACTGGCACATGCGCACTAGCAGTCGTCATGCAGTCGACGTTTCAGCTCAAGGCCCTTCATTGCCTGAAACATCGACTGTTTATACTTTCCATAGATGCTGCCTGACCTGCTGAGTTCCTCCGGCATTTTGTGTGTGTTCCTTCATCATATCCTTGATGCCTATGTAAAGAAAAAGGCTAGCAATATCATAAAGGATCATTGATCAGCAAGACTACATGAAGCAGAAGAAACTTATTGTGAGAAATTGTACTTTATTACATCAATGCTTATACAGTCTGACCACAGAACTGTGTGTTGTTCAGTTTATGGCTAATGTCTCCATTAGCAAAGCAGCTTCATTCAGATACATTGAAACTTTGGATGCTAATATCACACACAATAATTTCTAAATTGCACAGAATAGTTAAGCAGTTACCTCCTGATCAACCCTTATATAAATTCAGCAACATATTACTCAGCACAAAACACCAAAATAGACAGCTGTAGATGTTAACGTAAAGAAGGGACTCAAATTATGATGTAAATCATTAAACTGACATTTAAGCGATTTGTGTAGATTATCCAAATGCCAAGATTACGTCTTATTTATCATTTTTCCCACTGCTATTAGCTCTCTCCAGATGTCAGAATATTAATGTTCTTTGGCCTTTCAAATGTCAGCTTCATATTTCCCACTAACAGTTGAAATCCAGTGGGGATCATATGCATCCTCTTACCACATGTTAATCGACTTCAGGTCAGGTTTAAATCTGTGACAAGAACTGAAGGAGAAGTGTGCAGTGAGTCCCAGTGCTATATTCTCAAACTTAACTTGTTATCCTTCGAAGTACCTCCAGGAGAAGATGGGACCACAAGTAAGTTGTTCAGACTAATTCTTCAATTCCAGTTATCATATTGATGCTCGATGTCTCAGCTTTGTCCATTATCCTTGCTCGCCAAACCTCAATTGCCACACCTAACAAAAACAATAAACTCTGCGTTTACCCAAACTCAGCAGCTTTCCAGATGTTCACTTCACTTTGTATTAATGAATGCTTCCTGACGACAGCTCTAATTAGTCTCACTGTAAATATAAGATTGCTGCACCAATCAAGAAGACAAATATGAAAATATCTGCAGATGCTGGAAATCCAAAGCATGCGCCTGTTGCTAAAGACAAACATACTTTTGTTAGACATCTAACAAGGCCAGCATGATCTGGAATGTGAATAATTATTTTTCCAAATTCTGCATTCACATATTAATATCCCATCGGCAAATCTGTCTGTAGCTTGTAAAATCAAGTTATAGGGTGGACTGGTACATAATGACCATTACTCTTCTTTATGTATTTTGCGGAAAAATATATGGGTGTATAATTGCCTAAAATGAGAAAGACATTTTGATTGCAGAAGAGTTTGCAGCCAAAACATGTAGCAAGATAGCTCCTCGCTGACAATCAACACCGATGCATGTCAAGGATGTGTGTTTTGTCCGCTGCTCTATTCTCTGTACACCAATGACTCTGTGGCTAGGAACAGCGCAAATGCCACCTGTAAGTTCATGGATGACACAATTGTCAGAATCTCAGATGGCGATGAGGAGACATACAAGAGTGAGATCGATCAGCTAATTGAGTGGTGTTTCAACAGCAACCTTGCACTCAGTATCAGTATGGCCAATTATTTGTGCACTTCGGGTAGGGGAAGTTCAGGGAGCACACACATCAGTCCTCATTGAGTGATCAGCAGTGGAAAGGGAGAGCAATTTCAACTTCCTGGGTGTCAACATCTCTGAAGATCTATCCTGGGCCCAACGTATTGATATATTTACAAAGAAAGAACAACAGTGGCTATGTTTCATCAGGAGTTTGAGGAGATTTGGTAGGTCACCAATGACTCTCGCAAATTTCTGCAGCGATATGGTGGAGAGCATTCTAACTGGTTGCATCACCATCTGGCATTGAGGGGCCATGGCTCAGGATCGGAAAAAGCTGCGGGGGGTCATAAACAGCCGGCCCCATCATGGGTGCCAGCCTCTCCACCATCAAAGACATCTTCACAAAGCTATGACCCAAAAAGCCAGCATCTATCATTAAAGATAGCCACCACCTGGGACATGCCCTCTTCTCAATACTACCATCAGAGAGGAGATATGGGAGTCTGAAAACACACATTGAATGTTTTCAAAACAGCTTCTTCTCCTCCACCATCAGATTTCTGAATGGATAATGAACACCTGAACACAACCTCACTATTTTTGCTCTCTTTTAGCACTACTATTTATCTTTATACAGTATATATCTTACAATGTTTCAAAAATCATTATCCTCTGTATATTTCCTATCAACTTCTATTCAGTACCTGAGATACTTGGGAGTAAAATTGTCCATGCTCTCAATGACAACCAAGTGCTCACCTCCACTGGTATGGATTAAACAATGATTGGCAGCACAGTTGCAGTGTTATCAAGGATCAACTTTAATCGCCATACACACTTACACAGATTGGGAATTTGCTGGGTTGTGTTGGTGCGACATGCAACAAAAACAACTTTCAACAATTATAAAGAATAAAGAATTATATTAAAAATAAAGTTTGGGGTTAAAGTACACATATGGAGTAAAATGCACATTAATACATGAATACCAACATGTATTTACAATGTGAACAGTATCCTAAAACAGTGGCTTAAAGTGTTGCCAGTGCAGTGACTTGGATAATAGAGTTATGATACATGGTGTGACTCTGTGCCTTGGACCAAAATGTATCCGGCTTTAAAAACTCTTATCCATTCAGTATGGGTAATTAATAGATGGCTTATAGGAAATCCAAGGAAGATGATTTTATCCAGAGGATAGTTGAGAGAGGGAAGGTGGCAGATTCCTGTAGTTGAGCACTTGAATTGCCAAGGCATAGGTCAAATGAAAGATAACTGGGATTAAAATAGATGGCATTTGATGGTCGGCAAGGAGTATGGTGGGTTGAAGGCCCTATTTCTGCAGTGTGCAACGCTGTGAAATCTCTAGACACTGAGGGAATCATGGGATGTGGTCACAGAGGTCAATCGGCCATGATCAAAAAAAATGTCGGAGGAGCTCCTGAGAGCTGAGTACCCTATTCCTTCTCTTGTTTCTTACTGTATGTTATGTTCTTGTCCAATGCATAAGTTACCATAAATATAATCGCTTTGGTGTTAAAACCAACTTCCTAGACCTTTACAACAGGAATTCTGCAGACGCTGGAAATTCAAGCAACACACATCAAAGTTGCTGGTGAACTCAGCAGGCCAGGCAGCATCTCTAGGAAGAGGTCCTGACGAAGGGTCTCAGCCTGAAACGTCGACTGTACCTCTTCCTAGAGATGCTGCCTGGCCTGCTGTGTTCACCAGCAACTTTGATGTGTGTTCCTAGACCTTTATCACTTTTTTCTACTCTATTCCACAATTACAAAATTTCACTCCTAATTTCTAATTAAATTTCTGGTTCATTCCAAGTGAATTCTCAAATAAATTGAATACCATTGCACTCAAATAACTGTACTGCCAAAAATGTTACTGGTGACATTGAAACTGGCTTATTTAAGAATTCCTGTGAAATAGCAAAGTTGTCTTTATGTAATCATTTGGATGCATTGAGTTTACCTGTTATCTTCTCATCTCTGGAACAAGGATTCAGATTGTTTATTTAAAGTTCCCCATTTTCTTTTAAAAAAAAGGACTGAGAGTGGTCTTGCTGTATGTATGGTGCAATTCCAGCTTTTATGTGACTCCTGATCTAGGCAAATTAACCAGACTCATTCAAGCACATACATATTACCAGGTTGAGCCTCCGGAGGGAAGCAGTTCTGTAAATTCTGTCCTGATTGTCTGAAATGAGTGTGTGAGAGTAGAATCAGGGACAACTTTGAAGCCTCCAGTTTTCAAATAGTGTGTGCTAAGGTACTGTAACACTAAAAATAGGGTCATGTCACACATTGTGGAGGTAGTCAAAACTATCAGTCTCTGACAGGTATAAATATTGCTATCAAAATTGCCCAGTTAATTTGACTGAAAGTGAAATCAAAGTCATGTCTGTTGTCAAATGCACAGGTTCTGTACATGTATGCAATGAAAAACTAACTTGCTGCATTAGACTGAGGATGTTCTACAAGTCTGTGGTGGCCAGCGCGATCATGTTTGCTGTTGTGTGCTGGGGCAGCAGGCTGAGGGAGGCAGACACCAACAGAATCAACAAACTCATTCGTAAGGCCAGTGATGCTGTGGGGATGGAACTGGACTCTCTCACGGTGGTGTCTGAAAAGAGGATGCTGTCCAAGTTAAATGCCATCTTGGACAATGTATCCCATCCACTACATAATGTACTGGGTGGGCACAGGAGTACATTCAGCCAGAGACTCATTCCACCGAGATGCAACACAGAGCGTCATAGGAAGTCATTCCTGCCTGTGGCCATCAAACTTTACAACTCCTCCCTTGGAGGGTCAGACACCCTGAGCCAATAGGCTGGTCCTGGACTTATTTCCTGGCATAATTTGCTTTTTACTATTTAACTATTTATGGTTTATTACTATTTATTATTTATGGTGCAACTGTAAATGAAAACCAATTTCCCCCGGGATCAATAAAGTATGACTATGACTATCACAAATACACCACATTCAGAAGAGGAACATAAATTTTATACAATTTTTTTCAACAAATGCCGCAATTAGAACAAAAAAAATAGTCCATTGTAGTACAAAATGGTCAACGTGCTATGCTGAGGTACTGAGGGTTGTTCTGGATGGTTCATGGTCCAAGTGCTTGAAGGGGATTGCTGATCTTGAGCCCAGTGGTGTGGAAAGTCACACTTCTGTACCTCCTGCCCACTGTGAGAAGATGGCTTGGCCCAGGCACCGGGGACCTTTGATGATGGTTGCTGCCTCATGTCGATACAACTGAAGGAGGGACTGATTGAAGTATGTGCAGTGAAATAATTTGCATGTTTCCAACATAGTGAGAGACTGACTTTTGTCTTCCTGTCAAGGTCTCGGGCTGCATCAGCTTCTCACAAAGGCCACAAATGCAGACGTTCTCATTCTCAGAACTCAACCTACAGGTCTCCTAGCTGTTCCAGCAGGTAAATCTCCTTTCTTTGCTCACATGCTCGGTTAGCCTCACTTTGTGTATCACTGCTGAGACAAGGATCTAATATCACTGCATCTTCCCCCTTCCCTTCCAGTCCTGAAGAAGGTCTCAGCCCAAAAACATCTATAGTTCATTCATTTCCGCACATGCTGCCTGAGTTCCTCCAGCATTTTGTGTGCGTTACTGACAGTCCCAGCCCTCCCACCACTTCAAATCGGTCACTTCATAGTAATTTCATCTTCATATACTGGTCGAAGGAAGTAAAAGCTCACTGAAATACACAAAATGCAGGTTTTAATCTCAGTATGCAGGCTGTAAGACACTATTAATATCATGCACAGTACCACAATTAATCCGATAGGACCACTGTTTCTTACTTTGCTCTCCAGCGTCTGAATCAAGTTAGACAATCATTACTAAATCCTTTCCAACTGTTAACACCTCTAAAAGGCCTTTATTACAATGCTGAAAGCACTTTGGCAACTCTGGACTCTATAGCTACTGTGTGAGAAAATCAAGAAGCAAAGATTCAGACAGGAAACTGGTGGGGATATTAATGGGAATGTCGAGACAATAAGTTTAAGGAAATTTAGCAGTGTCGTGAGATTGCTCAGTGAGCTGACATGAGCTCAATGGGCTGAATAGATTTCTTCTGTGACTGAGCAAATAAGAACGCAAATCCCAGAAGCACCTGGTTTATAGAAGCTGTGAGATTTCGGAAATCAGTGAGGATTCCTTTCCAAAGTGGATCAATGCTGGAAGAAAGCCTGATTCCACACTTGTCTTGCTGCCATGCAGAGAGCATTGCAGAGGAGACGGTACGAGAGCTGGGGTCTGAGTCCCGAGCCAGGGTGTGATCCACTTGACAGTGGTTCCACAGATTGATTAATCGAGGGTGTGTGTGTGTGTGTGTGTGTGTGTGTGTGTGTGTGGTTTACATAGGGAGTGTAGGGTGTGCTGCTTTTTGGTTGGTGTTGGGTATTTCAGATGGAAGCTGTCCTATTCCTAGCAGTTTACAAATAGTCCTGTAAAGGGACATTTACTTTAGGATTAAGCAGATTGACAGAGGCTGCCAGAATGCCATTAATTCAGCCTTTCATGGGTGGCGATTTAGCCAATCTCAGCTGGGGACAGGAAGGATATTACAGCTGAATTCAGCACACGCAGTAAAGGAGAAGAGAGTAAAGGCATGCCAACCTTTCCTCGGTGGAAGCAGTTCGCCAGGGTCCAGTATACATAAATTCACTTCCCTCGCAAGAGACTGAGCACATAATCTAGATTGATGGTCATCTCCGACAGTGCAGCACTCCCTAATGTTGTCCTTCAGATGAGACATTAATGTAGATTTCACAGAGGATTTCTTGGCACAAGCAAAATTCTTAAAACTGCTATGACCATATTTTTATTCCTCAAACAACTTCACTAAATATAGGGATTATTTGCACTTTCTGTCCTTGCTCTTTTTGGAACTAGACTATATTTAAATTAGCTGCCACACTTCTGACGTAGCAGCCATGTTTGTGCCTCAAAAGATTTTACAGCAAAATGCTTTAGTATCACAAAGGAAGCTTTCTTGATTGCTCTCCAATAGCCCATGGGTTAGGTGATTGATTGGTTGTGAGTTGTTACCGACAGTGACAGTAGAAACCGGTGAGGAAGAGGTTTTTACAATGGAAATGCTCCTGCACTGAGGCGGATCCACTCTCTCGATCTCAGAATTCTGTGTACAGTGGTACGAGTAGTCGTCACAACTGGGATCTTCCTTGGTTGTAGTGGATGACCATGACTTCTCTGGGTCCTGTCATACCCTTCGCTCTCCACGAAGCATTGCAAAACTGCCTTCCTGACCTTGGCTCTCTCTGTGGATCTCATCCACCCAGAGTGCCGAATTTGATTATGCATGCTGGGCAGGCATGTCTGCATCTCACCGGGGTATCAGGCTCACCAGATGCCCTCACCTGTCGAAGCGGTGTACCGGGGTGTGGCGGCTGCCACTTGCAAACAGCTACTTGGAGCCATAGGTGAGAGCTGGGTGTCTGGTGGGGACCAAAGGTGAGTGAGCTGCCCCAGAATGGACACAACAAGCCCCTTCAACAGAGGTGCTGCCCCTCTCTGGACACTTCAAACATTCCCCCCCTCCCCCCCATTGATCAACTACTGGTCAAAAAAGGAGCAAGGCCTGATATTGCTGTTGGGATCAGTTTAAATACAGGTGCTTTCAGGCAAGTGACAAAAACTGACTTGTATAAGTTAATAGCAATCGTAGGGCAGGAATCGATTCCAGTAAAAGCTGGTGAGTCTGCGCTGTTTGTTGATATGAAAATCGATCTTTATTTTGGGGTGATTACAGTATACGTGAGGAAGGAATGTTGTGAAGGAGGAAGTGTGGCTCATTTTTATTTCATCCTTCAGTAAACTGCTAATGAAGAGTTCTGAATGTATCCTAATGTTGGACTCCCATATCCTTGCCATTTGTATCACCTTAGGAAGGTCTTGGTGCGCTACAGACTGCATGCTATATCGCTGTTGCACAGCAGGTTGTGCATCACAGTACAAAGCACTAATATCAGTAGAGTATCCCATCAGTGGCATACGTGGGGAGTACTCTCTCCATGCCTACCTACAATTACAATGGACTGATAATTGAATTTCCACCACCAATGCAGACATCATGACCAAAGTCTTGAATTAACAACAAAGACTAAAATTCCTTATTACGTGGTGAAATAACTTCACTTGAGATTGAGAGATTACAATAGCAATGTAACAGTTGACACTATCTTCCCTTTCTCTCTACACGTCTACAAGATGATCACTATGTATATTAATAGCTATCTTGGGGCACTATCCAATGAATAATATTTTTTGGTGACTGACCAAGCTGCTTTCTCCTTGCAGCAAAGCCCTGGGGCTGAGAAGTCTTAATTCTGCACTGAAATACAACTAGCCATTAACAACCAAAGTTAATCTGTTACTGAAGTTTACACTTCCTTCCCTAAAAAAGTAAAACTTCAGATTTCGACCCCTGCCTTGTATCTGTGTCAGCAGTTTGATACTATTTTAATATGCTACAAAGTCACAATGCTGAATTACTTTCCCAGTGGTCAAAGAGAATTCAAGTTAAATGGGTTGGAGGATCTACTGTAAAGATGAAGCCACACTCAGGTTGGAGGAACAACACCTTATATTCCGTCTGGGTAGCCTCCAACCTGATGGCATGAACATCGACTTCTCTAACTTCCGCTAAGGCCCCACCTCCCCCTCGTACCCCATCTGTTACTCATTTTTATGCACACATTCTTTCTCTCACTCTCCTTTTTCTCCCTCTGTCCCTCTGAATATACCTCTTGCCCATCCTCTGGGTCCCCCCTCCTTGTCTTTCTTCCCGGACCTCCTGTCCCATGATCCTCTCGTATCCCCTTTTGCCTATCACCTGTCCAGCTCTTGGCTCTATCCCTCCCCCTCCTGTCTTCTCCTATCATTTTGGATCTCCCCCTCCCCCTCCAACTTTCAAATCCCTTACTCACTCTTCCTTCAGTTAGTCCTGACGAAGGGTCTCGGCCTGAAACGTCGACTGCACCTCTTCCTACAGATGCTGCTTGGCCTGCTGCGTTCACCAGCAACTTTGATGTGTGTTGCAAGTTAAATGGGGGTCACGTTTGCAATTGTGTTTCACTTCACAGTGGTTTCAGATGGGAAGCCATTTTCAACCAAATTACGTGTTCACTCTGGAATCACATTCAGGTCAGAAAATGCATACTTAAAGTCTCCTCCTCCTGCATCCTGCTATTCAGACCAATTAACCACACATTGGCAAGAAGTGCCAATATGTTCTTAAGCACAGAATTAAAGGGAACTTCTAATGTTTTATAACTCAATAGCTACTGACGTTGGACCATATTTATGACTGTATTTTGAATGTTATAACTTATTGTGATAACCAAAGGTCGTACGCATGTAATTGAAGGAAATACAGCATTAATCTTAAGCAACTTCTCCAGCCCCTCTCCTCCTCACAGCCTTCTCCCCTGCCCATAGCTCCTCTCATTCTGTTCTCACGGATTCCAGTCTTTGGTTCTTTCATGGCATGCTGGGATATTAAACTATCAATCAATTTCTGGAAGCAAGTTTGCTACAACTCTACAACCTTTTCTGGGCTGTTCTGACAAAAGGACTAGGATTTGCCATCGTATGAATCATCATGCTGGGTGTCGTAAAAGGCAACACAGAACTCTGTGAGGTATTGCTCAGCTACAATGATGAAGAGGAGTCGGCTTACAGTACAACTCATGCATGGTCAGCCAAAGTAGAGCCGAGAATAATGTGGGTGAAGTTAATGCATCTCGGAAGCCTTCATTTCCCTTCTTCTACTCTTCTACTATCTACGTTAAGTCCATGTAGAGAGGAGCCAAGCAGTCATTTAATGTTTCAACATGCAAAGGAAGGGAATAAGAAGTTAAAACTATCATTCAGGCCCACATGAATCAGTCCAATAATTGAAACAGATAGGATTCCACTATCACATAGGTCCCCGGTGACTCAGAAGGGAAACAGGGGAGAAAATGTCTTTTGTTTAACCGTGCTGAAGATGCTTTATCATTGACTCTTGGTTTGCTTGTTCTACAGTAATGAAGGTCGATCAGGGGCAGCACGATGCCCGCGAGGCAGGTCAAGAAGCAGCAATCATGAAGCTTATTCAAAGAGCAGCACAATGCAGAGAGCCCCCGTCATCGGCCGTTCCCACACTGGCAAGTCACCATGTAAAAGCCCCCAGAATAAAAACAGCAAATCAGCTGGCAAAATAGTAAGTGCTGAGACCAATTTTATCCATCATACTGCAACAAGTCATGAAGTTCTAGTATTAATGTTTAATTGTGCCATGTAAAATGAGGTGACTTCTTAAAATACCAAGGTGTGCACAGAACCAAAATCTTATTGCTACCTCATTCCTGCCCTACCACTAACTGTAGTTAATATAGCCTGGCCATATTCTGTGCTTTGTGGCAGTTTCATGGAATCATAGGATCTCTTCAACAGGCAAAGAGGCCTTTGGCCCATCATATCTATGTCAGTCAATAAAGAACTACCCAACTTACCCCCACCTTCCAGCAGTAGGTCTATAGCAAGTATGTATGCAATCATTTCTCAATGAAGGTTTCTCTTTTTACCACACTTCCAGCCAGAGAATTTTAAATCTCTAAGACCCAATGGCTGAAAAAAAAAATTCACTGCCCGTAACTCTTCTCTTAACTACCTTAAATCTATTCTCCATGTAATTTGACCACCAAGGGCTGAGTGGTCTAATTTCTCATGTTCCTCCTCTCCTGATGGGAGGTTGTCTATAGGTACCAAAGACACTTCAAAATCTTGCTAAAAGTGTTGCCGTTTTTCATATATCAACTTGGCAGGTGATTTAACCATGGAACATCTCACAGTCATTACCTATTCTGTTGCTAACTGACAGCCACACACACGCACAGGCTACCAGCTAGTGATTGTCATGTGCCAGTGAATATTTGGGCTGATAACTTGCTTTCAACTCTGTGAATTGAGCACAACAGTTATGTCATTACTAATCAAATAAAAGGGATTTAATCTTTTTTTTATATAATGGTTAGCAGTATGGCCTGGGTACCTGATCCAAGCTTGATTTTACTAGATTGTACACCATGTGTGTTTACATTCTGGTACAATTTCACAGAAGCATTTATCATTTTTATTCTGTTATGGTTGTCAAAGAGATTTAACCTCAAGCTGATGGTGCTAAACATGCTGTACAATGGGATTTGTGACTTGTGCTTCAGTTCTGAAATTCAACTCTCTGGAAGTCAATAGAATTGAATTTCTGAAGTGGAGCAATGCAAACAGATGTTTTTTTGTGTGTTGTGTGTTTAATTCTGTTCCTTGAGGACAAGCTTCTAGGTGTCATCTCCAGGCAAAGATTCAGAAGGGCTTTAGACTTTAGGTACCCAAAGGGCCATTGTGCAGATCAGAGTTTAGTGACTGACAATATATTGATCTAAACCAATTACCCGCAATAAAACCATAGTAAAGGTCAGTAATCCCAGCTTTGACCCTACTACCAGTACACTGCACAAATGACATGCACATTTTGAAAGCTCCAAAGTTGTTCAAAGCTATATTTTACAACTTCAGTGAGTATCTCTCAAGGATGACATAGCATTTACTTTCTAGATGGATAGCCAAATAGACATCAAAGAATGTCAAGCTGAGGCTATATGAGGTGTTGCTAACCCCCTCACCCTTTGTTTTGAATACCTGCCACCCCTAAAAGTCCCACTCTGAATTTTGCACTTACACGTTAGTCAAACCATTTTTTTCCAGCTGAAGTTAATGAAATAATGTGTGGTCCGCCACAGTCAATCTTGATGCCTACATCATACTGACAGTTCTGTCAATTTCAATATCTCATTGCAATTTGTGTTTATATTTTGGTTTTATGCAACTCTTTAGGGAAAATAATTAAATCTATGGTCTGAAATTTGTGAATGCTGACATTTACCTTTTGTAAGGTTCTCTGTCTTGCCAAGTCTGTAACAAGATTTTCAATCTTAAAAATGTTGAGCTTACTCTGTGTGGTAATTTTATTGTATGAGTTTATACATTTGCCATGAATTCCTGCAAAATATAATGAAGTACTTTACAATGCACGTAATAACTAGGTAGCTTTAAAGGAGATTACATTTGAGGAAAAAGCAGTTAATCTCTTGCTTTCTAGAAAGGAGGAAGAGAGGAGAAGAGAGTGAACAGGAGAGAAAGGGAAAGAAAGAAATGGCTACATTATATCAAAATAACACGATAGAGGCTTCCTGCCCAATTTATTTCTGCTCTTCCTTTCTTGCCAAAAGGAGCATTTGTCAAATTATTCTGTTAAAATGGTACCTTGAAAGTAGGAGGAAATCTGAGAAATATAACAAGTTGTTGGCTGTAGAGGATATTGAAACAGTTTGTATGATATCCTATCTTTCTGAAACCGAAGGACTGATCAATAACAGGCAGCCTTGACTGAGAGCAAGCAAGGGATAATGCATCATTGATAATTTCCTTTGAGGCGTACAAACCTGATGATCAGACCAAGTTCAAACCTAATCTTGAACTTTCCATTTGTCCAGAACAATCTATTGAGATCTTTAATCCCTGTTTTGGAAATGTTCCCGGAAATAGATGAAGGATTGTAATCCGTTTCTGGTAGTCATCAGTGTTCATAAGCTCTTTAACAGCCACAGTCTACTTGCAAAGAGAAACTGTCTACACTTCATTGAAAATGTATGAAACAGTAGTCTTGTGCTATTGCTGTTCTTGTTGTTTGTTGGCATAATTCAACATTGAAAAGAAAGCTGTTTCTCTGGAATGGTGAAGGCTGAGGAGGGGACATCTTAGTTTATAAAATTATGAGAGACGTAGGTAGAGCAGACAGCTAGTACCTTTATCTCAGGGTTGAAATGTCTACCCAGAGGCCAGGCATTTAAGGGGAAAACAGGAAAGTTCAAAGCTGATGTCTGGGACAAGTTTTTTTTAACTCAGAATGGTGGACGTCTGGGTTGCACTACCAGGGATAGTGACGGAGGCAGATATGATAGAGGTTTAAGAATCTCCTAGATGGGCACATAAATATGCAGAGAAACACGGGATATGGTCCATGTACAAGCAGCAGGGATTTGTTTAATTAGGCATTATTAGTTTCATTTCAGCACAACATCATGGCCATAGGGGCTCTACAGTGCTGTAGTGTTTTTATGTTCTACGTTCAATGTAATGAACTAAGGACAAGTAACTAAAGTCATGTGAAAGAGGAAACATCTTTGCTGACCATCAGTAAGTAGGGATGAGTAACTGATTGAGTTCCTCTAGCTGTTTGCTTTTGTGCTTGAGTGTTTCTCTGTTTGACCAGTAGGATGGATTGTAAGCTCTCAACCTTTTACAATGTATATACGTGACAGACAGGGAAAACAAAGCTGACTTTGCCAATGGTGTAAAGATAGATGGGAACATAAGCTGTGAAAATGGCATAAGGAAACCACAAAAGGGTATAGATGGATTAAATGAGTGAGCAAAGATCTGGTAAATGGAGTATAATGGAGGACAAGATGAAATTGTTTCTTTTGACAGGAAAAAATGAAAACAGAAACATATTATTTAAATAGAGCTCTGAAAGGCAGAGGGATCCAAGTGTCCTTGTTCACGATTCACAGAAGATTAAAGTCAAAGTCGAGATTATTGTCATATGCATAAGTACATGTATACACAAGTGCACTGAAAACTTACTTGCAGCAGCACGAAAGGTGATGACATCATGGAAGCAGTATTCGCAAGAAAAACGTAAATCATACATAAATTTTACAAGGAAGAACACTTACAAGAACACAGAACTAAAAAGGTCAATTATAGTGCAAAGTGATCAAAGTAATCACAGTGCTGCAATACTGAGGCTGTGAAGGTTGGTTCAAGAAGTGAATGGTTGAAAGAATATAGCTGTTCTTGAAGCTGGGAGTGTGTGGACTGCAGGGATCTGTACCCCCTCCCTGTCTGATGGTAGAAGTGAGAAGGTGAGAAGTTCCGTGATTGGTGGGATCTTTACCTTCTTAAGGTACCACCTCCTGTAGATACTACCGATGGTGGAGAGGGCTAGGCCATGATGTATCGAGCAAAGTCCACTACTCTGTGCAGCTTCATACATTCCTGCACTTTTGGATTGCCATACCAGATCCTGATGCAACCAGTCTGCAACCAGTGCAACAGTACTTCTGTAGATATTTTTAGAGTGTTCGGGAACAAGCTGAACTTCCTTAACCTCCTAAGAATGTAAAGATACTGACATGTCTTCCTTGTGATGGCATCTATGTTCTAGGTCAGGACAGGTCGTTCAATATGTTAACACCAAGGAATTTAACTCTTTTCACTTCTGATTCCCCCGATGAGTTCTAGAGCTGTTTGTTCTCCTTCCTTTCCTGTAATTTGGAAAGCTACAGAGAGTCCTGATGAAGGGTCTCAGCCCAAAACATCAACTTTTCATTTCCCTCCATTGATGCTGCCTGAGCTGCTGAATTCCCCCATTCTATATGTGTTTTCATTGTTTAACATTGGGGGAATTAAATAGGGAGGTTTCTTTTCTTTACATAGGGCATTGGTAAGACCATGAACTGAAGTATTGTTCTTATTTGAGAAAGGATGTTAATGTATTTGAAGTAGTTCCAAGCAGGTTTATTGCATTACCACCTGTAATGGGTTGTCTTATAAGAAACGGTTGGGTGGGCTGGACTTATATCGTCTGGATATTAGCTAGAGGGGACTTCATTGAACATATAAAATCCTGAACAGGCTTGACAAGGTGTGTGAGGAGACAACATTCCCCCTTATGGGAGAATCTCAAACTGATTGCCACCATTTGAGGGAAAGCGGATGTCCAATTAAGACAGAGATGAGATGAGATGAGATTATTTTTTTAATCTCCCGGAGTGTTGCATGTCTTTGGAATTCTCTTACATGAAGGCCAATGAAAGTTGAGTCATTGAATATTTTCAAGCGAGAAATAGATATAACTTTGATATGTGAGGGGTGAAAATTAGTAGTGAGTACGCAGGAATGTTCAGCTGGGTTACAGTGGGATCAGCCATGATCTTAATAAATGGTGGATCGAGATTGAGTGTTTATGTTCACAGTTGCATTCAAAATGGTGTTCTCTTCCATTCATTAGCAAAAATAAGAGGTTTATGAGACTTTTAATTCCATGAAAAATATTAACACTGAATGGACAATCCTAGATAGGATATGTTAGATAATATTAAAGAAGCACTTTTGGAATAGTTAAACGATGGTACTTTGCAGCATTCAAAGTACTTCCAAAACATCTGCCTCCGACTTCATTTTTATCTCACAGAGCAACTAGTCAGAAATCACCAATTCATATGAACCCAGAAATTTGTATACCTGTTCATTAGCCATTAAAGAAGTGTCCAAATTTTTGTTAATTTTTTTAAAGCCTTGATACTATTTATCATAATGGGAGGTAACAAAACATGTTCAGAACTTGTGAGAAGATCATTAGTTTCAGAAATGGCCTACTTTTATCTTTGGTACAGCTTGGTCCTAGAGGGTTACAAATGTCACCGGATAAACGAGATTTAGGCTACTTGATGTAAAATTGGATTGAATCAATGAGAGACATGCCAGATGGTTGAAACTTGTAAAAAGTGTGTTGTGATAATGAATTGATGTTATGACAGAGAATTATGTGTCACCTACTGGGAGATTAATGAGCAGCATTGATAGATCCTGTAGTAAAGTCTCCTGAAACCTTTGCCATAGAAGAAAATGGAGCAATCTCTTTTTTAATTTTTAGGGCACCACCAAGCATAGTGGGTTGTGCGAAGCTATTACAGCTCAAGGTGTCAGAGTTCAGAGTTCAAATCCAGTGCCGTCTGTAAGGAGTTTGTACGTTCTCCCCATGACCACATGGATTTCCACCAGGTGCTCTGCTTTCCTCCCATAGTCCAAAGGTGCACACTTAGCAGGTCGATTGGTCATTGTAAGCTGTCCTGTGATTAGGCTAATGTTAAATAGGTGAGTTGCTGGGTGATGTGACCCATTGGTCTAAAAGGGCCTATTTCATGTTGTATCTCTAAATAAATAAATAAATAATAAGATAGAGAAAAAATAATGTAAATCAAAAACCCTGCAGATGCTCAAATTCTGAAATAAAAAAAAACAGGCTATACTGGGCACAGTTAGCAGGTAGCAGGCTGGTCCGTATCTGTAGAAATACATACAAGTGTTAACATTTCAGGTTCAAGACTCATTGTCAGAACTGCTGATCATTTTGCCCCTCCGTCAGTAGGTCTTGGACCAGAAGTGTTAATTCCACTTCTCTTTCCATCGATGCAGTCTGACCTCCTGGGTGGTTCCATTTCCTGCTTCTCATTTTTCTTGGAGCAGCTTTGTCACGAAAAAGTATTTGGGAAACATATATTTCTATGAATTTATATAAACAAAACTGAAATTTAGCATCCTGTCATTTTTGTGAGGTCAAGTGTGATCACCTTTATCCAACTACGTTTCCCTGACCTCAAAGGATCTGGCTGTAGTACATTCACGAAGAGGAAGGAGGAACACATGCAAAATGTTGGAGGGGCTCAGCAAGTCAGGCAGCATCTATGGAGAGGAATAAAGAGCAGACATTTTCGACCAAGACCTTTCATCAGGACTGGAAAGGAAAGGGAAAGAAGTCAGTTCCGTGGGGCTTAGTAGTTCAGTCACACGTGGAAGCCAGGAGCTAGACTTGGTTGTCAGAGTCTATTTGAGCCACACACCATTGACAGCAGTTAATAGGTAGTGGGAAACTATCCCCACAACCCCCACCCGCTGGCTATGAAAACCTTAAGGACCTACTCTGGAGTTTAGTCTATCATTATCCTGAAAAGCCGGTGCTTAGCTGCTCATGACTCTCCTCAAAGATTACACCTAACTGAATTCAAAATGCAATTTTATTTTTCCTTTCCTTCCCTTCTGTGTTTAATGCAAGTTTAATTTAAATTAATTGCTATTGTTGCTGTAGCATTTGAACTCCGGGATCGAAGCACAGCTGGTTGTAAAAGTGAATGGAGTCGAAAACTTGTTCATTCCCATTAAGACGGCTCAGTGCATTCTTAGACCCAACTTCAGTGTCTCATTGGAATATCATTTACTGGCCTAATCACTGAGAATGTTGTCAGCTTTTTGATTCTGATTTACAAAATATTAACGACCATCTGCATTTATCAGGTAATGACCAAACTTTACTTCAGGTGAGGTCAATTGTAGGATTCTCTCAGTGAAACAAAACATAAGCTGTAAGGTCTAAAGGCCTCATCTACCTTCTCCATACATCCACTGAAATGCCTTCTTTTGATAATTTGACATCTTTTGTGATACTGTTTATATTTCATAAAATAATCAACTGGTAGAGTTTTCAGTCCCAAAATCGTCGGTTATCTATTTCCTGTGATTGAGTAGAAATCCTCACCTTGAGAGGGTAGACAATCATGATCAAAATCCCATTAATTGGATTGGTTTATTCAGCATGCTGGGCCTTCTGTATGGACTAGAAGGCAAGGTTATCTGCACGGTGTCAATACCACTACTCTGTGAGATAGTGAAAAGGACCACTTACGTGTTCAGTTCTAGTTGCCTCATTACAAGAAGGACATAGAAGCTTTAAAGAGGATGCAGAGGAGGTTTACCAGGATGTGGCCATACGTCGGAAAAATTCAGCAAGCCAGGGTTTTTTCTCTTTGGAGTGAAGGAGGATGAGAGGTGACTTGATAGAGTTCAAAGTTCAAGGTAGTTCGTATATGTCACCATATACAACCCTGCGATCAATTTTCCTGCTGGCATGCTCAGCAAATCTATAGAATAGTATTTATAACAGGATCAGTGAATGATAAGCCAGAGTGCAGAAGACAACAAACTACAAATGCAAATATAAATAAATAGCCATAAATAATGAGAACATGAGAAAACAAGATAAAGAGCCCTTAAAGTGAGGTAACTGGTAATGGGAACAATGCCAATCATATACAGTTGATGGGCAAGTGAGGGTAGTTATCCCCTTTTATTCAAGAGACTGATGGTTGAGGGGTAGTGACTGTTCTTGAACCTGGTGGTGCGAGTCCTAAGGTACAAGAACCTTCTACCTGATGGCAGCAGTGAGACAAGAGCATGGCCTGGGTGGTGGGGATCTCTCATAATGGATGCTGCTTTCCTATGACAGCATTTCCTGTAGATGTGCTCACTGGTTGGGAGGGTTTTACCCATGATGTACTAAACCAAATCCACTATCTATTGAGATAGCATGGCCTGGGTGATGGGGATCACTGGAGGTGGATACTGCTTTCTACGACAGTGTTTCATGTGAACATGCTCAATGGTTGGGGAGGATTTACATGAGACGTTACTGGTCCGAATCCACTACCTTTTGTTGGACTTTTCGTTCAAAGATATTGGTGTTTCCATACCAGGCTGTAATGCAACCATCATCCCCTCGAAACCCAATCAACAAGCTCCAAGACCTTGGCCTCAATACCTCCTTGTGCAACTGGATCCTGGATTCCCTCACCTGTAGACTCCAGTCAGTTTGGACTGGCAACAACATCTCCTCCGCGATTCTCATCTTAGCTTAGCCCCTTGCTCTACTCACTTCACACCTACGACTGTGTGGCTAAGCGAAGCTCTAATACCATATTCAGGTTCGCTGATGACACCACTGTTGTGGGCCAACTCAGAAGTGGTGCTGAGTCAGCATACAGGAGGGAGATTGAGAATTTGGCTGAGTGGTGCCATAACATCAACCTCCCACTCAATGTCAGCAAGACCAAGGATCTGATTGCAGGCTGCAGGAGAGAGAAACCAGAGGTCTGTGAGCCAGCCCTCATCGGAGGATCGGAGGTGGAGAGGGTTAGCAATTTTAAATTCCAGGGCATTACTATTTTAAGAGGGTCTGTCCTGGACCCAGCATGTAGATGTACATGATGTTACAAAGCATAGATGGAGTGGACAGCCAGCACCTTTCTCCCAGGGAGCTGATGGCTAATGTGAGAGGACACACTTCTACAGTGATTGGAGGGGAGTGTAGTGGGATGCCAGAGGTAGGTTTTTACACAGAGAGTACTAAGTATGTGGAGTCCATTACCAGGAATGGTGATGCAGATTAGGGATAATTAAGAGACTTTTACATAGGCACATGGATGCAAGATAAATGGAGGGCTATGCAGGAGGGAAGCGTTGGATTGATTTTGGAGTAGATTAAAAGGTTGGTACAATACTGTGGGCCAAAGGGCCTGTAATGTCCTATGTTCTATGTTTCTAACTTAATCAAAATCAGACTAGTGTTTTATTTAGCTGCTTCATCCATGTGACATTCTTATACATAACCCATGTTAAACAATATCACTTGTGCAAAATGCATTTGTGCACAAGCATCATCTACGTGCAAACACAAAATACTCTGCAGATGCTGGGGTCAAAGCAACACTCACAACACGCTGGAGGAACTCAGCAGGTTGGGCAGCGTCCGTGGAAACGATCAGTCAATGTTTCGGGCCGGAACGTTGACTGATCGCTTCCACGGATGCTGCCTGACCTGCTGAGTTCCTCCAGCGTGTTGTGAGTGTCATCTACATGCAGTAAGGAAGCATGCTTTCACATGGCACAAGAGACCTGCTGCTGTAGTTACTAGCCTAGATTGGCCTATGTCTATGGACCCCAATGTGTAGATCCTCCAACAGATAGCCCCTCATTAAGCCTTTTCTTTCTCCTCTGGTTCAACTTCTTGACTTCTCACCGAGGATCCCCTTTCAGCACAATCCCCTTAACCCCACCCCCCAGTCTAACCTTTGACTACATGCCTAAAGAGGTTCCCAATTCAAACGTGACTGCAATGTGACACCAATCACTTCTTCCTGCCCCGATGCTCCTGAAGACCTGATGTTCTCAGCCCTCTCACGATTGCTTCCACTCATCACACTACAGTGGACATCTTAGATGGAAGAACTTAATTTCCAGTTAGGCCATCCCTGTGCTTCCTGCCAACACCTGGCCGTTTTTTGTCATCCTTTACCGAGGTCAAAATAAATTCACGGCAAATATCTTGGCATGGGTGTTGTCAGAAACCTTGATTCCAAAGGGATCAGCCTGAAGTGCCAACCCATGGGTAGAATTAGCATGAATGATGAGCATGACACTGTGAAAATTGATATTTACTAAGCAAACAAGAGTAGTGTTAAATATATTTTCCACAGGATCTGTTCATACCCCTTAACTATTTATGATTTCTTCCAATGTGTGTCTTAATTGAAATAACTATTATAAATTGGTTACAATGTAATTGCCAAAAGTTAATTCTAATTGTTGAAACTGAGTGATTTATGTTCTTTGATTTTCTTCGAAATACAAGATTCACCTTTTGATCTATTGCCTTGATTTGGCCACATTGTGCATGGGCTTGGAAGCCTAGAGTTCTACATAGGACTGAGAAATGCTTACAACTAGGTATCTTGCAGGATGCTGCCAACCTTTGTTTTAGATTTTCACCTTTTGCTATCCAGTGCTCTAATAAACACTTTAGAAAGCTTGGCTTCTCTTTCAGCTAAGGAAATCAAACATTATTTTCTAATCACCCAAGCCTGTACAGTGATACTGCCTACTTCTCCTTTGAAAGACGCACGGTTCGGTTCACCTCTGCCTTTTGCTTACAGCCAGTGTGAGTAATCTCCAGATTGTGTTTGGGAATTCCAAGGATTTCACAATGGCGCCTGGTTTACTGAGCAGGACAGCTGGGAAGAGTGACCTTATTTGTCACATTTGCTGTTTCCTCAAGCAAGAGCTATTATATTACAGCGGAATGTATAGCGTTAGAAATCAAATGTGGTCAGCCTCCTTTTATACTTTCTGTTGTGTCTGCTAATTTGGATAGCCACGTTCCACTTAAAAGTATATCACATTGTTTCAAATTAATTGATCTTGACATATAATCAGTTTGTTGGAAAGATGCAGTAATGAGCACCACAATTAACAAGCAGTAATTTCAAAGTGAAACTAGCCTAATTTAGAGAGTTGTAAAAGTAATGGTTTTGAGTCACAGTGACAATGAGTCTGCCAAGATTCTTGAGTGGAAAAGCAACCAAATATTGGTATGGATCCTGAGTAAAATAGTATACACTGCATTGACTTTTAAATGCCCTCTGAAATGGTCTCATAAGCTATTCAGTTCAAGGACAGTTAGGGACAGGGAGCAAATACAGGTTTTTCCAGAGATATCCAAATCAGAAATAAATGAATATATTAAGAAATGAGATATTTTTGAATGAAACTATAAATGCTATGTATGTGCCTATTCTTTTTAATATCCTGCATGCTGCTTTAAAAAAATTTCTTTTAATGGCACATAAATTCCAGGTTATTGTTCAACTCTAAAAGGAATAGCAACTTTATTGTCATAGTCCCTACTGTCTAAAAGTTATAACCTTCATTCAAGCAAGCAGGATAACAACATAAATATAAAAGATTCTGCAGATGCTGGAAATCCAGAGCAACACATGGAGGAACTCAGCAAGTCAGCCAGCATCTATGGATGGTATAAATAGTTGGTGTCTCTTGAGTCCTGAAGAAGGGTCTCGGCCCAAAGTGCCAACTGTTTATTCCCCTCCATAGATGCTGCCTGACCTGCTGAGTTTCTCTAGCATTTTACGTGAAGTAGTATAACAATGCCTTTAATAATCTTCAGCATGATGGCATTGTGGCTGTGTGGCTGGTGGCAGCCACAAGTCCAGGGGCTAGCTGTCATCTCAACTCACCAATAGCATTCTGAGGAAGAGCAGAAGAAGTTTGGGAGAGGAGGGAGCAGGAAGAGTGGATAGGAGTTTTTATATTTGATATTTGATTGTGTGCTTTGCTTGGGCTAGGCTCTAAGGCAGAAAGAACAGAAACACTGACACTCAGTCTTGTAACATGAAGCAAAGTTATTACTGAACAGTGAGCCCATGATGATTTGAGGGGGAGGGAGTTCACTTTGCAGTGCCACAGATAGATAGTGTAGCATGGTGTGATCCTGTCATTCATGTATTTGACCACTGCTGGCTGTGAATTATTATCTAAGCAAGGAGTAACTCACCAGGTGCAATTATATTGATGGATATGTTTGAACAAGATTTAATAATGAATAAAACATTTGTTCAAATTCCCTGTTATCCAGCTCAACCCTGTGATCCATGTTGTATATGGAATGGTAAATGGTCGGACAAGAGCTCCTTGCTACAGTTAGCCCATGTCTTGGGCCTTTGCCCATCACTGCCAAGAAGTCCAGGGGAGAAGAAATAAAGGGCTTCCCATCCTAATGTCTATCTCACTATGTGCTCACTGCTGCCTCTCTGCACCAGAGTACAAGCCAGAGCAAACAAGAGAAATTTCAGTTTGCTTCGCTCCTGCGCTGAGCTGGTCTGGTAGTGAGCTAGCCTTATCTCGAGAAACAATGAGGACTAGAATGAGCACAAATACGTCCCAGATTTAGAAAGGATTCCTGTGCATGAAAGATGCTTGTGCGAATGAAAAACATGGGCAACTGGAAGCTCACTGTGAAACACCGTCACTTAAGCACAATGAAGTGCCACTCACGTCAAGAATAGGTAGGGGGTGAGTGGCACTGTGGATCCATCATCAGAACCCTAGGCAGATTCAATATTTACATAATCATGCTTTCACAAGCAAAATATTCAAAAGCAGTGTAAATGGTGTATCACTGAAGATGTTGTACTTTATAATACAGGGGATGGATAGTTATCATGATCTAAACTACCATTCACTCACTCACTCTGTGTTAAAACCATCTTTGCTTTGATCCCCATTCCAACCTGCATTTCTTGACATGGTTCTCAAGCCATGAGTGATTGCTTCCGCCAGTCAGCACACTGAGTTTCGTATTGATGTTAAGAGAATGAGAACTAAAAGTAATTTGTGCCATATAAGAAGAGTACGTGAACAGTCAATGTGCTTTCCTCCTGTTGCACTCCAATCTAGAAATTTTGTTTACATTTTCTTTCTAATACTGCACTCGAAATGAATAAGGGAAAGGTGGGTATTGTCACTAAATTTACCATTAAAGGCAAACAGGAATAGACAATGTAATTTTTTAAAATGTTGTTTAAAAGCAAAAGGAATTATATTGCAGTATGAATATGTGCGGGACATTGGCTGATGTAAATTATAAAGTGAATCCCTGCCTCTTTTATTTAAAATGTTCCACTTCTAGAACCCGAGGCCATATCATATTCTGTGTCAGCCAGGTTTGATTTTTTTTTTAATTTACACATTTATAATGCAAACACTTTTAGGAGTTGTAGTTTAATAATCTTCATTTGATTTTTTAAAATTCTTTAAAAAATGCAATTTTTACAGAAGACTTCCCCCAAACACATAGGAACTCACAGATATTAGTTCTGTCCAGTTAATCATCACATGATTAGTACTATAGATTGATAATAAAGCAGGTCAAGACATGTACACCATAGGTAATTGGATCCACCCATAATCTGCCTTATTCATTACACACCCCGTGACAAAAAATCCCACATTAACCACTTACCAAGTAGTTTGATTCCAGAAGTGGAAAGTTTAATCCTTCACAGCTAACAACCCTTGCTTTTCTTGCACTCTCAAGTAAATGGTGGCAATATTAGGAAATCTAGAGACTTAAATTGCTAATTTGATTTAGTCAGAGGGGAGACGTTCTTAATACAAGGAATACTTAAAGCACCTAATCAATTTGCTCTTCTATTTCATTAGCCAGAGGAGACCAATAGTTTTCCAAATTGCCTCCACCTTTGCACATCCTTTATATCATTGACACCAAAGTAAATATACATGGAACTTGGAGAAGTCAAAACACCCCAACAGACCACTAGACCCAATGTGCTTTCTCTTTCCACAAAACAAATAGATTTTACCAAGTTTATCTATTTTGAAATTATCTTTATTGCATCTCCACTATCCATACCTAATCTTAAATGTAACTCAGCTTGCTGCTTCAGCAACTAACAACAACCTCCAACCTCATTAACCTCTGTGTAGAGTGCTTCATTGATCTAAATCATTTTCACCTAACCCTATATTTATGGCACTTCATTCTAGTCTTCTCCACTACTGGAAATTGACTGCTCCTTTCCATTATGCCCGATCCTTCCATGATTGTAAATATTTCTATCAAAAATGGTTTTGATAAAAATAAATATTTATTTGCCCTCATTTTTAGAAGTCTCATTTTATTCTGGATATGCAAACTCTGAGGCTGTACAGTCCTCAGCATCAGAGATTAGTTTGAAAAATGCTTCCTGAATTTAATTTTCACCTGCTTAATGTTGATTCTAAACACTGTATCCCTTTAAGAAGATTCATCTGCTGGCACAGAATCTCTTTACTCCCTCCCAATATTATGTTAATTGCCTGTCACATCAACAGAACCTTAAGATTCCAAGAATTAAATTTGCACAAGATTCGTGGTATTGCAAAGTAGCTGATGATTGCCAACAAAACATTCCTCTCAACCTTATTGATGTATTAGCTGAGATCTCCAACTCTCGTCTTATCCAATTCAGAATAAATTCACTTCTATGAGCCTCTCTTCACAATAATGCATTCATCGTTCCTTGCATCCTGGGATTGTTAATACATTTCTTTTTTCTGACATTATTAAAATAATCCTTTGAAGGACTTGCAAGCATCAGATTTAGTGATCTAATATTGATAGAATGATAACAAATTGCACTCCAATATCAGACAGTCATAACTGTTTCAACCAATGGACACAGGTGATAGTCAAAACCAGCTTTTCCTTTCTCCTCCTGTGCTCATTTCAACCTGCCTGGTTGTCAGCGTATCCCTGAAATGCTTAAAATGGAATCTTAGGACTCTTCCATGTCTGATTGGGAACACACACATGTCAGCAGACATTTTTCTTTAAAAGGATTCATTGAACTAACTATTGCTCTAGTGGCAATGCAACAGGTTTATGGCCACTTTTATCAAAATCATCTTTTCATTTCCAGTTATTTAAAAGATCCAAATTTATGCTGCCCAAGCTGCCAGAAAGCAGTCAGAGCCTGTCTTATCTCAATTACTCGTCTAATACATAACTATTACACTGAAGTGCCTAATAAGGAGAAACTTTGTAAAAATTCCCCTAAAACCATAAATCAATTACAGACTTCATCTCTGCTGATTGGGTTACATCATCGAATAATTCCTACCAAATTATGAGCCATTACTGCTTTTAGCTTCCCGGTAATTGCTGCATATAACATTGGTGACTTCTAAATGAATGTTGGCACGATTCTCTTAATCATATTCTCCACCCCTGTGTCTCTTGTTACTCTGAATGTTGCTCAAGATTGCAGAATCCCATCCATCATCCCTCCCTCACCCACCATTCCTCCCTCACCCCATAATACGGTCAGTTGGCAATCTCGGAATTTCATATTTCATTATCCCTTAAAGTAGTCAAAACATTTATCCTCTCATTTTACCTCGGTTTAAGTTAAATAACCTACATTACTATGACCTTCTAATTTTTGTTCCTCATCACAGCTTCTCTCAGAAATTATAAGTTTGTCCTTTCAGAGGTCCAAGCAGGTTTTCACAGGTGTAGAATTATATTTGTTGTAAAATTATTATCATACTTAAAGCTTTTCTGTGAATGTGTAAAGATGCTATTGGAAAGTTAGCTCACTCACTTCTAGAATAATTTTATTGATCATGGACATTGTTAACTTAACAAACTGAATTGTATAGTGATTACTTGTCACCCTCTATCAGATTACAAATCCATTCTGAACATATAAAAGTACTCAATTAAATTTGCCTGAGTGTCAAGTACCCTGTGTTGAGTTGGAAGTGATCAGAAACAGTACCGTAGCTATAGAACTACAGCTCCTAAAATGGCATGTGGCTTGCATATATTCTGCATATGTTAATCATTGAGTTTTAGAACCACCTCTTGATTCTTAGAATGTGAGTTCATTAAATTTATCAGAACAGAGATGAAACTGGCAACATATTGTTTCCCTCCTGGGTTCTGATAGCAGTGAGTGGATAGTTAACTTCAGTTTTATCCAAAATTAAATGCTACAAAAATCCCACACAAATGTTACCTGGGTTGCTCAGTCAACCAAGTCAACCTGTTACTATTTCTACGTGAACTTATTTGAAATGTACTTTACAAGTGACAGTGTTAAATCAGGTCCTTAAACCATGTTGAGGGAACGTGGAGGCCAGTGAACCATTCCCAGAGCAAATGAGTTCCTTTGAAATCTGTTGCTTGAAAACTCTGCAAGTCATTGTTAAGGTTTTACCAACAAGACTATGAAAAATTGTGAAATATGGCTGACGAACCTAATTTAGATTTTTTAAAAGCTAATACACCCAAACAATTGAAATAGATTTAAAGCAAAAAAGAAATCAATAGTAAAAAAAAGGAGGGATTGGACAGGGTTTTGTGTCTTTTTTCTTGTCATTTGAGACTCTAATGATGCACTTATGTTGCCCGCTCTTCCCTTTTTCTTACACCTTACCTACTTAAGGAGGAATTCTTGATTGGTAAGTCGATGCTACCCGCAGACTAGGGATTTATTATAGGTCGCTGGAGAGAATAGATTTCTTCTGCAGGAAACACAACAAAGCTGTACCTATCAGAGGGGCTTTTTTAGTTAAAGTAATGGTCTATTTGTTTTGCGATTTTATTTTATACATAAACCTCATTTTGTGATGTTTGTTCATTGTCCTTTTTAATGCCACGCTTTACTGGGGCCTATTGGTTTTCTCCTTTTAATGCAGTATGTAGTTCTGTACGCACATCTTATTTTACTTCCTTCACATCCTACTTATCATTTCTTGTGTTTCCTTTTATATAATTTGAAAAAAAAAGCTTATTTCTTTTTCCTCTCTCCTACCATTCTTCTTTGATTATCACATCGTTCGCATGCTTTTTTTAAAACAAAAAAAAAGAAAAAAATGCATGATGTCTAACTCTACGAGTTTTCATGTTGGAAAAATTTTCTTTTGTGTTTGGGGGTTAGGTGCCTTTAACAGTAGAGAGTGCATCATACAGGCAGAATACTGTCCCATCAACACTGTGCCACGTAACAGCACAATGTTTCTGTTTGCAGATATACAAGTCAGGTTCTTCTGGACACAAGTTTGTGAAGGAAGAATACAGCAAGCCTGATAATGTGCCCAGCCAGAATGGAACTTATCAAGATTATGATTCAGGCAACGATACCGCTTCACCCCCATCAACCAAAGCTCCCTCATCCAGATCGCAAACCAAGGAAGAGAAGGGGCAGACTCTCAACCACCACGCGGAGTTAGGCCACCAGACGCTCTCTCCGGGCAAACTGAAGCTTGGTGAAGCCGAGCCTAGTTCAGATTCAGGGAACTCGTTGACAAGCTGCTCCTCTCCGTGCAAAGTTGTGGCCTCATCTCCAAGTGCATCTCCAGCTTATCAGCAGGACAAAGGGACTAGGAGGTAGGTCCTTCCAATCTCAGGAAAGATCTGTAAGAAGTGGAGCTGGCTTAAAGAGGCTTCAAGGTCATTCAACACTGGGCAGTGTATAAATCATGCAATCTGAAAGCCCACCTACCTTTTGGCTAATGGTAGCAGATCGTCCAAACACCTTCTTTGCCTCCACTCCACCCCACAATGGTGCAGGAAGGAGAAAAAATGTGATGTTGCTCCTACTCTTTCTCCAGCCCTTCACTGGGTGGCTAACTCTGAAGTCACATCCTTGTGAGTTTATAATCACTAAGTGTTTGCAAGTGTTGCATGTGATAAAACATACCTATGGTGCTGTTAGAAAGGGAGTTCTAGGATTTCAATCTATCTTCAATGAAAAACTATTCACAGGTTTCCAAATCAGGATGATGCAAGGCTTGGAGGGTTCCCCTGTGTCCATTACCACTATCCTAGATGACAGAGGTCATGGATTTCAGAACTTGTGTCAAAGAAGCCACATTGGGTTACTGCCTTCCATGTTAATGATCATCCTGTGCCAGTGGTGGAAGGGGGAGATGCTGAAGGTGGTGAAGGATTGGCTGCCAATCAAGCTGAAGGTATTGTCCCAGATGGTGTTGAGTTTGTTGAGCATAGCTGGAGCTCCTCACCAGGACGAGTTGAGACATTCCTGACTTGCAGCTTATGGATGATGGAGAACTGGGGAGTTTATGACTCATTATTTTCCACCAGACACCCAACACCTAATGTATCCTTGCAGCTTCAGTATTTATATGGCAGTTTGGTTTCTGGCCATTGGTGACTCCCAAGATACCAGATTATTGAATTTAAAGGGATGGAGCTTAAACTCTGTCCCAAGGCAGGGGTCATAGCTCAGCACTACTTGTCGCTTATCAGCCCATGCCTGAAGTTGTTGGCAGCTTGTCCCCTGCAGGCATGAACTGCTTCATTTGTTGAGGAACTGCAAATAAATCTGAACATTGCACAATTATCAAACATCCTTAAAAGTCCTATGATGGAAGAGGAAGGTCACTGATGAAGCCTCAGAAGATGACTGGTCCCTGAAAAACTCCTGCAGTTATGTTTTGTGGAAAAGATGATGGGTCTCCAAAACCACAAGCTTTTTATTTTACTTTATGACACTATCGTTTTAAGAGTTTTACCCCAGACCGAAATTAAGGCTTCGGGAGGTTGTATTTTACCAACTGTGTCCTTTAGCATTAACTGTAGTCATTCTCATTTAGTTATAAAGGCATTTTTTTTAGGATAAGACCCAGCAATGTCAGGGATTAAATGTATCAATGTCGGTGAGGAAATTAGTTAATTCATCCTTGGTAGGACTGACCAGTGACCTTAACTTTTTCTTGATGGAGAGTCAACATATTTCTGATATTCCTAGTGTTATGCTTGAAGAACATTTCTTCGTGAGGTAAAATGATAGGTTTGAGTTCTGGTCTTTAGAAGAAATATCCTTGATGGGCTATTTTGCCTTCTATTATTATTTTTCAGTTCTTTATGGAAATCAAGAAATTATAGTGGTGCCTTGTCCATTCAAATTTACACCAGTATCATTCTCATTCATTTCAGGGAAATATCTTCCCCACACAACTGGCCAACAACCTCTGAGAAAAAGAAAAGTCCTTCCCCGTCACCTACCTGGAGTTCACCTGGGAGACATCGCTCAAGAAGTGAATCCCCGAGCAGCCGAGGGCGAGGCAGGAGCTCCCGCAGCTACAGCCGTTCTTCCCGCTCACGCTCTCCCGAGTACAAGTCAACCACAAAATATTCCAGAAGCAGGTCACACTCTTCGGGGAAAAGGTTTGTCCAAGAACCCACTGAGGGAGAACAGATGAGACTACCTTGATGGAACTGGAAATTTAGACAGTTATCGTTAGTGACACTCTCCGCTGTAACTCTGATAGTTCAGATCACATCCCAGTGTCTTGGACACGTAAACCAAGTTGTATTTCAAGGGGAGGGGTGCTAACTGTTGGAGATACACAGAAAGAGGCACAATCTGGAGATACGATCTGTCATTATAGATGAAAATTCTGTTATAGAAAGAACAGGGGAGTTCATCGTGCCCTTCCAGTGCTTTGACCTCATCCCCCTAACCTGAAGGAAAATCGTTTTACATATACTATCCATGGGGAATTCTTTTCAATCTCCCTGATGCCTACATGGGTTTCCTCCAGATTCTCTGTTGCTTCTCACATCCCAAAGTTATGCGGGACACTTTGTAATTAGGTCAATGTGTGTGATTACAGACGCACACTGTGTATGTATGACACACAAGTGTATGGGTGAGTGGTAGAATCTGGCAGAAGTTATGGGACCGTGTGGAGAGTAAACTTGGATTTGTGTAAATGGATAGAGGCTAAGGATGTGCTGTGCCACAATGGTTCTATGATACCTTTGGGCAGATCTTTCGTTTTTAAAGCTCCACCACCTTGTAAACACCTTAGTCCCTTCAACAGCTTGGGACTGAAGTGTGGAGGTCGGTGTAGCCTTCTACGCTGGTTATGTTCCAGCCCAGGAATGGCAGTCCTGTGACGCATGTACTGCACCAGTGCCCTTCTCAGGGGTAAGGCACGTCCTAATCTTTCCCAGCACTTCATCCAGGAAGCCTGGATGGTTCATGAAAAGAAGCCCCACTGAAACCAAAACAGGAACACAAAGCCAAGCAGGCATCCTCCTTTGATTTAATTCAGGTCGATTAAATGTATTTATTAGGCTTTTGGGATTGTTTTAAAATACTGTAGATCTATCAAACAATTTTAATTGTGCTAAATAGTATTTTTACTGCCTTTTCATATTGCCCACTATGTTTGTGAATATCTGTGTCATCTATAAACATTCAAGCTCAAAGAGAGCGTTAACAACTGCTGATAAAACTGTGCCGGAGGGAACACTATTCTGAGAAGCCTTCGGCTACTCTGGACTTAATACTGTGGCCATTGTCCTAGAGGAACACCACACCCAAGAGCACATTTGAAGAAGGAACATGAATTTGGACAGTCAGAGACCTTGGGTCAGTCAATATAAAACCCAGCCCTTACTGCACTAACCTAATCATAATCTCTTTACAAAGTTCTGACGAGTATTCATAATATATTCCACAAGCTTTATGTGGAACTGTGTAATGTCCTTTAAGATTCCCTCAGTACCAGCAGTATTCCATAAAAGACAGTGAATGCTTTAAAGCAGAGGATCTTTGCTCTCTTGCTGTGGAACTGTTCATAATTAAGTGATAAGAAGTGTAAAAAAGGAAATCGTGTCATACCCAATCAATTTTACAACACTCTTTCCGCTCCATCAGCACAGCGATTATCTTCTCATTCAGCCACGCAGCATAGATTCTGATCAAGCTGCCTCACTGAACTAGTCCTATTTGCCTGCATTTGGCCCATATCCCTCTAACTTTTTCCTATCCATGAACCTGTCCAAGCAGTAAAATTGTATCTACCCCTGCCACTTTCTCTGGCAGCTTGTTCCATATACCCACCAAACCCTTTGTGAAAAAGTTGCCCCTCATATCCCCTTTAAATCTTTCCCCTCTCATCTTAAACCTAAGCCCCACACATCAAAGTTGCTAGTGAACGCAGCAGGTCGGGCAGCATCTCTAGGAAGAGGTACAGTCGACGTTTCAGGCTGGGAACATCAACTGTACCTCTTCCTAGAGATGCTGCCTGACCTGCTGCGTTCACCAGCAACTTTGATGTGTGTTGCTTGAATTTCCATCATCTGCAGAATTCCTCGTGTTTGCGTTAAACCTAAGCCCTCTGGTTTTACATCTTCCTTTTCAGGGAGGAAAAGACTGACGTCATTCACCTTATCTATGCTCGTCATGAATTTATAAACCCCCATAAGGTCACCCCCCTCAGGCATCTTTGCTCCAGGGAAACATGCTGAGCCTATCTAGTCTCTCCTTAAAACTCAAACACACAATATTCCAGGTGGGATCTCGCCAATATCTAATGCATTCATTCAGGGGATATGGATGTTACTGGCACTGCCAGCAGTTATTGTACTCCTATAGTTCCCTTATCGGTTAGCGGTCAGCTACAAATCCGAGACATTAATGGGTCTGAAGATCCTTGTAAGTCAGACTAGGTAAGACCAGCAAACTTCCTTCCCTGAAGGACATTAATAGACCATTTGGCTGTTTATGACAGCCTAGTAGTTTCTTGGCTATTGTTACGAAGACGTCATTTTTTTTTTAAATTTCAGATTTCTTCAGTTATTATACTAGAAATCCCCTAGTTCCACTCATTCAAAGGTCCATAACTCTGGCAGCCAATACAATTTGTCGGCAGCCTTTGGTGCTGTGCCCATTTGCTTCCATTCCACTTCTAGATCTTCTGTAAATTCTACCACAGAAGGTGGCTAAAGGAGCGAGCAGTTGGGCAGTTGGGAAGGTAATACGTTCCTTCAGCTTCTGACACTGAGCTTGTATGCTTCTGAACGTAGGGGGTTCTTGATGCTGTTCTCAACGCTCTCTCTAAATTTTGAGACAGTGTGGAGATTACATTTTTTCAAGAAGGGTTACAGAACATTATTGAATTGCTTACTTCATCCCTCTGGAAATTTGCCATGACGAAGTTGCTTTGGGGCTCTGGGGTTAGACTTCTGAATGGAAGGCTGCACCTGCAGGCTGAGAACAGTGAGAACAGTTCTTGCTGTTCAGGGTCAGGAGAGAGGGTGGGGATTTAAATGTGACAGCTTTGGGAGGGAAATATTAAACTTTCTCATGATACACAAATGTGTATACCCATGTGTATTGAATATTACGGCTCCCATTTCCCATTGTTTTTTCTCCCCACCTATATCACCATGGCTTTGGCTAGTGACTCATCAGTAAAAGTATGAGTTCCCTCAGGTCTCTTCTGAATGACTCTGCAAATCTACAATCTGCGTTGTGGTGCTGGATATTGTAACACATGCAGGACATCAGTTTCAATCCCTGGGTGCAGTCGACAGGAATCATTTCATCAACTTAAATTTCAAATTGAGCTATTGAATTGTGTTTGATACCCAAGTCACGTTAAAACTTGATAACTGTAGTCGGACATAACGTACAGTATGCTGGACCAAGAATCGAGGGCTGTTACTTTGTGCTTGCCCAGGTCTTCTTCGCGCTCTCCGAGTTATTCACCTCGGTCTAGGAGGAGAAGCCCAGGAAGCAGTAGCTCCCGATCGCGACATAGCCCAAGCTATTCAAGATACAGCCCAGAGAGGTAATGGAGTAAGGGCCTGCTTTATGGGTCTGATCTCACTGTGCACAGCTTTACATAACAAGGGAGTGTGTGGGAATGGGCCAGTTTGTCAGCGTTGGGAAAATTATTCAAGCTGCTGATGGTTTCCCCATCATCTTCGCCAAATACCTGATGTGCAACTGATCATATTGTGTTCTCTCCAAACTTAGAATGCAGGTGTGTGGAAATCTGAATTGATAGTTGCAACTTGCTTCTGCAGAAAAGCAAAGGGCTCTGGACCTTTGTGATTTTGTAAATTATGTGATAGGCAGAAATTCAGTTTTAATTCACATCAAATAATTGTTAACAATTACTGAGTCTATATCACTAAAGGAAGATTACATAGTCAGAAGAGGACAAATGCCAGAGTGGATTGGAACTGTCCGATTTTGCATAGTGAATCTATATATCATTTCCATACCTTATAAGAAATAAATATCAATATTTAATAAGAGAAACCTCTTTTGAACCTGTTGCACAAGTAGTACAGTTAAAATCACTACCAAAATCCTCAACTCCAATTAATCCCTGAGTAACATCTGGCATTCCACACAACACCCTCAATTCCATTGTCATAGCCGTTTCAGCTTCCAATAATTTCAAATAACCCAACAATGAATGTTCCAGTGCAATGGTGCCTGGAATTCTTCAGGCTCACTGTGGATTTTTATTATTCACAAGCCGATTGCTGTTCTGACTGAGGTTGTAAAATGCCATTGTTAATGCCGGGCATGAAGCAATATTGTGTACTCATTATTGCTAAGCTGTGTTGTATCTCATTTTAAATGCTACACGTTCCGTATTCAAATGTGGGCCACTGTCAGTAGCTATCTGAGTGCATATATATATTCCTGTGCAGTCATTTCAATTCTCCATTTCACAAGACAGGTTCTCTTTTTTTAGGTGCCCGGTTATAAACCATTGCAACTCTAGAGAGCACATGGGAAAACTGGACAGGGAGAATTGTACCAGCAAAACACCCTGACCACTGTGCTTCATGTTTATGCTGGGAAAAAGAAGTAAATCTTACCCAAACTACTAATCATTAACACAGGAGTATAGGAACAGTGGGACAATAGTTTGCCTGTTCCCTTCACCCCAGTAATTGTCCTGCATGACAGAATAATAATGGAGAGTTTCTTTAAAGATAGCAATCAGTCATTATCACTGAATCTACACCCTGGCCCAGAAATACATCAAGAAAACTCCCATTAGTGGAATTTGAGAGCCATCACATTGCCAACATGTGTTCCACCCTCTGTACCATTCAGTATGTCTCAGGTATTGTATCTCCAGCATGGCTTTCCAAAGGATTTCTATACAATGTATTATTCCAACCACAGGGCTTTTAGCTCAGAGGGAATACTTGAAGCTCTTATGCAAACTTCACACAAATATAATGGTTCAGTTATATATTCCTGTACAAAGGTCAAGACTAAAATTGCCATTCCATTTTCATCTTCCACTATATTCAATTTTTTAAAAAATGGTCTTTTCAAATCCCATTTCACTTTGTGTTAAGTTTACAATCTTTAGCAACTTTTCTTCACTGTCTTTGCACACTTGATCTTGCTGGAATGCAGAGTCAACTGAAGGGTCTGACCTGAAGGTTTAGGTATAACTATCTTTCTCATTCAGTCACAGAACAAGCTATGAAGGATTTTCTATTGCAAGGAAACGTTTGAATCAGCCGTTAATAATTTACCCTAATACCTTCAAAGATTCAAATTCAAAGATTCAAGATTCAAAAAACTTTATTGCCATTCTAACCGTACATCAGCTCTGCAGGGCAGAATGAGACAGCGTTTCTCAGGGGCAGTGCAATCATAACATAACAAACGCAACACTAAATAATAAACATAACAATAAATAGTAAAACATATTCAGTTTATTTTTGTCATATGTGCCCAGATGGAGTGAGAAGCTTTTGCTATCCATGCTATCCATGCATAGGTACATCAACACACAAAATACTGGAGGAACTCAGCAGGTCAGGCAGCATCTATGGAGAGGAATATACAGTCAACGTTTCGGGCTGAGGCCGATCATCAGTTCTCATCTTCCTCCAGCATTTTTGTGTGTGTTACTCTGGATTTCCAGCATCTGCAGAATCTCTTGTGTTTACAGGTACATTGAAGTATTACAAAAGAATAAAGAGCAGAATGCAGAATATAGTACCCCAGGAAGAGAGGAGGTGCAATGGAGTGCAAGGACCACAGTAAGTGGTCAAACTGGGAGGTCAAGAGTTCATCATTTAGCATTTGAGAGGACTCTTCAAGATAACTGCCGGATAGAAGCTGTTCTTGAGCCTGGTGATACATGATCACAATCTTTTATATCTTGTATTTCACCAACCTGGATAAAGGCAAGGGCAATCTTAATGGAATATCACATATCCAAATTCACTGAAGCAAACAAAATATATTTTGTGGGAGAAGTAAGACTTCACCCCTGGAAAATCCTAGCTAAAGATTCAGGTGATTAAATGTAGATGATGGAGATCCTAGCATGTGTCTGTTAGGGAAAAGGAAAAGGGTCCATTTGTTTTGAGCTTCAGTTTTGTTTTAGAAATTAACACTTTAATCTGTACTGGGATAGGGACCACGATCGAGGCCGGGACAGTAAGAAGTACAGCTCCCGAGAGAGGGAGTCCAGGCGACGCCGGTCTCGCTCCTACTCCCCAATGAGGAAGCGCAGACGAGATTCTCCAAGTCATCTGGAACCTCGGCGCATCACCAGGTTAGTGAAAAGTCACTGTTGTATCTCCAGCCGTGTACTTGTCGGGACAGCTTATGACTTTTGCTAATGTGCCTGCCTCGGCCATTATTTCTGGGAGTTCATTCGAAATACAGACCACATGAAGAAAGTGCCGCTGATGTCTCTTTCAAATCTCTCACTCATGCTCTCCTGCTTTCAGTATCCCCTCTCTGGTTAAAAGATTGTGTGCTTTAACCTTGTCTACAGTATGCCCCTCAATGCCCCTCGTGATCTTATACACCTCTATCAGGTCACTCCTAAGTCTCCTACTTTCCTAGAAATAATGTCATAGTTTACACACCCTCTCCTTGTAACCCAGGCCCCCAAGTCCAGGCAACAGCCTGGTAAATCTTTTTGCATTGCCTCCAGTACATCTTTCCCTTAGGAGGGTGACCAAAACCGTACACAATACTCCATGTGCAGCCTCACTAATGTCTGCAACATAACTTCCAAGTTCCTATATTCGGTACCCTGAATGATGAAATCCAGCATGCCAAATGCATTCTTCACCACTCTATCTACCTGTGACACCATTGTGTCATTCATTAGACCCATGATATCATTATCTTGCCCCTCTCTAATGCTCACCCCAACAACTTTTGGATGCTTCCTCAGTGACTCCAACGTCCTTCTCTTCCTCATCCATCATGGCAACTTCTTCCATCCATTGATTGACTTTTAACTGAAGAAGTCCTTCTCGGCATCAATCCTAACCCTATCCATATCAGCCGTTACTCCGCATCCTCTTTTCCTGCTAGTTAATCTATAAACCAACAACCATGAGGAACCATGCAGTTAATAGCAGTTAAATATGTCACACAGTTGAGTGGTGGGATGTAGACTTTGCATTAACAGTTGACCAGATTGGTTGCGGTTGACAGTAGACTAAAATGGGTTTCATTTCTAATCAAGTCAATATTACCATCACAGTCCAGTAAACCGGTTTTCCAACCCCAGACTAATTTCCCAGGTTGCTCACATAGATAATTATAATTCACAGTTGAAATTATAGCAATTGTGTGGTGTAACTTCTTGGCTGAATTCCCACACAGAGAGTGTATCATCAACTTCAGCAGTCTTAACGTACCATAACGAATGCTGTCGCGAGGATGGAAAAGCAATTTCGTCAGAAATCAGAGGCAGAATTACATGCACGGCAGATGTGGCAGGATTTGCATGCTGTTGCTTCCGATGAGAAGAAGCCTAACAGCATAAGTGGCTGTGATGGTTCACTCCCTGAAGAGACCGATGCCTTTACTGCACACTTTGAAAGGGAGAATAATATTAAATCTGTGTGAGTCCTTTCAGGATTGAAGGACAGACAGCTAGGCACGAAAACAGGAGAGTGGCAATGAAATCTGGAGATGGATGAAGTTGGCAAAATGGGTTTTCAACCTAATTCAAATTTTGTTGCTAATTGCATAGAAGATTGACATAGAGCGTAGAAGAGGAACAGGTCCTTTGGCCCACAATGTTGTGCCAAACTAATTAAGTTAATGACACCTAATTAAACTAATCCCTTCTGCCGGCTCGAGGTCCATATCCATCTATTCTCTGCATATTCATCTGCCTTTCTAAAAGCATGTTAAACGCCTTTAAGCTATCTGCCTCCACCACCACCTGTACCATTATATACCAGGCACCCTCCACTCCCTGCGTAAAAGGTTCGACCTGCACGTCTTCTTGGAATTCCAGCCCCACCCCACCTTAAATGCATGTCTGCTAGTATTGGGCATTTTGACCCTGGGATAGGGATACTGGCTGTCTGTCTATGCCTTTCATAACTTTATAAACCTATTCAGTCTCCCCTCTGCTTCTGCCACCCCAGAGAAAAAGCCCGTGTGTGTCCTCATAGCACATGTTCTCCAATCAAGGCAGCATCTGGGCAAGCCTCTGTCGCAGTGTCTCCAAAGCTCCACATCCTTCCTCTAATGGGGTGACCAGAACTGAATGCAGTGCTCCAGATGTGGCCTAACAAGAGTTTTATGAAGTTGCAAAATCATTCCCTTATTCTTGAACTGAATGTCAATAACGGCCATACACATTCTTTACCATCCTTCAAACTTGCGAGGCCTCTTTCAGGGAAATGATTGGACAAGGAACGCTGGGCAAAACAGATAGAATGAAGTGTTCCAGCAACTGGAGAACGTATCTGATTCTCACTTTGATTAAAGGAAATAAAACTGATTATCAGTTGGGGTATATGAGTGGATTTGTGTCATGAACCAATTCCAAGTTTGTGTCTTGTGTATGCTAACAAATGACACCTAACTTTGACAGCTATCAGTGTATTATTTATCAACATGGATAGGAAATACAATCTCTATTTGTGTTTGTCAGTGCTCGGAAACGGCCCATTCCGTACTACAGACCCAGCCCCTCGTCTGCCAGCAGCATCAGCAGCTACTCCTCCTGGTACAGCAGCAGAAGTCGGAGCCGGAGCCGGAGCAGGAGCCGGGTTCACAGCCGGAGCCGCACCCGGAGCCGGAGCCGGAGTTACTCCAGCCGGAGCCGGAGCCGCAGCCGCAGCCGGTCTCGGAGCTCTGCGAGGGGGAGCAGCGGCCGCAGCAGGAGCCAGAGTTATGATTCGGCGGGCAGCTATGAAAGTTTGAGGCGTTGAGCTGCACTTCCCTCACTACTGCACCCTCTCCCCCCCACCCCCACCCTCGCTCCCCACCCCCCCACCCTCTCACACACACACAATGTTTTCCTGCCCACGACTTGCAGATTGACCTCAACGTTATTTTGGTCTCACAATGTTTAATTGACAAGTGGAATCTGATGCGTGTGAATATGTCGCAGAGCAACTAGACAGAAAGACAAACAGGCTCACATTTCTCCAAACTCATCTCCTGCTTTAAAGGCGAAATGAAACCCTCAAGCATTTTCTTGTTCTTTGTTTCAAAATGTCGACCCACAGCAGGTCTGGAACAGAAGCAAACAGGCCCAGTTTGTAGCAGTAAAGTGCTTTCTCGATCGTTTTCTGATCGAATTGCTGCCGAGGGACTTTCTGAGGTTGGGTGAGGTCCGGCCCCCACAAGGCAAAGACTGGATACCAAGTCAGAATAGCAGCGGTTCCAACAGGAAGCCGTGTCGATTCAGCAGGTGCACAGTAGCTATTTTCAGAGGGTATTTAGGCGAGCTCGCTGATAAATACGAATCACATTATGGGTGAGCACAGCAGATACTCCCCATCTCTTACAGTAATGTCATGTGCACTCATTTATACTGGAATTAGTACAATCAGCATTCAAGATGGCACTGTTAACATACTGGGACATTTTGCGGGCAGGTCACAGTCGACATGTTGGGCTAAAGAATACAACTAAACCATGAAGATGCAGGGCATGTGTGGCGTTGTTTGTATCAGGATTCTGCTGGCTTGTTCTACTCCAGCAGAAAGCAGCCTCCGTTGTTAACAAAGGGATGAATTTCAAACGCAAGGCATAAAACCCTCTGATGACCTGCCTAGTTTTTCACGTTTGTTTAATAATCTTTACTAGCCACTGATAGAATGCCAGCAAGGCAAACATGTCATCTGTTTAAAGAAAATCTATCATAACAAGCCTAAGCATCAAGTCCTCATGCAGGAGATGGATAATCTCCAAGCACATGGTATTCCTTATTTATCCTTGGTTGTTAGCAGGAGATAAAATATAAATACTTTCTCCTGGATGTTTTCCCAGAGAGATATAAAATTGTCTCTAGAAAATTCCTTGTGTGGCATTTGAATTGTCCAGTCTATTTTTTATTCATTATTGGCTAATCTATGTTGACAGGCCAAAACAGTAACCTGTAGTGCAGTGTGCTAGCAAGATTTCTTTCAAGCAACGAGCAGGAAAACGCAGTAAATCAACATAAAATACCAAGCTTGGAGCAAGAAATAGACTGTTGGAGGAACTGAGTGGGTTGGGCAGCCACCTATGGAGACAAAACGATGGTCAGCTTTTTGGGTCCAGAAAACTCAATCAGGACTCAGTGCAAGATGACGACGCAAAATATTGACCATCCCTTTGCCTTCGCAGATACTGCCTGAGTTCCTCCAGCTATTTATTTGTTGCAGTCTCTTGTGTTCCCCAGGGTTGGCTTTAGAAAGCCTGCAGCCGTCAGAGCAAGAGTTGACAGGACTCTTCAGTGTTGGAATCTGGAGGAAGATTAACCTAGAATGAAAAATAGTCATTGATTCATCAACTGGGAGGAATCTGGAATTGCAGTGAAAACTGAACTAGTTTGATCTGGAATCTAAAGCATCCTTATCCTGAATATAGTTAGTTCAAAAACTAAATAGCATGAACTTCAACTCCACAACAGACTGTGTTTATCATAGGAGCCTCTCCAAAATCTAAGGGTAACTTCTCGCTCCAGGATGTCTTGAGAAAATTGGATGTGTCCTACACTAAGTTGAACATGTTGCTCAGAAAACGCAGCCATCTGCCGCAGTGGTATGTAGAAATGTTTCACTGCAGCAGAGTGAAGAACATTTTAAGGAATCAGCACTGGGACCTTCCTCGAGGGGCAGAGTCAAGTTATGTATATTTCTACCTAAACTGGAAGTCCTAGGTGCTCATTCTGTGTGCCTGAGGTCTTTCAGTTATTAGCTCTAAACATTCCTCAACCCCTAAAGGGATAATCACCTGAAAGAACAACTCTGGTAACATGCCAATGAGTAAAAATAAGCTTATCCTACTGAACATTATTTAAGAATAACCCAGATGACTTGTAGTAAGTTATTGATAGAGTTTTAGAATTACTGCTTAATTTGCACTCCAATCCTATTTATTTCAAATATTTCACATTTTAAGAAATACAGTATACCAAACTCTTGATCAATTGTATTTTCACTATGCACTGTAAATATATTGATAAAGGTCAATACTGTACCCATTTATTTAATATTTATTTGCCCTATTTATTGAACTTATTTATATGATGTAGGCCGCAGAGCCTGTACTTAAGGAACTTCTGTGCGTAGTGTAAAAAATTCCCATTGCTTTTCTTTTGTAAGTGAAATTGTGTTTGTGAAGAAGAGCCTGTAATCAGAATTTTTCTTTTAGAAAAGGATCTAGATGATATGAACTTCCCAATGATAAATTGTAACAGCCAAAAAAATTGCATTGGTTAATGTTCAGTATTATCAATTGTAGCTAGAATAATCAGTCACATATAACAACAACAGATGTGTTTGTATTTGTTAGAATGCTCTCAACCCAAATAGTTTTTTGAATGTCTTAGAACAAATGATATAGGAAGAGCAAAGTTGAACAGGGCGCACATTTGTTCAATAATGTCAGTTGGTATCTGATTCTTCTGTCTCCTCTTGCACTGGAGTTGGAGGTTTCTCTAAATATTCCTGTACCAGCTCTTTTAATCTTTCTGTGAAAATAAGATATATTCTTCATGACATTAGTCTTCCTAATGCATTTAATTTGTGAGCTTGTAAAACAAAAAAAAAATTCTAAAAATAAACATCCTGACTTGAATTTGAGGTTTGCTTTCCACTGGTGGTATCTTGCTGTTAGATAATTTCCCCATTTGTCTTGGTATGGATCGTCTCAGCTTTCAAATGCCCAATTATGTTGTAAGTACCAGCAAGCGCTTATGAGACTTCTGGTACGAGCTGTGGGGCTACAGACATCTTCAGCCATGGGGAACTCAGCTGCCATCCATATTTCCAGCTTACAAACTGTTCGGCTTACAAACAAGTTCATGGGAATGGAGCCCCACCCGTATAGCTAACTTATCATGAGACATAGACTACTACTATCAGGAATGCTTCTGTGAGCTGTGTGAGTCAGTGGTAACACTGCCAGCTGGGTCAGGAACTGTTGGTTCCAGCCTCCCTCCTGACACTTTAGCACATGATGACCCTGTTGCAGTAATGAAGGTCTCATCTTTCAGATGGGATCTTAACCCAAAGCACAGTCTCTGCTAACCCATCCTGACACAGTTACTCACTTTAAGCATATTCAGTCACTAGCATAATATCATCCGTTTAATATGTCAAAGAAATGTATAACTAGAAACACAATATTACAATCTACAATTATCTCTGGCCAAACTAAGGTCATAAAACTGACCCTTTAATAAAAATGAAGACATGAGCACCGATATTATAGTTTACATTCCAGAGTAAGATATGTTCGAAGTTAAGACAGCACAGAGAAGAGTTTGACATCAGTGCATTAAATAAGCTGATGGGCACAGCATTGATTGAAATTTCCACCCTGATGTGCTGTGAAATAGAATTTCCAAGTTGAGATAGCACAGGTTCTAATCCTCCATGGAGGTTATCAGACTCATCATGAAATTGTCATCATTGTATGTTGATATTGGAGGCAAAAGAAGGTTAAATTAATGAAGTCAGCATTCAACTGTGCTGATACAGGGTATTCACTGGAGAGATTGACCATCCCTCTGCCCCTACAGATGCTTTCTGACTCATTGTTCCTCCTGCCATTTGCTTTGGTTCCAGATTACATCATCCACAATCTCTCGTGTCTCTGTTGGACGGTCTCAGCCACCAATTGCACAGCAATTACATTGGAAAATTATGCGAAATTGTGGGAAGTTATGGATCTTGAGCTAGAGAGTTGCAGACTATGCCTCAATGGTCCTGTGGAATCCTGTTTGTAGTCTTTCAGCCAATCTCTCACAACAAAAGAAATAGATTGTTCACACTTCTAACATTTTCCTGAAAGTCATGATAATATTAATGATATTAATTGTGTTGCACATTAAGAACAATTAATTATTAAAACAGATTCTCACCACTGTGAATTGTTTTCGCTAGTTATTTCTGGACATTAGTGAAATCCAGTGACAAACTGTCATAAGAAAACTTAAGCCATAGGAATAACTAATAAAGGATATAATTTGATCATGAGAAACTTGAAGTAAAAGCAGAGATAGCTGGAGATAGCAAGTAAGAGCTGCAGGTTGAAAGAAAGAGACTGACATTCACTTAGCACACATTCTATTATCCTTGTTGTCACAGGATACGGTGATAAGGGAGAGGCCAGTTTATCACAAAAATCCATTTCCATTAGATATCTGGACAGCTCAGATAGAGCATGAGAGGAAGTAAAGCTTTGGGAACAGCAGATTCAGAGCAATTGGTTTTATGCTATAGAGTGTTAAAATTTACAAGCTGACTTCCTTACAGACTGTGATCCCAAAATGCTATTTGTTTTAAAGTACACAAGAGGTCATCAGAGAAAGAGTACTATTTTCTATTTTAAACTCTTCTTTGAATAGCGAAACTCTGAAAAGTGTAATTCCTCCTCTGCCGGTGTTTTACCCACTTGCGATTGAGATAAGTTTTTAAGCACACATTAAATAAAAGTTGGTTATAAGAGTATTTCATTCATAGGAATGAACAGAACAAAAAATTATTTTTTGTGATAACTGTTTTTACTGTACGCTACTTCACAGTTTGTCTGGGTGACCTGGTAACGTAGCAGTTGGTGTGACACTATTTTAATGCCAGCTATCGCTGGTCAGGGTCCTACTCCCACTGCTGCCTGTAAAAAGTTTGTACGTTTTCCTCATGACCATGTAGGTTTCCTCTGGGCACTCCAGTTTCTTCCCACATTCCAAAAAATGTTAAATTATTTCCTTTCCCCTCTCTCGGATTTGTCAGCTAACATACTGTCCTTACTCAAGAAGGTAAGTGGGGTACACTGTAAAAGAACCTCCACCGTTTGGGTGTGAAGCTAAGAAGTGGAAGAGTTAATGCTCTTCCCATGAAATTACACCAAAGGTCCACCCAATGCAAAAGGCAAACTGTTAAATTGGTAAGAAGAGTATGACCGATGTGGCAAGTAATTTGACAGCGAATCTGTATTATATAAGTTAGTCGCACTTAAAGCCTGAAGTGCAATTTACTGCTCAAGGACAGTTTCGCATAAAAGCTCTTGAGACTGTGAAAATGTTTCTTTTATGAATGAATCTGAACGACAATCATAGACAAAAGTCAAAGTCTTGCTTCTTTCCAGGCTATCGCGTTGTTACTTAAATGCATTGTGTCCTTGCATCTCCCCCACAACTTCAATTTTCAATTTGTACTTACTGTGCGCTATTTACAAAGTGGCATCAACTATTTTCCAACGTCAGTCGTCACTCAGAAATCACTTGGAGAATTGAGGCATCAGGAGTGTGGTGTTTGACTTGATTCGCAGTCAAGCAAATGATTTGAATCTGAAAGTGTAAAGTGCTTCCCTGCTGTTTTTTTGTATGGTGTTGTTAGACAGCAGGGACCCAAGAGTGAAATGAAGAGGCCATAAACACATTTTGTCGAATCATTTCTGCTTGATATCTTGTCAAAGTGACATTGTTAAATAGAAACATGAAAATATGGATATGCGAAACCAAGACTGTAATCTGAATTAAGCCTCAGTTATGCTGGAAGAGGAAAAGTACATGAGAGCTGAGTCATACTGGGTAAGATGTTTTTGAATCACACTAATCTTACAGGCAGGTGGATGAGGCAATGAAGTTAAAATAAACTGAAACCTTAAGTCTATCAGGACCCAGAGTCTGATGTTTACAGATTTAATTAAAATTACTTCACCCAATGTTATGTCAATCATTTATTCTCAGTACCGTAAAATGTTACTCACAGGAAATACAACATCCCCATTCTATTCAACACAACACACAAAATACTGGAGGAACTCGGCAGGTAAGGCAGCATCTATGGAAGGAATAAACAGTCAATGTTTCAGGCCAAAACCCTTCACCAGGTCTGAAAAGAAGGGGGAAGAAGCCAGAATAAGAAGGTGGATGAAGGGGAAGGAGGACAAGTCAGCACAAATTGACAATAAACTGGACTGGTCAAAGAACACTGAGGCTGTCTACAAGAAGGGTCAGAGCTGTCTCTATTTCCTGAGGAGACTGAGGACCTTTAACATCTGCCGGATGATGCTGAGGATGTTCTATGAGTCTGTGGTGGCCAGTGCACTCATGTTTGCTGTTGTGTTGCTGGGGCAGCAGGCTGAGGGTAGCAGACACCAACAGAATCAACAAACTCATCCGTAAGGCCAGTGATGTTGTAGGGATGGAACTGGACTCTCTGACGGTGGTGTCTGAAAAGAGGATGCTGTCTAAGTTGCATGCCATCTTGGACAATGTCTCCCATCCACTACATAATGTACTGGGTGGGCACAGGAGTACATTCAGCCAGAGACTCATTCCACCGAGATGCAACACAGAGCGTCATAGGAAGTCATTCCTGCCTGTGGCCATCAAACTTTAGAACTCCTCCCTTGGAGGGTCAGACACCCTGAGCCAATAGGCTGGTCCTGGACTTATTTCCTGGCATAATTTACATATTACTATTTAACTATTTATGGTTTTATTACTATTTATTATTTATGGTACAACTGTAATGAAAACCAATTTCCCCCGGGATCAATAAAGTATAACTATGACTATGACTATGAATAAGAAGTGGAGAGAATGAAAGGAATTATCCCCATTTTCTCGATATTGTTCCAAAACTTTCCATGTACTTACGAGGTTAGTTAGTTAGTGGTAGTCCTTCGGATTCGAAGAAGACACCTGAAACCTGTGCATGATGGAGTTTTAAGTGGAACAGCCATTGCACAGGGGCAATCCCATTCTCTCGGCAGAAGAGACCTTGATCCAGTGGCACGGACAACCATTATGGCTAGAGACTTGTCCTGCTGTAGTGGATGACCAGGACGTCTAAGTGTCTTGTCGTGCTCTTAGCTGGACCTGCCTTCTTGACCATTGGACCATTAATCGGTCTCCTCCACTCCATCTACCGGGGCCAGACTTCACACACTGGGACAGACAGATCTCCTACCTCACTGAGGGTCAAAGACCCGTCGGCTACCCTCACCTGGTTTGGCCTGTCTGCCGAGATGGTTTACTGGGGTGTGGCTGCTGCGTGTGTTACAGCTACTTGGAGCCACAGGTGAGAGCTGAGCGCCAGGTGGGGTACTACCACGCTATGAGATAACACTCCAGTTTAAGGTTCACCTGCACTGTATAACGTTGGAATAATTTAAGGAACAAAATAGAAATACAAAAACATTCAGGGTCGACTGTTCATTCCTCCACATAGATGCTGCCCGAATTATTGAGATCCTCCAGCACTTTGTGTGTGTTTACCTCTCAGTTCCAAAAATTAATTTTAAATACTAATTATCTCTGAACTTGGGAGGCAATCTGCAGTCAACAACGTCGGCGGGAATGGCCTCACATGTCAGCTAAGGATGGCAGATTTCTTTCCCTGAAGGATATTAGTGAGAGGGATGATAGCAATTTCTTTTTAGTTTGTGGAAAATATGTTTTTTGTAAAATAAAAATTAAAAAATTATGGATATTGAGGAACCAAGACTTAAAAGCAAGAGAGTGCACTGGAACTGAGGCACTCTGAGCAGGATGCTTCTGGCTCTTTCCCCATTCCTCTTGTTACCCCTGATATACTTAGAATTTACACCTTTCAAATCAGACTCCCACCTATCCCTTGAACCCTCTAAAGTATTTCGTTCTTTATTTCAGAGCAGCCAACAGATAACTGAGAATTTATTCAGCATTCAGGAGTTAAACCAGCAGCTCTGGTATCCCCTGCTGACCCCTCCGTGAGACCATCAGCACATCAATCCCTTTTATTCTCATCTGTCACGGTGGGCAGATGAACTTTCAGTACCAATGGGAACATTCCATTCCTGTGCCTCTGATATGGTTTGTTGAACAATTTGATGCATCTGGAACAGTCATAGAGTCTTGCTGCATAGTAACATAGGTCCTTCAGCCCATCGAGTCCATGCCAAGTTTTAAGTACCCATGTATTTCTACTAAACACACTTATTCTCCCTGTGTTCCCATTAATTCTGCCTGCCTCAAAATTCACCCATGCCTCTACAGGCCAGGGGCAACTTACAGTGACCAAATAACCTACCAGCCTTTGGGACGTAGGAGGAAACTAGAGCTCACAGGAAACCCACGTGGTTATGGAGAGAGCACAGAAACTCCACACAGAGAGCACTGGACCCAGGTCACTAAAGTTGTGAGGTAGCCCCACTGTGCTACATCTGTGGCATCGAAAGATACTGAAATGATAAACATTCTTCCAAATAGGCTTTATATACTAAAATATATCACAAGTGGTGATTTCAAAACAGAGTTAGGCTCGACAAGTCGATGAATGTATAATCACAAACGAGAGAAAATCTGCAGATGCTGGAAATCCACGCAACACACAAAATGCTGGGGGAATCTAAGCAGGCCAGGTAGCATCTATGGAAAGGGGTACGGTCAACGTTTTGGACTGAAACCCTTCCTCAGTCCATCCTGAGGAAGGGTCAGGGCCAGAAACATCGACTGTACTCCTTTCTATAGATGCTGCCTGGCCTGCTGAGTTCCTCCAGCATTTTGTGTGTGTTGCTTCGATGAATATATGATTACTTATCAGTTCCATTAAGACTGAGATCACTTATGCAGCATTGTAATGTATTGATGAGGTTCTGGAGTGTAGATGGCATATTCATACAGGATGCTCCAATTAACTAATAATCATTGGGCAGCAACCTCATGCCCTTTTTAATTGCAATCCAGTGAATGGGTTAACACATGACGACTGTTTGATGGCTCTGGACCTGCATTCACTGGAGTTTAGATTAATAGGGGTAATTGTCACCGTGGTTCGGACATGGCCCAAGTGCAGAGTGAGAGACACTGAAGCAGATCGATAGTTCACAGACTTCAATGCAAACAGTGTTAAAGGGAAAAGAAAACAATAAACACTAGGCCAAACAGGGCCATTAACTAAAACTCTCAAATGAAAAACGAAGCCTACACTGTGGCTGAAAAGAAAAACTAAGAATAAAATGAATATCGCTAGTCTTCAGAGTCAGTTGACTCGACAGTCCAATTTCTCAGGCAAGGCGGAATGCAAACAGGCAGCGAAGCGTTGCTGTGTCCAAGTCTCGACAAATACTACGACAGAATGAATGGAGTTAAATACTATCACAATGAAATAATAATTAGTTGACACGTGCATATTCACGAGCACAATTGCCATATCTACTGCACTGCTGAATCCATGGTTGTGACAGTAATCTCACTGAAACCTACTGAATATTGAAAGGCCCAGCTAGAGTGGACATGGAGAGAATGTTTCCACTTGTTGGAGAGTCCAGAACCAGAGAACACAGCCTCAGAATAGAAAGAGGCCCCTTTAGAACAGAGATAAAGAGGAATTTCTTTACCCAGAGAATAGTGGATCTGTGGAATTCATTTTTACAGATGGTTGAGGAGGCCAAGTCAGTGGGTATGTTTAAACTGGAAGTTGATGGGTTCTTGATTAGTAAGTGTGTCAAAGGTTATGGGGAGATAGCAAGAGAATGGAATTGAGAGGGAAAATAAATCAACCATAATGCAATGGTGAAGCAGACTCGATGGGCTGAATAGCCTAATTCTGTTCCTACATCTTATGGTCTTATTATCAGGCAAAATTATACATTAGCAATATCTTTGGTGACACGATGCTAATAAGTGGAGATTAATATTCAAAAGCGCATTAGAAACAACATAATCCTGTACACTTATGTCCTTCACAGAAAGAGGGAAGACAGTCCGCCATCCTTACGCAGTCTACACAATACATTACTACAGTCCCTGGCTTCTTAGGTTAGAGACAATTAAGGATGGATCATAAACATTGATACTGCCAGTGACATCCACATCCTGTGGGTTCATACCATTTTAAAAGGCTTTTTCCCCCTCAGGTTGGGTGAGACTAGAACTAGTGATCACAGGTATCAGGTGAAAGGTGAAATATTTAGGATGGATCTTTGGGGCAGCTTCCTCACGTCGAGGGTAGTGCAAGCATGGGACGAGCTGCCAGCGGAAGTGGTAGATGCAGGTTCAGTTGTAACGCTTAAGAGAAGCTTGATTAGATACGTGAATGAGAAGGGTATGGAGGGCTACGGTCTGGGCGCTGGTAAAAGGATTAGGCAGAAGACCAGGTCAGCATGGATTAGATGGACCGAAGGCTCTTGCTTCTGACCTGTAGTACTCTATGACGCCTGGACTTTAAAATATACTTAATATAGTAGAATTAATATTTGTTATTTAGCCATGTCGCATGAAGAGACAGAAAAAAAATATTCAAGGATGTCTTCAAAGCCTCCTTGGAAAACATGCAACATCACAGACTCCTGAAATTCCTGAGAAGCCTGACAAGGGCCCTCATGGTGGACAGATTCAGAAGATGCATAGGATCTATGGTGACTCGGTATTTGCAGTTCAGAATTGCCTTGCTCACAGAAGACAGAGAAGTAGTGACAGTAAGGTGTTACTCTGGCCGGGGGGCCATGACTAGTTGTGCTCTGCAGGGAATGGTGCTGGGACCTCTGTTGTTTGGGATATATATATAAATGACTTGATGAAAATGTAGACAGCTGGGTTAGTAAGTTTGCAGAAGACACAACGGTTGATGGAATTGTGCACAATGTAGAGGGTTGTCAAAGGATGCAGTAAAATACGTGCTGATGTGGGCAGAAAGATGGCAAATGGAGATAAATCCAAGAAAGTTTGAAATGTTACACTTTGTGAAGTCTGATATAATGGAGATGTAAGCGGAAAGCAATTGTGGGACCCTTAACAGCATTGATGTGCGTTGTGATCTTGGGGTTCAAGTCCAGAGCTCACTGAAAATAGCCATGCGAGAAGATAGAGTGGTTAAAAAAGGGCACAGGGCATAATTGTCTTCATTGGTTGGGGCATTGATAAAAGTAAAAATCATGCTACAGCTATACAAAGTTTGGTTTGGACTGTGCTTACAGAATTGTGTGCAATTCTGGTCACTCCGTTGTAAGGAGAATGTGTAGGCTTTGGAAAGGGTGCAGAAGTGGTTTACCCAGTGGGTGCTGGATGAAAGGACATGTGCTATCAGGAGAGATTAAACCAACTTGGGTTGTTTTCTCTCGTGTTGAAGGCTGAGGAGAGATCTGGATAACGTTTAAAGGATCTTATGGGTCATAGGTAGCAAAGACAGAGTGAATTGATGCCATCATAGAAACAGTTCGGGAGCATGCATTTTATAATAATATGTATATATATTATATTTTTATATGATATTAATCAGGGATATTAGGATGCAATGAAAATAGCGATCAAAAAATGTTGAATATCTGTACCTTCTCTGCTGACTTGGTTTTATTTCTGAAATGTGAAGGGTGAATTTCAGATTATCTTGTTTTGATTGTCATTGTCTCTTTTCCTTACAATGTGGAATGAAGCCTCTTTGGTCCATTGATATCCCCTTGCTATCCCCTTACTCATTTTACACATTACTTGTTCTCTCCACATTCCCATCAATTACCCAAAGTCTTTTACTGACCTACACATTAAGGACAATTTACACTGATCAATTCACCTGCCAATCCGCAGCCCTTGGGATGAGGGAAAAATTGAGCATTCATGGTAAATCCATAGGACCATAAGTCATAAACCTATCATCCTCCACTTTAAATATACTCAATGACTTGGCCTCCACAGTTACATGTGGCAATGAATTCCACAGATTCACCATCTTCTGTCTAAAGAAATTCCTCCTCATCTCTGCTTACATGACTATCGTCCAGTGGTATTAACATCAACTACTATGAAATGCTTTGAGCGGCTGGTCATGGAGCACATTAAAGCCTTTCTCCTGGCTACATTGAACCCTTTTCTGTTCACTTATCACTCAGATTGATCCACTGAAGATGCAATAACCTCTGCCCTCCACTCTGTCCTATCCCACCTGGAAAATGGGTTCTCATACACCAGTTCAGTTCGGCATTCAACACCATCATACCCCAGAAACCGGTGGGGAAACCATCCTCACTGGGTCTCGCACACCTCCCTCTGCAATTGGATACTAGACTTCTCAACAGTAATGGCCACAGTAAGTCCATGTGGGCAGCAACGTCCCTCGCCCCATTATGCTGAGCACCGGCGCTCCCCAAGGCTGTGTGCTCTGCCCACTGCTGTTCACGCTGCTGACGCATGACTGTGTCACAGGATCCAACTCAATCCGCGTCGTCAAGTTTGCGGATGACACAACAGTGCTCAGCCTGAACAAGAAGGCCAAGGAAATCATTGTAACCTCAGGAAAGTGCGGACGGGCCATCCCCCTCTGCGAATACATGGCTCCTCCATAGAGAGAGTCAAGTGCACCAAGTTCCTGGGAGTTCACTTCATGGATGACCTCACCTGGTCCCTTAATATCACCTCCCTGAACAAGAAGGCACAGCAGCTCCTCCACTTCCTTTCCTAAGAAGATTGAGGCAAGCAATGCCTCCTGTCCCCACCCCCCCAACCTTAACTGCATTTCACAGGGACACCAGTGAAAGTGTCCAGACAAGTTGCATCTCCATCTGGTCTGTGAGCAGTCGTGCATTGGACCAGAAGTCCCCACAAAAGACTGTGAGATCAGCTGAGAGGATCATAGGGGTCTCCATCATTTATCAGGAGCGCTGCATACACAGAGCCCTTAGTATTATTAAGGATCCCACCCATCCATCCAGCATCCTCTTTGACTTTCTACCATCAGGCAGGAGACTACGATGCATAAAAACAAGAACAGCTAGAACGAGAAACAATATTTTCCTCCAGGCCTTTAGGCTTCTGAACTCCCTACTGCATCGTCACTGGTTAATCTGTTCCATACCTCACATTATTTAATATTAAGGCACTTTAGTTTGTTATTTATACGTGATTTGTCTGTAGACGTGATCCTTACCTTCATAAGTTATTGTGTGTTATGTGTACTACTGTGCTTTACACCCTGGTTCCGTGAAACGTTGTCTCGTTTCTATGTACATTATATGGTTATATATATGATATACATGTATATAGTTAAATGACAATAAATTTAACCTGACTTGACTTGATTTGACTAAAGGGATGTTCTTCTATTCTGAGACTGTGCCCTCTGGCCCTAGACTCTCCCAAAACAGGAAACATCCTTGCCACGTCCACTGTATCTAGGCCTTTCAACATTCGATGAGATTCCCCCTTCCCCCCCTCATTCCCCTACACTCGAATACAGGAGAAGTACAGGCCCAGAGCCATCAAACACTCCTCATACATTAACCCTTTCATTCCTGTGATAATTCTCGTGAACCTCCTCTGGACCTCTCCAATGCTAGCACATCCACAGTATGTCCAGGAGAACATACACACTGTCTGCACAGACTGCGACAGAAATCAGAATTAAACCCAGGCCAATCGATTCGGGAAATGTTTGTGTTTTAAACCTCACTCTCTGTGACCAATATGCTGCCTGGCATTCTGTTCAGTCCATTCCAGTGAAATCCATGCCCAGCGATGCAGCTGAGGAAGCAAGTTTTGATAGCTTTTCAAAAATGGAACAAAATGAGGATGAACAGTGTAAAAGAAGCAATTGGAAATCTCACAGGAAAGCCGAAAGCTTTTTTAAGGAGGCCCTTCCTGGAAGTGAAGTGGTAGTGAATTCAACAGTGAACCAAAAACAACTTACTACAGATACTGAAAATCAGCGTGTAGAGTGCTGGAAACACTCAGCAGGTCGGACAGCATAGATGAAAAGAGAAACAGAGGTATTGTTTCAAGTCAACGACACTTTGTTAAACAGAAATATTTATTCTGGTTCTCTCTCCACAGATACTGTTTGATCTGCTGAGTATCACTAGCACTTTCTATTTCTACAGGATTAATTATCCGGTTATGACAACTTCCTACACCCAAACTTCCAGCACTCAAAAGAGGCCACTTTGTTAGCCTCTGAGGTTTAATTATAAAACAATAACTTCTGGAAGTCGAGAGAATCTGATCAAGGAAGACACAACTCTTATTGCCTGTCTCTACCAATGGTATTAGTAATTAGTCCTACCCAATGGTCTCCGCCCAAAACATCCACCGTACTCTTTTCCATAGATGCCACCTGGCCTTCTGAGCTCCCCCACCATTTTGTCTGTGCTGCTTGGATTTCCAGCATCTGCAGATTTTCTCCTGTTTGTATTGGTAATTAGTTTACAGAGATGCAGTACAAAGCTTGCGTTTGCGTGCCATCAAGTACAAGGGAAAGAGAGTGTGGTAAATAGTGCTACAGTTACAGGGAAAGCTCAGTGCAAGTAGACAACTAAAGTGCAAGGGCCTTAATGAGATACACTGGGAGATCAAGAGTTCATAAAGATGGCTCTTTTCATTACTTGAAGTGAATGTTCACAATATATAAGGAAGCACTATTATTGGAGCATCAATATCACTCCTGTTGAACAATACACCTCTGCAGGTGATGGTACTGGTAGCAGAATCATTTTTATTATCTCTGACACGTGAGGTGAAATTTGCTGTTTTGTTGTTGAAGGACAGTGCAAGAAAAAACAATTACTATAAGTTACAAAAATAAAAAGTCAATAAGAGGAACAGAGAGATAGCATTCACAGTTCAAAAATCTCAAAGTTGAAAGTTAAAGTTTTATTAACAAAGTACATTCCTGTCACAACCCTGAGAATCATTTTCTTGTGGGCATACTCAACAAATCTTCAATAACCATAACAGAATCAATGAAAGACTGCCCAACTGTAGGGCGTTCAACCAGACTGCAAAAGACAACACACTGTGCAAATACAAAAAAAAGAAATAATAATAAGCAAATAATAAATATTGAGAATATAAGATGAAGAGTCCTTGAAAGTGGTTGGGGGAACATTTCAGTGATGGGGCAGGTGAAGTTGAGTGAAGTTATGCCCTTTCATTCAAGAGCTGGATAGTTGAGGAGTAATATCTGTTCCCGAACCTGGTGGTGTGAGTCCTGAAGCTCTTGCACCTTCTTCCTGATGGCAGCAGTGAGAAGAGAGCATGTGGTGAGAGTCCCTGATGATGGATGCTGCTTTCCTGCGACTGCATTTCGTGTGGATGTTGTCATGTTTGACGTCAAGCAGAGCTACCGGACGGATGATGCTAATGAGAGAGATAACGGAAGACAATGGAGAAACATTCAAAATGCTAATAAGAAAGAAGAGAGAGATTAACGAGAACGAAACACAATTCAGATATTGACAGACCGTTTGCTTTGAACCTGAACTGTTTGAAGTTTGATGGACAGGTGATACCCCAGCAGGAGGATAAAAAGAGCAGGTTTGCTAAGGCACGACACGCCACGAGACCCTGGAAAGAGCCGTGTGCCCCCCCAAGTTGGTGCAAGTGTGGAGGACCGGTTCGCGGGAACCGATCAGAGGCTCACAGGGTGTAAAGGTACGATCGGTGGGAACCTGGGGTGTGTGTCCGCCCTTGCCTGGGTGCCGGGTTCACCGCGGAAGAACGATCGTATCCGGAATGGAGGGGTCACAGTCGGTGACCACAGCGGGATTAGAAGGCATCAAAAGGTCTGCCCGAAACCAACTCCGAAGACATCAAAAGGTCTGCCTGAAACCAACTGCTTCTCTCACTCTCTCTCTCTCCCCAACGGTACAACAGCGACTACTTCGAACTGCACTAAACTGAACTGAACTCTGCTTCACTTAAGACTAATCATTTTACCCCTAGACTGCGATAGAGCTTGGTTGATTCCTATTACCCTTCTGTGTATATGTGTGTATTATCATTGCTAACCTGTTACATTTATATCCTTACGATTAGTGTACTGTATTACATATTTTTTTAATAAAACTTTATTAGTTCCTAGTAATCCGGACTCCAACGAGCGTTCCATTTCTGTAGGTTACGGGGTACGTAGCAATGTGCTCAGTGGTTGGGAGGGCATTGGCGTTTCCACACCAGGCTGTGATGCAGCCAGTCAATACTCATCTAGCGAAGTTTGTCAAAGTTTTAGATACCGCGGTGAATGTCCGCAAACTCTAAAGGAAGTCGAGGCGCTGCTGTTCTTTCTTTGTAACTGCCCGGAAGTGCGCAAACTGCATTTATCTGATGGCCAGGTGGGGGTGGGGAGGAATCTGTTCCTAAACCATTGAGTGTGAGTCTTCAGGCTCCTGTACCTCTATTGTGTGTGTGAGAGGTCTGATAAAAGTGGGATAAAAGCTGACCTTGAGGCTGGAGGTACGTGTTCCAAAGCCTGGAGGGGTCTTGAATTATTTTGACTCCTCTCCCGATCGAGCGAGAAGTGCAGACGGTGTGAACTGAGGGGTGGGTGGATGGTTTGCGTGTCGGGCTGAGCTGCGTTCTCAGCTTTTTGCAGACCCAGACTCGTTTGACACTCAGAAGTGCTCAGCCACCGTTTGTGACTATGACTTATGAATCAAATATTTCCTGCTCCCACACCACCCCACCCTCCCAGCCCCCACTCCAGAAGGGTGTCAGGGGCCGGTAAACAAGGATGAGCTGGGCTGCTTTAAATAGCCAGCAGAGAGGCAGGGCGAAGGCAGGCATGGCTAAACTTGGTCAGCACACGTAGGGACTTTGCATTGCTCATAGATCAGATTTTACAGATGACAACTGGCGGCGTGCTCGCCTCCCCGCTAAGTATAAAGTCCGGGCGCAGGGCTGAGAGGAGGGAGTGCAGAGAGTAGAGGCATGGCTGAAGGACAAGTACCATTCTCCTGCCAGATACCCGGCAGGCACAGAACCAGCAGGGACCCCTTCCGAGACCCTCGCTTCTTGGACGATGAGTTCGGCATGTCGGCTTTCCCCGACCACTTCACGGCCGACTGGCCAGACTGGGCTCGCCCGAGGCTCACCTCGAACTGGCCAGGGTCCCTGAGGTCGTCCTTTAACGGGACGGCCCGCGAAGCTCCGTCGGTTTGCAGCCGGTCGCCGCCTCAGTACACGGCTCGCTACATGGGATATCCCGAGACCAGGAGTCCGCCTAGCCTCAACCCCGGGGAGCCCTGGAAAGTGTGTGTCAACGTGCAGAGCTTCGCCCCCGAGGAACTCACCATCAAAACCAAGGACGGCTTCGTGGAGATATCAGGTAGGTGGGAGGGATGACCCGAAACGCCTGCTGCCTGGACCACCACTCATTGGCAGTTCCAGCATAGAAACTGAACAGGGAGCACCTATTGCTAGACAGGTTAACGCACCCCCCCTCTCCACCCCTTGCCCTGATGCGTACTGTACTTTTACCGTTTTTGCTGACTGTTAGTAGCGGGTGTTATTACTGGTTGAGGTTGCTGCTTCACTGCTAGCCACATTCCGGATTGTCTGTAAGTTTGGTCAATGCGCAGTGGACCTTTTGAGAGTATTTTCTATGTGGGGTATTTTTACTTTGGACAAATCTACCCATTTTGGTTTATGACAAAGTAGTTAAAAAATATCCTTGCTCACTTTCGAACCCGCGGCCCCAGCTGTGTTGAGGGCCACATCAGGGAGGTCACCGAGGGGTGTGTGATAAAATGTTAGAGGACTGAGCTCTGCATTTAAGAATGTTCGATGTTGAAATGGTGGAGGGGAGAACCAGATGTTGTTCCAGTGTTCAGGATTTCAGGGGCAGGGCAGGGACCCCAAGAGGCATGAAACATACAAAACAATGGCCAAAATGACAGCAAAGGACCCAATACTGGAATAAAGACATAAATGTGGAAGAACTGTTCCTGAATCAATTTCACTTGAGATCATTTAGCATTTGATACACTTTCTTGACTTCTCCCTTTTCATCATTCTAAGGAAAACATGAAGAAACGCAGGAAGAAGGGGGAATAGTCTCCAAAAACTTCACCAAAAAAATCCAGTAAGTAGCAAACCAAGACTCCACAGAAAGGATTAAAACTGTAAATCTGAAGAAATAATTTATTTATTTAGTCTATGTGTCAGCAAGCAACCTTTGATTTTCGTTAAGTTTTCATGGCAAATTGAGCCTTGGCAGAGAGTGAGGGAGAGAGAGAGAAAGTTTACATGAACTTGAGGTTCCTTGCCTGCAAGCCTTTACCTTATTTGGTGAGTGAATCAGCAGGAGTATTGTTGAAAATGACATGGATTTAGCCCTGACTGGAAGAGAGTGTGTGGCAGGAGAGGACCATCAGCTCCCATTGCAGCTACTTAGTGTTCTTTCAAAGTATCACTTCTATGATCCCGAAAGCCCCTTTTAAGTCCTTAATACTACTTAACATGGACACAGTTGGCATTTTATTGATCCTGTTAGCAGTAGGGGTTAAGTTGAACTAAGAATTAACTTGTCTCCAATAATTCTCTATACTTTTTTATTGCACCACAAGACCATAAGTTATTGGAACAGTATTAGGCCATTTGGCCTATCGAGTCTTCTCTGTTATTCTGTCATGGCTGATTAATATTCCTCTCAACCCCATTCTGCTGCCTTCTCCCCGTAACTTTTGATGCCCTTACTAATCAAGAACCTTTCAATTTCTGCTTGAAGAATACCCAATGACTTGATCCCCACAACCACCTGTGGCAATGAATTCCACAGATTTGCCACGTTCTTGATAAAGAAATTCCTCTTCATCTGTTCTAAAGAGATTTCCTGCTACTTGGAAGCTATCATGCTACTTAGAACATAAGAAAGAGTTATTGCTTATTTTTTATTATTATTATTATTATTTCTTTCTTTTTGTACTTGCACAGTTTGAGTCTTTTGCACACTGGGTGAATGCCAAATTGTTGTGACCTTCCTCTGATTTTATTATGGCTATTATTCTATCATAGATTTATTGAGTATGCCTGCAAGAAAATAAATCTCAGGGTTGTATATGGTGATATATATGTACTTTGATAATACATTTACTAAGAAACTTTGGTGCTAGGTTCCCCCAACTAAAGAAAACATCCTTTCCACATCCGCTTTATCTAGGCCTTTGAATGTTCAGTAGGTTTTAATGAGATTCCCCCTCATTCTTCTAAATTTTAGTGAGTACAAGTCTCAAACTAACAAATACTCCTCATCCGTTAATCTTTTCATTCCCAGGATCATTTTTGTGAATCTTCTCTGGACCATCTCCAATGCTAACTCATTGGTTCTTAGATAAGGGGCCATTTAAATTGATTTAAACATTTAAATCAATTTATTTTAAATGTACTCATGTTTTGGTTAAAATATCAATGGAGAATGTTCAAACTAAAAATGTTATGTTACTATTATAAATTCTAATCCAAGAATATGTAGCCAATAACTTTTAACGCCAAAATACTTTATAGCATGGACAACATCATAATTGGCAGAATAAACAATTGACTTCATGACAATCGACCAAATACTCCATTTTTAACTTAATTCCAACAAGATTAACTGCTTACAAAATTTTGAAGATTAGATAATTGATCAAAGTTTATTCTCTTTTTACTGCACATAATAAACAGATAAATATTGGACCAAAATTGACTGCGTTTTAAAGTCGGAGTGAGTGAATGTCTTTTTTAAAATCTGTAGCTTTGCGGATTTTTGAGGATTAAAACAGAGGAGTGGAACGTATTATATTGAGGAGGAGAACAAGTAAAAATCATGAAAATCAATTAAATTTAGGATAAGATCTGTATCTCAGCAAAAGAGTGATGTAATAGCTGAGCAAATGGTCTATTAACACTGGTTTTGATACAAGTAGGTACATATTGTCCCAGCATTTGTCATGTGCTGTGATTATGTCACATATTAGGTCATAAATTAAAACAATTCAATAACAAATTTAAATAAACAATTTATGCATGGTGTATATATGCAGATGATCCCATGCTCACGAAATGTAGTAAGGCATGACAGTCCATTTTTAAATCGTAGTTCTGCTTGCCAGGAAGCAAAAAGATTTGTTCAACTTTTCTTCATTATTGTAATACATCCTTGAGAAAAATTGTTGATTTTTTTCCTTGTAAATTGCTAACTAATGATCTGCCGTTCTATTGTATACCCAATTTTACTAGGGGAGAATTAATATATAATATAAAACATTCAACATATAAATAATTGGCTGCCATCAAGATAATTGATACCATTTTAAACCTATTAATCTCTGGGAAAGCATTTATTAAAGATACCCTGGCATCACACAAAAAAAAATCCAATTGACAAGCTATATACATTTGGGTAAAATGAAAGTCAGATGATCCATTTATTGACTCTCATGTCAAGGCCAGCATTTCAGCAATAGGAATTAGATAACAATGCTGCATATTTCAAAGCAAAACAACAGGCAAACTATTTTTCACTTTGTCTGGACTTCCATTAAACCATTTGTGTGTATTCACTTGGTAATCTCTGCTCATATGGTCACTGTCCCAGTAAAGTAAGCTTCTCCTGATCATTAGTTTCTAATCATTTGTGTCAGTCTGTTAGAACTGTTTACTGTCCCCTTTCCGCCATGTCACAATCCAATTACTTGTCTCTCATAACTCAAATGGAAAAAAAAAGTGGGGCATTTGTTCTGTAAATTTTTAAGAGTCCCAATTACTTCCCAACTATAAAATTTATCATGAAAGCTCTTGGTCTGTGTAGAGTTTTGCTGGGCTGCCCGTCTCTTGAAGATTACGAGAAGCTCTGTACAACTTCTTCAGAGCACTTATTTCAATTGTCAAGTAGTAAGCTGAACCCGAAGGTACGCTGAAGACACTGTGGAATGGATATTAGTATGGCCGGGCTTGTAATCAAACTGATTGATTGTACTGCTGTGAAGATGAAAACTTTTTACCTAATGATTCAAGCTATTGGTCCATGTCAAATAAAAGTTGAGAACTCCTGCTTTTAAGAAACAAAGACCTGCAAGTTCCCATTAAATAGATGTTTGCAAAAACTCACATCAAAGTAGCTGGTGAACGCAGCAGGCCAGGCAGCATCTCTAGGAAGAGGTACAGTCGACGTTTCAGGCCGAGACCCTTCGTCAGGACTAACTGAAGAAAGAGCTAGTAAGAGATTTGAAAGTGGGAGGGGGAGGGGGAGATCCAAAATGATAGGAGAAGACAGGAGGGGGAGGAATGGAGCCAAGAGCTGGACAGGTGATTGGCAAAGGGGATATGAGAGGATCATGGGACAGGAGGCCCAGGGCAAAGGAAAAGGCGGGAGGGGGGAACCCCAGAGGATGGGCAAGGGGTATAGTCAGAGGGACAGAGGGAGAAAAAGGAGAGAGAGAGAAAGAATGTGTGTATAAAAATAAATCACGGATGGGGTACGAGGGGGAGGTGGGGCATTAGCAGAAGTTAGAGAAGTCGATGTTCGTGCCATCAGGTTGGAGGCTACCCAGATGGAATATAAGATGTTGTTCCTCCAACCTGAGTGTGGCTTCATCTTTACAGTAGAGGAGGCCGTGGATAGACATGTCAGAATGGGAATGGGATGTGAAATTAAAATGTGTGGCCACTGGGAGATCCTGCTTTCTCTGGCGGACAGAGCGTAGATGTTCAGCAAAGCGGTCTCCCAGTCTGCGTCGGGTCTCGCCAATATATAGAAGGCCACATCAGGAGCACCGGACGCAGTATGTCACCCCAGCCGACTCACAGGTGAAGTGTCGCCTCATCCCTCCCCCTCCTGTCTTCTCCTATCATTTCGGATCTCCCCCTCCCCCTCCCACTTTCAAATCTCTTACTAACTCTTCCTTCAGTTAGTCCTGACGAAGGGTTTCGGCCTGAAACGTCGACTGTACCTCTTCCTAGAGATGCTGCCTGGCCTGCTGCGTTCACCAGCAACTTTGATGTGTGTTGCTTGAATTTCCAGCATCTGCAGAATTCCTGTTGTTTGCAAAAACTATTGCATTGAACATACCTAGGTCTAGCTAAATCTGAATTGTTAGTCTTCTGTTGAACACAAGGCTTCAGAGAACTTTACAAACATTTCAGTTACAGAACTGGAGTTCACAAAATAATTGGGACTCTGGTAAACACAGATCAGAACGCGATGTTAAATTAAGAACCTCAGCAGTTTATTCCTAATATCCTTCTGCCACATTATTTATTAATAGTATGGATGTGAATAAGACACCATACTAAGCATAGTCCTGATTTATAGCATTCAAAAGGATTAAGTGCTTAGACTAGAATAGTAGGCAGATATTAATATGGATGCAAGTGAAGAAAATCTGCATTTATAGAAATGTTCCAAATTGTTTTACAGTTAATAATGGCAACCACATTGTAATTCAAGTGACACGGCATATGATGATCACCCATAAAGTGGGTCAAAATGCATTGGGACATGTGCTAGGATATGGAATTTAACACTGAACATTCATCTGAATTAGCCATGAAAGTGATAGTGAAATTGATTATAACTAGTGAGTAAGTTTGATGGATTAACATACCATGGGGTGTTGGATATGACTCCATTCAAGATAATGCCATTGGATCTTTTTATAGCCATCTGACTCGCCTCAGTTTAATAAGACAGCTGTAAGGCAGGGTGCTCAGACAAGATACCAGACCCCAACTCTGCATTAATCTATTGTTTTTATAAATTGGGTTTAAACTTACAAACCTCTAACTTGTAGGCCAGCTACCCACTATAATTTCAATAAACATTACAGGTGATTTGTAGGAACTAACAATGCCACTTTGGCATTCCCTGGCATCTCATTAAAAGTTTTTTTTTCTCTGTATTACGAGAAGTTAACACATGAGCTTTTAAAATATATGAAGGAGACATCTTAAGCAAAGTTTGCTCTCCCCACCCCACCCCCAGAACTGACAGTTCAATTGGCCATTCAACAGGAATGCTTCCTCTGCTCCAATTTCCCTGACTCAATTTAATTTCTTAATAAGTACCTGGGGTTGTTTACTTTGACACCAGTCAGCATCATATTCAACTGCAGTTGATCATGTGGTGTCCACTCTCAGTTCACTACTGTTCCTGATACAATCTACTTTTCTTTTAACTTTACCAGTGGTATTTTTAAAACTTGGGACAAAATTAAGTTGTCTTTAAGTTTAATCTTTAAATTTAAGTTGTCATTAAATTTAATCTGGTATTTCTCAGGTAAGCTTTTACATGATATTGCCAGAAAGGCAATTGAAACACCAGAGTAATTGCACAGAAGGTCATTTAGCCCATTGTCTAAGCTGACATCTAGTAGCAATTCCAAAGCAACAACTTTATTCACCTTGTTCATTTACATGTATTAGGAATTTGCTATGGTGTGTTGGTCAGGGTGTGACATGCAACAAAGAGCAATGGCAACATCATTTCTCCTACTCTTTCCCAAAGGCCTAAAAATTACTTTCTGTCAAGTGTTTTGCCAATTCCTTGTCAGAAACCTTGACTGATTCTTTCCCAATCGTCTCTACAGGCTGTAAGTTTCAGATCATAATAGCAAAATGATATTTCTTCATGCCTCCCTTATATTTAGTGCTCAAAACTTTAACCGCTTCCCCATTGTCCTTGAACCATTCATCAATTGGAATTGATTGTTTCCGTTTATCCTGCCTGATAAAGCAGTCTTGATCTTTTACACCTGGAGCAAAATTATGTTCTGAATGCATTAAGCATAAAATGTCAAGGCACTGACTTTATAATTAGGTCAGGGATTTGGGACGCAGTGTGAAAGCCTTGCTCAATATTATATCATTTCTCTGTTTCTCTAGGTTGCCCATCGAAGTGAACCCTGTCACAGTTTTTGCATCCTTGTCTCCCGAAGGAGTCTTAATCATTGAAGCCCCCCCTGCGAGGCCACCTTGTTATATCTATGGAGATGACAGCATGAGCATCGATGCAGAAGAAAATGGATTGAGAGGCCAAGAACAGACTGTTTCTTAATCTTAACTGACTATGAAATTACCTGTCAGATATAAAACTTGCCAGAGAAAACAAGGTTATTAATTTTATATGAGGCAACAAGGGCTGTACATAAATCATCGTTTGTTTACTTTGATACTTATAGATAGTCTTACGGAAGGTATTGATCTGTTTTAGTCTATTTTGTATATGAGAAGACTGTATATTGATTGATCACTTTCCTGCACAATAGCATGTATTTTATATGCTGGTTATGGGAGAGAGATTCAATACCGATCCTTCTGTAAACTCTGTTTAATTGCTGATTTTGAATAAAATCTACATTTTAAAAAAAAACTTTGGTTTTGTTTTATTGCCACAACAAAGTTCTGTGATTTCATTCTACTTAATGGCTTTAAAAGGGGGATCTGACACGGTGGGGCATTTTAGATAGGCACATGAATGAGATAGAAAAAAATGGAGGGCAATGTAGGAGGGAAGGGTTAGACTGATTGTAGGGTAGGTTTAAAAATCAGCACAACATCGTTGACTGGAGGATATGTACTGCGTTGTAATGTTCTATGTTCTATTGTGTGAGATGCAGGGTTACTGGACTCTAGATTGAAACTGGTACCATGGACGTCTAATTTGCCAGAAAAGTTTGTAACAAAATAAAACTTGTACAGTTTCAGTTTGGATCCCCGTCAGCACTGAAAAGAGAGCAAACCCAGGTTAGACTTTTAACTAAAACCAGGATGAGGGAGCAAATCACTCCCATCATAACTACTCTTCATTGGCTCCCTGTATCTTTTGGAACTGACTTTAAAGTTCTCTCTCTTGTTATTAAAGTTCTCAATGGTCTAGGACTGCAATACACCACAAAATCGCTTTCATTTTATAACCCTGCTCGAGCCCCCAGGTGTTCTGCTGATCTCTTAAATTTAAACAATCTCCCTCAACAGAAAATAAGAGCTTTTTTTTAAACTGCACTTTTAAACTGAGGAGCTAATCTTCTCTTTTATTTTTATCTTTGTTCTATCACATTGTAAAATCCTTTGAACTATTATTAATGTCAAAATTAATTGGCACCAGACTAATAATGTATGAGCTGCGTGTTTTGTGATTATGAAAAGTGTTGCACAGCTTTAATTGAGAAAAAAATTGGAAATTTTTGGAAGTCCTGATGAAGGGTCTCGACCGGACAGATCGACTGTACTTCTTCCTATAGATGCTGCCTGGCCTGCTGGGTTCCACCAGCATTTTGTGTGTGTTGCTGGAAATTTTATATGGAATTTTTTAACAACAGCCCCAAAACCTTTCAGATGCATGATCCTATAAAAATGGCCTTCGACTCAAGATGGAGATGAACAAGACCTGATCAAAAACGTGAATCGGATCTTCAGTAACACAATGCCTGAGTTTACAAACAGTAGTTCTTTTCAGAGCATCACATTGTCAGCCAATGAATCACATTAAAAACATCCAAAGACTGTTTTGGAAGCACCATTTTCGAAAGCAATATGATATTGATAAGGTAAAAGCTTTCTGCTGGTACAGGCAAACGGGTGGAGATAGCAGGATGTAGACCACGTGCGGACAGAAAGGATTTGTTTAAATTGTCATGACTGGTACAGACATTGTAGGCTGAAGCCCTTTTTCTGCACTCTATGATACTTATTGAAATTGCCAGAACGCTGAGATTTTATACTTTAAACTTCTCATGTCTTGTTCAACACTCAGTTTTGTTCACCATGTTCCATCCCAAACAAAAGGCTTAGACAGTAAACGGGCTGATATGATTAATACGTTAATAATTAATTTCTCAAAACACTATGTTAACACAGGTGTGAACCGATTTTACAACCTCTTGTGCATTAAAAGGTGATTTAAGATATAGAAGGAGATAAGAGGCATAGATTGAGTGGATGGCCAGAGACTTTTTCCCAGAGCAAAAATGGTTAATACAAGGGGGCATAATTTTAAGATAATTGGAGGAAAGTATAGGGGAGATGCCAGAGACAGGTTTTTTGCACAGAGCGTGATGGGTGCATGGAATGCTCTGCCTGGGTGGTGACAGAGGCAGATACATTAGGGGTATTTAAGGAACTTAGATTTGGGCATAGATGATAGGGTAGGAGGGAACGGTTAGATTGACCTCAGAGTGGGTTAAAAGGCTGGCGCAACATCATAGACTGAAGAGCTTGTACAATATTGTTATGTTCTTAACATCTTACTGCAAAGCAGATAAAATAATTTGCAGTGAACATATTGATTCTTTCACACCTGCCACCTCACAGGAGGATTTTGATCTATTTGTCTTACACTAAGGAAGTGAAGCTCTGAAGAGTTTAGTTCAAAATATGGAACTTAATAGCACACAGAGTAGATGATTTCCATATGTTGATTATCCAGTAATTTCTTGTGGGAAAACATGTTGTCAGGCAATGAGTGAAGACTGGATTGGACAGAGATGATGCCATCATCTGCGTAAAGTCTGGTAGTAGTCCAATAACAGGGTTATAAAAGAAATGAAGCAACTTCAGTAAGAAAATGGAAGTTTGTCATTACCACTAAAAACAAGGAAAGAAAATAAGCAAATTTTGCATATTAAGACCGAACCCATGATTCAGGTTTCATCCGTAGAGGGAATTATAGCCACGAGTCTTTTTTTTCATATATTCAGTGCAAAAGGTCAAACTGACAGCTGGAGACTTTGAGCTGACAGTAAACAGAGCGGAGTACAGACGGTGTAGCAATACATTCTATGCATTGCTGAATGCTTAACAACATCAGGACAATGGACAGTTAAATAAGGAAGAGTGGACTTCTGCCAGGATTATAAGGCAATGACCTCATTGAATGTGTTTAATATCTGAGGTCTATAAAAATGCAGTTAAGGGAGGAACTCCAAAATGTTAAGTGACATAGATAAAACAGCTTCCCAAAATTACTTCAAAATAAGACAAAAAAAAGGGCCTGAGGAGGTTAATTTAATGAAAAAAAGAATTCATAATCATCATAATCTTCATGAAATCAAAGGATGATAAATGTTTGGAATAATCTCTTGGGCAGGGAGAATCTGGGATCAGGAGCTGAGAGGGTGAACAGCTTTAAGTTCCGCAGCATACACGTCACCAAGCATCTCACGTGGTCTGTACATACCAGCTGTGCGATGATAAAGCCACAACAGTGCCTCTTTCACCTCAGACAGTTGAAGAAGTTTGGTATAGACCCCCAAACCCCAAGATCTTTCTACAGGGGCCCAATTGAGAGCATCCTGACTGGCTGCATCACTGCCTGGTATGGGAACTGTACTTCCCTCAATCACAGGACTCTGCAGAGAGTGGTGCAGACAGCCCAGCGCATCTGTAGATGTGAACTTCCCACTATTCAGGACATTTACAAAGACAGATGTGTAAAAAGGGCCCGAAGGATCATTGGGGACCAAGTCACCCCAACCACAAACTGTCCCAGCTGCTACCATCAGGGAAATGGTACCGCAGCATAAAAGCCAGGACCAACAGGCTCCAGGACAGCTTCTTCCACCAGGCCATCAGACTGATTAATTCATGCTGATATAATTGTATTGCTATGTTATATTGACTGTCCTGTTGTACATACTATTTATTATAAATTACTATAAATTGCACATTGCATATTTAGGCAAAGATGTAGCGTAAAGATTTTTACTCCTCATGTATATGAAGGATGTAAGTAATAAAGTCAATTCAATTCAATTCACCAACTTCAAAACACTAGAGACATTAAAAATGCAGGTGAATATTAAAACAAAAGAGGTCGAAGAGTGATAGAGGCCAAACCACAGAAGAATGGATAGTATATGGATGTTACAGATGCTTTAAATTCCTGTAGTGAAGCATCATCTCCATACTGAGATCAGTCAACTATAACTTAAAATTGATCGAGATGAATATAATATGAATTTCTTATGAGGGTGCTGTTTTGTTTTAAGATCTTATTTTATATCATTACAAATAGCTGCCTGTATCATTTAAAGCACGTGAATGGATCAAGTGGTGGTACAGTGGTTAAGGTACCTGACTAGTAATCCAAAGGCCTGGCCTGACAAACCAGACGCCTGAGTTCAAAGTCCACCATGGTAGTGGTGAAATTTAGTCACTAATCTTGAACTTGCAACAATTAAGTGAATTAAAGAAAGCACCAATCACTACAGAATCACACTTGGTTCTCTGATGGTCTTCAAGGGAAGGGAATCGGCCGTCCTTACCCAGTCTGGCTCATATATGGTTCCATGTGGTTGACTCATGAAAATGGCTAACAAACCAGTCCGTGTCACTATCTTTCCAAGAAGCAATGAAGGATGGGAAATAAAAGCAGGCGTTGTCAGATATGACCTGACCCTAATAAATAACATCAGCCTGAGAAATATACAGTAAATGAATCAACCCTCTATATTGGGATTTAATATAAAGCAAAATGCAAGTTCAAAACCTGTTCTTACCTGCAGCATTATTGCCTCATTTTAATCTATTTATATGTGCTTTAACTCTATCTCATTTTGTCAGACTTGCAATAAATGTCTGAAACATTATTTCCTTTTGGGCCATGGGGCTTCTAATTAAAGGAAGGTAATAGTGGATAGATTATGTGGCCTCCTACTCCATTCAGTAACAATAAATATTCTGCTCCATTCATAGTTGAGCCTTCAAACACGTCATACTATGTCTTTATGAGATTATTCCGCTTGATTCCAAAATACCAGGCGGTATTATCTCTGCTTCTCCCATAGCACTCCCAGAACCCCATTTTCGCTCATTGTCATCCCAGAAAACTACATTTTTCCAGTCTCTAGGCAACCAGTTTACATAATACCCTGGGTGAGGAAGCTACACGGCAGTACAATTTCTATCTGCCATTACTGCCTGATGTTAATCGGACCTGAAATACATAAAAGAACCAAATCTACGCTCAGTGCCCATTTCATTAGGTACATCTATACATCTGCTCATTAACACAAAAATCTAATCAGTCCATCATGTGGCAGCAACTCAATGCATTAAAGCATGAAGACGTGGTCAAGAGGCTGAGCTGTTCTTTGAATCAAATATCAGAGTGGGGAAGAAATGTAATCTAAGTGACTTTGACATTAGAATGATTGTTGGTGTCAGACGGAGTGGTCCGAGTATCTCAGAAACTGCAGATCTCCTGGGTTTTCATACACAACAGTCTCCAGTCTTTCATACACAAAAGTTTACAGAGAATTGTGCAAAAAACAAACAACATCCAGTGAGCAGTGGGTCTCTAGGTGAAATTGCCTTGTTAGTGGGAGAGGTCAGAGGAGAATGGCCAGTCTGGTTCAAGCAGACAGTAACTCCAATAACCACACGTTACAACAGTGATATGCAGAAGAGCATCTCTGAATGCACAACACGTCAAACATTGAAGTAGATGGGCCACATCAGTAACCACTTTATTAGGTTCAGGATGTTAGATTAGATTAGATTATGAGGACACTCAGTCCTTGTTTATTGTCATTTAGAAATGCATGCATTAAAAAATGATACAACGTTCCTCCAGAATGATATCACAAGAAAACACAGGACAAACCAAGACTAAAACTGACAAAACCACATAATTATAACATATAGTTTCAACAGTGCAAAGCAATACCATAATTTGATAAAGAGCAGACCATGGGCACAGTAAAAAAATGTCTCAAAGTCCCGATAGACTCATCATTTCACGCAGGTGACAGAAGGGAGAAACTCTCCCCGCCATGAACATCCAAGCACCGCCAACTTGCCAATGCAGCACCATTGGAAGCATTGACCGCAGCGGACGCTGAGTCCGTCCGAAAACTTTGAGCCTCCGACCAGCCCCTCCGACACAGCCTCTCTGAGCACCATCCTCTGCCGAGCGCTTCAACCCTGTCCCGGCCGCCGAGCAACAAGCAAAGCTGAGGACTTGGGGCCTTCTCCTCCAGAGATTCTGGACCACACAGTCGCAGCAGCAGCGAAGCAGGCATTTCAGAAGTTTTACCAGATGTTTCATGCTCTCATGTCCGTCTCCATCAAATCAGGATTGTGCACGGCACCCTTTTGACAAATAACAGACATCACCACCGGAGTGGCCGCTACAAGCTGCGTCGCGCCACCATCTTCTCTTCTCTTTACCAGGACGTACCTGGTAAAGTGGCCATTGAGTGTATATTTAGGGTTCTAGCCAGCAGGTTCCTATACCCATCTCTTGCTTTGCATCCAAAACAAGGAGTATGAATGCAGGCCCTGGTGGAGGACTTTGTCAAATGGTGCAAGCGGAATCATCTGAAGCTGAACATCAGTAAGACAAAGGAGATGATGATAGACTTTAGGAAGACTCAGCCTGCACTGCTCCCTGTTACTATTGATGGTGAGGATGTGGACGTGGTGAGGACCTACAAGTACCTGGGAGTGCACCTGGATGACAGACTTGAGTGGAGCATCAACACAGAGGCTGTGTACAAGAAGGGCCAGAGTCACCTCTACCTCCTGAGAAGACTGAGCTCCTTTGGAGTATGCAGGCCTCTCTTTCACATGTTCTACCAGTCTGCTGTTGTCAGTACAATCTTGTATGCAGTGGTGTGCTGGGGCAATGGCAACAACAAGAGTGGTGCCAACAGGCTCAATAAATCAATTAGAAAGCCTGGCTCTGTTATAGGAGTCAAACTGGACACACTGGAGGCTGTGGTAGAACAAAGGACCCTAAAATCCTGGCAATTCTGGACAGTGTTTCTCACCCCTGCCTGCCACTTTGACTGAACAGAGGAGCACTTTTAGTCATAGCCTAAGACAACTGCGCTGCTCTGAAGAGCGATATATGAGGTCATTTTTACCCTCGGCCATGAGCCAACCTATAGCCGGGGAAGAGATGACCCCCCTCCTGTTAGACTGTTTGAGGTAACTTATTTTTTATTCTTTTTTACTTCTATTTTAATATTTGTAAATCTGTGCACTTGTAATGCTGCTGTGACACTGTAATTTCCTTTGGAATCAATAAAGTATCTATCTGTCTATCTATCTATCTTTCCTCCTGAATTGTAGATCTCACAGCTCATTGCTTTAATTAATAAAGCCTCTCGAAATAAGGATATCAGAAAAATCCCACTAGGCCCCATGACAGAGGGGACTAACACTAAAGAGCATAGATTTGAGGTGAAGAGTTATAAATTTTTACAGAATCTGAGGAGCTCTGAGAGTAGTTGGAAACTGCCTGAGAAAGTAATGAGGCAGGTACTCACACAATTTTTATGAGGCGCTGGTATGAGCATTTAAATTGCCAAAGCCTGGTGGGCTATGAATGAAGTTTTGGTAAATGGGAATAGCATACATAAGTACTTTATTGTCAGCATAGACATGGGAGGCCAAAGGCACTGCTTTTGTGCTGTATGCAGGGGTGCAGTCACAGCCAAAGCGCTCTGGAACACGCCTGGTGCCTCTTTAAGAAAAAAGCCAAAATAAACAAATTAATTAATTAGGTGCCACCCAGGGTGATTTGAGTATCTCAGAAACTGCTGATCTCCTGGGATTTTTATGCACAACAGACTCTGGAGTTTACAAAGAATGGTGCCAAAAACAAAAAAAAAATCCAGCGAGTGGTTATTCCATGAGTGAAAACATCGTGTTAAATTCACTTGCTGGATTTTTTCAGCTTTTGGTGTGATCTTTGCAGGACACCCACTCCTAGGAGAGTAACAACAGTACTGAATTTTCTCCATTTGAAGACAACTTATCTTACAGTGCACTGATGATCAGTCAGGTCTTTAGAAATACATTTGTAGTCTTTTCCAGCTTGACAATTCTTCTTCTAAAGGTCCTCCGAAAGTTGTTTTGATCAAAGCATGATGCGCATAAACAGATCTTCCTTGAGAAGAGCAGGCTCTGTCAGTAACCTGGCTTTGTGTGTCTTCTTTATAGGGCAGGACACCTCTACAACCCAAAACTCCAATCTTATCTCATTGATTGAAACACTTGACTCCAAATACCTTTTGCAGAGGGCATTACCCCAGAGGTTGACATACTTTATTGAACCTAGACAGTGATTGTTTAAATGGTGTACTCAGTAATGACGAGAAAAAGTACAATTGTTTGTGTGCTATTAGTTTATACAGATTGTGTTTGTCTATTATCGTGGCTTAGATGAAGATCAGACCACATTTTATGAGTAATTAATGCAGAAAACCAGGTAATTGCAAAGAGTTCACAAACTTTTTCTTGCATCATAATTGTTTTATAGGCAATTTGAAATGCTCTACAGGAAAATGATTAGCTGATGCAATGTGATCTGTTACTATAATGTGTAATCCTGTGATACAACCAGATTAACACAACTTTTGTTGTGACCAATCCATAAACATGTCATGGCCATCTCAGCACCCATTACCTGTTGATCTGAATCTTCAGACTCAGACACTGGAATGAGATTGGAGTGAGATATACGGAGTGAAACACACCAACAGGGGATTTCGAGTCTTAATATATACATGCAATTGGAATTAGTGGAGTTGATTAGGGATAGTCAGCACAGTTTTGAGCACAGGAGATCACATCTCACAAATTTGATTGAGGTTCTTGAAGTAATTGAGAAGATCAATAAGGGCAAGATGGTAGACATAAACTAAATAGACTTCATATTCATAAGGCTCCATAGGGTAGGCTGTATTGGAAAGTCAGATCATATTGGATCCATGGAAAACTAGCTGACTGAATACACAATTGTCTTGATAACTGAAAGCAGGCGGTGATTGTAGAAGGTTGCTTTTTACATTGGGGGTCTATGACGATTGGTGTTCCCCAGAGGTCACTGCTAGGCCCATAACTATTTGTCATCTCTATTAATGATTTGGATGAGAATGTACAAGGCATGGTTAGTAAGTTTGCAGATGACACTAGTCCTTCCACTGAAATATATGCAGCTTAGTACACTATTCCTACCATGCTTAACTTTTTGATTCCTGACCATGCAAGTAGGCTTAACCACTTCTTTCTCTACAGCCACTCAATTATCTGCTCTAGTGCTCTCATTCCCACCCCCTGCAACTCTAGTTTAAATGCCCCTGTGCAGCACTAGCAAATCTTCCCACCAGGATATGAGTCTCTCTCCAGTTCAGGTGCAATCTGTTCCTTCTGTACAGATCCCAGCTTCCCTGGAAGAGAGCTCAGTGATACAAAAATCTGAAGATCTCCACCCTGCACCAATTCCTAAGCCACAGGTTAAACTGTATGATCTTTTTATTGCTGGCGTCACTACCATGTGACACTGGCAGCAATCCTGCCATCACAGTTCTGGAGGTCCTTTCTTTAACTTAGTACCTAACACCCTGAATTCATTTTACAGGACCTTGTCACCAATCCTACCCATGTCATTGGTAACGATCTGGACCACAACCTCTGACTGCTCACTTTCCCGCTTAAGAATGTTGGGGACTCGTTCCGAGATTTCCCTGACCCTGGGACCCAGGAGGCAACAAATCACTCAGGAATCTTGTTCTCATGCACATAACTTTTTTTCTGTTCCCCTGACAAACAAATCCCCTATCACTACAGCTTGCCTCTTTCCGCCACTTTGCTTCTGAGCCACAGATCCAGACTCACTACCAGAAACCTGCTCACTGCACCTTCTCCCAAGTGCGTTCTCCTCCCCAACAGTATCCAAAGCGGTACACTTATTATTGAGGGAACAGCCACAGGGGTACTTTGCATTGGCTGCCTATTCTCTTTCCCTCTCCTGACGTCACCCAGATGCCTGCCTCCTGCAACTGAGGGGTAATGACCTCCCTGCAGCTCCTATCTATCACCTCCTCAATTTCCTGTATGAGCCAATGGTCACCGAGTTGCAGCGTCAGTTCCTTAACAACGTCTTTAAGAAGCTGCAGCTCGGTGCACTTTGTGCAATTTTAGTGATCAGGGAGACAAAGTCTCCCAAAGTCCCCGCATCTCACACAAGGAACATAGCACTAACTCAGGACCCATTCCCAGCACACTAGCTACGTAATAACAGGAAAAAAATATTTCACTGGAAACTTACTGTTGAGCCAAAGCCAGACCACTCTAACACTGCCCTATTCACACAATGGCCATTCCACTTGCATTTCCCTTCTCTGCATTGGCTCAAGTAAAACTCACTCCTGACGAGACTTGCACTTTTCAAATGGCTTCTGCCCGGCAAGAGGTTGCTCTCTCCCTCATAACTTGAAAGTAGTGACTTACTCACGTTGAGACTTGCAGTTTTCAAATGGTTCCTGCACTGCAAAGATCCTGGTATTGTGGAATTCTAACACCTCAACATTTAGCTTGTGGGTGATCATAGGTAGAGTGTGATTGAGGACAATGCCAAGCGTCTTGCCCACGGTGGCGCAACCTTCAACCTGTCATGAGCTGCTATCCCAACCAAACTTGAGTGAGCAGAGAAAACCAAACTCTGGCAGCTTCCACCTGCTCCCTGGTATCAAACACAAGCTTTCTGGCAGACTTCCTGATTCATCTAACATGTCATTATGCACGCCCATCAATCTTTTCCTGCAGAGTGTACTGTTGCAGAGTTCCTCTGAGTCAGCTGCACCAGAACTCCTGTGTGACTTTCCACTGCAAGAAACGAGGACCCACTTGCATTAGCCTTCTCCTTACTCGGCAGACTATGCATTCGTGGGGCCTCACCATGGGACATTGCATGATTTAAAGCATGCAAGGATAATGCCACCGGGCAGATCCCCCCTCTGATTAGGTTCTGTCCTGTCCAGTTATGCTTCGCTTTGACATTCAAGAAAGAAGGAAGTGGGTGAGTGAGTGAACGCTTTGCATGCTCTTCCAGTGATTCAGCTGTTAAGGATGAGCAGCTGTCAGAGTGTGCCGGCTGCGAGACCTGAGTATGAAGGTGTGCTGACACATTTGAATATTCAGCATGAATTGTGACGGGTCTGGGTATGTGTAGGTAAACGCTGGTGGTGAGGTATGATGAGACTGAAACTGGTGGAGTCCTCGTAGGGAACAAATGATTGAATGCATCAGTCCAGATGCAGGAGAAGGAATCTACAACCCTCCAACCTGCTGTCATTTGTTACGATCACAGCTATTCTTACAGTCTCAGCTCAAAACATCGACTCTTTATTCACTTTGCAGAAAAAGATTGATGGGTGTGCATAATGACATGCTAGCTGACCTGCTGAGTTCCTCCAGCATTTTGTGCGTGGGAATCTTAATCCAATTCCATATGCTCAATTATCTGTGGTAACCTTTTATCCTATTGCTTCTCAAAGTTAAATTTCAAAAGTTCAGAAGTACATTTAATATCAAAGCATGTGTACCATACGCAACCTTGAGATTCATCTTCTTGCAAAAACAAAGAAGCACAACAGAATCCGCACAACAAAGGCCGTCAAACACCCAGTGAGTAGGAAAAGAACAAATCCTGCAAAACGATAAAAAGCTGAACAAATAAGACACAGAACATGAACCACAGAGTCCCCAAACGTGAGTCCACAGCCAGGGAGCCAGTCCAGTGCTGAGGCTGTGGGTCAAGGCTCGTGCACCTCTTGACTAATGGTAGTAACGAGACGAGAGAGAAATGGGTCAGATTCAAGCAGACCAGTCAAATTCAAGTGTTAGATCTTGGCTGACATGGAGTACTGAGCTGAACACCAGCTTGTCCTCGACGCCTTAATCTTTTTAATCTGATTCAGCTCTTAAGTTGACTGAACATCAGTTCAGTTTTTCATCTTGGGCGCAGGCCCACTGCTTCAATCCATCCCAAAGTCCTCTCCAGCAATCAGTAACATAATCTACCTCCGCTTTAAATATATTCAAATACTCTATTTCCATTGCTATTTGAGGAGGAGAGTTTCAAAGAGTCACAGACCTCTGGGAGAAAATATGTCACCTCATCTCTGTGTAACCTCTTACTTTAAATGGCGATTAATACCTTTAGATTCTTTCATGACAGAAAACACCTTTTCCACATTCTCCTTGTCATGATCCATCAGGATCTTATGTCTCAGTAAGTTCCCCTTAGCACTTCTAAACTTCAGTCTAGTCTGTTCAACTTTTTCATAAGATTCCAGTTGTCAATTCCATAATCTTTCTCCAATTTAAATCCACCACTTAAACATCCTGCTTTAAATGAGACTAGTCACTGCTATGTACAGTATTCCAGAGTAGTCCCACTTCTTTTATAACTGAAGCCCAATTGCCTACTTTTGTATTCAGTCCCTTTTGCAATGAGTAATAATATTCTGTACACTTCACTAATTATTTGGCTGTGTGTAACCTTTTGTGAATCATGCACTGGGATGCTCATTTCCCTGTATATCTCACTACTCCACAATCTCTCCTTTGTTTATTCTTGTTATAATGAACATTCTCACATTTTCCAATATCATACTCAATTTGCTAAATCTTTGCCAACTCACAAACCTATTTCAATTGCTTTACGGCCTCTTTACATCCTCACCACAATTGCTTTAGTGAATTTAGTAATCATATTATTGAAGTTTTCATCCAAGTTACTTCTCTTCATCCTAGCTATTGTAAATTGTAATAATTTGAGGCTCCAGCAAAGATCTTTGTTCCGTATCTCTCATTATGTTTTGTCAACTACAAAGTGACCCATTTATGCTTATCTTGGCTTCCTGATAGCCAGCCAATCTTCTATCAATGCCAGAATCTTACTTCCTATATCTATAAGCTCTCATGTTCCTTAATTGCCTTTAATGCGTCATGTCATTAGGTGCCTTCTGGAAATCTTGATACCGTTCTTTCCATCCACAGGTCATGCTAATTCTTTAAGGTGTTTCAATAATTTGTGCCAAATGATTCCCCTTCAGCAAATCCATGTTGTCACAGAACACAACAGTACAAAAACAGACCCTTTGGCATATCTAATGCATGCTAACCCATTTGTCTGCCTAATCCCATCTACCTGCACCCAGGCCATAACCCTCTATAACCCTTGAATCCATGTACCTGTGGTAAACCGTGTATATAGGTTGTAAATAGGTTGTACGGAAGAAGTACGCCACTGGTCTTCCCGTCTGGTTGCGCGTAGCAGCCAGCGCAAAGTCGGAGGCGCCATTCTCTACTTGGAAGGGAATGGCCTTGTCCATTGCATGCATTGCTGCTTTGGCCCCTTTAATGCGGCTGAAGGCCCCACAGGCTTCGGCTGAGAGGGGAAATGTGGTGGCGTAGTTAGAGACCCATTGGGCGTAATATGAGAAGAAGCCCAGGCACCTTTTGAGGTCTCTGAGGGTGTTGGGAAGAGGGAGTTCCAACAGGGGGCACATACAGTCGGGGTTAGGACCAATGACTCCGTTCTCCACGACAAACCCAAGGATAGCAAGTCGGGTGGTTCCGAACACACACTTGTCCTTGTTATAGGTGAGATTGAAAGCTTTAGCAGCTTGGAGAAATTTTTGGAGGTTGTTGTCGTGATCCTGCCGGTCGTGACCGCAGATGGTGATGTTATCCAGATATGGGAATGTGGCCTTCAGTTGGCACTGATCGACCACCCAGTCCATTTCCCTCTGGAAGACAGATACACCATTCGTGACACTGAAGGGGACGCGCAGGAATTGATAAAGCCTGCCGTCCGCCTCGAAAGCGGTGTAAGGGCGGTCCTCCCGGCGGATGGGGAGCAGATGGTAAGTGGATTTTAGGTCTATGGTCGAGTGCACCTTGTACTGTGCTATCTGATTGACCATATCCGCCATGCGGGGTAGAGGGTACGCGTCAAGCTGTGTGAACCTATTGATGGTCTGGCTATAGTCCACGACCATCCTATTCTTCTCCCCGTTCCGAACAACCACCACCTGCGCCCTCCAAGGACTTGTGCTTGCCTCAATGACCCCCTCCCTGAGCAGCCGCTGCACCTCCGACTTAATGGAAGCTCTGTCCCCCGCGCTGTACCTCCTGCTTTTAATTGCCACAGGTTTACAGTCGGGGGTCAGGTTGGCGAACAGTGGTGGGGGAGGGATCTTGAGGGTGGAGAGGCCGCAAGTGGTGTCCGTACTGCGGCTGTTGGCATGGTGTTGGGTGGGATGTGCGGGTCGGTGTGTGTGAGTGGTCAGTAGCGGGGTATGTGAGGTATTCCTACAAAACTGAGGATTTACGACAGTGATTGGTGGGAGGGGCCCATCATACTCCATTGTCACACTTTTCGGGTGGCTCTGGAAGTCGAGCCCCAATAGCACAGGGGAACACAGTTGAGGCATGACCAGTAATGTAAAGTCTCAATATTCTGTGCCCTGCACCACTAGTGTCGCTATACAAACCCCCCTCCCCAGATGTCTGTTGTATGTGACCTGGAAGCCATGGTGACTCTCTGACTTATCGGCCGTATCGCGAGTCCGCAATGCTGCACCGTGTCCGGGTGGATAAAACTCTCCGTGATGCCCGTATCAAACAGGCAACTTGTCCTGCGCCCCTCCACTAGGATGTCCATCACTGACCTTGCGAGCTGGTGGGGAGCGCTTTGGTCGACGGTCACAGAGTCCAGAGTTGAGTCGCTGTCTTGGTCCGGTGCGGTGGGGTGCCTGGTGAGCACCCATGGGTCGTAGGCGGTGCAAGGTGGTGCCGACCAAGATGGCCCCCCCCCATGTCTTGCACATGGTGGCAGGGTGCAGGCAAGATGGTGACCCCATGCCCCACATGCGGCGCTGCTTGATCCCGCTCGTGGTTTGGACTTACTGGCCTTGGCGAAGTGACCCTTCTTTTTGCAGCTGGAGCAGGTAGCTTCTCGGGCCGGGCAGCTTTTCCAGGGGTGCTTCTCGAGTCCACAGAAGTAGCACTTCGCGAACGCGCGATTGGCAGCAGCCGTGGTCGATTCGCCAGCGGGTTGCAGGGTCTGCGGCGTCCACGAGGCCGTCGGGAGATCGCGTGCCTGGAGAGCCTCAGAGTTGTGCAGAGCGGCCTCCAGCTTGTCGGCCAGCTCAGTCACCGAACGTAATGTAAGATCGGCGTGTTTCAGCAGCCGCTGGCGCACATACACTGACCTGGTCCCCGTGACAAAGGCATCTCTTACTAGGAGCTCTACATGCTGTTCGGCTGTCAGCCCCCAGCAATCGCAGGCCCGCATGAGTGTCTGTGGGACCCAGACAAACTCTGCGCTCGACTGCCACGTTGCTAAGCGATGTCACGCATAGGCGGTGTTTACCGGCCGCAGGTATTGTCTTCTGAGGGTGCTCATCGCGCCGTCGTAGCTCACCTGGTCTCTAATCATCGAGTAGACCCGTGGACTGACCCTGGAGAGGAGAACTCTGCGCTTCGTGGTGGGCTCGGTCACTTCAATCTCCTCCAGGTATGATTTGAAGCAGGCCAGGCAGAGTTCGAAAGCATTTCCAGCTTCAGGTGTTTGCGGGTCGAGGTCTAACTTGTCGGGTCTCAGGACATGTTCCATGCCTTAAAGTTACTGTTAATTAAAGCCTTTCAGTACTTACTCTAGTTCCAGTCTTTTGGAGTAATTGATAGTGCATCAGTACCTGCTAAAACTTCTCTTAAATGTTGCAATTGAATCTGAATCTACCACCTCCACTGACAGCTTATTCCACACTCTCACCATCCTCTGAATGGAGAACTTTCTCCTCAAATTCACCTTTCACCCTAAACCTATGACCTCCAGCTCCAGTGTCACCAAACCTGAGGGGAAAATGCCTGCATGTATTTACCCCATCTATACCCCTCTTTGTCTTTGCCTGATTACCTTGAATTTTTCTCAGTGTCAAGCTACAGAGTTTTTAATACAGTGTCATCATACAGTTTTCCAATGATGTGCTAAGCAAGTTGGCTTGTATTTTCCTATTTTAGGTCTCCTTTCTTTGGATAAATTGAACAATTGATCTAATTGAACATAACCCATATGTAAGGAGTTTTGCAGAATTAAAACCAATGCATTGCTACTTACTTATTTAGCAAAACATCATGGAGTAGACCCTTCCAGTCCATCGAGCCATGTCACCCCAGCAGCCCCTGACAAAACCAACTTAACCTTATCTGAATCATGGGACAATTTACAATGACCAACTAACCGACCCAGAACATCTTTGGACTGCGGGAGGAAACCAGAGGACCTGGGAGAAAGCCACACACTCCACAGGAAGGACACGCAGAGACTCCGTTCAGAATGGCACCAGAATTGAACTCTGAACTCTGGAACGCCCTGAGCTGTAATAGCGTCACGCTAACTGCTACGATGCCATGTACTGGAAGGATTCGGTAGCCTTCTATTTTAAGAGCCTGGGAGGAAGTCAGTCAGGACTAAGAAACTTAACAGCCCACAACTCCAATGATTTGCCTAGTACTGTTACCCTGGTGATTGTAATTTTCCCCAGTATCTGCCTCTTTTCCAATTCCTGACAAGAGCTATTCCTTGGATATGGCTTATATATTCAACTCATCTGCTTTCGAAAAACAATTTGCCAGTTTTTGCCATATCTGGGAGGACATTGACCTTGAGACATTGCAACCACTGACCTCCAGAACCAGTCAATTACACTGCTTACTGAGCAAATAGCTGGAAAGCCTCTGGTATGCCATAGATCCAGGCCAACTCTCTCATCTCCCACCTGCTCTGAAATACCTCCGGTCCAGTAGTTCACTATTCCAAGGTCAGATCCTTTCTCGTCCGTCCCTCCACTCATTATGTACCAACACTTCAGGAAGTGTAGACTGTTAACGTACATCTGCAACGGGTGTCAGGCATTGACTTTGCTGACGCATCTGGACATACAATTTAACATTTAGCTATGCCAGTATCAAGAATGTGAAATTAGAACCCAAACAATACTCAGCACAAGTGCGACCGATCCAAATCCAGTCCACGTCTAGGCACTTACAGATTTTACTGTATCTAAACCAAGCAGAAGGTATTTGCAGAAAAGCTGGTAAAGATTACTTGCTCTGCTGCTTGTCTATGCATTGTTACTATTCTGACCAGGATAACGTACAGGATGAAGCCAGTACTGGTGCAGCAGTGCTCGATGTGACTCAGTGTGAATGCTTTGGCAAGGCCAGACCTGAACTTGACCCCTGTAGATGGGTCCCATCTGCCTTGGGTGCGGTTGACAGACTGCTTGGCTGTGCAGTAAAACAAATGCAAGAGGTGACAGCACTAGGCTGGCATGCTGCCTATGTGACGATCGATGGATTGTAATCCCTGTGGCCATTCCCAGGGCATTTAGCCTCCCTAATCTTACCAATTCAACACACCAATGTTTTAACAGCTGTTGCATTGCTGCACTCTTGTCTGTTGTCTTGGTACTTTTCCTTCATATCTTCTGCTATTATTTTTGTTTCAATTTCTACTGTTGCAATAGCTGCATTGATTTAAACTCAGCTAAGTGGATTTGATGTCATTACGAACAATCTTTACCATTTAGCTCTGGCGGCTGCTTGGATATGATTAACAGTGAAATCCAACGGTCGGGAAGGTGGTCTTGCCACAGTTCAAAGTTCAAAGTAAAATTTTGCTATCAAAGTACATACTACATCTCACCCTATACACCCCTGAGATTTATTTTCCTGTGGCTTACTCAGCAAATCTATAGCTTAGTCGCTATAACAGGATCAATGAAAGATGAAACAGAGAGCAGAAGACAGCAAACTGTGCAAATGTAAATATAAATAAATAGTAATAAATAACAAGAACATAGAGAGTCCTTAAAGTGAGATTATTGGTTGTGGGAAATCTCAACGGATAGGCAAGTGCATGTGGTTATCCCCTTTGTTCAAGAGCCTATTGATGGAGGGGTAGTAACTGTTCTTGAACCTGGTGGTGTGAGTCCTGAGGCCCTTGTACCTTCCACCTTATGGTAGCAGCGAGAAATGAGCATGGGTGATCGGTGGGGATCTTTGATGATGAATGCTGCTTTCCTACAACATGGAGAGTGAAGGGCATGAAAAGGAACAGAACAGGTCATGGTGATCTACTGCAACCAAGGAAGACCCCAGTTGTGATGACTTTTCGTACCACTGACCCAGACTTCCAAGGTCGAGAGAGTGGAACTGCTCCAGAGCAACGGCTTTTGTGTGAGACCTTGGTGAGACCACACCTGGAGTATTGTGTGCCGTTTTGGTCCCCTAATCTGAGGAAAGACATTCTTGCCATAGAGGGAGTACAAAGAAGGTTCACCAGATTGATTCCTGGGATGGCAGGACTTTCATATGATGAAAGACTGGATGAACTGGGCTTATACTCTCTGGAATTTAGAAGATTGAGGGGGGATCTTATTGAAACATATAAAATTCTAAAGGGATTGGACAGGCTGGATCTAGGAAGATTGTCCCCGATGTTGGGGAAGTCCAGAATGAGGGGTCACAGTTTGAGGATAAAGGAGAAGCCTTTTAGGACCGAGATGAGGAAAAACTTCTTCACACAGAGAGTGGTGAATCTGTGGAATTCTCTGCCACAGGAAACAGTTGAGGCCAGTTCATTGGCTATATTAAAGAGGGAGTTAGATATGGCCCTTGTGGCTAAAGGGATCAGGGGGTATGGAGAGAAGGCTGGCACAGGATTCTGAGTTGGATGATCAGCCATGATCATACTGAATGGTGGTGCAGGCTCAAACGACCGAATGGCCTACTCCTGCACCTGTTTTCTATGTTTCTATGTTCTCCATCATTTAAATTCTCTTGCACAGATTTCAAAAGTGTCATCCTAGATACAATGGACAATTAGTAGAATCAGCAGACAATGAAACAGCTGGGTGGTTAAATGGACTTTTGCAATCCTGCTTCATGTTCACAGTAAAAACAAAAAAAAATCCAGCAGATTAGCCAGGATCTGTAGAAAAAGAAATGGAGTTAATATTTCATCTCAAAGACCCTTCATCATGGTTCTGCCTCTCTTCCAGTTCCGAGACGGCTCCTCCACTCTCCCAGTTCTGATGAAGGATCTTTGACATAAGATATTAACTCCGTTTCTCTTTCCACAGAAGCCACATGACCTGCTATGTTTTCAGCAATCTTTTGATTTTATTTCAGGTTTCCGGCATCTGCAGACTCTCGGTTCTCAGTTACTGCCCAAGTTCTTGCCTGGCGTTGATCCGGATATGCAGTAGATTTAATCCACAGTTCCATAAGATTGACCTAGAGCTACTGTTTGATACCTCACCAGACAGTGTTCATCCAGTATTGATCACAGTGAAGGTAAATGTCTTGAGCAATATATAGCTAACTTTAATCATAATGCTGGCTTCAGATCACACAATATTGCTCAGTAAATCATTATTATATATCCTTGCTTCATTTTAAATCGCCAGGATGTCTGTCTTGTTTGTTGATTTCTCCTATGCCACTGAGATCAAATTGCAGAGTCATGCTTAACGTGATAAAGTTATCTATTCTCCATTACATGTTATTTTTAGTAAATGTTGTAAGTCTGGATGCTTCGCGATTAAAAATATCCCACGACTTTGTGGTTCATTATTTGTCAAGGAATGAGACTTAAATATGGCAAATCCATAACATTTTCACCAATTCAGTTATCTTCAAATCTTATGCAGAGTAATTTAGATTTTATTAATTTGTATTAGGCAGCTATTATAGTGGGAGTTGCTCATATTACATTCCTTCCAAATGGTAGGTCCATTGACTTCAGTGATAATGAAATTCTGGAGAGCTCTGAAACTGACTGTCAACTAGTTATTGCTCATGTAATCAATGTTACAACCTCCTTTCTTTGCTAACCTTTCCCTCCACCCCTCCTTTCCTACACACATACCCCATGGCCTCAAAAGGGAAAACAGAAGAGATTCTACAGATACTTTATACCTTAACCATATAACCATATAACAATTACAGCACGGAAACAGGCCATCTCAGCCCTTCTAGTCCATGCCGAACTCTCACTCTCACCTAGTCCCACCGATCTGCACTCAGCCCATAACCCTCCATTCCTTTCCTGTCCATATAGCTGTCCAATTTAACTTTAAATGACAACATAGAACCTCCCTCAACCACTTCTGCTGGAAGCTCATTCCACACAGCTACCACTCTCTGAGTAAAATACTTTATTGTCACCAAACAATTGATACTAGGACGTACAATCGTCACAGCGATATTTGATTCTGCGCTTCCTGCTCCCTTGATTACAAATCGATAGTAAATATTAAAAATTTAAATTATAAATCATAAATAGAAAATAGAAAAATGGAAAGTAAAGTAGTGCAAAAAAAAGCTGGAAATCTAGAGTAATATATACAAAATGCTGAAGGAACTCAGCAGGTCAGGCAGCATCTATGGAAGGAAATAAACATTCGACATTTTGGGCTGAGACCCTCTATCTGTACTGGAAAGGAAGGGAGTAAGATGCCGGACGATAAGAAGGTTGGTCGGGGGTGGGAAAGTGATAGGTGAGGCAAGGTGGGAGGAGGAGGATAGGCTGAAGTGAAAAGGTGGGAGGTGATAAACGGAAAAGGTAAAGGACTAAAGAAGAAGGAATCTAATAAAAGATGAATATGGACCATGGGAGAAAGAGAAGGAGGAGGAGCACCAGAAGGAGATGATAGGCAGGTGAGAGGGGAGCCCAAGTTGGAAACAGGACAAGAGGGAATGGCGAAGACAAAATAAAATAAAAGAAGTTAAATGAAATTGATGTTCATACCATCAGGTTGGAGGCTACCCAGATGGAATATGAGATGTCTCTTCTCCAGTGGCCTTGGTGTGGCAGGAGAGGAGACCGTGGACTGAAATGTTGGAATGGAAAGGGGATTGGACTTAAAATGGTTGGCCATCAAAAAATCCTGCTGTTTGCAGGTGGAGTGAAGGTGGTTGACAAAGCAGTCGCCCAGTCGACATCAGGTCTCACCAGCGCAGAAGAGGCTGCATTGGGAAACGAGGCCACTTTGTCCATTGTGCCCATGCCAAGTGAAATATAACTTACCGGATGAACTCCACCTCCTGGCTCTTGGTTCACAGCATTGGAAAGCAAAGAAGTGAGAGATGACCACAGAAACTCAACAAGTTTAGTGCTCGATTTAAATTGTGCTATTTGAAGAAGTTGCTTGCCAAATTTGAACAGATATTTCAGTTAAAAATAAGCTTATTATCCTCATTGATATGAGGCAAGCTATAAAGCATTTGTGAATACAGGAGATTGCCCACATGTCTGGAAAAGCTATTTACATAGATTTTGCTTTATCTGCACTTTGTCACTTGCTTTAGTTCCATATTGTGCAAATACCACAGGCTTAGGTTATATACTCATGTGATTAGTAACATTATGAGACTGCATCCTTATCATCCTTACCTCTTGTCTGTTTGGAAAAGGCTTGCAGAAACATCATTGTACATTCCAATATTCCATTACTTTGTGTGAATAAGAATGTGGAGTAGGGTACACAAAGGATTTCCTTCTCATTACGTAACTGACCAATCATGTACAGTGTCCAGAGCTGCTGAACTGAGCCTCAGTGAAAATGAAGGACCAGGGTTAACCCTCGCTGTCACCACACCACTCCTTTTCATCAGGGAAGAGAGATTCTCGTGAACCTCTTCAAGATTTGTGCCTAAAATGTTATTGTAGAATTGTTCTGATGGGACATTGTAACCAGGATGGAGGTGCAGGAGCGTAAGGACTAGGACAACCAGATTGTGTCCTAGCTTCTTCCTTCAGGCTGTGAGATAAAAGAACACCCTTCCCCCACCGAAGTCTCGTCACCAAGTCAGTGTGCTGTTTACTGTATACTGTACTCTTTACTGTTTACCTGTGCAACATGCGTTGTGAATTATATCTTCTTAATTTATTTAAGGTAATATTTTGGTGTGTGTGTGTGTGTGTGTGTGTGTGTGTGTGTGTGTGTGTGTTATATGTTTTGTGGGTGTACCACGGTCTGGAGGAATGCTGTTTTGTTTGGTTGTGTAAATATATATACAGTCAGATGAGAATAAACTTACACTTGGACCCACCACTGTAAAACTGTTTGCCCTGATGGAATTAGTGGGATAGCAGGTGCTTGTAAGTTTCATAGAAACATAGAAACATAGAAAAACCTACAGCACAATACAGGCCCTTCAGCCCACAAAGCTATGCCGAATATGTCCTTACCTTAGAAATTACCTAGGGTTACCCATAGCCCTCTATTTTTCTGAGCTCCATGTACCTGTCCAGGAGTCTCTTAAAAGATCCTATCGTTTCTGCTTCCACCGCCACCGCCAGCAGCCCATTCCACGCACTCACAACTCTCTGTGTAAAAAACTTACACCTAACATCTTCAGTTTATGATCAGAAAGATCCAGCATAAAATGGCTGTCATCTTCCAGATTTACAAATATCAGCTTGATGCTTTAAATTTTGACTGATGTGTGACCACTATGTACTAAACACAAGACTTTTGGACAGGAAGACAGATCGAATAGATTTAAATTACAGAAGAGTTTATGACAGTAATCAGTAGAGAAAATGGTGCCACACAGTCCAACTTCATAACTATAACCTTCAGTCAAGGTCAACTGTTAAAACTTGGATCTGCATAAGTGCAGGCATTCCTATTGAGCATCGGACTCGGAAGGTTCAACAAATAATTTAGACTTTAACAGAACTATAACAGGATCCTCTTCTGTAATGCACACAACTTGTGGACAACCATACCAGAAAGTACTCACAAACAATGCTTACCCCCCAAGAACCTGGGGAATGTTCATGTTGGACGATTTCATGAAGTCAGGACTCAGAAAGAAAATTTCCAGTCATTCCAGGTAATTTTCAGCTCATTGGGGATTTGATTATGGTAATCCCATTAGGTTTCAAGTGAAAATTATCTCCATTGCTAAATATGGCCATTTCCTGACACTTTAGTCCCGTCAATAATACTTGCAGCTTACGAAGTCGTTTGATTATCATACAGTTATGCTAAAGAGGGACACAGAACACTTCATTCTTAGAGTTTCGTAGATTCTACACAAAGTCCATAGTGGAAGCAAAAGGCATTCTAACCAGAGTTAGGAGCCATTTAAGGGATAGAGAGATAACCACTGATCTGGCATTGGTGGCAGGAATTTAACTGGCACATTCTACACAAAATGCTCTGGCAATTGTTTCAAGTTTTGTTGAGGCTATCATTTTCCCCAGTGGCATCTCCCTGAGGCTGTAAGTTATTGGATATCAGAGTGCCAGAGCACTGGGAGACACACCAAAACCTAAGAACGTGTATCCAGTCATAATAGCAGTGATCTTAGTTCACAGAGCAGTTAATCTCAGTACCCTGTCTGAAGTCCAGTGTAGTACTCATGCATCAGAAGGCCCTTGCTTCAACTGCGAAGCAGCTTTCATAGTAAATTGGTAAAACTGAGCTCCACTCAAAATCTTAGCATGTTATACATACAAAATGCTGGAGGAACACAGCAGTTCAGGCAGGACTAAGGAGTTCTGCCAGCATTTTGTATGTGTTACTCCAGATTTCGAATAATTTTAATAATTTCTAAGGTAAGGGCATGTTCGGCACAGCTTTGTGGGCCGAAGGGCCTGTATTGTGCTGTAGGTTTTCTATGTTTCTATTTCCAGCATCTGCAGAATCTCTTGCGCTTAGATGTTATGATGCTGCTTATGCAAAAGTACAATGCCTTAAATATCCCAATGTGCATCTTCTTTTGGCTTTATCCTTTGGATACTCCATTGAAGTCCTCGAACAGACCATCAGAGCAGTATTCATGTGTGAGCTGATACCTGGGCTACCCTTGCCCCTTTGTAGAAAATAACATCCCCAGTGAATCACCCCATGTAGATTCCATATGTAAACCAGCCTTTGCAGAACATGGATCGATGGTCATGAATGCCAGATCAAGTGGGAGGTTGTTGCTTTCTCTTTGTTAGCACTCAGTAGTTGAGTTTAGTCGGGTGCAAGTTTTGCGTTAAAGATTCTTTAAATCTGCTGATGCTGAAATCCGAAATTAAAACAGAAAATGTTGGAAACACTAAGCAGGTCAGGTAGCTTCTGTGGAAAGAGTGGCAGAGTTAATGCTTCAGGTCTGAAACCTTTTCTTATATTGGATGGAGGGTCTTGGACTGGAAATGTTAATTCAGTTTCTCTTTCTTCTGGTGCTGCCTGACCTGCTGCAAGTTTTTAGTTGTACAAGAGAAGAAAGGCATAAGGGTTGTGTTAAAGGGGTAAAGGGGGTAATTCACAAATGTCTGTTTCACCATGCATAGCTACGAAGTAAGTAGAGATTCCCAGATGAAAAGTAATTGAGGGAGGAGGAGAAGATGGCGGCGTGACGCAGCGTGCGCGGCCACTCCGGTGGTGATGTCTGTTATTTGTCAAGTAGGCACCGTGCACAATTCTGATTTGATGGAGATAGACGTGAGAGTACGGAGGAACATCTAGAGAAACTTCTGGAATGCTCGCTTCGCTGCTGCTGCTACTGTGTGGTCCAGAATCTCTGGAGGAGAAGGCCCCAAATCCTCGGCTTTGCTTGTTTTGGCAGCCGAGGCAAGGTCGAAGGCACTCGGGAGGCTGTATCAGAGGGGCTGGTCGGAGGCTCGAAGTTTTCGGACAGACGAACTCAGTGTCGGCTGTGGTCGGGTGCTTCCAATGCATCAGAAGTTGTCGGTGCCTGGAGGTTTATGGCAGGGTGTTTCTTCCTTTTCTGCCTGCTATCGGGGACTCGGGAGTCGATCGAGACTTTGAGACTACTTTTTACTGTGCCCATGGTCAGTTCTTTATCAAATTATGGTATGCTTTGCACTGCTGTAACTATATGTTATAATTATGTGGTTCTGTCAGTGTTAGTCTTTGGTTTGTCCTGTTTTTCTGTGATATCACTCTGGAGGAACATTGTATCATTTCTTAATGCATGTATGCATTTCTAAATGACAATAAACGAGGACTGAGTGTTCTCATAATCTAAATTGGGAGGTGCGAAGGGCTGTCAGGTGCAGGCCATAGGATAGGGGGTGGAGCTGCGGTGGTTTCCTGCTAATGGGAGTTACCTGCAACCCATTTAAACCCAGCTCTCATCCAAGGTCCCTGTTCACCCATATCAACCAGCCAGGCTCAACCAGTTATTCCTAGCCTTCAGTTACCTTGTTGCCTTGTAGTGTTAATTATCTGTTCTCTCTTGTTTCATGGCCCCTCATGGCTTGTTATTTTGGAATTTATTAGTAAAATATTGTTTACTGCTAAATAGTCTCTGCTGCTCTGCTTTTAGGACCAGCGTCCCCTACAATTCCTGACAGTTAGTATATGTACATGTGCCTCTGTACATGTAACTAAACCAGCGATTAGGTTTGAATGAATGCTGTAATGACGAAGAAGCACAAACTTCTTGGGATCCCTAACGCACTCAGATATAGATGCTTTGCAATTCTAGCACTCGATTTCCAATGGACAGTATCCAAAGAAAGGTCACTTCTGTTAGACTTTCACGAAGTTTCCTGTGTATCACATTGTCTGACGGAAGCCTCAGCTGTAATGTAGGAAAGCCCATCCATCACCAGAGATCTCCAAAACCCAAGCCATGCTCTTTTCTTGCTGCTTCCATCAGCTAGAAAGTACAAGACCATCAGGACTCGCACCACCAGGTTCAAGAACAGTTATTACCCCTCAATGATCAGACTCTTGAACAGAAGGGGATAACTCACTTGCCCATCCATTGAGACATTCCTACCACCAATGATCTCACTTTAAGGACTCTTTATCTTATGTTCTCGTTATTTATTGCTATTTATTTATACAGTCTTTTGCGCTCTGGTTGATCTTTTATTGATCCTGCTATAGTAACTATTCTATAGATTTGCTGAGTACGCCCATAGGAAAGTGAGTCTCATATGGTGACATATAGGAACTTTGATAATAAAAATTACTTTGAACTTTTATGAAGTCATTGGCTCACACAGCATGGAAACAGGACCTTGAGCCCACCAAGTGTGTATCAACCATCATCTACACTACTTAAATTTACACTAATTCCACATTAATCATTTTATTTATTTTCCATTCTTCCCATATTCTCAGTGACTTACCACTCACCTACACACGACGCAAGTTATAATGCCCAATTAACCTCGTGATTATTTCTTTAGGATATGAGAAGAATCCAGAGCACGTGGAGGAAAGCCACACATGTACAGCAAGGGCATACAAACCGAGACAGCACCCAAGGTCAGAATTGAACCCAATTCTGTGTAAGGCAATGACCCACCACTTGCAGGCCATCAATTTCATCCCAAGGACACGGAAAGTGAGCTTCAGTGAAGCACAGGATGGGCCTGGCACAAGCCCAGATCTACTGGTGTTGTACCAACCGTTTCACAAACTGGGTCACTCACTCATCTCCAGGGCTTTAGTGTTTTTATTAATTGCTTCATGATCCACTGCCTCCGACCTCTCACATTCTGATCTCCCGAAGGACCGAATAGTTTCCAGAACAGGTGCTGATGGTTCTCTCCGGATGTATTTAAGGAACAAAATTAAAAGTGAAGATCTCATGGAAAAGTATGACATTCACCAACAAGGCAGCTGTTTCCATACTGAGGCAAAGCAAGTACTACGGCTTTTGAGTTAAACGGCTGTAGAGAATGCCCATGTAGTCAGGCAGAGACAATCAGTCTCAAATACGGCTATTCGTAATTTTTGAGACTGATAGCTGAACTACTTGACTAGAAGTCAGACCACTTTAATGTAAATTAATTTTTGATTTATTTATGGCCAAGTGACCTTCACCATTGATTCTGATGGAGAATGTTTTCCTAAGCAAGGAGGACCTCATATCTGTTAATCCTGGGATGCGAGAACTTGAACACAGGTGACACAAAGGTCAGGGCTGCTGCTTCCAGTGACGCAGGTTTGATTCTGACCGTGTGGAGTCTGCACGTTCTTCCTGTGATGGTGTGTGTTTTCTCCATCATATTGAAGGCAGGATAGGGTAACATTACTGTAGATTACCCCCCAGTGAAGGTAAGCGGTAAAAGAATCTTAGTAACCAACAAACTGGTGGGCATGTGGGAGAGGTTTAGTTGCGGGGTGAGATCATAAGATGGAGGACTGGAATTTAGGTCATTTGGCCCATTGAATCTGCTCCTCCATTCAATCACGACAAACTTATTGTCCATCTCAACCCCATTCTCCTGCCTTCTCCCCATAACCTTTGATGCCCTTACTAATCAAGAACCTATCAACCTTGCTTTAAATATACCTAATGACACCACAGTTGTCTGTGGCAATGAATTCCATAGACTGACCACCCTCTGGCTAAAGAAATTTCCTCCTCGTCTCTGTTCTAGAGGGATGATCTTGTACCCTGGGGCTGTGCCCTCTGCTCCTAGATTCCCCCTCTAATGGAAACATTCTGTCAGTGTCCACTCTATCTAGGCCTTTCAATGTTCAATAGGAAATAAGGAAATAAGATAAGGGGTATTGGACTGATCGGATAGCTCTGCTTGGAGCTGGTATGGACTGAAGACATTCCAAGTCTGCTGCGGACTATTGGCAGAACTGGACTCTCTGTGTAGCACAGCCACAAATCCCAAGCTGAGGCCCTTTTATGCATGGGGTTCTGCAGTAACCTGGACATTTTCCCAAGCTCTACTGACTCCAGGTGGGGAGCACTGGAAGATCTCCTCAGCCTGCTCCTTACTCCAGCCAATCCACTTCCTCAAAGCTAAAAGAAAGTACTTAATTTAGGTGCCAATTGTTCCCACCTCATTTCCTAGACCCTTGCTTGGACACCTGTTGCAAATGGGCTGAGTGAGAATTTTGAGTGTTGTTTAACAAGCATGAGCAAGTTATTGGCATCCTTCATTTAGATATAGGCTGGGGGTCTTTGATCATGTACACTAAACTGAAACTGTACCGTCCAAGAGAGCAAAAGGGATAATACTTAGGCTCAATAATATTGCTTCAATTTGGTCATCAATTCAAAGCGCCAGCTTTGTTTCCATCATCGTGGATGCTGCCAGACTGACTGGCTGAATCTCTCCAGCACTCTTGTGTTAATTCAGATTTCCAGCATTGCAGTGTTTTGCATATATAAAAATGCTTCATTGCTTTGAACTGTTTTCTATTCATGACTAGTGTCCGGGTTTCTTGGGCTGGATTTTCCCAACTGAATTGTATTAAGAAGATAGCAGCAGATCACCTTGAGTCTAAGTTTGAAGCAGCTGAAAACAAGGATCGAGGAGTCAAGGGTCAAGGGTTGAGGATCAAAGATCAAAGCTATTTGACATTTATGTTTACAGTAATGTAATAGGAATTGGTCAGAATGTGACATGCAACAAAGGACATGTCTTTCGAAGATAGGTTGAGTGAGCTAACGCTTTTCTCTTGGAGCAAAGGAGGATGAGAAATGACTTGATAGAGGGGTACAAGATGATAAGAGGTATAGATAGAGTGGACAGCTGGAGACTTTTTCTCAGGGCATTAACGGCTAATACAAGGAGGTATAATTTTTAGGTGATTCAAAGGAAGTATAGGGTGATGTTAGAGGTAAGTTCTTTCCACATACAGTGATGGGTGCTTTGAATGCTCTGCCCTGGCAGATGTGGTGATAGAGGCAGATCCATTAAGGGCATTTAAGAAACTCTAAGATAGCCAAATGAATGATAGAAAATAGAGTGCTATGTAGGAAGGAAGGGTTAGATTGACCTTAGAGTAGGTTACAAGTTCCACACAACATAGGACCAGTACTGCACTCTAATGTTCTATGTTCTGGTCAAATGGCAGCGTGCTTGGACACAGCAGCTTCTACAGAATCAACCAAAGGTGATATTATCTTTTTTAAATGTATTTTTTATGATTGCAAGACCCTGCCAGATGTTAAGAACTTAAAGTATTGCAGGTCTACTGAGTTGCTCATTGGTGGAGAAACTCAAGGAGCTGGTGCAGATTGTGATGCTGCCTGTGACAGAGAGGAATTGGTGCACGAAGGTGGTGTGCAGTCTGACAGTGAGTGATGGTCTTCGTCACTTTTCTTGTGATTTCAAGACCCTGTTGGATGATGCTGGTGTGGAATTCTGCAAGTCCAATTCATTAGTTTATAGATGAACAGTGGGGGAACTACATGGTCTTGATCATAGTGAGAACCATGCCTCAAGCCAGGTGTCGCCTGTTTGCAGCCACCCAGGGGGAGGTGTCAGAGTCCTGCACTTCGCCAAAGTGCTAGAGCTGGTGTGGCGCGGCGTCCATGCTGGTGTCAGTGCTGCCCCCTAGTGCTCACTCAGCAGAAGACAAGCTAGACTGTGTTCAACTGCAGATGGCTACAATATTCATGGGCTCAGAGATTGGACAATATATTCTTGTGTGACTGGGTTTTATTGCTGTTCTATATGTGCTTGTTATTTTATATGTACTATATGTATCTTGTGCAGTGAATGATTGTTGTTACCGTGATTACACCTTCACCCCAGAGTAATGCTGTTTCATTTGGGTATTCATGTATGGTTGAATGACAATTAAATTTGAACTTCTATAAAAAACCAATATTCAATACTTATAAATAATTATATATATATACAGATGTGTCCAGAAGCATCAGTAGATGTATGTACACAGCCATATATATATTTTTTTTAAAACTAAATTTAGTGATTAAAGGATAGAAAAGGAAAACAATGTGCATAAATAAAAGCCAGCATGTTTGCAATGTAAACAGCATTATAAAAAGTGGTTTAAAATGTCTACAATACAGTGGAGTGCAGGAGTAATAGATAGAGGGGCGGTCACCTAGAATGATTGACAGATTAACTGCCTGGTAGAAGAAACTTTTCAGATGGTGTGAATATTTTGCTTTAATGACCCTGTAGTGCTTTCCTGAGGGTGCTTTTGCAAAAGAGTATTTGCAGGGTGGGTAGAGTCTGCAATTACATTTTCTGCCTGCTTCTGGGAACTTGAGAGAATGTTAATAATCAATTGTAAGCCTCAAAAATTAATTACATGGGCCAGAATGGCTAAGGTTGCTATGCATAACGGACACCTCCAGTTTTACGCTGAGTGGGAGTATCACATGGGCCAGACTGGCTAAGGTCAGTAGCTTACCATCCAAAAAGGACACCTCCAGTTTTACACTGCCTGTTACTGGCTGAAATAAATTGAGTTGTTAGTCTTAAATAGTGAAAGATCTCTTTCAGCATTGACTCATTCTGCAATTTACATCCTCTGAATGACTTTAATATCTAAGAGGGAGGATATAATGACAATATTCAGCTGCTTTAGATTGACTTTTTCAGACATTCGTTCAGGTGGAAAAGGCTGCAGTCTGTTTATGAGTTATTTTCCTTTCTGAACGGGAAGAAAACAAGACTGTAGCGGAAAAGCACCAGCTCTTAACATCTAGATTTACATTCAGTGTGGGCTTCTGCGAAACTCCAACAACTCAGATCCCAGAGTAGAGTGCCCTCCTGTTTCAAATTATCCACCATCATCCCTGTACCAAAGAAGACCAAGGTAACATGTCTGAATGACTGGCATCCTTGTCGCACTCACCTCAATAATAAGCAAATGCTTTGAGGGGCTGGTCAAGGATTACATCTGCAGCTTGCTACCACCCAAACTGGCACGACCAATCGACAGATGACACAATAGCCACTGCTCTACGTACCATCTTTACACATCTGGAGAAGAAGGATGCTTATGTGAGAATGCTGTTATTGGACTACAGTTCAGCATGCAACACCATAGTTCCATCCAGGCTCGACAAGAAGCTCAGAGACCTTGGCCTTGACCCTGCCTTGTGCAGCTGGATCCTGGACTTCCTGTCAGATCGCCGGCAGGAAGATCCCTCACCTCCACCCCTTTGACTCTCAATACAGGAGCCCCTCAGGGCTGCGTACTGAGTCCCCTCCTTTACTCCCTGTATACCCATGACTGTATCGCCACCCACAGCTCCAATCTGCTAATTAAATTTGCTGATGGCACTACATTGATTGGCTTTATCTCAAACAATAACGAGGTGGCCTACAGGGAAGAAGTCATCTCCCTGACACAGTGGTGTCAAGAGATCAACTTCTCCCTCAAGGTCGCAAAAACAAAGGAGCTGGTTGTGGATTACAGGAGGAATGGATATGGGCTAACCCTTATTGACATCAATGGATATGGGGTTCAGAGGGTAAACAGCTTCAAGTTCCTTGGCATCCACATCACCGAGGACCTCATGTGGCCTGTACACACCAGCTGTGTGGTGAAAAAGCCACAACAATGCCTCTTTCACCTCAGATGGTTGAGGAAGTTTGGTATGGGCTCCCAAATCCTAAGAACTTTCTGCAGGGGCACAATCGAGAGCATCCTGACTGGCTGCATCACTGCCTGGTATGGGAACTGTACTTCCCTCAATCACAGGACTTTGCAGAGAGTGGTGCGGACAGCCCAGTGCATCTGTAGTTGTGAACTTCCCATGATTCAGGACATTTACAAAGACAGATGGGTAAAAAGGGCCCATAGGATCACTAGGGACCCGAGTCACTTCAACCACAATCTATTCCGGCTGATACCATCCAGGAAACGGTACCGCAGCATAAATGCCAGGACCAACAGGCTCCGGGACAGCTTCTTCCACCAGGTCACCAGACTGATGAACTCACGATGATCTGAGTTTACTCCATATTACATTGTCTGTTTTATTTATTATAAATTACTATGACTGCACATTGCACATTTAGCTGGAGACATGACATAAAGATTTTACTCCTCATCTATGTGAAGGATGTAAGAAATAAAATCAATAAAGTAATAGAGCAAAGGTAAAAGAGAAACTAATGATATCATGCAATATCTTTCAGATTCACTCTTTCTTTACTCTGAAAGTTATTCTAAATACAAGAAAGCCTATTGGTTTAAAGTTGAGTAGATTGGTTAATTAATATACTTGTAACTTCCACCAAAACTGGGCAAGTTCTCCTTTATTTCCCAAAGTGAACAATTTAATTACTTCTTTTTGTTTGTCTTTGAGATCAGGGTGGTGATGGTGAGACTATAGTTGCTTCCAAGCTCTGATTGCCTTTCTTCTGAAAGCCTACATGGACTAAATTGAGTCATTACCTCCCGGATTATCGTGAGCAATTGTGGGGATGTTGGCGTGGATTTTATGCTCTTGTGAGTAATTGCAGCTCATAAGTGGTGTGCTCCATCAGTACTCCTGATTCTGGCCTGCAGATGATGAACATCTCTATAATAGACCATAAGACATAGGAGTAGAATTAAGCCATTCGGCCATCGTCAGCTCTGCCATTCCATCATAGCTGATTTGCTTTCCCTCTCAACCCCATTCTCCTGCCTTCTCTCTGCAATCTTTGATACCCTTAAAAATCAAGAACCTACCAACCTCCGCCTTAAATATACCCACTGACTTGGCCTCCACAGCCACCTGAGGCAATGTATTCCACAGGTTCTCCACCTTCTGGCTAAAGAAAATCCTTTTCCTCTCTCTTCGAAAGGGATGTCCTTCTATTCCGAGGCTGTGCCTCTGGTCCTAACTGCCTCACTATGGGAACATCATCAACATCCCCTCCATGACCGCCCTATCTAGGCCTTACAATATTCGAAAGGTTTCAGTGAGATCCTCCCCTCATTCTTCAATTACAGCGAGCGCAGGCCCAGAGCTATCAAACACTCCTCAAACTTTCATACGTAGGATCTTTCTTGTGTACCTTCTCTGGACCCTCATTAATGCCAGCACGTCCTTTCTTAGAATAGGGGCCCAACAGCATGGTGGTGTAGTGGTTAGCACAATGCTTTACAGAACCAGTAGCAAGGGTTCAATTCCGGCCTCCGTCTGTGAGGAGTTTGTACATTCTCCTCGTGACCGTGTGGGTTATGGTGCGCCCCACGGTCCAAAGACGTGCTGGCTAGTACATTAACTAGTCATTGCAAATTGTCCCATGACTGGGCTAGGGTTAAATTGGGGGTTGCTACGTGGCACGGCTCAAATGGCCAGAAGGGCCTATTCTATGTGATAGCTCAATAAATAAAGAACTGCTCACAATAATCCAGGGGTTATTGACTCAATTTAGGCCATGATGCCACAAACAAACCACATCTTAGTAGGTATAGAAGTCCTCCAATCTGAATTAACACAGTGGCTTTATATCATTCAATATTTTCTCCAGTAAATGTCCAACATGAAGGAACACTGATTTGTTACTGAAGATAGAAGTTAGCACGTGACCTAACATCATAGGGTTTGGAGTCAAGGCTAAGAGCTTGCAAGGACTCTACAAACATCAATATCACCTACAGCCACCATGTCATCGGTACATAAAGAATAAAGTTCCTCTACCAAAGTAACTCGTCTTCACCCAGTTTGAAGAGTCACCCTGACCACATGGGCAATGCTTTTAATGTCGTTTCAACAAAGGAGGTGTTTGTTTGATGTCAATTATTAACTAATCAGCAGCAGTTGGGTGCTGAGACTCAAGACCAATACAATGCAGATTAAGACTTCCTACATTAATGTGCGGAGTATATATGAACGAAGTTTCATTAGAGCCATTGTATCATAGAGCACTACCGCACAGCCACGGGCCCTTTGGCCCATCTAGCCCATGCCAAACTATTTGGCTCATCTGCCCACTCCCATCAACCTGCAGCTGAACATAACCCTCCATCCCCCTGCCATTTAATTTTTATTAATGATTATTTTTTCATTTGCTAATATCTCAGACTAGTTTGAGTGGACAGGAAAGTGGTCTTCACCTCACCTTCATCAGTGATCTTGTAAAATTCCACCTAAGATGCCGTAGGTTTATTTGGTAATTATTTAAAATGATACAGCATTCAGTGTAGCAGACATCCCACCCTGCTAAAACTCATTTCAGGGAGGTAGCACCCACCCCCCATCGATCTCCAAGGATGTATGTAATACTTTGTTTAGTGATTTTGTCTAATCTGTAAACCAAGTTGGGTATATGCAGAAAATGTGACATTAAAATATGTACTTATAATATATTATATTATCATGTTTATTCTATTACAACTTTAAGCAAGTCTACAGGGAGTTTGGCCTCATCACGTAGGACATCAATAGAGTAGCTCCTTAGCAGCCAGCCAGCTAGTTTAAATAACGTTAGCTATGCTAATGAACGAATGATGCCTGTTAAACTCACAGATGTCTTTTACAGTCATCTGGGCAATAGAAAAGTCACTGTTGCAAACAGTGCAGCGAGCAACACTGTCATTATTTCTTGACCCCTATCAGGCAGGGGTACACTTTAGTGTAGTCTGGGGTGAAGTGCGCTTTATATTTTTTTTTGAAACCCTCTGCCATGGTGGTGCAGGACACGAAACTGAACTGATGGAGAGACCGAGGTCGACTGTGAAGCCCGCCCACAGAGAAAACTGATAGGTCGACTTAGCGCAAACAGAGACCAATCAGGATGTTCGCTCTCGCTCCCACTCCAGCTCTCGCTCTCCCTCTCAAAAAATTCAATTTCTGGGATATTTTATATAATTTGTGGGTGTCAGGGAGCTGCTATCAATATGCGGGAGACTCCCGGAACTTCCAGGAGAGGTGGGATGTCTGGTGTAGTAATTGACATATCCATATCAACACACACTGTTCTCACAGTTTAATATGTCATATTACTCTGCCATCCAAATACTCAACTAGCGTCATGCCATTTTACTTTGGTGATGCTTGACCTACATTTACATCCATGTGCAATTGTACATTCAGTGGTCACTTTATTAGGTACACCTGTACACCTGATCATTAATGCAATTACGTGGCAGCAACTCAGTGCATAAAAGCATGCAGACATGGTCAAGAGGTTCAGTTGATGTTCAGACCAAACATCAGAATAAGGAAGAAATGTGATCTAAGTGACTTTGACCATGGAATGATTGCTGGTGCCAGACAGGGTGGTATGAGCTTCTCAGAATTTGCTGATCTCCTGGGATTTTCGCGCACGGCAGTCTCTGAGGTTTACAAAGAATAGTGCAAAGAAAGCCAACATCTCCCAAACATACTCAGTGTCACCCCACGTTACTCGTACTCTCCCCATTTGAAGAATAGGATGGTGCTAAACTCGAGAGGACAGAAGCTGAATGGAGTCGAACGGATAGCATGTCCTAACACCCATGGAGCTTTCCATTACAGAGGGAGCTAATGCTGAACTGTGGCCAGTGGCTGAGCTCCAGATGTTATCCCATGAATATGTACCCTCTCCACATCTCACTTCGCCTTCTCTGATGGTACAATCATTACTCATCCACCCCTTGCTTCCAGAATGGCCCTTGACCACTGCATCACTGCCTAATACATGTTGGGCTTACCCTTGTTCCTATTTCTTAAATGTGCTTAAATGTCCCTTTTCATTTCAGGTACCTAAGATACATTTTATTTTTAACCCACAACTAATCATAAGTATCCTTGAGCCCAGTAAGACTCTAGATAGTTAAAGTTAAAGTCCGTCCCGAGCCTTGTGGCCCATCAAGCCGGTGCTTATGCGGGTTTCTGTGGCGTGAAGCGACTGAGAATACGAGACTCCCCCCCCCCCCGCCGGATAGGACGCCAATCTATCACGAGGTTAACCCCCAGCATTTTGCCAGTACCCATTCTCAGCTGGGTGGACTGGAGCAGCGTGTGATTAAGTGCCTTGCTCAAAGGCACAACACACTACCTTGACCGAGACTCGAACCTACGACCTTCAAATCGTGAGCCCAACACCCTAACCACTTGGCCGTGCACTAAGACTGCAGATGGAAAAATTTATTTTATTGTGATTCGACACACAGCACACAGCACAGTAATGGGACCCTCTGGGCAATAAACCCACACCACCCAATTACACCCATGTGAGCAATTAACCCACTGACCCGTACGTCTTTGGAATGTGGGAGGAAACTGGAGCATCTGGAGGGAACCCGTGCGGTCATGGGGAGAAAGTACAAACTCCTTGCAAATTGTACCTGGCTCACTGGCGTTCTAATTGTGCTACACTAACCACAATGCCACTATGTCACCAATGACAAATATAGTGATATGTAATGGGCAATTACGCATATGGGTATCACCATCAATGTACCATCTAGTGTATTCCTATTGTGGAATGTCACAGCAACCAGAAAAATAGTGAAATGTAGCTCAAACTTTGCTCAAAGTGGTTCAAAACGTGTTTGTATTATATCCCTGTCTTATGTTTAAGGACTCCCTACTCAATTCATCATGAGGTGTTTTGTAAATTAACCCCATTGATATGAATAACATCGCTGAATTTATGCAGAAGGATAAGTGTGGCCAAGAGTTTCATTCTATTGTTGTCGGAGAAGAATGTGAAGATTTGGTATTTGATCTACAATACTGTGCAAAAGTCTTAGGTGTATATATATATATATATATATATAGAGAGAGAGAGAGAGAGAGAGAGAGAGAGAGAGAGAGAGAGAGGGAGAGAGGAAGAAAGAAAGAAAGAAAAGGAAGCTAGGGTGCCTAAGACTTTTTCAAAGTACTGTATTAGTCAATGTAGAGGGGAAAAGGAGTTTGTAAATCTGGCGGGAGCAAAGGGTATTGGGAACAACAAGGGCGGAGTGCAGCGGGAGGGGTGCGGAACAGGTAGCAGAGAAGGAGCACCAGGGGCAGGGGGTTGGTGCGGGTGCAGACACACCCAGCCCCGAGACACCAGGCAAGGTCATTTGATTCCAAGCAATTGGTTTATTGACAATTACAGAATTTCTTTCTAGTACTTCCCGCTTCCTGCCCTCTTCCCTTCCCTTTTTCCCAACCATGATTCCCCTTTCCCTGCCCCTTCCCACTCTCTGCCCACAATAGAGACTCAGAAACAGGTCTACCATCACCCACGTGTGTCATGATAATTGTTTTTATTTGCGGCAGCAGTGCGATACACAAAATTACTACAGTGCTGTGCCAGATCTTAAGCACCCTACTATATATATGTGCCTAAGACTTTTCCACAGTACTGTAGAATGTCAAAGCATTTTTTTTCATTCTCTACATTTATCTAAAATGTACTTTCACTTATTTTAGAGAAAAACATTGAATCAATGAAGTAATCTGTGAGAATTTACTTTGAACGAATATTTTGCTGCTATACACATGTATCTTTTCCTTTCTCCATTGGTTACTTTTTCTCTTGCTCTTCCAGAAGCACTTCCTCTTGCTGTGCCTTCTCTCCCTCCACCTCCTTTCCTTGTTCCTCCTCCTTCCCTTTGTCCAGCTCTTCCTTCATCTCCTTGCCCGGCTCTTTGGAAATCCCTTTTTCTTCCTCTGCCTCCCTTGCTTGACTCATCTCCTCCTCTTCACTGTGTTTCTTCAGCACCTCCTTCTCTTCCTCTTTTTCCACTTCCTTCACATCTTCAGGCCGCTTCTCAATTTGAACCGGAATCACTACCTCCGTAGGTCTGGAGAGGGGAGCTTCCACAATTAGAATGCCGTTGGAGGTTAAGGTCGAGGTCACGGACCTGGAATTCACACCTGACGGAAGCCTGAAATCATATTTTTGTGGAAAAAAAATCATGAATTCATTTCATGGAAACCAAAGCTGATTTGCAAATAGGAAACCAGGAATGCATACTATCGATTATGTTCCCCCAAGCTGGTGCCTACTTTGTATCCTGTATTTTATGCCTCGGGATTTTATTCCTAAGTAACACACACAAAATGCTGGAGGAACTCAACACGTCAGGCAGCTTCAATGGAAATGAACAAACAGTCGTTGTTTTGGGCATAGATCCTTCTTCAGGTCTCGAAAGGTTGGGGGGAAGATGCTAGAATAAAAAGATGGGGGTGAGGAGAAGGAGGAAAGCTAGAAGTTGATAGGTGAAGCCAGGTGAGTGGGAAAGGTAAAGGGCTGGAGAGGGAGGAATCTGATAGAGGGGGACAGTAGACCATAGGGGAATGGGAAGGAGGTGGGGAACCAGAGGAAATTGATAGATAGGTGAGAAGAGGTAAAAGGTCGGAGTGGGGAGTAGAAAAAGAGGGAAGGAAGAAGAGTTTTGTTTTTAACGAAAAGGAGGAATCAATACTAGTGTCATCCGGCTGGAGGATATATAGTGTTGCTCCTCCACACTGAGGGTGGTTTTATTGTGGCACAAGAGGAGGCCATGGACTGACATGTCAGAAAGGGGATGCAATTTGGAATTAAAATGTTTGGCCATCAAAAATTTCTACTTTTGGCAGATGGAGTGGAGGTGGTTGACAAAGAGGTTCTCCAATTTATGACAGGTGTCACCAATGCAGAGAAGGCTGCATTGGAAATACTGGATACAATAAACAACCCCAGCAGATTCACAGATGAAATGTTGCCTCACCTGGAAGGACTGTCTGGGGCTCTGAGTGGAGGCAACGGAGGAAGTGAATGGGCAGGTGTAGCACTTTGGCCACTTGCAATGACAAGTGCCAGGAGGGAGATTAGTGGAAGGGATGAATGGACAAGGAAATCATGGAGGGAGTGATCTCTGCAGCAAGCAATGGGTGGTGGGGGGAGGTAAAGGTAAGTTTGGTGGTAGGATCCCTTTAAAGTTGGCGGAAGATACAGAGAATTATGTGTTGGGTGTAGAGGCTTATGGGGTGGTCGTTAAGGGCAAGAAGAACTCTATCATTATTAAGGCAATAGGAAGATGAGGTGAATGCGGATGTCTGGGAAATGGAGGAGGTGTGGGTGAAGGCATCATCAATGATAGAGAAAGGGAAATGCTGTTCTTTGAAGAAGGAGGACATCTCTGATGTCCTGGATAGGAAAGCTTCATCCTGGGAAGAGATGTGGCAGAGATGAAGGAACTGAGAAAAGGGAATAGCACTTTCACAGGAGACAGGATGTGTAGAAATAGAGTCAAGACAGCCGTCGGAATTGATCGGTTTCTATAAGATGTTGATCGATAATTTTTCTGCAGAGATGGAGGCAGAGAGATGAGTGAATTTAAGGGCAAGGTGGAAGTTGGAGGCAAAGTTGTTGAAATTGATTAGCTCAGCATAGGTGCATGAAGCAGCACCAATGCGGTCGTCAATGTAGCAGAGGAAGAGTTGGGGAGCATTGGCATGGAAGGCTTGGAACATGGACTGTCCTATGTAGCCAATGAAAAGGCAGGAAGATTCGGGCCCATGCAGGTGCCATAGCGACCCTCGTCCGGAGAAAGAAGAAGGAGCCCAAGGAGAAATTGTGAGGGAGGAGGAGGAGGGTGGTGGTGGAGAGGTAAAACAAGCCATGAGCTTTAAAGTCTTCTTGATGGAGGATAGATCTCTATAGGGACCGGTGAAAGTAAAGCGGCCAAGGCCAGGGAATTGAAAGTTAGTGAGGAGATCGAGATGTGTTCCAATTTGATATTTGTATTTGGATTTACTCAATTAAATATTGATTTTAATTAGCTGCAGTGTCTGTTACCATTGTGATGGTGAATATGTCCCAGTTAACAATATTGCGCACGCACACACAAGTCATGCCTTAACATTTATTTACATACTATGCCCGTGGGGTTTGCACACCTTGCTCAGAGTGAGCCACAGTGAGCTGACTGATAGCTGGCACATCCACCAGGAGGTCAGATCAGAACTAGTGGCCAGAAACCATAATAAACTGTCAATGTTTCAACCTGAGACCCTTCATAAGGATTGACCTACCCTGAGGTAGGTCTTGACCTAAAATATCGACTGTTCATTTCTCTCCACAGGAGATGGGCTCCTCCAGCTTTCCACATGTGCCACTCAAGATCTCCAGCATTTGAAGAATCTCTTACGTGTGAGTAAAAGTGTGTGTTTTTGCAGGGAGTATTATTGGGGATTCTATGGAAATCAGGGCTGGGGTCCCAGACAGATTGATGATCTAGGTGAAGGAATAGAATGTAATTTTTCAGAATTACCCGACAAATGGGTGGGTTTGTCAGTTGAGATGACAAAGCAGAGTGGATTCAAGATTTCAACAACGGATCTGTGGCAGGTTGGTCCATGGCAGGTGTAGTGTTATATGAATAAATATAGAGTTATCCACTACAGTCAGAAGAGAAAGGAGCTTGTTATTTCAATGGTATTAGATTGGGAAGTGTTGATGGACCGGGAGACCTGGATAGAGTGGACATGAGAGAATATTTCCAATAAGATCAGAGGGCACTGCCTCAGAATAAAGGGATTCCCCTTTTGAACAGAGATGAGGAGGAATTTCTTCAGCCAAAGAGGAGTGAATCTGTGGCACTCTGTACCTCCCAAACAGATCCTTGACTTCCTCATCGGGAGGCCACAGTCAGTGCAGGTCGCAAGTAACATCTCCTCCTCACCGACGGTCAATACTGCTACACTTCAAGGATGTGTGCTTAGCCCACTGCTCCATTCTCTCCACACCCATGACTGTGTGGCTAGGCACAACTCAAAAGCCATCTATAAACTCATAGATGACACATCTGTTATTGGCAGTGTCACAGATGATAAGGGAGCATAGGGGAGTGAGGTAGATCAACTGGCTGAATGATTTCTTAACAACAACCTTGCACTCATAAACACAATAGATTATGTAGATGTTGGAAACCCACAGCAACACATGCAAAATGCTGGGGGAACTCAGCAGGTCAGGCAGCACCTATGGAGGGAAATAAACAGTCAACATTTCGGGCTGAAATGACCAAGTGGGAGATTAGTGGAAATAGATGAATAGACAAGGGAATCATGGAGGGAATGATCACTGCGGAAAGCGGAGAGTGAGGTAAGGGGAGGTTAAGATGTCTTTGGTGGTAGGATCGCATTGAAGGTAGTGGAAGTGCAGAGAATGATGTGTTTGCTGTGAAGGCTCATGGGGTGGTAGGTGAGGACAAGAGAAATTCTATCTCTGTTAAAGTGGTGGGAAGATGGGGTGAGCGCAGATGCCTAGGAAATGGAGGAGATGCGGATGAGGGCAGCATTAATGGTAGAGGAAAGGAAGCCTCGTTCTTTGAAGAAGGTGAACATTTCTGATGTCCTGGAAAGGAAAGCCTCATCCTGGGAACAGATGTGGTGGAGACAAAGGAACTGAAAAAAGGGAATAGCATTTTTCCAGGAGATAGGGTGGGAAGAATGATGTGGGAATTGGTGGGAAGATAGATGTGGGAATTGGTAGGAATTGGCAAAATAGGAACCGGCTATTGAAGACCACTAGAATTATTTTAAATGATAACACAGCTCAGATTCCACACTGTCCCCACATTCAAGAGTGGGAGTAGGCAGGCATGGAAAAATTTCACCTACGTTTTCTTACAGGTAATAAATTGAACCACCGTTCAGAACACCGAAATTTGATTCCCCCTTTGCACCAAGTGTGGTGTAGCTAATTTCCTTGTTCAATACTATTCCTCACACTCTCTCTCTGTCTCTTCTCTCTCTGCTCGCCTTTCTCTTTCGAATGCTCTCTCTCTCCCCACACTCTTTCATAGCTATCCTTCACAGAATGACAGAAACATATACTAATGACGAGAGGGAAGCCCATCAAATTTATGTCACATGTGAGGAGCTGTCCAGACCAATCTGACTTCACAGTTTTTCCGAATTATTGCACATCCAGCATGTAACCAAGTATTTGTTTAAGGTAATTCTAAGAACAGTGAGTTCCAACCCCCACAATTTTTCTTCTTCCTACCTCCTTTCAATCCCCATCCTCCTACGATGTTCTTCATCTTCCTACTCAGTGAATCTCAAAACATCTACACATGACTTTACACAACCTCCTGTCTGTTTACACTTGTTGTTTTTTCTTTGTTGTTTACCAGCGTTAAATATAAAATATTTATTTGCCAAGAACTTTTCCTTGACTCATTTGTTTGTTTCCTTTTCTGTTTCCCAATTATATTTAGTTCCCATTAGTCATCTTGTTAAACACCACAGCTGGGTTAATGTGAAGACGACAGTTTGATGGAAAACAAACTTACTTGTACTTTCTTGTGAAAGTTCTAGAAATAAACCCATGTTGATTTTCCTTTTCCACGTGGTTCCCTGAAAGCAAACCAATATGGAACAAAGATACAGAAGGCACGATGATCAAAATATACAAATCAGCAAATTGTTTCCCATTGGGATTCCCCACTTATGCATTCTTTTGTTTGGAAGTAAACTCAACAGAATACAGCAAAATACCTTTGGACGCAATAGCGGTGCTCATTCTGGTACTAATTTTTGTTTCCCCATAGAGCTCCTAGTTTCTGCTGCTGGTGCAACCCTAAACCAACCAGCATGTCTTCTCCCCTCCTGCCGTCACCATGCAGTCTTCCCTCTGGGACCTGAGTCAGATCAAATCTGACACCAGCATAACAAGTATCAGAAATCTGATGCTGGGAAAAACTAAGTAGAATGCTTTATAAACTCAAGAGATTGAAAACTGAACAAAGGCACACAGTAAAGCAAGTTCACTTACTGTAATCAATTCTATGACTGAATAAATGCCCGAGTAACATAGGAGCCAAGTGGTTAAAATAATTGTAGGTTGCTTAGTATATGCCCAGTGGCTGTGATATTTACTATCATCAAGCACTTGAAGAGGCTGTATTAACTCCAGACTTGCTGACGACATCAACCCAGTGCAATTCACCTACTGCCAAAGCAGGTCTATAGTGGACACTATCTCCCTGGCCCTACACTGATCTCTTGGAGCATCTGGACATTAAGGACACCTTTATCAAATTATTGTTTAAATGCCTGCAAATATCACAGGATATTGCCAAACTGAAAAGTTAATTGATGGAAGCTACATTGTGATAAATAAGCATAGTTGTTAAATTAACATACATCAAAGTTGCTGGTGAACGCAGCAGGCCAAGCAGCATCTATAGGAAGAGGCGCAGTCGACGTTTCAGGCCGAGACCCTTTTCCTATAGATGCTGCTTGGCCTGCTGCGTTCACCAGCAACTTTGATGTATGTTGCTTGAATTTCCAGCATCTGCAGAATTCCTGTGGTTTGTAGTTGTTAAATTAAGTCATTTTCTGGTGTGTATTTATTGTTTGCTCCATTGAATTGGCAACAAGTGTTGCAGATAGAGACTGCAGGACAGGTAGACAGGCACATTGCTTGATGTTGTTTTGGGAGAGCATTTCGACAAGATACTCTGGTGCAACATATAGTTATGACTAGATGGTGAAATTACCGAGCACTGGCATTGTGATAGAAAAGTTCGTTTGAAGACAAGTATCGTGAGGTCACAAAGGATTTCATTGTGACATCACAGGACATTGGCTTTGCGATGTTGTTACACACTTTGTCACAGCACTGCACACTGGCATTATGTCATTAGAAACTGTCACATAAAATCCTCTCATACAACTCAACATTGGGGTTTCTACAGAATTTCATACTCCTACATTTTAAGAAAAACTTCCTTAGTATTGGTATTAGATTATGAGGACACTCAGTCCTTGTTTATTGTCATTTAGAAATGCATGCATTAAATAATGATACAGTGTTCCTCCAGAAAGATATCACAGAAACACGGGACAAACCAAGACTGAAACTGACAAAACCACATAATTATAACATATAGTTACAACAGTGCAAAGCAATACCGTAATTTGATAAAGAGCAAACCATGGGCACGGTAAAAAAAGTCTCAAGTCCCGATAGCCTCATTATCTCACGCAGACGGTAGAAGAGAGAAACTCTCCCTGCCATGAACCTCCAAGCGCCGCAAACTTGATAAATAAGCATTACATTTTTAAACATATTTGTTCTAAAGTTCTACAATTTACTCTTGAGACACAAGCCTGCATGTTAGCCTCAATATTGCATCCAACACCCTATCTGACAGCAGCAAATTTTCTCCCAATCTCTAGAAAATGTTCATATTTATAATGAACGTAAATCAGCTGAAATAATTAAACACCAGTGTATATGAAACTCGTGTAGGTACAAGAAGAACTTGTAAATTTCAGCTCAGTTCATCATCATGCCTGCACCATGCTTTCTTACGAACCTCTAATTTTTCAATGTTAAGTCATGATAAACTCAAGGCGTTGGTAGATAGGTTCTTGATTAGCCAGGGCATCAAAGGGTATGGGGTGAAAGAAGGGGAGTGGGGATGACTGGAAGAATTGGATCAGCCAATGACTGAATGGCAGAGCAGACTCGATGGGCTGAATGGCCTACTTCTGCTCCTATATCTTATGGTCTACGGTCTTAAATAAAAACATTCAAAGAAACAGATAACATAAAGCAGATCCCAAATGCACGTATTTTTTAAAAATGAAGGAAAAGAAAATGCATATATTTTTTCTGCCTGGTCACCAGTTTTTCACCTAGCAAATGATTGGTAGCAAAACTGCCCATTGCCCTGGAACAAACATAGGTTGGGAGTTTATGTATTGGCAGGGTTAAGTGAACAGATGCAAAAGAGCAAAGGAATTTGGATATACAGGAACATGTGTAGATTAGATATGCCCAACATTCCATGATATTTTCAGCCATTTAAATGATTTATATGAACATATGCATACAGGTGAGTACAGATGCAAAGGCATTATCAGGCCAGAATCTTCAAAACATGAAATATCTGTGGATTGCTAGCCAATGTTAGCATTTTTAAGTGGATAAGACTTGTTTTAATGCCTTCAGTATAAGACAGTGTCACAAGATATTAACAGGTACAGATACAGAACAAATAAACACAGGAATTACTGGAAATACTCAACAGTTGTTAGCCCACATGGGTGGAGAGGAAAAAAGTTAACATTTCGGATCAATGACCTATCAGCAGAACTGGGAAAGGAATTAAGCAGCACCAGGTGGAAGAAATGAACAAAAATTGACACAAGGACTCACAAAATGTTACTGTAAATGTTAATATTTCTGTTAAAATAGCAAGCAGAAATGTTAGAGAAATATTGATGCTTGGTAACAGTAAATAGTTTACACAGAACGTTCAATTGTCCTGGCAATAGCACCACCTAGTGGATTTAGCCTGGTATTATTGAACAAACACCCTGGTTAAAATAAACTTCTCCAGATTCCATCTGGGTACAGGTATCAATTATAAGCGACGTTTTGATGACAAACTATGCCATCTTCATCAGGGGTGATGCCTGGGCATGTCTAGTCCAGTGGTATTTATATCCCCATAGTCCATCCCTCCTGATTGGTTAGTCCTCATCCAATCAGATTTCCACTGTCCCACTAGAGGAAAAGAATTTTAACAAAGACAAAGGTCTCCCTCTTAATAGGAACTGGAATTCAATTGTCAACAAGGTGGGACAGTAGAAACCTGATTGGATGAGGACTAACCAATCAGGAGGGATGAACTATGGGGGTTTAAATACCACCAGACCAGACAAGCCCAGACATCATCCATGAAGAAGTTGGCAGAGTTTGATATCGAAATGTTGGTTGTAATCAATAATTGTACCCGGCTGGAAGCCTGAGAAGAGTTTATTCATTATATATGCCAGGAAAGCACTAGATTCTTTCTCACCCTGGTTAGAACTTCACTTTTTATACAAGCCTGAGGCACAACCCAGAATTGCCTCTGCCGTACCAATATGCCTGTAACCCCGACCAGGTAACCTATCTAATGTGGGAGCCAGACACTGCCTGTAGCTGTTAGATAGCCAGCCATAGCGTACACTCTATTGTGCCCCTGAAGAAATACAAGATTATTAACTATATTAGGATAAAAGCCAGCTGGTGGTGTAGTGGCATCAGCGCCAGACTTCGGAACAAAGGCTCCTGAGTTCGAATCCAGCCGGCTCCCTTGCACGCTTTCCATCCGTGCTGGGTTGAGCGTCGAGCTAGCAACTCGGCCTTGTAAAAATAAGAAAGCCTGCAAAAAGAACGGCGTCCCGATGACTCCACTTAGAGTTGAAGGCTTTCTTCTTCTTCATATTAGGACCAAGGATCAACTTTATTCACAGTATACACTTAATGTATTAGGAATTTGTTGTGGTGTGTGTTGACATGACATGCAATTAAAAAGTGACAACATTTGACAATTACTGTATAAATAATAAAGAATTCAATAAAATAAATTGAGTTTAGTACATGGATATTGAATTAAATGTGCATAAATACATAAATACTGATATGTATTTACAATGTAAGTAGTATTATAAAAATGGTTTAAATTGTTTACAGAGTAATGCAGTGACTGGATAATAGTGTGTGTGTGTGTGTGTGTGTGTGTGTGTGTGTGTGTGGTGGGGGGCGGTGGTGGTGGCTAGAATGGTTGATAAGACTAACTGCCTGGGGGTATAAACTTTTAAGATAGTGTGAAGTTTTTGTTTTAATAGCCCTTTAGTACTTCTAGAAGGGAGCTTTTGGAAAAGACAGTTTGCAGGGTGGGTAGTGTCCACAATGATTTTACCTGCCCACTTCCCTGTCCTGAACATTTACAAGTCCAGCAGTGATGGTAGACTGCAGCCAATGACCTTTTCTGCTGAACGGACAGTATGCTGTAGATTTCGTATATTGTACCTGGATGTTACACCACACCAGACAGCATTTGCAGATGCACGGATGCTCTCTGTGATGGGGAGTGTAGAATTGCTCCAGTTTGTTCTGGATAAGATGGAATTTTAGCCCTTGCCCCAAGAAGTATATCCTCTGCCGAGCCATTTTGTTAATGAAGCAGACATGGTTCTCCCACGTGAGGTTGATGCACGAGGGATTAAAATGTTGTTGCAACTGTTTATGATGTGTTTGCAAGATTTTGTAGCCGTTTTATTGTCTTAAGCATTCCTGTGCAACTTTGTCTTTTCTTCATAAGGGATAGGTTGTCTTGCAAATCTATGAGCCATTGCGTAGCATTCCTGCTCAGCTTGCAGTAATGGGACTGCTTTCCATGGTGATTTTAAATGGTGACTAAAAATCACAGCAAAGACTCTTAACCTTTGGATTTCCCAATAACTTTGCTGTTTGCCAGAGAAGCATGCATTTCCTGAGATGCCATGAGAAGAAAGCATATATTTAAAATACAATCGCCCATTCTTGGGCAGATATAGAACATAGAACAGTACTGGACCTTCGGCCCACTTTGTTATGCCAACCTTTTACCCTACTCTCAGATCAATCTACCCTTTCTTTCTACATAGCCCTCCATTTCTCTGTCAACCTGTGCCATATATATATATACACATAACATTGCCAATACACAAAAAAAATCACGGAAAGAGACTGGCAGAGAATGAAGGGTCTTTTTTCCTGTGCGAACAGGAGCTGTGAACATGACAATTTTTAGTGTTTGAGTATTTATTGATTTAAACTGCAGTGAGCTTCAATATGCAGCCCAGGAGTTGCTCGTGTTTACATTGTGGTGGAGATGTGAAGACGCCTTGTGCCACGCTGCAGATCGGACATGATATTTTCATTTGTAATCTTGATTATCTGCAGTGCTGTGTTCAGCAATTCTCTACTTTAATGTTGGTAATATTTTATTCCTTACAGCAACATGCTGCAACATTACTGTATTTAATTCACTGCATGATGTTTTTCTTTATTTACTACAGCAATCTATTTGCTGTTTTTTTTTGACTATCAATGGAGTTTTCTAGGCATCAAAAGTTTTTGTGTTGTGATCATTAAGCTGTGAGGAGGAAGCATTCACAAGTGCTGCTGATTATTGGCTTAATAATTGAGGCTCATGTTTGTTAATTATTATGGCTGTTAATGCTTTCAGCTCTTTTCTAGGACAATATCATAAGCTAACGGGCTGGTCCGTTGAAATAGCTGTACAAGTGATATTTTGCAGAATGCTTACTTGCTGGTGAATCTGACTTTTTTTCTCCTTAATCCCAGATGGTGTTGACCCTGGAGTATAGTTCCCAAGGCAACAGTAGCCCTAAAGGAAGTGCTAATTACAGAACTGCAATAATGAGGCAGGGTGGGTAACTTTTAACAGCCAGTTGCCTGACTCTGAACTGCCAAACAGGCAGTCGGCAATGGGAAGCCAAAAAGCAGGAGTGAGGACAGATCCCAACCGATGTTCGCTGTAGTGTTGGTGAGGGGCTAGTGAGGGAGCAAGCTACACAATTGCATTAACAGCTTGTCCGAAAGAGGAAAGAAGCTGTTTAAGTATGCAATTCTTTGTGGTCTGTTTATCGGTTCCCAAGCCTATTGTTTAAGGATAAATGGGTGCAGTTTAGACCAACGATTGGTGAAAGCTCTGAATAGGAACCTGGTCCAGGAGTACTTGTATCTAACAATAGTTTTGCTATCATCATACTGAGAGAGCATAACAGAAGCAAAAGGTTAATCTTTATGGCTCCATGTTGTCGTGGATAATACACTGAGTCACTGGGTTGCCCTGTGGCTTTCTTTTTCAAAATGGTGATGTATGCAATGGAGGGTTCTGAATAGCATGCCTGTAAATCTTCCTTCAGACAAGAGACATAAACTATTTAAATTTTCTTGCCCTTGAATGTGATTCCTTCTTTTGTATGTCACTCCCAATATGTAGATGAATCACCTCAATGCCAATAAGATTATGACTCACAACCAATTCCTGGAGCACGGAAAGTATTTTGTAAGAGAGCAAGATATTCCCTGGTGAAGAAATTCATTCAGCTCATCCTGCATCAAGCACCAAGAGAAAGTATTTTTTTTTCTTATGCCGTTCCTTGGAGATAAGGGTGATTTGTTTCACACTTACTCCTGTGGATTCTGAGATGAGAGTGTGTTACACAGCTCTGCCGCAGAAGGGACAGCTGACGCATACAGGGTCCAGTGGAGTGGGTTATTCTGCACTCTTTCTGCTCTTTTCGTTTCACCTTCAGTGTTGTCTCCAAAAGATTCGAGGAGCTTGCTGTCCTACTGGACTTGGATTACTGGTGCCTCACTCTATGTTTCTCCATTGTCTTGACCGATCAAAATTTGGGACTCCGATGAGTTGGTGAGGACGCTACAGTTTTTCAGGGAGGTTCTGCGAATACCCTGGAGGCCCTTCTTCAGCTCTCCTCAAAAAGTTTTGCCTTGACTAAGTTTGGAGTACAGTGCTTCTTCCAAGAGCCTCATGTCAACTTTGAGGATGACGTGGCCCATCCTTTGAAGTTGGTTAAGCATGGTCAGAGACACAAGACTGAGGATTTTGGCCAAGGATAGGATGTTGGTGTTGTCTGTCTGTCTTACCAGTGTATTTGGAAGATTTCACATTGACAACATTGGTGGTCTTTCAGTGGCTTTGAGATCTCTAGGTAGGTACCCCTTGTCTTCGAAGCATATAGAAAAGCTGTGAGCCCTGATGCTGAGTTTGAGGTCACTCTTCAAGCATCCATTCCTCACAGTCAGAGACTATCCTGGCACACCACAAGCAGTGGTGAATTTCATCATGTTTGCTTGCCTCCACTGCAATATAGAAATCAATCCATGCTTTCCAGCGTTTCTTTGTAGATATTTACTTTTTTGCCAAGAGATACAGCATGGAACAGACCCTTCCAACCCAATGAGCTGCACCACAGAGTAACCCACCTGTTTGACACTAGACAATTCACAATGACCAATCGACCTACTAACTGGTATGTCTTTAGCTCGAAAGAGGAAACTGGAGCACCCAAAGGAACCCCACGTAGTTCACAGGAAGAATGAACAAATTCCTTGCAGACTGTGGCAGAACTGAACTCTGAAGCCCAGAACGGCCCGAGCTGCAGTGGCATCGTGCTAACCGCTACACTACTGTGATAGGAAGTGTCTCCAACTCAAACATTGACTGTTCATCGCCTACAAATGCTGCCTGAGTCACTGAGTTTGCTTTTCCTTTCATTGTGGACCTTGGTTTTGTGGAATGGTGTTGCGTGGTCTTGGTCTTCTGGTGGTTCAGTTCAAATCATGTCCTCTTTCACGATCCCGGAAAAGAACTGGTAGTCATTTGGTGCCCAGTTTCCAAGTGTGCATATGCCCAGGGTTGTCTTTAGATTGTAACTAGAGTTGGAATTATTCTGCTTCTGGAACAGAAGGGATGAAATTTGAACAGGTTCTTGTTTGTCCTGGAGGATTGACATGTTGGTCGTGCCACAGTATGGAAGATTGAGAAGGGGATTCATTTATGGTCCTGCACTGCTTGATATCTGATTCCAAAAAAATTCCAACAGATTTGTCAGGCAAGAATTCCCCTTTAGAAAACCATGCTGACTTTGGCCTATTTTATCATGTGCCTCCAAGCACCCCGAAACCTCATCCTTGATAATAGACTCCAACATCTTTCCAACCACTTAAAGAGTGAAGTGATATTTGCAATCTTCCAGTTCTCTGGAACCATTCCAGAATATAGTGATTCTTGAAAGATCGCTACTGAAGCCTTCACAATCTCTTCAGATACTTCTTTCAGAAACCTGGGGTGTAGCCAGTCTGGTCCAGGTGAGTTAACTACCTTCATGCTTTTCAGCTTCCAAAGCATCTTCTCCTTAGTAATAGCAATGATGCTCTTGTATTTCTGGCATTCTGCTAGAGTCAACTAAGTTGGTTCTGCAGTGAGTCCGTTGGTAAGGAACGTGCTTTGTAGGCAACTTAAATTCCACCTTCATACACATTACAATTCTTGTTTCAGTGTTTCAGGTATCTATTTGTGTATTATTGCAAAAAGGACTTCATTGGTTATGAAGTACACTCAACTGTCTTGAGGTCCTGAAGCACAGCATGCAAATATAGATGTTTTTACTTCTGCCTATTTCAACATACTATCACACATCCTACAGGGGTTAGCTTGAATTAATATTCTGAATTTGTCATCCTTGCATCATTTAGTTCTGTACGTCTCCGACAGCTTTCCATTGACCTTCGCCCATTACCTTTCAAGGCTAAGTTATCCAGCAATCTCCAGTGTTCTTTCTTAATGCAGCTCCCTCACACCAAAGAGGAAATTCTAAGCCATAGCTTTCTTGTAAAAGAAATTGCTTATTGACTTCATTGTGTTCTTTGGTTACGCTAGAGTTAACATTTGTGTGTGAGCCACATACAGAGGGTTCTAAAGTAGTGCATTGAGACTGTGTAGGAACTTCACTTACTGTAATAGAGTGGAACTTTTCTCTATACTGTTCAGCGTGCTCTTGTGCCTCCCTGCTCTCTCAGTGATGAAGCTGTAGTACAGATTTCTTTTCTGTTCAATATTTCAGCAAAAAGAAATCTGACAAAAAATCTTCTGTAATTAGAAGCCTACCTGTAGTTAGTGTTGGTGCGTGGCCAAGTGGTTAAGTCATTCCTCTAGTGATCTGGAGGTCGCTAGTTCGAGCCTTGGCTGAGGCAGCGCGTTGTGACCTTGAGCAAGGCACTTAACCACACATTGCTCTGCGACGACGCTGGTGCCAAGCTGTATGGGTCCTAATGCTCTTCCCTTGGACAACATTGGTGGTGTGGAGAAGGGAGACTTGCAGCATGGGCAACTGCCGGTCTTCCATACAACCTTGCCCAGGCCTGCACTCTGGAAACCTTCCAAGGCGCAAATCTATGGTCTCACGAGACTAACGGATGCCTATCTGTAGTTACATCTGAGACAAGTATGAGGAAAGAAATGAAACTTCAAAGAATTTAACTTCAATTTTACAAGACATACCCTCTTCATGCTGCTTTCATTGGGAAGAGGCTACAGGAGCCTCAGATCCCATGCCATCAGTTTCAGGAACAATTATTACCCTTCAACCATCAGGCTCCTGAACTTCACTCACCTCAACTCTGAACTGATTCCAGAACCTATGGACTCATTTTCAGGAACTCTACAACTCATGTTCTCTGTATTTTTATTTACTTATATATTTATGTTTACTGCAGCTTCTCTTGTTTTGCACATTGGTTGTTTGTCAGTCTTTTGGGTGTAGTTTCTGAATGATTCTGTTTTATTTTTTGTTTTACTGTGAATGCAATGCAAGAAAATGAATCTTGAGGTAGTACATGAACCTTGATAATAAATTTTACTTTGAACTTTGATTCTTTTTTAATTTTAATTTAATTCTCCTTGAAAACGTTAATTTGACATCATTGTTAAAAGAATGTACCATTAATATAGAGTAACATTCAATACCCCTGACTTTAAACGTGCTCCAGTGTGCAGATGAATCAGGCAATGCTCGAATATTATTCCTTTTGAATGAACTGTATAGAATCAGTAACTAGTGGAGACACAAGAAACTGCAGATGCTGGAATCTGGAGCAACACACAGTCTACAGAAGAAACTCAATGGGATGAGCATCTTCTTAGGGGCCGGTGGGAAGGAACTTCTGATGGTTTGGAATGAAAGCTTGCATCCAGATTGTTATTTTTAATCCAAAATATTGACAATTTATTTTGGTTTCTTCCCCCTTCCCCACATTTTTATTCTGGCAACTTCCCCCTTCCTCTCCAGTTCTGATGAAGGGTCTCAGCCCAAAAGGGGTCTCAGCTTCTTTCCAACTGTGATAAGACTGCTGAACGGGTCCTGACCCGGATCTGGGATGTACCCTGCAAATATCCAGACCTGCCCCTCGGTTTTTCTGCACTACCTTACTTTCCATTTTCTATTTTCTATCTATGATTTATAATTTAAATTTTTAATATTTACTATCGATTTGTACTCCAGGGAGCGGGAAGCACAGAATCAAATATCGCTGTGATGATTGCACGTTCTAGTATCAATTGTTTGGCAGCAATAAAGTATAAAGTTTGTTCATTTCCATAGATGCTAGGTTGATACCTGCTGAGTTCCTCCAGCATTTTGTATGTGTTGCTCTGGAGTTACAGCATCTGCAGAATTTCTTGAGTTTATAATAGTAGGTGGTTGCTTCTCTGATAGGAAGCCTGGGATTAATGGTGTGCCACAGGGCCTTGTGCTGGATTCATTGTTGTTTATCATTTATATTAATGATTTAGATGATAATGTGCTAAACTGGATCAGCATATTTGCAGTTTACACCATGGTTGGGACCATAGTGGACTGTGTGGACAGTTATCAAAGCTTGCAAATTGATCTGAACTATCCGGGAGAATGGGCTGAAAATGGCAGATGCAGTTTAATGCAGGCAAGTATGAAGCATTACATTTTTGGAGGACAAGCCAGGGTAGGACTTCTACAGTGATAGGTAGTGCACTGAAGAATGTGGTAGAACCTAGGGACCTGGGAATATAGATTCGTAGTTCCTTGAATGTGGCATCACAGATTGATAGTGTCATAAAGAGAGCTTTTGGCATGTTGGCTTTTGTAAAATTAGGGCATTGAATACAGGAGTTGTTCTGTTATGCTAAAGTTGTATAAGACGTTGGTGAGGCCAAATTTAGAATATTCTGGTCACCTACTTGCAGGGAGTTATCAGTAAGTATGAATGAGTACAGAGAAAATTTTCTTGGATGTTGCTGGGACTTCAGGACCTAAGTTTCAAAGATAGGTTGAACAGGTTAGAACTTTATTCCCTGGAGCATGGGAGAATAAAGGGTGATCTGATATAGATCTACTAAATGATGAGGAACATAGATAGGGTAAATGCAGACAGGTTTCTTCCCCTCAGGCTGTGTGAGACTAGAACAAGAGGTCATTGGTTTTGGGTGAAAGGTGGAGTATCTGAGAGGAATCTCAGAGGGCGGGTTAGAGTGTGAAATGAGCTGCCAGCAGACGTGGTGGGTGTGGTTTCCATTATAAAATTTAAATGAAGTTTGAATAGTTATGGAGGACTATTGTCTGGGTGCAGGGAGATGAGACTAGGCAGAAAACCAGGTCTGCATGGACTACATGGGCTGAAGTGCCTGTTTTTGTGTTTTTAGTGCTCTGTGAATCTATGACTCGCTAATGGGAAATAAAACAAAATGGAGCTGAGGTGGAGAATCTGCCATGATCTTACTGAATGGTGGAAGGGACACTTGGGTTTGAGTAGACTACTCCTGCTTCTATTTCTTGTGTTCTTGTGAGTGAAAACGATGATAGTAATTTTAACAGTTTCTGTAGTAACAGCTTGTAGCATCATTTAAGATATGAAGATATTGCATCATGAGAGAGGGGTGCTTGGGAGATGAAATGAGGGACGGCAAAGGTTTACCTGAAGAGGTTTAAGATTGCTACGAGGTGTAAGAGAGGAAGAGGGAAGGAGAGTTTAGAGAGAGAGTTCTGCTAAAGAGGTTTAAGATTGCCAGGGAGGTGTAAGAGAGGAAGGGGGAGGAGGAGTTTAGAGAGAGAGTTCTGGAGCTTAAAGGTTTGTCAGGGCAACTCACTACCAAATGTGGTAGAGAGATTCGAGTCAGAGGGTCAGAAGTAGGTGGAATCTGTTGATGTTATCAAGGTGTTGCTACCAGTCAATGACGTACCTGAAATTTCCAAATAATCTTCCTGTGTCTTCACTTGGAGTTCCTCAGGGGTAAAATGTTTCACATCAAGGCAGATCTTCCAATTGTCCAAGTTCTGCATGGGCATTCCCCAGGCAGGTTGTTGGGACAGAGTTAATGAGCCATGACTGGCCGCTGTGTTTTCGGCTAGGACGGGGCATGATCTCCTGGACCAGTTAGCGCTGAGCTGATCCTCCACCCACCCTATCCAGTCCCTCAGCGGCTGTTCAGGGTAAGGAGGGAGACCAAAATCCTGATCAAACTGGCAGCGTGGAAAGTAACCGCTCCTGAAGGGATCCCAGTAACTCCGGGCAAAGAAGGGTAACAAAGACATTTTCTCAGGTAGGGGGTGGCGAAATACTTCAAACAGTAAAACTGTGCTTAAGTGAAACTCCCTAAATTCACTCCAGATGAAGCATGCTCCTTGTGCCGGTTATTGTCGTACGTGACAGTATTTATACACTAGTCCTGCACCCCAAACATAACTTCACTACTAATAAATATTCTTCCAATTTGTCACAGGGAACAATGTTAGATCATTCTGAGAAACAGCACACAGCAGTCACATTCCAACACATCAGAAGTTATATATAGAGATGTGACAAAGGGAAACTAACAATTGTATTTATAGCCTGCATTCAGTAGAAAGGATTGCAGAGAACTGTCAAGCTAACGTTACTTCTTCAATCTTCTGCTGGAAGCTATACCTTTGAAGGCTCCCAGTTTGCTCCTGTTTGCTATATTCATGCAATACTGTTGTTTTGCACTTTATTTGTCATAGCATTTCGGATGAATTCTCTCAAAGCACCAGCAGCGATTTTTTTTTTGGTAGAGCTTACAGTAATTAGAGTAAGCAAAATATCCAGCCTAAAAAGGCATTCAGCTCAACTAGGTTATATGCTTTCACTGATTTTCTTTTTAGTTATCCATCCAGCTTTTTGATAGAGTGATTCTCTTTGCCAGACTATTCCATGTGGGTAATTCTTTTTTTTATACCCTGGTGCATAGTTTGGCCTTTATTTTTTGATATCCCCAAACTAAAATGTCTTCTCCACATCTAAACTCTCAAACTCTCTTGAACAGCATACTCAAGATGCTGGCAGACCTCAGCAGGTCAGGCAGCATCTACAGATGGAATGAAGTACTTACGTAGCATCATCCAGATGTTTCGGGTGGAGGGCCGCAACCGAAGGAGCGGAAGCCAAATAAGAAAGTGGAGAGGGGGAAGAAGTCGAAAGCAGATGATGGGGGGAGCCCAGAAGAAGGGGCAAGGGGAATTAAGTCAAAAGCAATCGGCAGGAGAGGTAAACAACTGAGATTAATATTTAATATTTAAAGATTAAATATTAGCATTATTTGTCATATGTACATTGAAGCATTGGAACAGTGAAATATGTTGTTTAAAATTGACTTATACAGTTCTAGAATGTGCTGGGGGCAGCCTGCAAGTGTTACACAGAAACATAGAAAATAGGTGCAGGAGTAGGCCATTCCACACTTCGAGCCTGCACCGCCATTCAGTACGATCATGGCTGATCATCCAACTCAGAACCCTGTACCTGCCTTCTCTCCATACCCCCGATCCCTTTAGCCACAAGGGCCATATCTAACTCCCTCTTAACTATAGCAATGAACTGGCCTCAACTGTTTCCTGCGGCAGAGAATTCCACAGATTCACCACTCTCTGTGTGAAGAAATTTTCCCTCATCTCGGTCCTAAAAGGCTTCCCCTTCATCCTTAAACTGTGACCCCTCGTTCTGGACTTCCCCAACATCTGGAACAATCTTCCTGCATCTAGCCTGTCCAATCCCTTTAGAATTTTATACGTTTCAATAAGATCCCCCCTCAATCTTCTAAATTCCAATGAGTATAAGCCTAGTCGATCCAGTCTTTCTTCATATGAAAGTCCTGCCATCCCAGGAATCAATCTGGTGAACCTTCTTTGTACTCCCTCTATGGCAAGAATGTCTTTCCTCAGAGTAGGGGACCAAAATGGCACACAATACTCCAGGTGTGGTCTCACCAAGGCTTTGTACAACTGCAGTAGAACCTCCCTGCTCCCGTACTCGAATCCTCTTGCCTTCTTCCAGCACCAACATAGCATGCCACAATTTGCTATCCTGTAGACCTTTGGAAGAAGGAATCTCACAGGAGATGATAGTGGACCGTAGGAAAAATGGGAAGGAGGAGGGAAACCAGAGGGAGGTGATAGGCAGTTGAGGAGAAAGAAAAGGGTAACCAGAATAGGGAAATGAAAAAGAGAGAAGGGGAGAGTAATTATTGGAAGTTAGAGAAATTGATGTTCATGCCATCAGGTTGGAGGCTACACAGATGCAATATGAGATGTTGCTCCTCCAACCTCAAAGCAGTAGAGAAGACCATGGATGTGATGGGATGGGATGGGAATGTGAAGTCGAATTGAGAATGGATAAGGAAGGGGAGATCCTGCCCTTTGCTGTGAACAGAGTGAAGGTGTTCGACAAGATGGTTCCCCAGTCTGCATCGGGTCTCACCACAATAGAGGATACCACACTGGGAGCACCGGATACAGTAGGTAACCCCAACAGGTGAGTGTTGCCTCACCGGGTGAACCTGTTTGGGGCCCAAAATGGTAGTGAAGGAAGAATTGTAGAGGCATTTGCAGCCCTTGTCCCTCTTGCAGGGAGGAGGGAGATCAGTATTGAGGGCCGAGTGGACAAGGAAGTCACGTAGAAAGTGATCCCTGTTGGAAGCAGAAAGGGAGGACGAAAAGATGTGCTTAGTGGTAGGAACCTGCTGGAGATGGAGAAAGTTATGGAAGATGATATGCTGCATACGGAAACTCAAGGGGTGGTAGGTAAAGACAAGAAGAACCTTATCCCTATTAGGATGGTGAGAGGATGGAGTGAGGGCAGATGTGCAAGATATAAAGGAGATGTTGTTGAGGGGCTCAAACTCTCTTCATTGTTTTCTTCTCAGGTTATCCTCATTCCTTTCATTTCTTGGTAATCTGTTTAGTCTTTCCTTGCTAGTATAAATTGTCAATCTTTCTGGGAGGTTTTCTTGCATAATCCCTGACGTTTAAAAATTTGATAATTAGAAATTTGTCTAGCACTTAAAGTGTGGGCTACCTAAAAGTGGTGCCCCATTTCAGGAAGCATATGGAGGATTTGGAGAGGGTGCAGAGAAGGTATAACAAGACACTGCCTGGATTGGAGAATATTAGGTATAATGAGAGGCTGGACAAACCTGGCTCGTTTTCTCTGGAACATCAGACGATGAGGGGTAACCTGACAGAGGAAGATCAATTTGTGAGCAGCATTAAGAGGGAAAATCCTTTTCCCAAGACAAAGACTTGTCGAATACTAGAGGGCAAAGCATTAAAATGAGAGGGACGTGAAAGGAGATGTGCTGGGTAAGTTTTTTGCAGAGCAAGTAGTAAGTGTCTAGAATGCATTGTCGGGGTGGTGGTGGAAACAGGTACAAAAGTGGCTTTTAAGAGGATTTTAGATAGGCATACAGACATTCAGGAACGGTAGGATATCGATCATGTGCAGGCAGAGGGATTAGATTAGCCTGGCATCATGTTCGACACAGACTTGGTGGGCTTAAATGCATGTTGCTACATTGTTTTCTCTTCTATGTTCTATGGTCAATATTCTAAACATACTTTCTCTCTACCCTTCAAAATAAATACCAAGCCTTTGAGATACTTAATACATTGATAACTTGCACTGTAGTTTTAATAATTTGTGAAATTTGCCAGTGTGATAATTGTGATCATGGTTAATATCACCAGCAGTCCAAGAATAATATTTGTTTGAAGTACTTATCCCAACTAGCAATCTTTAATCTGCATGGACAGACAATTGTAACTGGCAGATAACTTGAAGAAATCTGGACATTTGTTCGTATAGTGCCGTTTGCTCCGCTTTAAGAATTTCCCAAAGTTTTCACACTCAAATTAGGTTATTAAATCCTAGTCATTGCTGCAATGTGGGAAGTGGGACCAGCAACGTCTGTAGCGGTCCAGTAATCAGCAACGTAATAATGAACAGGCTGGCAGAGGCAACCCTCCTGTGATGCTTCGAAATAATGTCATGCCACCAACGAGAGCAGAGGGAGCCTTAGTTTAACGTGTCATTCAAAGAACCCAGCCACTGATAGTGCAGCACTTCCTCCAGACTGCGCTGGGGTGCCTGTCTCCAGGTTTGGCCACAATTCCTTAGAGCAGAGCTTGAATACACAACTTCCTAACCCAGAGGCAATTGCAAATTCTTTTGTGACTATGATCAGAGTCAAGAGAGACATATTGAGGATGGTAATATACAGTAACTTCAGGATGATCCCCAACATACCCTCCTATTGGCCTCTGGACAGAAATCTGTCCCAGGAATGCCAAACTTTAAGGAGGATCAGATTAAGTAAGGCAGCAAAAATGCCATTCACTTCAGATCCCTTCCCCAATGACTAACCTACCATGTCTCTAAGTGTACCTACATTTATACTAACATCCCTAACTGGCTATCTACAAGACAAAACAGAGATGTTCCAGTAGTTTGATCCTCTTCTTGGATATTTGGATACTTTTGTCCTCTCAATTTCAACCTGTCTTTAAAATGCAGCTTTGCCCTTCATGTGTGTGTTGCCTCCTACCCTGCTGGCACACTGCAGTTTAGCCATCCTTGCCTTCACTCCTTAATATCTGATAGCTAAAACTCAACAGTGGCTATCAGTAGTTACTCTGCAGATAGGGGCACCAGCAATTGTGTCAGGTTCAAGGCAACAGTTTGCGTTCCAATCCATGACAGAAGATTGTTAAACTAATCTGACAACATGTTTCTGACTCCCTTTGATCTATGTACAGGAGGGTTTGGTCTTTACTTGAATGGTTATAAGGACCTCGCCCTGGTGGCACTCCCTCCCAGACTGTCCTTTCTACCACCTGGCTGACCACTGAAAGGGCTCAGTTTCTTTGTGTACGCTTCCATTTCAGACTGGGATAGCTGCCTTCAGGTGCTGTGTGCAATTTCTTCTCTTTCTCAGACTGCCTTGCCATTTTAGCTGTGGAACTTGATGTTTCTGCCATAACTCAGATCTTTTCCCATATAATTTTCCCAAACACCTTTCTATTCTGATCTATATAACTAATCATCCACCTTCAAGAAGCAGCCTTCAGTACTGAGGACTAATACCATTATATTTAACGTTTGCTGTCACACTCTCTCTCTGTCTTCTGCTTTTGCGTTTCTGTTCTCTTTCAGCTGTTGGCCTACTTCCATCAAGTGTGGTCAGGTGTGATGCAGAATGCTGGTGTTCATCACTTAATTCTCTGTAATGGCACGGTTAATGGGTGGACTTGATCTCTTGCTCTGTTTGTGAGGGAAGCAAGAAGGTGAGTCATACAGTTTAACCTGAGTTCACTGGCTGCCTCTCCAAGTCTGCACACACATTTGTCTGAAGCAACACCTGTTGTCCTATCCATCTGGGAGCAAACCCTGCCTTTTCAGGCTGCTCCCTCACCGGGACTTGATCCCCCAGCTGTGGGAGGACGATCTTCCCTCTCTCTAATTTTCTTTAACCTGTTATGCTCCATCCCTCATTGTGTTAACCTGGTTACAATGGTCTTTTACACTCCACATAAACCTACTCAATTGACTCCAGTAATTTCTTCCTCCAATTTCTGACTTCTCATATTTTTATTTCTTTTGCTCTCTTTGCCCCATGATCTGCACCACTCATTCCCTATCTGCTCCTTACTCTCTCCTTTCTGGTGAGTCTTTAATTGCTGCCACCCCTTACAGGTAGCACTGCTGCAACACTTTTTGACTGTGTTTGGCCCCTACACTTGGGAACTCCTGACATGATTCACGTACATTTCCCCGTCTCCTGCTCTTACTTGGAGTTGCTATCTCACTGTCTGCTCTGTGGCTGAAACATGTTTGCTGTCCCTGTCTTGTCCATGTTATTTCCTGAATCTATGACAGCACCTGCCTTACCCAGGACAATCCTTTCATTATTGGGGTACACCCAATAATCTGCAGAAAGCTACACTCCCTCAATCTCAAGAACATGAGGCTCACTTCTCTCTGCCCTCGTTGTTTCACCCCTGCACTGGTAGTGTACATCACCTCTCCAGTAGCAGGCAAGGGTAGATCAATTATTGACACTGATAACCCTGTGTCCACCAGCATATCACATGGTCAGCCCCCTAATAAACATTTTTGGTGGACCACTTCTGGCAATGGATGCTGCCACTGGCTGCTTTGACCTGGATGCTGTCCACGCTGGTTCTACAAACTAGTCAGCAGTCATTTGGAGAAAGAGTACCCTGCTGTCATTTCTGCCTATTTTGGAGGGAAACTCACACACCTTTCCCTCTTTTTAGGACACTGCCTCCAGCCATAGCCTGAGAGGCCACAGCAGTAACAGATCTGTCTAATCCGCTGCTCCCTTGCTGGGTGTCCTGGTTGTCGGCACACAAAGCAAGTCTTCTGTGACATTGTGGCAGCTACGTTCGCTGCAGCTGCTTTATAGCTTCTCTTTATCCTCCTCTGATCTATCTCCCCAGCCCATGATACTATCACAGGTTAGGTCAATCCCCCCCACTATCCCCCAAATCTAAAACTTCCTGGTGGCCTGAGCTCAGGCTGTCCTTCAACATTTTCAGGAAGACTGGATCATCCCTCCCTGGATTGTCCAGTCCAGAATATTTGTTACCAGATTCAGAATCGGAATCTGGTTTAATATTATCGGCATACGTCATGAAGTTTGTTGTCTTTGTGGCAGCAGTACAATGCAATACATAATAATAGAAGGAAAAAACTGTGAATTACAAAGTAAGGAAGTAGTGAAAAAATAAAAATAAAAATAAAAAAGTAGTGAGGTAGTGTTCATGGGTTCAGAAATCAGATGGAAAGGGGAAGAAGCTGTTCCTGTATTGTTGAGTGTGTGCCTTCGGGTTCCTATACCTCCTTCTCAATGGTAGCAATGAGAAGAAACATCTTGTGGTCACCATTTTGCAAACCATATCTCTTAGTCTGAGGGCATTCAACTTTGGGTCACTTGCTTGCAACTTACAATAAAAACTGAAGACTAATTGAAAGCTTCCCAAACTCATTTACATTTACAAGAAGAGAAAAAGCCTGGTTCTTGTTTATATCTGCTCTATTCACATAACTTCAGAATACTCCTTATCAATCTCCGCCATCTGAGATAAATACTTACAGAAACTGTATAAATTTTAGATTGGGAGTGATGCTGATATGGCAAGAATCAGGCATTTTGCAGCAATTCGGGATGTCAGCATATATGCTAGATGGCACTTGCAGGGAGCTGAAACATATTAATGACTGGGCTTTAGCTAAAAAATATCACGGAGTGTCAAACACACTGATGGACAATTTGACAATCAATATTCCTCCCCTGTGCTAAGCCAAATTACACGTTTAGGAGAGGGAGGAATGGAGGAATGGCACACATTCTGTCCACTGGTGCCTGAAAGTTAAATCGGTTCTACAATCAGTCCAGGACCCCACCTCACATATTGAAATAATGCTCACACAAAGAGTCATTAATTTATTGCGCATCCCCACATAATCTGAGAGCATTTAAGTAGCTACATTGTGAATGACTGGAATCCCTTTAGGTTGTAAAACCACCAAAGCTGTTTTAATTGAAACAAATTGGTTCTTTAACAACAATCTGGAACCTTTCCTGGGACTACAAAGGAAAAAAAGAAGAGCCTTGCATTTTCTAGAGAGTGTCAGGTTGGATGTAAGCAAATTAACCGTCAAGTATTTCTGATGTGTAGATATTATTTTAACATAGAAATTATTTCTAGACTGATTTTTTACTCATGGTTAAAAAAAACCTCATGGTAATCTTCTCCGTGGATTGTCACCGTGTCGTGGTGGAGAAGCTTGTGTGGTCCTGTGATCCCGAGAGCGATGCCGTCTGGAGCTATGCTCCTGGTAGGGTCACCCATGGCGGTAAGGTCGAGGGTGAGGTCCCTGACAAAGAACAATTCAACCAAGACCTCGGTGGTGGAACAGGCGGACGAAGTTACTTCAAACTCAATGGCTGTGAAAGCGGATGAAGGCTGCAACAAATCCATCAGCTCCAATCGTCGTGGTTTCCATGCCATTCGAATCATTTGGTTGATTTGTGAAGTACCGTGTGCTTCTTGGAGTGCAACACCAAGTACATGTTAAACAAATACACGCACAGATGTCTTCACTCTGTGGGCCACTTCTTCAGAACGAAGACCATCATCCTCGACCCCGAGGGATAGCCAGGACGACGGTGACTGATGGTTACAACCTGCAAAACATGATCTTGAATCGGTGACTTCCATGATTTTTTGTCTTGCACAAGCCTAGCCAGACAGCAGCTCACAAGTTACACGCTTGGCTCATTCACAGTTTAAATGTGGTTTTCAGGGGATTTTCACTCTTTGACATCCTGTAATTTCACCCTCACATATCAGGGACTATGACACCAGCACAGGGTACCCTCAGAGATCAGATGACTGTAGTAAGACTGTATTCAGCCACTGATGCCAATACACCAATGGGCTTGTAAGCTCTCTGTAGTATACCTTCTCAGATTATGAACCCGTGTATTACAAGCTGTGCTTATAGAATTTAAGTGTTAGTAGTCCAGTGTTCTAAGTTTGTTGATGGTAACAACATTACTGACTGTAAGATGTGGAGTAAGAGAAAACAGAAGTTTTTTAGCCAGAATTGGAAGAAGAATTTGCACTCGTTATTGGAAGATGAGAAACAGCCATGCCTCAACAGCAAAATCTCACTCATCACTGCAAAATGGGCAACACAAACCATGAAAGTGAAATGGATCACTACAAGTTTTCATCTGAATATCCTCCAGTATTTCTTTATGATTGCATTAAAACACATGTACACTATAGTGTATGCTTATGATATGAATATAGGATATCTATAGTGATAATTTTCATTTATAAATCAAGAGAATTGTACAACGAATGGGAGGGCACTGAGATTTGCAGTGGAACAAGGGGACCTGGGATGCTAAACTTGTGTAAGAGATTGGTGACCAAATTCAGATGACTGTGTGTAGTTCTGGTCACCTATCTACAGGAAAGATATCAATGACCTTGAAAGACTGCAGAAAATTTTTCCACAGATATTGCCAGGACTTGAGGAGCTAAGTTATGGAGGTCGAATCGTTCAAGATTTTATTCCCTGAAGCGCGAGACATTGAGTAGGTCTTAAAGAGGTGTGCAAAATTATGAAGGGGGTAGACAGGGTGGACGCATGCATGCTTTTTCCCTTCAGGTTGGGTGACACTGGAGGAGTCAGGTTTAAGCAGAAAGGTAAAAATATTTAAGGTGAACCTGAGGGGAAGGTTCTTCACTCAGGGAGTGTTGTGAGTGTGAAATGAGCAGAAATGGAAGTGATAGATATGGGTTCAATTGTAACATTTAGCCCATAAGGCCATAAGACATAGGAGCAGAATTAGGCCATTTGGCCCATCAAGTCTGCTCCGCCATTCAATCATGGCTGACTAGGCAGAAATCAGGTCAACGTGGATTACACATGCCACAAGACCAGTCGGTGTGCTATAGTGCCCAGTGGCTCTGACTCTATGTCGAATCTCTAAGCTCTTGATGCAAATCGAGTATCTGATCAACTGTTACTTTGTTTGAGATCCAGGCTAACCATGTGACTACTCGTCAAAACCTTGACACCAAAAACACATGGATAGGGAGAAAATGATTGGTTCTTGCCAGGAAATGTAGAGGAGGCTTGAGACAAAAGCAGAGCAGCAGAGACAATTTAGCGTGAGCGATAACTTTAAGCCACGAGGGGCCACAAAACAAGAGAGAACAGATACTAACACAACAAGGCAACAAGGTAACTGATGGCTAGGAATAACTGGTTAAGGTTAGCTTCTTTGATGAGTGATCGAGGGCTGTGGATGAGAGTTGGGTCCAAACAGGCTGCCGGTGATGAGTAAGAAACGAGTACAGGTGACTCATATTAGCCAGACAGAGACTGGAAGGAGCCTGCAAGTGCAGGTCTCGCAGGTTCTCTGCTTAGACGCATTACACATACTAGATAGAATATCTAAACAGAAATAATTGATTGATTAAGGAAGCTGACAGAACAACCAAAATTTGTTTTATGATTATTAAATGCCCAGTGAAAATCAACACCACAGTTCTCAGCCAATATAGTTGTTTTGCCATGTATTCTCATCACTATACACAGAGGACTGATGTAAGTGTGTGATCACAGGAAAACAGATGGCAAATTCATTAGGAGTATTACAGAAGCTACAATTTTAATTCAAAATCTTCAGCAAGTGATAAAGCATTCAGTTTTGTATCACACTGCAGAGAGTATCCATCCCAGACTAGTGCTAATACAGCAAACAAGATGCAAAATAACCTAAGGATTTCTTTAACAATTCACCTCAGTCATCAATATTTCTGTGTTGTGTTTCCAAATATTGAGCCATGAAGAAGGAATGAATCAATCCATGATTTTGATTTGAAGCATGTACTTGACAAAGTATTGAATCATTGCTGTATGGAATAGAGCATCTATTGTTTAGAAAAAAATGCAAACCTTATCAAATGCTTGAAATGTGACCCATATTCCCATATCTTTCCTCCTATCCATGCATTATTTATCATGAGTATTTTACAAGAGGCACTTAAAATATGAAAATATTACAAAAACATACTTGGGAAGTTTCAAATAGGAAGACTCATTGAAAGTTGGCAAAACTATCCAAAAGTTGGAACTCATAGCAAATCTAAAGATGTCTCATATTATTGTTTTGTGAGGTGTTTATCAGCCGGTGAGATCTTATATAGACTTCTCAAAGTGCTGGAGTTTATCATTGTCTTCTTCAATGGCAGAATATATTCATAGCCAGATAAAAATTAATTTTAGGACCGAATATTCATCTGTAATATTCTCCACCATGAGCAAAAGCTTATCTTAAGGGAAGGATAAGATTCTATCTGAATTAACTTCAACTGCCGTCAGTTTCCACAATAAGTTAAAGCTTCTGCAAAGAGTCATTATGTCAAGAAACTTCAATCACATTTCCCATCACAAGAGTAGTTGTCAGAATACAAAGTAAATTACAATGGTTGCTTGATGACTTTCAGGACAGGTTCAAAGACTAGTAGAGATGAAATTGCTGCCTGCCTTTCGTTAAACCTGTTCATGATTGAAGTGACTAAGGCCGTCCAATTCCCACAATCATTATTACAGAAATATCTACAGAAGAGATAAAATTACAGGAACAATAGGAGAGGCAGGCTTTAAAGATGATGTATTAACCTTTATCTATGGTTGAACTTTGGTGCCAAGAAGAAAGTACAGTACATAAGAAGGGGTATAGATAGGGTAAACACAATCTGGCTTTTTTCACTGAGGTTGGGTGAGACGAGAACTGGAAGTCATGGATTAAGTGTAAAAGGTGTAATGTTTAAGGGGAGCAAGAGGGGGAACCTCTTCACTCAGAGGGTGGTACGAATGTGGACGAGCTGCCAGAAGAAGTGGAAGATGCGGGTTTTATTTCAACATTTAGGAGAAATTTGGATAGGTACATGGATGGGCAGGGTATGGACTGACTGCCACTCTATTTACTCTCTCATATCCAATCTGGAAACAAGATAGAAAAACAGCTCTGCTGTGAGTGATAGATCAGGAAAATGAATATTTTTTTTTAAATAAGCATTGTAGAAGTTAATGCTTGGAGAGGGACAAATCTCCAAGATCTGATTAATTCTATTCTGGGGCTTCGAATGAGTTGGCTACGGAGAGAGTGGATGCACTGGTCGAAAGTTTCTAGATTCCATAGACTCTAGATCAAGGGTTCCCAACCTGGGGTCTACGGACCCCTTGCTTAATGGTATTGGCCCATTGCATAAAAAAGGCTGGGAACCCCAGTTCAAGATGGCTCCACATATTGAGAGGTAATAAATGAAACTTCATTATTTAGGAAAGTAGAGAGAGGCAGAGAAAAGAGAGAATTGTAGACTATTTAACCCGACATCACTTGTAAAAATAATGCTGGAATTGACTATTAAGGAAAGGAGAACAGGGCACTTGAAAAATAAGTCTTGGATTAGATAGGAAGAATCAATATGGATTTCTGAAATGCAAATCACATTTGAGAAATCTGTTTGAAGTTTGATGTTTATATTGTGAGGATAAACTAGCTAATGTGTTATACTTACACTTTTAAAAGATCTTTGATGACGTGCCATACCCAGGATTATTAAAACAAATTAGAGTGCATGGTTCTGGGGAATAAATTGGCCTGTATTGAGGACTAAGTAATTGACAAAAGACACCATTCAATTAAAGGGTCGTTTTCAATTTCTGAGATTGTGCTTAATAGGTGTGATGAGGTTTGCTGCTGTGGCCCCATTGTTCACCATCTAATTTAGTGATTTGGATGAGGGGCCAGGTGGGATATACTGTATCTATATCGGCTGATGATGTAAAACTAAGTGAGAGTATAGACTATGAAGAAGGTATGCTGGAGATTCAGGGGATATAGGCAGACTCCATGAACAGGCAAGAGCATGACAAATGGAATGCAAAGTGGAAAAAGTGAGGATTTCAGTATGTTTAAAATTGTTAAATGTGGAAACAAGACAGTGCTCAAAAGGATTTGGATGTCCTTGAAAATGAATTACTGTAGGTTCAACAAGCAATTAGGAAGGCAAACACCATAAAGAGAATCGAGTACAAGACTGAAGATACTCTGCTCTAATTATATAGAAGACTAATGAGACCAAGTCTGGGCTAGTGTTTACAAGTCTGTTCTCTCTATCCTGCTCCTGGGAATCGAGGATAACTTGATTCCAGTCTGGTTTTATGGGGTTTCAGGTGGTTGATGAGGCCAGTGTGAAAATTACAAACTCTTCCACAGGCAACGCAGGAGATAGCTGCTGAGTGGTAAAGCAGTTGATGAGATGGTACTGTATATCCTTCCAGAAAAATATACCTGTGTTGGAAGGAAGGCAGTGAAGATCTATGGTATGGTGGTTTGTCATGAGAGGAGATATTAAACAGACTGAGACTGTGCATACTAGAATTCTGAAAAAAAATCATCCATAATAAAAGATCCTCACCATCCAGGACATGCCTTCTTCACATTAGTAACGTTAGACAGGAGGTACAGAAGCCTGAAGACTCACACTCCCCGATACCATCAGATTTCTGAATGGTCCATAAACCCATGAGCACTACCTCGTTATTCATCTTTTGCACTATTTATTTATTTTTGTAACTTATACTTGAACTATCCTTCTGCCATAAAACAACACATTTCACAATATGTCAATGATAATACATCGGATTCTGATCGCATTGAAATGTCCAGAATTTAAGGGGCTGACAAGATAGATGAAGACTTGACGTTTCTTCTGGATTGGATCCCCAGAACTAAATGCTCACAGTCTCAAAGTAAAAGGTCAGCAATTCAGTACGAAGAGGAGAAAAATGTCTCCAGAGGGGCTGTCACTGAGGATGTTCAAGATAGAGTGATTGCTTTTCAGATATTCTAGGATATAGGTTTAGTGAAGGACAGTGGATCATTCCTGATTTTATTGAATAGCCAGCCATGTTTCAATTTCAATGTCTTATGTGTACAAAATGGTATTAACAGCAGCCTCTTATTGACTTACCATCAGTTTTGTCAGGTTGGTGAGCCTGTTGTTCCTATTTCCATCCCATTTTCCTCCCTCGAGGCGTTTAACATCTGTGTGCTCTCTTTCTCGAGCTGCTGTTATCGGAAAGAAATTTTGATCAGTCAGTTATCTCCATAATTGCTTCCCTCATCAATGCAACCTACCTGGGCCAGACGATTGGTTAATGCTCAGTAGTTTCTCCACACTACCTGTTTTCCCTTCATTCCTTACCTCTGCTCTCCTGCCTTCACTGTGAAATTAATATTTTCCCCCTACATCTTGGTGAGTGCCTCAGCTGCTGTCTTAGTTGCCCCCTCCAGTTTTACAAGAACATTTTCATTTTTTTTCTCCCTAATCAAGCCCGATGGTCCTTTAATTATCCTTCTACACAGCCCAGCAGATAAATTCATTGCAGGTCTAGAGGGCTAAACGACATAATAAAATATCTTCTGTGTGCTCTAGCCCGCTTCCAAAATGATACAGTATACTGAAGTGGGATAAATTTTAAAGTAATTTCATAGTAACAGATTTTTATCATTTCCTTTCAGTGACACCAACAGTTTTTATCCTCTCTTTGGCTGTCGCATAGTAGTTTTTAATTTCCAGCTGTGTTTTCTGTATTCTAGATAGATCACAGAGTCATACACTACAGAAACTAGGCCTTCAGCCATCAAGTCTGCAGTTGACATCAAGCACCCTTTTATTCAAATTTTATACTTATCCCACACTCCCATCAACTCCCCACTCCAAACCTCCAATTCCACTACTTCCCTGCACTACACAAAGTTACAATTAATGCAGGAAGTGGGCACATGTTTCGGCGCCGACTTCCTGCCTTTTGGTCGCTGTTGAAGAAGGAGTCTGTGAGCGGCCTACTGTTGTGTGGCTTGCTGTGGCAGGAGGGTAGGCCTCGCCGCCTCGAGTAGTGCCCCTCACTTTCGATGAATGCTGGGGATATTGTAGGATGGTGCCGCAATTCTGCTTTTATGGACTGTGGACTTTTTCTGGCTTACACTTTTTATAGCCAGTGTTTTTTTTAATATCTGTTACTTTTCTGTCTGGTTGTGCGAGGAGAGGGTGTTTGGGGGTTGATCTTCTGTTAGTTTTTTATGAGGGGAGGGGTTGTTTTTGAGGGGTGATGTTCCTGTTCCGTGTTGTGTGGGGGGTTAATGATTCGGATGCCATTCCTTTTCATACTGGGGTGGGGTGGGGTGGGATTGGATTGATACTTCTCTCTGAATGACTTTCACGTTCTTTCTTTGTGTCGTGGCTATCTGGAGAAGAAAATTTTCAGAGTTGTATATGGCTTTGATAATAAATGAAACTTCGAACCTACCAAACTTTTGTGTCTTTGGGATGTGAGAGGAAATGAGGGCACAATGTCACAAGGAGAACATGCAATCTCCACCTGAGACAGCGCTGGCAGTCAGGACTGAACCCAGGTCACTGGAGCTATGAGTCCGTTGTTCTACCAGCTGTGCCACATGAGGTACTCTTCTTATTCTCCTTTTCCTGTATTATTTTAATCTCCTATTTGTGCTTTGAAAGTGTCTTTTGAAAATACCAAAATTCAAAATTTAAAGTACATTTATTATCAAAGTACATTATACAGTCTTGAGGTTTGTTTCCTTTCAGGCAGCCATAAAACAAGAAACCCAAAAGAATTCATAAAAAAAAACTGAAAAACACTCAATGTGCAGAGAGAGAAAAAACAATTCGTGCAAACAATAAAAGTAAGCAAACGGTATTTAGAATGAAAGGGAATATACTTAGTTTATAACTGAGCAAAGGCCACGAGGAATAGGCACCTGACATTGCCCATTCACATGTTCCCAAAGAACCTTTTATCTGATTCAATGGAAGAATGGTGGATTTGAAATGTTTTGCACAGCAACCTGGAGGTGGATTGAATCAGGCAGAGCGCTCACTGAGAATAAGCAGGGTAAGCAGAGCTAGCACTTGATTGCACACTGATGCGTCATTAACTCTAGAGCTCATCACTCAAAGAATGTCCAAACCATCTACAGTTCAGAACTTCCATGGTTGCAAGAACTAAGACCATAAGAAAAGAAGCAGAATTATCGATTCTGCTCTGCCATTCCATCATGGCTGATTTATTATCCCTCTCAACCCTATTCTTCTGCTTCCTCCCTTTAACTTTGATGCCCTGACTAAACAAGAACCTATGAACCTCCGCTTTAAATATATCTAAGGACTTGGCCTCCACAGCTGCCTGTGGCAATAAATTCCACAGATTCACTATCCTCTGGCTAATGAAATTCCTCCTCCTCTCTGTTCTAAATTGACGTTCCCATATTCAGAGTCTGTGCCCTCTGGTCCAAGGCTCTAACACAATAGGAAACATCCTCTCCACACCCACTCTATACAGGGCTCTCAATATACAATAGGTTTCAATGAGATCCTTGCCCCCATTCTTCTAAATTCTAGCAAGAGGGTGAATTGGATTGCAAATAACAGTCAACAATGGCAACTAGAGCAGTAAATATGGGTAAAGGAAAGATGGTCCACTGTAAAGCCCAATTTATACTTCTGTGTCAAATATACACCTTAGGTACAGCGTAGCCACATACTCTATGCTGTACTCTACGCCAAACCCTATGCCATAGTCTAACGCACACCTCTCCCAAAACGTAACTACACGTTGCAGCGACACAGACCGCAACAACTGTGATTGGTCCGCTTGGTAGCATCGCATTTCCGATTGCTTCTTCTTCTCCACCATTTCAGAATTGAGAGAGAAGAAACTCTTGTTCAACATTTATTAGCTCCAACTCCAACATGGTGCGCTCAGTTTCAATCGCCATTGTTTGAAGTACAGGAAGAAACTCAACACAGTGGCATAGAAACCCCACCGCCAACTAGCGTTTTGGCGGTGAATTGCAGAGCGACGCAGACACACCAACGCACAAGTATAAGTGCTCACAACGGCGTAGGCCACTTGCGTAGGCTACGGCGTAGCCCGTACACACAAGTATAAGTCAGCCTTAAGTCCTAGGCAAAGTGATCAGGTTATAACCAGGGTAGCCAATAGACTCCATACAGATGAAGCATTGATCTTTGCAACAGTGATCTGACTCATGACATCAGGTTGTTGATGGTGACACTTTGACAATGGAAGGCGAGAAAGAAGTCCAGGCTTCCAAGCATCCACCTGAAAACTTACTGTACCCAAAGAACAAGAAGTCAAAGAAAGTAAAATATATTGAAGAGGCTAGAAATCTAAAACGAAAGCAGAAAATCCTGGTCAGGCAGGCAGCACCCAGAGAAGGAGAAAGAGTCTGATCTGCTGAGTGTTCTGGTTTTACAACCAAGTAATGAAGCTGTCTTTATGGATTTATATACGTCAGACCTTACTGCTCTCCAAAACAAATTATCAATTTCTGCAACTAATTAGCACTGCAATTTGTGTCAAATCACTGAACTTGCTCGTCTTCCAGTTGAGTATTCCCAGCATTTACTTTGACACTTTTCAGAATCACTTTACATAATGATCACTACCAGCCAGCTTCTGTGATTCTGGAACTCAATTCATTCCCATGAATCTATCCTCCAAGACTAAATCAATTGCAATCGGCTAAAAATTATTGAGAAAGAAGCTTCATTCTGGATCAAGACAAGAGATGGGAAGAAGAAATCCCCTTCACCCCCGCAAAAAGACATCAATACACAGTCGTGGATGCAGCAAATGTGCAAGTGTTCTCCCCGTAAGTCTGAAGCAAACTTTCCCAATGATTTTTCAGCATAAGCCCTTGGAGATAAAGGGAAAGAGAGAGCAAGCCTCCAGCATCTGCTATTCTTATACCTATGAGATGCATGAAACCAGACATCGGTGCTGTAGCACACAAGGGTGAACAATGAGAAAAAGCTGCTGCATTTTTCAGACGGGCCAATCAATGGAAGCCGCTTTCGACCGACAAGTAAACTAACCCTCACAAAACAGGACTGTAAATCAAAAACCTGCAAATATTCTAGCTCCTATATTATTATACATAATGTTTATGATGCAGCATAAGATATTCAACTAGCCATCTAGAATATGACAAGTGATGCATTAATAATTTAACGTATCATTGATTGACAGACTAGAGAAGAATTTCACACTGTGAGTGGAATCTTAACTCTTATCACTTGTCAACAAAAGGATGATAATGAATCCACAGCCAATTTTAAAACTCGTTCCATCTCTTTTCCAATACCCCCTGGTGCATGCACAAACTGCGTAAGTCACTTAGAACCCGTAAATGACTTCCATCCCCAGCTCAATTTGTCACCACAATACCTTGAAATGTGTTCTGATAGAAATTTTTATCAGAGCCAAATGCCCTACCTTATTAGTCTATTTCAGAACTAATGTACATACATTTCATGCATAGGTTGAGAAGTGAATTTAGAAAATGATAGCAACATACTGTACTAAATTAGATTTGGAATGATCACAGGTAATCTCCCTCTGGGTTATTTGAATATCATTTTACTTAGTTAAGCCTATTGTGTGCCCATTCCAAAGTTACCAAAAGCTATACAACATTCAAGATATTTAAGCCAGCATGAATTTTGTGCATCTCTCATAACATTTTAAACTCTTAAATGAGATTTTCAGAATTGCAAATCCATTTATATTTGTTAAAGTAATTTACATCATATTTTCTGCAGTCTTTTCCATATTCAAATCGGTTAGGGAGAGGGAAAGGGATCACACTTCCATTTGGATACCAAGCACTCACAGTTCAGGTGCTGAATTTTCAGGGAAAGACAGAGCTTCCATTGTTTGCTCAATCCCAAATGTAACTTCAGAAGATCAATCCCCTAGATAAGCAATATGATTTTTATTATACTTTGTGCACAAGATTCTTTCCTGTGCAGTTGTTCCCAACAAGGAACCATTTGTACACAACTATGTACAGTTCTATGCTATGGTCTGATGGGAACCCCATAATGAGGGAAACTGTAGGCTAATGTAACTGGTAGAAATGTACATAATTCACAACCCTCGCCACTGTGTTGGGGCTCACTTTAAGAGGCTGGTCTGAAGTGATGATGTAATGACACCAAGTGCTCTTACCACGCTTTGAGTTCAGAGTTTGGGGTACAATAAATGAGTTGTTATGGTTTTCCTTAAACATAAAACATCTCACGTTATTTTATTTGCAAATACCTACATTGGTGACTCCGATGTTCTGGGAGGTTCCAGAGTTATTGAACATTCTGGACAACAGAGTTGCTTTGAAACAGTCGGAGTTTTGGTTTGTACAGGCTGAAGCCTAATTCACACCGTGAGAAATCACTGTGGACCACAACACATTCTACTATCCAAGAGTGGTGAATTCACTAGAACGCCCAGCCGAACGCAATAAATACCGATTGCTGGAAGCTTATCTTTTACAGACTATTGAACTATCAGAATCAGAGCGTGCCGAAGAGTTGCTCTCTTTGCCCGGTCTCAGCAATGGTAAGCCTTCAGAGCGAGTGGACCTCATGCCGTCTCTCCTGAGAAATCACCAACTCTTCATGCAGCTGATGCCTGATCAAGTTCCCATAGCCTTCGCTAATGTACCCGTGAAGGACTATAGGAAGCTTGTTAAAATGGCTGATAGTCTACACCCAGCCAGGCAGAGACAATCGTCTCCTGTGGGTCCTGCTGGGGCTCAGAAATGTTCCAAAAGAGGACCTGCAGTCATCCACAGTCGAGTTGGTATGTGGGCAGCCATTATGAGTGCCAGGTGATCTTATTCCTGACCCCACAACCACTTGGTCGGTCTCTCAACAGCATTCCACCCTTATCAGTAAATTCAAATGCTTTGCATCTATTCCCACCTCCCATCATGGTGTACAGCACTCTTGGGTTCCTGTTGACCTACATTCCACCTCGTTCGTTTTTGTCCACAATGACGCACTCCAACATCCCCTTAGGCCCCATTACGATGGCCTGTTCTGCATTTTACAACAGAGAGAAAAGACTTCCATCACAGATAAAAGGCGTAAACCTGAATGTATTTCTGTTGATCACCTTAAACCGGCCCACCGAGATTTGGAGGATTCTGCTCCCATGACCCTGGCATCACAACGTGACCATGAGTGTGTCAACGCACCTCAGGTTGAGCCAGACGTACCTGCAGATCCTCCACCCATGGAACACAGGAGCCGAGCCGGGCCGCTCATCCGAGCTCTGGACAGGCTCACAATGCCGGTTTTAGTGAATTCTGGGGAGGCCTGTGTAGGGCAACGTAATTGGTGGAAATGTTCATAATTCACAATCACCGATATTGAGTTGGGGTTCACTTTAAGATGCTGGTCTGACATGATGACATAAAGTTCTGTTACCCCACTCTGAGTTCTGTGTTTGGCGTACAATAAACGAGTCGTTATGGTTTTCCTGAACCTAAAACACCTCACAAAGTTTTATTTGTGAAAAATCTATAAAACCACCCCAAAGAGCGAAATGAAAAGCATCTCATATATAAGTTAACGGTCATCAAAAGCAAGGAGTTTGTTATTCCATGAGCAGAAAGCTGGCACGCTAAATTTAAAGAACAACAGTGGTGTCATTACTAGAGCTGCTGTTAGTCAGCACCAGGGAGCCCGGGTTTAACCCTGACTTCTGGTGCTGCACGTGTGAAGTTTGCCTGTGGCTGCGAGTTTCCTGCCACATCTCAAATCCAGCAGTTTAGTGCTTCAAGTTTTTAGGGTTCCTTAAGATTGTCATAGCTGGGGGGTGTAGGGGTGGGGGTTGTGGGAATGCTGCCAATGACTTTTGCCTCAAATAGCCTCTGACAACCAAGTCCAGCTCCTGGCCTTCATGTGCGGTTTAGCTACTAAGCCCAGTGGAACACACATAAGAATTGCTGATGAGCACAGCAGGCCAGGCAGCATCTCTAGGAAGAGGTACAGTCGACGTTTCGGGCCGAGACCCTTCGTCAGGACTAACTGAAAGAAGAACTGGTAAGAGATTTGAAAGTGGGAGGGGGAGATCCAAAATGATAAGAGAAGACAGGAGGGGGAGGGATGGAGCCAAGAGCTGGACAGGTGATTGGCAAAGGGGATATGAGAGGATCATGGGACAGGAGGCCCAGGGAGGAAGAAATGGGGGAGGGGGGGAAACCCAGAGGATGGGCAAGGGGTATAGTGAGAGGACAGAGGGAGAAAAAGGAGAGAGAGAGGAAAAGAATGTGTGTATATAAATAAATAACAGATGGGGTATGAGGGGGAGGTGGGGCTCTAGCGGAAGTTAGAGAAGTCGATGTTCATGCCATCAGGTTGGAGGCTACCCAGACAGAATATAAGGTGTTGTTCCTCCAACCTGAGTGTGGCTTCATCTTTACAGTAGAGGAGGCCGTGGAAGCCCAGTGGAACCTTTTCTAGCGTTAGGAGAAGGGGCAAAGGTCGCTTCGGGCAGGTGGGGCTCATCAACCATAGTTGGCACCTCATCTAGGAGAAGGAACTCTCTGATCTCAAACCTCCGGTGATTTGCAGCTATACCCACTCATGGGGAAGGCTTCAGGAGTAAACGCTGAGGGAAAAATCTGGAGTTGGAGTCCCTAAGGCAGCCCTACAATGAGTTCAATGCTGACTGGCAACTGCTGTGGTGCTGCTGGTACCAGACTGTAATATTCCTTTGGGTTCATCAGCTGCGTGCCGAGGGGGAGTCCCGTTCATGGGCAACAGCTTGCTTTCCATATCGTACTGCCCTGGCTTAAGTTTACCTTGCAATGTCAACACTATTTAGGAGAGGACGTTCCTGCTTCACCTCATAGCGTTGACACAGCACGGAAAGCAGCAGTTATCGGTTAGATTATGAAGACACGTAGTCCTCTTTTATTGTTATTTAGTAATGCATGCATTAAGAAATGATACAATATTTCCTCCGGTGTGATATCTCAAAACACAGGGCAGACCAAGACTGAAAAAACTGACAAAACCACATAATTATAACATATAGTTACAAACAGTGCAACAATACCATAACTTGATGAAGAAGTCCATGAGCACAGTAAAAGTTCGAAGTTTCTCAAATGTCCCACATCTCACGCAGACGGGAGAAGGAAGAAAAACTCTCCCTGCCATACCCGACCACGGTCCGACTCTGAGTCGTCCGAAAACTTCGAGCTCCGATCAGCTCTTCGACACCGAGTACTGAGCGCCATCTCTGTCCAAACGATTCGACCTCCTTCTTGGTCGCCAAAAGCAGGCGAGGCCGGGGATTTTGAGGCCTACCCTCCGAAAGATTCCTGACCACACAGTAACCACGGCAGCGAACGGGTGTTTCAGAAATTTCTCCAGATGTTCCTCTGTGCTTTCACGTCCCTCTCCATCAAATCAGAACTGTCCACGGCCCCTATTTAACAGATACAATATCATTTTTCACTGGAGGGCTGCGCACGCACAGGAGCACTGCTATCTTCTCCTCCCGCATAAACTACTACGCTCGATTGGCATACAGTGTGGCACCAGGGATTGCTTCTGATGGTGGGAGGGATTCTCGGATCTCACTGGACAGCTGCTGCCTGCCTTAAACTGGGCATCCCCCTGGTCAAAAAGGTGCAGAGTCACCACGGTCTGCTTTCCTCCTTGGGTGCCCGTGAATTAGGTAACGCAGACTGAAGACACTGACAGCACAGCGAAAAGAACCAGCTCCAAAACTGGGATGTTGGCATATTCAGATAATGATGACTGGCCTCTCTAATAAACTCCATGATGTCAGTGATGTCTGGAAGACAGCTGAAAGGCTTCACATGGACATAGCCACCCTCCAGCAATCGCATCTGATGACTCAGGAATGCTGAAGGAGAACAACTACATCTTCTGATTGGCATTCCGGATGGTGTTACCAAGCAACCACCAACCCCTGTACTTAAGCCCAAAGTTCAAAGTAAATTTATTATCGAAGTATGTATATGTAACCATACACTGGCATAAGATTTATCTTCTTGTTGGCATTTTCAAGTATAAAAACTAAATAAAATATAATTTATGAAAATCTATATATAAATGAAGATTGACAAACAGCCAATAAACAAAAGAAAACAAACTGTGAGCAAGTAAAAATGAATTGAGAACATGAGTTATAACGAGTCCTTGAAAATAAGTTTGTAGATCATAGATTCAGTTCAGAGCAGTGGTGATTGAAGTTATCCACGCTAGTTCAGGTCTCTATGTAGCTCCCTGTTCCCATGTTTGGGAGCTCATGCAGGTCAAGACTGGAGTGGTCAGCAGCTGTCCACTAAGGAAAACCAACATACACAGCACACACGAACATGGATGATACTTGGTGCAAAGTCCATACTCATGAGAGGCATGGATAAGAGAGGAAAGTCAGAGATTGTTTCCTTTACACAGAGAGTGGCGGGTGTCTGGAATATACAGCCCATGGATGGTGGTAGAGACCAATACAATAGGGACATTTAAAAGGTTCATAGATAGGCAAGACATGGACGTGGGAGAAATGGAGGGTTATGAGTTGGTAGGAGGGAAGTGTTAGATTAACTCCGGAAGAGGTTTATATAGATCAGCATGGCACCATGGACTGAAGGGCCTGTACTGTGCTTTTTCCCAGGACGGGGGAGTCCAGAACAAGAGGGCACCGGTTTAGGGTGAGAAAAGAGAACTGTAAAGGAGATCTGAAGGGTAAGTTTTCATACAGAGCGTGATACTTATCGAGAGCAAAATGTCAGAGGAGGTGGCAGAGGCAGATGCAATTATAACATTTAAAAGACATTTAGAAAGATATATAGATAGGGAGATGCGGTAGCATTGCAGTTCGCGCAATTGCTTTTCAGTGCCAACGATCGTTAGCTGGCGTTTGATTCCCACCGCTGTTCTGGAAGCAGTTTGAAGGTCCTCCCCATGACCAAGCAGGTTTCCTCTAGGTGCTCTGGTTTCCTCCCACATTCCAAAGACACATGGTTAGGGTTAGTGGGCATGCGACGTTTCCGGTGGAAACATGGCGACACTTGCAGGCTGCCCCAGCACATCGCAAACAATTACACAAGTGACCTATTTCACCATGTTTTGATGTTTCAATGTACATGTGACAGATAAAGCTAATTTTCTTCGATCCTTCAGAAGGATATGGGCCTGGTGCAGGCAAATGGGATGAGCATAGTTCGACATCACAGTCATCACAATTCTATGATTCTGGGAAGGAAGACAACACAACCAACGACGATATCCTCCAAACAGTTACAACGCTACTTCTTTCACTTCTTTTACATCTTCTTTTTCTGCTACTGTTGCAGCCTGTGATCTACATTTTGGTGGTGCGTCTTTGGGCCGATTGAGCGATCTGACACTTTGCTGCCCTTGGGTTCCACAAGGCTGTGAGTGAAGCATGCAGCCTGGAAACAGAGCACGGGCCCATGATCGACTCCATTTCTCACTGATCTCGCCAATGAGTGCTGGGGGAAGACTGAAATCGTCGAGGCCAGTGTGGAATGCGAGAGAGTGTTCTGCACTGTCTACTAGCCTCTCACTCGCAGCTGCTGGAGGAGAGTGTCTGGGTGTGGTGGCCTCTCTGTCTCTCGCTCGCTGCTCCCGAGGGAAGGTCCTCGCATTTGAATGTCCTCTCTCTCCTTCAATGCTGTCGGAAGACGGTGTCGGAGCTCTTAGGCAATGTTTAATCGACGCAGTTTGTAGATTGGACTCTAATTCATGTTATGATGTGTTTCTAGCTTCTGTTTGCTTCCTTTTAGTTGCTATTGGGCAGATAACGAACTCTGAGCTGAACTGAAATGCATCTGAACTCTTTCGATTCTGTGTTTATATTCTGCTTTTTGCTCTTTTTTGCGGTTTGCATCGTTTGTTTTGTGTGTGTGGGGGTGGTTTGGCATTTTGTTTGAACGGGCTCCATGGTATTCTTTGTTTCATGGCAGTCTGTGGGGAATATGAATCTCAGGCGTGTATTATACTTAGGTAATAATTGTACTTTGAAACTTCGGATTTTATGTGCACAAGAAATACATAAGTTAGAAACAACCACAACCTAGGAGTAAATATACACCACCTGCACCCACATGCCAAATACTCATGCGCAGTTGCATGGAACTGCAACATTCACATCCCACACGTGCAACCTATGCATGTGGAAATGCAGGTACTGTACAGCACACATAGGCAGGCACATACACTAAAAGAAACGGAACAATGATGCCCATAGGTGAAGAGAAGATGGTGACGCGCAAAGGCCACTCCAGAATGAATATCTGTTATTTGTCAAGCAGGATGCCATGCACAATCCTGATTTGATGGAGACAGACGTGAGAAGCACTGAGGAACATCTGGTGAAACTTCTGAAATGCCTGTTTCGCTGCCGCTGCTACTGTGCGATCCAGAATCTCCGGAGGGGAAGGCCCCGAATCCTTGGCTTTGCCTGTTGCTTGGCGCCCGGGGTCGAAGCGCTCGGTAGAGATGGTGCTCAGTGTCGGAGGGCTTGTCGGAGGCTCGAAGTTTTCGGACTGACTCAGAGTCGGCTGTGGTCAGGTGCTTCCAGGGTGCTGCATTGGCAAGTTTGCAGCGCTGGAGGTTCATGGCAGGGAGAGTTTTTCTTCCTTCTACCATCTGCGTGAGATGATGGGGCTATCGGGACTTTGAGACTTTTTTTTTACTGTGCCCATGGTCTGCTCTTCATCAAATTACGGTATTGCTTTGCACTGTTGTAACTATATGTTATAATTATGTGGTTTTTGTCAGTTTTAGCCTTGGTCTGTCTTGTGTTTTTGATACCACACTGGAGGAACATTGTATCATTTCTTAATGCATGCATTTCTAAATGACAATAAATGAGGCCTGAGTGTCCTCATAATCTACACCCAAGCACACTTGTACAAACGTATTCAACACATGCAACCAAACTGCTCGTGGTCTGTTCTCAGGGGCGATGGCAGAATGAAGGCCGGCATATCCTGAGGCACGCTAGGGACGCCTAAAACCCTCCCTCCACCCCGACGGAATTAAAGCAACCAAATCTTGCGGGAAGGATTCCCTCTGCCTGTATTTTTTTTCGTGTGTGTGCATGCAAATGTTGGTTGTCAGTGTGCCACGGATATTTATTATGCGTTGCAGTCATTTTTTTGCCCAATTGTACGAATACCACTGGCGTTGTTCAGCGTATAGTAAATTAATGCACAAACACCACGCACCCTTCTTAACTCTGCTGCCCAGAGTTTAAACGCATTTCGTGGAGAGGTTGAGCAAATACTTGTCTCTTGGTTTAACTGAAAGAAGCGGTGTGTCTACTTGGTAACATTTCTATCCCACTGAACGACAGTCGGGAATGAAAACTCTGAGACGGCGGTGAAAGTGCACACGCTGTTCACGTGGACCCAGCGCCGTCCCCGTAACCCGGGAAACTAAACAAACTTGGGGCACGGTTCTCATTGACAGGAACCCTTATTGAATATTCGGTTCTCAAACTGCGTCGCAAAGGTTGCCGGTGGGTTTGGGATGTATTTTTTTAAATGTTGACTTTGCAAATTACAAAATTAATCTTTATGGAGTGTACTTCTTTTTCTCTTCCCAGTCATGCCGGCCGGCTGCAAAGTGTTGGACCCGCGGTCTTTCGTGGCGATAAAGCCCCTTCCCTTCCCTCCTGCCCAAGGGCTGAAGGTGCAGGCGAGAAGTCTGACCGTCTACAGGCCCTGCGAGCCCAGCAGGGAACAGGTTTTCCGCGAGAATTACCGCCGGAGGCAGAAGCAGCTGCGCCAGCAGGGCTACCGCTCAGTCATCTGGAAACCGTACGAGGCGATCGGGCAGCCGCTGCGCCTTGGACACACGGAGTTCATCCTGCACTCGCTGGGGCAGCTCGATCAGGTCAGCACAGCGATGGGCTCCCACACTAAACATGACAACGTGTTCACTCAGAGAAAACCGCTCCAAGCACGACAACGTGTATCACACACACAGACAACAATCCCTCACTAAACACGGCAACATACTGTACACATATCCCGACACAACGCAACATTCTTAATTAGCAAGTACTCACTTGTGTTCAGACCATGCATAATAAAAAAGGATTATCTAAGTTTTGACATGATCAAAACTAAGTTTAGGCTGCAGTCTTGCACCAGTTTTATAAAACTTTACGTTTTTCTGTAAAGCCCGTTCTCGCATGTTGTGCCATGTGAAATGAATGATGGATGTCTTTGTTTTGAGAAGATATAAGGCGCTTTAAGTGAAGAATTTCTTTACCTGATTATTTAGTTTATGAATCTCAAGGGAAATCAATCCCCTCACTAATCGCTGCAAGCACTGCTAGAATTAACAGTTAGAACTGACGTGATGATGATTTCACTACAGTACTTGAGTGGTTTTGCTTCGTTTTATCTTTGTCCAGACCGTGATTGATGAGACCATCAGTAGCATGGAGGAACGCCCAGAAGAAGCCAAACACTCCAGCGCAACAACTGTGCCAAAGGAGAATAAGGTGACCTTGAAGAAAATGCTGGGAATTCCTAGCAGTGTCTGCGAAGAGAGAAACAGACTTGATATTTCAAGTCAAAGATCCTTCATCAGAACTGGAAAAATTTTCAACAATAAATGGAAATGGAAAAAAATGAACTGCAGATTCTGATGAAGGGTCCAGACCTGGAATGTTAATTCTGTTTATCTCTCCACAGATGCTGCCTGACTTGCTGAGGGTTTCCCACACTCTTTGCTCATATACTTGATGGAATTGCTGATTTCTCTTGCACTGTCTGGAGTAAGCTGCAGGCCTCAAACTGACGAAAACAATACACAGTACTCCAACATCTATGAAAAAGAGTAAACTGTCAAAGTTTTGAGCTGAGACCCGTTATCAGGACGTGAGTCCTGATGAAGGGTCTTGGCCTGAAACGTCGACTGTTTACTCTTTTCCATAGCTGCTGCCCAACTTGCTGAATTCCTCCAACATTTTTTTGTGTGTTGCTTGGATTTCCAGCATCTGCAGATTTTCTCATCACAGTACTCCAGGTATGGCCTCACCAAGAACAATTGCAATATACTGTCTCAATTCCTATAGCCAGTGCCTTGACCAATGAAAACCAGCGTGCTAAATGCCTTTTTCACCACCCTGTGTGTCTGTGATGCTGCATTCGATGAACTATACATTTCTACTCCTAGGTTCTCCGTTCCATTACACTTCCTGGTGCCCTATAATTCACAGTATAACTCCTAGGCTGTGTTGATTTTCCAAAATTCATCACCTCACACTTATCTATACTGATATCTATTTGCAACTCCTCCACCCACTTCCCTAACTGATGAAGATCCCCTTGTAGTCTATAATCTCTCCTTCACTCGCAACGACACCTCCTCATTTCAGGACATTTGCAAATATGACTTGCTTCCAAGTAATGTATATAAATAATGAATAACAAGGGTCCCAACACTAACTCTGTGGCACATAATTAGTCACCAGCCTTTGTTTCAAGTGCTCCTACTCAAATGTTCACCATCGCCCATCGGCCTCTGAAAGTGCCACTTTTCCTTTCTACCAGAAGTATCACCTGCAGCACTTTGCCTCCGGCTATCACCTCCCAGCCTCTGTTGCTGTTTCAGTGCTTCCCTCCACTTCTGAGCCCATCTGGCAATCACACCCCTCAAAAGGATCCAACTACCACTTGGTTGCTCTTACTCCACCTCAGCTCTTTATACGGGCTATCTCCCTCTGTTCTTTCAGTCCAGATTAAGGGTCTTGACCCAAACCTTGACTACCAGTTTCCCACCACAAATGCTGCTTGGATACTGAGTTCCTCATGCAACCAAGGCAATTAGTACACATTTTAGGAGCTGCATTCCCTCATATCTCCATCTCACAAATCCTCATAGGAAGTAGTTAATAATTAAATGTGAGCACCTCTTTCCTCCGGGTGAACTTTTGACAGTAGCGTATTGGAAAGAGTTGGCTATTGCTGGCTGGCAGTGCTGATGGTTTGCTGGGCAGTTGAGCAGAAGTGTTTTGAGCATGTCCTGTGGCATTTGATGATCTGAATGGGTAACGTCCACAGCCATATCGTGTTATTTTTGACACTTCAGTATTTGTTATTGTTTCTTGGCGCTTTGCAGATAGACTCTGCAAAATCCAAGCGCTTTGCAGATAGACTCTGCAAAATCCAAGTGCTTTGCAGATAGACTCTAAGTGAAAGTTCTGGAGTCCCTTGTTTTCAAAATAGTGCACAGCCCTATTATGCGGTGTGATGAGGAGCAGATTCCGGTCTTCGTACCATCATCTGAAATTAAAGTTATGTTGAAATTGTATAACATGTTCAGGCCAAATTTAGGGGTATTGTGTGCAGTTCTGGTCACCTAACCACAGGAGAGAGATCAATAAGATTAAAGGAATGCAGAGAAAATATACAAGGATGTTGCCAGGACTTGAGAACTTGAGGAAGAGGTTGACTAGGTTAGTACTTTATTTTCTGGAGTGTAGGAGAATGAGCAGAGATTCCGATAGAGGCATACAAAATTATGAGGGGTACAGATAAGGTTTTCCACTGAGACTAGAACTAGAGGTCATGGGGTAAGGGTGAAAGGTGAGATGTTTAAGGGGGAACTTCTTCTCTCAGAGGGTGGAGAGAGTGTGGAATGAGCTTCCAGTGGAAGTGGTGGCTACTGGTTCAATTTCAACATTTAAGAGAAATTTGGGTAGGTGCGTGGATGGGACAGGTATGAAAGGGGACTAGTCAGATTAATAGTTTGGCCCAGACTAGATGGGCTGAAGAGCTTGTTTCCATGCTGAACATAATAGGAACATTTTAGAAGATCCTTAGATGGGAACATTGATATAAGAAAAATCGAAGGTTATGCATTGTATAGAAGGGAAGGGTTGGACTGGTCATGGAGTATGCTTATATGGGTCAGAATAACATTGTGAATTAAATTGCCGCTCTGTGCTGCACTGTTCTATGTTCTATAGCTCAATGAAAATGAAGCTCGAAGAGACAACAATAAATGGAGTCCCTTACGATCTTGGCCAATAGAGACGTGCAAATCCCTCTCTTTCAAATCAGCTGTTTCTACAAGTGTAATTTCAGGATTACAGGATATGAGGGTGTGGACTGACCAGGAACGTATAGGGTATTCATTTCCCAATGAGTAAATCAGAGGGTCAGAGTTCAACAAGAGGTTGAAATGGGAAACTGGAATAAACAACAGGATTTAAACTGCCAGTTACTCTCTGATTTGGCACTTAGCCACATGGTACTTATCTGAGAGAAATATGAGTGACTGTGTGCTGAAGGTTTTTTTTCAGTACTGCGGCTTTGATTTCACAGAGGACAAGGATGGTCAGATGCACTCAGTGGCCACTTTATTAAGTACACCTGTTTGCTTTTTAATACAAGTACAGGTTTCCCCCGCCATCCAAAGGTAGAGCGTTCCTATGAAACGGTCCGTAAGCCGAAATGTCGTAAAGCAAAGAAGCAATTACCATTTATTTATATGGGAAAATTTTATGAGCGTTCGCAGACCCAAAAATAACCTACCAAATCATGCCAAATAACACATAAAACCTAAAATAACAGTAACATATAGTAAAAGCAGGAATGATATGATAAATACACAGCCTATATAAAGTAGAAATACTCTTCCACAATCATTACTGCACTGTTCTCCGTAGCGAAAATCTCACGCAAGCGCCGTCGGCAGAAAACCTCACGCAAACGCTGTTGGCAAGAACACTCTCTCCAGTAACCTTTAAGCTATGAAGCTGCCAAATCATACCAAATAACATGTAAAAATACACAGCCTATATAAAGTAGAAATAACGTATGTACGGTGTAGTATCACTTACCGGAATCAGGAAGACAGCGCTGAGCGCACTGATGATGGTGTGTTAGGCTGAGTCAGAGTTTGGGTGGTGCAGTGGCTCCCACCCTCCAGGCCGCCGAGCGATACATTGCCGCAAGGCATGCTGGGGTGTGGTGGTAGCCGGGAGGCACACAGCACATCTTTAAGATAAAAGCCGAAACAAACATGCTAATTAATTAGGTGCCATCCGGCACGTAATTGTCGGCCCAGATCAGTGCCGATTTCCGATTGCATCATCTCTGATCTGGGCCGACAATTACATGTCGGCGGGACCTAATTAATTAACATGTTTATTTCGGCTTTTTTCTTAAAGATGTGCTATGTGCCTCCCGGCTACCGTTGCATTCTCCGCGAATCGGTACCTGTCCGTGGCCTGGGGGTTGGGGTGGTGGGACACTGGGGTGTTATCTCGTTATCGTCTGTTTCCATTAAGGCAGGCAGGTCATCTTCTATCTCTGCCCGCCTCAATGTCGAAGGTGGAGGTTCGTCGTCTGCTGTGGCTGATGTGGAAGGTTTGCTTGACTGCTGAACCTCGCACATTTTTCTATCACACAGTTCTTTGTAAGGACTCAAACCATCCTGCAAATATCCCTTAAACCGACGTACCCTTTCAAAATTAAAGTCGTACTTTATCATTACTCATTTGGTTTCGATTGTTATCCTTTTTCCTTCCGATTGCTTCAGCTCTTCATCTATCAGATCTTGGTCATGGGATGCCAAAACCTCTTTAACATCATATTTGTAAGTTTCCACAAGCCAAACTCACTTTGTCCTTACTTCGTTCACCACGATTGAAATGCTTAATTATGTCTAGTTTTACGCTAAGTGTAACACCCTTAGGAGCTCTTTTAGGCTTTTCCGACACCATGGAACTCATCTTGCAAACGGCTGCTCACAGGCACGTGTTTAAGCAGTGCCGGCGAGAATTCCGTTCCGAATCCGGGGAGAGCGGCTGCTCGGGGCGCGCACTGCTTTTTTTTCGTAACAGTGAAAACACCTTCTGAAAGCGAAAACAGGGTACTAATGTAGGTCTTTCGTAACAGTGAGGTTTCGTAAAGCAAACGTTCGAAAAGCGGGGGACACCTGTATCTAATCTGCTAATCATGTGGCAGCAACATAATGCATAAATGCATGCAGACACGGTTAAGAGGTTCTATTTTTGTTCAGACTAAACATAAGAATGGGGGAAGAAATGTGATCTTAGTGACTTTCACTGTGGAATGATCGTTGGTGCCAGACAGGGTGGTTTGAGTATTTCAGAAACTGCTGATTTCTTGGGATTTTCACGCACAGCAGTCGCTAGAGTTTAGAGAGAGTGGTATGAGAAACAAAAGAAAATGCAGTGAACGGCAGTCTTATGGGCACAAACGCCTTGTAAATTTTATTTTCTTAGATTTATTTATTGAGAGAGGTCAGGGCAGAATGGTCAAACGGGTTCAAGCTGACAGGAAGGCAACAGTAACTCAAATAACCATGTACTGAGTGTATGTTTGTAGATCTGTTCCTTTATTCCCTGCACATCTCATCAGTAAACACAACATTTGGATTCCTATTGTCTACAGCTTGTGCATTGTTAAGTGCTGTTCCATCCCTCTTGTATAGTCATGAAGGGAATCAAGAAGAGAATTATGAAAAGAGGGTTTCAAAACCTTCGAAACACCTTGTTAGAATTGAATGTTGTGGTTACAATGCAGCATATTTGACTCGTACCAACCTGAACTTCAGAAATCCCCTAATGATGACAGAAATTATCTTCTAACACTTTTTACCCTTGGGCTGTTACACTGCTGTAAGTCTGCTACAATACACTTATACATAAAGTGATTGTATGTCGTAAGCACATGAAATTCTGCAGAAGGTGGAAGTCCAATGCAGTGCACATACACTGCTGTTTAATGCAATTATCTTTCCAAAGAATTTATTTCTATTGCTAACTGGGGACTGATTGTGTTTCAGTTTCCCATTAGACTTTAACAAATGCATTCAGTAGATAACTCCATCCATTTGTTGTGCATGAATGTATACTGTCACCTTGGGAATTCCACAAATTACAGCTTAATATGATGGCGTTACCCAAAACTAATTTTTTTTTTTGTAAATCTGGCCTAAGTTCCTCTGTAATTTTTTTCAGCAATTCTCAGGTAATTAATTTTGAAGTTTAAACTCAATAGAAACTTTAAGCACCGCACACAAAGTTGTGGAGAAACTCAGCAGGTCGGGCAGCACCTGCGGAAAGGAATAAAGTGTTGATGTTTCAGGCCAAGCCTTTCATTGGACACTTTATGGTGACCCGTCATGAGTCCTGATGAAGTGTCTACTCCTGAAATGTCAAATCTTTATTCCATGCCATAAATGACACCTGACCTGCCAAGTACAGCATTTTGTGTGTATTCCTCGGGATTTCCAGCATCTGCAGAATTTCTTGCGCTTTAAGTAAGATATTTAAGTAAAATGACTGTCATGGTGGTGATACGTAACTTCTACTGTGCTGGCCCTTGGTGACTTCGTAAAAAGTACATTTACTTATTATCAAAGTATGTATCTATGCAGTATACAACCCTGAGATTCATCTTCTTCATAGACATCCACAAATCATAGAAAACTATGGAATCTGTTTAAAGAAAACATAAATCCCCCGCGCAAAAAAAAAATCGTGCAAACAGCCTAGTTTGCCGAGATTGATGCCAAGTGGTTTGTTAGGTTTATTCTTCTTCTGTTTCAATATAGAAGTAGTAGCACAATGAAGTGGATGCTGGGCCATTTTAGAGGGTGGTTAAGAGCCAACACAAGGCGTTGATCTGGAGCCATAGAGAGAGGTAGGTCAGACAGGTGCAGAAAGTGGGTTTTCCTCCCCAGTGTGTTTTTATGACATTCTGAAGGAAAACGTTTTCTGTTATTGTTACTTTGACAAGTGTTCTTTTTCCCAAATTGGAGCTATAGAGTCACGCAGTACAGAAACAGGCTCTTTGGTCTACCCTGTCGAATGTTCATCAGTACTCATCACATCTTTTAGGACTTGTTCCATACCATTCAATGCCTTGGCAATTTGAGTGCTCGATAAAAAAAAGTCGTAACTGTTGTATGTGTAACTCTCGCTTCGGCAAGCGGCTTAATCTATAGGGTGATAACCCCCGGCCCGGCCAAATTTAAGAAATCTCGTTTGGGCGGATGCTGCGTGATGTGTCCTCTGTTACAAATCAGTACCCTGAAATAACAAACAGTACACAATATGCGATTAAACGATTAAGCTTTATAATTCTGACTTTGACTATATGGTTAGTAAAGAAACAAAGAAAAAAGAGAGCCCAATCTTATTAAACAGTCTGTTGTGTAAAGTTGGAACTCACTGATAAGTTGATCGTTCACCATTGACCTCCTCTGATCGTCGCTGCCTTTCGGACCCTCGCTCCGAGTCAACCCCGTCTGGTGGTCTACCAAATCTCTCCATTTGCATCTTCTCTCCTCATCTCTCCCCAGCAAAAGCCCGTGAAAAAATCTCCTTCCAGATTCACAAGACAGAGCAACAAAATCCTGATTGCCTAACATGCATACCACGGTCCTGTTATCTTCAGCCATAACCCAAACATTGCTGCTACAGAGAAAGCATTACCTCAGCAGTGAACATTACAGAGAAACCATTTCATTAGCCTTAGCAGTGAAACATTACAGAGAAACCATTACAGTGCGTTACATAAGGACACTTGCCTTTATCAGCTCAAGAAGTGCATTCCTGATTTTAGCCAAGTGGCAAAAAAGTTCTTCTTCAGATAACCACTAAACCGCTTGCTCTCATCCTAAACCTATGGCCCCTAATTTTAGACATCTCTGCTATGGGGTTAGACACATCTGCTTTTTAGATTGTGAGGACATGCAGTCCTCTTTTATTGTCATTTAGTAACGCATGCATTAAGAAATGATACAATGTTCCTCCAGAATGATATCACAGAAACACAGGACAAACCAAGACTAAAAAACTGACAAAAATCACATAATTATAACATATAGTTACAACAATGCAAAGCAATACCGTAATTTGATAAGAACAGACCATGGGCACCGTAAGAAAAAGTCTCAAAGTCTCTTGAAGGTCCCATCATCTCACGCAGACGGTAGAAGGCAGAAAAACTCTCCCTGCCATGAGCTTCCAGCGCCGCAAACTTGCCAATGCAGCACCCTGGAAGCACTCAATCACAGTCTGACTCTGAGTCCGTCCCAAAACCTCGAGCCTCCACCAGCCCTGCAACACTGAGCATCAAGCACCATCTCTACCAAGCACTTCGACCCCGGCCCCGGCCGCCAAACAACAGGCAAAGTTGAGGACTTAGGGCCTTCCCCTCCGGAGATTCTCGATCGCACAGTAGCAGCGGCAGTGAAGCAGGCATTTCAGTAGTTTCTCCAGATGTTCCTCCGTGTTTCTCACATCTGTCTCCTTCAAATCAGGATTGTGCACGGTACCTACTTACAAATACGATATCGTTTTGGAGCAGCCGCGCGCACTGTGTCATGCCATCTTCTCCACCCCTGCGGAGATCTTTTATAAACTTAATTTAAGTTCTATGAGTTCAAAGTTCAAAGTAAATGTTATTATCAATATTCACCATATATAACCCTAAGATTCATTTTCTTGTGGGTATACTCAATAAACCTATAGAATAGTAACCATAACAAAATCAATGGAAGATCACCCAACTAGGGTGTTCAACCAGCGTGCAGAAGACAACAAACTGTGCAAATACAGAAAGACAAAATAATAACAGTAAATAAATAAGCAATATATATCGAGAACATGAGATGAAGAGTCCATTGTTTTGGGGGTATTTCAATGTTAGGGCAAATGAAGTTGAGTAAAATTATCCCTTTGATTGAAAAGCCTGATGGATGAGGGGTAGTAACTGTTCCTGAACCTGGTAGTGTGAGTCTGAGGCCCTTGTACCTTCTTCCTGATGGAAGCAGTGAGGAGTGACCATGTTCTCAGTGGTGGGTGTCCCTGATGATGGATGCTGTTTTCCTGTAAGAGTGTTTCACGTAGATATGCTCAATGGTTGGGAGGTCTTTACCCATGATGGACTGGGCCGTATCCACTACTTTTTGGAGATCTTTCCATTCAAGGGCATTGGTGTTTCCATAGCAGGCTGTGATGCAGCCATTCTGTATACTCTCCACTGCATATCAATAAACATTTGTCTAAGTTTTAGTTGTCATTCCGAATCTCCATAAACTCTTAAGGAAGTAGAGGTACCGCCGTGCTTTTTCAGTAGTTGTACTTATGTGCTGGGCCTTGGACAGGTTCCCCAAAATAATAACATCTAGGAATTTAAAGTTGCTGACCCTCTGATCCTCATATACCTCTGATTTCCCTCTCCTGACGTCTATAATCAGCTTCTTAGCCTTGTGGATTGTCAGTCCAAGCATGTCCATTATAAGCCTGCTAACTCAACTGATGCAGCATCGGTGAATCCAATAATTAATAAAGGCATCCGATAGACTTGTGAGACCATGGATCTGCGCCTGGAAAGTCTTCACTCTCCGGGGCGCAGGCCTGGGCAAGGTTGTATGGAAGACCAGCAGTTGCCCATGCTGCAAGTCTCCCCTATCCACGACACCGATGTTGTCCAAGGGAAGGGCATTAGGACCCATACAGCTTGGCACCAGCTTCGTCGCAGAGCAATGTGTGATTAAGTGCCTTGCTGAAGGACACAACCCGTTCCCTCGGCTGGGGCTCGATCTCACAACCTTCAGGTCGCTAGTCCAATGCCTTAACGACTTGGCCACGTGCTCACACGAACCCAATAATTACTGGCTTTGGTATGGGCATGTAGTGCTATTTCCTTGGTCTCCAGTTTGGAACACTTTTCAATAGTTAAAATTGCCTGAGTAATCATGAAGATCATTTAAAGCTCTGAGTCTGGATCTCAGTAACAATGTGATTATTACAAAAGTACATCCTTTGTATGGATCTTCGATTTACAAGATTCATACCTGAATTGTCATTGGCTCACATCACTTGGTATAATGAAAAGGTAACAGTCCTTCTGAGTTACCAGTCTCCTGAAAACAGCAAGGAATTACATGAGTTTCCACTATTATTTTTTGGTATTTTGTTCAAATCACCTTAAAAATAGTAAAGCTCATTCTTAGTACTTCTATGTTTTGGACTAATTCCAAGCTTGAGGTAAAGGCTCAGTATGCTTTTAATGCTGCTCTAATTCCCTAGATGCCTGCTGAAAATCGTATACATCTGAAGCACAGAGACAAAGACCTGAAAACTATCAGTAAGGATCTATTGCACACCAGGTAAGGGCAAAGCATCACAGCGAGCAATTAAGTTCTTGAGGCTTGAACATTCAAAAAACGAAAATACCACATATGCTGGAAATCTGTAATAAAAACAGAAAATGCTTGAGGTTTTCAGGAGATCGAGCAGGTGACAAAGAAGCATATAGGGTTAATATTTGGGGTCAGTTGAACCTATTATAATGTAAGATCATTGACTGAAACTTTCATACTCCTTCTCTGTGCAGGTGATGCCCGGGATGATGGCAAGTTTGAGTTAATTCAGATCAAGCCAGGACAGAGGTTTTGGTGCTGTATTTGCTCCCAATACCACCAGGGCTGGGATGGAGAGTAGAATATGACCAGGTTTTCTCATAATTATAAATAGCTCCTCATAGTATGTGCTTATGAATATTGGTAGAATCATGTTCACAACAGGGAGTTCAGTGCCATCAAGAAAGGCTCGGTCTGGTTTAATGCAACATGTACCGAGGTACAGTGAAAAGTTGGTCTTGCATACAGAACAATTCATTACATTGAGGTAGTACAGGTAAAACAATAAAAGAATGCAGGATAAAGTGTAACAGCTGTAGAGAAAGTGTAGTGCAGGTAAATACTAATGAGGTCAAGAGTCAATCTTATTGTCCTAGGGAGTTGTTCAATAGTCTTAAAACAGTGATGTTAAAGTTGTCTTTAAGCCTGGTGATACGTACTTTCAGACTTTCTTATCTTCTGCCAGATGGGAGAGGGTATAAGCGAGAATGTCTGTGCTGGGCGGGACCTATGATTATGGTGTCTGCCTTACGGGGCAGGGTGAAGGACAGACATGCTATGTTGGAGCTGGAAAATTTGCTGACACTTGTGGGCTGCCACCAGAACACCCTTGGGTGTGTTGGTTGCTATTGCAAATGACATATTTCACTGTATATTTCTGTGTACAGTATGCGTGATGAATAAGCGAATCTTGAGACAGAGTCCTTGGAGGAGAGGAAGTGTATAATACAAAATTAAAAGGTAACAATGACTTGTCTCCATTGCTTCATCCGAAGTCAAAATGACCTGCTAAGTTCTGATATTTTCCAAGTGCTTCCTAACTAGATCAGGAGCATCCGTGTTTTACTCAGTTCTGATGCAGGATCTCAGCCTGAAAGGTCCACAGCCCCTTTGCTTCCTGTTGACCCCTGACCCACTGAGTCCCTCCAGCAGCTTATAATTTGCTTCACTCTCTTGAGTTCTGGAAGTTGATAGATTTCGAAGAGTTCGTTGTTTAATTTTACTGCTGTTTTCCTTCCAATGACACGGCCACGTGAAAAAGAAGAAAATAACACCTCCCTCAAATGCCCCTAAATGGGCAAGTGGCATAGTACACAAAGGCTGGGAAGATGTTAGATTCATTTTCTCATTCCACCTGATCTCTGATGAGGGATGAAGTTGGTTCAACTGTTGGACTTACTGTGTAAATAAAAACAAATTAATCAATCTAATTGCCTGGCCATTGTAATCCGGTACCATAATGGACAATGGATCTCAACAAGATTAAGCCAAGTCACCTATGATGTCTTGTTGATGGAATAGCTTTCTAATATTTATTTGATTACTAGAACATTAATGGTTTTCCTTCACCTTAGCCGCCTCCAGTCCTTCCACATCTACATCTGTCAGCATAACCTTCTATAGAATTCTCTTTCATTGCTTATCTAGTTTTTCCCTCAAATACATCCATAAAAATGACCCCAGTCAGTTCAGATTAGCAACACCATCTCCTCCACGATCTTCATCAGCAGAGGCACGACACAAGGTTGTGTGCTTAGCTTCCTGCTCTACTCACTTTACATACGACAATATGGCTAACCATAGCTCCAATGCAATATTTAAGTTTGATGATGGCACCACTGTCAAGGGCTGAATCAAAGGTGGTGATGAACCAGCATACAGGAGGGAGACTGAAAATCTGACTGAGTGGTGCCATAACAACAACCTCTTACTTAATGCCAAAAAGATCGAGTTTATCATTGACTTCAGGAGGAGGAACCTGTAGGTCCATGAGCCATTCCCCATTGGGGGTCAAAGGTGGAGGGGTCAGCAACTTTAACTTCCTAGGTGTTATCATTTCTGAGGACCTGTCCTGGTCCCAGCACGTAAGAGCAATTATGAAGAAAGTACAGCAGTGCCTCTACTTCCTTTTGGGTGAGCAAAGTTTCGACATGACGTCCAAGACTTTGATAAATTTCTGTAGCTGGTGGAGAGAATTTGCCTGGCTGCATCACAGCCTCATGTGGAAACACCAATACCCTTGAATGGAAAATCCTACAAAAATTAGTGGATAAGACCCAATCCATCACAAGTAAAGCCATTGAGCATGGAGTGTTGTCATAGGAAAGCAGCATCCATTATCAAGGACCCCCACCACCCAAGTCATGCTCTCTTCTCATTGTTTCCATCAGGAAGAAGGTACAAGAGCCTCAAGACTCGCAGCACCAGGTTCAGGAACAGTTATTGCCCCTTAACCATCAGCCTCTTGAACCAAAGGGGATTCAACTTCACATGCCCCATCACTCAACTGTTCCCACAACCTATGGACTCATTTTCAAGGACTCTTCAACTCTTGTTCTTGATATTTATTGCTTATTTATGTATTGTTATTATTTCTTTTCTTTGTATTTGCACAGTTTGTTGTCTTTTGGTGTGGTCTGTCATTGATTCCACTATGATTATTGGATTTATTGAGTTTTATCTGCAAGAACATGAATCTCAGGGTTGTATATAGTGATATATATGTCCTTCGATAGTAAATTTACTTTGAAATTTGAATAAGTTGTTCCAGTGACTCTTCATGCTGGTAAGTTTCACAATCTCCATATCCACTAAGCAAAGGTTTCAAAGATTAGATTAGATTATGAGGACACTCAGTCCTTGTTCATTGTCATTTAGCAATGCATGTTTTAAGAAATGATACAATGTTCCTCCAGTATGATATCACAGAAACACAAGACAGACCAAGACTAACACTGACAAAAACCACATAATTATAACATATAGTTACAACAGTGCAAAGCAATACTGTAACTTGATAAAGAGCAGACCATGGGCACAGTAAAAAAAAGTCTCAAAGTCCCGATAGCCCCATCATCTCACACAGACGGTAAAAGGAAGAAAAACTCTTCCTGCCATGAACCTCCAGCACCGCAAACCTGCCGATGCAGCACCCTGGAAGCACCCGACCACAGCCGACTCTGAGTCCATCCGAAAACTTCGAGCCTCCGACCAGCTCTCTGACACCAAGCACCATCTCTACTGAGCACTTCGACCCCATCCCTGGCCGCCAAGCAACAGACAAAGCCGAGGACTCAAGGCCTTCCCCTCTGGAGATTCTGGATTGCACAGTAGCAGCGGCAGTGAAACAGGCATTTCAGAAGTTTCACCAAATGTTCCTCCATGTTTCTCATGCCCGTCTCCACCAAATCAGGATTGTGCATGGCATCCTACTTAACAGATATTCATCACCAGAATGGCCGCTGCAATCTATGTTGCACCACCATCTTCTCTTCTACATGGACTTATAGAAACATAGAAAATAGGTGCAGGAGTAGGCCATTTGGCCCTTCGAGCCTGCACCACCATTCAGTATGATCATGGCTAATCATCCAACTCAGAGCCCTGTACCTGCCTTCTCTCCATACCCCCTGATCCCTTTAGCCACAAGGGCCATATCTAACTCCCTCTTAAATATAGCCAATGAACTGGCCTCAACTGTTTCCTGTGGCAGAGAATTCCACAGATTCGCCACTCTCTGTGTGAAGAAGTTTTTCCTCATCTCAGTCCTAAAAGGCTTCCCTTTTATCCTCAAACTGTGACCCCTTGTTCTGGACTTCTACATGAACATTTATTGCCTCCTGTGAATTTTAATTAACCTTGATGAATCATCTCTCAATTTTCTGCTTACAAAAGAAAGGAAACACAGGTTGATCACTAGAGGTAGAACCTCGGTCTTCTTTCATCAACCTTGCAAACCATATTGCCAACTGCACTCTTCTCCCCATTATCCCTGATACCTGGATATCCTTTTTAATAATATTGTAGCCCGAACTATACACAGTGTTCCCATAATGATCTAACCATTCACATGACTGGGGAAGGCACAAGCAATCCAATAACTTGAGCAGGTTGTTGAAGAGCAAGTTAGCTCTTCAGGAGAGTGGGTGTTGAAAAATAGGGGAGGAGATGAGAATTTTATTTGTTTTAGGTCAGGACTTAATATGTCCATTCATTGACGATGAAGAGGTTTGTCTGTCATTGCTTCAGCCTCTTAATTAATGACGCACATTAAGAAATGGATGTTAATTAAGATACTTTTCCAAAGTGCATTAACTGTAATCACTGAACTGTTTAAGCAAGATTGAATAAATCAGGAATTCATAAGAATTTAATAAATGGAAGATCAACTAGGACAGATTAACATATGGGGAATTTAGAAGTGAAAGTATTAATCAAGATTAAAGGATTTAACATACTTGATATGAAATTTCAATGGTCGTTTAGAAGGGTTGAGCAATTAATTGTTGGAATCTGCCATGAATGAATATAACACCATGTAGAGTACGAAGTGCACCTCTCAGCAATGGTCCCTTTTGTAATGAGGAAGAGAAGACCTGTGTGCATGGTCTTTCTGGAGTACCAGATGTATTTTCTTTTGTTATAATGCATATTAGTTGACAGTGGAGTCGTAGAGATGTATAGCACGGAATCCGGCCCTTTGGCCTATCTCACCCAGGCCGATTAAGTTGTCCATCTAAACCAGTACCATTTACATGTGCTTGGCCCACATCCCTCTAAAGCTTTTCTTTCCACGTAGCTATCCAATGAGTAGATCTGCCACTGTTCTCAAAGATTAATTCTGCTTTCTGTTAGACTCTTTATAGCTGAAATTTACCCACCAAACGTCCAATATTTTAGATCTCTTTCTCTCAGCATTGGCCTCTGCTGTAACGTCTCAAATGCCAAGGTGTTTCCCTTATATTCCCGTGAACAGATTCATATGCTAGAGTTCTCTGGTTGTAGCTCTATTATATGACCATGACTTCTTCATTAGCTCTTCACCTCTTCCACTAAACACTTCCTAGCTTCTTACTTCATCCCCCTCTTCCCACAAACCCACCTTACCCCTGACCTGACTTCACCTATCACCTGCCAGATTGTACTCCTCCTCTCGCCCCAGCTTCTTTTTCTGGTTTCTTTCCCCTCCCCCCCACTTCCTCTACAATCCTGATGAAGGGTCTCGGCCCAAAGCATAGACTGTTTATTCCTCTCCATGGATGCATCTCCAGAATCTCTTGTTTATGAGAGGCCGGAACGCCCAGTTCTGGTACAGAAAGAAAGGAAGTTAGAGTTCCTAGTTTCTCCAAATTCGACAATGAATCTAAAAGGCCAGAATGTTAGCTTCTTCAAGTTTTAAAGACTAAATTTTATTTTGTTCAGCTTTAGGATGTGAGTAGTCTTAGCAGCTCCAGGGTTCCGGTGCTGAAATCAAAACACATGAAAAGAAAATAGCAGCTCCAAAAATTCGAGTGTATTTCTTGGATGTAATAGAATAGCACAACTGGAGTAAACCAACAGTCATTAGGTTATTGGACCTTAGGTGAAATTGAGTGGGTGTGGCACAAATGTGTAGGCAGAAGCATGCTGCCCAGTCCTGAGTTGGCCTTGGGAGGTCTGTGTCTGGGATTGGAACCAGTTCATTATTCTAGGAGAAGCTGATGATTGAGAACAAGGACTGGTTGTTCCTTATGTGGGGGAGAGAGGAGGGATTGGGAACCAGTCATCATATGTAGAAAGGGATTACGGGCAGGCTATTGAGGTATAGAGGGGGAAATCAGGAGAGGTCAAAGACTGACCAGCATAGTGTGATCAAGGAGGTAGGTGGAGGTTGGGGTTTGTGTGGGAGTGGTCTTAATCTAAGGGTGGATGATCAAGGATGTAGACAAGTATTTTCACTTACCTTCAGTCCAGTTGGGCTATCCAGGGACAGGGTACTGTGGTTCAAGGAATGCCAAATGACAAATACCGCAGTCTATCGTGGTTCTTGTCCCTCTCCCGCATGACTTCAGAAGGAACAAAGCACAGGCAATGATCTCAGATAACTCAAAACAGCAAATGCCCATCTAACATTCTGAGTGACTCTTGCAGCTCTGTCTGTCCCCCATTCAGCTGTTCAAGAGAAACACTTGCCACATGGGTCCATGTGCGAACAGTATAGTGACTTTACTGCACAAGTTCTTAAAAAGCACTATATACAGTTTAGCTTCCAAGCAATTATTTGGTACCAAATAAATGTAAACCAACTCTCTGTGGTCTCTGTAGTGTGTTACATTTAGATCAAATGTACCAGCGGAGGCTGATTGATTGTAGGGGAAGTGGGAAGGATTGGACACCAGAAGATTGCCTTGGTGGTGATGACTTTGTAACCATCCCTCAAGCATTAACATCACTACCATGACCCCCTACAACCTTTAACCTTCACCACTCATCATGTGCCCAGTTGAGCTGTTAAAATCATGTCACAAACCTATAAAGAAATTAAAGGAGCTCAAAGTTCAAAATTCAAAGTAAGTTTATTATCAAGTACATATATGTCACCATATACAATCCTGAGATTTATTTTCTTGCAGGCATACTCAATAAATCTAATTACCATAACAGAATCAATGACAGACCACACCAACAGGGCGGAAAACCAGTGTGCAATAGACAACAATCTATGCAAATGCAAAAAAAAAAAGAAATGATAATAATAAATAAGCAATAAATATAGTGAACAGGAGTTGAAGAATCCTTGAAAATGTGTCTGTAGATTGTAGGAACAGTTCAGTGATGGGGCAAGTGAAGTTGAGTGAAGTTATCCCCTCTGGTTCAAGAGCCTGATAGTTGAGGGGTAGTAACTGTTCCTGGATCTGGTGGTGTGAGTCCTGAGGGTCCTGAATCTCTTTCTGATGGCAGCAGACAGAAGAAAGCATGATCTGGGTGGTGGGGGTCCTTAAGATGGATGCTGCTTTCCTGTGACAGGGCTCCATGTAGATGTGCTCAATGGAGGATTTTACCATATCGACGACTTTTTGTAGGACTTTCCATTCAAGAGCATTGGTGTCTCCATACCAGGCTGTGATGCAGCCAGTCAATATACTCTCCCACTACGTATCTGTTGAAGTGTGTCAAAGTTATAGATGTCACGCTGAATCTTTGCAACCTGTAAAGAAGTAGAAGCGCTGCTGTGCTTTTTTCATAATTGCACCCAAGTGCTTGGCCCAGGACAGGTACTCAGTAAGAGGAATTTAAAGTTGCTGACCCTCTCTACCTCTGATCCCCTGATGAGGTCTGGCTCATGGACGTCCAGCTTCCTCCTGCTGAAGTCAATAGTCAGCTCCTTGGTCTTGCTGATGTTGAGTAGGAGGTTGTTGCAGTAGCACCACTCAGCGAGGTTTTCAATCTCCGTCCTGTATGCTGATTCATCACCACCTTTGGTTTGGCTTACGACAGTGGTGAAGTAAAACTTACAAGTGGCATTGGAGCTGGGTTTAGCCACGCAGTCGTAAGTGTAAGCTGAGTTGAGCAGGGGGCTGAGCACACAGCCTTGTGGTACACTTGTGCTGATGGAGATTGTGGAGGAGACGTTGCTAATCTGAACTGACTGGGGTCAGCAAGTGAGGAAATTGAGGATCCAATTGCACAAGCAGGTATTGAGACCAAGGTCTTGAAGCATATTGATTAGTTTTGAGGAGATGGTAGTATTGAATGCCTGGCGATAAAGGGCATCCTGGTGTATGCATCTTTGCTGCCCAGATGCTCCAGGGTTGAGTGAAGAGTCAATGAAATGGCATCTGCTCTGACCTGTTGCGCCGGTGGGCAGACTGGAGCAGATCCAAGTCACGTCTCAGGCAGGGGTTGATTTGCTTCAGCACCAACCTGTCAAAACACTTCATCACCGTGGATATAAACTGAAGCTGTGATTTTAAAAAATGGCTTCCCTTTGTGTTATTCGCAATCTCATGCAATAATCCTGCTCTGAAAAAGACCCTTTAAATAGCTGTTATGTTCAGGTTGTGAGGGAACAGGTGAAGGGAGGGTCCAGGTTGAGTTGTGCACACTGCTTTGCTACCTAGAGTTCAATTAGGTGCTAATTCATGCATCTACAGCATGAGGCTACATGCTTTGCTTGTGTCCAGTCCTTATGTGACAGGCGTGAAATGCTACTTTAGTGAATTAAGTTCAAGGTCCACAAGATAATGAGCTCTATGAAAGTGTTAGACCACACTTGGAGTGTTGTGTTAACTTCTGAACATCTCAGTATAGGAAGGATATGGAAACTAGAGAGGGTGCAGAGGAGATTTATCTGGGTGTTTCCTGGATTGGAGAGCATGTCTTATGAGGAAAAGTTGAGCAAGGTGGGGCTCTTTTCTTTGGAGTGAAGGGAGATGAGTGGTACTTGATAGAGAGGTATAAGATGGTAAGAGGCATAGGTAGAGTGGACACCAGAACCATTTTACCTCAGAACAGCAATGACTAATACAAGAGGGCATAATTTTAAAGTGTTTGGAGGAAGTATAGAGGTATGTCAGAAGTATTTTCTGACAGAAAGAATAGTGCACTTCTAGTGGTTGTGGTAGAGGCAGGTACATTAGTGACATTTAGGGTAGAACACTGAGGCTGTCTGCAAGAAGGGTCAGAGTCATCTCTATCTCCTGAGGAGACTGAGGTCCTTTAACATCTGCCGGACGATGCTGAGGATGTTCTACGAGTCTGTGGTGGCCACTGCTATCATGTTTGCTGTTGTGTGCTGGGGCAGCAGGCTGAGGGTAGCAGACACCAACAGAATCAACAAACTCATTCGTAAGGCCAGTGATGTTGTGGGGATGGAACTAGACTCTCTGACGGTGGTGTCTGTAAAGAGGATGCTGTCCAAGTTGCATGCCATCTTGGACAATGTCTCCCATCCACTACATAATGTACTGGGTGGGCACAGGAGTACATTCAGCCAGAGACTCATTCCACCGAGATGCAACACAGAGCATCATAGGAAGTCATTCCTGCCTGTGGCCATCAAACTTTACAACTCCTCCCTTGGAGGGTCAGACACCCTGAGCCAATAGGCTGGTCCTGGACTTATTTCATAATTTACTGGCATAATTTACATGTTACTATTTAACTATTTACGGTTCTATTATTATTTATTATTTATGGTGCAACTGTAACGAAAACCAATTTCCCCCTGGGATCAATAAAGTATGACTATGACTATTTAAGACAATTTTAGATAGGCATATGGATGAAATGAAATCAGAATCAGATTTAATATCACTGGCATGTGTTGTGAAATTTATTGTTTTGTGGCAACAGTAGATTGCAATACATCATAAAAACAGTGAATTACAGGAAATATATATAAAAGTTAAATTAAATAATTAGTGCAAAAAAGTAGTGAGGTCGTGTTCATGGGTTCAATGTCCATTCAGAAATCTGATGGCAGAGGGGAAGAAGCTGTTCTTGAATCACTGAGAGTGTGCCTTCAGGCTCCTGTACCTCCTCCCTGATGGTAGCATTGAGAAAAGAGCATATCCTGGGTTATGGGAGTCCTTAATGATGGACGCTGCCTTTTCAAGGCATCGATATTTGAAAATGTCCTGGATGCTGGGGAGGGTAGTGCCCATGATGGACCTGACTGAGTTTACAACTTTCTGCAACTCATTTCGATCCAGTGCAGTAGCCCCCCCCCCAACTCGCCCCTGTCCCCCATACCAGACAGTGATGCAGCCAGTTAGAACGTTCTCTGTGATACATCTGTTGAAATTTGCGAGTGTCTTTGGTGACATACCAAATCTCCTCAAACTCCTCATGAAATATAGCCTCTGCCGTGCCTTCTGTGTAACTGAATCAATATGTTGGGCCCAGGATAGATCCTCAGAGATGTTGACACACAGGAACTTGAAGTAGCTCACTCTTTCCACTTCTGATCCCACAATGAGGACTTGTGTGTATTCCCTCATCTTACCCTTTCTGAAGTCCACAATCTGTTCTTTGGCCCTACTGATGTTGAGTACAAGGCAGTTGCTGCGACACCACTCAACTAGCTGATATATCTCACTCCTGTATGTCCTCTTGTTATCATCTAGGAATTCTGCTGACAATGTTAGCAGAATTTACTGCTATCATCAGTAAATTTATAGATGGCAATTGAATTGTGCCTAGCCACACAGTCGTGAGTGTAGAGAGAGCAGGGCAGTAGCTTAAGCAGACGTCCTTGAGTTGCGCCAGTGTTAATTATCAGTGAGGTGGAGATGTTATTTCTGATCCGTACAGATTGTGGTCTTCTGCTGGTCCAGGATCCAGTTGCAGAGGGAGGTACAGAGGATCAGGTTTTGGAGCTTCTTGATCAGATCTGTAGGAATGATTGTGCTATATGCTGAGCTGTATTTAATAAATAGCAGCCTGCACTAAGTACTAGTAATTCCCAGGTGATTCAAGGCCACAGGAAGAGCCAATGAGGACACATCTGCTGTAGACCTATTGTGGAGATAGGCAAATTGCACTGGGTCCAGGTCCTTGCGGAGATAGGAGTTAATTCTAACCAAAACCAATTTCTGAAAGCACTTCATCACTGTCGATGGGAATGCTGCTGGGCGATCGTCGTTAAGGCACCTCACCTGCTCTTCTTGGGTACCGCTATCATTGTTGCCCATTTGAAGCAGGTGGGAACTTCCGACTGTAGCAATGAAAGATTGAAAATATCTTTGAACACACTCAAATGGTTGGCACAGGTTTTCAGAACCCTACCAGGTACTCCATCAGAGCCTGTCACCTTCTGAGGGCTCACCTTCTCGAACCCTCTTCACTATCTGACTATGTGGAGGGGGGGGAAAGGGTTACTTTGATCTCGGAGTATGTTGAAGTGTTGGTACAACATTGTGAGTCGAAGGACCCATTCTCTTCAATGTACACTTGTCGGTATTTTCAGCTGTCTACGTAAACACTGGCTGTAGCTCAGACTTCTCATCCAGATCAGGCAAACTTCTTAATTAAAATCTACATCAACAAAATGACAGTCATGTGCCTGAAAAATTGTCAAATTGAAGCGCTTAAAGAGCAAGGTAAGTGACAGCTGTTTGGTCATGGACTAGACTTCATTCCATTGGTATTGATCTGTTTTTAAATACAAAGAGACTGAATTAATTTGTGACCCAAACCACTTGTCTCTCAAGCAGCTCCACACAGCTCTACACACGCAACTGTTTTGGCTCCCTTCCCAGACTTTGTCCATTTTCTCCGTGAAGGTAATGGTTCACAATGCGCTGGCAGCCAGTTAATCCGCAGCCTTACCGTGTATGATCTACTTCAATCACTTACCTGCATAGTGAAGAGCAATTTGTGACAGAAATGGTAGGTCCCCAGAGCTATATTTGTCATAAGAAGGACAATTGAAAACAGAACTTGCAAAAAAAAATAGTTTTTCTTTCTCTAGAACATGATGCATTTAGTGGGGAATGCTTGGGGAACTAGTTGGGTGTCAAACTTTATTAGTAAAGTTATCTGTCCTATCACGATATCTTTCAGTTCCGCAATTATTGTGATTATACTCAGTGCAGTGTAAAACTTAGTGGGGAAGTCAGGGTATATTAAGAGTTGCACCTTTTATTTTGGTTCTTCCGTGCATCTGACACAATGATGCAAGGCGGATCCTGACCACGTGCACAGACATCCACTGGCAGATTGACTGCAAGTTTCCATTCACACATACATTGGTTTGCTTGCTTTGAAACAACAATTTACGATGCCTTTTAATTTTTAGGCATTCTTGCTTCTGTCACTATGCAACGAATATTCTTACCCCATTCTTGTGCTTTGTTGTTCTCAAAAACACTTCGGTGCTCATGTGCTTGTACTTGATATAGATTTTGTTAGACAGGTCTGTTCTTGTTTTGCTCTCAAGTTGAGCGTCAGACACCGCACACTTGGTAAACTGTGGTTTTAGACCCAGATCCTTAAATAGTAAACTGAATAGACACTTAAATAACAAACTCCCTACTTTTAAACAAATTCTCCTTCCTCGGTGATTGCAGGAGCCATGTACCTACTTTCTATCTGTCTGTACCATATTTTGTGTTGGGCATTTATAAATGGTGATGTCTCACATGGGTTAAGGTGTGGTAGAAGCGAAAGAATACGGTTACGTATTCATGCTCAGTTCAGTTTAGTCTAATTAGAGCCAGAGAGTGGGCTGGGGGCGATTTTCTTTTGTTTACCGTTAATTCCTCTATTACGCTACTTTAGATTGACTGCTAAGTTATGCTAATTGGGACATTAATTTCGCTATATTGATAGTTTTAGTTTTGTTAGTTTTTTTTATCGCTACAAGATTGTTCATCTTTGCTGGCTCTGCAATAAAGGATCGAACGTTCCTTTCTCGATTTGGAAATTTGTTACTTTGGAAGCGTGTCGGGCAGGTGGGGCTCATCAGCCTTCGACGGCGGCCCGCCTAGGAGAAGGAAAACTCAGATTTTAAACCTCCGCTGCCTTGCGGCCATACCCACCCGTGGGAAAGGCTTCGGGAGTAAACCCCGAGGAAGAAATCCAGAGCCGGGGTCCCTAAGGCAGTTTGATGTTGTTTACAACTTCACTCTGGCAACCCCTGCGACAACACTGGTGCCAAGCTGCATCGGCGCTTGCCCTTCCCTTAGACTACATCAGTGACGTGCACGGGCAGCAGCCGATTCTTCAAGCCTTCCCGCCCAGGCTTGCGCCCTGGAGAGGACACAGTCCACCAGAGGCACAAGCCCACAATCCCCTGGGATCAACGGTTGCCTACAGTCAATCATACAGTACCAACCCCCGTACTCAGGCTCTGAGCGGCTTTGGATAATTTTCAAGTAACCGCTACAGTGATGAAAAACAACAAGCACAATTTAAAGACCAAAGACCACTCCAATCCACTTAAAATTGATATTATAACTGCTGTAGGATGTTTGAAATTATAGCGCTGAACCAGCAACTCCCACTGCTTTGGTTAGGACATGATTGCATTATCATTGTGTGTTTACAGACTCCTTTATGATTTATCATGTCAGATTTATGGGAGGCATGGAAGAAAATCACAAAGTGTGTGGCTTATTATAAGTTCCTCTACTTTCCATTAAGTTTTATTGTGCACTAAAATCAAACTATAATGCAACCAATAATCTGAACAGACCATTAAATAGAACACAAATTGGTTGGGCTGGATCTTCCCCAGCTGGGACCAGAACATATTTCCTGGCAGTATAGGAGTTTAGTGGCATTGTGCAAAATCATGTTTGGCTATTTCGATAGTAGGAATATGTGGGTCTGTTGTAGCGTGGATGAAATCACCGGAGAGACAGAGTCACTGGTAGATACAAAGCAGCTTCTTTATTCGACACAACAAGGTACAGCAGGCACCATACTGACAGAGATGCTTTCAGTAGAAAGGTCTGCTAGCCCAATGTGGGCTCGATATTTATATGCTAAACACAAAGGCCATCGCTACTTAGAAGTTATAGACAATGCTTCCTTTTGAAGCTACATACAAACATCACACCTTAGGATTTCATCCTTTCCTTCTGACGCCAACATGTCTGGGTTGGTATCCACAGCCTTTAGGAATGTAAGGTAAGTCTACGATACATTTATTTGGCATTTCCCGTGCTAACATAGAAGAATTAGTATTTATAATGTATAGGTGATACTGCCTTCGAAACTACAGCATCAAGTCAAACTACTAGAAACATCTGGTATTCACACCTTTTAGGATGCCCATTGTGGTGGGCTCAATCCACAGTCCTTTGTCAAACAGTTAAAATAGAAGTCTGGTGGCCAAAGTCATTTAAGTGTTAACAAATCATCTACCCAGAAAGAAATCCACTCTAACAGGTCCAGTAGCAAACCTTTATAATCCACTATTTGGTTATTTGGAAATAATGAGATGTTGGCATTTGACTCACTAGGTAGTTTCCAGATGAGAAGTCAGAATAAGAAGGTGGCGTGGGGGGGGAGGCGGTGGATGATTAGGAAGAACTACAAGGTGGCAGGTGATAGGTGAAATGGGGAGGGGTTGAAATGGCATCCTAAATCATAAGGATGTATGGAGATATGATGAACTATAGAGTTAAGATACCATAATCAGAGGAAGTAAATCCGTGTATAAGAGTTGTTGGTGCAGTGCTGATTTATGCTCACAATCAAGTTCAGAACCAGTGCTGTTAGTTGCTTAGAAACCATTGTTATTCAATACTTTGCCTTGGCTACAAGAGACTTATAATTAGTTTCCCAGGTAACTCTACAACAACATATAAAACAGGCAAAAGGTTGAAAGAGTACAGGAAGAACACACACACAACACTGCAGTTAAATGCAAACAACAGGAATTCTGCAGATGCTGGAAATTCAAGCAACACACATCAAAGTTGCTGGTGAACGCAGCAGGCCAAGCAGCATCTATAGGAAGAGGCGCAGTCGACGTTTCAGGCCGAGACCCTCGTCAGGTCTCGGCCTGAAACGTCGACTGCGCCTCTTCCTATAGATGCTGCTTGGCCTGCTGCGTTCACCAGCAACTTTGATGTGTGTTACTGCAGTTAAATACAGACATTCCGAGTTGCTGTTAAATACTTTGTTGCCTACAAACAGAATTGTAGTTAGATGAGTTTAACAGCCTGGTCAAAGTATAAGATTAAGCAATACACACAAAATGCTGGAGGAACTCAACAGGCCAGGCAGCATCCATGGAAAAGGGTAACCAGTTGACATTTCTGTCTGAGACCCTTCATCAGGACTGGAAATAAAAGATGAGAAGTCAGATGAAGAAGAGGCAGGGAGGGGAGGAAGAAGTACAAGTGGTGGTAGGTGATAGGTGAAATTGGGAGAGTGGGAGGGGGTGAGGTAAAGAGCTGGGAAGTTGATTGGTGAAAGAGGTAAGAGGAAGAAGGGAGAACCTGATAGGAGAGGGCAGAAGACCATGGAAGATAGGGAAAGTGGAGGAGCACCAGAGGGAGGTGTTGGGCAGGTAAGGAGATAAGGTGAGAGAGGGAAGCTGGAATGGGGAATGGTGAAGGAGTGGATGGGACAACTACTGGAAGTTCGAGAAATTGATGTTCATGCCATCAGTTTGGAGGCTACCTAGATGGAATATAAGGTGTTGTCCCTCCAACCTGAGTGTGGTTTCATCACAGCAGTAGAGGAGGCCATGGACTGATATGTTGGAATGGGAATGGGAAGTAGAATTGAAATTGGTGGCTGCCAGGAAGTCCCGCTTTTTGTGGCGGAAGGAGCATAGGTGCTCGGCGAAGCATCTCCCAATCTACGTCAGTCTCACCAACACACAGGAAGCCACACCAGGAGTACTGGATACAGTAAATGACTCCAACAGACACACAGGTGAAGTGTCACCTCAAATGGAAGGACCGTTTGGGACCCTGAATGGTAGTGAGGGAGGAGGTGTAGGGGCAGGTATGGCACTTGTGAAGATTTCGAATCAGTTCTCACATCGTTTTGGGAGGATTAGTAAGTGTTAGCAAAAGTAAGGATTAGCAAACACATTGAATCGCAAGGCCCAAGGAATTGTTAAAGAGCAAAGAGCAAAAAGGATTTCACCATTTTATATTTGGAAGCAATATACTGTGCAACTCATTTTTTAATTTAGCTATGTATAATTTTCCTATATTATGAAGCTCTCATTATGTAGTTTCTGTTGAGTACATAATTTAGCTTCCTGACTTCCGTTCATTTTTACTGAATATGATACAGTACCTGAGAATTGATGGGCATTACTTCACACGTATTCACCACAATACTTTCCCCCTCATTTATTACTTTCTCTCTACTTCAACCCATGGTTTAATATTACTTTTGAAGCTTTTACAGTAATTGTATAATGATTTTTATGTTGCTAAATGTTTGCTTCTAATGTTAATGGATTCATGAAGTACTTTTCTGTAGTGTTCCGAGTTCAATCTATTGCCAGATTTAACAAGTGCTGTTGGATCCAAAGATAATATTATCCAGAAGCTTTTTTGGAAATCACTTACTTAATGGTATTTGTCCATGGCATGAAAAATGTTGGGAACCCCTGCTTTAGTGTCAATGTTGGAGTTGGGTTTGGGGGAATGGTTTTGATTAACAACAGAGGCAGATGTTCCAGTGTTGCGTTTAACAAAAGCTCTGTGCCTCCAGTTTGATAACCACTTCATGTTACACCCACTTTATCGTGCAGGAAACACAGCAGGTTAAAACAGGTAAGATGCAGAGCGTAAGTCAAGAGCAGCTGCCACACTCTCCTCAGCACTGCAGACTAATGACGCTTCTCTCATTAGTTGACAGCCTTCTTCCCAGTCTCTGACCTCTTCGTGGAATATTTATCTATCTCCAATAATGTCCTCCTCTACTTAGATCTCAGTCAAAACCAAAGGCCCACCCCTCGCTGAACTAGCACGTGCTTCACTACTACAGTCTCACCCTTCCTTCAAATATGCACCCTTTGACTACACCATCATTGAGCGTATTTGTACAAGGAACTCTGTCACAACAAGGCAACATCCATTATCATTGTCCCGTAGCATCCAAACCATGCTCTCTTCTCACTGCTGCCATCACGAAGAACCTACACTACTAGGTTCAGGAGCAGTTACTACCCAACCATCAGGCTCCCATACCAGTGTGGAGAACGACTCACCTCAACTCTGAATTGATTCTATAACTTACAGACTCACTTTCAATGACTCGACAGCTCATGTTCTCAGTTTTATTTATTCTTTTTCTGCATTGGTTGTTTGTCAGTATTTTTATGTGTAGTTTTTTGTGAATTCTATTGTGGTTTTTTTCTGTAAATGCCTGTGTTAGGGAGTATTCTGGAGTTAGGGTATATAGCACCAGTGTCCAGTTGTCCAACATGAACGTGGATTATAGATGGGATTTAAAATGCAGCCCTGAACAGTAGTTTTCTTGGAGCTGTACACTGGAGTTGATCGCAAACCAGACAATGCTGAGTAACATTCATTCTGTGTGTTGAATGTGGGTGTGAAGAAGGCGGTGTGGGTGTGAAAATTATATGTCATTCAAAGGAAGCATTGGAGATGCATTGTAGCTGTAGAATTGTCCTGCTGTTACCCTTGATCTTTAGCATTTAAAAATATCATGTAATATTAGGTCGGGAGGCCTCTTCCTCCAAGAGCATCTCAGCATGATGCCTGCTGCTCACTTTTGTTGAATAAAACACTTCTATATCCACTAGCTTCAGTAACTCTGGTGACTTTGTTCATGTTACAACAGCCTGCAAGAAAATGAATTTCAAGGCAACATATAGCGACATGTACGCACCAGGATAATAAATTTCCTCTGACTCTCAGTTTGGCCATCACCAGCCACCATGGATCTCTCTGTTCATTTCTCTCTGCTTGTACCCTTTTCTTCACTTATGGCCTTGTTTAGCTGTGGAAGATGAAAGCTTAGAAGGGAATCCTGAAGTCAATACTCATTTATTTTACCCTAGCGATTATGTTTCCAGTGCAGGCATCAGCTTTGTATTGTATACACTGCTTCTATAATACATGTATCAAGGAAAGTAATTGACTGGATTTTCTTTTTCCATGTAAACAGTCAGCATTAATTAAGGCTTTGCTTTCACTGTGAATAGCATGTTAATTTTCTTAATAATGCTGTTGAGACGCAAATAAAAGGTAGTGGCTCTATGCAAACAACTGCTCTATCAGAGCTCTGGTGGAACTAGATTTACTGCAAGTAATTCGTCTTTCAGAAAATCATTGGGTAATATGTAATGGTATCAACACGTTGACATTTGCAGTTGTTATGGTGACTGATTAATAAGTAAGTATTGGATTACATTTGTGTTCTTTACGTATGCAAACAGGATGTTTGAATAATGCACCTTATCCCCTAATAGTGTTTGAAGCTGCTTTAATAAAAACACATACATTATCCAATGACAAATATTTATCCAGCAGTTGCAGCAGGTAGTTGAGATGGCAAATGGTACACTGTCTGTAATTGCAAAATGATTGTAGGTAGAAATATGAAAGTTGTATAAGAGTACTGTGCAAAGTCTCAGGTTATTTTACCTAAGAAAGGATATGACAGCATTGGAAGCAGTGCGAAGGAGATTCATCGGGGTAATTTCTGGAATGACAGAGCTGTTCCATCAAAAAACGTTAAACAGGTTGGACTGGTATTTTTTGGAACTTAGAAGAATGAACAGCAATCTTACTGAAATATATAAGAACCCAAGGGGGAAATGACAGGATAAATGGTGAGGTGTTTTCACTAGTGGAAGAATCTCAGATGAGAGGTTTCAAGACCAGGATATACAGAAATCAAACAACAGGAATTCTGCAGATGCTGGAAATTCAAGCAACGCACATCACAGTTGCTGGTGAACGCAGCAGGCCAGGCAGCATCTCTAGGAAGAGGTACAGTTGACGTTTCAGGCCGAGACCCTCTCTGCAGAAGGTGGTGAATCTCTGCCCCAGAGAGTTGTGAAAGGTTGCTCATTAGCAGTGTTTAAAACGGAGCTAGATACATTTTTTGAAAGGGCAAGGGATTGAGAGCTATGGAGGCATGGGATAGATTAGCTATGATCATAGTTAATGGTGAAGCAGGCTTTCAGGGCCAAGTGGAAGGCCTAATCCTTCCCCTATTTTCCTGTGTTTTCTGTTCCTTCTGTTCATTGTACATTGGACACATTGTTGAATTGCATTGACTATTGAACACAGTGTAACACTGGAGTTGTTCACACAGGGTCAGTTTCTAAAGTCTTTAAGAGTTGACAGATCTGTCTTTGGTCATGCTTCGGTTTTGGTAATAACTGTCCGTCTTTCTCTGCTGCTGGTGACTTTCCAGCCAATAGCCCAAAGCAGTATCCAAGGCTACGGCTGGATACCGAGCAGATCTGTTCACGCCACCCCTAGAGTCCACGTTAAAACAGGAACGGATACCATGCCGTGCCACATCGTTGCAATCCTGGTCAATATACCTGGTCAAGAGCCGCTACTCAGCCCTGTCCTGGAGTACGATGCTTGTTTGTTTCTCAGACACACATGTTTTTCGTGACTTTAAGGAAGAGGATGACTCGCTCATGACCTCACAGCCAAACATCTTAGGTTTCAAGCTTTTTTGCTTTGAAGGCCAGAGACAGCCCCGTCTCCCAGAACTTCTGTCCTCCATCTCCGATGTAAGCAGGTAGGAGACTAAGCAATATATAACTCTTATCAAGCTGACATTGTCTATCTATTCCTTCAAGGTGAATAAAGCTTTTGAAGGTGATGCCTCACTGGTTGTAATGTACTTGGCTGTGTGGGATTTGATTATCCTAGACGTGCTGGAAGTCTACCATGCATCTAGCAGGCAGCAAGGCAGGATCTACGAGGAGGGGCATCTACACGCTCAGCTACTAGTAGAAGAAGGAGAGGGATGAAATCAAAATTGGATGACCTATATTACTGTCATATTGAGGGTCACAGGACCATATCAAAGGTTGTCACTAATTAAGTCAAGTCTGAGCTGGGACAATAATTTACTTAGGTCAGTTCTTTCACAACAGTAGGATGTCTTGTTAGTTCAAAGAGTGAACATCTACATGCAGAAAAGAGTGGCAGATATTTAGTCATCTTAGAACAGGGTTTGGGGAAAAAAAATTGGGGAGGGATTCCACCATTAGATACAAGTGCTCGACATATCAGCGATCACTCACCTCTCCCTCTCTCCTCATTATACTGCCTACCTTCCCTCTCCAATCCCAGTCCTGATGCAGGGTCTCAATCCAAACACCAACAATTCCGCAGCTCATCCTGCCAAGATCCTTCCACAGTGTTTTCTGCAAACCCCTTTACAATGGGTGGAGAGAGAGAGAACTCCTCTCTCTCTTATTTTCCATCTAATTCACACTGGCTTTCTGAATATCTTTGATGATGAAGAACCTCTTAGATTTTACTTTGATTGTTTTTATTTGATTATCAGTGCATCAGAGAAAAAGAGAAGTGATTCAAGTCTCCTCACACTAATTCCGCTGAAGTTGCAGTGTTTTGATGTAGGGTTAGGTTCTGGGCTGCTTTAAAATTCGGACAGGTATCAAACCTCATTTTGCACATGTACTTTGTCTAAATATTTCAAGAGAAGTCATTATTGAAAATTACAAACATGCAAGTTGCCAACATCATTCAGTTCTTAGGGGTTTCATTGATTCCAGTGCCTGTACTGATATGACTTTTTCAGATGTCATTTATTGCAGTTCCAGCTTATCTTGTGCTCCTTTTCCTCTCCCCCCTCCCCTTTTATTCAGCCCAAAATGTCAACTCTTTATTCCTCTCCATAGACGCTGCCTGGACTGCTGAGTTCTCCAGCATTTTGTGTGTGTTACTCTGGATTTCCAACATCTACAGAACCTCTTGTGTTTATGTGTTAAAAAAAACAGGAACACAAAATAGAACTATAATGACATTTATTGTGGCAACAAAGACAACCTTCTTCCAGGGTAATTTATGCACAATGTTTGGCTGCTTGGTGGGTTTTGGTTCAGTGTGGTGTGCATTGTTGGTGTGCAGAGGGATTCTAAACCTAATCCTGATACATCACGCTCTTGTTTGACAGGCAGTTGGTCAAAACGGCGAAACAAGGGCAAGGTTTCTTCAAGAGACTGAAGAGAGAGGAGAAGGAGAAGGAGACTGCACAACTGAGGGAACAGAGGAATCTGATAGAGAAACGCAAAACGGCATGGCAGCCCCCAAAGTTCTCTTCGGATGAGGACTCTGAGGAAGAGCAGGATGTAGAGAAAAGGTTGGTGCTTGCAAACTTTGAGCTGCCTGAGGCTATTTTGATAGATTCTATTCCTATGGGAATTTCACTGTTGTACATCCTTCCTTTTCCATGATACACTCAGTGACCACATTATTAGGTTCTTCCTGTACCTCATAAAGTGGCCAATGAGTGCATGTTCATGGTCTTCTACTGTGCATTCAGAGATGCTCTTCTGCACACCACTGTTGTAACACACGCTTATTTAAGTTGCTGTTGCCTTCCCGTCAGCTTGAACCAGTCTGACCATTCTCCTCTGACCCCTCTAATTCACAAAGCATTTTTGCTCCCAGAACTGCCCCTCACTTGATATTCTTTTTTGTTTTTCACAGTATTTCCCCATAAACTCTGGAGATTGCTGTGCATAAAATTCCCAGGGGATTAGCAGTTTCTGAGATACTCAAACCACCCCGACTGACACCAACAATCACTCCATGGTCAAAGTCACTTAGATCACATTTCTTCCCCATTCTGATGTTTGGTCAAACACCTAGAGAGCTGGTGCAGGGATAACAACTTGATGCTTAATGTCACCAAAACCATGGAAATGATCATCGATTTCAGACAGTCTCAGCCTGAGCACACACCCCTCAGCATCAGCGGCTCCACAGTGGAGAGAGTGAAAAACATCAAGTTCCTTGGGGTGCAGATCTCGGACAATCTCACCTGGTCCAGGAACGGGCCCAGCAGAGATTGCACTTTCTGAGGAAGCTTAAACAAGCATCACTCCCCACTAACACCTTAACTACATTCTACAGAGGCGTGGTTGAGAGTGTGCTGACCTTTTGCATCACAACCTGGTACTCCAGCTGCAGTGCTGTCCACAAAAAAGCCTTGCAGAGGGTGGTTAGGGGAGCAGAGAAGGTTATTGGGGTCTCCCTACCTTCTGTCCAAGACCTCTTTCAGAGTCGATGCCTCCAGAAGACACGGTACATCATTAAAGACCCCTCACATCCTCTCCATGAACTGTTTGTTCTTCTGCCATCAGGCAAACGTTACAGGAGCATCAAAACTAAACCACAAGGCTACTAAACAGCTTCCTCCCACAGGCAGTCAGACTGCTAAATAGCTGCTCCACCTGACTCTGCTTTGGACACTTTTAACTTGCACTGGACACTTATAACTGATTTAACTGACATGTGGCTGTTGTGTTTTACTATTTATTGTTATGTTTATTATTTAGTGTTGCATTTGTTATGCTATGATTGCACTGCTCCTGGGAAACGCTGTCTCATTCTGCCCTGCAGAGCTGATGTATGGTTAGAATGACAAAGTTTTTTTTTAAATTATTTTTTTGGATCTTTTTGGTCTGACAACTGAACGCATTGACCATGTCTGCATGTTTTTATGCATTGAGTTGTTGCCACGTGATTGGCTGATTTGCATTAACGAGCAGGTATACTGGTGTACCTATTAAATTGGCCACCGAGTGTAACCTTTATGAGGAATATTGATTGGAATCTGGCAGAAAGGTTGTCAGCTTCAATGCTAATCACTATTTACAGTGACAGAAATGAAGTTTACCTGCATGTGCATGTTTTTCAACTGAAAGAAATTTAGGATCTTTTTTGTTCTAAAGATGATCTACATAAAAGCGCAGTCCCTTCCTTCTCCTTCAAAGTAGAACGTAAGCACATAGATGTGGTAATATACTGTGTCCATTTTGTGTCTTCTGCGCATTAGGTTTCATTATCCCACAATGAGCCATGCAAAAGTTTGAAAAATGTCAAAGACTGGGTGAGCTAAAGGCAAGTGAATGTTCCCCTTCAGTGGTTTGGAGCATAGTTTCCATACTAATTGTTTTCTACGTTCTGAGTGTCTGGGTGAAATGATAACTCTTCCATTTTTAAACTCCTGGGTAAAATTCTGGGAGTCACTGTTGACCAAAGTCATACTGTGACTGGACAGGTCATTGCCACTGTGACCTGCAGGCTTTGGTCAGTGGCTGGGTATCAGACTCCATTGTCTGACTCCCAAAACTTACCACAAAGCACACCAGGATTGGAAGTTGTTTTGTCCTGGTTGCTGTGAAGTTTCCTGAATATTGTATTTGCAGAGAACACTCTCCACTGGTTTGGAAAAGTGCAGCTCTGCCAACACCCAGAAAACTCGACAAGGTAAGCTGCTTGATTGGTACCCTATCCACCTCTCTGAGCATTCACGTGTTCTGCCACCAACACAGCTGTCCTGGTCCAACTACATGGCCACAAGAACTCAGCAACGCCTCTATGTCCTCAGGAGTCTAAAGAAATTCGGCATGTTCCTGTTGACTTTTACCAATTTTTATTTTTGCGCCATAGAAAACATTCTTTCTGCAGGCATCACAGCTTGCTCTGCAGAAACCACAAGAAACTGCAGAGGGTTGTGGATTCATCTCAGCAAATTGCAGAAGCCAGCCTCCCCTCTATGGACTCTGCCCATACTTCCACTGCCTCACAAAACAATCCGCATGATTAAAGACCTCAGCAACCTCTCCCACCCCCCAGACATTCTCTCTCCTCCCCTCTCCCATTGGGCAGGAGATACAAAAGCATGAAAGCACGTACTGTCAGGCCCAAGGACCGCTTATATCCAACTGTTATTAGACTCTTGAACAGAACTCTTGTACAATAACATGGACTCTTGACATTGTTAGGATCTTGCACTTTATTATTTACTTGCACTGCACTTTTTTGTTACTGTTTTACCTTATTCTAGCTCAATTCACCATGTAATGAGTTAATCTCTAAGAACTGTATGCAAGATAAGTTTTCCACTGTATCTTGGTTCAAATTTTTTTTAAGCGTGTCGTACCAGACATTCCGTCATTCTTGTCTGGCACGTGGTGTCAGGGTTAACCGGGTCACGTTATGAACGTCCCTGACTCGACCCTTGTATCTTTTACGAGGCCGAGTGGCTAGCTCGACGCTCAACCCAGCACGGATGGAAAGCGCGCGCGGGGGTGGCCCGGCCTGGATTCGAACTCGGGAACCTTCGCTCCGGAGTCCGGCGCTGATCTCACTGCGCACCAGCCGGCCATCTTGGTACAAATGACAATAATGATGAATCAAAACCAAAACCTTGGCTGCAGCATGTGTCACCTACAGAGTGCTCTACGGTAACTCACTGGGGCTTGTTCCACAGCTTATCATAAACTTGCAATCTCTGCCAACAATGAGGATCAGCTCAGAATGAAAATCAGAATCATATTTTGGATCGCTGGCATATGTCATAAAATTTGTTTTGTGGCAGCAGTACACTGCAATACATACTAAAAAACAACTATACATTATACATTAAGTATATATAAGAAAAATTAAATTCAGTAAGTAGTGCAAAAGAGAGGGAAGAAATAGTGAGGTGATGTTCATGGATTCATTGTCCATTCAGAAATTGATGGAGGAGGGGAAAGAGCTGTTGCTGAGATGTTGACTCTGTGTCTCCAGGCTCCTGTACCTCGTCCTTGATGGTAGCAATGAGATGAAGGCATGTCCTTGGCGATGGGGATTCCAGATGATGGAAGCCACCTTTTTGAGGTATTGCCTTTTAAAGGTGTCCTCAATGATGGGGAGGCTAGTGCCCATAATGGAGCTAGTTGAGTTTCCAACCTTCTGCAGCTTTTTTCCCAATCCTGCATAGTGGCCCCTCCATACTAGGCAGTGTTGCAACCAGTTAGAATGCTCTCTGCGGACGTGGACGCCTCCAAGGTCCCGCACATTCTGACTTAGAGATATATTGCCGGGCCGGTTGGTGGTGCAACGACATCGGCGCCGGACCCGGGAGCGGAGGTTCCCGGGTTCGAAACCAGTCGGGTCCGCCCCCGCGCACGCTTTCCATCCGTGCCGGGTTGAGTGTCGAGATCGCAACTCGACCTCGTAAAAAATAAAAGGGAAAATACGGCGATAAAATGTCTGTGTGAGGAGCGGTGTGATACACAGTCTCTCTCTTGCTCTGCGCCTTGTAAGAGCCATGAAAAAGACATCATCACGGACGCAAAGACGCACATGTGGATGCACATGCACAGACTCGCACGCACGTAGGCACACGCCAAAAAAAAATACATTGCCAGTCTTTCATTGTAACTGAGTGTAAATCCTCAAATTCCCTCCCCAATAGTAGTGTGTAAATACCTTCCCCAGACAATCAACAGCAGGTCAAGAAGCTGGCCAGGACCAATAAAAATGAGCAATAAATACTGCAAGGGTTAAATATTTTCTTCGTCTTCCCACACAGTGGTATCCTACACTTTAGTAAGATGCTAACAATTCACACTTAGCTGTTCATAATATCGTGTGATGGAATTTGGATCTTGTGTGTTGCTTAATCACATTGAGGTTGCCTGTGCCAAACTTTTCTAGGTTCTTGTTTATCTTCCAGGCATATCCTGCACAGATGGTGCATCATTATCCTTCAGATCAGCAATTAGTATTATTTTAGCACCACACTTAATTATTGGTTTTGTGAGCACATTCTTCCTCTGAGTCATCAAGCTGCCCCAAGCCAAGGCGTGACTGTGCAGTCACGGGGAAGGGTGAAAGGGTGATCTGCACTGTACAAGTTGCCACCGTTCACAAAACTGATTCTTTACTGGCCCTGGATGGAAGTAAATGATTCCAGTACTCTAAATCTCCTGGCTGCCTTCTTGTTGCACTGAGGCGATAAAAACCTGGGTGTGAGGTTTAGGCTTTGGAAACAGCTTACGGTTTGCTGTGCAGGAATGATTGCAAGGACCAATTGCTCATGATGGTATGTTCGTTATATATTGTGCCACTTGGAAGCCTTTACTCCTGCACCACATAGTTCCTGTTAGCTTCCCAGTGTTCTGTCAGTATTGGTCACTTAACCAAAGGCAATACCTACAGCTTTAACAAAAAAATTATCAGAACTGAGTAAACTAAATGTCGCACTTGCTGTAACTTAACAGTGAGCACCCTTCGTTGTTAGTCCATTGGCTCTAGAAAGGTGAAGGACGTTCTGTTGAAAGGTCTCATCTGTCTTGTTCCCTCTAGCTGGACCTGCTGAGTTCCTCCAGTGACACTTACAGCCCTGTGCAAAAATCTTAGGCAGATATATATATATATCTGGGGTGCCTAAGACATCTGCACAGCACTGTATTTGGCAACGTGGAGCTGAAGGTGACTTTGTAAATCTGGCAGGAACAAAGGATGCTGGGAATGGCGAGGGTAGGCTGTTTCAGGAAGGGTGTGAGACAGGTGGCAAAGAAGAAGTGCCGGGGTGGGGGGGGGGTGCAGTTTTGGCCCAGGTGCAGACACACCCAGCACTGAGACACCAGGCAAGTTCATTTCATTCCAAACAATCAGTTTACTGGTCATTACAGAGTGTCTCTCCGTGCTCCCCGCTCTCTCCCCTCTCCCTTCCACTTTTCCCAAATTTGATTCCCTTCTCCCTTCCCCTTTTCCCAAACATGATTCCCCTCTCCCTTCCCCTTTTCCCAAACATGATTCCCCTCTCCCTGCCCCCTTCCCACTCTCAGTCCATAATAGAGAACCACATCAGATGTGAGGTTTACATCACTCACATCTGTCATGGTTTTTTCTGTGGCAACTGTACAGTTCAATACATAAAAATACTACAGTACTGTGTAAAAGTCTAGCTATATACATGCCCCTAAGACTTTACCACAGGTTTGCAGCATTCGCAGTCTCAGGTGCCCCTCCTCTGTCTTTTTTCGTACTTTACCACCACCCCACCTGCCTCCCATCTTACTAAAGCAGAGCCCATGCTGCCTTGTACAGAGTAATAATTTATCCTGTAAATTCAGGCACTCCATTAGTTGCTGTTGCCTGTTTTATGAACCTCTTGATTGAAATTCAAGACTTACGCAATTCTTTCCCAACCAGCGGTAACCCTTCGATACAGCTGATTGCTGCCTTTTAATCTGTAAAGCCTCAGCTTAATGTGAATTTGAAATGAATGATGTTAGCTAAGCCTCAAAATGAGACACCATGAGGATTGATATTGTACTTTTCTCCCACACTGCAGTCAGTGCAGACCTACACCAGAGTTCAGGATTATCTACCATACATTGAAATACCAAAAGCTTTCTAAATCATCTGACTAAACCCCTTAATCCCATAAATGATGTTGAGCAGCAGTTTTGGTTTTCACTAAGTACCTCTGTGATAGCCTTATTCCTCATGATGGCCATTTATTATGTGCAGACCATAAAAGTCTAAACATTTTTTCAATGCTTACGAAACGGTTTGCATTCAGGCGAAGGTGCCATGTAGATTAAAAAGGGCTCGGGCTCTTTAACGTGAGGAAACCAGGGCCAGAGAAAAAGCAGATCTTACTGAATCTTGGGGACCAGCCTAGCTCATTATTGTGGTAGGCCGCCTTTTCTTGGTTGCCACTGAAATCCGATTCAAAACCAACATGCAGAAATTACTTAAATAAATTGCAGAAGAGTACGGAAATGCTGTCCTCACTGAACAAATGTACCTGTAAATCCACCTCTCAGTGCACTGTTGGGTTGAAAATAATTTTTTTCCAGCAGCAGCAGCATGGTGCCCTGACCTCAGAACTTCAGTGGGCAGTGGAGGTACTTAGCACCAGTGCCTGCCTGGGCCCTTGTTAGCCTAACTTCTCCTTAGTACAGGTGTTGGTGATGCGTTCTAAAACGTGCAGCCTCTTCTTCAGCACATACAGAAAACGCTGCACATACTCGGCATGCCGGGCAGCATCTGTACGGGGAAGAAGCAGAGTCGACACTGAGAGCTGGTAGCCCTCCAACAGAATTGGAAAAGTAAGAATGGAAGTGTATTTTAAACTGCAGAGTGTCATGGTCCCAACCGTTAATTCCCCATTCTCTCCTAATTCCCTTTGATTGTGCCACAGTTCTGACCGTTAATTCCCCGTTTTCTCCTAATTTCCTTTGATGGCAGCACACCTAGTTTTCATCAAAACCTGCAGCATAAGAACCCCGGCTTTGCACCCACTAGTTGCCAGATGGTTGGTTTTGCCAGTGTGGTAATTAACGTTTCCCGGCCGCTTAGGATCGTGTGTTATAAGTTTTGGTTCAGTACCGAGATTTACCTGTGAAACTCAGTCTCTCCATGTCAAGATAAGTTTTCTAAGTTTTACTTCAGCACCGAGGTTTACCTGTGTAGCTCCGTTCCTCCGTGCTAAGAAAAGTTTTCTCTGCAGCTTTCCATTCTACACTCCGTGTCAAGGTAAGTTCTGCCTGCCTCCTGCTTTCCTGCACTCCCTCCTGTTAGCCGTTCAACGCTCACACCCGCGTCTGCATCCTAACTCAATCTCCGTGCCTGTGTCCTGCGTTTGGGTTCACCTCGTTCGTTGCAACACTGAGGGGAGAGAGATAGAATGGAAATGTCTGTGACGGGGTGGAGACCATGGCTGTCCGTATAACAGTATTGCTCCCAGTAGACAGTTAAAGGGGGACCTCACATTGTCCATGTTCTCCTCCCACATACATTTACCCATCTGCCTTCTTTTCATCTACCTTTGTTCACCTTTCCCAACCCTTTTGTACCTTTTCCCATCATTCTAAATCCCCCCACACCCCCTTCATCTGGTCCCAACTATCACCTAAGATCCTGTATCCCACCCTATACATAGAGGTGTAGGATAGCAGCACAGTGGTGTAGCAGTTAGCACAATAATTTTACAGTGCCTATGATCACCGATTGGGGTTTGATTCCCACTTCTGCCTGTAAAGAGTTTGTACGTTCTCCCAGTGACCACGTGGGATTCCTCCAGGTGCTCTGGTGTCCACCCACATGTCCGGGTCAGGATTGTGAGCAAGCTACGTTAGCACTGGAAGCATGGCAACAGTTGTCTGCAGCCTGCAGCATAATCCTCGCTGCCTTCTGTCCCAGATTCCAGCTGCAGTCTCTTTTGGCTCTAGATAAATAAGTGTTCTCCAGTTCAAGTTGCAGAAAGCAAGATACTGCAGTTGCTGCAAATGGGAAACAAAGGAGAATGCTGGAAAAAAAAAACAGCAGGTCAGGCAGCATCTGTGGAGAAAGAAAAACTGAGTTAGTTGAGCAGGTGGATGACTGTACATCAGAACTGGCCAGCTCTGGAAATAGGAAAGACTATTATGTACTGTAAATGTTGAATTGAGGGCTGTAACAGACCTTGACTGAAGACACAAATGTGAAAAAATCTGCAAGTGTTGGAAATCCAAAGCAACACACACAAAATACTGGAGGAACTCAGAAGGTCAGATAGCATCGATGGAAAAGAGTAAACAGTCGACATTCCGGGTCTTAATTGAGGCATCTCCACCCTCCCTCTCAGGCCTGAAGAAGGGTCCTGGCCCGAAACATTGACTGCTTACTCTTTTCCATAGATGCTGCTGAACATCTATGACCTGCTGAGCTCCTCCAGTACCTTGTGAGTATTGAATGGAGATGTGTTGTTTTTCCCTCAAGCCACAGTAAGCTTGTGGAGCTGCACCTCATCAGTTGTATGGATATATTAAAATAAATGCTTTTCATCTGGCCCAGACCCTTTGCCAATGCCATCTTCACCTGGCTGAAAGCAGGGATACTTATAGCTCAGTTTGTTGAGTTAAAATTGAGTTGAGCCTCAGCGACGTCATTGACATTCCAGATGTATGTAAAGACTTTAGTCATGTGTTCTTTCCATCAATTGAATTAAAGCTATCCTCCCCCTGCCCCTGCCCCCACCCCATCTTCTTATACTGGCTTCTGCCAACTTCCTTTCCCATCCTGATGAAGGGTCTCGGCCCATAATGTCGACTGTTTATTTCCCTCTCTATATACTGTTTGACCTTCTGAGTTCTGGCACGTTAGTGTTGTGGTTAGCATCATGCTACAACAGTGCTAACGGTCAGAGTTCAATTCCCCTTGCTGTCCATGATCCCGATTATCCGGACTCAGTGATCCTGATGAGGGGATTTGGCCCAAAAGGTTGACTGTTTATTCCTCTCCATAGATGTTGCCTGACCTGCTGAGTTCCTCCACCATTTTGTGTAAAATACTTTTATGTTAAGTTGCTCTGTGTGAAACAAGTTACTAAATGCATTACTTGAGTGTGGTGACTCAGTAAGACTGCTGGGACATGTGGAATAAGAAATTGTTACTCCATCAATGGCTATCCTTTGAAAATCTGAGATCCAGCCTTGTGTCATCTTTCCAATCCATACACAGAGCTGTCTTTCAGCTCCTCACACTCCTGAAAATCTCGGAAACTTTAGTCTTGTTACCACATGCATTGAGATTTATGAGAAAATGGTGGCAGCATTTCTATAGCACCTGTCCATCAACTAGCAAATGGTGACTGCTGAAAATGGGAAACCAGTATTATCGTCACCAGAGTGAATTCAAACACAGCATCCAACAAACACTTTCTTGGTATTGTTAATGCTGAATGAATACTTGAACTTGCAATACTACTGTGACACTGTAATTTCCTTTGGGATCAATAAAGTATCTACCTATGAGTCCTGACGAAGGGTCTCGGCCTGAAACGTCGACTGTACCTCTTCCTAGAGACACTGCCTGGCCTGCTGCGTTCGCCAGCAACTTTGATGTGTGTTGCTTTCTATCTATTGTTCTGGCTGCAATAAATTGGTAAGTTAGCTATTAAAGTCACATTTACCAAGGTAGAGTATAAAACATATCTTGCATACAGTCCATATAGATCAATTCATTACAATGGTGCGTTGATGCAGGACAAGGTTAAACAATAATAGAGTGCAGAATAAAGTGTTACAGTACAGAGAAAGTGCAGTGCAGGTAGACAATAAAGTACAAGATCACAATGACGTATTTTCTGAAGTCAAGACCCCATCTTGTTTTATTGGAAGCCATTCAATATTCATAGCAAGCAGGAAGGAAGCTGTCCTTGATCCTAATGATATGTACTGCTATCTTTGGACTACCTAAAATTTCCAGTAATCTCTCCCCTTCAGCCCGTAGAATGATTGCATTTCTTACTTTAATGGCGAAAAGATGTATCTTACAACATTGGAAAGAGCTTAATGCTCCAACTACCTTTTTTTGGTTTTGTCAGATGATATTATGCTTGAATCTGGAGAAAATTAGAAGCAATCTTTATGACTCCTCATTTAAATTTGAACAGACTTGGAGATCTTTTATTCAATATTTTCATTTAATGTAATATATGCCCTTCTTGTTTTTTTTACTGTTTTTAATGGAGGTCGGGATTGAGGACGTGATTTTAAATTTAACTCTGTTTGGTTTCAAGTTAGCCCATTGCTTTGCTTTGCTTTTAGTTAATTGCACAGTGGGTTTTTTTTGGGGTTTTTTTTTCTTTTTCTCTATTGATATATATATAAAATTAGTATACGATTATGTTACCTTGGTATGTTATGTTTAAATTACATTGTTTGTAGTATTTTTTTTGTCTTAATATCTTCTGTAATTTTATTATATTCTAACAATGTATTAGTGTCTATATGGCTTACCTTTTTGTATACTTACTTAATAAAAAGATTTAAAAAGAAAGAAAGATCCTAATGATATGTGGTTTCAAGCTTTGTGTCTTCTGTCCGCTGGGAGGAAGGAGAAGAGAATGTCCAGCATGGATGGATTCTTTGATTCTGGCTGTTTTACAGAGTCTGTGAGAAGTCCATGGAAGGGAGGCTTGTTTTCATGATACACTGAGCTCTAACTTTCAACTCTCAGCGTTTTTTTGTGGTGAGGGGTAGAGCAGTTGCCATACCAATCTTTGATGTATCTGGATAGGAAGCTTTCCATGGTGCATCGATGAAAACCGGTCATTCTATTGGAAATGGAAAATATTATAAATATTCAGCAAATCAGGTAGCATCTGTGAAAAGAAAAGCAGAGTTAACTTTGAAGTCTGTGGCCTACCTATCTACAGATCAGATCTGCATTCTGGTGGTAGTAGCCTGTGCTCTTACTTTTATGTGTTGGTCTTTTGTGCAGGTTTTTCAAAACCGAACCAGTCCTGTCAGCGCACTTGAAAACAGTTCAGCACCACTCCCAAAAGGCATCTAGAAAAGGAAAGAATGTAACTGCCCGACCCTACACTCCGGTACATTGTAGTTTGATATCAACCAGATTTACAGAAAAAGATCTGTGAGTATAACTCTAAATAATACAGTTGTGACCATGTGCACCAATCTCTATATGTTGAACCAGTTAATGCATCTAACATGGTGGATGTGTTTTCCCTTGAGTTGAACACCTACTGTACTTTAGTGGTTTAAGTGTTGTGCCATCTATGATGCCAAACTAAACTAATCCCTTCTGCCTTCACATCATCCATATCACTCCATTCCCTGCATGTCTAAGTGCCTCAGCCTCCACTATCATATCTCCTTCCTCCATCACCAAACATTCCAAACTCATACCACTGTCCATGTAAAAAAAAAGTCCTGGTCTGCTTACCTCCTATACACTTTCCCCCTCTCACTTCAAACCTAGGCTCAGTAGTAGTTGACGTTCCTAACCTGGGCAAGATATTCAGACTATTTACCTTATCTGTGCCCATCGAACTTTCATAAACTTCGATCAGCTTTTCATGCTCCAGAGTAAACAATCCAACTTTGTCCGACCTCACCCTATAGCTAATACTCCCTAATGTAGATAACATCCATTATTCCTTTTCACCACCAACACATTCTTCCCATAATGGGGCAACTGGAACCAAGCTCAATACTCTAAATGCAGTCTAAGCAAAGTTTTGTACCACTGCAAAATGGCTTTTTGACTCTTATATCGATGTCCAAACAGATGAAGACTACAATGTTGTACACCTTCTTTCCCACACTATTACTGGTGTTCACACTTTCAGAGAGTGTAAATCATACTTTAGACATACGTGTACCTAGACTTCAAATCTCCTGCGTCTTCCAAATCGGGAGGAGAAGATGGCGGCGCGACGCAGCTCGCAGCGGCCGCTCCAGTGGTGATGTCTGCTATTTGCCAAGTAGGATGCCGTGCACAAGCCTGATTTGATGGAGACGGACGTGAGAGCACGGAGGAACATCTGGTGAAACTTCGGAAATGCCCGCTTCGCTGCCGCTGCTACTGTGTGATCCAGAATCTCCGGAGGGGAAGGCCCCGAGTCCTCGGCTTTGCTTTTCGCTCGGCGGCCGAGGCAGGGTTGAAGCGCTCGGCAGAGGATGGTGCTCGGAGAGGCTGTGTCGGAGGGGCTGGTCGGAGGCTCGAAGTTTTCGGACGGACTCAGAGTCCGCTGCGTTCGGGTGCTTCCAATGCATCGGCAAGTTGGCGGTGCTTGGAGGTTCATGGCAAGGAGAGTTTCTCCCTTCTGTCACCGGCGTGAGATGATGAGTCTATCGGGACTTTGAGACATTTTTTTACTGTGCCCATGGTCTGCTCTTTATCAAATTTAGGTACTGCTTTGCACTGTTGTAACTATATCTTATAATTATGTGGTTTTGTCAGTTTTAGTCTTCGTTTGTCCTGTGTTTTCTTGTGATATCATTCTGGAGGAACGTCGTATCATTTTTTAATGCATGCATTTCCAAATGACAATAAACGAGGACTGAGTGTCCTGATAATCTAAATTTCTAGTCTTTTGCTATTAAGAAAATGTTTCCCATTTACCTTTTTTGGATGCAAATAGATGATTTCACTATTCCTTTTTGAACTCTGCTTCTCCGTCTGTTGCTCTGTAATTATTGCTCTCACCTCTACATTTACTGTGTATCCCAAATTATATTTAATAAAATACAATTTTAGAAAAGAATAGTCATAATCTGACATGTTTCACTTACAAAAATATGGCAATAAAAAATTGTCACTCGATTCAAAACAAGCTCAACGTGCATTATGCGATATGTGTATAATGCTCCTATCTTACCATATTTGATCCAGCTGAAATTTTAATGGTGGAAAAACTTCTAGTGTACATACATAATGAGTAAATCTTGCAAATAAAACAAAATTCTTTCTGTCTCATTTATATTTTTAAACACTGAAAAACCTTTTCAAATGCAGAACGTGTACTGTATAAGAATCTGTCTCCACCTGTTACATCTTTCATGATAGGACATTAATTTCCAAATTGTAACATTAAACTTTCCAAGTGTGTCTTGTTATGATGACAGTTTTGAAACTGTTTTGCTGAATCTCTGTGTCATTATTTATCTGGCAAGTAGAGTCCTTCATCAGTGCTTTAATTACACTGGAGGTTCTGACTTCCTTTGAACAATCAGCTCTAATCACCTTGCAGGTCTGTTTTCATAATTATGCTGGTTTGTCATTAATTGCCCTTTTTACCATCTTTATTTGAGAATGAAATGATTTTGCATCTTTATGTTTGAAGTATGTGATTGCAATGACAACCTCACAGAGAACCGATGTATAATTTTATCTGGGCACATACTGATTCTGCCATGGCTCATGATTCATGATTCATGATTCTGCCAGCAGTCAGTTCTTTTAATTAATAGTTCATGCTCTCAGTAGCCACTTTTTTTAGGTACCACCCGTATGTTTTGCTGCTGTGCCCCATCCACTTCAAAGTTGAGCATGTTGTACATTCAGAGATGCTCTTCTGCACACTACTGTTGTAATACATGGTTATCTGAGTTACTGTCGCCTTCCTGTCAGCTTGAAATCAGTCTGGCCATTCTCCTCCGACCTCACCCATTAACAAGGCGTTCTTGTCCACAGAACTGCTGCTCACTCGATGTTTTTTGTTTCTTGCATCATTCTCTGTAAACTCTAAAGACTGTTGTGCATGAAGAATCCTAGTTTCGGAGATACTCCACCCACCCCATCTGGCACCAACAATCATTCCATAGTCAAAGGCATTTAGATCACATTTCTTCCCCATTCTGATGTATGGGCTGAACAACAACTGGACCTTTTGACCATGTCTACATGGTTTTATGCACTGAGGTGCTGTCATATGATTGGCTGATTAGATACTTGCATCAACGAGTAGGTGTACAGGTGTCCCTAATAAAATGGCCACTGAGTGTATAGCTCATGTGAAGTAAGGCAGTGGTTAAAGTTTTGAATTCAGTAGGGTTATAGACCTATGCAGCACAGAATAAAGGCCCTTCAGTCCTCTGAGTCCAAACATTTATATTACCTTGTATGATCCCCAACTTTATTTTCCCCAGATTCGCATCAACTCTTTCAACTCACATATCTCTGGGAAGTGGGAAGAAAGCAGACCTTACAGGAAAGCCCCACATGGCCAAAGGGAGAACGTGCGAACTCCACACAGGCAGTATCCAAGGTCGGGATTGAACCTGGTTTGTGAGGAAGTAGCTATACTGGATGCTCAAGTAGTGGGTGGATATTTTTGGGTAGGCCTTACAGTTGCCATTCTCTGTTTAAACCTTCTGGCGATGTGAATGTTGTCGGGGAATTTTGTGGAGGGTTAGTAATAATGGCTGTTTTGAGTTTGACCTAGTTCCAGGCCGGTGTATCCCTGTCCAAGTTCCCACCACCCTTTGCCTTTGTACCAGATTCTATGCTATGACATTATGGAATAGTGATTGAAAAGCATTCAGTGCCCAGAACATCCTAAATGTTGCAGTGAGGGAGAGATGTCTTGCAAGGAAATGGAAATGTACAGACAGGCAAAGAATGGGAGGAATCAGACCAATCCTTCAAGCACCTATGGGTGATAAGCCACGGGCTGCTCTAATAGATATATGCTGGCAAGTATATGAGCAGCACAGATGAAAATATGTTTTAATATTTAAATTGTTCAAAAAAACCACTACATTCAAGTTGGTAGTGACAGTTGTATCACAAAAAAAATTTACTGAGTCTTTTAAATCAGAAATAATCTCTTCCAAATCTCCAGTTTTACCTGGTTAGCTGTCTGAACCACACAGCAGAGATGCCACAACTAGCTCAGTGCCACTTCGTGCCATTGGGGAGGAAGTCCCCGCTTCTTCCCCACCGCCATCAGATTTTTAAGTGGTCCATGAGCCCATAAGCACCATTCCGCTATTCCCCTTCTGCACTGTTGATAGGTTCTTGATTAATCAGGGTGTCAAAGGTCACATGGAAAAGGCAGGAAAGTGGGGTTGACGGGGATAATAAATCAGCCATGATGAAGTGGTGGGGCAGACTCAATGGCCTATAATTCTGCTCCGATGTCTTGTAGTCTTATGTTGTAACTTATCATAATTTTTTCTGTCTTGCACTGTACAGTTGCCACAAAACAATAACTTTCACAACATATGCCCGTGTTAGTAAACCTGATTCTTTTTCTGATAGAATTCTCAGGCCAGAACCTCTGAAGAGCCCAAATTGGCAATCAGAGGGTCAGTGACTGCTCACTAAAGTTCTGGAAAAAAGTTATTCACAAAGATGATGTGTCAATTTCCCAATCCCTATGTTGACTTCATTCCACTGCCAGCTGTGGGAATGCCTGGAATCCAGTATCTGTGATAACATCAAACAGGCTGAACAGCCAACCGGGCTGAAGAATTCTCACTGATAGATAACCTGGAAGTAAAATTCTCTACTTTTGAGATATAATCTTATGCGGAGAATAAAACAGGTTGAAAATCATCAGATGGTGCGATGCTTTTGTGTGCTTCACAAAAGAATTCAATCAAACCCAGACCATGGTTCTCAAAGGTCAGGCTAGTATTGCGTCCTCTGTGACCCAACCTATTGATGCCCAGCAGATAGTTATTTGTCGTGCATTTAAGACATGTCTGCACTTACATGGCCTGCACACATGCAAAACCTGTCTCGGTCAGCTAAAGGGGAGCTAGCTGGTTTATCCCATCTCCTGCCATTGTGTTTGATGTCTGCAACCTCATGCAAGCAAGTCCCCTTTAAGATTTTCATTCCCTGCACCTGCTCCCAGCACCTTCCCTGCCCATCATCCCTCATACCTTACTACCTCACCTTGTTTCGGTCCTCTATCGCTATGTTCTGGTCTAATCACGCACCTCTACTGATCCTGGAGCTAGTTGCAGCACAGATGGAAAAACTCTGACCCTTCCTTCAAGGCACACGTTTCCCCTCACCCTGACTTTGATGACTCTGTGATTTCAGTCTCTGATTCCAACATGAGAGTATCTTTCAGGAGAGTGAACCCACAGAAAGCATGCAGCCAATAGTTATATCATCAGCAAGTTTATAGATGGCATTTGAGCTATTTGGTAGAAATTGATAGATTTTTGGATATAGAGGGAATCAAGAAATAGGTCGTGCAGGAAAGTGATATTGCGGTAAACAGCCAACTATTAAGTAAGAAAAAGACATGAGGGACCAAGTAGTTTACTCCAGCTTTGTTTTCTTATGTTCATGTTCTGGGCTGCTGTTTGTCGTGGTTTAATGCTCATTCTGAGGTGTGGAGCTATTTTAGACCGTGCAGAGTTTGAATTCAGTGCTAACTGGAAGCTCCTGGGGTGCGACTGGCACCAAACAGTATTAGTCTCGGCCGTTTCTTTGGATTCATCAGCTGCGTGGAGAAGGGGAGCCTGCTGCACGGGTAGCAGCTTGCTCTCCATATACTACTGCCCTGGACTGCATACTGGTTTGCGTATTAACATAGGCAACTGGGATGCAACATCCATGGTCAACCATGACCAACAAAGGTCCTCTCAGCGTTTTTCAGCTGCACCTTTTCCCATCTGTTGTGTCGCGTTTTCATGAAGCTCCGGAGACCAAGGATCCGGGCTGACAATACGTTCCCTTTCACGTAGTGAGAGAGCTCTGCATTTTTGTCATACAGTACTACAGCACAGAAACAGGCTCTTTGGCCCATCTAGTATATGCTGATCTGGTTTCCTGCCTAGTCCCATCTACCTGCACTTGGATCGTCACCTTCCATACCCTCTTATCTGCACCTATCTAAACTTCTCTTAAATGTTACAGTTGAATTTGCATCCACTGCTTATGATGACAGCTCACTCCACACTCATACTTTTGGAGGTACTGTTCTGGATGAGGTGCTTTTCCAATTGATGCTGTTTTGAAGAGGAGTGATTGAGTAATCCCATTGACCTATCCAATATTTATCCCTAAACAAACACCCGCTATCTCATTATTTCTACATTACTGCTGTTGAGGGAATCCGTTTCGTATATGTCATGTATGGGATTTGAACTTGTGATGGACTTATATAAATGCGATCAATGTCCTCCATTTTGTTTCTGCACTTGCCTTCAAACAGGGAACCGCTTCATCGACAGCTCTGTGCCTTGAACTGGCTATTGGAGGCTGTGGCTGCGGAACCACCCAGCACGATAGGCCCTGTTTCAAGCTGTTGGAGTGCCAGGTAACACTTTCCACTATTGACAGATTCTCTTGTCTGTTTGTTTTAGTGATACTGATTTGGACTATAGCTTTACAGGTAGATAAATAGATAGATACTTTATTGATCCCAAGGGAAATTACAGTGTCACAGTAGCATTACAAGTGCAAAGATACAAATATTAGAAGACAGGTCGAAAGAATAAAAATAAGTTACCACAGTCAAACAGGGGGGAGTTGTCACTTCCCTGGCTATAGCTTGATTCATTATAGAGCCTAATGGCTGAGGGTAAGCATGACCTCATATAGAGCTCTTTGAAGCAGTGCAGTTGTCTTATAAAACACCCACATGGCTGAAGATTTCTCGTCTACTCCCCCAGGTAAATCGCTGCATACACTGTAGTTGTCCTACTTTCAAGCACTTACCTCCAAGCCAACTAATATCTTCTTCCTGGTCGTTTATCCATTGCATGCTTCTACAAGGTGTATTTGTGGAAGTGTTGAATGAGGAAGGAGACAGATTTTGGAAAAAAAACAGTCCAGATGAAAGGTCTCAATTCAAAACATCAACTATTTGCCCGACTCACTAAGTTCGTCCAGCATACTTTATACTTCATTTTCGCCAAACAATTGATACTAGAACGTACAATCATCATAGCGATATTTGATTCTGCGCTTCCCGCTCCCTGGATTACAAATCGATGGTAAATATTAAAAGTTTAAATTATAAATCATAAATAGAAAATAGGAAAATGGAAAGTAAGGTAGTGCAAAAAAACCGAGATGCAGGTCCGGATATTTGGAGGGTAATTTCAAGGATTTGGAAGTTACAACTTTGTTTCACCTAATCAGCATTTTCTGAGTGGAGATTTCCTGCAGTCAGTGCAAACTCCCCCATGTCCCCAACATCTTCCCCACTCCCCACCCCATCCCTTGAGTAACAGTACAGTTGTGGCTCACCTGGTGGTTCTTTCATCTCTGAAGCAGGTCACACACTTGCATCTTTCTTCAGGGTCTTGAGCACAAAGATTGTGGTGAACGTCTTGTTCGCTACCAAGGGAATGTTTAACCATTCTAGATTCCGTCTTTCAAGTGACAAGTAAAACTCTGGTGCAAACCTGTACTCTTGGAGGGTGATGTTTTGAACCTAAGCAGCTGAATGGGATCTGGAGTCAAGCGCCAGATTCCTCAATCAATGGCATTCTGGGGCAGGTTGGTAGTGTAGCTGTTAATGTAATGCTATTGCAGCACCAGAGACTGCCACTGTCTGAAAGGAGCTTGTATTTTTTCTCCGACCCAAAGCTTTGACCACTCCTTTCCTCACACAGATAATGGCTTGATTCCCCTGGTTCTACCAGCAAATTGTTTGTTGCTCCAGATGCTGTTGTCCTTGCTGCCCTCGCTGTAACAAATTAGCTGGTCATTACATTGCAGGAAATTGGAAAGTTCTGCAGAGAAGCTGACTGCTGTGATGAATAAATTACAACAGAATCTATACATCAAAAGCACTTTGTTAGATGCTAAGTGCTTTGGGAGGTCCTGTGAACAAATTGCTTCCTTCAAATGTAAAATGACCGTCAATAAGTAATTACCGAAGCCAGTATCAAGTATTGGTTGTAAACTTCAGCCCTGTTCTGTGGAAGGAAGTCATTTGTCAGTATCACGTAAACATGTGGAAATTAAAAATAATGTGGTCACTTGAAGAATTCTTGTTAATTGTTCCAGTGGACCTGAGGGGTTGGAGAAGGAAATTATTTATCAGGCATTTCTTTCGATTTACTTTAAATGATATTTAAAGAAATGCAAAGGCATATATGTTTCCAATTAGTTACAATGATGGAAGCAGAGCTGGATGATCAGTAGTTAAAGGAACACTAGAATATTAAAAGTCCTGAATGTAGAATATGACTTGTAAACAATTAAATTACATTTTATTACATTTGAACTAGAATTCCTTGTGATTATTTTGATATCACTGTCAGCCCGGTTCTCTCTCCCTTTTGTTCACTATTTGCACCTGTTCTCAGCCACTTCCCCCTCGTTTCCAAGGCTTATTCCCCTCCTACACCTGGCTCTATCTGCCCACCACCAACAAACTTATCCACCCTGGATTTCTTTTCCCTTGGTTCACCTTTCCCATCTCCTCCCACTCACCCCCCCCAACACACCCAGCTTCCTTCACCAGGTGGTATCGAAAGCCATTGGCATGGCACATTGATTTTGTGCTGTCAAAGTCAATCCCATGTGGCCATTGTGAATGCAATGTTCTTCCATCACCGATATCTCTGGATAACCCAAACGGATACACCTCCTGTGGTCTTTGATGGGGGTCTCCACCTTGCACCCCATCTGGCTGATATCTGCAATGGCCGTAGGATTGACTTTGACAGCACGAAACTACTCTCCCTGCCAATGTCTTTTGGGACTGCCTGGTGAAGGAAGCCATTGAAATAAAACTAGAGAAAAAGAATATTAACAAAGATGAAGGCCTTGCTCTAAGTAAGAACTGGATTTCGATTGTAAACAAGGAGGGACAGCAGAAACCTGATTGGTTGAGGACTAACCAATCAGGAGGGACGGATGATGGCTGTACCACCGGACTAGACATGCCTAGGCATCATCCCTGATGAAGATTGCAGAGTTGTCATCGAAACGTCAGTAAAAAATTGATACCTATACCCAGCTGGAAGCCCGAGAAGAGTTTATCTGTTATCTTCCAGCCTTTGTCTCTACCTTTTCCCTCCCCTCCCTCACCTGCCGCCATCTCCCTTATCTCCTCCACCTCCACCCCCATCCCCAGCTGGTTTCTCCTGTCACTTACCAGCACCTGTTTCACCTCTCCCTCTGGTCTCCGTATGCTGACTAAGTTCCATCTACACTCCTGGCTCTAACACAGTGTCTTCAACTAAAATGTCAACCACCTTTCTTCCACCACGGACATTGCTTGGCTCGCTGAGTTCTTCCAGCAGATGACTTGTGCTCCATATTCCAGCATCTGCTCTCTTGTGTCTTCATCCTTTGCTATGTATCTGTGATGCTGTTTTTCTAAATGATATGCCAGATACATCCGAAAACTGTAGAAGTTGGAACTCTGATACAAAAACATAAGATTCTGGAAATACTTAGCAGGTTAGATGGCATCTGTGGAAACAGAAATAGTTACCACTTTAGCTTGAAGACTTCAGAATTCATAAAATTTGTTTTATGTTAATACAATGTGGACCTCACTGGCATTAAGTGTCCATTCCTGGTTGTTTCCCAATAGCAGATTTCCTTCCTTGAAGATATTAGTGAACCATTTGGGCTTTTAGGACAACCCTGTAACTCTATGCTTTAAAAGAAATCCAGAATTGGAAAACTAGATGAGATAAATTGGCATAATAGGTCAATTGACTACTGTAAATGACCTCCAGGCTATTGGTAAAATGAGTCAAAGGGGAGTTGTTGGGCATGTATAATAACAAATAAATGATACTGGTTAAGCAGAGTGGTAAGATGGTGGCGTGTTTGGATGCAGCAGCTTTCCTGGGTCCAACCAAAGATGTGATTGTTCATTCTTTACATCTTTTTCATGATCACATGACACTGCTGGTTATCCAGAACACAGAGGACAGCAGGGCTACCTCACCAGTGAGTTACCAGATGATGGTGGAACTGGACTCGTTTTGCACTGCTTGTAGCCTGCTTCAGCCACCCAGGGAAGAAGGCATCAGAGTCAGTGCGCAGAGGCGGGGCGCGATCCAATGGATGGAGCAGATGATGGTCTTGGACGTTTTGGTTGTGATCGCAAGGCCCTGATGAATAATTGTGACGTGGAATACTGCAAGTCCAATTCTCTGGTCCATTGGTGAGACCGGTGGAGGGGGAAGAGTTGCTTGGCCTCAGTTGTGGTGGGGACCAGAGGCTCATTCATGCCTCGATTGCCTGTTTTCGCTGCTGGGGAAGAGGACGCTGGATCTGGCCGTGTGCCGCTGGATTCCACGCTAGGTTGGAGGTGGGTCCCTCCCGTGGGTGCTGCCCCCTAGTGGGAGACAAGCTGGATTGTACTCATCCGTGGCTGCACTTCATGATACGAGGAATTGCTGCCGGCCGTTCTTGCAGAAGCATGTCTCCAGCACAACATTCATGCGCCATCAATCTACAATCCTTGGCACGCAGGGACTAGGGCTATATTATTATTTTTTAATATTGTTTTTTGTAATTGTATGTCTCTCTGCTATCATATTGTATGTACTGTGTGCTATGTGTGACTGTTAGTTTTGTGTTTTGCACCTTAGCCCCAGAAAAACGCCGATTTGTTTGGCTATACTCATGTGTATGGCTGAATAACAATTAAACTTGACCTTGAACTTGATAGAGGAACAAGGAGAGAAGCAATGGGACTAATGGAAATGCTCCTCTGGGAGCTAGCATGGACCTGGTGTTCTGTATTCATGGGTATTCTTGAATGGTTGAATGACAATTAAACTTGAACTATATCATTATAAGAAGATTAACTTTACAGCTTGCAAGGAGCTGTTAGTCCAGTAACTTAACCCCGTGCTTTTCACTTAATGGATTCAGATTCAAATTCATTTATTTATTGCAAATACATTTAAACATGCAATGAAGTGCATTGTTGGCATTAACAAACATAACCTAATGATGTAATTAATGGCAGCCACGCTCTCCAGTGCCAAAATCGCAAGCCCACAATGCTCAGTGGAACAACACAGAACACAACAAGAACACAACAGCAAAACAAGTCCTGTTCCAATGACCCACGCACACACACTGTCTCCAATGCCAGGACAGGCCATCTTCATCCTCCGGGGGGCTCGTGGAATCCATTCGCTGACATAGCTGGTCATTGGTCACAGCTAATTACAGTGTAAGCGAATGAAAAGGGTCACGTTTATATAGTTCCTTCACATCCCTTTATGAATCTCTTTAGGAACAAAAGGAAAAATTGTACCCAGCAGAAAAGGCTGATCAGGTGACAGTTCTTTCTTCCCGGAAGGACAAAAGAGGGCAGCCTCGGGATAACGACACAGTGGAGGTGAAGATGCTGTCTTGTCTGGGGAGGGAATCCAGACAGGGTCTAAAGATATTAAATAGTCTTCAACAAATCTTGGAAGGGTTTGTACTTAATGCCCCTTTACTCACGATGGTTAGATTATGGAAATCAAAATCCAAAGAGTAGCACAGGCAATTAAATTTAAGGAAATCTGGATAAATATGTACATCAGACCAAGGAAATGGAAAGTTATGGCCAGTAGATTTTGAAGAAAGGAGATGGTCAGTGATTGGTATAGATTATGAACACTAATGTAACTAGATGAGTTGGCTAACTAGTCTCTCTGCTGTAAATGCTGTACACATGTATGAGGCCACTGTGCCGATGTCTATTTTAAGTGTCAAAGCACAGGCTTTTCTACAGAATCATAAGAAGATCACGTTCTGGAATTCCTTTTACAGATTAGATTCTAAATCCATTACTAATTGACTGGAAATTGATGTGCAAGACATTTCCAACCATCCTTAGTTGCTCAAGGGTACAGGGGATGGCTAAGTAACTTATAAAGCTCCAATCTTCCAATTTAGCTGGAACTTGAAAACTGTTTACATTTGAGTGCTCTCGAGAGTGGGAGAAACAGGTATAATCACCCTTGCCACTCTCCACAAATGAACACACACACACAAATTCTATTAAGTGCAAATAATCTGTTTGAAAGAAACTTGTGCAACAGAGTTCAAAATACAATCAGAGACTTCAAAGTTCAAAGGACGCATATTATCAAGAAGTATGTACACATTATACAGCCTTGAGATTCGTCTCCTTACAGTTAGCCACGAAACAAAGAAACCTGAAAAGACCCCATTTTTAAAAAAGATGACCATCAAGCACCCAATGCGCAAAGAGACAAAAAAAAAACAATTGTGCAAACAATAGAAGTAAGCAAATAGCAACAGCACTGAATTTTTACGAAAGACACGAAGCCAGGTGTTATGCAGCTGGTGCCGACCACAGCTGCAGTTCATCGCAAAGCTGAGTAAGCTTTACAAGATCACAGATGTGAAGCCAGGCATCACTGCAGACAGAGCAGATCACAGCCTCAGTTAAGAGCAGAGCCGATAAAGCGTCACGGAGCAGCGAGCAGAACCGACCCTCGCTTTGCCTACGGTCCCGACACCCTGACTTTTCCAATTCAGCCTGGCACTTAAGTTGATATGACATCGGGACCTTCCGCACTCTCGTGGATGCCACGACTCTGCCTTGACGCTGCTTTGATCCCGCCTTGGCTTTCGCTTGCCTCAGGCATGCCTTCTCTGTGCCCGTGCCTCTGCTCCCCTCCACTTTCTTCAACCATTTCTCTCTCGCCTGCCTCTTCACCTCCGTCGCTGCTCACCTCTCCGTTGTCACCATTGATCATTATTAATAAAGTGTAATTAGTAAGGTACTTAGTAGTTTTCTTTTCTGTTTTTTTTTGACACTGATAAATAGTCGCTGGGCATCACCAGCACCATCTTAAACCGGAAGTTTTACCTCAATGTAAAACTCCACGTCTACCTGGTTGCTAGAGCACCTGACAGTTGCAACCTCTTTAATACGATCATGAGAGAGACCATAAAAGCTATTTTTAATGTTTTTTTTATACACAGGCACTGTTCTGTTGGTGAACTGCAAGCTGGTTGAATAGAATATGCCTCATTTAGAGCTGTCTCAACCTCCTGGGCAACTCACACTTTCTCTTCTTCTCTGCTCAGGGATTCTGGTGGAATGAAAAATGTATCCAGGAAAATCAGTAAAGATAAATCGATAGAATACAAGTGGGAGCAATTCATATCACAGTCCAAGGTAAAGTGGCCAGAAACTCCTTAAGGCACAGTAGAAAGTGATGTTATGTTGGATGAAGTTCCTTCTTTCTGTTTCCAGTAGACACTAACCTGTCTCAAATGGCAATGGAATACCTGGTTTTTGACAACCACTGTGCCTATTTTACCGTTGTGTATAAAATGTTATACTGCTGCAGCTGAAATCTTTTGCAGTACTTTATACTTAAATGATAGCCTTTCTCAGACAATAATACTTTGCCTTTAGGATCTAGTTTAAGGCTCATACTAGAACTTGAGCCAATATATTTAAGGCAAACTTTCAATCCAGCATTAAGGAAACATTTCAAATGTCCCGGTCACCGTGAGGGTTTGGTGGGATGTAGACACCAGAAAATCTTGAATCAATTAGCGAGCTATTCTATGTCTTACTTACTTACCATGAAGATCAGTGACCTATGAAAAGAAATGGAGTAGAAATTGTTGCTAAACATTTTTGATGTCGATGTTATTTCAATGTGGGCGGCTCTGTAGCGTAGCCATTAGCACGATCGCTTTACAGCGCGAGCGATTACCGATCGGGATTCCTGCCGCTGTCTGTAAGGAGCATGTACTTTCTCGTCATGATTGTGAGGGCTTCCTCCAGATTTCTCCCACATCACTGAGAAATACGTTTAGGGTTTTCTGAGTTATGGGCATGCCCACAATAGAATCCACAGACTGGAATGGTCATTGACTCAAAATGACACATTTCACTGTATGATGTTTCAATGTACATGTGACTAATAAAGCTAATCTTTAATCTTTAAAAAAATCTTTATTTTTACTAGTATACAGAATTTAGTGGCACATGTTCTGCAATTATAGTTCCACTGAACCCTTTAGCGTGATAGATTAGCAGTGCATGTTCAGATTTGACCCAAGTGCAGTCCATTAACCTCAAAGAGTTAATTATATCTGAATCAGGACCATGTTAGTAGAATTAAAACTTTCTCTCAGTTAGCCCTAATTATCTTGTATGGTCTTGTACACATTGTATATATTCATTTTTGTCTATCTGCAGATGCAAACTATCTCCTTGAAATGTTTGTTTTCTAGTTCAAAAGATCCACTCTCAGGGTTCTGCAAAAGACAACAATGCGGCCCAGAAGAGCCTCCTTATCAGTTGCTTCACCTGCCACTGTTTCCTCCTCTGTTATGACCCCAGTGTTTGACAGTACCGCCTCAGAGGTCACCATCTCTGAAGATGTAGGAGCAGGGACTCCGGCAGCTGTGTTGGAGTCCCTTTCTGAGATTCCGGATGACGACTCAACAATAAGCAGCCTTTGCACCCAAAACAAACAGGAGCAAGAAGAGGAGCCAATATCTGACTGTAAGTGTGATTGATCATGTACTAAACCTTTTGTTTGTTACAAATTTTATAGAATGGCTAATAATGCAAAAATTGTCAAAACTGCCTCTTAGTGGTTCAATCAGTGAGTCCAAAGACATCCTTCCATCTGCAAGTTGTTCTTAAGTTTTCGTTGTTTCAAAGTCAATGTAAATTTATTATCAATGTATAGGTATCTTACCATATACTACGCTGAGATACATATTCTTGCAGGAGTTTCCAGTAAAATAAAATACAATAGAATTTATGAAAAACTATACATAATTAAAGACTGACAAACCGTCAGTGTACAAAAAAGACAAATTGTTCAAATGAAAATAAATAATTGTAGTGTCCTTGAAAGTGTGTCTGTAGGTTGTGCAATCAGTTCAGAATTGTGAGTGAAGTTACTCACGTCAGTTCAGGAGCCTGATGGTTGCAGAGTTCAATGAAATGAATACTTTCTCTCTGCAGCAGTAAGGAATCAAAATCAGTTTTAATATCACCGGCATATGTTGTGAAGTTTGTTGTCTTTGCAGTACAAGGCAATACATAATAATAGAGAAAAAACTGAGATTACAGGAAGTAGATATACATATTAAATAGTTAAATATTGTAAGTAGTGCAAAAGTAGGAATAAAAAAATACGGTCGTGAGGTACTGTTCATGGTTTCAATATCCATTCAGAAATTGGATGGCAGAAGGGAATAAGCTGTTCCTGAATCGTTGAGTGTGTGCTTTCACACTTCTGTACCCCCTGCCTAATGGTAACAGTGAGAACAATGAGTACTAATGAAAATGTACGTCCGCAACTGCAGAACAGTCTTTAGCTGAGAACTAATTCACTATAATAATCCGCAAGTTTTAGCTGAGTGCTTATTCACAATAATAGGTTTAATGTCCTTGATGAGTTATTAATACAACATACAGCAATTTGTATAATGTTCTGTCCATTGCTCGTGCTAATTTACCTTGGGTTAATGACTTTGTTAAATTAATAAAATCGTAACACAGTGAATATGTCACTCAGAATTCATAGTGCACTGGGTGCGTTTAACCTGTAGATGATAACTGCATAATGGAGGCACGTGTAGGTGATGGAAATACAGCGCTGAAACAAAGGAAGCATTTCTTCTGAGGTTACTGCTACATGGTCTCAGTTGCCTCTTTTTTTTAATTTGCTAATTAACTTGTGCTGTTCTTTGACACTGACAGAGCATTACCTGCAGGCCATTGTGAGGCAAGAACAGACGAGCAGAAATTTGACTTGTGTATTGGCAACTGGGAATAAATCCATTAATATAACTTGTATTGTGCCACCATCTAGTTTGAATTTTCTCTTGCTAACATTTTCTATAGTGTGCTTTTTGCATTTATATAATGAAAAACACATTTAATAATAACTTAAACAACAGGAATTCTGCAGATGCTGGAAATTCAAGCAACGCACATCAAAGTTGCTGGTGAACGCAGCAGGCCAGGCAGCATCTCTAGGAAGAGGTACAGTCGACGTTTCAGGCTGAGACATTTAATAATTTAATATTAACTTCAGCTTTTGCATTAGCTTGCTTTTTACATGGTATTTTATTAATCAAAATTCAAATTCAAAGTGCATTTATTATCGAAGATTGTATAAATTATACAACCTTGAGATTTCTTTGTTTACCTGCAGTGGCAAAAACCCAAATTAAAAAAAAGACGAGACCCAGTCCCCACAGAGAAAGAGAGAAAGAAACAAATCACGCAAACAATAGAAGCAAGCAACAACAACAGCATCCCGAACCAAATCGAGTCCTTAGATCCCGGAGCAGCTCAGAGTCGGTCCAATGCCTCGGCATTCAGTTCATCATATTAGTAGGGCAAATTGCCGCAAGGATCACAGACACAAGGCACAGTAGCCGGGGGGGCATTCACACAGCCTCAGAGTCACAAAGAGAGGAAACCCCCCCCCCCCAGTCTATTTGGGCCAGTGTTTAAATTGTTCGAAGCTAGTACAAGGACCCAGCCTCACCACGACAAATCATTTTGGGACTGCATTTTACTGCCGGAGAAACCATTCTCAATCTCTCCAAATTGGCTTGGCACCCAGAGCAACCAAACTTCACTCAACACCCAGCCGTCCAGTCTACCTGGGCTGGCATTTAGATTGTCCAAACCACTTATTGTACCTCGCATTGGGACCCAGGCTTCGCTGCAGTGAATCGCTCCGGGCCTAGAACACGCCGGCCAGTGATCCGCTTTGGAGCAGGATTTCACTGCCGAAGAAGCTATTCTTGACCTCTCCAAATCAGCTCAGCGCTTGGAGCGATCCACCCTCGCTCCTGGGCCAGCTGGACAGGGATCGGAACTCTTCTGTCCCATCATCTCCTCTCCGAGGCGTCCACTGTAACCAGCACAGCTCCAACTCCAAATGCGTTGGTTTTGGCAGGGCACATCCCTCGAGTTTGCTTTGCCCTCACCGGCATTGTCATTGTTTGCAGTGATAGTTTATCACCATTTTCTTCAAAAAAGTTTTATTAATAATGTTTTTTAATTGAATTTCTTTGCTTTTCAATTATCAGTAAGCTGTCACACATCTTTGGTAGCGCCATCTTAAACTGGAAGTTTTAATCTTTTTTTAGCCAGAAATTAGATTGCATCGCACACATTTCACATTCGTGACATGCAGGTTTTTCATGATTTTCAACTACTGTGTAACAGGTGTAGAACACATGACCAAGAAATCCTCAGACCGACTAGTAGGAAGCATTGATGCATTAGGGGTGATGCATTTCTGGGCAATGACTTGGTCCTAGAGGACAAAGTGTCAGTCAGTGAAATAGATTGATCATTATATTGTAAGACTAGTGATGGAGAGGGTCAAGGAGCCATTAATGGAGGACGTGTAAACTGGAAGAGGACACAGGTGGGATCGAGTTTCTGCTATCTAAGAAATCAAACCACCTTCAAAAATCTTTGCACATCAGCCACCCCGCCCCCCCCCCCCCCGCCGGCAAAAGATCACTTGTTTCCTGTAGATGCAGCAGAACTATGGCAATATGCCTAGTAAAAGTCCAATAATCCATGATCTGATCAGTTTGGAAATCTCAATAGACCAACGTCTGTCTCTCTGGATGCTGTTTACGGTGCTCCTTTTAAACTCACTGAGGCCCAAGTCCCCTTATGTCCTTTGGGGCCCAGATTTTAAAGATGAAAGAGCATCTTTTCTTTCTGCATCAAAACATACAGTGAAATGCGTCACTTGTGTCAAATCAAATCAGTGAGGATAGGGCGGGGCAGCCCACAAGTGGCGCCAGACCTCTGGCACCAACATAGCGTGCCCACAGTTCACTCAGCCTGACCATACATCATTGGAACATGGGAGGCCACCAGAGCATCTGAAGGAAATCCACGCAGTCACGGGTAAAACGTACAACTCCCATACAGACAACGGTGGGAATCGACGTTCAATCTTACAACTGGCGCTGTAAAGGATTGCACGAACTGCTACATTACTCTGCCACCCCCACTTCTCCTTTAAACCTACCACAATGCCAACAACCAATTTAAACTTCTCCTTTAAACTTACCACAATGCTAACAACCAATTTAAACTCATGTTTCCAGCACCCCCTTTTAAACACATGAGGTTCATTTGAGAGTTTATTGAACATTAAAACTGTGTTAGAGTATCAAAAGGCACAATATCTATAGTCTAGAGCCATCCAAAGATATTGCATTATCAGAGCTTTATTGTGTCTTGTTCCTGCACATTCCTTTTGCAGAAAACGCCTCCCTGTGTTAAATTCCATCTGCAACTGTCTGCATGAAAAGTGGGAACAAAGATTGACAGGGAAACTTGGAACAGAAAAATGGGAGGTTCTTATGGAGGAGAGGTTTCAGGAACAGTTTGATTGATATATTTCCACAAGAGGAAACCGTAGCCAAACAAAGCCAGTATCCATTGGATGAAGGGATGCTGTGAACGGGATGAAACATAATAGGAGGGCGTAGGGTGCGTGTCAAAGTTCAAAGCACATTTATTATCAAAGTATGTATACTATATACAACCTTGAGATTCGTCACCTTACAGCCAAAAAAGAGACCCAACAGAAAGTCTGCATTAGTTAAGGAGAGCCAGCATAGATTTGTAAGTGGGAGGTTAGGTTTGACCAGTCCAGAACATTGAGTGAAGTTTTGATATTTTCTGATTATATCACAATCAGATTTATTATCACTAACGTGTGTCGTGAAATTTGTTGTTTTGTGGCGGGACTACAGTGCAGAACAAAAGCATTTCTAAAAGCTGCAGAAAGAACTAAATAGTGTGAAAGACAAATACTGAGGTGTTTATGGACTGTTTGAAAATCTGATGGTAGAGGGGAAGAAGCTGTTCCTAATATGTTGAGTTTGGTTCCTGCACCTCCTCCCTGATGATAGTAATGTGAAGAGGGTACAGTATGTCCTGGATGGTGAAGGCCTTGAAGTTTGTTATTTACTGGCCCCACACTCAATGGTACTGGCTCATGTTGGTGACCAACACTGGCATCAACAACCCTGTCCCAGGCACAAATGACACAATACATGCGCTCGGCCCTGCTGAATTCCCTCCACTTCCATTCCTCTCGATCACTGATTGTCAGCAACTGACCCTCATCACTGTTCCACCTTCTGACCCAGCCCTGCCTCTTTCCCCCAGGAAGCTCTGGGGCCAGGGTTTGCCAACTTTTGTTATATCCCAGACCCTTACCATTAGCCAAGGGCTCCATGGACGCCAGGTTGGAAAGCCCTGCTCTAGACATAGATGAATACTTTTGTACGATCTACACATGGCACAAAGGAAAGGCCGTAACAGTGCAAAAATACAATTAAAGCATGAGCCTCAGTTGCTGCTGAATTTCCAAGCAACAGGCTCATAACCACAGCAATTATTACTCTCCTTAATGTCAGCTGTATTAACACATCACTGAAGCAGCAAGTAAATTGTAGATCATCACTTAGAGCAAATGTGAAGAGGAAACGTATTTGACTGAGCTGTCTCGCAATCTAAATTGAAGGTGATTATTGCGACACTAATAGGCAGTTCTTGGGCAAACCACATATTTTATCTTGCCATTGAAGTATTTGCCAGTGGAAGTTTTGTGCTCATCCTCCACTGATGTGACTTGGTAAGTTGACAAGTGTGCATTTTGGTGCCAAATTGAACAGTTCTTTAAATTTCAAAAATAAACTTTATCCCTAATGTGTGTGTGTATATATACGTTTCATCCCTCAGTGTCCAGTAGCAGAACGATCTCAGACTGTAGCCTTTCCCTACAAAGACTTTGCACTGGCTGCACCAAACTTCATTGCATACCTCAGCACGTACTCCTGCTGCTTGAAATGTTCCAGTTGTCAGTATTCCCTGTTGGCATTGTTCATCCTGATCTGTTTTGTGCCCTGAATCTAAGGAACGATGTGCTGCCCTGGAGAGAGTGCCGAGGAGGTTCGCCAGAATGATCCCAGGGAAGGCTAAACCTAAGAGGAGCAATGACCCAGAGCTTAGACATGATGGAGTTCAGAAGGACAAGGGGAGATCTCACTGAAACCAACTGAATATTGAAAGCCCTGGATGAAGCAGACATGGGGAGGATGTTTCCATTAGGATCTGAGGGAACTGCCTCAGAATAAAGGGGCACCCCTCTGAACTGAAATTAGGAGTTATTTCTTTAGCCAGAGGGTGGTAAACCTGTTGAATTTGTTGCCATAGCAAACGTTTTGTAGCAACACAAAACATCACTGTAAACAGAAATTGACGGCCCACATTACTGGCCCTTCGGCCCGCAATGTTGTGCCAATCATGTAAGCTACTCTAGAAATTGCCTAGAATTTCCCTACCGCATAGCCCTCTATTTTTCTAAGCTCCATGTGAAAGCTCCTCTTGAAAGACCCATTTGTATCCACCTCTACCACAGTTGCTGGCAGTGCATTCCATGCACCCACCACTCTCTGTGTGAAAAACTTACCCCCGACATCCCCCTTTTACCTTACATCTCAAGAGATGTTTTTTGGCCACAAAATCAGAGATAGCACTTTAGTAATGAGGGGAAAACTTTGTGGGGTGGGTTCAAAATGCATTTCCAAACTAAGTGGAACAATTCAACAGCAAACTGCTCAAAGAAAGACTAAAAGAAAGGCAAGACTACAAGGGATTTCTCGTGTGAATATGTCCCCCATCAAGGATGTTTTCGATTGACATTGCCTCAAGAAGGTAGCATCCAACATTAAGAACCCCCACCACCCAGGACATGCCCTCTTCTCATTGCTGTCATCAGTGAGCAGTTGCAGGATCCTGAAGACACACACTCAATATTTTAGAAACACCTTCTTCCCATCCAAGTGGACCATGAACACAACCTCACTTTTGTAAAACTTACTTATTTTTAAGTGTGGGTATGTGGCCATGTGGTTAAGGCATTGGACTAGCGACCTGAAGGTCGTGAGTTCGAGCCCCAGCCGAGGGAACGTGTTGTGTCCTTGAGCAAGGCACTTAATCATACATTGCTCTGGTGCCAAGCTGTTTGGGTCCTAATGCCCTTCCCTTGGACAACATCGGTCTCGCGGAGAGGGGAGACTTGCAGCATGGGCAACTGCTGGTCTTCCATACAACCTTGCCCAGGCCTGCCCCCTGGAGAGTGAAGACTTTCCAGGCACAGATCCATGGTCTCGCAAGACTAGCGAATGCCTTTTATTTATTTTTAAATATCATTATAAATTACAGTAATTTTTTATGTGTTGTGCAGTGTTGCCATCGCAAAACATCAAACTTCATGACATTAGGGTTAGGGTTAGGGTTAGGGTGAATCAATGCCAGGCAAAAGAAGAAATCAAAGAATTGCATCATTTTGCCATTCCTCAGCTGCTGGTACAGAAGGCGTAATACCACCAGCAGCCAGTGAAGGGCGCTGCCTGCTTAACTTTTCATCTTATCTCCTCCACACTAATTAATATTGCAGGATGTCAGTACTGTGGCAGAGATAATTGCTTGTTTTGTAAGCTATCCCTGTTTTAAAATCTTCACTGCCCAGATAGCTCATATTTTGTTCCTCAATCATTGGTGTACCTGCTATTTTAACAATAATCTCTATACTGTCTTTCCACTCGATTATCCTTAGTGTTTTGTCTCCAAACCTCTAGACAGTTTCAGAGAATGGAAATAGGTGAACAGTTATATTGTGTGTGTGCAGGTTTGTTAGAGATGTGTTGTGTGTGATTGCGTCTGCATGTAGGTCTGTGGGTCTGTGAGTGAGAAGTTCAGTGACGTGTGTGAGAGATACTGTGTGTGACCATGTCTAGTGTTTGTAAATGTACGTGTCATTGTTGTGTGTAAGAGAGAGAGATGCTGTGTGTGTGTGTGTGTGTGTTCACAGCCTTCTGCTGCTGTAGCCCATAGATTTGACATGTTGTGCATTCAGAGATGCTCTTCTGCACACCACTGTTGTAACGTGTTTATCTGAGTTACTATCACCTTTCTGTCAGCTTGAGTCAGTCTGGCCATTTTCCTTTGACCTCTCTCATGAACGAGGCATTTTCACTCACAGAACTGCTGCTCACTGCATGTTATTTTTTGATTATTGCACTTTTCTCTCTAACCTCTAAGCCTTAGGAGTCCCAGGAGATCAGCAGTGCAAAATCCTGCTTGGGCTCCCAAGCAGAGTGTTGGACAGAGGAGGTTTTACAAAATGAGTAGCAGAACTACAAGAGCATAGACTTAGGAGGAGAGTGAGGCCATTCGTCCCATTAAATCTACTCCACCATTCAATCAGAAATGACTTTTTACCCTTCTCAAACCCATTCCCCTCCCTTCTCCCGAACCTTTGATGCCTTTACTATCTATCAACCTCCACTCCAAATGTACTTCCACAGCCAGCTGTGGCAATGAATTCCATGGGTTCACCACTCTCTGCTAAAGTTGTTCCTCCTCATCTCTGCTCTGTTCTGCAACTGTGTCCTCTGGTCCTGGACACCCCCACTTTAGGAAACATTCTCTCCACATCCACTCTATCTAGGCCGTTCACTGCATCCCTGCCAGTTCGGGATGCTTCTCACAACGTGAAGTTGCTACAAATGTTCACTGAAATTGACTGTGGTGTGTAACATGGCCATCCCCAGAGTTTGTTAAAAAGGGACAGTACAGTTTTTTCCCAACAGTGATGCAGGCAACTTGATGAACACTCAAGTCTTTAATAACAGACGTAAAATGATTAACCCACAGACAGTTCACTAATATTAGAATTTTTAGGCTTGGTTGAAGAAACACAAAACATTTTTAATAAAATTACAAAGCACTGTTTTCCTGCTTAATAAGCAACTAGACATTGAGAAGTACTCCTCGTATTGCAATTATATATATAATATAGTTGCCAAACCTCTGCCTCTGGCATTTTTTTTGTTAGAAGTAACCAAAGAAACTTTTTCTTCATTTAATTGAAATGTTTGAACTCAGTCACAATGGAAAACTCAGTTACCAGCAGGAAGCCTGAAGTTGTCCCCCAGTCAATTGAATGTAGCAAAATCAGAAAACAGGAGGAGAAGTAGCCACTCGGCCCCTCACATCGGCCACATCAACTTCAAAATGACTAAAGTGTCACAGAACCGTACAGCTTAGAAGTAAGCCCTTTGGTCCACCAAGCCCATCCTGGCAGATCCGCCTAGGTGTCATCCCCTAAATTCTTCATAGCCCTCAATATCCTGATCTTTCAAAAATATATCTGCTCCCTCCTCTATTTCCTTCTCTCCCTTAGATAGCTGTTAGATGAGCAGGCTGCTGTGTTTCATTGCTTGGGACCTCGTTTGCAACTTATTGCTAACATTAAGCATTGTGTAGCCTGTACATCGAGAAATTTAATCCTAAAGTATGTGTTACATTCTTGGAAAATTTTCTTAGAACTAAAAGCAGCAGGTTGCTGGGATCGATCCAAAGTCAAGGCACACAGGGAAACATAACCCTGATAACATCTCTGAAGACTTTTTTTTAAAGTTCACTCTGTCAGAAGCAGGCTTGTACGAGATGAGATGATCTCGGTGGATTGCCATCCATGGTATTCATCCTCCGAGCTCAGTAATCTCAGTCTCCCAGCGAAGCACTCCCAATCCCCCAGTGCAATAACACAGAAAGCAAAGCCTGCACAACAGCTAAAATGGAGAGCTGTAACCCCATGACAGTGAAATCATTGGACGGGGATAAGAATTCTGCTGAGTTACCCAGCTCTTCCACTATAACTTTGAGGGAAAAGCTGGAGAAAGAGATGCATATAGGCATTTACACAATTTTCTCCAGTTACTGCTGAAGTTTATTTTGGGCTGTGTGTGTGTGTGTGTGCGCACACGTGTAAACATTTATATTATGAATATCATTCTTTTTAAGGAGCATTGAAAAGTGATAGCATTTTAAAAATAATTGATGCTCTTCTTATAATCCTCTTAAAATAAATTTTAGCTTCCTGACAGCCAAGACTGAACCCAAAACTCTACATTTATTTATTCTTCAATTTTTGACAATCATAATTACTTGTGGTTGTAAAAATTTAAAGTCATTGAACACTAAACATTTTGAGTTGACGAGCTCTGCAGATTTCTGCGTAGCGAAATTTAAAGGTATTAATAAACACAGAGGGCTATAACGGAGGGAAGAATTATACTGATCTTAGACTAGTTTAAAGGGTTGGCGTAATGTCGTGAACCAAAGGTGCTGTACTGTGTTGTACTGTTCTATGTTTCATAAAGAATCAAAAACGTGTGTTTTTGGTCATATGTGTTAAATGTGTCAATAGAATCAGGGCTCTATTTTTCAGACCTTCTTCAAAAAGAATCCCTTTAGGTTGAGGTTGACTTACTTCTGTGGATTCTGGCTGATGAGATGAATATAGGACCCACATCCATTTTCCTGGCCCAGTTAAATTTTCACTGAACTTCCATTCTACTGTGTTAGAGACCAGAGGTTCTTGGTATCTCTCTGAATATTTCCCCTCAGGACAGACTCTCTCATAAGTTAATAAAATGTTAGATTCTTCAATGAGGTTTTGAGAAGATACAGAGTAAATGCTTGCCATGATTGGGCCCCACCAGTGAGCTGATAGCACTATATAGTGTCAGGCATGGAGACAATGTGGTCCACCATTGGAGTGGCTATGCGATTACAGCTTTGATACTGGGAATGTTGGCTTAGCAGAAGAAATTGACATTAATTTAGCTAGGGGTTTTCTCTTTGGAGGGAAGGAGGATGAGAGACAACTTGATAGAGGTGTATCATATTTTAAGAGGTGTGAAAAAAAATGGAAGGTTATGGGCTCTGCAAGAGAAAAGGGTTAGATTGATCATGGGGTCGGCATAAAAGGTCAGCATAATATCATGGTCTGAAGAGCCTATACAGAGCTGCACTGTTCTATATTTTATGGTTTTAATTTGTTCATTCTGCTTTTGTGTTTGAAGGATTTGAGGTTGTGTTGGTGGTACTTTTCCAGTGCTTTGAGTTCAAGAAAGCAGCGTCCATCATCAAAGACTCCACAACCCCATCCAAACAATGCTCTTTTCTTACTACTACCATTGGGCAGGAGGCACAGAAGCCCTAGGTCCCATATCACCATGTCCAGGAACAGTTATTATCCTAAAACCATCTGAACCAGTGTGGATAACTTCATTCACCACTACTGTGAACTGAATCTATGACCTACACTTTCAAGGATTCTTTACAACTCATGTTCTCGGTCTCATTTTTATTTGCACAGTTTGTCTTTTGTACATTGGCGTTTGTCAGTCTTCAACAGTTTATGGATAGTTTTTCATAAAATTTAATTGTATTTCCTTTCTCCTGTAAAGAAAACGGATCTCAAGATAGCATTTTGTGGGACTTTGAACTTCAAGTTGCCCCCAGTAGATAGTCCACATCTCTGAAGCATAATAGGTTAGCAGAGGTCACACTTGAACCATGAACTATTGACAGGTTAGAGATCATATTCTTCAAGTACTGTTTCCTTCAGGTGGCCAAAGGCTATTGCTGTAACATTGGAAGAGGCAGTGAATTCAGTAGTTTTATCTTCCTCCATTTAGAAGAGGCTTCCACGGTATGGGTAGTGGACCATGTTTTCCAGGATCTCATCTTGGACACTTAATGAGAAGGGATGTTGTTGTAGAATGGGAGCAAGATGGTGGAGTACCTTTGTTTTGCTTATGTTTGATGTAAGACCCAATCTGTCATATGATTTAGTGAACAAGTCAATGGTAGTCAAGCCTCCAAAAGTGTACCATTTATTAGTCTTGCTTATGTATTGCATTTCCAAAGTCAATTACAGCATCACTGAGATATCTGGTGTGCTTCGCTTGTTTGAGATGAAGCAGATGAAAGCAGTTTTGAGAAGGATTTCCACTATCCTTCTTGGCTGACGTAGTTGAAAGCTTTATTGAGGTTGAATAAGACCATTTGGTTGCTGCTACTCTTTACATTTGTCTTGAAGTTGCGGTACATCAAACATGTCTCCCAATGGACAAAATTAACTGAAGGAGCAAGTTAGGAATTTATTGGCAAAGACTTTCCCTGTACTCCTTGGCAGAGAGGCCCATCTGAAGTAACGAGAGTTGGACTTCAACGGTCATGATTACAGATTCTCTGTGGTTCCTCTGTCAATGTGAAGAGGGTAAGGCTATAAATTAACTTCGGAGACTCCTTTTGGCCAAATTCTAGAACTGCAGTAGTAATATCACCTCAGCTGCCAGTGACCTTGCTGATATGTGGTATCAGATCATATGTTGTGGATTAGATCATATATACCTGAATCAAAGAGAGAGTCTTCGTTCAGAGTCACTGGAGAGACACTTCTTCAAAGCACAATAGAAAGCATCCTTTCTGAATGCATCATGTCTTGATATGGCAACTGATCTCCCTGTGACCACAGAAAACCAGTTCCAATTCCATTGTTTGATGTCTTGGCCATCAATGGTCTTTCCTGTCTGACATCAGATTGAGAATAATTGTGCTAAATTGCTTACCTGCTGCCAGAGAACAGCACGGGGAGGAGTGCCATTTCCCCATTTGTACACGCATTGGCAGGATAGACCACACACCTCATTGCAGCAGAATCAGAATCAGGTTTATTATCACTGGCATGTGACGTTAAATTTGTTAACTTAGCAGCAGCAGTTCAATTCAATATATAATCTAGAAGAGAAATAAATCAATTACAGTATACTTATACTGAATAGTTTTAAAAATGTGCAAAGAAACAGAAATACCGTATGTTAAAAAAGAGAGGTATTGTCCTAGGGTTCAATGTCCATTTTAGAATCAGATGGCAGAGGGGAAGAAGCTGTTACTGAATCACTGAGTGTGTGCCTTCAGGCTTCTGTACCTCCTACCTGATGGTAACAGTGAGAAAAGGGCATGCCCTGGGTGCTGGAGATCCTTAATAATGGATGCTGCCTTTCCGAGACACCGCTCCCTGAAGATGTCCTGGGTACTTTGTAGGCTAGTACCCAAGATGGAGCTGACTAGATTTACAACCTCCTGCAGCTTCTTTCGGTCCTGTGCAGCAGCCCCTCCATACCAGACAGTGATCCAGCCTGTCAGAATGCTCTCCATGGTGCTTCTACAGAAGTTTTTGAGTGCATTTGTTGACATGCCAAATCTCTTCAAACTCCTGATGAAGTACAGCCGCTGTCTTGCCTTCTTTATAACTACATCGATATGTTGGGACCAGGTTTGATCCTCAGAGATCTTGACACCCAAAAACTTGAAACTTGATGGCAAGGAGGAGCAAAATCTGAAAGTGTGCTCTGAATTCCACCATTGTGCTTTTCTGACAGATCTTCAGAAACTACTTGATTCTGTACACCAGAGCATAAACACAGAGCTTCATGGAGAACAGAAAGATCCAAGAAACAATGAGCAAAGGTACAATTTGTTTCATGTTTTGTCAGAAAGCTCTGCCACTACCTTTGAAACAATTCATAACACTGGCAACACGCTGGAGGAACTCAACAGGTCGGGCAGCATCCGTGGAAACGATCAGTCAACGTTTCGGGCCGGAACCCTTCATCAGGACTGAAGAGAGAAGGGGCAGAGGCCCTATAAAGAAGGTGGGGGGAGGATGGGAAGGAGAAGGCTGGTAGGTTCCAGGTGAAAAACCAGTAAGGGGAAAGATAAAGGGGTGGGGGAGGGGAAGCAGGGAGGGGATAGGCAGGAAAGGTGAAGAAGGAACAGGGGAAAACACAATGGGTAGTAGAAGGAGGCAGAACCATGAGGGAGGTGATAGGCATCTGGGGGAGGGGGCAGAGTGAAATGGGGATGGGGAGGGAATTACCGGAAGTTGGAGAATTCTATGTTCATATCAAGGGGCTGGAGACTACCTAGACGGTATATGAGGTGTTGCTCCTCCAACCTGAGTTTAGCCTCATCGTGGCAGTAGAGGAGGCCATGTATGGACATATCCGAATGGGAATGGGAAGCAGAGTTGAAGTGGGTGGCAACCGGGAGATCCTGTCTGTTGTGGCAGACGGAGTGGAGGTGCTTGACGAAGCGGTCCCCCAATCTGCGTCGGGTTTCACCGATGTAGAGGAGGCCGCATCGGGAGCACGGGTTGCAATAGATCACCCCAACATAACACTGGTGTGTTTCTATGTAAGTGCTTCCCTTAAAGAGCAACTTTGCCCTGTGATAAATTATCCTAGGGATTGTGCAGTGCTGAAGTGGTTGAAATATCCATGCTAGTGCCTGCATCAAGGGAGGGAAGATGTGAAGTATGAGCAGTATCGAAAGGAGAGGTGATGTAAAGAGAAACAGGGATAGCAGGATGATATATAGGGAGGGGCAATGATATGGAAAGATCTTCTTGTTCAGCCCCTCAGGTCAAGGATGACTTCCCAGCACAATGACTTTGTGGGATCTAATCTAACTTATGGGTCCTCCATGGGATCAGAACGCTCTGCAACTGATTCAAAATTCAAAGTAAATTTATTATGAAAGTACATTGACAGTACTGTGCAGAATTCTTAGGCACACGTATATGTAGCTCAGGTGCCAAAGACTTTTGCACAGTAGTTTATTTGTCAACGTGGAGCGGAAAGTGAGGCTGTAAATCTGGCGGGAGTAAAGGGTGTTTGGAATGGCAAGAGTGGAGTGCTGCAGGAGGGGTGTGGGACAGGCGTCAAAGAAGGAATGCCAGGAGTAGATAGTGACATGAGTGCAGCCCCGAGACACCAGGCAAGGTCATTTGATTCCAAACAATTGGGTTATCGATCATTACAGAATATCTCTCTGGTGCTTCCCGCTCCCTCCCCTCTCCCTTCTCCTTTCCCCTTTTCGCAACCGTGATTGCCCTCTCCCTACCCCCGTCACACCCTCAGTCCACAGTAGAGACCCATATCAGAATCAAGTTTATCATTACTCACATGTGTCATGAAATTTGTTCTTTTTGCAGCAGCAGCAGTACAGTGCAATACATAAAATTACTACAATACTGTGCAAAAGTCTTTGAGCACCCTAGCTATGTATATGTGCCTAAGACTTTTGCACAGTGCTGCAGATCACCAAATATTACCGAGATTTTTTTTTGCTGTTATTCACTGTAGAACAAAGAAACATAGAAAACATAGAAAACCTACAGCACAATACAGGCCTTGGGCCCAGAAAGCTGTGCCGAACATGTCCTTACCTTAGAAATTACCTAGGGTTACCCATAGCCCTCTATTTTTCTGAGCTCCATGTACTTGTTCAGGTGTCTCTTAAAAGACCGTATTGTATCCACCTGCACCACCATCGCCGGCAGCCCATTCCATGCACTCACCGCTCTGTGCATAAAAAAACTTACCCCTGGCATCTCCTCTGTACCTACTTCCAAGCACCTTAAATCGGTGCCCTCTTGTGCTAGCCATTTCAGCCCTGGGGAAAAACCTCTGACTATCCACACGATCAATGCCTCTCATCATCTTATACACCTCTATCAGGTCACCTCTCATCCGCTGAGAAATACAATAGAATTAATGAAAAACTACACACAAGCTAAGACTGACAGGCAACCAATATGCAAAAGAGGACAGACTGTGCAAATACAATACTAAGTAAATAGACGCACAGCAACGCTGTTACAGCTTAGGGCGTCAGAGTTTGGAATTCTGAAATTTCTGAAATCCTTCCCAAGGAACACCCTTTGTCTCAATCCACCACAAAATTTTATATCTTTCAGTAATAAATCTCTCTCATTTTTCTAAATTGCAGTGTGTAGGCCCAATGTTGTCAACATTTCTTCATACATCAATTCTTCAAAACTTGCATGTGTCCTCTTTTCCTGGCTATGTTTAGATTGAGCAGGTTGGACATCAGCTTGTGCGTTGGCCTCCCAAGTCCCTTTGACGGTCAGCAGAGAAAGGCTGTGGAGAATTCTTCTCAAATTTGATTTCATCCACTCCGTGTTGATCTTCGCCCTTCTGTCAAACACAGACCCGATCCAAGTGCAGAGTAAAAGAATCCCACGAGCTCCTTCTGACTGGCACCACATGTGGGGAAGGGGAAAAGTAGACAATTTGGGGAGGAATTTGTCATAGAGAAATGTTGCTTGTGATTTCCTGTGCCCTCATAGAAACATAGAAAATAGGTGCAGGAGTAGGCCATTCAGCCCTTCAAGCCTGCACCGCCATTCAGTATGATCATGGCTGATCATCCAACTTAGAACCCTGCACCTGCCTTCCCTCCATACCCCCGATCCCTTTAGCCACAAGGGCCATATCTAACTCCCTCTTAAATATAGCCAATGTACTGGCCTCAGCTGTTTCCTGTGGCAGAGAATTCCACAGATTCACCACTCTCTGTGTGAAGAAGTTTTTCCTAATCTCGGTCCTAAAAGGCTTCCCCTCTATCCTCAAACTGTGACCCCTCGTTCTGGACTTCCCCAACATCGAGAACAATCTTCCTGCATCTAGCCTGTCCAATCCCTTTAGGATTTTATACGTTTCAATAAGATCCCCCCTCAATCTTCTAAATTCACGTCACAGCAGTCTTACAAAAAGAGAGGAAGAATACTTATTAGTTCCTTGAGCTACATTTGTAATGTAGCACCTAGTGTAACACTTTACAGCACTGGCAATCAGGGTGCAATTTGTACATTCTCCCTGTCATCACCTGCTTTCCTCCAGGTGCTCTGGTTTCTTCCACTTTCCAAATGCATACAGATTAGTAAAGGTTAGTAAGTTGTAGGCATGTTATGTCGGTGTTGGAACCATGGCAACACTTGCGGGCTGCCCCCAGCGCATATGTGGGCTGTGTTGGTCATTGACACAAACGGTGCACTTTACTCTATATTTCAATGTACATGTTTCAAATAAAGCTCATCTAATTTGATAGTCGATGGATAGTTAGCCAAATGCAAGTAGGTCACTTACCTAAGCTTATAAAACAAATCATATTGGAATTTTTTTGTTATCTAGATGCCCACAGTAACAGCTTTAAATGAGACAATCACTAAGATTTCTGACAGCATATTTTGTAACATGAGAAAAACAATATATATTTTCTTAAATGAAGTACTTAACATTGATTTTTATTGTACTTAATGTCCCCTATTCCTGCACCTGAAACTACTTGTACAAAGTCAAAATTGGTGACCCTTAACTGAGTACTGATTTTGATTCTCTCTGCCAGTGTCTAGAAGTTGTAATGCACATGAATTTGCCAATTTTTTTTTACAAATATTTATTTCAACAGATATTTAAGGAAATAGAAACCCTTGTATCGAGTTAATAAGGTCCTCTTTAATATTTAGTTTTATAACTGGAATCATTTATTTGTTAACCGTGATGCTTCCATTAATGTATCCTGTTGCCAGCACTAGAGCCCAAGTGTTAACCCCCTTTCTATCTGGAGCAGCAGTCAATCCAGCTTATTACTTTCTCAGTGTGAGATCTATAGCAAGTTATATATTTGCTTCAGTGTTTAATGGAGCATCCGGAGGCAACAAATCCCCAGTATTTAACGGACACTAAAAACTCAAAACCTGAAGATTAAGTCATGGGGCAATGAAGCAGGGCCTTCAGCCGATTGTGCTGATCGTCAGTACTCTGCACGAACCCGATGCTAATCCAATTTTATTCTCCTCACATCTCAATATTGTTTGCATTCTCATCAGCTATAAAAAGGGGAATCATCAGCTGCAAATCTAGGCCAGATATCATGGCCTACAAAGTGATCACAGGTCGCTAAGAGAAGGAAGAGCCATACCCAGGCCTGACAGCAGGGCCTATGAAGTGATCGCAGATCTCTAACAGAAGGAAGACAGAAAGGATTATTTTGTGTCAAAGTGAAAACAAATTTCTACAAATTGGTCTAAATATATTACAAGAATTAAACATCAAATAATTAATTACATAATTAATCACCCACCTCAAGTCAGTATTTAGTAGATGCACCTTTGGCAGCAATTACAGCCTTGAGTCTATGTAGGTCTATATCAGCTTTGCACATCTGGACACTGCAATTTTTACCCAATCTTGTTTACAAAACTGCTTAAGCTCTTGTCAGATTGCATGGGAATCATGAGTGAACAGCCCTTTTCAAGTCCAGCCACAAATTCTCAATCGGATTGAGGTTTGGACTCTGACTTGGCTGCTCCTGTGTAGCTTTGGCTTTATGCCTGGAGTCATTGTGTTGCTGGAGAACAAATCTTCTCCCAAGTCACATTTCCCTTGTAGATTGCTTCAGGTTTTCCTCCAGGATTTCCCTGTATTTTGCTGCATTCATTTTATCCTCTACCTTCACAAGCCTTCCAGGGCCTACTGTAGTGGAGCAACTCAACAGCATGATGCAGCCGCCACCATGCTTCACGGTAGGGATGGTGTGTTTTTGATGATAGGCGATGTTCGACTTACGCCAAACATAGCGTTTAGTCTTATGGCCATAAAGCTAAATTTTGGTTTCATCAAACCATAGAACCTTCTTCCAGTTGACTTCAGAGTCTCCCACTTGTCTTCTAGCAAACTCCAGCTGAGATTTCATGTGAGTTTTTATCAACAGTAGCTTTCTCTTTGTCACTCCCCCATAAAGCTGCAACTGGTGAAGCACCTGGGCAACAGTTGTTCTATGCACAGTCTCTCCCATCTCAGCCATTGAAGCTTGTAATTCCTCCCGAGTTGTTATAGGTCCCTTGGTAGCCCCCACCCCCACTAGTACCCTTCTTCCACAGTAACTCAGTTTTTGAAGACGGCCTGCTCTAGGCAGATTTACAGCTGTGCCATTTTACTTATCCATTTCTTGGTGATTGACTTAGCTATACTCCCAGGGGATATTCAATGACCTGGAAATTATCTTGTATCCACCTCTTGACTTGTATTTTTCAATAACCTTTTTGTGGAGTTGCTTGGAGTGTTCTTTTGTCTTCATGGTGTGATTTTTGCCAGGATACTGACTCACCAGCATTTGAACCTGCCAGATACCTATGTATTTTACTACAAACAATTGCAACACCTTGACTGCACACAGGTTTATATATAGCTAGGACACCTTAACTAATTACTGTATCTGACTTCTAAAACCAATTGGCTGCACTAGTGATGATTTGGTGTGTCATATTAAAGGTGGTGTTTTATATTTGTAAATAATTTAGATCACTTTGTAGGGATTTGTTTTCATTTTGACACAATATAGTATATTTCTGCTGATCAGTGTCAAAAAAATCAAAGTAAATTCACTCTGATTCAATGCTGTGAAACAATAAAACATGAAAATTTCCGGGGGGGTGGGCAGGTAAATATTGTTTTTTTTTATATAGGCGCTGTTTCTAAACCCATCATGATCTTGCACATTAATGCCAAATCGCCTCTCCTAAAAAAATGGCCACCTTGAAATATGGCACCTTCACTCTCTTCCTAAAATGTGATGACTGGAACTGGATGCATTTCTCTGGTTATGACCTTTGATGTTTTTCAACAGTTAACCAGTTAACTCCCAGCCTCTGTCGCTATTTCCTCATTTCACCCAGACTCACCTGGATCCACCTTCTCCCTCTCCTCTTTATATTGGTCACTACCCCTCCTTCAGATGGTTCCGTTTAATAACAGAGAGTGTGTTCAGTATGCAACCTGAAGTTCTTAGTCTTCACAGTCATCAACAAAACCAAACACTCCAAAGAATGAATGACAGAAACATCAGAATCCCAAAGCAAGCCCTACCACCTCCCACATACAAGCCCCCAACAAGACTATCCAAAACGATGGTATATTACCTCATTTCAGTAACTCAGACAGGCTTTCTCTCACTACTGAGGGAAGCAGAGAGAGATTGCTACTGCAACAATGAGAGTGGAAGACAAGATCAGTCCAAACAATAGATCTCAACGGTCCTTTCTCCTCTACAGAAGTTGCCCGACCTGCCGAGTTCTTTCAGCTGCATGCTTTATGCCGCAGTCTCTTGTCTCAGTAAGCCTCCCTGCTCTGTCTAGGACTCCCTATCACTCACCATCCTTGCAGCGTGTCCTTCCACTTCAAAAGAATGATGTGCTTTGAACGACATTTGCGTGCTATTTTGATACATCGATCAATAACGTTAACGGTTTGTAATGAAGATTCATTTCCTGCAGTTCAACAGCTGTCATGAGTAATGGAAAAATGAATCCACGGGCCAGTCACAGCACAGAGCCACCAGCTGATGTGAATAAATTACAGCAGAGACCAAAAAGGTACTTTCCAAATTAAAGTTAGCACCTGCTAAGTTTGTCTGCAATCTAAGTTTGTATGGTGACAAGATGGATCACAAATCTCTATAATTAACCATCATTGTCATTTGGTATAAGAGTAGGACTTAAATCTTCTCAAATATGAACTAGTCCCAGCCTTCTGAGCTTCACATCCCTATCGTTTATGAGTTATGAAGGCTTCTTTTCTCTTCAGACTGCGTGAGACTGGAATAAGTGGGCCATAGATTTAGGCTGAAAGGTTAAACATTTGAAGGGAATGCAAGGAGAAGCTTCTTCACTCTGATGGTAATGCGAGTGTGGAACAAGGGGCAGGTTCAATTGCAACATTTTAGAGAAGTTCGGATAGGTACTTGGATGAGAGGGCTATGGAGGGATCAAAGTTGCTGGTGAACGCAGCAGGCCAGGCAGCATCTCTAGGAAGAGTCTGACGAAAGGTCTTGGCCTGAAACGTCGACTGTACCTCTTCCTAGAGATGCTGCCTGGCTTGCTGCGTTCACCAGCAACCCTGATGTGTGTTGCTTGAATTTCCAGCATCTGCAGAATTCCTGTTGTTTGGGCTATGGAGGGCGAGGGTCTGGGTGCAGATAGATGGGACTAGGCAGAAAACTAGGCCAGCATAGACTAGATGGGCCGAAAGGCCTCTTTCTGTGCTGTAGTGCTCCACGATTCTATGACTCTATAGTGCATTCCAAAATGAAATTATTTGGAGGAAGATGGGAATATACAGTATGGTCTATGATGGTTAATGAGTTGGGCATATGTTGATTCTAAATGGGTGATTCCTTCTGTCATCAGAGAATGCCTTTTTAAAGAGGTTACCTGTTATTAATGGAAACACTGTATTAAAAGAATGACTTTGAATTCTGCATGTTCTTCCTGTGACTGCACTGGTTTGCATCGAATGCTCTGGTTACCTCCTGCACCCCTAAGATTTACTGGTGGGGTGATTGGATACTGTAACTCAATCCCTGGTGCAGATACTTGGTCAATGGGTCAAAGGAGAGTTGATGGAAATGTGAAGGAAAATGAGTTGTTGGGATACAAGGATGTCACAGGGTGAGTGAGACTGGTGGGATGTCTCAGTTGGGTGCTAGCATGGACCTGATGGATTGAATGGTCTCTGGCTTTGTTGCTATAAATAAGTAAGTAATTAAGTGTTTTTTTTCCCAAAGATGGCACTAGTGAACCAGGGCAACGTGTTGTGGGCTGTTTACAAGACTTGTAAATATTCTTCTACTGAATTACACTCGTTGCAATCTGCAGTCTGTAATTTCCCTTCAAGCAATGTATGTTTGAACTGGCTTAATGAACTAGCAATTTCACAATATTCTGAAGTTCTTGGCAGACGTAAATCTCAAGAATGCAGGTATGGCACCTTTAAGCAGATGAATGTACATCACCATAGCCAGAAGAAAGGGAAGAGGGGAAGACTCCAAGCCAGAATGAATCACCAAGCAATGAAAGTTCCTCGACCTAGCATCTTATTAACAAATATACAGTCGCTGGCGAACACGTTTGAGGACCCAAGGACAAGGTTGCTGTGTTGGAGGGAAATGAGGAATTGCTGCGTTCTATGTTTAATGGAGACGTGGCTCACTCCAAACACATTGGAATCAGTGATCAGACCTGAGTGCTTCTTGATACACAGAATGGACTGAACTGCTGATTTGGAGAAGGCAAAAGGTGGGGGTCTGTGTTTCCTCATAACCTCTCTGAGGTGTTCGGATGCAGCGGTCTTGGTCTTGTGTTGCACTCTTGGTCTTGTGTCGCACTCTTGTTCCCTGACTTGGAACATCTAATGATTATTTGCCGACGGTTCTACTTATCAAGAGGATTCTCCTCCATGATCCTGACTGCACTTTACATACCATCAAAAGTTGAACTCGACACATTGAATGCTGCCATCAAACAAGAAACTGCCCACCACAGCACATTTTAAATCATAGTCGGAGACTTCAGTCAGGCTTGTTTAAAGAAATCGCTGCCAAATTATCATCAGCATATAAGCTGCAGCATCCACAACTGTCCCAACATATGAGAGCACTGCTGTCCTGTGAATGGGAATGCCTACCATTCCATGCCTAGACCGCATTTCCGAAAATCTGATCACTTGCTGCCCTTCTCCTACCTGCATACAGGCAGAGGCTGAAGATCAGGGCTCCAGAGTTAAGGACAACAAGGAGGTGGTCGTGTGGGGCAGGGATTGCTTTGAGTCGGTGGAATCATCAGAAGATCTGAATCCATGGATATTAGTATCTGTGGAAACACCATAGTTGTCATGGACTTTATTAAAATAGTTGTGGATGAGAGTGTCCCCACAAAATCATTCAGAGTCCTCCCCAACCAGCAGTGCTGGATAAACCATGAGGTCTGCTCTCTACTGAGGACCAGATCAGTGGCATTCAGGTCCAGGCGCAATCCCCAGAAAGATATGGCAATTCTGGGCCAAACTTGAGTCACTGGGGGATTCTGAACAGCTGTGGCAGGGCTTGAATGCTATTATCTCTCACAAAGTGAAACCAAACGACATATGTGACAGCAGGGTTTTGCTCCCCGATGAGCTCGATGCCTTTTATGCTCACGTTCAGCATCAAAACATGGAGGAACCTTCACTCACCCCCACACCCCCCGATGACCCTGTGATTTCAGTCTCAGGCTGACCTGAAAGTATCCTTCAGGAGAGTGAATCCTGGCCGAGTACTAAAGACCTGTGCTGATCAACTGGCTGGAGTATTCACTGTTATCTTAAAGCTCTCACTTTGGCAGCCGGAGGTACCCACTTGCTTCAAGCAGGCTTCAATCAACCATGGTAATCTGCCTCAATGATTATCGTCCAGTAGCACTTACGTTCACGGTGATGAAGTGCTTTGAGGTTAGTGACAAAACGTATCAACTCCTGCCTGAGAAGTGACTTGTTCCATTCCAATTTACTTACTGGCAAAACAGGTCCACAGCAGGTGCCTTTTCATGGCTCTTCATCTCAACCCTGATACGTCTGGAGAGTAAAAATGTGTACATCAGGAAGTTTCCTTATTGTCTATAGCTCTGCGTTCAACACTAATACCCTCAAAATGTATCAATAAGCTTCAAGACCTTGTCTTCAATACCTCCTTGTGCAATTGGATCTTCAATTTCCTCATTTGTAGACCCCTGTCAGTTCAGATTGACAAAAGACATCTCTTCCACAATCTCCCATCACATTACAAGTCTGTGTGCATAGCCTCCTGCTCTACTCACTTTATTCTTGTCACTGTGAGGCTAAACACCACTCCAATGCCAGATTTAAGTTGGGTGACGATGCCACTGTCATTGGCCGAATCGAAGGTGGTGACGAGTCAGCAGATAGTAGGGAGATTGAAAATCTGGCCATGTGGTACCGCAACAACAACCTCTCTCTCAATGTCAGCAAGACCAAGGAGCTGATTATTGACTTCAGGAGGTGGAAACCAGAGGCTGGGGGATCAGGGGTGGAGAGGGTCAGCAACTTTAAATTTCTCGGTGCTAATATTTCAGAGGACCTGTCCTGTGCCCAGCATATGTGCAATTACAGAGAAAGCATGGCAGTGCCATTATTTCCTTAGAGGTTAATGAAGATTCACGTGATATGTAAAACTTTGACAAACTTCTAAAGAAGAAGTGGGTATGGCTCTGTCCATCACGGGTAATACCCTCCCCACCAATTGACCACATCTACACGGAGCGCTGCTGTAGACAGGCAGCATACATCATCAAAGACCCCCAACACCCAGGCCATTGGTGCTGCTCCTCAGGAAGAAGGTACGTATGGGAGCCTTAGGACCGACACCACCAGGTTCAGGAACAGCTATTATCCCTCAAACATCAGGCTCTTCACTCAACTTCATTTGCCCAATCAGTGAACTGTTCCCACAATCTACTGACTCACTTTCAAGGTCTTTTCATCTCATGTTCTCAATACATATTTTTTATTATTTTTTTTCTTTTGAATTTTTACAGTTTGTTGCCCTTAGCACATAGGTTGTTTGTCCTGTTGGGTGTGATTCTGTTGTGTTTCTTGGATGTACTATGTATGCACACAAGAAAACAAATCTCAGCGTTGTATATGGTGAGTAGACGTTGTCATCGTATTTCGATGGACAACCGAAGAAATGTATTTTGATAATAAATTTATTTTGAACTTCCAAGTAATTTAACTCTATCTGTAATAAGTGATTGAGTATTCTCTTGATTTGCTGACGATAGTTTAAATGCATGGTCTTTAGTTTAAGAAAGCATGTCACATAGAAAACATGGATACCAAACCAGAAAGAAAAGCATTACGTGGAGTGATATTTAATCCAAGGACTATTTAGAAGGAAAGAGGCACAAATGTTTAGGGAGAGAATTCTTGGTATTGACGTCAAGTTGGTTAAGAAGACTAATGACATAAGGTGGGGCAGAATGGAGGGATTTCCAAGGAACCGGGTTGTTAGGACATTTGCTCATTTTAAGTTGGTAAGAGCCTGCTGCCGACAGAACAGGTTGTCTGTAGCAGAGATTTTGAGAAGGTGAAACTCACACATGGTGGTGACCTGGGAGTTAAACAAAGGAGCAATTATTTATTTTCCCGAGCTTCCTCCCCCTCACAACTCTACACATTTCCAGTAGTTCTGCCCTCAAGTACAGACTGTGTGAAGCTAAACCATAAGTGGGATGGTCTGAAGTTGAATCCACAATCATTGGTGGTCATGGGTGGCTGTGCCATCAGAAAGAGAAATGTGTTTATTCTCAGTTTCCGTACCTAATGACAGACACTAACATCATTGTGGACATCAGGTGAGGACAGAAGCAGACTTGACTTTCTTTTACACTCAGCATCACAGCTCATTTTCAGTCCCCATGTACTTGTGGGGAAAACGGCTTCTGGAACAAGGGGCTCAACCACGCACAGCACCACAGTAATCACAGCCTTGATTCTTCCCAATGCACCTACACTCGGTTTAAAGTCATGAAGAAGGGAAATTACAGAGATCCACTGTTCGCATATTTAAAGAGCAGATATGGTCAATGAAACTAGTGTTTAGCACACTCTCATGGTATGAATACCTCTCAGCTGTATTCCAGTTGCTGCCCTTGTCAGACTGGCTTGGCGTTTTCCCTGCACCTCCTTCCTTTTGTATATCTGGGCTTCAGGGAAGGGTGCTGGGGAAACCATAATGATCGAAGCAGTCAACTTCAGTGCTGAAGAATGGAATCCGATACATCGTTACCAAGTGATTGCACGCCAGTTTCACCATAGCAATTACATGACAGAGCCATCTGCATTAACCTTACCATTTTGCCTGAGCTTGCATAAGAACACTCTTGACAAAGGAGGGTCTATCACATCCTCGGCAGCAAATCAGAATGCTATCAAAGTGACAGTGAACAGGTCGAATACTGTGAATAAAGCTTAGAGCATCAGGCCAGTTTTGCAGTAAGCAACTTTGGATGCTGAAAGATCAGCAGATGTTCAGACTGAATTTATTCTGCTCACAAGTGGGTTAATGCAATGGTGGAAAATTCTTTTCAGCATCTAAAAGTAGTCAGATTCGCAGAACAGTGATGGAGCTAAATGCATTGCTGTGTGAAAAAATTAAATTTCCAGTTGGCTTTTGCAGACAGAGAGCTGGATTAATGCTATGTACAGTTTTTGACTTATCCTTCTATATCTTTTGTCATATGTCAGCACAGAGCTTAATACGGGTGTGTTTGTGTATGTGTAATGTTACCAGGTGTGGCTGACTAAGAATGCCATTTGAATGATTAAGTGCCATGCATTTGGACTGAAGGAAATGATATTAACAATCTTTCCTTTCTCACATGCAGTTCCCCTTCCAGCCCCATTTCAAAAAGCAGCCTGTTTTCTGCCAGCAAATCCTCCCTCCCTCTGGAGATGCAGTCGAAATTCATTGAGATAACGAAGGAAGCGGCCTTGTGTCTCCATGACAACCTAGAAGCCTTGGAAAAGTGGGCAGATAATTTCTTCTCTATTTCAATGCTGAAATCCAATTATTTTCTTATGTAGTTTTGAATTTGATATGCCATGGTTTAAATCCTTGTTGGGATTTTTATTTTAAGTGTTAACAGTACAAGATTGCTGTGAACTTGACACCACTTTTGTTGTTTGTAGTTTGGATTGTGAATGAGGCGCTTGGAAATTTCTAAATGATCTAATATTTTGATATTTTGTCTTTCTTTTTCCTTAACACAAGGCCATTGTCTCAACTAACACTGTCAGAAGCTGGCTACAGTATATGTACCAGCAATCCTCAAGTTCAGGAGAGGCACTAGAGTGTGTCCCCACAATTCTGGACTCACCTTTTAACCATGGCTTTGGAAAACCTCCCAAAGTGAAGAGAGGCAAAAAACAAAGGGTCTTATTCTCTCCAACAGAGAATCAGAGAAATAGCCCAGACCCAAATTTTCAACTGCCCAATTCCGTCCATCAATGTTGCCTCACCCATTGAGGTTCTCCAGCATCTTGTGTGTTATTCCAGATTCCAGCATCTGCAGTCTTCTATGTCTCCAATGAAGAAATATACTCAGAGGCCAATTTATTAGGTACAGGAGGCCACAGAGCGTATTCCTGTGTGTTCGTGGTCTGTGCACCTGTAGCCCATCCACTTCAAGGTTTGATGTGTTTTGCGTTCAGAGATGCTATTCTGCACACCACTGTTGAAACGTGATTACCTGAGTTACTGTCGCCTTCCTGTCAACTTGAACCACTCTAGCCATTCTCCTCTGACCTTTCTCATTAACAAGGTATCTTTACCCACAGAACTGCTACTCACTGGATTTTTTTTGTTTCTCACACCATCCTCTGTAAACTTGAGACTGTTGTGAGTGAAAGTCCCAGGAGATCAGCAGTATCGGAGATACTCAAACCACTCCATCTGGCACCAGAAATCACTCAATAATCATGGTTAAAATCACTTAGGTCACATTTCTTCCCTGTCCTAATGTCTGGTCTGAACAACAACTGAACCGCTTGACCATGTCTGCATGCTTTTATGCTTTGAGTTGCTGCCACATGATTGGCTGATTAGATATTTGCATTAATGAGAAGATGTAGAGGAGTACCTAATAAAGTGGCCACTGAGTGGAGCATTGGTTCCATAAAGCGATCAGGCTTTTGGCCTGAACTTGGGACTAGGAAGTGGTGTGTGCTGAATGGTATCAGAATCAGGTTTAATATCTCCGGCATAAGTCGTGAAATTCGTGGTTAAGCAACAGCAGTACAATTGCATACGTTATAATAAAAACTGAACTACAGTAATATATATATAAATGTTACATTAAATAGTGCAAAAAAAGTGGTGAAGCAGTGTCATGGGTTCAATGTTCATTCAGAAATCGTTGAGTATGTGCCTTCAGGCTCCTGTACCTCCTCCCTGATGGTAGCAATGAGAAGGGCATGACCTGGGTGTGGGAGTCCTTAATGATGTACGCTGCCTTTTTGAGGCATCGCTCCTTGAAGATGGCCTGGATGCTGGGGAGACCAGTGCCCATGATGGAGCCAACTGGGTTTACAACATTCTGCAGCTTATTTTGATCCTGTGCAGTGCCCCCACACCAAACTGTGATGCAGTTAGAATGCTCTCCACAGTGGTGGCATCCATTAGTCTCACGAGACCACGGAGTTCCAGGGTGCAGGCCTGGGCAAGGTTGTATGGAAGACCAGCAGATGCCCATGCAGAAAGTCTCCCCTCTCCATGACACCGATGTTGTCCAAGGGAAGGGCAAGGGCCGATACAGTTTGGCACCAGTGTTGTCGCAGGAGTTGCCAGGACGAGGTTGCAGGCAACGTCAGACTGCCTTAGGGACTCCAGCTCCGGATTTGTCCTCAGGGCTTACTCCCGAAGCCTTTCCTATGAGTGGGTATGGCTGCAAGGCAGCGGAGGTTTGAAATCAGTGTTTTCCCTCTCTTAGGTGGACTGCCTTCCCAGGCTGACAAGCTCCATCTACCCAAAGCACTGATTTTAAGGCACCAGGACCCACCTTCACCCCTTCTCCCATCAGTAGAAACAGTTCCGCCGGGCTTAGAGGCTAAACCACACGAGAAGGCCAGGAGTTGGACTTGGTTGTTTGAGGCTATTTGAGGCATATGCCATGAGGAGCACTTTTAGGTAGTGGGAACTTGTCCCCACTACCACCCCTCGGCTTGACAACCTTGGAAGCACAGTACATCAGTCGAAATTTATGTCTTTGGTGACATACCAAAGTATGTTTGCTGTCTTTGGTAGGATGTGGTGATGTGGAGAGGAGGCAAATGAGGTGGCTAAAGGTGGTGGGGGGACAGTCAGCTCATTCCTGATTACCTCTGCAAATGGCAATTACAGGAACCGGTGGGACACCAGCAAGCAGAAATTCTGTGCGCTGGAAAACATAACCAGCTTCTATACATTCAGCAAGGACCTGCAGAGGTCTCTTCAGGAATCCAGAGGCAATAAAACAGAAGGGACAACAGAAACCTGGTGAGTGTCAGCTGCTCTCCGCAAAATCTTTCCTACTGCAGCAGAACGCAGAACACAGAGCAGTACTACACAGTACAGGCCCCTCAGCCAAATGTTGTGCCAACCTTTCACACTATTCCAAAGCCAATCTAACCCTTCTCCTCACATACCCACTCCATTTTTCTTTCATCATGTGCCTGTCAAAGAATCTCTTAAATGTCCCTGCTACATCTGCCTCTACCCCCACCACTGGCAGGGCTTTCTACACATCACCATTCTCTGTGTAATCAAAACTACTTCTGACATTTCCCCCCCCCCCCCAATACTTTCCCCCAATCCAATCACCTTAAAATGATGCCCCCTCTTGTATTAGGTATTGCTGCTCTGGGAAGAAGGTGCTATCTGTCCACTCTATCAACACCTCTTACTATCTTATGCACCTCTATCACATTGCCCCTCATCCTCCTTTGCTCAGCAGAGAAAAGCCCTAGCTCCCCCAATCTTTAAAATAAAACATACCATCTAATCCTTTCATGGCATCCTCTCAAAAGACTGGACCCAGGAGCAGAGGAATGGTAGGATCCCCAGGAAGAGACAGGAACAAGAGGCTAGATATCAGAGGAGCAACCAAGCAACATCACAAGACAACTTACTCTCTCCAACACAGTGATCCCACACCCACCAAGCCACAGAATGAGAGTCCTCTTAAATAATCAAAGAGTGAGGGAAACATGTGACAGTCACAATTAATTTGACAAGATTAAACCAAAAACACAAGGGCTTAACAACTCTACTTAAGATAGTGAATTGAATTGAATTAACTTTATTACTTACATCCTTCACATACATGAGGAGTAAAAATTTTTACATTACATCTCTATTTAAATGTGCAATCTGCAACTTAAAAGTAATTTGTAATAAACAGTATGTACAACAGGACAGTCAATATAACATAGAAACACTACTGTATCTGTGTGAATTGATTAGCAAATACAGGTGCTCAAAAGCCCAAGAAGCTTAGGCTCTATGACAAGCCAAGGGCTGGTGACAGTACCTCCCCACCTAAGGCCAGCAGCTGTGAGTACAGGGAGCTCTCAAGGCAGTCCTGGAGCTTGAGGGAGCGCTGGAAAATCCGGAATGGATCATATGTAGCTCAGAAACATAGCACATGACTCGGAAGCATTGCATAACATGGGAGGCCGTACGGACCTTGTGACCCAGAGAACCTTGGAAAAAATCTTGAAAATAGACTAAAGAAGCTCAGAACCTCCACTGGGTCCATAGGAGTGGTTGGGGGGCGGGGGGGGGAAATTCTGTCATGGTGCGCTCTCAAAGGACTGAACCCAGGTGCAGAAGAAAGGCAGGATCCCCAGGAGGAAACAGAAAGGTTAGGCATCAAAATACCAGCACAGCTTCAGAGTGATACCACAAGACAACTCACTCTCTCTCACACAATGGCCCCCTCCAAAACACTGAATGGAAATCCTCTTTAAATAAGCGTAGAATACATGAAACATGTACCAACCACAATTAAATGGACAAGATTAAACCAAAAACACAAGGGCTTAACGACTCTAGTTAAGATATTGATTGGCAAATACAAGTGCTCAAAAACCCTGGAAGCTCAACACTCTAAGCAAATTGCAAGGCTCGTGACAATCCAGGCAACATCCTGGTAAATCTCCTCTGCATCCTTGAAATACTCTGGGAAAGTATAGTAAGTGAAAAATGAGAACCAAGAATATGATCCAGATAGGTGAGGTGGCTAGATATTTCAAAACATCCTTTGTTCCTTCAATCCCTAGTGTGCTAAGATGCCCTGTTCTTCAGTTGAACATACATCACAGGTTTGACCCCACTTAGTGCCATGGTAGCTTCCCTCAGGTGGGAACAAGTGGAGTGATACAACTGAATGAATGAATTAAAATAGTCATTGAGTTAATATTGTTGATGTTGCAAAGGTTGAGAATCTTGTTCCACCTCAGTTGAACGTTCTGGCACCATCCTCACTGAGACTTTCACAATATGTGTTTCATGAAGCTCCTGATTGTGAAGCAAGAGCTACAGTGGTGGAGAGATGTTGAGAGTCATCCTGTCTGAGCGGTTTCTACATTCAGTGTTGTTCCTGATGACGCACTGAGAACTTCTGCCTTCTCTTGTGTTTCAGGTATTCCAGTTTATTGTCCAGAGTTCCCGAGGCAGTACAACGGAATCAGAAGATCAGCCGAGCTCTGAGGAGACTGGAGAAGTTCGGAGTACGGCAGAACTTCAGGATTTGGCCACAGCACTTCCTCAAGGTGCTTCACGGGTTGTGGAATTGGGAGCTCTGCTCGCCGGACATCAGCGCAGCAGTTGAGGTGAGGCCGTTAATGGAATTATTAACAGCCAGGGATTATGTGGGTGGAAAGCATTCCTGCAGGGAAGGACCTTGAACCTTATTGCTCTGTTGAAGGAGGGAGTCTTGACAGAGAGGGGCTCAGGTGTATGTTCAGTGATGGGGTAACACTGGCCAGGTGTTATTTATTGCTGCTCCTTCCTTGCCTGGATGCAATGGTGCTGAGGTGGTACTAACCCGCGCGTGTTTGGAATTTGGGAGGAAACCGGAGCACCTGGAGGAAACCCTCACGGTGGCCGGGAGAACGTACAAACTCCTTACAGACGGTGGTGGAATTGAACCCGGGTCACTGATGCTGTAATTGTGTTGCACTGACCCCTAGGTTACTGTGACGCCCACAGATGCCAACATTTTCCATTTTAATTACTACAGTCTCCTCAAATCAGATTAGGTCCTTTATTCCTATTAAATTTAACTGAAAGATGCAAATATGAATATGAAAAAAGGGAAGAATTTCTACATTTTATTAAATGTACAAAGATGTGTTAAAATACTGATGACCTATTTTTATTTTAATTCAATACTTAACTGTTTTCATAAAATTCCTTCATAAAATTAAACATTATTTACAGACGTTAGTGATTAAAAACTGGTGCACAGAATCATTATTATCATTATTTACATTAAGACCAACCATCAGAGGGAACTTACTGTACCTCTGTGAGTATGTACAACATCCCAGACTCAAAATACTACTGGAAACCTGGAATGACGGAATGCTAGAAATACTCTTCAGGTCAGATAGCACCTGCAGAGCAAGAAACAGAGTTAACACTTCAGATCAATGACCTTTCATCATTGGAGAAGCATTGACTCTGCTTAATTCTTCCCTGGATGCCGCCTAACATGTTGACTATTTCCATCATTCTCGGTTTTCTGTTGCTGGGCTCAATCTGAAAGCCCCCCCCCCCATCAAGTCCTGACCATTTTCTTCACAGTTCATGCGAGACAAAGTGATTCAGATGCCCATGGAGGACTATGACAGCTGGCTGCAGCTGAAATTGAAAACGCCACAGAGGATACAGAGTGCTCCACCCATGAGGTGAAGATCACAGAAGGAGGAAGTGATGAGCTGTTATTACATGGAAGCTTCTGGAAGTGTTCTGTACCTTTTTCTTCAATTATAAATGAACTGAAATCACTGTGTATGATGTTAAAGAACACAAATGGGATTTAAGTAGCTGCTGTTTTGAAGAGTCTCGTAAACTGGCCAGCTGTACTGTAATGCAATGCAAAACAGATGCTCGTTAGCCTTAATAACATCTCATGTAATTCTGCCCACATTATTTAAATAGTTTTCCAATAATAAACCGGGCATGGATTAAACTAAGGAGTTAATATGGTAATAGATGCTCCTGTTATTTTGACAAGTGATTCCTTCCATTTATAGACCAATGGAAATGATACTTCCTTTTCCAAATTTTGTTCTCAACTCTAAATGGATATCATTCATGAGTTACCGCATCAACCTAAACTGCTGGATGTTTGTTGTAGCTTTCTTAGTGCATCCCTCCTTCTTTTTCTTTTCTTGTTTTCTGCTTTAAGGGCATGGGTATGTGCACTGATTCTCTTGGTGACTCTCCTGCTCATTCTGAACATCCAAGCACTAACAAGCACACTTTTCCAAACTTTAAATACTGAAAGTGAAGGAGCAAGATTTCTCGACACACCTAGCGAGAACCCGTTTACAAGGAGAAAGAATCTCAAAAAAATGGCAATTAGCAACCCATTAGAATTTGTGCTAGGATGAACCAGTGAAAAATCATCAGTTCTGCCATCCAGTGCTGCTATGGTATCATTGAAATAATACAAGGGGTTATACACAATGGACCAATACCATTAAGCCTGGGGTATTCCAAAGACATATGGGCTATAGGGATTAGTGAGTTATGGACATGCTGTGATGATGCCAGAAACATGGCTTCATTAGCGGTCTGCCCCCAGCACATCCTCGCTGGTTAGATTTGACACAAACAACGCACTTCACTGTATCTTTTGATGTATGAGTGGCAAACAAAGCTAATCTCTCTTTAAGAAATCTTTAAACTCTCCTTGACTACTACCATCTCACTTGAAATTAATCCTGCAATTAATCAATATGATTTCTGTTGACCTCTGTGTTCAATACATGATTTCTTGTTTTCTGGGAGGTATCTACTGGTAACTGAGGGTCCAAAATTAATGGGTTTTCAGCTATTACTAATTAACATTTGGTCAGAAGACTGACCAGAATTTAACACATGGCTTTTTTGCTGTTAATGACAGCCATGGTTAAGTAAGCAAACTTGCCATTGTTAGTTATTCCTGACAGATACAGTACAGAACATAGAGCAGTACATCTCAGGAACAGGGCCTTTGGCCCACAATGTGCTGAACAAATTAAATTAGTCATCAAATGGCCAACTAAATTTATCTCTTCTGCCTACACAATGTACATACCCTTCCATTTTTCTCACATCCATGTGCCTATCCAAATGATGCTTAAAAGTCCTAAAGTATCTGCCTCAACCACCATCCAGGCAGTGCATTCCAGGCACCCACCATTCTCTGTGTAAAATACTTGCCCCTCACATCTCCTTTGAAATTACCCCCTTTGATCTTAAATGCAAGCCCTCTGATATTCAACATTTCAACCCCCTAGGAAAAAAGATACTATCTATTTACTCTATCTCTGCTTCTCATGATTTTATCAACCTCAATCACATCTCCCCTCACCCTCCGCTGCTCCCTAGAAAGCAACACCGGTGTGTCCGACCTCTGGTTATAGTGCATGCTCTCTATTCCAGGCAGCCTCCTGGTAAAGCTCTTCTGCGCCCTCCACAAAGTTTCGATATCCTTCCTGTAATGGGGTGACCAGAACTGTGTGCACAATTCCGGACGCAGCCTAATGAGAGTTTTACAAAGTTGCAATATAACTTAAACACGAGGAATTCTGCAGATGCTGGAAATTCAAGCAACACACATCAAAGTTGCTGGTGAACACAGCAGGCCAGGCAGCATCTCTAGGAAGAGGTACAGTCGATGTTTCGGGCCGAGACCCTTCGTCAGGACTAACTGAAGGAAGAGTTAGTAAGAGATTTGAAAGTGGGAGTGGGAGGGGGAGGGGGAGATCCAAAATGATAGGAGAAGACAGGAGGGGGAGGGATGGAGCCAAGAGCTGGACAGGTGATTGGCAAAAGGGATATGAGAGGATCATGGGACAGGAGGCCCAGGGAGATGGAAAAGGGGGAGGGGGAAAAAACCCAGAGTATGGGCAAGGGATATCTCCTCTCTGTCTCATTTTTCTCCCTCTGTCCCTCTGACTATACCCCTTGCCCACCCTCTGGGTTCCCCCCCACCTTTCCTTCTCCCTGGGCTTCCTGTCCCATGATCCTCTCATATCCCTTTTGCCAATCAACTGTCCAGCTCTTGGCTCCATCCCTCCCCCTCCTGTCTTCTCCTATCATTTTGGATCTCCACCTCCCCCTCCCACTTTCAAATTTCTTACTAGCTCTTCCTTCGGTTAGTCCTGATGAAGGGTCTTGGCCCAAAATGTTGACTGTACCTCTTCCTAGAGATGCTGCCTGGCCTGCTGCGTTTACCAGCAACTTTAATGTGTGTTGCAACATAACTTCCTGACTTATGAACTCAGTGCCTCGACTAACAAAGGCAAGCATGCTGTATGCACTCTTAACCACCCTAGCAACCTGTGTAGACACTTTCAGAGAGCTTTGAATTTGGACCCCAAGGTCCCATTGCTCATCAAGACTGTTAAGGGTCTTCCCCTTAACAGTGTATTGTCTCTTTATATTTGACATACCAAGGTGCAACACTTCACATTGGTCCAGGTTAAACTCTATCTGCCATTTCTCCTTCATATCTGCAAATGATCTATATCCCGCTGTATTTTTTGCGAGTCTTCTGTGCTATTCACAACATCACCAATCTTCATGCTATCTACAAACTTACAAACTCACCCAGGTACATTTTTATCCTGTTCATTTATGTACATCACCAGCAGCAGAGGTCCCAGTACAGATCCCTATGGAACACCGCTAATCACAAACCTCCAGCTAGAATCAGTCCCTTCGACCACTGCCATCTGTCTTCCATGGGCAAACCAGTTCAGAATCTAAACGGACAATTCACCATGGATCCCATGCACCTTAACCTTCTGGATGAGCCTCCCATGGGGGACCTCGACAAACACAGTACTAAAATCCATGTAGGCAACATCCACAGCTCTAACTTCATCAATCACTCTCATCACCTTGTCAAAAACCTTAATCAAGTCAGTAAGTCACAACTTGCTCAGTACAAAGCCATGTGACACAGCACAGAACAGGTGCTTTCAGTCCAGTGAGCAGCACCACGCAACAATCCACCTGTTCAACCCTAGCCTAGTCATAGGACGATTTACAATGGCAAATTAACCTATTAACCAGTATGTCTTTGAAATGTGGGAGGAAACTGGAGCACCCAGAGGAAACCCACACATTCACAGGAAGGACACACAAACTCATTACAGACAGCAGCAGAATTAATTATGACGTTGTTCCTTAAATTTAAACCAAACAAACTCAGAAGTAAATAAAGTTGGCAATTCACATCTCAGGTTTTCCCATCCCCACCTTGAGCTCTCTCTCTCTCTCTCTCTCTCTCTCTCTCTCTCTCTCTCTCTCTCTCTCTCTCTCACTCACTCACACACACTCTTTCTCTCCAATCTATCTCACATCCTCGTCCCTCCCACTCTCTAGTTACCTGCCTCACTCCGAGTAAGAGCTGTACGTAAACTGTTAAGGTGGAAGGTTGTTCCATTACCATTCTGGCTGCCTCCGATTTGAAGAGAAGGCTAAATGCTGCTGTCGCTGGAGATCTGAAATTCAAAATAAAAGATTATGATAAAGGGATTTAGCTTGCAATATTGATTCTGTTTCTGTCTCCACAGATGCTGCCTGACCTACTGAGTACATCCAGCACTTTCTGTTTTATTTCATAATGCATTTGCCAGATCTGTTAAATGAGCTTTTCCTATTATGCACCCGCAGTCTGGAAATTAATCACTCTCTGGTGATATAATCCTGAACTGAATTCAAGGAATGCAGTCATTTTGGAATGAGAATTTGAATTGGTTTATTATTGTCACATGTACTGAGATACAGTGAAAAGCTTGTCTTGCATACTGTTCATACAGATCAGATCATTACACAGTGCATTGAGGGAGCAATACAATAACAATGCAGAATTAAAGTGTAACAGCTACAGAGAAAGTGGAGTGTCGGGATCCATTTAGTTATAAAGTCAGGGTAGAAACTGTCCTTGAGTGTGGTACTATGTGCCTTCCAGGTTTTGTATCTTCCTCCCGATTGGATAGGGGATAAGAGAAGATGTTCACGGTAGATGGGAGACTTTGATTCTGCTGGCTGTGTTACTGAGGCAGCTGGAAGTGTCAGCCATGTCCATAGAGGGGAGGCTGGTTTCTGTGATGTGCTGAGACATGATGTTACTGCTGAGGTGACATTTTCCCTGAAGTGTCATATTGCTGACGAATCAGTTTTACACGGAGTGGATGTAATCACATTTAATTTGCACTCTCTGCAATAGAAGCAATGTAGTGCTAGGCATTCGGTTTTAAAACACTTTTAAATGTTTCTGCTCAGCCAGCAGATGCATAAGCATATGAATTACCCTGCAGGCCACATGTAGGTTCACAGTTACTTATAACCAGCCCTCAAAGACTGGTAACTCAGTCCCACACCTGTCTATGTATCCCTGGTTATTGGTTTGTCCTGTTTGAATTGCATGGTCCTCGGTTGGTAAATCCATAGCTGCTCTTCGGTTCAGCAACTTTAATTGCTTGCATTCACAGGAACAAGGATCAAGATTCACTTGGAAATTCCAGGACTGTAGTACACATAACGAAATCGCAAAGCTTGAAATGTCCCTTCTGTCATTAGTGAGTTGTGGGCTCGTTTGTGAAACCTTCGAGAAAAGGGGAAAAGTTGAGAAATTACAGCTCAGTTTAGCTTTGGGGATATCTGGTAGGGAGTTCCCATCCTCCCAAGTCTTTTGTAATAATCTGCTAACACGGTTAAGAGTTGCAACTGAGCACTGTCACTGTGCTGTGGTATTGGAATTTCGCAACCTGTCAGCAATCAACACTACTAGCAGGGATGTAGACAGAAAAACTGTGCTGAGGGATATATACACCCATTGGCTGCTTTATGAGGGACCCCCGTATACCACCTTGTTAATGCAAATATCTAATCAGCCACTCATGTGGCAGCAACTCAACTCCATAAAAGCATGCTGACATGGTCAAGAGGTTCAGTTGTAGTTCACACCAAACATCAGAATGGGGAAGAATCGTGATCCAAGTGACTTGAACCATGGAATGATAGTTGGTGCCAGACAGGGTAGTTTGAGAATCTCAGAAACTGGTGATGTGTGATTTTCACGCACAGCAGTCTCTAGAGTTTAGAGAAGGGTGCACAAATAAAAAAAAATCCAGTGAGCGACAATTCTGTGGGCAAAAATATCTTGTTAGTGAGAGAGGTCAGAGGTGAATGGCGAGACTGATTCAAGCCGACAGGAAGGCAACAATGACTCAAATAACCACACGTTTCAACTGTGGTGTGCAGAATGGCATCGCTGAACCCACAACACATCGAAGCTGGAGGTGGATGAGCCACAGGAGCAGAAAACCACACCGGGCTCCACTCCTGTACCTAGTAATGTGACCACTGAGTTCTTCATAGCTGCAATTGTTTCATTCAAGCCCAATTCTCCTACGAAGCCTAAAAATTTACAAAACAGAGCAAAGCCATTCAGCCTATTACCTATATTCAACTTATTTCCAGTTAGCATCCCAGTGTATTTTGAGACGTGCAGCCTGGGAATAGGCCCTCGGGACCATTTAGTCTGTGCTAACCATCACTCAGCCATTGACACTGCACACCCCTCTTCTTGCGATCAATACAGAATCGGAATCAGATTTATCATTACTGATATTCATCACTAAATTTATTTCTTTATGGCAGCTGTACAGTGCAAGACATAAAATTTACTGTAATTTACACAAAAATAGTGTAAAAGAGCAGACATCTCACCTCTTCCGGGAGACTCCCGCATATTAACAGTGGCTCCCTGATGCCTGCAAATTATATACAATGTCCCGGAAATTGATTTTTTTGAGAGCGAGTAGGAGAGAGAGAGAGAGAGTGAGAAAGAGCCTGAGAGAGAGAGAGAGAGAAAGCAAGAGCGAGAGAGTTCCAAAAAAAAGTCAGAGTGGCAGAGTGTCCAAAAAAAGAAAATATAAAACATACTTCATCCCAGACTACACTAAAGTGTACCCCTGCCTAATAGGGGTCAAAATAATGACAGTGTTGCTCGCTGCACTGTTTGCAACAGTGACTTTTCCATTGCCCATGGTGGGTTAAGACTGTAAAAGACATGTTGAGGTGAGTTGAACAGGTGTCATTCGTTTATTAGCATAGCTAACGTTATTTAAACTAGCTGGCTAGCTGCTAAGGAGCTACTCTATTGCAGACATCCCACCTCTCCCGGAAGTTCCGGGAGTCTCCCGCAAATTGATGGTGCTACCTCCCTGAAATGAGTTTTTGCAGGGTGGGATGTCTGAAGGAGGCATAGCAAGGTTGTGCTCTTGAGACTCATGGGCCATTCAGAAATCTGACGGTGGACGGAAAGTAAACTGGTGAGGTGGAGGGGTGGGTCTTCAGGCGCCCGTGTCTCCTCGCTGGCAGTGGTAATGAGGAGAGTCTGTTTCTGTCAGCTCCTGAATTCTGCCACTCACCAGGACGAGAGGTAGTTTATAGTGGCCAGTTAAACTACCAACTGGCATGTCTTGGATGAGGGAGGAAGCAAGAGCAGTAGGTGGGAATCCCGTGCAGTCACAGGGAATCGTGTTCCAGAGGTCCTCAAAGGAGCTACGAGGCAGCAGTTCTACTAGCTACACCACTGTACTTCCCCTACAATCGAATGGGTAACTTCTAATTCTTCAAACAAAAATCCAATTCAGTTGTCTGTGGCAAAAAGCATTGCTGACTCTCTGTAAAATGGCAACAGTCGACTCCTGTATCGATAACGGAAACACTAATGCCCAGGAATGGTAAAGTCTACAAAATGTAATGGACACAGCCCAGTCCATCACAGGAATAGCCCTCCCCACCATTGCACACATCTAAAGGAGAGTTACCACAAGAAAGGACATCATCATCATTAAGGACACCCACCATCCAAGTCAAACACTCTTCTCGCTCCCATTGGCCTGAGGCCTTAGGTCCCACACCACCAGGTTCAGGAACAGTTATTGCCCTTCAGCAATCAGGCTCCTGAGCTAGCGTGGATTATTTCACTCACCTCAACTCCAAACTCAATCCACAACCTGTCGACTCACTTTCAAGGACTCTTTCACTCATGATCTCATTATTTATTTATATATTTTTAAATTGTACAGTTTGTCTTTTGCACATTCGTTGTTTTTTGTGTGTAATTTTTCATTGATTCTATTATATTTCTTTGTTCTGCTGTGAATGCCTGCAAGAAAATTAATCTCAAGTCAGTATATGGTGACATTTACTTTGATAATAAATTTACTTTGAATTTTGAAACGTGTTGATTCTACATTTAAATCCTGGAACTCTTTGCTGGCACGTGGCCAAGTGGTTAAGGCGTCGGTCTAGTGATCTGAAGGTCGCTAGTTCGAGCCTCAGCTGAGGCAGCGTGTTGTGTCCTTGAACAAGGTACCTAATCACACATTGCTCTGCGATGACACCAGTGCCAAGCTGTATCGGCCCTAGTACCCTTCCCTTGGACAACATCGGTGGCATGGAGAGGGGAGACTTGCAGCATGGGCAACTGCCGGTCTTCCATACAACCTTGCCCAGGCCTGCGCCCTGGAAACCTTCCAAGGCGCAAATCCATGGTCTCACGATACTAACAGATGCTTACATATATATATATTTGCTGAACAGTGTTGGAGTTGACTTTTCCAATAGGGCAGTGGTCATTCAAAAATGCAGCCCATTGCCTTTGCAGGGTAATACATCATCATCATTACGTACCTCCTTATATAACATGAGCAATCATGATCACCATGACCATGACTGTTCTTGGCGAACTTTTCTACAGAAGTAGTTTGCCATTGCCTTCTTCTGGGCAGTGCCTTAACAAGATGGGTGACCCCAGCCATTATCAATACTCTTCAGAGATTGTCTGCCTGGTGTCCGATGTCGCATAACCAGTATTTGTGATATGCCCCAGCTGCTCGAGTGACCATCCACCACCTGCTCCCATGGCTTCGCGTGACCCTGTTTCAGGGGGCTAAGCAGGTGATGTACCATGCCCAAGTGACCCGCAGGCTAGCAGAGGGAAGGAGAGCTATACACCTCCTTTAGGTGTGGGAAATAAATGCCTGCCTTGCCTGCACTGTCCACATCTCATTAAAAATGTATTTTAAAAGAGCCAACAACATGGAGAATGGTTTGAAATATTGAAGAATATTGGTAGCTCGGGTTGGCTCTTTGGAAATTTGGTTGTTCGCCAAGCTTGGCAAAGTGTTTGCAAATGTTTCGACTGCGCACTGATAATGGTTTCTCGATTGGAGCCAAAACGTCTGCAAACATTTTGCCAAGCTGGGCAATGAACCAGACTTCCAAATGGAGAATGGTTATTCAGCCCAACTGGTTTTATACTTCACTTAATAAGCAGCGTTATCTTCTTTATCCTTTAGGTGCCTTTATGACTCAGAATGTTAATTGTGGTAAAATAGGAGGTGCATCAGGGTGTTACGTTACAGACCCTGCGGCGATGCAAACATATTGCAATACTTTGATCATCTTATCATCAGATTATTAGAATGAGTGGTTCTGAAACATGAAATACTTTTGTTATCAGACTGTTAACAACCAAAAAACACTCTCCATCTGAAACTGTCATCTCTCTCTGTCATTGTCTGACTGTAGTTTCCTCTGTAATCTGTGAATGTATGAAATGCTCAGTTTAATGGGTGTTGTAAGTAGTCAAAGAATTAAAACAGGCTTAATTCTGTGGGCCCTGCCTCTATTATACCACATCAGAAATTAGTGATAGTGAAAAGCAAACAGTATTAACGGCCAAATGCCACTCGTTTTGATATGAATCCTTCAGTAGGACCACTCAAGCAGGCCACAGAAGTATTTCTTTATGTATCCAGGCAGATTATTCAAACATGCATAGGCCCGCTTTAGCTTACTGCCACATTCACATCTTGAGAGTATAGTCATCAGGTGCAGACCATGAAATTCTTTTCAGAGAATTCATCAGAAGCCTCTTCTACACTTTCATTCTTAGACTACTCAAACCATTTTTAGATCGTGGCTCTTCAGGAACTGAAGAGTCTCTTAGCTTTCAAAGTACTTAATGTAGCCAAATACAGTGACACTCCAAATTCAGGCTAAATAGAATGAGCAGGTAAATCTTTCAGCAATCATATCTTCAATTGACTAAGACTGAATTAATACAAATATGCCTCAAAATTCATCTCTGGTTGGTCGCACCAAGTGATTATATAGTATCCTGAGTTCTTCTCATGTTGTCGCCAGATTGTAACTTGTTGATTTCATGCAAAAGAATTTTGAAGCATTAAAAATATGAAGTTGAACTTACTGGTCAATTATTATTGTCCAACGTGTTATTCTCCAGTAGATTTTGTAATTACTGGGTTTCAACGTGGACAGGACAAAAGAGATGATTGCGGACTTCAGGAAAGCCCACATTGTCCACTGTCCACTGGCTCTGCCATGGAGAGAGTCAAGAGCACAAAGTACTTTAGTGTGCACATAACAGACGCTCTAACCAGGACCCGCAACACCTCCTCATTAGTCAAGAAGGCTACACTTTCTGAGAAGGTTGAGGAGTGCAAGGCTCCCTACCTCCACTCTAACGACTTTCTACAGGAACTCAATCGCGAGTGTCCTATCTGGTTGCCTCATTTTGTGGTATAGAGGCTGCAAGACATCGGACCACAAAACCCTACAGTAGATAGTAAAAACTGCCAAGAGGATCACCAGGGTCTCCCATTCTCCATTTGTGACATTTACTAAAAGTGTTCTACACAAAGGGCCTGAAACATTGTTAAGAATCCCTACCATCCATTCAACAATCTCTTTGACCCACACCATCAGGAAGATACAGGAGCTTCAGGACTTGGACTGCCAGACTGGTGCTTACTGGTGCTTGAGTGCTCAGTGGCCAGTACCGGTGCTTTTTTTTGCCACCGGGGGGAAATCGTTGCTTGTTGCCATTTACATGTGGGAGGGAGGGAAGCTGGGGGAGACTTTGGGGTTCTAACATTTAACTGTCATTCATTCTTTGGGGGAACTCCTCTGTTTTTCATGAATGGTTGTGAAGAAAAGCATTTTAGGATATATATTGTATACATTTCCCTGACAATAAATGTGCCTTTGAAACTTCTTTCCCGGAGGCTGTGAGACTAATGAATACCCTACCACCTCTAAGGTTTTAGCACCAGGACAACAAATCGTTTATTGTTTACCTTTTACCTGTGCTGCACATTTCACATGCACTTTATTAACCTACTTGTGGTAATATTTTGTTTTCTATGTTCTGTGTGTGTGTTTTACGTTCTGTGTGTGATATATGTATAGTGGGTGCATTATGGTCTAGAGTAGGGGTTGCCAACCCATCGATCACGATCAACTGGTCGATCTTTGAGATGTTCCCAGTCGATCCCGAAGAAAAATCAAAAATAAATACACAAATACTGTTGTAATGTGAGCATTATAAAAGTAAGTAATACTAATTAGGATAATGGTAATATAGCGATATTATCACTAAAAAGCTGTTTGTAAAGAGAGATTGTTTCTGGGTTGCGGGGGTTTAGTTCCATTCTTTCTGCCCAGTGCGCATGTGTGTAGTTCCCCATCCATGCACTGCGTTTTCAGCGTAGCCTGTGCTGCATCAAAGTGACCAATCAGAGTAGGTAACAGTACAGACTGTCGCAAACATCAATATACGGCAGTGTCCCCAACCTCCGGGCCGCGAAGCATGCAGGGGTGCAGCGGTAGTCGGGATGCACACAGCACATCTTTAAGAAAAAAAGCCGAAATGAACAAGCTAATTAATTAGGTGAATGTCGGCTCAGATCAGAGGCGATGCAATCGGCAATCGCTCGTGATATCCTGATAGCATCGCGGAGGCTCCATGAAAGAAGGTGAAAACATACAAATACCATCCAGAATGGGAAGAGGAATTTCTGTTTACCTTGGTGAAAGACAAGTGTGTATGTATGTTGTGCCACCAAACACAAGCACTGACTAAAAGAGGGAATCTGGAGCGGCACCACAACACCAACCACCAGGAATTTAAAGACACCTACCCCCCAGAGAGCGCAATTCGTGCCTGGAAAGTTGAGCTGAAATCGGGGTTGAAGGCCCAGCAATCGTTTTTCACAAGTCATGCTGCTCAAAATAAGTCTGCTATTGAAGCATCATTTCGTGTAAGTCACCTTTTGGCTAAACACAAGAAGCCTTTTACAGATGGCGATTTATTCAAGGAAGCAACGGCCATTACCACAGACTGTTTTTAATTACTTTAAAAACAAAAATGGCATCACAACCACTTGTCCCTGCAACAGTGACAAGGAGGGTATAATCACTGTCAGAGGACGTGGATCGACTTGTCACTCTGTGAATATTTTTCACTACAGTTCTATGAATCCCTGGATGTAATGCAAACAGCTCAGCTTGTTGTATTTGTCAGAATGGCTTTCCAGGATTTTACAACAAAGGAGGACTTCCTCACTCTTTTGCAATTAGAGGAAAGAACGAGAGGTGAGGATATTTACAATGAGTTTAAAAAATATGTCCATGAAAATGACATCCCCATTCATAAACTGGTGGCAATTACTACTGATGGGGCCGAGCAATGCGCGGTGTGCGCATTAGTTTTATAGCACTGAAAGTCAGTGCCTACTTCGGGTCTATTTATCTATGTGAAACTGCATTTTCACAGATGAAAATTATTAAATCTAAGTACAGGAGCTGACTTACTGACAGCCACCTCACTAGGGTTGCCAACTTTCTCACTCCCAAATAATGGACAACAGTAGCAGTCAAATCTGGGACATTTGTGTTTGCCCCGAGAAAGACTACCATGACCATGAAGCCTTGCGCGGGCACCTGTGTGCGCATGCGTGATGTGCCGATTTTTCTTTTACCCCACGAATCGGTTTTGGCTTAATTTTCATTATTTCTACTTTATATAGGCTGTGTACTTATCTTATCATTCCTGCTTTTACTATATGTTACTGTTATTTTAGGTTTTATGTGTTGTTTGGTATGATTTGGTAGGCTATTTTTTGGGGTCTGGGAATGCTCAAAATTTTTTTCCATATGAATTAATGGTAATTGCTTCTTCGGCGTAAAGCATTTCGGCACGAATGGTTTCATAGGAACGTTCTGTCTTAGTGGGGGAAATACGGGACAGCTGGCAACCCTACACCTCACAGACTATCTTGGACTGGCTATCTGTAGTTATGAGCCAAATTTCAGGGAACTAGCAGAAAGTATTCAGCCCCAGTCATCACACTGAGTGTAACAGTCAATTTTTATTCATTTATTTTTGTGTTGAAATAAAATTAAATAATGAAACTTAGAATTAAAGGTGTGAAGTATTGTAATATTCTTTAAGAAAGGCAGCTATGGCCTGTTTGATATGCTAGTTACAGTGTTTTCTTGTTTGAATTAATTTGAAAGTTTGACAAAAGTATTTTGTGTAATTCAAATACAATTCGCCCAAATAAAAGGCCTCAAATTGGAAGTACAATCTGAGCTGTGTTTTCTCTAAACGATTTAGTATGTAGATCTTGCCTTTCACTGAGGTCGAAGTAGGTGATCTTGGGCTTAAAAAGCTTGGTGACCACTAGTCCAGAGGAATATCTCGTTGTATGTACAGTCAGATGGCAATAAAATTGAACATCTTGATTTGCTACAATACTGCAGATGAATTTTATGGACAATTATTTCCACACAGTGGCCATTTTATTATGTACCTCCTGTACTTTATAAAAAGGACACTGAGTGTATATTTGTGGTTTTCTGCTGTGGAAGCCCATCCACTTCAAGGTTCACTGTGTTGTGCGTTGTGATGCTCTTCTGCTGTAATGTTATAATGTATTGTTTTTCGAGTTACTGTCGCCTTCCTATCAGCCTAAACCAGTCTGCCCATTCTCCTCTGTCCTCTCGCACTAACAAGGCGATTTTTCCCACAGGGCTGCCACTCACTGGATGTTTTTTTGATTTTTGCACCATTTTCTATAAACTCAAGAGACTGTTGTGTGTGAAAATCCCAGGAGATCAGTAGTTTCTGAAATACTCAAATCATGCCATCTGCCATCAACGATCATTCTACAAAGTCGTTTAGATCAATTTCTGATGTTTGCGCTGAACAACAACTGAACCTCTTAAACATGTCTGCATACTTTTTTGCATGGTTGCTGCCACACGATTGGCTGATTAGATATATCTCTGCAAAGAACAATAACTTCAGGTTGTATATTGTATACATTCTCTGATATTAATTGGAACTATTGAACTCTTTGCGTTAATGAGCCTACAGGTGTACCTAATAAAGTGGTCACTGAGTCTGTAACATGTAACTATCCTCAGCCTACTCGGGTTTTAAGACCATAAGGTATAGAAGCAGAATTGGGCCATTTGGCCCATCATGTCTGCTCCACCATTTCATCATGGTTGATCCAATTTTCCTCTCGGCCCCAATCTCTTGCCTTCTCCCCATATCCCTTCATGCCCAGACCAATCAAGAATCTATCAACCTTTGCCTTAAATATACATAAAGACGTGGTAAAAGATTCCACAGATTCAACACCCTCCAGCTAAAGAAGTTCCTCCTCATCTCTGTTCTAAAAGGACACTTCTCTATTGTGAGGCTATGTCCTCTGGTCTTAGACTCTTTGACCATAGGAAATATCCTCTCCACATCCACTTTATCGAGGCCTTTCACCATTCCATAGGTTTCAATGAGGTCACCCCTCATTCTTCTGAATTCCAGTGAACGCAGGCCCAGAGCTATCAAACATTCTTCATATGACAAGCCATTCATTCCTGGAATTATTTTCGTGAACCTTCTTTGAACCCTCCACGGTTCAGTACATCCCTTTCTAAGATAAGGCACCCAGATTTGCTCACAATACACCAAGTGAGGCCTCACCAGTGCTTTATAAAGTTTTAACATTACACCCTTGCCTTCTCGTCCTCTTGAAATGAATGCTAACATTTGCCTTCCCCACCACAGACTCAACTTACAAATTAACCTTCATGGAATCCTACTCAAGGACTCCTAAGTCAGTTTGCATCCCAGTTTTTTAGTATTTTCTCTCCATTTAGAAAATAGTCCACCTTTTCATTTCTTCTACCAAAGTGCATGACCATACACTCCCCAACACTTCTTTTCCCTTTCTCCTAATCTGCCAAAGTCCTTCTGTAGCCTATTTCCACAAAACAACCTGTCCCTCCACCTACCTTCATATCGTTTGCAAACTTTGCAATGGAGTCATCAGTTCCATCATCCAAATCATTAACGTATAACATAAAAAGAATTGGTCCCAACACAGATCCGTTTGGAACACCACTAGTCACTGGTAGCCAAACAGAAAAGGTTCCAGTTATTCCCACTCTTTGTCTCCTGCCAATCAGCCACTGTTTTATCCATGCTAGAATCTTTCTTGTCATACCATGGTCTCATAGCGTATTAAGCAGCCTTGTGTGTGGCACCTTGTCAAAGGCTTCAGAAAATCCAAGTACACAACATCAATCATTTCTCCTCTGTCTATCCTGCTTATTCCTTCTTTGACGAATTCCAACAGATTTGTCAGGCAAGATTTTCCCTTGAGGAAACCTTGCTGACTATTGCCTATTTTATCATGTGCCTCCAAGTACTCGAGACCTCATCCTAACAATTGAATCCACCATCTTCCCAACCACTGAGGTCAGACTAACTGGTCTATAGTGTCCTTTCTTCTGCCTCTCTCCCTTCTTGAAGAGTGAAGTGACACATACAATTTTCCAGTGTTCTGGAACCATTCCAGAATCTAGTGATTCTTGAAAGATCATTATTAATGCCTTCACAATCTCTTCAGCCACCTCCTTCAGAACTCTGTAGTGTACACTATCTGGTCCAGGTGACTTATCCACCTTCAGACCTTTCAGTTTCTCAAGAACCTTCTCTCTAGTTATGGTAACTTCACATACTTCATGCCTTCTTTTAGTTGCCTTCTGCTGGTTTTTAAAAGCTTCCCAATGCTCTACCTTCCTACTAATCTTTGCTCTATTATAGAACATAGAACATAGAATAGTACAGCACAGTACAGGCCCTTCGGCCCACAATGTTGTGCCGACCCTCAAACCCTGCCTCCCATATAAGCCCCCACCTTAGATTCCTCCATATACCTGTCTAGTAGTCTCTTAAACTTCACTAGTGTATCTGCCTCCACCACTGACTCAGGCAGTGCATTCCACGCACCAACCACTCTCTGAGTAAAAAACCTTCCTCTAATATCCCCCTTGAACTTCCCACCCCTTACCTTAAAGCCACGTCCTCTTGTGTTGAGCAGTGGTGCCCTGGGGAAGAGGCGCTGGCTATCCACTCTATCTATTCCTCTTATTATCTTGTACACCTCTATCATGTCTCCTCTCACCCTCCTTCTCTCCAAAGAGTAAAGCCCTAGCTCCCTTAATCTCTGATCATAATGCATACTTTCTAAACCAGGAAGCATCCTGGTAAATCTCCTCTGCACCCTTTCCAATGCTTCCACATCCTTCCTATAGTGAGGTGACCAGAACTGGACACAATTCTCCAAGTGTGGCCTAACCAGAGTTTTATAGAGCTGCATCATTACATCACGACTCTTAAACTCTATCCCTCAACTTATGAAAGCTAACACCCCATAAGCTTTCTTAACTACCCTATCCACCTGTGAGGCAACTTTCAGTGATCTGTGGACATGTACCCCAAATCCCTCTGCTCCTCCACACTACCAAGTATCCTGCCATTTACTTTGTACTCTGCCTTGGAGTTTGTCCTTCCAAAGTGTACCAACTCACGCTTCTCCGGGTTGAACTCCATCTGCCACTTCTCAGCCCACTTCTGCATCCTATCAATGTCTCTCTGCAATCTTTGACAATCCTCTACACTATCTACAACACCACCAACCTTTGTGTCGTCTGCAAACTTGCCAACCCACCCTTCTACCCCCACATCCAGGTCATTAATAAAAATCACGAAAACTAGAGGTCCCAGAACAGATCCTTGTGGGACACCACTAGTCACAATCCTCCAATCTGAATGTACTCCCTCCACCACCACCCTCTGCCTTCTGCAGGCAAGCCAATTCTGAATCCACCTGGCCAAAGTTCCCTGGATCCCATGCCTTCTAACTTTCTGAATAAGCCTACCATGTGGAACCTTGTCAAATGCCTTACTAAAATCCATATAGATCACATCCACTGCACTACCCTCATCTATATGCCTGGTCACCTCCTCAAAGAACTCTATCAGGCTTGTTAGACATGATCTGCCCTTCACAAAGCCATGCTGACTGTCCCTGATCAGACCATGATTCTCTAAATGCCTATAGATCCTATCTCTAAGAATCTTTTCCAACAGCTTTCCCACCACAGATATAAGGCTCACTGGTCTGTAATTACCCGGACTATCCCTACTACCTTTTTTGAACAAGGGAACAACATTCGCCTCCCTCCAATCCTCCGGTACCATTCCCGTGGACAACGAGGACATAAAGATCCTAGCCAGAGGCTCAGCAATCTCTTCTCTCGCCTCATGGAGCAGCCTGGGGAATATTCCGTCAGGCCCCGGGGACTTATCTGTCCTAATGTATTTTAACAACTCCAACACCTCCTCTCCCTTAATATCAACATGCTCCAGAACATGAACCTCACCCATATTGTCCTCAACATCATCAAGTTCCCTCTCATTGGTGCCCTCTCGTTGGCTTTTATGTTAGCTTTGACCTCTCTTGTCAGCCATGTTTGTGTCATCTTCCCTTTAGAATACTTCTTCTTCTTGTGAGTTCAAATTGGTTCCAGAAAATTCCAGCCGTTGCTGCTCTGCCACCATCTCTGCCAGCGTTCTTTTCCGATCAGTCCTGGCCAATTCCCGTCTCATGCCTCTGCAATTCCCTTTACTCCATTGTAATACTGATACATCTGATTTTAGCTTCTTCTTCTCAGGTTTCAGGGTGAATTAATCATATTATCGGCACTGCCCCTTAGGGTGTTTTTGCCTCAAGCTCTCCAATACCTTCCCAACATCCAAATGGGAATAGCTGATCCTCTACTGGGCTCAACTATGAGCTGCTCTAAAAAGCCATCTTGTAGGCACTGTAGAAATTGCAGCTCCTATAATCCAGCACCAACCTGATCTTCCCAATCTGCCTGCATAATGAAGTCCTCCATGACTATTGTAACCGTGCCCAATCTCCCATTGTAAGTTATAGGCCACTGTTTGGTAAATGTTCTAGTAAATACTATATTGAAGAACCCTGACATTTTGCTCTTTGTTCCTTCTTGCCTCTATTGACTACTGTCTTCTTTCCAATATTGACTTTGAATTTCTCTTCACTTGGGTATAATTCAAGCTTGTTCTGTCAGAGTTTGGGGCCTATCTTCCGCCCAACATTACCCTTCCAAGCAAACGATAAAAGGGATGAAAGGAAAAAAGAAGTCAGTCAATCCATCAGAGTCTACTTTTTTTGCAAATATACGTTATAAATTCAAACCACCACTGTACTGTTGTGGAATCACACTACAAGTAAAAAAAACAGACAAATCATGATGCACACAAACTAAATTAACACACTCCCATCTTCATTGAGGATGGTATTTATCCCGTGTTGTCCAACAGTCTCGAAACACCTCTATATTACCCATGGATGCCTCGTGTTCTTTATCCATAGCTACATGGGCATGGACATCCTGCTGAACATTGGTAGGCAGTCAGCCATGATGGAACACTCTGCGGCCTGTCTCCAGGACCCAACTGGCTGTCTTAGCTAGCCCCAGGAGCAGGTTAACTAGGACATCCTCCTCCCTCCCTGTCCCCCTCTATACTGGTCGACCAAAGATGAAGAAAGTGGGGCTGAAATATTAGAGCCAGAGTCAAGTAAGCAGCTGTTACTTAATGAATTTCTCAGCATTTCACCTCAAATTGTGAAAGCAGAAACCATGACAGGCCATACCAGCTGAAAAACAACACAGCAGCCCAGTAGTAAACTACACAACAGAATACCAGCAAGCAGTTTCATACATGTTTGGTCCTGTTGCTGTTTAAAGGGAGGTAGCAGACTATTTGTTTTCAACATGGTAAGAGTTTTGATAAAGTAGCATGGAGAACTTTTGTCAAGTTGTTTAATGCTATTGGTCTCCCATGGAATGATGTAGGACTTTTGTGCCTTTCTATCAACTGAGACACAGGATAGAAGATTTGTTGGAGTGTAAGAACATGCAGTATATACTACACTATCTGCAACATACTCAAAATGCCGGAGGAATTCAGCGGGTCAGGCAGCATCTATGGAGAGGAATAAATGGTTGACTTTTCAGGCAAGGACAGTTCTACAGGACTGGAAAGGAGGGGGGAAGACGCTAAGTAAAAAAGTGGGGGGAGGGGAAGAAGGCTAGCTGGAAGGTGAGAGGTGAAGCCAGATGAGTAGAAAAGGTCAGGGGCTGGAGAAGAAGGAATCTGATAGGAGAGGCAAGTGGGCTATAGGAGAAAGGGAAGGAGGAGTGGACCCAGGGCAAGGTGATAGGCATGTGAGAAGAGGTAAGAGGCTTGAGTGGTGAATAGAAGAGGGGAGGGAGAGGGAAAAAAAATTACCAGTAGAAGAAATCGATATTCATACCATCAGATTGGAGGCTACCCAGACAGCGTATGCAACGTTGCTCCTCCACCCTGAGAGTGGCCTCATCTTGGCACAAGAGAAGGCCGTGGACCAGTGTTTCAAGTTGCAGAGAGGTGAAGAATTGGAGATAACAGAGGGAATGGCTGTGAGACAGCGGAGGCCAAAGCTGACAATTATAGCCAAATAGAGACAAAGGAAAGAAAGAAAGGAATAATTGAAACTGAAATATTCAGCAACATCTCTGGAAAGCACAGAACATAGCAAAAAATAGACTGCTAGAGGAATGCTGTGGGTCTAGTAGCATCTAAGAGGGGAAGGGAACGACTGATATTTTGGGTTGAAATCCTACATCAGAACTGCCCCGAACCTACACTTCTGACTTTTGTCAGTTCCAGAACGAAAGTTAGTTGTTTGAAATAATTGAATTCCGTGGTGTCTCATGGGTTTTCATGTACCCAGAAGGAAGTTGTGGTGTTGTTCTTGAAAATGGGGCATCATTGCAAGGCCAAATCAAAGAGGTCAGAGTGGGAGTGGACCGGAGGATTAATGAAAGAAATGGGTGGGTGATTAGAGTCGCGCTTGGGATCTGGACAGAAGTATTCCACAAATCAGTCACCCAATCTGCAGTCAGCTTCTCCGAGAGGATGCGACACCAGGAGCACTGAATGCAGTAGTTAGACTGGGTGAAGTGCAAGTAAATTACTGTTTCATGCAGAAGGACTGTTTGCTCTCTGGATGGTGAGGGAGGAAGAACTAAATGGGGAGGCATTGCATCTCATTGTATGTGGAAGGAGATGGTTGGCGGAAGTGGCAGTAACTCATTGCATCATTAGTTAAATACAACCACTTACAATGTGACAATGTTGCCCCTTTTAACAAAGCATCCACGAAGGATGCTGTTGTTGTCCAGAGGCAGCAGAATCCTAGAACGTGGTGCTTCCTCACAGAGCCTTTGCAGTCACTGTACCGAGATTTAGTGTGTCCCTCAGCAAGTACTGTACAGAACCAGAATCAGATTATCATCACGGACACAAGTCATGAAACTTGTTGTTTAGTGGCTGCAGTTCAGCGCAATATATACAATATATGATAGATTACAAAACAAAATATATATTAAAAATTAAGTAGCGCAATAAGAGTAAAAATAGTGAGGTAGTGGTCATGGCTTCATTAAATGTTCAGAAATCTGATGGTGGAGAGGAAGAAGTCCCTCAGACATTGAGTGTGTGTCTTCAGGCTCCTGTTTCTCCTTTCTGATGGCAGTAATGAGAGGAAGGCATGTCCTGGCTGGTCCTTAATGTTGGATGAAAAATACCACTCAGCAACACCTACTAGCACTTCTTATAGAGACTACCCTCAAAGCCTAAAATCAGTCTAGTCATTGTCTGGAGCTTTAAGGAGTATTAATTCCCTCTTACATATTTCATTCTAACTATTTTTTTAAACTACCAGCTTTCCTGTGTCTCTGCAGTAAACTGCAACGATCATATTAAATAATTTTTTGCATATTCTGTTGATTGTGTTCCAGACATTAGTTTTAACTGCATTTGTGGTTTCCGTGTGAGGCATCCACTTTGCAATTATTTACATATGATACAAATCCTGAATGTTATCAGTTGGTTAGGATGTAAACCAACACCCTCTTAAAGGAATTAAGAGTGTGCTAATCTGCCATGTGTACTGGAAGCTTCCCAAACTCAGTTGACTTGGAGCATTCTTGCCTCTGCATCAAAATATAGTAACAATATCTTGCATTTAAGGTTTCCCCCATTTTAAAAAGTTTGCTTAATATGGATGGGAAGGGAATCAAACCTAAGCAACTTTGGATTGCTGAAGTACAGTGCAAGTTCAATTTTATTGTCAAAGGCATATAAGGTATGTCTAGGGTATAAATGCCATGAAAATTGTTTTATTTTGTAGCATCAGCATAGTTCATTACAAACATAAATTATAGACTTAACTTTATTAAACCTTATTTCAAGATACAGCACAGTGGCAGGCTCATCCAACCCCAAAAGCCCAGGCCGCCCAATTACACCAATGTAACCAATTACCCTACCAAACCACACAAATTTTTTTCAACGTGCAAGGAAACTGGAGCACCTAGAGAAAACCCACATGCTCATGGGGAGAATGTGCAAACATCCTTACAGATAGTGGGTAGGAATTGCCCCTGGCACAATAATTGTGTTACTCTAACCGGTAAATACCTTGCCACCCCACAACTTAATATAACTTAGACATGTATTATACATTACATAACTTACATAGCAAACTGTGGTGCTGGTGGTGGCATCCGTTAGTCTTGCGAGACCATGGATCTGCGCCCGGAAAGTTTTGCTTCAGTCTGTGTTAGAGCAGCATCTGTTGTGGCTGTAGAGGCCCACACGGGAGTGACAGTCTCGGCTGCAGCGACTGCCCTTGAAGGCGCTGTCCTCCAGTGTTGTCTTGGTGCTGTTTTTCCAACGAGTGCGCTTTTCTTCAGCAGCAAGCCTCAGGTTCTCTTCTCCTCTTTTTAGACCTCCGCATAGTTCCAGCCTCCAGTGAGAGCGATCGCTTGCGATGTCCTCCCACCTCTCGATGTTCGTTTTCAATGAATTAATGTCTCTCTTGCAATCGTCTTTGAAACGAAGATGGGGCCGCCCTTGTGCTCTCTTGCCGGAGGCCAGTTCCCCGTACAGCAGGTCTTTTGGGATCCTCCCATCTGACATGCGGTGTACGTGGCCCAGCCAGCGGAGACGGCGTTGTTGGAGCAGGGTGAAGAGGCTGGGTATCTGGGCATGGGCCAGGACCTCATTGTTGGTGACTTGGTCAGTCCACATGATGTCCAGGATGCGCCTCAGGCTGCGAAGGTGGAAGGCGTTGAGACGCCACTCTGGTCTGTAGTAGAGGCTCCAGGTCTCACTACCGTAAAGCAGTGTGCTGAGGACGCAGGCCCGGTAGACTGCAACTTTGGTGTGTGTCGTCAGCTTTCTGTTCTGCCAAACAAACTAAACTAAATTTAATGGTATTAGTGCAAGGAGAGGGAGAAAAGAAATACTGTCCGAGGTAAAGTTAGTTTTTTTGGATTGACTGATGAACCTGATGGGAGTGGGGAAGAAGCTATTGTTGATCCTTAGCTCTTCCTGGAAACTTACTCAAGTTACACTATCCAGTTAAATCTCTAGAACATGTTAGATTCATGGAGGAGAAAATTTACAAAACTGGAAGAGTTAAAAAAAAATATTCCCATTTCCAAGGAACATTGACCTGGGAGAAGAGTTGGTGTAGGTTTGCTACCCCTGCCAGTTGACGTTGAGGAATACCCACAATGCCCAGGAAGAACTCAGCAGGTCTTTGCAGAGACAACAATGCCAGTACCTCATTGCAGACGGTCCAGGTTCTCTGAAGCATATACAAGGGTGGGAATCATTGAGAACTTTAAACGTTCTTGATCACAGATGGACAAAAGCTGTGTTGGTGCACTGACAGTGATGGTGATGCCTCCACTGAGAGCTGACACACAAGATATTTCAAATGGTTCGTCCTTTCAACGGGGTCATCATGGGCAGTTATCTTTGGTGAGGCAATGTTGTATAGCAGCAGCAGTTTGATAGGGCAGAAGATTCTATTGTAAACTTCAACCAACAGGTGATGGCATAGAACTAGACCTCAGAATATATGGGTAAGCTCAATGCCTGAAGTTAGGAGACCTTGATTCTGGAGTAGAAGCCATCTATATTGAATTGATTTCCATTTGTCCCTAGGATCAGTTATCCCATGGCTGGCTACATTGTCGCAATTGCATGGCAACAAAAATGTAGAAACGATAATTCCTGTCCACAGTAGATTGAACCCATGGTGAAGCCATTGGTTAGAATCACAGTCTGCAAGCCACGTTGTGGCAGATGTAGAGTAGGAATGTATCTCTGAAGGCTGCCAAATTTCAGAAAGATTTGCTGCGGCCCTCCAGTGTATCTGGGTTAAAAGCTTTAGTGACACCACATGGTTGCCTTGTCCTTGGTGCTATTGCACAGTGAAGGTCATGCTCATTATATACTGTAGAAGTTGATAAAGGGAACGTCAAAGCCCAGTTTGGTGTAAATACGTCTGCACAGCTTTGGTCTTCCCTATCTCTATTTATTCTTCCATTTCTACCTCTTATTAAAACAGGCATCCAACAACTTTGATAAAGATGTGAAATTCAAACAAAAACAACAGCTTTGTGGCGCGCATCCAATTCCGTGCACAACATTCACCAGAGGCTTCTAATCAGCGCCGATTTCATAGCAATGAAGCATGAGTGAACACTGAATTATAGACTTATTCTAGATTTTCTAAAACATCTTCGCTAATATGGATTTAGTTACGTCAGCTTAGTTTAACTCCAGATTGCCCCAGCCAATCATCACAGCAATTTGGTCCCATTAGTGGCTCACATAAACACAGGAGATTCCGCAGATGCTGGAAACCTTGAGCAAAACAAAAAACGTGCTGGAGGAACTCAGCAAGTAAGGCAGCATCTATGGAGGTAAATAAATAGTCAGTATTTTGAGCTGAGACCCTTCATCAGGACCGGATAGGGGAGGGTGAAAAAACTAGAAGAAGAAGATGGGGGAAAGGAAGGCGTACAAGCAGCCAGGACATAGGTGAGACCAGGTGAGGGGGAAGGCGCCTGGGCTGGGGAGGTGCAGGCAATGAGATGCTGGGAGGTGATCGGTGGAAAAGCTAAGGGGCTGAAGAAGACCGAATCTGATAGGAAACAACAGTGGGCCAAGGAAGGAGGAGGAGAACTAGAGGGAGGAGATGGCCAGGTGAAGAGAAGGGAAGGGGTGAAAGAGGATCCAGAATGGGGAATGTAAAAAAGAGAAGAGAAGGGGAGGGGAGAGAAATTACTGGAAGGTAGAGAAACTGAGGCCTAGGCGGTTACCCAGACAGATTATGAGACGTTACTCCTCCATCCTGAGCGCGGCCTCATTATGGCAGTTCAGAAGGCCAGGGAACGACATTTTGGAATGGAAAGTCTATTTGAAATGGGCAGCCACTGGGAAATCCCGCAGAAGGAGCAGAGCTGCTTGACGAAGCGATCTCGCAATCTGGATTCATGCACTATCTTAATCTTAATAGAGTTTCACTGAAAACGAGTTCTTTGAAGACAGTTGGGTATATGGTGTGACACCTGTATCTCAATGCCTGACAAAGTCTAAGGCCATGTGACTCCCTTCTTGTTTACACAGAATTCTGATTAGTAGGTTGGTCCTCTTTGAAGCTTGAACATCTTGTTTTCGATGGAGCCACTCTCAGTATACTGATCATATTGTAGATAAGTTCTAAATCAAAACATCTGCAGATCAACAACTATAAATTCCTTAAAAAATAAAGAAGAATATTTTAAACAAAAGAGATTCTGCAGAAGTTGGTAATTCACAGTAACACAGAAAAAGCAGGAGGAATTCAGCAGGTCAGCAAACATCTATGGAGACGAATAAACAAGATCAGAATCAGAATCAGGTTTATTATCACCAGCATGTGTCATGAAATTTGTTAACTTAGCAGCAGCAGTTCAATGCAATACATAGTATAGAAGAAAAAAAGTAGTAAATCAATTACAGTATACATATATTGAACAGATTAAAATTTGTGCAAAAACAGAAATAATATATGTTAAAAAAGTGAGTGTTCAAGGGTTCAATGTCCATTTAAGAATCGGATGGCAGAGGGGAAGAAGCTGTTCCTGAATCGCTGAGTGTGTTCCTTCAGGCTTCTGTATCTCCTACCTGATAGTAACAGTGAGAAAAGGGCATGCCCTGGGTGCTGGGGTCCTTAATAATGGATGCTGCCTTTCTGAGACACCGCTCCTTGAAGATGTCCTGGGTACTTTCTAGGCTAGTACCCAAGACGGAGCCGACTAAATTCACAACCCTCTGCAGCTTCTTTCGGTCCTGTGCAGTAGCCCCTCCATACCAGACAGTGATGCAGCCTATCAGAATGCTCTCCACGGTACAACTATATACGTTTTTGAGTGTTTTTCTTGACATACCATCTCTCTTCAAACTCCTAATGAAGTATAGTCACTGTCTTGCCTTCTTTATAGCTGCATCAGTATGTTGGGACCAGGTTAGATCTTCAGAGATCTTGACACCCAGGAACTTGAAACTGCTCGCTTTCTTCACATCTGATCGCTCTATGAGGATTGGTATGTGTTCCTTCATCTTACCCTCCCTGAAGTCCACAATCAGCTCTTCCATCTAACAGTCAGCATTTCAGGCTTTTTGTTTCATTTCATTTCAGACATTTCATCAGGACTCTTGATAAAGTCTTTATTTCATAAAACAAGAATATTTTACGTATTCCCCAAAAATGAAACATTTAAGTTTTGCATGATGCCTTTCACACACTCCAGATGTTCTAAAGCAATTTACAGTCAATGAAAAATATAAAATTATGGTCACCGTTCTCTTCATCTCCAGAGAAGCCAATTTTCACTCTGACAATTTTCTGATAGAGAATGAGATACACTGCATTGGAGGTTTTGCCCAAAGGACTAATTCCCGGCAGGAAGCCAGAATGATTGGGTTCTATGGAATTATTTGCATTTATTTGAAACTGTAGATAAAACCTCATTTAATGACATATTCAGTACTGCAACAGTAAGAAATCTCTAACCCAATATTTTTTTAAAGTGGGGCTTGCAATTCCACGGAGGCCATGGTATAATAAATAATGCATATCTTTCTCCAGTACTTTAAAAAAAAACATTCTGCAGAAAAAGAGAACTTGATATTGCATTGCATGGGTGGGTGAATATTTGGTTAAATTGTGTCACCTGATAAGCATTTAAAAACCTCTGCTCTAACTGAATTAAATTTTAAGAAAAATACACTGTTGCAAACGCCGACTACTTAACACTCCAAGCCATAGTAACTGATTCTAGTTGCCCAATGCACAGACTGCTTTTACCCTCAATTCAGGACATCTATGATCCCCAGTGCTTGACTCCTATTAATCCAGAGTATTGCAGTAGACTATTCTCTAGAGCACTGGTCTCCTATTGTCCATAGTATTGGCCTCCTATTATACACTTCAGTGAACTCCAATTCTCTAATATGCTGTGTTCCTATTACCCACAGTACAATCTTCTATTATCCATAGTTCTTAACTCCTATTAGCTACAGTAGGGATGTCTTATTACCCATAGTACTTGACTTCTATTACCCATTATATTGCACTACAATTATCCACAGCACTGGATATCCCTCCTACAAAGTATTTTTATTTCAGAATTTAAGTAGTACTCTCTTCTACTCTAATTTGGTCAGTGTCATGACCCCTGGCTCCAGACAGTTTAATTTACTAACTATGTTGATAAAAATATACCTTCAGCCTGAAGGATAAGCAGCTTCTAGAATTTTCAGTCTGACCTACTTTCATTTCCTGTTCTTCTTTTCTGTGTGATTACCCCAGGACTCCCATCCTTCCTGTTCCCACAGTTGTGGGACAACGTACCATGGACAGTGTTCTGACTGGCTACATCACCGTCTGGTCTTGGGGGGGGGTGGGGGTGGCTACTGCATGGGATCGAAATAAGTTGCAGAGAGTTGTAAAGTTAGTCAGCTCCATCATGGGTACTCGCCTCAATGGTACTCCAGGACATTTTCAAGGAGCTGTGCCTCATAAAGTTGGAGTCCATCATTGAGGACTGGCACAACCCAGGACATGCCTTCTTTTCATTGCTACCTTCAGGAAGGGGGTACAGAAGCCTGAAGGCACAGACTCAATGATTCAGGAACAGTTTCTTCCCCTCTGCCATCCGATTTCTAAACGGACACTGAACCCATGAACACTACCTCGCTACCGTTTTTATTTATTTCGTTTTCGCACTGCTTATTTAACTTAACTATTTAATATACACATATATACTCACTTTAATACAGTCTTTTTCTATATTATCATGTATTGCATGAAACTGCTGCTGCAAAGTTAACAAATTTCACAAGATATGCTGACGATATTAAACCTGATTCTGATTCTGGCTCCTTTGATCCCTGACTCTCAGTATTGGTGCCCAAACCTTCAGTTCTCTTGACCTGAAGCACTGGAATAAAAGACAGTAAGATATAGGAACAGAATTAGGCCATTCGGTCCATTAAGTCTGCTTTGCCATTCAATCATGGCTGATTTATTTTCCCTCTGAACCCCATTTTCCTGTAATCTCCCTGTACTAATTAAGTACCTAACAAACCCCGCTTTAAATATACCCAATGGTTTGTCTTTCATGGCAGTTTGTGGGAATGAATTCCACAGATTCACCACCCTCTGGCAAAAGGAATTCCTCCTTAGCTTTGTTCTAAAGGGACGTCCTTCTATTCTGAGGCTGTGCCCTCTGGACCTGGACACTTCCAGTATTGGAAACATCCTCTCCACATCCATTCTATTGAGGTGTTTCAGAATTCAGTAGGTTTCAATGAGATCCCTCCTGTGTCATCTAGGTCACTGTTGAAACTCAGTGTTTTGACCAAATCTTAAATCATCTGTCCCAATAATTCTGTATATTAATTTTTTAAAGAAGATGTAACATTCTTTTGAAGATGAAACATTCAATCACATTAAAGGTGATATTTAAAGTTAAGTTGCTATTGAAAGATGTAGCCCCTTATTGAAATGCGACCTTTTTGTAGGCTCGGTGTCAGGTTTTTTTGAATCCCTTGAACAGATTTGCTGCTTTCCAGGATCAATAGAACAGCTCATACCTCTTTTCACCTGCCTATTATTTGACCCTGTGGACCATCTTCCTTCCCTTTCTCCTATGGTCCACTCTCCTGTCCTATCAAATTTCTTCTTATACAGCCTTTGCCCTTTCCCACCCAACTGGATTCAGCTACCACCTTCCAGCTAGACTCCTTCTCCTCCCCCCAACCTTTATAGCCTGGCATCTTCTCCTTCCTTCTCAGTCCAAAAGAAAGGTCTCGGCCCAAAACATCCACTCTCTGTTCAGCTCCATAGATGCTGCCTGACCTGCTGAGTTCCTCCAGTACTTTGTATGCATTGCTTTGGAATCCCAGCATCTGCAGACTTTCTCCTGTTTATCACGTACTGTATGCTTACAGTTAGCTAACTCTGCCCAGATTGTGCATTGAACCTGCATCTGACTTCATCTGTGCAGCAAGGTGCTATGACACCCAAGGGCAATGAACCACACGACTTTCAAAGCAGAAAGCAACTCAGTATTTCTTTGATCCAACATGTGAGTTCATGCAGGTGCCGTGGCCAAAGTTACGAAGTGCTGCATGTTGATTTTGTGAATTGAACTGGTGCCAAGGGTTAATTCAGTCATGTTTGTGGAACTTTCCATCAGAGTTGCATAACTAAGCAAATTAGCCAGAGCAAAACAGAGATTGTGCAGGATTGGAATGGTTTGAAGCCAGAAGAAAGGTCATGTCAACAAACTATGCCAAGCTGCACAGTGCTTCTGACCTCGATCTTTATCGTAATTAGGCAGAACACCCTGCCCTGCAGAAAGGTATAAATAAATTATCAGGGATAAACACGGGGTTTTTTTTTACCATTTTGGCATTGACATGAGCGGTAAGCACACCATGAATCACAAACTTCCACTGCTTTGATTGGACCTCCCACCTTGTGCCCTCATCCTAAGGAAATGCAGCTCAGTAACAATCAGTGGCAATGGCAATAGCTACTTGTTAGATGTTTTTCACGTAGAGAAGAGCAAAAGACTCCTAGAAACCCTGCGGACTTGTAATGTGAAGCTGCTGGACATAACACGGCTTCCCTCCTATGGCATATTGCATTCCTGGAGAGAGCAGCCCACAGCAATGATTCTGCACCAAGGTTTATTGCCCATTGCTTTTGGAAAATTGTCCCTGTTTCCTGACCTGAAGTGGAAAGATCAATGCCCAGAAATGGAAAAGTCAACAGAGAATGGTGGATTCAGCCCATTCCATCACAGGAAAAGCCATCCCCACCATTGAACAAAGAGCACTACCACGAGAAAGTAGCGTTCATCATCAAGGTCACCTACCATCCAGGCCACGCTCTTTCTCACTACTACCATCAGGGAGGAGATATATGGTCCCACACCACCAGGTTCCGGAACAGTAGTTGTTGTTTTGCTCTGCACCTTGCAGTGCACTGGGTGGCACCCTGGCAGTTTCTTTAGTATTTCACATCAAAGTTGCTGATGGACGCAGCAGGCCAGGCAGAATCTCTAGGAAGAGGTACAGTTGATGTTTCAGGCCGAGACCCTTCGTCAGGGCTAACTGAAGGAAGAGTTAGTAAGAGATTTGAAAGACACTTTGAGTTTGAGGATAGAGGGGAAGCCTTTTAGGACCGAGATTAGGAAAAACTTCTTCACACAGAGAGTGGTGAATCTGTGGAATTCTCTGCCACAGCAAACTGTTGAGGCCAGTTCATTGGCTATGTTTAAGAGGGAGTTAGATAGAAACATAGAAACATAGAAAATAGGTGCAGGAGTAGGCCATTCGGCCCTTCGAGCCTGCACCGCCATTTATTATGATCATGGCTGATCATCCAACTCAGAACCCAGCCTTCCCTCCATACCCCCTGACCCCTGTAGCCACAAGGGCCATATCTAACTTCCTTTTAAACATAGCTAATGAACTGGCCTCAACAGTTTGCTGTGGCAGAGAATTCCACAGATTCACCACTCTCTGTGTGAAGAAGTTTTTCCTAACCTCGGTCCTAAAAGGCTTCCCCTCTATCCTCAAACTGTGACCCCTCGTTCTAGACCTCCCCAACATCGGGAACAATCTTCCCGCATCTAGCCTGTCCAATCCCTTTAGGATCTTATACGTTTCAATCAGATCCCCCCTCAATCTTCTAAATTCCAACGAGTACAAGCCCAGTTCATCCAGTCTTTCTTCATATGAAAGACCTGCCATCCCAGGAATCAATCTGGTGAACCTTCTTTGTACTCCCTCTATGGCAAAGATGTCCTTCCTCAGATTAGGGGACCAAAACTGCACACAATACTCCAGGTGTGGTCTCACCAAGGCCTTGTACAACTGCAGTAGTACCTCCCTGCTCCTGTACTCGAATCCTCTCGCTATAAATGCCAGCATACCGTTCGCCTTTTTCACCGCCTGCTGTACCTGCATGCCCACTTTCAATGACTGGTGTATAATGACACCCAGGTCTCGTTGCACCTCCCCTTTTCCTAATCGGCCACCATTCAGATAATAATCTGTTTTCCTATTTTTGCCACCAAAGTGGATAACTTCACATTTATCCACATTAAATTGCATCTGCCATGAGTTTGCCCCTCACCCAACCTATCCAAGTCACCCTGCATCCTCTTAGCATCCTCCTCACTGCTAACACTGCCACCCAGCTTCGTGTCATCCGCAAACTTGGAGATGCTGCATTTAATTCCCTCATCCAAGTCATTAATATATATTGTAAACAACTGGGGTCCCAGCACTGAGCCTTGCGGTACCCCACTAGTCACCGCCTGCCATTCTGAAAAGGTCCCGTTTATTCCCACTCTTTGCTTCCTGTCTGCTAACCAATTCTCCACCCACACCAATACCTTACCCCCAATACCGTGTGCTTTAAGTTTGCACACTAATCTCCTATGTGGGACCTTGTCAAAAGCCTTTTGAAAATCCAAATATACCACATCCACTGGTTCTCCCCTATCCACTCTACTAGTTACATCCTCAAAAAATTCTATGAGATTCGTCAGACATGATTTTCCTTTCACAAATCCATGCTGACTTTGTCCGATCATTTCACCGCTTTCCAAATGTGCTGTTATCACATCCTTGATAACTGACTCCAGCAGTTTCCCCACCACCGACGTTAGGCTAACCGGCCTATAATTCCCCGGTTTCTCTCTCCCTCCTTTTTTAAAAAGTGGGGTTACATTAGCCACCCTCCAATCCTCAGGAACTAGTCCAGAATCTAACGAGTTTTGAAAAATTATCACTAATGCATCCACTATTTCTTGGGCCACTTCCTTAAGCACTCTGGGATGCAGACCATCTGGCCCTGGGGATTTATCTGCCTTCAATCCCTTCAATTTACCTAACACCACTTCCCTACTAACATGTATTTCGCTCAGTTCCTCCATCTCACTGGACCCTCTGTCCCTTACTATTTCTGGAAGATTATTTATGTCCTCCTTAGTGAAGACAGAACCAAAGTAATTATTCAATTGGTCTGCCATGTCCTTGCTCCCCATAATCAATTCACCTGTTTCTGTTTGCAGGGGACCTACATTTGTCTTTATCAGTCTTTTCCTTTTTACATATCTATAAAAGCTTTTACAGTCCGTTTTTATGTTCTCTGCCAGTTTTCTCTCATAATCTTTTTTCCCCTTCCTAATTAAGCCCTTTGTCCTCCTCTGCTGAACTCTGAATTTCTCCCAGTCCTCAGGTGAGCCACTTTCTCTGGCTAATTTGTATGCTACTTCTTTGGAATTGATACTATCCCTAATTTCTCTTGTCAGCCACGGGTGCACTACCTTCCTTGATTTATTCTTTTGCCAACCTGGGATGAACAATTGTTGTAGTTCATCCATGCAACCTTTAAATGCCTGCCATTGCATATCCACCGTCAAGCCTTGAAGTGTCATTTGCCAGTCTATCTTAGCTAATTCATGTCTCATACCTTCAAAGTTACCCCTCTTTAAGTTCAGAACCTTTGTTTCTGAATTAACTACGTCACTCTCCATGTTAATGAAGAATTCCACCATATTATGGTCACTCTTACCCAAGGGGCCTCTCACGACAAGATCGCTAATTAACCCTTCCTCATTGCTCAAAACCCAGTCCAGAATAGCCTGCTCTCTAGTCGGTTCCTCGACATGTTGGTTCAAAAAACCATCCCGCATACATTCCAAGAAATCCTCTTCCTCAGCACCTTTACCAATTTGGTTCACCCAGTCTACATGCAGATTGAAGTCACCCATTATAACTGCTGTTCCTTTATTGCACACATTTCTAATTTCCTGTTTAATACCATCTCCGACCTCACTACTACTGTTAGGTGGCCTGTACACAACTCCCACCAGCGACTTCTGCCCCTTAGTGTTACGCAGCTCTACCCATATCGATTCCACATCATCCCGGCTTATGTCCTTCCTTTCTATTGCGTTAATCTCTTTTTTAACCAGCAACGCCACCCCACCTCCCCTTCCTTCGTGTCTATCCCTCCTGAATATTGAATATCCCTGAACGTTGAGCTCCCATCCCTGGTCACCCTGGAGCCATGTCTCTGTGATCCCAACTATATCATAATCATTAATTACAATCTGCACTTTCAATTCATCCACCCTTGTGGCCCTTGTGGCTACAGGGGTCAGGGGGTATGGAGGGAAGGCTTGGTTCTGAGTTGGATGATCAGCCATGATCATAATAAATGGCGGTGCAGGCTCGAAGGGCCGAATGGCCTACTCCTGCACCTATTTTCTATGTTTCTATGTTACTATGTAAATCTCTTACTAACTCTTCCTTCAGTTAGTCCTGACGAAGGATCTCGGCCTGAAACGTCGACTGTACCTCTTCCTAGAGATGCTGCCTGGCCTGCTGCGTCCACCAGCAACTTTGATGTGTGTTGCTTGAATTTCCAGCATCTGCTGAATTCCTGTTGTTTACATTCTTTAGCATTTGTCTGTTTTTCACGAGGCCAAGTTGCGAGCTTGACGCTCAACCCAGCACAGATGGAAAGCATGCAAGGACCCAGCTGGATTCAAACCCAGGACCACTCACCTCGAAGTCTGATGCAGATGACACTACACCGCCGGCCAGCTGTTCAGGAACAGATAATACCCTATAACTATCAGGCTTACGAACCTAGATAACATCATTCACCTCAATGCTGAACTGATTCCATAACCAATGAACTCACTTTCAAGGGCTTTGCAAGTCATGTTCATTTATTTACTTTTTGCATTATTTGCACAATTTATCAACTTCTGTGCATTGGTAATTTGTTAGTCTTTATTGTGTTTAGTTTTTCATAAATTCTATTGTATTGTTTTAGATTAGATTATGAGGACACACAGTCCTCTTTTATTGTCATTTAGTAATGTATGCATTAAGAAATGATACAATGTTTTTCCAGAATGATATCACAGAAACACATGACAAACCGACTTAAAAACTGACAAAACCACATAATTATAACATATAGTTACAACAGTGCAAAGCAATACCGTAATTTGATAAGAACAGACCATGGACACGGTAAAAGTCTCAAAGTATTTCTTTATCTTCCCGCAAGAATATGAATCTCAATGTAGTATATGGAGACATATATATACTTTGATAATACATTTACTTTGAACTTTGAAATTTGATGTAAACTCCATCTCAATTCCCACAACATAATTCCCAAGTTCAAAGCTGAAAGTAAAATTTATTATCAGAGTACATACATGTCACCACATACAACCCTGAGATTCTTTTTCCATGGGCACACTTAGCAAGTCTATAGAACAGTGACTGTAAACAGGATCAATGTGCAAATTCAGATATAAATAAATAGCAATGAATAATGAGCATGAAATAGCAAGATAAAAAATCCTTAAAGTGAGACCCTTGGTTGCCGGAACACCAGAAGTAGAACGAGTGTAGTTATCCTTTTTTGTTCAAGGCATCTAATGACTTGCAGCATTTTTTTGCAACAACCATCATCATGTGATGGCTTTAAATGATCTTATTTCATGTCTGTTCTTTGGAAGACTTTATTTCATATCATCAGCCTATTGTACCTAATGCCCACTGTTGATCCGAGTTCGACTTACTGCTGTTAGACATCAACTGCAAACATTCTGATGTAATGATGTCACTTCCTGAAACTCTTGGAAAACCCACATTCAGGAACCAAAATTATTGACTTCTTGTGGCCCGATATACAGAGAAGCAACACACGGTTTTAACGGTGGAACAGTGAAACTTAAGATATGTAACCACATTGTAAATGTGAAACGTTGAAATCCACATCCTGTAAAGAACTTCCTTACCAATTTTAGCAAACTGTCAGAAGAGAATGAAAGCCATGCCTTGATAAAGGGATCACATGTTCTGTTATCAACATGAAGAAGTAGGTGACTCAGTTAGATCCTAGTTGTTGCTAAATCGATAGGGTTATAGTGAGATAGAGCATAGAAAGAGGCCCATTAAATCTGTACTGACCAGCATCGTCCATTTTATGCAACATATTTTTTATTCTCCCTACATTTGCTCCAACACCCCACTCCCCAGATTCCACCCCTCATCTACACACCAGGGGAAATTTACAGTAGCCACTTACTCTTGCTACCCACATATTTTTGGGATGCAGGAAGTGTCTGGAGCACCCAGAGGAACCTCGTGAGGACATAGGGAGAACGTGCAAAATTCAGGATTGAACTTGGGTCTCTGGTGCTGCAAGGCAGTGGCTCTACTACCGGTACCAACGTGCAAACATTGCTTTAGCTGACAGAATGAAGGACTGCTACAGTGGACTTTGATACCCTCTGGTGTAGGGGAGGAAAGACTTAATACGAAAATTGGGTTCTGCTGTTGGGATGTATTTTGTACTCAGTATTGACTAATGTCAGTAGTTTGACAAAAATGCCATGTATTTGTGTTCTGCTTCTCATAACCTCAGGATACCTTAAGGCTCTTTCCTCCAGTTAAATCCTCCTGACTGAACAAAAGTTGACTTTATGATGTTGGAAATGGCAGGATATGGGCTAAAAGCTAGGGAGAGGATAGCATGGACAAGATAACTTGAAAGGACTGCTTCCATGTAATAAATTTCTTTAGATTTATTAAATGTAGCTGCTACTTATGCATACAACAAACTCTAAATAATCTGTATTTGTAATGTTGACTGAGCGATGGACTTTGTCTTTTTTTATTCTAATTGTGTTCTTTCTTAGGTAGTGCTTGGCAACAAAGATATTGCTCCCTGAATACATTTGTGTGTACTTTATGGATCTTGGGATGCTGATCATGAAAATTACCATAAAATTTTGTGACAGGCAATTTGAAGAACTTCTTCTGGCGCCAGAGAAAATCGCATGGACACCATTTAAGGATGTTGTTGAAAATTTGTTGTTTCCATTCATAATTCAAGTCAGAGTAACTGATGTCAAGATTAAGGAAGGCATTTTTGTTGGTCCACAGATGAAACAGGTCACCAGTGACAGGCAATTTGAAGAACTTTTTCTGGCGCCAGAGAAAATCGCATGGACACCATTTAAGGATGTTGTTGAAAATTTTCTTGGCAACTACAGAGCACCAAACCAAAGGTTGACGCATGCTTCTAGCAGTCAAAACCGTGAAGTGCAACATGTCACTAAAGATTCATTTCCTTCATTCCCATTTAGACTTCTTCCCTGCAAATCTTGGCACAGTCAGTGATGGGCATGGTGAAATGGTATCAGAGCAACTGGAATCTATCAATGCTACGTGATTATTGTTTGGCACTTAAGTGAGAAGCCTCTGACACTGAGTACAGTTGAAAATTATCAACAAAACATTTTAGCTTAGTTGAACTAATGAAGTGTCAGCAATGTTATACAATTAAATGCAATAAATTCAATATTTTGTTTCTCCAAATGCCTATGTGATAGAAGTAGTCTGAAATTATATTTGTGTTCAGCTTCAAGCGGTCTATCATCAACAAAAAAACAATTCTGAGGAAACAATATTTGTGAAAAAAAATGTTGTCCCAATGTCATTTCTGTATATTTGTTTTTTTTTTGTGTGAATATTGAGTAACAGACAGGATTTGCCCGTGTTGCTGTTACTGAGGTTTTCATGCACATATAGTGTGCACAAGAAAATGAACTTGACTTTGACCTTGAAAACCAGGATACTGCAGAGAACACCCTAGGCCTTCTTCAGTCTTGTAGGTTCTTTTATATTCTCATGAGAGAGCAGGCTTAGCATTGCATTGTCTGAAAACCAGCACCACACTGTAAGTCCTCCCTTAGTGCTGTGATGGAGTGGAAGCCAATGTTAAATACTGGAATCTCGGAAGCAGGACTTAAACCCACAACAATGTAATTCAGGATCAGGAGACCTGGCACTGGGATCACTAGGAACATTAAAGGCAATAGATTGGCTTGTGTTTACTTTGAGCCATTCATAGCCATTTTGCATAACATATTTAACAAAGTGCAAATGTAATGAGGTTTTGCACTTTCTATTGAAAGTTATGGTGGCGCAGTAATGATATGATCAAAATTGCAGAGAATACAGTAAATGTCTCACTCTGAGAGGAAATTTTTAAAATAAGTCATTAAAAAAAATCACAAATGAATCACTAGAAATACAGCCTTGGGTCAAGTTAAGCCTGAAGAATTAGTCATAAGATTACAGCCCATTAAATTCTGGCATAAATTCAGGAGGTTTTGCACACTGCTAGAGTGGTGGGAAGGTATACTGAGGTGCACCAAATGTTTTCAGCAGGGAATACAGGGAACTTGCGGAGAAGAGTGAGAAAATTAGTGGCAAAATGAGAATAAATTAATTTGCAGACGATTTGTGCCAGGCACCATCTACATGTTATGCTGTTGCTTTTGTGAAATCCTGTACCAGTGTTCAGTCGACAATGAACGCAAATATACACAAAATAAAGAGCACATTTTTGACTTCACAGCTTCAGCAATGTATGTAGCATAAGGCAACACAGAGAGGACTTCAGTACGGCAGACATCTTACATAGTTTGCAGGTACATTATTAACCAGAACACAACAAAACACAAAACGCTGGAAGAACTCAGCAGGTCAAGCAGCAGCCTGTTCGGAGGGTACTCAGTCCAAAACCTTGACTATTTATTCGGCTCCAAAGATAATGTCGGATCTGCTGACTTCTGCCAGCATTTTGTGTGCGTTGCTCTTTATTTCCAGCATCTGCAGAATCTCTTGAGTTACCTCTCCAGCTCATGGGTTGTCCATAGGACATTTTCAAGGCCCACACAGTCAGGTTAAAAAACAAGTTTTCAAAGTGATAAGCCTGCTTCAAGACAGGCCTTAGGAGAGAATAGAGGTAGATTAGAATTGGAGTTCAGCTGAAGTCTATGAAGTTCAGTTAGTGAAGCACCTTCAATTACTCCAAAAGACTGAGGTTTGGTAAAATACTGAAAGGCTTTTATTCACTGTACAATACAACCTCCACAGTGAGTGTCTGCCTCCGGACTGAGGGGGAGGGGCAAGGCGAACACCTTTATACAGGACTCTGTGGGAGGAGCCACAGGGGAGGTCAGCAGAGGGGTGTGTCCAGACAGGTAACCGAGTTACAACATATATACATGGTTTACCACACTTAGGAATGCAATAATAGAGCACAAACTACAGTTATACAATAATAGCACATTAAAACGGAATTAAACACAATGGTACTGCTGCCAAGTTAACAAATTTCACATCACATGCCAGTGATAATAAGCCTGATTCTGATTCTGAATCCTGTAAATGGAAATATATGCTTTTGACCATTGAAAAGAAATCTGAAGTACTTGAGAAACTGGGTAACGTATGGCTGTTGAACAACCCTCAGGCGAGAAAGGCATACTATCAGTATAATAAAACAAACAAATGCTGTACAGCATAGTTGATCCCTTTGAATATATTTCACTGTGTTTTGCATCATTGTTTGCATCACCCATGGAAGTTCTTCTCTCCATTCCCTCAGGTTACTGAGGATGGATTCTGGTATCGTGGAGACACTGCATATTTGCAGAAAAAATAAGTACTTTTCAGTCATGCTCATCGTGACAAAATTTACCTTGAAGAAATTATATAGCAACAAATTAAAGTTTAGATGATTGTACACCTGACTCTAGAACCTGACACCAGAACTGAAGGTTAGAGTGAGAGACAAGATGAGGCTGGATTAATAAAACACAAAGTGATAGCGCCTTCATTGAATAGAGGCTCAGAGAAGAGAAATGGTGTAAAAATGGAAAATAACAGAAATGCTCAGCAGGTCAGGCAGCGTATGTGGAGAGAGGAACAAATTACTGTTTAATCCTCGGAACTGGACAAGGCTGGATATGAAAGAAGTTTTAAATTGCATAGAGGGGGGAATGGGGAGCAATAACATAAGGAAATGTCTGTGATTGCCCCAGAGTTACAGATTAGTACAGCACAGTTTATGTTGAACAATGTCAGAAAGGCAAAAGTGTATTGGTGTAGAATGTACCCGAGTAAGGTTTATTTACGTATTCACTTATTTTGAGAAACAGCACAGTAACAGACCATATCACATGTTTATAGTTTAATTAAGCATTCTTGTTCATTTAAATAATACATTATGGGTTATATGTATAAACACGTAAATTGCATAGGTTATCACACTACCATGTGATATACGCATGCCTCGCTTAAGCTTGAAGCTGCACCCGTACTTCAGATTCTCTGCGTCTTTCTTCGAATAAGTCTAATGTTTTGAAAGTACAAAACATAAAACTCCCAATCTTGTTAGCACCGACTCGCATGGCTGCTGCTCCCTCAGACTTGACATCCAGATTCCATAAACAATCGAATCTCTGTCGACCAGGCCATTGAGATTCATCACTAATGCACGCAACTGAAGCTCAGTAAAAAAAAAATGAAGGATTCTTCCGTCTCATAATGTAAGTAAACATAGAACATAGGACATTACAGCCCAGTACAGGCCCTTTGGCTCATGGTAGTGTGATGATATTTAACACACACCTCCAATAGCACACAATCTTCGACTCCACAGAGAACATAGAACAATATATTACAGACCCTTCGACCCACAATGTTGTGCCAACCCTTTAACGTGTTCTAGGATCAATCTAACCCTTCCCAACGAGATGATTGCGGACTTTAAGAGGGTTCAGTCTGATCACTCCTCACTGAGGCCACTTTGAGGATGGAGGAGCAACACCTCATATTCTGTCTAGGTAGCTTCTAACCAGATGGTATGAACGTTGATATTTCCTTCTGGTAATTTTTTCCTCTCCCCTTCCTTCTTCTTCTATTCACCACTTTAGCCTCTTACCTCTTCCCCTCACCTGCCTATCACCCTCCTTCTTCTCTTCCTCCCATAGTTCCTTCTCGTCGCCCATCAGATTCGTTCTTCTCCAGCCCTTTACCTTCCTCATCCACATGGCTTCATCTATCACCGTCTAGCTAGTCATCCTTCCACTCCCCTCACCTTTTTATTCTGACACCTTCCTCCTTTCTTCCCATTCATGAAGAAGAGGCTCGGCCAGTAATGTCGACTGTTTATTCATTTCCATAGATGCTGACTGGCCTGCTGAGTTCCTCCATCATCTCTTGTGTGTTCCTCTGGCTTTCCAGTATTTCCAGAATCTTTCATGTTTATCATCTGTGGAGAATGTTAGGAGAACTAAGCCTCTGGAGGTGCACATAACAGATTATCTCATCTTGTCCTTCAACACTACTTCTTTGATCATGAAATCACAGCAGTGTCTCCACTTTGGTTCAAGTGACTCCACTTCCTCAAGATCTTGAGGTAGGTGAGTCACTCCGCCTACCATGCTAAACAATTTTTACAGGAGCGCCATCTCCATCAGGAGTGTCCAGATCAGCCGCATCACTGTCTGGTACGGGAATTGTAAGGCAAGTCCCCACAAAGGATTGCGAGGACAGCTGAGAGGATCATCAGGGTCTTTCTTCCATTCAACAGAGATATTTAGAAACATAGAAAACCTGCAGCACAATACAGGCCCTTCAGCCCACAATACTGTGCCGAACATGTACTTACTTGAAAAATTACCTAGGGTTACCCATAGCCCTCTGTTTCTCTAAGCTCCATGTACCTGTCCAAGAGTCTCTTAAAAGACCCTATCGTATCCGCCTCCACCACAATCACTGGCAGCCCATTCCACGCACTCTCCACTCACTGCGTAAAAAAACTTACCCCTGACATCTCCTCTGTACCTACTTCCAAGCACCTTAAAACTGTGCCCTCTCTTGTTAGCCATTTCAGCGCTGGGAAAAAACCTCTGACTATCCACACAATCAATGCCTCTCATCACCTTATACACCTCTATCAGGTCACCTCTCACCCTCCACCGCTCCAAGGAGAAAAGGCCAAGTTCACTCAACCTATTCTCATAACACATGCTCCCCAATCCAGGCAACATCCTTGTAAATCTCCTCTGCACCCTTTCTATTGTTTCCACATCCTTCCTGTAGTGAGGTGACCAGAACTGAGCACAGTACTCCAAGTTGGGTCTGACCAGGGTTCTATATAGCTGCAAGATTACCTCTCAGCTCTTAAACTCAATCCCACGGTTGATGAAGGCCAATACACCATGTACCTTCTTAAACACAGAGTCAACCTGCACAGCAGCTTTGAGTGTCCTATAGACTTGGATTCCAAGATCCCTCTGATCCTCGACTTTGCCAAGACTCTTACCATTAATACTATATTCTGCCATCATATTTGACCTACCAAAATGAGCCACCTCTCACTTATCTGGGTTGAACTCCAACTGCCATTTCTCAGCCCAGTTTTGCATCCTATCAATGTCCCGCTGTAACCTCTGACAGCCCACCACGCTATGCACAACACCCCCAACCTTTGTGTCATCAGCAAATTTACTAACCCATCCTTCCATTTCCTCATCCAGGTCATTTATAAAAGTCACAAAGAGAAGGGGACCCAGAACAGATCCCTGAGGCACACCACTGGTCACAGACCTCCATGCAGTATATGACCCGTCTATAACAACTCTTTCCCTTCTGTGGGCAAACCAATTCTGGATCCACAAAGCAAGGTCTTGGATCCCATGCCTCCTGACTTTCTCAACAAGCCTTGCATGGGGTACCTTATCAAATGCCTTGCCGAAATCCATATACACTACACCTTGTCACACTTGATTGGTCCTATTCTCTCTTGCTCTTCACATACTGGTAGAATGCTTTGGGGTTTTCTTTATTCCTGCTTGCCAAGGCCTTCTCATAGACCCTTCTGGCTCTCCTAATTTCATTCTTAAGCTCCTTCCTGCTGGACTTATAACCTTCTAGATCTCTATCATTACCCAGTTTTTTGGAACTTTCGTAAGCTTTTCTTTTCTTCTTGACTAGATTTTCAACAATATGGTTCCTGTACCCTACCATCTTTTCCCTGTCTCATTGGAACATACCTATGCAGAACACCACGCAAATATCCCCTGAAATTGCCACATTTATGCTGTACATTTCCCTGAGGACATCTGTTCCCAATTTATGCTTCCAAGTTCCTGCCTGATAGCTTCATTTATCCCCTTACTCCCATTAAACATTTTCCTAACTTGTCTGTTCCTATCCCTCTCCAATGCTATGGTAAAGGAGATAGAATTGTGATCACTATCTTCAAAATGCTCTCCCGCTGAGAGACCTGACACCTGACCAGGTTCATTTCCAAATACCAGATCAAGTACAGCCTCTCCTCTTGTAGGCTTATCTACATATTGTGTTAAGAAACCTTCCTGAACACACCTAACCAACTCCACCGCATCTAAACCCCTTGCTTTAGGGAGATGCCAATCAATATTTGGGAAATTAAAATCTCCCACCACAACAACCCTGTTATTATTACACCTTTCCAGAATCTGTCTCCCTATCTGTTCCTGGATGTCCCTGTTACTATTGGGTGGTCTATAAAAACACCCAGTAGAGTTATTGACCCCCTCCTTTTCCTAACTTCCACCCACAGAGAGTCTGTAGACAATCCCTCCATGACTTCTTCCTTTTCTGCAGCTGTGACACTATCTCTGATCAGCAGTGCTATGTCCCCACCTCCTTTGCCTCCCTCCCCGTCCTTTCTGAAACATCAATAGCCTGGCATTCTAAGTAACCATTCCTGCCCCTGAGCCATTCAAGTCTCTGTAATGGCCACAACATCATAGTTCCAAGTACTGATCCAGGCTCTAAGCTTATCTGCCTTTTTTCATGATCCTTTTTGCATTAAAATAGACACATCTCAAACCGTCGGTCTGAGCGCATCCCTTCTCTATCACCTGCCTATCCTCCCTCTTGCACTGTCTCTCTATTTGTGAGCCAACTGCCCCTTCCTCCGTCCCTTCAGTTCAGTTTATCAGGAGTACTGCATCCACAGGCCTTTAGCATTGTTAATGATCCCTCCCATCCATCTAACAATCTCCTTGACCCTCTATCATTAGGCGGGAGGCATTAGGACAAAGACTGTTTGGGTGGGAAATAGCTTCTTCCCCCAGACTGTAAGACGACTTAGCTCCCTGCCACCATCCAGGTCTCATCACGCATGAAGGATCAGTAGTTATACTGTTTACATTTTAACTTGTGTCGCTAATGCACCTTATTATCTGTTAATTCATTTGTGGTGATAGTACTTTGTGTGTTATGTGTGTGAGTTATATGTACGTGCTCTGCACCTCGGTCTGGAGGAATGGTTTTTGGCTGCATAGATGTGTACACTTGAACGACAATAAACTTGAACTTGAGCTACAAGGCCCTGCATTTTTCTATCATCTATATGCCTATCTGGGAGTTTCTTAAATGCCCTTTCTGTATCAATCTCTACCCGTACCCCTGGCAGGGCATTTCATGCACTTAACAGTTTGTGTAAATAGCCCCTGACATCCCCTCTATACTTTCCTCCAGTCACCCTAAGATTATATTAAAGAAATGGTTATTATTTTGGGCTGCTCCTTATCCGTGAATCCTACTTTTGTTGTCACTGTAAGGTTTTTAAATATCACAGATTTCCCAGAGAGTTAAGGAACAGAGCTGTTTATTAGTTTACGAAGTTCAAAGTTCAAAGTAAATTCTTGCGGACAAGCCGACCCCGGAAGGGGGGGGTGGTTTTCAAGTAGGGTTAAGCTCACCTCAACATGTCTTTTACAGTTAGGGTTGCCAACTTTCTCACTTCCAAATAAGGGACAAAAGTAGCAGTCAAATACGGGACAGTGTTTAACCCGAGAAAGACTACCATGACCATGAAGACTTGTGCGGGCATGACGTGCGCATGCGCGTACGTGCCGATTTTTTTTCCACAAATCAGTTTTGACTTAATCTTCCTGACTACACTGTACATACATTATTTCTACTTTATATAGGCTGTGTATTTATCATATCATTCCTGCTTTTACTATATGTTAGTGTTATTTTAGGTTTTAAGTGTTATGGGATGATTTGCTAGGTTATTTTTTGAACATAGAATAGTACAGCACAGTACAGGCCCTTCAGCCCACGATGTTGTGCTGACCCTCAAACCCTGCCTCCCATATAAGCCCCCACCTTAGATTCCTCCATATACCTGTCTAGTAGTCTCTTAAACTTCACTAGTGTATCTGCCTCCACCACTGACTCAGGCAGTGCATTCCACGCACCAACCACTCCCTGAGTAAAAAACCTTCCTCTAATATCACAGTTTGAGGATAGAGGGGAAGCCTTTTAGGACCGAGATTAGGAAAAACTTCTTCACACAGGGAGTGGTGAATCTGTGGAATTCTCTGCCACAGGAAACTGTTGAGGCCAGTTCATTGGCTATGTTTAAGAGGGAGTTAGATATGGCCCTTGTGGCTACAGGGGTCAGGGGGTATGGAGGTAAGGCTGGGGCGGGGTTCTGAGTTGGATGATCAGCCATGATCATAATAAATGGCGGTGCAGGCTCGAAGGGCCGAATGGCCTACTCCTGCACCTATTTTCTATGTTTCTATCCCCCTTGAACTTCCCTCCCCTTACCTTAAAGCCATGTCCTCTTGTATTGAGCAGTGGTGCCCTGGGGAAGAGGCGCTGGCTATCCACTCTATCTATTCCTCTTATTATCTTGTACACCTCTATCATGTCTCCTCTCACCCTCCTTCTCTCCAAAGAGTAAAGCCCTAGCTCCCTTAATCTCTGATCATAATGCATACTTTCTAAACCAGGCAGCATCCTGGTAAATCTCCTCTGTAACCTTTCCAATGCTTCCACATCCTTCCTATAGTGAGGTGACCAGAACTGGACACAATACTCCAAGTGTGGCCTAACCAGAGTTTTATGGAGCTGCATCATTACATCGCAACTCTTAAACTCTATCCCTCGACTTATGAAAGCTAACACCCCATAAGCTTTCTTAACTACCCTATCCACCTGTGAGACAACTTTCAGGGATCTGTGGACATGTACCCCGAGATCCTTCTGCTCCTCCACACTACCAAGTATCCTGCCATTTACTTTGTACTCTGCCTTGGAGTTTGTCCTTCCAAAGCGTACCACCTCACACTTCTCCGTGTTGAACTCCATCTGCCACTTCTCAGCCCACTTCTGCATCCTATCAATGTCTCTCTGCAATCTTTGACAATCCTCTACACTATCTACAACACCACCAACCTTTGTGTCGTCTGCAAACTTGCCAACCCACCCTTCTACCCCCACATCCAGGTCGTTAATAAAAATCACAAAAAGTAGAGGTCCCAGAACAGATCCTTGTGGGACACCACTAGTCACAATCCTCCAATCTGAATGTACTCCCTCCACCACCACCCTCTGCCTTCTGCAGGCAAGCCAATTTTGGGTCTGGGAACACTCAAAAATTTTTCCCATATAAATTAATGGTAATTGTTTCTGCACTTTACACCATTTTGGCACGAAAGGTTTCATAGGAAAACTCTACCTTAGCGGGGGAAATACGGGACAAGGATGGTCCCCTATGGGACGAACCAATTTAGCCCAATATATGGGATGTTCCAGCAATATGGGACAGTTGGCAACCCTATGTTCAAGTTCAACAGTGCGTGACAGTGAATGAGGAAAGGTGCAGCTGACTCATATCATTTCCTCGCGGCCCAGTGGTTCGGGACCGCTGATATAGATGTCTTAATGTTGGGGAGAGCTTTACCCATAACGGACAGGGTGTTATCCATCATTTTTTGTACAAGGCATTGGTGTCTCCGTGTCAGGCTGTGATGCAGCCAGCCAAAATACTCTCCACCACATAGCCATAGGAGTTTGTCAAAATTTTAGATTTCATGGTGAATCTTCACAAATGCCTCAGGAAGTAGAGGTTCTGCTGTGCTTACTTCGTAATTGCTTTTATATACTGGGCCCAGGACAGGTCCTCCGAAAAATATAACACCCAGGAATTTAAAGTTGCTGACTCGGTCCACCTCTGATCCTCTGATGAGGACTGGCTCATGGATCTCTGGTTTCCTCCTCCTGAAGTCAACAATCAGCTCCTTGGTTTTGCTGACATTGAGTGAGAGGTTGTTGCTATGGCACCATTCAGCCAGATTTTCAATCTCCCTCCTAAATGCTGATTCATCACCACCTTTGATTCGGCCTCCAACAGTGGTGTCATCAGCCAACTTGAATGTGGCCCTGGGGCTGTGCTTAGTCACACAGTCATCAGTGTAAAGTGAGTAGAGCAGGGGGCTAAACACACAGCCCTGTGGTGTTCCCGTGCTGATGGAGAGCATGGAGGAGATGTTGCCAGTCTGAACCAACTGGGATCTGCAAGTAAGGAAAGAAGAATCCAATTACACAAGGAGGTAATGAGGCCAAGGTCTTGGAGCTTAGTGATTAATTGTGAGGGGATGATATATTAAGTGCCAAGTTGTAGTCGATAAAGAGCATCCTGATGTATGCATCTTTGCTGTCCACATGTTCCAGGATTGAGTGAAGAACCAAAGAGATGGCATCTGCTGTGGACCTGTTGCTCCAGTAGGCAAAGTGGAGCAGATGCAAGTCACTTCTCAGGCAGGAGTTAGTAGGATTCAACACCAAGCTCTCAAAACACTTCGTCACTGTGGAAGTAAGTGACGACTATGGATGATAGTCAGTGAGGTAGGTCACTATGTTCTTCTTAGGCACTGGTATATCCTGCTCCTGTACGCCCTCTTGTCACCATCTGAAATTCTGCCAACAATAGTTGCAATATCAGAAAATTTATAGATGACACTTGAGCGGTGTCTAGCCACACATTCATGGGTGTAGAAAAGAGTAGAACAGTGGGATAAGAACATATCCTTGAGGTGCACCAGTGTTGGTCGTCAGCGAGGTGGAGACATTATTTCCAATCCATATAGATTGAGGACTTCCGTTTAGGAAGTCCGGGATCCAGTTGCAGAGGGAGGTACAGAGGACCAGGTTCTGGATCGGAACCCTTCGATCAGGACTGTAGGAATGGTTGTGCTGAAATGTTGAGATGTAGTCAATAAACAGCATCCTGAACTGATAACAGATAACAGGCACCAAAAAAAATGTGTTAACTGACAATGGTTATCAGCTTGTTCCTAATAGTTATCAAGATGCTGCAGAATCGGATGAAGAACGGACGGAACGAAACAGAGAAACTGAACTGGGAACAGGCAGCATGAGAAAATCAGAAAAGGCTCCTGGTCCTACAGAAACAGGGGTCAGTCACTCGTGCCCCCATTCTCCACTCCTTATTCAACTCATTAACACCACTTATTCATTACTCTCCTTCATGCTCCAGGACACTTTCCAAGGGGACCACAACCTTGTGGTGGTTTGAAGGCTCAGTGACCAGGAGAGCGATGTTGGCTGGAGACAGGGCTTTATGCTTTGGCTCTTGGTAGGGTCACCCATGCCAAACAGGTCAAAGGGTAGAGGTCAGACTAAGAGTGATCCACCAGTCCTCCAGGTTCAGAGGTTCAACTCGGGGCTAACAACTGTGACGAGTAAGACAATATTGTTACGGCAATGAAGAATCCTTCTACATCTAAGTGTGACAGTACTTCTGAGTCTCCAGCCAGAAATTGCATGACTGACAGTGGTGGAAACCAAGAGGAAGCTACTGACATGAAGAAGGAAACCCTAAACACCACCATAGATGGAGGACCTTCATTGCTGCCCTAAATGCCAGCGGGGTAGCGAGCAAAAAAAAAACTCCAGGACATAACAGAAGGCAGGCAGAGAGGGTAGAGTGGGCCAAGATGTCGTGGAGCGAACCTTTCATCTCCACCGACCATTTTTTCAGCACTTTCCCTTTCAACCGCAGGAGACTCAACATCTGCCCGTTAACTCCTTGCTTTCCCATCATCCAAATGCTTATTATTCTCTGCCTCAAATATCAAACATCTAAGCATCAGCCCCTTTTGCAGGTAGCGGATTCTAAGTTGCTGTTCCATTCTGAGTTGCACTTCAGATATTGGGTGGTGGCAGAGGAGGATGAGCTGCTGTCACCTTTCCCCTTCATCACCCTTAACTCGTAGAGGCTTGGGGCCATTTCCAGCAGCAGGAATCAATGGGAGGAAGGAGTATTGGTATGGAGGGTATACACACACACACACACACACACACACACACACACATACACACACACACACACATGCGTGAGATCACATCATCATGTTTTTACCTCACCTATGTTCTTCAATGTTCAAAATAAATTTATTATCAAAGTACATAAGTACATAAACTGTATGTTACAATATACCATCCTGAGATTCACTTTCTTGCAGGCATTCCGGTAGATACAAAGAATTGCAATGGAATCAGTTAAAAACTATACACAAAGACAGACATTCAACCAATACACAAAAAACAAACTGTGCAAAAGAAAAACAAATAATGATAAAAATAAACAGACAAACAAATAAATAAATAAGAAAGGAAGAAAGAAAGAAAGAATGCCTGGCCTGCTGCGTTCACCAGCAACCTTGATGTGTGTTGCTTGAATTTCCAGCAGCTGCAGATTTCCTGTAGTTTAATAATAATGAGAACATGAGTCACAGAGGCTTTGAAAGTAAGTCCATAGGTTCTGGAATCAGTGTTGAGTTCCACTCTGGTTCAGCAGCTTAATGGTTGAAGGGTGACAGCTGTTCCTGAACCAGGTGACGTGGGACCTAAGGTTCCTGTACTTGCTTCCTGATGGCAGCATTGAGAATAGAGCATTGCCCTGATGGTGGGAGTCATTGATAATTGATCCTGCTTTCTTGTGGTAGCACTTCTCTTACTTCCTGCTGTTGGCATTTTAGGCAGCAATGAAGACCTGTGCTGAACCTGCGCTGATGGTGATTGTCGAGGAGATGTTTTTGCCAACCCGGACTGACTGAGGTCCTCAAGTGAGGAAATCTCAGATCCAATTCCAAAGGAGGTATTGAGGGAGCGTATTAATTAGCTTTGAGGGGATGATTGCTGAATACAGAGCTGCAGTCAATGAAGAGCATCTTGATGTTAATATGTATCTTCACCGTACAGATGTTTCAGAGCTGAATGAGGAGCCAATGAAATGGCATCTGATGTTGACCTGTTGTGATGGTAGGCAAATTGGTGTGGATCCAGCTCATTCCTCATGCAGGTAATCTTCATTTCAGCTCTACTGCGCATTCTGGCTGACATAGGGAGGATTCTTTAGGTGTTGAATTGCTTCCTAGCAGTCAGTGTGTCAATGACGTTAGGTTACATATGGTTGAGGATGGAAGCCACACAGATCTCAATTTAGCAGACGACTGTATGTAAAATATTTCAAGTCAACTACAATGGAATTTTTACCGATTTCCCAGATTTTTGCAAGAGAATCTCATTTGGTATCAGTACTAAATGGAGCACATTTTTAGGGCACTGAAATCCTATTTCAATTCATTAGTTTTATTACATTGTTTTTTTGTACTTTCCAGGATCTCTGATAGTTTGAAACTGTTGTGCACTCTTTCTTTCAGTTTAATGTTGTCCTTTTACTCTGAGCTGATGTTTCAGTGCCTTTTGATCTGCAGATGGAGCTTGAGTCACCTACGAGCAGAAACAGACCCTATACAGTCTTTAAGTTTTCTTTTGCACACTTCATATTGATCTACTCTTCTCCGTGGATTGTCACCTTGTCGCGGTGGAGAAGCTTGTGTGGTCCTGTGATCCTGAGAGCGATGCTGGCTGGAGCTATGCTCCTGGTAGGGTCACCCATGGCGGTAAGGTCGAGAGTGAGGTCCCTGACAAAGAACAATCCAACCAAGACCTCAACGGTGGAACAGGCCGACGAAGTTACTTCGAACTCAACGGCTGTGAAGGCGGATGAAGGCTGCAACAAGTCCATCAGCTCCAGTCGGCGTGGTTTCCATGCTATTGGAATCAGTTGGCTGATTTGTGAAGTATCGTGTGCTTCTTGGAGTGCAACATCAAGTACACGTTAAACAAATACATGCACGGGTGTCTTCACTCTGTGGGCCACTTCTTCAGAACGAAGACCATCATCCTCGAACTCGAGGGATAGCCACGACGACTGATTACTTCCGTTTTATCTATGAATCAACTTCTCCTGTTTCTCACCTAGGGTGTTAATTAAACCTTTCTGAGTACCCAATACTTCATTCATTTGAGGTATTTTCTTGCAGAGAAAAGTACTGAACACACACCAGACTAATGCACAACTTTTTTGCATATTACTCCGTGTCCTCAAATCTCCACTGGCGTGGCAGTGTAGCACCATCACTTTACAGCGCCAGGAGTAAGATCAGGATTCGACTCTCGCCACTACCTGTAACATATGTATGTTTACATGTTCTCCCTGTGCATGTGTAGATTTCTCCGGGTGCTCTGGTTTCCTCCCACGTTCCATAGACATACGGTTAGGGTTAGTGAATTGTGGGCATGCTATGTTAAAGCCGCCACTTGTGTTCTGCCCAGCACAATCCTCGCTGGTTTGGTTTGATGAAAACAACACATTTCACTGTATGTTTTGATGTACATGAGACAGATAAAAGCTAATCTTTAAATCTGAATAAGTTAACTTCTTCAATTAAAATCACACTCTGATCTATCTCTGCATTTATAGATTCACCTAATCTTTTTAAATCTTTTTATTGAATAAGTATACAAAAAGGTAAGCCATATAGGCACTAATACACTGTTAGAATATAATATCTTTAAGCACCTATTGGACAAATGTCAGTGCAGCCTGAAATCAACTCCTCTTTCTAAATTCTACCTGTATGAAGTCTGCCTGCTTGCCTTCTTGTTAGATCTTCACTCCTCATTCCTGCTATTGCTCTCAGCACAGACACATGGAAGTCAGGCCTCTTTTTCTACAGTGCAAACACAAGCAGGGACAGATCAGGACAAACACCCCTGCTGAAATTTTAAAATGAATTAATCACAAACAGAAACGAGAGAAAATCTGCAGATGCTGGAAATCAAAGTAATACCCACAAAATGCTGGAGGAACTTGTGGCAGGTGAGGACAAGAGGAAGCCTATCCCTGGTGGGGTAGTGGGCGGACGGGGTGAGGGCAGACGTGCATGAAATCAAAATCAGGAAGTCAGGAAAAGGAACTAAAATACTTATGACAGCGTCCCTTTCCGAAGAAGCAGTTTAGGTCAACTGTCCCTTGATCACTATAAATACTACTGACATTTCACTGCCTTGCGGGGTTAAGTAATATTCCCTCTTACATCACCACGTAATCCTCTGCTGCTTGGAGACTGGATGCCATGCTGCTTATGAGGTAGAGCAGGTCTCTCGAACATCAAAAGAAAACTAATATTTGATTTGCAAAAAAGTGGCCGCTGACTGCTGTCAATAGTTCCAACTTCCTTTTAGATGGAAAGTCACTGTTAACTCTTTACACCATTTCTGGCCATGACCTTATTGCTTCCTTTGAAATCAATATCTATTTATACCACTGTGTAAATTTTAAGAGGTGTTTTTGAGAGAATCCTGCCTTATATCTTCCTCTGCTCTGTGCTTCAAAGCAAGGTGCCACAAAATATCCTTACCTCTCAAAAGTTTATCCAAAAACCAATACACCAAGTCCCGTGATTGTCTTTTCCAGCTTTATGGATTTCTTTGTTGTTATTGATTGAATAATTCTAAGTAGGGATAATGCCAAGGATGGTGCAAGTGTGTTGAAATACAACACCTGCTCATTTTAACTCCACGGCAGGTGGAAATCTGCTTCTGAAATGTTGAAAATACGCAGAACGTAAAGATCATGGTCAGGTTCTGACTGAAGAAGCTAAGCTGCTGTTTTATGTGATGGAATCTGCAATTCTTTCATCGTAGGCTGTGAACAGGAAGATAGATTTATATTTGCACGGAGCCTTTCATGTCCACAAGATGCACTAAAGTGATCCACGGACATTGAAATGCTCATGAAGTCAAGTAACTTTTCTGTGGACCAAGACAGCTAACATGTACAGAGTCACATAAGCAGGTATTAAGATGGATATGTTTTAATGAAAATTTTAAAACTGTAGGTACTGGAAATCTCAAGAAGAATAATTTAAAGTACTGCAAAAACTGAACAAGTCAGGTAGTACTTTCAGTTAGGGAGCGATATTAAACACTTGAGGTAGAAGGCTCTTTGGCAGAACTCTAACCAAAATCTGACCAGAGTATTGTACAATATCAGAAGGATCACTGATCTGAAGTATTACCTCTGTTTCTTTTTCCACACATGTCGCCTGACCTGCTGATTGTTTAAGCATTTCCAGAGATTCTACAGAGGGTCCTTTGAGACAAAGAGATATACGTAAAAGTCAGAGGGGATTAGGGAGAGTATTTCAGTGCCTAGACCTGGGTACCTGAACATGAAACCACCAATGATGGGGTTGTTTAAACAGGAGTTACACTGACGTTAAAGTCAGAGTCAAATTAAACTTATTATTAAATTACATATATGTTAGCATGTACTATCTAAATTACATATACTTGAGCATGTGTAATCCTGAGATCACTGTTCCCTCTAAGCTGTGTCAGTGCATGGCCATGCAATAACCTAAATGCTCCCATGCACATAGCCTTCGTGGCTACACAGCTGGAATTTTCTTTTATTTAACGCTAATATAATTTTAAAATTAAAGTGCCGTGTACTTTCCAGGCCATGTAAAAATTTCCTGGTCAGACAATGCTTGGACCGCACAGATGTCAAAAAAATTAGAGGGAGCGTTGCTTGAGATTAATTTTTATGCAGGCATTTTACAGGAAGATAAGGAAATATAATATAATTTATGAAAACTGTACATAAACAAAGCCTGTCAACTAATGTGCAAAAGAGGACAAACTGTGCAAATAAAACATACTGAGAACATGAGTTGTAGTCTCCATGAAAGTAAGTCTGTAGGTTGTGGGCTCTGTTCAGAGTGATGTTCTCCATGCAATTCAGGCGCCTGATGGTTGAAGGGTATTATCTGTTCCTGAACCTGGCTGTGTGGGACCTAAGGCTCCTGCATCTCCTGCCTGAGGGTAGAAGCGAGAAGAGAGCAAGGCCTGGATAAGTGGGGTTCCTTGATGATGGATGCTGCTTTATTGTAGGCAGTACTCCATTTAAATGTGCCCAATGGTGGGGAGGGCTTTTGCTGCAATGGACTGGACTGTACCCGTCACCTTCTGTAGATGTTTCCATTCTGTGGCATTGGTGTTTCTATACCAGGCTGTGATGCAATCAGTTAGGATCCTCTCTATTGTGCATCATTAGAAGTTGGTCAAAATTTGAGGTGACATGCCAAATCTATGCAAAGCTCTAAGAAAGCCAAGGTGCTATCGTGTCTTCCCTGTGATGGCACCTACATGCTGGTCCTAGGACAGGTCCTCTGATGTGATAACAACAAAAAATTAAGGATGTGGCATAGAAATGGGTCCTTTGGTTCGCCTAACACCCACTTACACCTTTCCCATTTTATTTTCCCCACGTTCACAACTCTTCACAGATTTTATCACTCAGATGAGGGACAATTTACAGCCAATTAACCTACCAACCAGTACACCTTTGAGATGTGGGAGGAAAGGGGAAATGACGTGGTCACAGGGAGAGCGTGCAGAGAGCTCAGAAGTAAGCTTTGAACCTTGGTCATTGAAACTGTGAGGAAGTAGCTCAACTAGCGACACCACTGTGCCACTAGCACTGTGACAGATTTGGAAATGCATGAAGAACTCAGAGCTCAGTAAGGCTGAAGGACCTTGCAAAACCAAAGAAGGAACTAGAAACAGTTCCTTCTGGAAATACTGGTAACAGTTGGGAAAAAGTCACAAGCCCTATCCTGCACTTCATCCCAAAGCAACCCAGTCAATGATTTCACCTCTACTAAACATTTATGATTTCAACTATACAAAACATTAAACTGCTGACGTTTGACCTGCTCTGCATATAAGATTTAAGGTCAAACCCCAGCAATTTAATGGTATCTGTCCTGCTGCTGTTTATCAGAGGCAGCATGAGGGTGGACATTTTGAGATATCACAAATGGTGTAGCACTCTATCTGTTGTGTCCATAAGACCATATGATATAGGAACAGAATCAGGCCATTTGGCCCATCAAGCCTGCTCCTTCCTTTCATCATGGCTGATGCACTTCCCCTCCCAGCCCCAATCTCCTGCTTTCTCCCCGTGTTCCTTAATGGACTGACTCATCAAGAAACTATCAACCTCTGCCTTAAAAATAGCCAATGACTTGGTCTCCACGGCCACCTGTGCCACAGTTTCCACAGATTCACCACTCTCTGGCTAAAGAAATTCCTCCTCATCTCTGATCTAAAAGAGTGCCCCTCTATTCTGTGAGCTGTGGTCTTAGACTCCCCCACCATAGGAAACATCCTCTCCACATCCACTTTATCAAGGCCTTTCAGCATTTTATAGGTTTCAATGAGGTCACCCCTCATTTTTCTGAATTCCAGTGAGTAGAGGCCCAAAGCCATCAAACACTCTCATTTAACAAGCCTTTCAATCCTGGAATCATTTTCTTGAACCTCCTTTGAACCCTGTCCAAAGTCAGCACATCCTTTCTAAGATAAGGTTCCAAAACTGCTCACAATACTCCAAGTGAGGTCTCACCAGTGCTTTATAAAGTCTCAACATATCCTAGCTTTTATATTCTAGTCCTCTCTAAATGAATACTAACATCACAGTTGCCTTCCTCACCACTGACTCAAGGGGGGGAGAAGAAGATGGCGGCGCGATGCAGCACACATGGCTGCTCCAAATTGATATCGGTATTTGTTAAATAAGGGCCGTACACAATCCTGATTTGATGGAGACGGACATGAGAAGCACGGAGGAACACCTGGAGAAACTTCTGAAATGCCTGCTTTGCTGCCGCTGCTACTGTGCGATCGAGAATCTCCGGAGGGGAAGGCCCCAAATCCTCGGCTTTGCCTATTGCCTGTTGCCGGGGCCGGGGTCGAAGCGCTCGGCAGAGATGGTGCTCAGTGCTCGGTGTCGGAGGGCTGATTGGAGGCTCGAAGTTTTCAGACGGACTCAGAGTTGGACTGTGGTCGGGTGCTTCCAGGATGCTGCATCAACAAGTTTACGGTGCTGGAAGTTCATGGCAGGGGGAGTTTCTCCCTTCAACCATCTGCGTGAGATGATGGGACTTTCGAGAGACTTTGAGACTTTTTTTTTACCGTGCCCATGGTCTGTTCTTCATCAAATTACGGTATTGCTTTGCACTGTTGTAAATATATGTTATAATTATGTGGTTTCTTGTCAGTTTTTTTTAGTCGGTTTGTCTTGTGTTTCTGTGATATCAGTCTGGAGGAACAAATTGTATCATTTCTTAATACATGCATTACTAAATGACAATAAAAGAGGACTGCGTGTCCTCATAATCTGATCTAATCTAACCTAACCTGCAAATTAAGCTTTAGGGAACCCTGCACGAGGACTCCCAAGTCCCTTTGCACCTCAGGTTCTTGAATTTTCTCTCCGTTTAAAAAATAATCTACCCTTTTATTTCTTCTACCAAAGTGCATGACCATACATTCCCTGACACTGTATTCCATCTGCCACTACTTTGTCCATTCGCCTAATCAGTCTGAGTCTTCTGTAGCCTCTCTACTTCCTCAAAATTACCTGCCTCTGCACCTAGCTACATATCATCTGCAAACTTGGCCACAAAGCCATCAATTCCATCATCCAAGTCATTGATATATAATGTAAAAAGAAGCAGTCCCACCACAGACCCCTGCGGAACACCACCAGTGGCCAAACAGAAAAGGCTCCCTTTATTTCCATTCTTTGTTCAATGAAATGAAAGAGCAATGAATTATATACGAAGTGGAAGCAGGAATGGGCCTCCTTGCCCGTTTTACTGTTCAATTAAATCATGACTGACCTTTAACTGCAACACTCACTCCATATTCCCTGATCCTCTTAATATATAAACAGTGTATTCCCTTGAATATAATGAGAATCTGAGTCTGCTCAACCTCTTTTGATGGAGAATTCCAAATATCAACTTATTTTTTCTGTGAAGAAATGTCTTTTCATTTTAGCCCTTAACGCTAGTTCAATCACTTTCATTCCAGTCCTGACCCTTGATCCTAAACAGCCCTCCCAAGGGAAATATCCCCTGCATCTATTCAGTTAAGCCCTGTAAAAATATTGAACTTTTGAATACAGCTGTCTCTCGTTCTTCTACACACAGGACATCATAAGCCCAGCCCATGTAACCTCTCTTCATACAATAAACCTGCCACCCCTAGAATCAGACTGATGGACCATTGCTGTATGCAGCTCCATCCTTCCAGATGGGAACAATATTGCAGAAATGGTCTCATCTGATCCAGGATGTCTCCACTGATCTTCAGAGCTCCCTGATCCACACGTCCCTCCCCACGGATCTCCCACCCGGCACTTATCCCTGTAAGCATCAGTGCTACACCTGTCCCTACACCTCCTCTCTTGCCACCATTCAGGGCCCCAAACAGTCCTTCCAGGTGAGGCAACACTTCACTTGTGAGTCAGTTGGGGTCATCTATTGCATCCAGTGCTCCCGGTGCGGCCTCCTCTACATCGGTGAAACCCGACGCAGATTGGGGGACCACTTTGTCAAGCACCTCTGCTCCGTCCGCCACAAGAGACAGGATCTTCCAGTTGCCACCCACTCCAACTCTGCTTCCCACTCCCATTCAGATATGTCCATACATGGCCTCCTCTACTGCCATGATGAGGCTAAACTCAGGTTGGAGGAGCAACACCTCATATACCATCTAGGTAGTCTCCAGCCCCTTGGTATGCACATAAGAATTCTCCAACTTTTGGTAATTCCCTCCCCCTCCCTTCCCCTATCCCTATTTCATCTGCCCCCTCCCCCAGCTGCCTATCACCTCCCTCATGGTTCTGCCTCCTTCTACTACCCATTGTACTTTTCCCTATTCTTTCTTCAACTTTCCTGCCTATCACCTCCATGCTTCCCCTCCTCCACCCCTTTATCTTTCCCCTTACTGGTTTTTCACCTGGAACCTACCAGCCTTCTCCTTCCCACCCTCCCCCACCTTCTTTATAGGGCCTCTGCCCCTTCCCTCTTCAGTCCTGACGAAGGGTTACGGCCCGAAACGTTGACTGGTCATTTCCACGGATGCTGCCCAACCTGCTGAGTTCCTCCAGCGTGTTGTGAGAGTGTCCATCAATGGGGGTCCCATGGTCCCTGGATATTCACAAGAAAATGCCACAAATATGAATCATACAGATTCACACTTCATTTTACTGATGACTTATGAAGTCCTTCAGTCAAGTATTCTTGAGGAGGAAACAAAGAGCTGAAAGAGCTCAGCTGGGCTGGCAGCAGGATGGAAGGGACCATCAGGACATACACTGTGTTCATCAGTAACCTCAATTTACCAGCTTGATAGAGTCTTGATCACAACCCAGAACCAAAAACAAATCCATCTCTGGAGGAACTCGTCAGGTCAGGCAGGATCTGTGGAGGCCAGTCTCTGTGCCTCTCAGATGCTGCCTGACCAGTGAACTCCTCCAGAAATATATTACTTTGACCCAAATAACCACATCTGTAGTCACTAGAGTGTCCACTGAAATGTTCTTCCCCTTCAAAGTTTCCATGTATTCCCCATGTTGTCAGCCTTCTGTAATTAGACATGATTTGAAGAGGAAGTCTTCTATCAAAAGCAAAACTGTTATCAGAATTATTATAAAAAAGGGTTTTGCTGAATTCTACAAGTCTCCCTTGAAGTTTTGTCCCACAGTTGCCTTGCACATCCGAAGTACGTTCACTTTGTCAGTTTTGTGTCAACTGGATACTGCCTGTTGGGAAACCCCCTTTCTGAACCTCATCTCAAATACAGGCAATGGGTCCTGTGGATAAAACTTCCCCTTCACCATCACTCAGAGACACCATCTACCTACTCCAGCTCTCCCACTGTTGACTATGGATCAAGTGGGATTGATGGCAAATGAATTGGAAGAAAAAATCTAGTAGCGAGCAATAATCGAATAAAAAGGCAAACACAGCAATTAATCAGATGACAGCAACATAGAAAAACAGAAGACCAGTCATTGTAACTAACTAACATGCAATTTATGTTTTAGCTAAAGTTAAGAACACAAATTTTGAAAAAGACAGAGTTTTCTTTATTTTATTTATTCATTGAGATACAGCATGGAATAGGCCCTTGTGGTCCTTTGGATCATGTAACTCAGCAAACCCCAGTTTAACTCCAGCCTAGTCACGGGACAATTCATGAGGAGTATTTAACTATCTAGTAACCAGCTACTAACCAGTACACCTTTGGACTGTGAGAGGAAATTGAAGCACCCAGAGAAAACCCACGTATTGCGTGGGAAGGACGTACAGACTCCTTACAGATGACATTGGAATTGAACTCTGAACTCCAACACCTGAGCTGTAATAGAGTCCCACAAGCTGCTACACTACCGTGGCACCCCACTATCATAGTTTACACAAATGAAACCACTGCATTGTTTCAGACTTCTATTTTAAAATGGTTACCACTTCCTACTAGACATTAACAGAAAACCGTGAATATCTGGTATGGATTGATCACTTAAAGATCAACAGAAGTAGGCTAAATTAAATTCATCTTATTATCTTCAGACAGAATTTGCCCCTGAGAGGTAGAGGAAGGGATTTCCACCCATTTAAATGTCCAGCGGGTTTAGTAATGGAATTTAGTAGTCATAGTCATAGTCATACTTTATTGATCCCGGGGGAAATTGGTTTTCGTTACAGTTGCACCATAAATAATAAATAGTAATAGAACCATAAATAGTTAAATAGTAATATGTAAATTATGCCAGTAAATTATGAAATAAGTCCAGGACCAGCCTATTGGCTCAGGGTGTCTGAACCTCCAAGGGAGGAGTTGTAAAGTTTGATGGCCACAGGCAGGAATGACTTCCTATGACGCTCTGTGTTGCACCTCGGTGGAATGAGTCTCTGGCTGAATGTACTCCTGTGCCCACCCAGTACATTATGTAGCAGATGGGAGACATTGACCAAGATGGCATGCAACTTAGACAGCATCCTCCTTTCAGACACCACCGTGAGAGAGTCCAGTTCCATCCCCACAACATCACTGGCCTTACGAATGAGTTTATTGATTCTGTTGGTGTCTGCTACCCTCAGTCTGCTGCCCCAGCACACAACAGCAAACATGATTGCACTGGCCACCACAGACTCGTAGAACATCCTCAGCATCGTCCGGTAGATGTTAAAGGACCTCAGTCTCCTCAGGAAATAGAGACGGCTCTGACCCTTCTTGTAGACAACCTCTGTGTTCTTTGACCAGTCCAGTTTATTGTCAATTCGTATCCCCAGGTATTTGTAATCCTCCACTATGTCCACACTGACCCCCTGGATGGAAACAGGGGTCACCGGTACCTTAGCTCTCCTCAGGTCTACCACCAGCTCCTTAGTCTTTTTCACATTTAATGCATGGATCCAGATACTTTTATCTGGATAATATTTATAAATAAACCTATTCACTTGTAGATTCACATAATTTCAACACCATGTAGTTGGATGAAAAGGTAACAAAATTAATCGTAAAATATAGAACTCAATATAGCCAAAGAAGCCTTAGTGTTCCACAAAGAACTTTAGAGCTAGTGATATATTTCTGAAACACAGTTTTCAGTTCTAATACAAGAAGTACAACTTTGTGTGCAGCAATTTTCCATAAGCAATGTAATAATAACAAAATTATCTACTTTAGTTGATATTAAATAATTACAATTATGCTGAGGAGAAATCTGCTACTGTCTTTGTGTTAATGCCCTGAGATTTTTTTTATGTCTGTCTGAGGGGACTGATGAGACCTGGATTCAACTTTGCTTTCAAAAGATGTTATCCTTCAGAGGAAAGCACCCAGTCAACCTGACTGGGTGCTGAACTTTGTACTGAGCTGGGAGCTGGAGATTGGGCGGAGAAGAACAAGTCAGTAAGTGGGTCCGGCAGGAGTTCAGACACTACTCAGTTATTGAAAAATCCCACCTTTATTTCCACTTATATAAATATCTGTGTCACTTCCTGCACTGAAAGTAAAAACCAGAATAAAGTCCTGCAGTGACAACACTGTGAAAAAGGAAATGGGATTTGAAGCATACGCTTTTGTCTTTTTCTCAGAACTAAGCTTTGTCAAGAAATACTTGGGCATTTTCTTCACATTTTTTTTTTTGTTCCTCTTTACAATTTTGTAAAGTTGAGTCGTACAATCACATGCCCAGCAGTCAATATGGTCCAGTGGGAAAACCCTGACAACTTAGGCTGATCATTTCGGAAGAAGACTGTTCTAACTGGCTCACCAAGGCACCCGTTATTATTTCTTCTCACATTTTCTCAGCACCCAATGAAAAAAAATCTCATCTCTGATGAGAAGGCAACCTATTTTTAAATGCCCCTTAGTTAGACCGCAAGACCATAAAACATAGGAGCAGAGTTAGGCCATTAAGTCCATCGAGTCTGCTAGCCATTTCATCATGGCTGATCCTGGATTCCACTCAACCCCACACACCTGCCTTCTTACCATGTCACTGATGCCCTGACCAATCTGGAAACTATCAACTTCCACTTTGAATATACATACCCACAGACTTGGCCTCCAGCACCGCCTGTGGCAGAGCATTCCACAGATTCACCACTCTTTGACTAAAAAAATTCCTGCTTACTTCTGTTCTAAAAGGTCACCCCTCAATTCTGAGGCTGTGCCCTCTAGTTCTGGCTACCCCCACCAGAGGAAACATCTTCTCCACATCCACCGTATCTAGTCCTTTCAACATTCTGTAGTTTCAGTGAGATCGCTATGCATTCTTCTAAATTCCAGTGAGTACAGGCCCAAAGCTGCCAAACCCTCTTCATATGTTAACCTATTCACTCCTGGAATCATCCTTGTGAACCTCCTCGAGGATTATTTGAATGCAGAATAGTTCTATATTCTCTATTCAAAGAAGAAACATCTACTTCCTGTCAAGACTGCTCAAGATCTAGTATGTTTCAATCAAGTCCTTCTCACTTTTCTAAGCAAATACAAACCTAATCTCTCCAACCTTGGATAACCCAGACATTCCAGGTAATAGTAAAGCATCTCTAAACTGTTTCCAGTGTAGAAATATCCTTCCTTAAATAAGGTGACTAACACTGTAAACAGCATACCAGATATGGTTCCAAAAATGCCCTAAAAAAACTGAAGCATGGCCTCACCACTACATTCAATTTTGTTTGCAATTAGCTTAAAAATTTGGTGAGCTTTTCCAACTACTTGCTGCAGTATATTATTCTGTAGAGAATCCTACATTTGGACACAGAAGTCCCTCAGCATCTCAGAGCTATGCAACCTCTCACCGTGCAGAAAACACCAGATAACAAAGATTTTGTACCCTTATGATACATCCATAAGGGTGTATCTTATGGATTTTGGGCTCTGATCATGAAAATCACCATGAAATTTCCCTATCACGCACCATTAAAAAAACATGTATATTTGTTATTTCAATTCATAATTCATGTCAATTAAAATGTTGCCCACAATGTAAGCTGAGAAGTTTTCTATCTTATCCAGGCACGCAGGGTGGATGTTGCAAGGCAGGACAGGTTTTAGAAAAACGGAACATGGAGTGCAGAAGAGGCAGATGAGATGCCATATGATGCACAAGCCAGGAATGAAAAATGATGCTGATACTGAAATGGATTTTACACCCTTTATGTCAAGTGAGCCTCATCTGATCTCAATCTGAGTTCAATGACCTGGTCAGAGACTTCGGTTTGTCAAAAGCAAAAGCAGGATTACTGGGTTCAAGACTGCAACGATGGAATCTGCTGTCACCAGAATAACTGATACCAAGATTAAGGAAGGCATTTTTGTTGGTCTACAAAGCAAACAGGGTATCAATGACAGGCAATTCAAAGAAATTCTAGTGGGACCAGAGAAAAATCGCAGGGAAGGCATTCATGGATGCTGTTGAAAATTTTTTTGTCAACTACAGAGCACCAAACTATGTGCAGCTGTATGACAACATGCTTCAAGCATACAAAACCACAAAGTGCAACATGTCACTAAAGATTCATTTACTGCATTCCCAATTAGACTTCTTCCCTACAAACCTTGCCACTGTCATTGATGGGCATGGTGAAAAGTTTCACCAGGACATTGTGGTCATGGAGAAACGGTATCAGGCAAACTGAAATCCATCAATGCTGGCTGATAATTGTTGGGCACTTAAACAAGAAGCCTCAGACAGAGCACAAATAAAAATTATCAACAAAACATTTTAACTCAGCTGAACCTCCGCAAGGCATCAGCAGCATGATGCTGTTAAATGCATTATTATTCAGGAAAATTGTTTCTCCAATTTCCTATGTGATAGATACAAGTAGTCTGAAATTATATTTGTGTTCTGCTTCAAGCAGTCTATTATAAATAAAATGCTGAGGAAGCAACTTGTGAAAAAAAAATTGTCATCCAGTGTAATGTGCCTTTTCTCCCCTCTGAAAATGGACGTTCACATTTTCTCACATTTGTCAAGCTTTTGCCAACTCAGTTAACCTTTCTGAAGTCTACTTTCCTGCTCATCTGTCCCTGCACCATTGCTTCATATAACAACCAGTGTCTTAATCCGAGTCATTTATATAATCTGGAAGAAGTTGATACCCCAGAACCATCCCCTCTGTAGCACCACTTGTTACATCATACTAGTCAGCTTAAAACTCATCTATACCCATTCCAATTAGCCAATAAATTACTTCATCATCCCAAACATTTTTATTTTTCTTTAAGCATCTTGGAGCCTTCTGGAGATGTGGGTACATTGACTGGGTTCCCCGCTTGGAAAAGTAACTTTAATGGCAGGAAAGTGCTGTTATCAACGCATACCCGAACATAACCTAGATCTTGCTGCTCACAAACATGGGCTGATTTATTTATTTATTTATTTTCGCAGAGGAGCTGCATATGGAACTTAGCAACATGCAATCATCAGCTCAAAGGGCCAAATGGCCTACTCCTGCACCTGTTTTCTATGAACAACTTCTGAACTTGTTATTGAAGGAGCCAGGTCTGCCTGGGCTCAGAAACTGCTCCAAGGATGGGAAGGAAGTTAGACCTCCAACAAGCAGAACTATCCTCCATTCAAAATAGAAATCTATTGATGCCAAGGATGGACAGACACACACACACACACACACACACCTCATGTCTGGAATTTAGCTCTTTGGTCCAGATTTGGACCAAGGCTGTAATAAAGTGCAGAGCCAACAAAAAAGGTCCTGCCAACCTTGGCACTGAGGATGGCATTGGTTAGGTGACATTTCAACCACTGTTGTTCCTTTCCATCACTTTTTGTTTCAGAGTACACCAATAGGGTAGTAATTACACAAATCTGACTTTCTGCCAACAGGATACACCAGTAGCCTTCCAGATTGTAGCAGGGATGCCAGTATTACTCAACCACTGAGCACATCTACAAGTATGTATCTTCACAAGAAAGCAGCATCCCTTATTGAGGTTCCCACCCCACCCCACCCCACCCCACCCAGCCACCATCCCACCTATGCCCTTTTTGCTCATGCCATAAGCTGGAGGTATGGGGGTCTTCACTCAGATACCACCAAGATAAAAGTTAATAATTTTCAGCTCTCAGGCTTCTGTCAGCTTTAGTTCATAGGTTGTGAAATCATGTTGAAGCACTCAGTATCTTTTTTTACATTTGCAGCTGGTCTTATGTGATGAACTAGGTCTGTCTTGTGCATACTTAAAGTGCAGCAACAAGAAAACAGCAATGAGGCTATGCTCTTGTCTTGCTACCATTTGGCAGGAGGTAGAGGCAGCTTAGGTCTTATACAACCAGGTTCAAGAACAGTTAGTACAACCATCAGGCTCCTGAACTAGTACCAACAACTGGTGCTTTCATAAAATAGTACAACAGCATCAAGACAATGTCCCAAGCCCTACCACTAACCCCTTGTGTCCATATCCTCTCATGCCTTCTTTTCCAAACTTCTGTCCTGACCCACTGGAGATGTTGGGCTTATTCACTTGCTTCAGGGATTGATTTCTGTACCACAGACAGCTGCAAATATCCAAATCTACCATGCCCTGCAAAGTGCATACAACTTGAAACAACTTTGCACATTAAAGAGAACAAGAACATTCATTGCACATTTTTTTTTAATTGCACAGTTTAAATATTAAAATTGAGAAAGCATCTTTTAATTACATCCAGGCAATGACAAAAAGTAAAATCATACTTATGCATTTATACAGTATATCTAGGAGTATGCAACTATACAATGTGAATACTATATTTTGAAGTGAGCACAAGGGAAATTAACCATTTGCACTGTAGTGCTGATATTGTGAATAGGTAAATTTTGGATACAAAAAGCAAAGATTACTAAACATCTACACCTGTTAAGAACAAGTATACAAGCATAGCAAATGATGCAAGTTCTTGTATCAATGAATTTCCAATGAGACTCATTTTAGGTCATGTTCAAAATGTTACACTAGAATCTGATTTGGTCAAAAGACAAATCTATATAAAGAATTGGTTGTTATACATTAGCAAGTGTACAATGCTGCAGAAAAAACCAGACTGCTTGCTCTATCCTAGACATAAGCAACTGCCTTGAACTCAGACCAAATACAGTTCCAGTTGAACAGTTTCACAAGCCACCATTAGACTGCAATTAATTGGGGAAAGAGTTCACTGGTGAAAGTGTCCTCCCAGCTGTTGCCCAGAGATAGTGGGGAGGACATGTCAGTTAGAGGGGACACAGACCCTTCATAGTCAGAATCACGATAATCTAAGAGACACATGGGCTTTTCTTGATATTGCCTGGATGCAAGGTTGTTTGCATGCTGCAGTTCTGTAATGAACTCATCTTCCAAGGGTTCCTGTTTGAGTTCCATTTGTAAAGGGGCTTCTGCAATCACTTCACTGGTGCCATTAAAAGACGTTTGCTCAACTTTGATGGCAGTTTCGCTGCTCTGGACAATGCTGGCCTCAGCCAGTGGCTTGTGGTAGAAGTGGTCAAAGTGTATCATTTCATTAATGGCTTCCAGCTTTGTTGATGAGGACCCCAAAGGTACAGAGGTGGAGGCCGGTAATGACCCAATACTTTCACTGTAGGCACACTCTCCCAACTCAAAGGGCCTGGACTCTTCTTCGGTGAGCCGAAGCAAGGTTTCTGGATCAAAGTAGTCCAGAATACCCAGGAAGAGATCAGACTGGAAAGAAATGAAGTCAGTTAGATTTCTAAGAAAAGATTTTTAAACTGAACATTGAAGCTGTCCAAATTATATACACATCTAATACCCCCAAAGCAAAAACATATCAGCCTAGTTGATTCCTTGCTCAAATAGTGGGGCAAAGTTTATCCACAGAATTAATTTGCTCAGGTTCATAACCAATAATTTGAGATGTGCAGTACAGCATGTCCCTACAGGCTTAAGTTATACAAGGACAACATTAAAAGACTTATCTAGTACAAGAAATACCAGCTAGTCTGATTCTCCTGAGGGAGTTTCCTTTAGATAGTGATTTAAAGTCATCGACTAAAGAAAATCATATTCATTTTGACTGAAGATGTGGAAAATTTAGCCCATATGGACAACTATTTAGACAAGTAGGGAAGCTGTCAGTAGAACTAGGTTAACATTCAGTGCAAATTGAATGCAATTAAGAATCCAATTACAATTTCATCCAGATGGATTTTTGCCAGTGTTTAAGCAGGGTTTGTGCATGGCCTTCTGCAAGGGAGGATAGCAGGGCAACACATTATGTACTGATTGCATGTATTAGGCAGAAGTACAAAAATTGTTTCCAACACCAGCTATTAAACCCAGTATGGCTGGGATCTTAATAACATTCTCCCTAACTGCAGATGTCAGGTGCACATTTGGGGCATCCCCCATCTTCACATTTAGTTGCAGATGCTATCTTCTCTACTTAATATCCCTTTTCAACAGCATCTGCTTCTCTAGACTTTGAAAGCCACCCTGGACCACATCTTCTAACCAGTGTTCTGTTGCTGCTCACTTCCACCACTAACTTTGTCTGGTATGTTTTACCCCCTCTAAAAAAGCATTGTAACATGAAGCCAGAGGCAGTGAAGCTAGTGTTTATTCAACAAGACTCAGTGGAGGAGGCCTGTTTGACCCAGTATTACATAAATTTTATATGCTAAAAGTCCAATTCTAGTTACAGAGTATCTACATTGCTTGCTTTGAATTACATACAATTTTCACACCACCTTTTTACCGACACTCCAAGCACCCACAATGAATGTTAATCAGCTTTGTGTGGTTTTCAATTAACTGGTGCCCACAGCTCCAGGAAAACTATCAAATTGAATCTACATTCAGGTCTAAAGATGGTTATATGGTAAAATATTAACTTCAACAACCAAATGCCAGAATACACTCCCACAATCAGCAAGATACCAGTATGTTCTTGTACCTTATTGGTGTACCCGCACTGCACTTCTGTAGCTGTAACACTAGTTTACCTTATACTATCAATGCAATGTGCAATGGCCTGATCTGGCTTTTCACACCTTAGCACGTGACATACACCAGCTCCAAAAATCCATATCATGACAGGATAACGATATCACACAAGCTCCATTTAGCCTGCATCAAGAAGCTTCTAAGACAGAGGTCCCCAACTTCTTTAATATATAAAAACACCATAGACCAACAGCATTCAGCAACAGGTCCATGAGAAGCCCTGTTCCAGGAGTGGCTTCCATTAAGATTTTTGTTGGACAGCAGTTTAGACAGAGGTAGCTTATGGATGTCCTGGGCAGCATTATAATTAATGTACCATGGTCTTTTGGCATCGAGACTGGGGGGTCAATTTAATTTCGTGCTGGACATTGACCCTGAACCCAACCTAGTCCCTCCCAGGCACTTACCTCAGAGTCTGAAGAGTCAATGCTGTCAGTATCCACGTGGAAGGAGTCAACATGGCGGACAACTGGGCCTGCACCTGCTGCAGAGGCACACATAGTCTGAGTACTGCAGACTCAGCTGACCCGGTCGCCATGCTGATTTCATCCACCCTGGCCTGGAGAAGTACCTGCACAGGAAAGGAAAGAGCCTTAGTCATGCCACTAAACATTAAAGATACCATTTGCACAGCACTTAATAGAAAATAACAGCACACTACAGACCCTCCAAGCCCGTGTGCTGCTAACCTTTAATCTAACCTTGATAGTCCATTTTACTATCAGCCATGTGCCATCTTAGTTTCTTAATGCTGCATATTAAACATTTCTGCACTGGAAAAAGTTAATGGCTGTCCACCATCTACATCTTCTACACAAATGACCTAAAAAAAAAAAATCCAGAACTCTTAACAGTTCAATTAAAACATTTAGCATAAAGATGCACGAAAACAACTAAAAGCTTGGCTAAAAATCCTGTTTCTCAAAAAGCAGACTGCAGTAGTTGGGCAAATTTAAGAATTTGTTCCAAATAGCGACCGAAATGCAGTACAAGATTTGGCACTTCATTCAAGCTAGCCTGAATACAAGCATTTGCCAGGATATTTACACTAGTCTCACAGATGAATGTCACTTCTGACAATTCAGTGCAGTGCTAGATTCTGGATTTCAATGCTTCATTCTCACAGTATAGCCTCCCTGTACTCAACCTTTCTCATGTCCTCATTCAACTTGCTTCCCTTGCAATCTTCATTACATTTCAAAGCCTTTTCCACTCAATACTTAATTCAGTGGGAATCAGTAGGACTATTCATGATCCTCAAGTTGTCGTTGCTGTCGTGTTTTTCTAAAAAAAAATACAAAGTGATGAGAGCATGGAATGGGCTGCCGGCGATAGTGGTGAAGGCAGATACAATAGGGTCTTTTAAGAGACTCCTGGATAGGCACATGGAACTCAGAAAAATAGAGGGCTATGGGTAATTTCTA